>NC_056063.1:51185183-52612183 GCF_016772045.2 Ovis aries
GCCAAGTGCCGAAGAATTGATGCTTTTGAACTGTGGTGTTGGAGGACTCTTGAGAGTCCCTTGGACTGCAAGGAAATCCAACCAGTCCATTCTAAAGGAGATCAGTCCTGGGTGTTCACTGGAAGGACTGATGCTAAAGCTGAAACTCCAGTACTTTGGCCACCTCATGTGAAGAGTTGACTCATTGGGAAAGACTCTGATGCTGGGAGGGATTGGGGGTAGGAGAAGGGGACGACAGAGGATGAGATGGCTGGGAGGCATCACTGACTCAATGGACACGAGTCTGAGTAAACTCCGGGAGTTGGTGATGGACAGGGAGGCCTGGCATGCTGTGATTCATGGGGTCACAAAGAGCGACTGAACTGACTGTCTACACTGAGCCTTCCAGGAATTCATCAATTACAGTTTGGGTTTTCCTGCCCTGGCACTGGATTTTATGGCGGTTTGTGTTGCGGCAATTTGCGATTCTTTGTATTCACCTATCTCTCCAATTCAGGGGACAGCAGTTTGCCCTGTGACCTCACTCCTCTGATAAATCCAAGAACTGTTCATTTTTTAGTCTGTTCAGCTTTTCACCTATTTTAAAGCAGAGTGATGACTTCCAAACTCCTTACACACTGGACCAGAAACCAGAAGTCAGTCACTTTTTATAATTTTATTCATAAAAGTTCAAACATCTTTGGTTAGGTTTATTTCAAAGCACTTATGACCGACTAATGTTAAAAATGACATCTTTTCAAAAATATTTTTCAACTCTGTCTTTGAACTACAGAAAAACACTGAATCATCTTCCTAAACTCTAATATCATTTCTAATAATCTACTTGTAAATTTATCTTGGCTTTTTCTATGCACAATCATATAATGTGTGAACGAATGCATGAAGGGATGTGGAGCACACTGAGTAACAGTCCCCTAAGATGTCCACATTGCAATCCCCAGAAACCTGTGAATATGTTACTTTACATGACAAAACAGACTCTATAGATATGTCTAAATTTAGGATCTTGATGTGGGAAGGTTCTTCTGGATTATCCAGCTGCGCTTTAGAAGAAAGTGGAGAAGGGTCAGCATCAAAAAAGGCAACATGGTGATGAAAGCAGAAAGACAAGTGATGACAGAAGCAGAGGCTGGAAGGATGCACTTTGAAGATGGAAGAAGAGGCCACAGGGAAGGAATGTAGGAAGCAGAAACAGACAAGCAGATTCTCCCCTAAAACTTCCAGAGGAAATACAGCCCTGCTGGTACCTTGACTTTAGTTCCATGAGACTAATTTTGAGCTTTTTCTTCAATTTATTTTTTAATTGGAGGAAAATTGCTTTACAATGCTGTGTTGGTTTCTGCCATACAATGCAAATCAGTCATAATTATACATATATCCCCTCCCTTTTGATAATTTTGAACTTCTGCTCTCCAGCACTATAAGAATAAATGTGTTGTTTCAAACACACCTGCCCCTTCACCCTCCCCCCTCAAAAAAAAGGTTCAATGTTTAAAACTCTGTAATCCAGTATACTTCAGTCTTAGGATACCTTACTCAAATAAACATAGGACTTAACATAAAAAAATGGTTGAGATGATTTATGACAGACTGAATTAAAGTTATTAAGCAATAACTCTGACCAAAGCCCCCTGTTGATTACTATCTGCTTTTCCCCCAGTCTCTCAGGAATCCTCAAAAACAACAGCAAGATCAGCTGGAGCCAGATGTCAGAGGGCAGTCAGTGGACATCTCTCAGTCCCTATGTTCTGCTTATTTATCTCAGCCCTTTCTTATATTTGTGTGGTCGTGGGTAACTTATATGTTTAAAATACTCTTAGTACTCTTCTGGGTAGTTTTAGTACTCTTCTGGGTAGTGTTACAGGTTACTTGCTAAAAACAGTTTATTAGTTGAAACAAGACAGGAACTCTTGCAAAAAAGTAACCGTCCTAAGATATGCTTAAAAATTCAAATTCTTATCCCAAGCGTAAAAAATACAAACACTGAAAGGTTAGAGGTAAACTCTTCATCTTCAACAAACTGCTTTTTAAGGGCTAAGAAAATGTTTGCGGTGCTATCTTTGTAAATTTTAACAATCTCTTCTCTGTATATATTACATGCCCAAATACTGTGCACCTAGAGTCGAATCAACGGCACTTAATCAAGGAAGATTAACATCTGGTCTGTACTCTTCGGGCTGGAGTGGTTGGGGGAAGATTAGTGGCTACAACCTCAGGAGCAAAGTGGAAGAAGCAATCAGGAAGGCGGGACGAAACTCAGGGGCTCGTGGACACAGGCCTTGGTAGAGGGGGGTGCTAGGAAAGGCTCACGGTGGCATCGTCCCGCAGCTGCCGGCGGCGGGCGAAGGGTCAGGTTCAGTCGCCCGTCCCTTGCCCAGCAGAGCCAGGCGGAGGACGGGACTGGATGGCCACTCACTCACCTGGTTGGTGACCTGAAATGGAAGCAGAAAACACAATTCAGGGAACAGTCTTTCTTGCTTCGGAGCCCGCTGCCCCAGTTCCTTTCAAGCCAGGCCTTACCTTGGACTTAGCATCCAACTGGGGCTCACTGGACTCCTCCATAGCACGGTTCAGGGTTCCCACCATCCACTCCAGTGGACGCTCCCAGAAGCCACAAACACTTCCGCTTCCTCTCCCCGCCCCTCGAGGCCGGCCCACGCAGCGTACGTGGGGGGGGGGGAGGATAGAAACATCTTTGTATTATTCTCCTTAGTCTCAATAAGACATCAGGTTTATGGAGCCGAACAGTAATAAAGAAAATAATGTAAAGGAAAAGGTTTTAATATTTGGCATATAACCTGTGCAGGGAAAGAGCGACTATCTTTAGGATGCCGCAGCCCCCTACCTATCCCATAGACATGGACTCATCCTGTCTGCCGCCCACAGCGCCCTCTGCGCAAGCGCAGACTTGTGGCGGCGCAGACTGGTTAGAAATCAATGCGGGCTCGGTTCAGTCTCTCAGTCCTATCCAACTCTTTGCGACTCCATGGACTGCCAGGCATTCCTGTCCATCACCAACTCCCGGACATGTGCATTGAATCGGTGATGCCATCCAACGATCTCGTCCTCTGTCGTCCCCTTTTCCCGCCTTCAGTCTTTCCCAGTATCAGGGTCTTTTCAAATGAGTTCTTCGCATCAAGTGGCCAAAGTATTGGAGTTTCGGCTTCAGCATCAGCCCTTACAGAGTCTCATTTTTAAAAAAGGAAACCTGATAGATTAAATGCCTGCCTTATAGAAACATGATAATGTTACGCTAGTCATGATTTTTTATTGGGGGTACACTTTTTAATCCGTACTGCCGACAAATGAGGCCAAAAATGCGTCTGTCTGCAATGCAGGAGACCCAGGTTCGATCCCTGGGTTGGGAAGATCCCCTGGAGAAGGAAATGGTAGCCCACACCAGTATTCTTGCCTGGAAAATCCCATGGATCGCGGAGCCTGGTAGGCTACCATCCATGGGGTCGCAAAGAGTCGGACACGACTGAGCGACTTCACTTCATTTCACTTCAGTTCAGTTCAGTTCAGTCGCTCAGTCGTGTCCGACTCTTTGCGACCCCATGAATCGCAGCATGCCAGGCCTCCCTGTCCATCACCATCTCCCGGAGTTCACTCAGACTCACGTCCATCGAGTCCGTGATGCTTGAGTATTGCAAAAAGGCTATGTTTTAGGATGGTTGCTTGGCAATGAAACACAGGCTAAAGGCATATGACAGGGTCTCTACACATAAAGAAAGCTGGACATATTCCTACTGGGATAAATAATGTAAGACAGTAATCATAGTGGTGTGCCATGAATAAGTTACAGGTGTGCAGAGAAACACCCTCTCCAATAGCTCTAGGGAAAGACGGGTGGAGCCTTGTCTTAGAAGATTCCCTGGGCTAGTTATGACTGCTTTGCCAAACTTATTTGATTAAGTCAGGTGTTGAAATCCCGGATTTCATCAATTGTTAGCTGCATATTTTTTCTCATTTGACTCCTCAGAAATCATACTGCACGTTGCATCAGATGGCTCCTTACAATGGCAGATAGCCAGGCAGCAGGTGTGACTCAGCTGTTTTTGTAGGTGTGTGCATGAACTTGGTTATAGCCATTCAACACTTCTATTGAATTATGGGTATTGTTGGCTGTGTACATACTATGTTCAAACACCATGTGAAATGTCTTTTAAAAAATTATGCTGTGATTTGCGTAACAGAAAGCTACCAGGAATGGAACCAAGCAGGAAAGAGAACAGTAGGTTGGCTGTAAACTTACACCACTAGGCAAATATGGGTTATTGGAAGAAGGACCAAAATTCCACGTCTTCTTACAAATCAACCAAATTACAATTTCCAAAAACGTGAGTAGACTTAAGTAAATAAAACAAAAAGGTTGGGAACTTCCCTGGTGGTCCAGTGGCTCCTCGCTCCCAATGCAGGGGCCCTGGGTTCGGTCCCTTGTCAGGGAACTAGATCCCACACGTTGCAACTAAAAAAATAATTAAAAAAAAAAAAAAAAGGTTGCTTATTTCAGTTCAAGGTTGGAGAAGTTGCCAGATCCCTCAGAATACAAGAACTTGACAAAATAAGAGCAGTTTTAGGGTCTCAAATGCTTTTATTAAGACATCAAACATCAATTTGTCAAAAACTTCCTGATGTGTTTGAATAGAAGCTGCTGAATTTTTAATAGTTTCTGGAAAAATGAGACTATGAGTATAGTCAAGTTGGAAATAACATTTTTGGAGGTAACAACTACATGTTTTTATTTGGTTATTTGAATTTGGGGCAGCTGTATCAACTGACACCTGGTTACTCCCCTGAATTTGAGTATGAAAATTTGGGGCAGATCTAGCAATTAGGTGTTGCTGTATAAACCCTGGGGCCACCACCACCACAAATTCCCAATGTCATATTACAAGCAAACATTTATTTAGCTTATATGTCTTGGGGGTTAGCAGTGGGTTGGCCAGTGGAGGCTGGGCTCAGCTGAGGTGCTTCTGCTGTGTTCCAAGTGTCTATTACTCTCTTCCTGGAACCAGCAGGCTGGCCCAAGCTCATTCTGCTCCAGGTGATGATACAAGTACAAACAGCAAGCAGAAGCTTATTTAGGCCTGGACTTGGAACTGGAATACCATTATTTCTTCTCCACTTCATTGACTGTAACAGATCACATGGCTGAACTCAAAGTCAAGAAGTAGGGAGATATACAGTTGATTCTCATTATAAAGCAACCACAAACACTGAGTTAGTAAATGTCAAACCATTGCTCCTTGTGGGAAAAAGTTCTTGTGAGCCTCTGGTCACATTTTAATCAACCGATCAATACATTTTATGTATATTTTTGTTTAAAGTCACCACATTTAATCTACATTATTGATTCATTAACACTGATCCCAGGGCTAACAACACTATAACTCATGCCTGAAGGAACTTACCTAATATATGTATTTTCTCTACAAGGCACATCACAGTTTTCCTGTGTGTGGGAATACAAAACAGCACATAAGCACAATGCTTGGGGCCTTTCTATACAGTGAAATCATCAACAAAAAGCACAAAATTGCAAATATATATATACATATATATATAGGGCATTAAATAGACTGTATAAAGGATTCATTGCCAATACAAGACTTCAAACAAGATGGCAGAGCACAGACTTGCTTGACGTCAGCTGGGAACTCAATATTTTTGCTACTCCAGGCGTGTCTGTAAATGACCTTGAAAGTGACATGCATAGTGATGTGGGGGTTACAAATAAATGTAGACAAATAGATAAACCAAAACACAGAACCTATGAATAATGAGAATTGACACTACTTTGCTCCTAGTGGAAAACACTTCAATGTTATATGGCAAAGGGTATAGATAAAGGGAGAATTTTTAAATGGGGGCCTTACATATATGTATAACTGAATGACTTTGCTGTACACCAGAACAGAACACAACATTGTAAATCAACTCTACTTCCATTTAAAGAAACGAAAACAAAACCCCCAAACATGGGGGCCAATAATACATCATGGATCCCATCTTAGACTAACTGAACCAAAGTTTGCATTTCATATTCCCCAGGTATTTGTATGCACATTCAAGTTTAAAAAGTACTGGCCTTATGGATACATGCATACATGCCAGAGGCCGGGAGTTAAATCCTACAAACTTCAGAGGCTACTACATGAAGTTTTTATGGGTCGAAAGGCCTAGGGCATAAGAGGACAACCTCTTCAAGGTGAAGGATTGGCTACTGCACCCTGCAATTTCTCTTAACGGGCAAAAACGGAGCACTTGGTGGGTTTCTGGCATTTGGAGGCAGCAAATGCCTCATTTGGGAATACAGGTGTAACACATTTATGGGTGATATGGCTGGCTGCCAGTTGGAATAGGTCCCTGAGCAAGACAATACTCTGCAGCGAGTCCATGCTGGAATGCAAGCTGCTGTTTGACCCTATGTCTCAGCAGATCCAATGGCACTAGAGAGGTACATGCTGCCAGGAGTCCTAGGCAAGCCATAAAAGGAGAGTCAGAGTGCAGGACCTCACGATTCCGGAACAACATCATTCCCCTGACAACAAGTCATTTGACAAACAGCCCCTGGCATGCCACTAAGAGCCTGGCTGTGCAACTGAAGTGATGATGCAACTGTGGCTGCTCATCAAGAGCTGGGCATCTCAGATTTAACAACTCGCAACTGGGTGGACATAGCAACAGTATCTCAGATCGATAAGGAGAACGAGGACTCTTGGAAATTCCTTGGAAGTTGAAGAATGGTGGCCAGGAGAACATAGGTGGGAGAGCTGGAAGTTCCTCAAGCAAGGCAAACTCAATGTAATAATCTTTTCCCCACTCCCTAACTGCTCATCTTCCTGCTTTTCGTCTCTTGGGTGCAGCAGTAATACACTCTATCCCAGGTCAGATCTCTGGTGTCATCATTGACAACCACGGCTCAACAGAAGGATACCGCCTTCCAACAGAATCTCTTTAATCTGTGTCTGCCCCTCCGTCTCCATGGCTACTGTCTTAGTTAAGTCTCTCATCATTTTACTCTGGCAAATTTCCCACATTACTGAAAATAGCATTTCTGCATATCTGATTATTCCATTCATTCCTCAAATATTTATTTGGCATCTACTGTGTATCAGGCATTGGGTTAGGCTTTGGGGAAAACAATGTGAAGAATTAAAAAAAAAAAAAGACAGTACTTCAGGCCTTACGGAATTAACAGCCCGAAAAGAGAGATGAAAATCCTTCTTAAAATCCTTCAGAGGTTCCCCCTTGTTTTCAGAATGAAGCCCTGATGTTTGGACCAGCTGAAAGTGAACGTGTTAGTCACTTAGTCCTGTCCCACTCTTTTGTGACCCCATGGACTGTAGCCCGCCAAGCTCCTCTGTCCATGGAATTCTCCAGGCAAGAATACTAGAGTGGGTTACCATTTCCTTCCCCAGGGATCTTCCAGACCTAGGGATCCAACCCTGGTCTCCTGCACTGCAGGCGGATTCTTTTACCATCTGAGCCACCGGGGAAGTCCCTGCCTCTCTCCCCAGCGTCACTTCTAACCACTGCCCTTCAGTTTTGGAGGTTCTGTATGTAGCCACAGTACACACTCTCCCTTCTTCAGAGCACCCTCCTCTCTGAATGGCTAACATCTACTTTTTTAAGGGCTCACTCCAGCTGTCCATCTCCTCCAGGAAGCCTTCTGGACACTCCCTTCCCCCTTTAGCTGCCTTTTTCTGTAGGTTCATCCACCTTATGCTAACATTATCACACACGTATCACATGTACTGTGATTCTTCGTTCTTTTGCCCACTTCTTTCACGCTATGGTAAGCTCAGCTTATTGTATCCAACACTTAGTTACAGCGTCTGATTCATAATAGGTACTCGACATTTTTTGTCAAAAGGAACTGTGTTCAGTTCAGTTCAATTGCTCAGTCGCGTCCGACTCTCTGCGACCCCCTGAATCGCAGCACGCCAGGCCTCCCTGTCCATCACCAACTCCCGGAGTTCACTCAAACTCACGTCCATCGAGTCAGTAGGTACATACAAATATCCTCCACTCTGTAACAGCAGGCAAGGCCAAGACATCACTTCTGTACCGTGGTAAAGGAGCTTCTTGGCATGACTCCGTCTCCCTCTGGCTGTGGGGCCTCCTGGTGGGCAGTGCCCGGCTCCTCCCTCGATGAATAGGACTTATCGGCACGCCCCCTGGCGCCGCGGGCCGACTGCAGGAATGGGAGGGCGCCGGCGAGCACGAGGTCCTAAACTCGCGCTTGGCGCATGCGTGGCACGCGAGCGGACGCTTGAGCTCGGAAGAGTCCAAGCGTGAGGGGAGCGAGCTGTGGAGCGAGCTAAGATTCTTTTCCCTTCTGCAATAGGAAGCTGGCTCACGTTTTTTAATATCTCATCGTTTCTTAACTTAAAGTTTAAGCCTTCAATTATGGTTCTATGGGGAGCGAACAAGGACCTAGAGTGTCATTAAACTTTTCTTCGTCTTAGGACACCCCTCCCGGGGGGCGCAGGTTGGACAGTCCCAGGTCAGGGCCGCGGGGGCGGAAGCGGCGGCGGAGACGGCGGCGGCTGTCAGAGCTGGAGAGGGGCCGGGCGGAGCGGCCATGGAGGGTCAACGCTGGCTGCCGCTGGAGGCCAATCCCGAGGTGAGCGCGCCTCCGGTCTCGGCCTAAGGCCGCGGGCAGGGGCGGAGGGGACCGGGCTGTTGCAGCTCGTCCCGGGCAGTTTGTCGCTAAATCGTGTTCTCTGTTTCGTTTTCAGGTCACCAACCAGGTGAGTGAGGTGTCTTGTCGCTCGGGACCTGGGAGCCCTCCCTGGCTGCCTACAGCCCCGCACTCCCTTGGAGTCTGGGATTTAACGTCGTGCGGGTTCCTCTTGCTCAGCTTTAGGCTTGCCTTTTTTTTTTTTTTTTTTTTTATGGCCGCCTCCATCCCACCTGGTTCCTGGAAAGATGCTCCCAGCTGTCTCTGGTCCTATTCCCCGTCATCACGTTTCCTGGGATTTCGGGGTCAGATGTTTGAGGAACATTCACCCTGTATTCCTATTTCTCTTCCTTCTAAGTCTTGCCTCCTGCTAGTGCCGAATCCATAATTGTCCCACCCCTATACCTTCCAGGTGACTAATTTCCCTTACAGTACCTGACTCTAAGCTTTGTAAACTCGCCCACCCAGTCCTTGTAATTTCCTGCGCCACCTGCTCCGTGAAACCATCTTCCAGTCATCTCTTGCCCCATCAAGTCAACTTCTCTTTTCTACCACACCCCCTTTCTCTTCCAGTTCCTTAAAAGTGGAATTCTATTTTTTATGCCATAGGAAAGCTCAGTTCCCACGTCATCTTTGCCACCTTCAACTCTTTAAATTCGTTTGGGTGTTGGATGGGGAGGGAAGAGGGAACCTCTCCCAGCTACTCGATTAAAAGGACAATAAATACTACCAGGTATAAACTTTTTATTTGCTTAGGTGTATTTTGTCTTATCCTCTTTTTCATTCTCAACAGCAGGTTTACTTTTTACTGCTCTCTTATTTTATCATATGGTACAGTTTTCCACCTCCTTAACCTTCCTATTCATCACCAAGGAATAATGATTCATTATTTTTGGTACTTCGTTAGTTTTTGGTTTTGAAAGGTTGTAGAAAATTCCTTATATAAAGAAAGCAGATAGAATGCTTTATCTCAGGGTGGTCAACAAACCCTTTATTTTTTAATTCAGCTTTATTTTGCATTTTTGAAATGATCATTTGTGCATCGACTTTTATTTACTAATCTAGAAATGTACAAAGCTTGGAACACAGCATATATCTTTTATGTTATTATTAAGGTGGCCTTTCCAATCAGTGTTAATTTTCTTTTGTTTTACCCCCTTTGGCATTTGTTGTTCATTTCCCCCCCCCCCACACACACAACATTTTAATGCTTTTGTTAAGAAAAATCTTGAGGCCAAAAAAGTTAGTATTAACTTCTGATTTAGTGCCATAGGAAAGAAACATATATCTTTCAGACCTAATCCCTCAATTTTTCTATAGCTTTAGTGAAAAATCAATTTGCCGTATATCTGGACTCTGTTCTATTGATCTATGTGTCCATTTTCATTATTGTAGTTTTACAGTAAATCTTGAAAATAAATGGTATGAATTCTTAAACTTCACTCTTTTTCAAAATTGTTTAGGCTGTTTTAGCTTCTTTGTCTTTCAATATAAATTTTAGAATCAGCTGAAAAGCTGATGGAAAGATTTGTGTAAATTAAGAAATTTATACAAAAAATTCTGCTATGATTTGGATGGTGAATGTGTAACTAAGTCTATAGGTACATTTTGAAGAAAATTAACATCTTAACAGTATCGAGTTTCGCATTTCATGAAGATAGTGCATCTCATCATTTGTTTGGGTCTTTTTTGATTTCTTTCAAAAGTAGTCTGTTGTTTTAGCATGTTGGTCTTGCACTTTTTGTTTGTTTATACCTAAGTATTTAATGACTTTTTGACACTACTGTAAATGATACTGTTTTAAAATTTTATTTTCTGGTTGTCTATTGCTGTATAGAGAAATAGAATTTATTTTTGCATATTCACTTTGTAGCCTACTTCTGTGCTAAATTCACTGACTTTAGTGGCTGTTTTTGGTAGATGCTTTGGGATTTTCTAAATAGACAGTCATATTCTCTGTGATTAGACTGTTTTATTTTTCCCTTTTCAGTCTGAATGCCTTTTATTCGTTCTTGTTGTTGCACTGGTTAGGACCTTCAATACAAAATTGAGTAGAATGGAGAGAGAGAGGACACCCTTGTCTTGTTCAGGATCTTAGAGGGAGAACATTTGATCTTTTATCTTCAGATATGTTAGTTGTAGGGGTTTGGTAGATATTTTTTATCATGTTAACGAATTTCCCTTCTGTTCTGAGTTTGCTGAGATTTTTTTTATCATGGATCAATGTTGAATTTTCTCAAATGGCTTCTCTGTCTCTCGAGATTATCATTTAAGGAAGAAATAATACCAGTCCTACAAAAAACATAGAAGAGGGGGCCCACTTCCCAACTAATTTTGTGACCAGCATTGCAAGGCAAGCTATAATAAGAAAAACTGCAGACTGATATCCCTCATGAACATGGATGTAGAAATCCTCTACCGAATATTTGCAAAGAGAATGCGGCAATATATAATAAGGATAGTATATCCTAAGAACTGTTTATTCTGGTATTGTAAAGCTGGCTCACTATTAACTATCAACAGACTTAAAAACAATCATTTTTAGACAATATTGTTACCTTAATAAGATGGAAGCTTTTATAACTGGAAACTTAGATCTTGGTAGACTATGAAATCCATTCACTTATTCACATAAATTAAATAATATTTGGGGGACACCTTTTGGAATACCAGGTATCTGAGCAGGAGCTGGTTATATTTGGTGATGAAAACATTTATGGTTTTCTGCTTTTCAGTCCTTTGGGAAGACAGACAATAAACAAGTAAGTGAAAAAAAAAAAAAGAAAACTGTGATTGTTATAAGTGCTGTGGAGAAAATTAATGGTACAGTGATGAAGACCATCAGGAAAAACATTTTCCCTGAATGGTGACAGGAGGCCATTCTGAGTGACATAAACAGAGAAAGATATTATTAGTATATGATTGTACAATTTCTGGCATACTTTGGTATGATTACGTTTGTTTTAAATTTATTATTTAAAGAAGTAATGCACATTTAGTGGGAGAGTGGACAAGTATCTAAAAAGTGATCAGCTTTAACCAAAAGTTTTGTAGTTGTTTCTTTATTCTCTTTGTGTTAGTGGCAGAACTGAGAATCTAAAAATGAATAGAAATTGAATTAACTCACAGCCACAGATTAATCTCAACAACTATGTCCATCCCCACCTTTTCTTATTTCCTCAGTTTAATGGAACCCTGGGCCTTTTACTTATCTTGGTTTCACTCTGTTACCATTTGGTGGTTGCATTGTACTCAGTGTCAGCAAACACTTTAATGTTGACTAGTTTGTATAGGAATGATTAACACATGTCAACTATATGAAGATCATTATTAACTGTTGCACATTAACTGGCAACCACATGTCTTGGTAGGTGTGGTAAGTAGTAATTTCTTTTATTGCTTACTGTGCTATCAATCTCTTCTCAGGATATTTTGTCTTACTCTAGGTAGAACTTACCTAGAATAAAATCAGTTCAATGACAGAAAAAAATCATTTAAAAAACTTAGCTCTATTCTGTTTATATATGCATTTACAGAACTAATAGCTTGAGGCCAGTGTAAAGTTACAAGTAATTAAACATCAGGAATTATAACATTTTTTACGAAGACAATTCTGTGCTATGGGTAATCATAGCATTTACTTTTATGATCACACTAGATTTTTATCTTGATTATGTTTTGTGATTTGAGTATTACATGGCCACAGTTTATAATTTTGAATATTGTTGTGTTTTAGACCCATTGGTTTCTGATATGACAGTTTCCTAGAAATGTTCCTAATTGTGGATCTTACTGAAGAGGCCAAAAGTGAAAGTCATTCAGTTTTATCTGACTCTTTGCAGTCCCATGGATTATACGGTCCATGGAATTTTCCAGGCCAGAATACTGGAGTGAGTAGCTTTTCCCTTCTCCAGGGAATCTTCCAGACCCAGGGACTGAACCCAGGTTTCCTGCATTGCAGGCAGATTGTTTACCAGCTGAACCACCAGGGAAGCCCAAGAAGAGGCTGAAGGAAAAGAAATTTACTTTATTATTGTATTTAGTTTAAGTTGCTTAGTGTTGGAAAGAGAATTAGAAGTCATGTGCTCGATAGTTGCCATGAACGTGCAAACATTTGTTAGTTGGGGTTTCCCTTCTTGGGAAAAACATACTTGTTACCCTGTCCTCCTCTAGCTCCTATCTCCTTTCTGTTTCCCTTCTTTGTAAAATTTCCACAAAAAAATTGTCCACAGATGCTCTTGCTACTTTTATCTGCAAATTTTTCCTGTGTTCACTCCTGTCCTCACCATTTCACAATAACTACTTTTCTCAAGTTTACTAATCACTGCTTTGTCAGATCCAGCATTCACTTTTCTCTCACCACTTTCTCGATCTCTCAGCAACACTTGGTAGAGTACCCACTCCATTGGCTTCTGTGGTAATTCTGCTCGCCTCCTGTTTCTCTGGCTGCTTCCTAGATGTGCCATTGCTGGATCCTGTCCCTTCCAATTTCTGAAGACTTCCTCAGAGCCTTGTCTAGATTGCTAATCTTTTCTGTTGTAGAGCATTGATATCATCCGCTGTCACATGTTTGATCCCGTGTAACTCCAAGTCATGACTTCTGTATGGAATTGGAAACTAACATATTCAGCCACCACTTTGATATCTCCATTTAGATATAGGTATCTCAAATTTAACATGGCTGAAAAAGAAATCTGGATATATATCCTCTCATCTCTCCTCCAAATCTGCTTCCCTAGTCTTTTCAGGGTAGTGCCATTTAGCCAGTGCTCAAGTTAATGTCATCGATTGTTCTTCACCGCTATACTAATTTAGAGAGGCCATTCATGTATTGATTTTAATTTCTTTGGTTTGAATCTCTGCTCTGAGATCATGGGGAGTTATCTAACCTCTTTGTACCTCAGTTTCTTAGTTTCTCATGGGTGCTAAATCGCTTCAGTCATATCCAGTTCTTTGCAACTCTGTGGACTGTAGCCTGCCAGGCTCCTCTGTGCATGGAGTTCTCCAGGCAAGGATACTGGAGTGGGTTGCCATGCCCTCCTCCAGGGGATCTTCCCAAACCAGGGATCGAACCCAGGTCTCTGGCATTGCAGGTGGATTCTTTACGATCTGAGCCACCAGGGAAGCCCAGGAATACTGGGGTAGGTAGTCTGTCTCTTCTCCAGGGGAACTTCGTGACCCGGGGATGGAACCTGGGTCTCTCCTGCACTGGCAGGTGGGTGTTTCACCACTGGCGCCACCTGGGAAGCCCTAGTTTCTCACCACCTCTCCCGATCTTGCAAAATTGTAAGGATTAAATGAATTTTTCTTTTTTCCTAATCTTTCAGATCCAATGATCTGCAATTCTGGTAGACTTTTTTCAGAATCTATCCTGTCTGCCCATTCTGTTCATTTCTACTGCTGCATCCCAAGCCACTTTGAACCTCAGTCTGAACAAAGCAATATCTTCCTAACTAGTTTTTCTGCTTCTCCATATGCCGCCCTAAAATCCGTTCCCAGTGTTTACCCAAGGAGATTTTATAAAAATGCAAGTCACAACTTGTGTTTCCCTGCCTAAAACACTCAAAACACAAAACAGCCTTCCACCGCTTGCCCTTAGAATACATTCAGGCTGCCTACTCTGACTTGATGGGGAGGTACTGTCTGCCTGTCTCCCACTTTTGCTGGGCTGCAGCGTTTGAGTGCCGAGCCTGTTACTGCTTCAGTCTTCGTATAGCTCATCCTTTGCTTGAATCATTACTATCTTGGTCATTTCATGGCTGATTCTTTCTTGTTGTTTGTATATTAAAGTTATCTCCTCAATAAGTCTTTCCTGATTATTCAGGTACTGTCCCTTCCTCCTCCTACCACCCATCCTGAGTCTCTACTGACGTTATCTCTTGTTTTATTTTCTTCATAATACTTAATCACCTTGTAAAATTATCTTGTTTTTGTGTCTGCTTGTTTATTGTATGTATCCCACCCTTAACATATAAGTTCTGTGAGAGAAAGGACAAGTCTGAAGTACTGAGAGTGATGTGTGGCCCATAGCGGGATCTCAACAAATAGTTATTGGGTGGAAGAATGACTAAATCTTATATAGCTGGTTTTGTGCTCCAGAAAATCTTTCTTAAGATTACCTTTACTGTGGTCATGAATCTTTTCCTTGAATATTTCAGTGATAGTATTCTATCTCACTGAAGTGGTTTAGTCTTTTTTTATTATAATGAGAATAATGTATAATACATAATTAGAAGAATTATATTTCTTTATATTGAAACAAAATCTGCTCTTCTGTAACTTCCTCCAGTTGTTTGTCATCCTCCCATTGAAATCATGCAGAATAAATCTAATTGCTCCTTTGTGATATTACTGAAAGTATTTGGGGCAAAGGACTATAATAAGTCTTCTCAGAACATGCCCAGATTCTCCAGCTGTGATGTCTTCCAAAAACTTATTATTCCTGGTCACCTTTCCTTGAGCCTGCTTCTGTTTGTCGTCATCCTTCATAAAATAGGCCTCTCAGAGCTGATTCATATTTCACTCTGCATAGTCTGTGTTGAAATGGTGGATTACTACATTATCCTGAGTAATCCAACTTTTAAACCAGATCAACATTGCGTCATTATTTTGACAGTTGTGTAGTCCCTCCATACTGAGCCTGCAGTGACGTAAACTTAAATTCCCCTTTTTCGAGTCCCCACATAAAATGTTTTTACTCTTTTCCCGTTCTGTACTTAACTAATTTTATTATTCTTTGTTTATTGAATACCTATTAAAATTCATTTTACTCATTTCCAGACTTTAGGAACCATTGTTTTCTCATGTAACTCTTGGTTATTTTCCTAGTCCTCATAACATCCAGCAGTTCTTACTAGTATATTTTTACTAGTGGTGATATCACACAATTACTGGATAAGTATAATTTCTGTCATAACCCAAAAGATTAGTAAATTAGTATTGAGGCAGAATATATTGCTGTCCTGAACTGCCATTAGAGATCAAAGCAAGTGGCTTAGAACAGACTTAAAAGAAAGGTAGATTTAATTTTTCTCTTTTTTACATACATGTAATCAGAGTTTTTGCTGACCTGACTGTCACCTATAGAATAAGGAGGAATTCATTAAAAATGACAAGGAGAGGCTAACAGTTTTTCCGACAGAGAGAAGTGCAGTTCACATGCAAAAACAAGGTAAATGATGGTTGTCAACCCTTCGAGAACTGGAGGAGAGTTCACTGTGGCTGTGGTTAGAGAACCAAGTACGGAAAGCTACTTCAAGCCGTGAGAGACAGGTAAATAAGTACCAGAGCGTCCAGAGCTGTGTGTGTCAGTCCTGGCAACATGACCTTGCAGAGTCACAGAATCTCCCAGGCTCAGTTTTCTTGTTGGTGAAAGGGTGTAAGAATACCTCTTTTGCCAGTTGCGGTAAAAGTGAAGTGCATTAAAGCGCCTAGCATAGTTTCTGTTACAGGATACTCTCTAAAAATGTTGACATAATTGAAAGAACTCTGCATCTAGTGGAAATACTCTCTTTAGCCCAAAGCCTAAAAAGAATGAGTTAACCAAGATCTTTTGGGGGCACGTTATCTATTAATTATTTTTCTTGATAAGCCAAACATTAGTGGCATTATGAAGATTCAGTGAGCTAGTCAGTCAGAATTTTTTTTTATTTTATTATCCAGTGTTTAAACAAGCCAGAAGACTAATGTTAGCAGTTATAAATCCTTTTATTATACTTGATACAAATAGGATGTTCTCTATTAATAATTATGTACAGAGGTCTGTGCAGGTGCCTGTAGCTCGTGGAATACTTTGTGAGTAGTCTGAGGAGAGTTTTTTGGAGTAGTTTTACTACTGGTATTTTGTTTTCTTTCAGTTTTGTAAATTTAAAGACGATAAATGTGTATCCGTTCCGTAGATTTTATCTTAGAAACTACATCCAACTTTTGGAAAAATGACACTTTTTGAAAATACTGGAAAATAAAAAGTTAAGTTCATCTTTTTCAGCTTTTTAATCTCATACCACAGACACTCAAGTTATATTTATGGAACCAGCAACAAATTTGTTGAATCTATCCACTCTAGTTGCTGTTAATATTTACTAATTCAGAGAATTTCTTTTTAATCTTTCTCTGTTTTCGATTATCACACTGCAGGTAGGTTCTTTTTTTTTTTTTTTTTTTAAATAATAGAAGTAGGATACCTCTGTTATTTAAAAAGTGAGAGGTTAAAGTTGAAAGCCTTTTTCCTACTTTTTTTCCACTGCCCAGAGGTAGTTACTGTAAACAGCTGCTTTTATTCTTTTTGTTGGGTTTCCCTGGTGGCTCAGACGTTAAAGAATCTGCCTGCAATGCGGGAGACCTGGGTTCCATCCCTGGGTTGGGATAATCCCCTGGAGGAGGGCATGGCAACCCACTCCAGGATTCTTGGGTTGGCTACAGCCCATGGGGTTGCAAAGAGTCGGACACGACTGAGCGACTAAGCACAGCACAGTATTCGTTCTGTGCTTGTGATGACTTCTGGGTGAGTCTGACTCATAACAATATCTTCAACAAAGGTTGCATTGATGTACTTCATATATACAGATTAAACTGAACTTCTTTTAATCAATCTTATTTGATTAACTATGAGAAAAAAGTTAAGGAGAAATATGATTCCAGTTAAATTTTAATCATTTTAATATATTTAATTTAATCATTAATGTATCTTCAGTCAAATACTTAGCATTCTAACTACAACCTGCCTCCTTTGGAGCTTGGTAATATTTATACTCTTTAGCTTTGGCTGGCATGGAATAAATGTACACCTTCAAGGTAATTTGCCAGTTTCGTCCAGATTTTTTCACTAAAGTGCTTAACTGTTCAGTTCAGTCGCTCAGTCGTGTCTGACTCTTTGTGACCCCGTGAATCGCAGAACGCCAAGTCCCCCTGCCCATCACCAACTCCCAGAGTTCACTCAGAGTCAGGTTAATCGAGTCAGTGATGCCATCCAGCCATCTCATCCTCAGTCGTCCCCTTCTTCTCCTGCCCCTAATCCCTCCCAGCATCAAAGTCTTTTCCAATGAGTCAACTCTTCGCATGAGGTGGCCAAAGTACTGGAGTTTCAGCTTTAGCATCATTCCTTCCAAAGAAATCCCAGGGCTGATCTCCTTCAGAATGGACTGGTTGGATCTCCTTGCAGTCCAAGGGACTCTCAAGAGTCTTCTCCAACACCACAGTTCAAAAGCATCAATTCTTCGGCGCTCAGCCTTCTTCACAGTCGAACTCTCACATCCATACGTGACTACTGGAAAAACCATAGCCTTGACTAGACGGACCTTAGTCGGCCAAGTAATGTCTCTGCTTTTGAATATGCTATCTAGTTTGGTCATAACTTTCCTTCCAAGGAGGAAGCGTCTTTTAATTTCATGGCTGCAGTCACCATCTGCAGTGATTTCGGAGCCCCAAGAAATAAAGTCTGACACTGTTTCCACTTTCTCCATCTATTTCCCATGGAGTGATGGGACCGGATGCCATGATCTTCGTTTTCTGAATGTTGAGCTTTAAGCCAACTTTTTCGCTCTCCTCTTTCACTCTCATCAAGAGGCTTTTTAGTTCCTCTTCACTTTCTACCATAAGGGTGGTGTCATCTGCATATCTGAGGTTATTGATATTTCTCCTGGCAATCTTGATTCCAGCTTGTGTTTCTTCCAGTCCAGCATTTCTCATGATGTACCCGGCATATAAGTTAAATAAGCAGGGTGACAATATACAGCCTTGATGTACTCCTTTTCCTATTTGGAACCAGTCTGTTGTTCCATGTCCAGTTTTAACTGTTGCTTCCTGACCTGCATACAGATTGCTCAAGAGGCAGGTCAGGTGGTCTGTATTCCCATCTCTCTCAGAATTTTCCACAGTTTATTGTGATCCACACAGTCAAAGGCTTTGGCATAGTCAATAAAGCAGAAGTACATGTTTTTCTGGAACTCTCTTGCTTTTTCGATGATCCAGCAGATGTTGGCAATTTGATCTCTGGTTCCTCTGCCTTTTCTAAATCCAGCTTGAACATCAGGGAGTTCACGGTTCACGTATTGCTGAAGCCTGGCTTGGAGAATTTTGAGCGTTACTTTATTGGTGTGTGAGATGAGTGCAATTGTGTGATAGTTTGAGCATTCTTTGGCATTGCCTTTCTTTGGGATTGGAATGAAAACTGACCTTTTCCAGTCCTGTGGCCACTGCTGAGTTTTCCAAATTTGCTGGTATATTGAGTGCAGCACTTTCACAGCATCATCTTTTAGGATTTGAAATAGCTCTACTGGAATTCCATCACCTCCACTAGCTTTGTTCGTAGTGATGCTTTCCAAGGCCCGCTTGATTTCACATTCCAGGATGTCTGGCTCTAGATGAGTGATCACACCATCATGATTATCTGGGTTATGAAGATCTTTTTTGTACAGTTCTATGTATTCTTGCCACCTCTTAATATCTTCTGCTTCTCTTAGGTCCACACCATTTCTGTCTTTTATCGAGCCCATCTTTGCATGAAATGTTCCCTTGGTATCTCTGATTTTCTTGAAGAGATCTCTAGTCTTTCCCATTCTGTTGTTTTCCTCTATTTCTTTCTATTGATCGCTGAAGAAGGCTTTCTTATCTCTTCTTGCTAGTCTTTGGAACTCTGCATTCATATGCTTATATCTTTCCTTTTCTCCTTTGCTTTTTGCTTCTCTTCTTTTCACAGCTATTTGTAAGGCCTCCCAGACAGCCATTTTGCTTTTTTGCATTTCTTTTCCATGGGGATGGTCTTGATCCTTGTCTCCTGTACAATGTCACGAACCTCATTCGATAGTTCATCAGGCACTCTATCTATCAGATCTAGGCCCTTAAATGTATTTCTCACTTCCACTGTATAATCATAAGGGATTTGATTTAGGTCATAACTGAATGGCCTAGCGGTTTTCCCTACTTTCTTCAATTTAAGTCTGAATTTGGCAATAAGGAGTTCATGATTTGAGCCACAGTCAGCTCCCAGTCTTGTTTTTGCTGACTATATAGAGCTTTTCCATCTTTTGCTGCAAAGAATATAATCAGCCTGATTTCGGTGTTGACCATCTGGTGATGTCCATGTGTAGAGTCTTCTCTTGTGTTATTGGAAGAGGGTGTTTGCTATGACCAGTGCATTTTCTTGGCAAAACTCTATTCGTCTTTGCCCTGCTTCATTCCATATTCCAAGGCCAAATTTGCCTGTTATTCTAGGTGTTTCTTGACTTCCTACTTTTGCCTTCCAGTCCCCTGTAATGAAAAGGACATCTTTTTTGGGTGTTAGTTCTAAAAGGTCTTGTAGGTCTTCATAGAACCGTTCAACTTCAGCTTCTTCAGCATTACTAGTTGGGGCATAGAGTTGGATTACCGTGATATTGAATGGTTTGCCTTGGAGATGAACAGAGATCATTCTGTCGTTTTTGAGATTGCATCCAAGTACTCCATTTCGGACTCTTGCTGACTACGATGGCTACTCCATTTCTTCTGAGGGATTCCTGCCCACAGTAGTAGACATAATGGTCATCTGAGTTAAATTCACCCATTCCAGTCCATTTTAGTTTGCTGATTCCTAAAATGTTGACGTTCCCTCTTGCCATCTCTTGTTTGACCACTTCCAATTTGCCTTGATTCATGGACCTGACATTCCAGGTTCATATGCAACATTACTCTTTACAGCATCGTATTTTGTTTTATCACCAGTCACATCCACAGGTGGGTATTGTTTTTACTTTGGCCCCATCCCTTCTTTCTTTCTGGAGTTATTTCTCCACTGACCTCCAGTAGCATATTGGACACCTACTGACCTGGGGAGTACCTCTTTCAGTATCCTATCATTTTGCCTTTTCATACTGTTCATGGGGTTCTCAAGGCAGGAATACTGAAGTGGTTTGCCATTCCCTTCTAGATGTGAAAATTTACTGTCTTACATGTACATTTTATTTTATAACTTTATAGCAATATGACTTGGGGTTACATAAAATTAACCAATAAATTTAGATTATCTTATGAGGGTTTATGATACTTTTCCTTGACAGTGTGCGTTTTAGAGCTGTCAGTTCTGTGCAGGCAGTATTTGGTATCTGGAGTGTGTGGCGCTGATAAAATAAATGCCTGGTTTCACATTAGAAGCCAAATGTATCTTTCCTACCTCTTTAACTTGGCACAAATGAAACCAAATATATATTAAATATTCATTATTAAGACAGCTTAACAGACATATGCAGACATACAGATGACTAAATTAAAATAGTGATACAGTTTTCAACAAATTCAGCAAATTTGTTGCTGGTTCCATAAACATAACTTGAGTGTCTATGGTATGAGATTAAAAAGATGAATAAGACGTAGTTCCTTTTCTGGGCTCTGCAGTCAATTTTAGTCCTTTTTTGGTTTCTAGATAGAATTGAATATTGAGGGCATAGACTAAGAATTTCAGAGACAGTGGAGGAGGGAGAGGGAGTAGTTTGGAATACTTTATTGAACTTTATTAAAGTCTGGAATCATGAATAAGAATCAGATGAAGAATTGGTATTAGCTAGAGGAGTCTGTTATTTCTCTGGCCCCAGACTGTTGCAGAGCATGTTAATGAATCCATGGATGCTGAGCACATTCTGCCAAGAGAAGTTTTTAAATTCAGTATGTCTCTTATTAAACATATCAAGGACATTATTTTTGACCAACCATATTATCATTAAGTAGTGTTTCTTCTACAAGCCAAGAGATGGAGGGATGTGGACGGTGGTCATCCTTTGATCAGGAAAGTCATTTCTTGGAGAACCTTACTGTGAGATGCCTAACACTGTTCATGTAATGGGGCATGGCTTCCATTGGTTTTGCAAAGTCTCATTATCATCTAAGTACCTGTGATTGTTCTTCAAGGAGAAATACCCAAAGCACTTTTTTATTTTTAAATCTCCAATAATGTTAAACCAGTAGATACTATAATGTATTCTTGAGGTAGGGTATAATGATGCATTTTTAATACATTTCTTGTTTCCTCTGCTCCTTTATTTCTGTCATGTAAAATTTATTTTGTGATAGTGCATTTTTAAAAATCACCAGTTTCTTTCCATACAGACATATGAGTTTATTGTGTAATTGACATCATTCTCATTATTATGTTCTTTTTCTCTCTGCAGTAGATTAGGGTCTGATATTTTATTTCCCTGTGAATTCTCCAAGAGTCAAGAAACCACTCCTCTTTTGTTACAGTTGTTTTATCAAATGTAAGTGGGACAGTGAAGTTGAGTAGGTGTCATTGTGTACTGGAAGTCAGAGAGCCAGTAGGTGACTTTATATCAAGCACTTTCTGGTATTCACACAATTCACTTGGACTTTTTTGGCTTTATATACTCTTTTGCTCATTGATAAAACTTGTGATATCGATCTAACATTTGTCTTTAAGCATCATTTTTTATAATTAGGATAAACTATGCTGATTTACTACTAAAATAAGTCTTTATATACTAGAACTTAGATGCATTTCCTTAAAAATCAAATGTTGAGAATGAGTTGGTTTTTTTTTTTTTTTTTTTTACTTTATTTTACTTTACAATACTGTATTGGTTTTACCATACATTGACTTGAATCCACCACGGGTGTTCATGAATTCCCAATCCTGAACCCCCTCCCACCTCCCACCCCATACCATCTCTCTGGATCATCTCTGTGCACCAGCCCCAAACATCCTGTATCGAACATAGACTGGCGATTCGTTTCTTACATGATAGTATACGTGTTTCAGTGCCATTCTCCCAAATCATCCCACCCTCTCCCTCTCCCACAGAGTCCAAAAGTCCGTTTTAAGAATGAGTTTTAAGATATCAGCCAAGCCACCTTGTATATGTTTGCTGAAGTCCTGACTGTTCAGTCCCAAAGTAATGGATTTGGGGGGTAGGGGTGAGGAGTTTTGCTTAATAAATTATAAATTTCAGGTGTTTGTTAAGTGAATGAATAATTTGCTCTCTTCTCACATAGTTCATGAAGAACCTGCTTTACTTTATTCTTATTGAACATCAGTAATATTTGTACCTTCCATTCCCTTTTGTATATCAGATACATAGTATATACACATTGGTTATTTCCCTGTTTTTAAAAAAACTTTCCCTATTTTTTGTCCTCTTTTCCCAGTTTCTCAAACAATTAGGTCTGCATCCTAACTGGCAGTTTGTTGATGTATATGGAATGGATCCTGAACTCCTTAGCATGGTACCAAGACCAGTGTGTGCAGTGTTACTTCTCTTCCCTATTACAGAAAAGGTAATTGTTAAGTAAGAGATTTTCTGGGAAATGCAGAGTTCTTTTTCAGTGTTGAGTTAAACCTATGCTCTTCTTTAAGAACAAATAATTCTATTCTTGCATAAAATAAGGAAATCTAGGAATGGGGACATCTTAAAAATCTAATTTTATTAAAGAGATGTATTTAGATTTTGATTTGTAGATTGACAGAGAAGCCCTGGGTTAGTCTTTTAAACTTGGATAGTTTTCTTTCTTTTTTTTTTTAAACAGGCATCTCACCTGTTTTGGTGTGACATTTAATCACATTTTGATGTATATACTTTAGAAATAGATAATCTTAAATCTGTCTTAGAAAATATATGAATACAAAATATCTATTCAAATTAGTGAAAATTTGTATATAAAATATGTAAATTTTTAAAACACACATATGTATAAACAAATCTTTGTTTTAAGGAGGTAAATATAACTAATGACATGGCTTACATTATTTTCAGAAAATACTTGATTTGGGTGGAAATCTCTAAGCTTAAAATACAGTTTAATCGGCAGATTTAGAATGTGTTGGGGATTCTAAATAGCTATTCTTAGATCTCTGTATCCAAATTCAGATCTCTCTGTTTCAGCCTTTCTTCTAGAATGATAATCATGTAGATGTTCATATTATTGGAGCCAGAAGTTTTAAGCTCATTTTAAAATGACTTTGAGACTATAGCCTTCTGATTTTTCTTTTTAAACTTCGAGATAATAGGATGAGCTCAGCATTGTAAAAAATGAAGTAAATGCTTGGGAAGATGTGAGAGAAATGAGTAAGTATTTATACTTACTTATGTAAGTAGAGAATATAGTGGCATCAGCCACTTTTTGGTCTCTCTTGCAATTTGGTAGATCCCTCTTTCAGCTTATAATAAGTGACATAATAAAGTCACAGGATATCTATGGATATTTTAGGAGCTATACAGTGTTTTAATTTAGAAACTGATCATGTAGTTGTGAATGGCTTCAACATACTAATAGAAAAGGAACTGTCATGGATACCTCATTATGCTTTAAATAAAGTCAATTACAGTGTTTTAAATATGTTTCGTTGTAGTGCTTACCAGCCAATGAATCACAGGTGAAGAAGCTATAAATTCATTTCTCTCTCATTAATATTTTTGTTGTCTCTTGACTCTGTGTTTTCACTGTAGTCTGCCATAATTGCTTTTCCTTTTCTGCTATACCTGCTCTGTGTCATTTCAGGATTTTTTTCTAAACATTAAATCTTAAGTTATCAAATCTCATTTTGCTTTGTCACCAAGGAGAACGGATATTAGACAACAATAATAACAGTCTAAACTGAAGGATTGTATAAACATTTCAACACAAGACCTTACTATATTGAACCTTTCAGATTTTATCAGTTGGGCTATATGCCTGAATTAATGGTTCAGAATTTATTCAGAAAATATTTTAAAATTTGATTTAGAAGCACATTCACAGAAATTATTTTTTAAGGCATAGGTGCATTTGTTGTTAAAAGCAGTTCCTTAATTATGGGTTTTTAATAGACATCATTTATTTCTGTTATTGCAGGGGTCAGCAGACTTTTTCTGTGAAGGGTCAGCTAGTAAATATTTGTAACTTTGCAAGCCTAATAATCTCTGCTATAACTATTTAATTTTGCCTTTTAGTATAAAGACAGCCATAGACAATACAAAGCTAAAACTCTATCTGTGATACCAGGCAGTGGGCCAGATGTGGCCTGTTGCTTGTGGGATATAGTAAGACTCCCTACTCTATTGAAATCTGAAAATTACAGGAAAACATCAAAACAATAAATTATCTTTCTATTCTCTTCCTTCTCTTCACTCAGTTTTTAAAAATTCATTTTCTTCAGGTGTAATTGATTTACAATGTTTTATTCTGTCCTCACTCATTTTTTAACCTCATTATTTTTAATGCTTTTTACAATTGAAAAAATAACTTGCTGGAGTTGCACAGCTTATAATGGTTCAGGCAGTCAGATGTAGAGCACACACTTTTGACCTAATTGTACTGTATTGTTTTTACTGTCAGTTGTTATAGATAATGGTTAATGTTATGAATATCATATGCTTATAAAAGTAGTATAAATTTTGTTAATATGGTATAACAATACAGAAATGTGAAAAATAGGAAATAAAAATTCTCCAGTAATATCTGAGCCCAGAGATAACCTCTGTTACGTTTTTTTATATCCTTTATCACTTTTCAATGCATATATAAATATTTTTAAAACATAATTGAGAATCAGATTAATATATACTGACCTAAAACCACTCTATAATAATGGACAGATTTCTGAGTCTCAATATGTAAATCCATTTTATTCTTTTTAAAATACTTTATTGTGTTGCATTAAGATATGCCATGTTAACTATATCTCCACTGATGTCTAGAGTTTTTCCAAATTTACATTAGAGTCCTTTTAATAAATTATTTTTTACATGTAGACCTTTTTTTGTTTTTAATAGTATGAAGTATTCAGAACAGAAGAAGAGGAAAAAATAAAATCTCGGGGACAAGATGTTACATCGTCAGTGTATTTCATGAAGCAAACAATCAGCAATGCCTGTGGGACAATTGGACTAATCCATGCTATTGCCAACAATAAAGACAAGATGCACTTTGGTAAACAGTTTTTCATTACCGCTCTTTTCCCCCTCCATAAGTTGTAAGTTAACTTATTGAGCAGTAGGTGGTGCTCTAGTTCTTTCTTCGAAGTAGTAAATAAAGCTTTTCTTCCCTTCTTAATGGGAATGTACATATTTCCTATTAGGGAAAATATTAATCCTTCTGATTCTTCTATATTGTTGATAAACAGAGGTTTAAGCCCTGTCATTTATCTTACATTCCTTACCAATGAAAGGGTTTTAACCTGAAAAATGTTTAGCTTGCTTCTAGTATTTTCACGTCTCAGTCTTTTTGAGATACCAGGCCTTTTCAGTTTTATCATCTTTAAAATTCTCAGAATCTGGATCAACCTTGAAAAAATTCCTGGAGGAGTCTGCATCAATGAGCCCTGAAGAACGAGCCAGATACCTGGAGAACTATGACGTCGGTACCTTTTTCTGCCTTGCTCTCATTTGTGGGCAAAGTTCTGTGAAATTATAGATTCTGTTTGGGAGTTTGTCTTGAAACTACAGTTTTGAGCAATTAAGGATTTGGTCGTATCCATTAGAAAAGGCCTTTTGTACTTTTCAGGTAACACTATCTGAAATAACCATAAATGTTGGTAAATTGTCACTTCTTTTCTATGTGCAGAGCTGAATGAGAGAAAAAAGGCAGTTTGATTTACAAATTTATAAAATATCTTATAGTTGACCATTCCTTACCATTCCCTTCCTGTGGTAAAGAACGTGTTTGGCAATACCCTGTGTGTCTTTCACTGGGAATTTGGAATACCGCTGAAGACCAATGAATGGAAAAAACAAAGGTTTAATGGCAGATGTCAGAACATTCTCTAGCTATTTTATCAGTATAGTAATATTTTTTCATGTGTGCGGATACAGGCCACATAGTCTAGTTTTAAATGATTATACCATATCATAGAATTTTTTTCGAGAGGTATTTACCTTTATTATATTTGAAATCTATTTTGCTATTGAAGGCTTTTTACTTTTTACTGACATTATTAAGTGGATTGTACATTCTTTGAAACTGTAAACAGTACTGTGTACAAATTACTTGGCTAAAACGATCTGTTATGCAGTTTGAGCCCAGTAAATCCATTGATTTGATTATGTTGTTTTAGCATTCTCATATACATTGATTAAGTTACTTTTCTTTTAAAAAACCTGCAGATCTCATGAAACATCTTTATTTTACATAAAAATAAACAACGTAAAAGTCACCAGTGAGAGGTAGCCACCATTAATACTTTTTATAGGGAATATATAAGTATAGACACAAAATTTGATCACACTGTAATATTGTTTTATAACTTGCTTTTTTCACTTATCACAAATGTATTACATACCAGTAAGTATATATTTGACATCATCATTTAATGGCTGCCTAGCTTTCCATTGTGTAGTATTTTATTTAACTAATAAATTATTGCCAGAAGTTTAATATTTTTCCATCTTTTTTCACCATTTGAAAAAATACTGCAAGGTATATCACTGTAGCTAAATCTTTGCAAATATTAGTTATATATGATTATATAGAATTATAATTAAATATATAAACTAGAAAAGAAATTGATAGATCAAACAGATTGCATGTTTTTTTAAAACTTTGATATTATTGCCAAATTGCCATTCATAAAGGTTGTACTTTCACCTGTAATTTACTTCTTTGTCCATTTCTCTTCATCTCTGCTAATAGTGGATATTATAAGAACATTTTTTTTTCAAGTTCAGGAACCTGAAATCTCTAGCTTCTGATAAATGCATGCTTTTTGCTCCACATTTCTAAAGTGCTGACTGAAGCTGCATGATTAAGCATAAATAGAGCTAGAGCTGCAGAATAATAGCATGTAACCTGGAGGAACAGATGAGCTAAGCTTTTTCAGTCTCTATCTGTGAGATGCTTACTTTATTCTAGTCTCAGTTGAATAAAGTGTTAAATGTTAGTTCTAACAGTTAAACAATGTAAATAACCCCCACTTACCACTGGCAGTTGCAAATAAGCAGATACTCAGTTTCCTGAGGCTTTGGAGATTTGTGGGTTGGAAAGCAAAGCAATTCATTTGGTTACTCAGAAGTCATTCTTAAATATTTAGTGTTAAACTGTTCCAGAAATCTCCTCCAGTCTGTTGTTTCTTAACAAGACTTTAGATGTTAAAATTTAGCATTGTTGTTTTCATTCAAAAAGTTGAATATAATAATTTTTTCCTGTTAATACTTTATATTACAGGCCATTCGAGTTACTCATGAGACCAGTGCCCATGAAGGTCAGACTGAGGTATTTCACATTTTTCAAAACTTTTCTTGACACGTGTGAGTTTAATCACAGTATTGTTGTATGACACATAGTTGGAAAATTGCTTGGACTTTTTTTTTCCTTTGAGGGCATTTGATTATGTAAAAGCAGTCACGAAGTAGCCCAAGAATATGTGTTGACCAACCATGAACATGAACTTCATTTCAGTCTCTCAGGCGTGTCCGACTCTCTGCGACCCCATGAACTATAGCACGCCAGGCCTCCCTGTCCATCACCAACTCCAGAATCCACCCAAACCCATGTCCATTGTGTCGGTGATGCCATCCAACCATCTCATCCTCTGTCGTCCGCCTCTCCTCCTGCCCTCAATCTTTTCCAGCATCAGGGTCTTTTCAAATGAGTCAGCTCTCTGGATCAGATGGCCAAAGTACTGGAGTTTCAGCATCAACATCAGTCCCTCCAATGAACACCCAGGACTGATCTCCTTCAGGATGGACTGGTTGGATCTCCTTGCAGTCCAAGAGACTCTCAAGAGTCTTCTCCAACACCACAGTTCAAAAGCATAAATTCTGCGGCGCTCAGCCATCTTTATAGTCCAACTCTCACATCCATACATGAGTACTGAAAAAACCATAGCTTTGATAAGATGGACCTTTGTCAGCAAAGTAATGTCTCTGCTTTTTAATATTCTGTCTAGGTTGGTCATAGCTTTTCTTCCAAGGAGCAAGCATCTTTTAATTTCATGGCTACAGTCACCATCTGCAGTGATTTTGGAGCCCAAAGAAATAAAGTCTGTCACTGTTGCCATTATTTCCCCATCTATTTGCCATGAAGTGATGGAACTAGATGCCATGATCTTAGGTTTCTGAATGTTGAGTTTTAAGCCAGCTTTTTCACTCTACTCTTTCACTTGATCAAGAGGCTCTCTAGTTCTTCTTCACTTTCTGTCATAAGGATGGTGTCATCTGCATATCTGAGGTTATTTATATTTCTCCTAGCCATCTTTATTCCAGCTTGTGCTTCATCCAGCCCAGCATTTCTCTTGATGTACTGTGAGTCATCATGGCTCAGTTTCTGGCAAAAAACTGCAATCTTCACTTTACTTGGCAAGTCTGTTCTGGGCAATGTAATGAACTTTACCATGTCTACTCTGTTAGCTAGTCATTTATTGAGCTAGGTCACCTTTCCGCTGCTTCTCTTGCCCCTTTTTTCACAGGGTCTCTTTTTCCTGAGGGTTTCCCTCATTCTCTCCTTCCATTTTTCCTTTTTCTTCCCTACAAACCTCATTCTCCCACTCTTAGGGGAGGTTTATCCGCAGGTTTTTCAGTCAAAATGAATAAAATTTACTTACATTTAGTGTATTTATAAAACATTTAAGTGTTAACACCAGAGAATTATAGACTTTCTTCTTTCTTATCCCGTGTGTGACTTGGAACCATGCTTTTTCATTTACAAAGATAACATTACCTCTATGCTTTAAAAATACTTAAAAATTACTGATTTAAGAGTATTGAACATAAATATTCCCATGATCTTCAAAAAAAATTTTTTGAAGGAGGAAACAGTTTGATACTATGATATGACTTCAGTTTTTTATAGCTCTGTTAACTGTGAATGTTTATAATAACATAAATAAACATAAACCTAGGAATTTATGTCCCTATAATTATATTATACCTTCTGGGTTGCTCTCAGGTTCTGCTTTCAAAGGTGTGAACCATTGCTTTTTATTTTTTAAATTTTGTTTATTTATTTTTGGCTGTGCTGGGTCTTTGTGGCTGTGCGGGCTTTTCTCTAGTTGGAGCAAGTGGGGGAACTGAGCCACCAGGAGGCCCCTGAACCATTGTCTTTTTGACTAAGTTTATGCACACACCCAAAGGGCATGTCCAGGTGATTTCACCACCAGGTTTGAAATGAATGGGATGCTCTGCTTTTTGTATTGCTTTATATGATCTCATGCTGCAGCCCATGGTGTCGCAAAGACTCAGACATGACTGGGCGACTGAACAACAACAACGATATGATCTTGAGCATTTTCTTAATCTTCAGTGTGCTTTGCTTTTTTGTTGGTAAATTTGTAGTGTTAAAATTAGCAATGCGATGAAGAGCAGCATGAGATTATCATAAAATGAAAACCATTATTTGTAATAAAGCAATTAAATACTTTAATACATGTTTGCTTTAAAAGTTGTCTTTACAGTACCCTTTCTTGCCTTCTTTTTGGCCTTTATCCAAATTACAACTTTTAATACCTCCTTTTAGATGATGTTCACATCTTTTTCTCTAGACCAAAACTTCTTGCCTTCTATGGGCTTTTTTATATGACTCTTAGTATTTGGATTTTAGCTATTTTCATATTCTTTTTCATTTATTTAAGATGTGTATTTTTTCATATTTCAGTAGCTCTAAAATTATGGTGTATCTTACCATTGATGTCATAATTTATTTGGTGATATTACCTTCTTTAGTGGTACATAAATTGATAGATTTTCAAGCCAGCGGTGCCTTATATGCTCTGAAATGTGGTGTCATATCTCCTGACTCTGGCCCTTAGACCTAGAATAATTGTTGGATTCCTTTGCATAGGCACAACACATATTTATTAATTCTCCAGAATTAGCTCAAAACTATCCTTAGTGGTTTAAGAACTACCAAAAAAGGCTAACTCTTGGTCTTCTGTACTCCCTAAGAAAACCAAACATACTATTAGCCACTATTCCTCAACAGGGCACTGTTAACATTTTGTGAAGAGTTCAGTTCTTTATTGTAGGGGTTGTTTTATGCATTCCAAGATGGACTATGGATTATTATATTCTAGTCATTATATGTCAATGACTCACAGTCACTGAGAGAACAAAAACCCATACCGTACATTTCTGAATTTTAGTATCAGCCAGCTTAAAACGCCTGCACCAGGGACAGTTTTTATGATCTTTTATTTCTGGTTCATCTACCTCTGTGGACATAAGAGTCTTTGACATCTTATTATCTCCATTGCTCTCTATATTCCAGTACACTGGTTTTTTTTTAATCATTTCCTACAAAGCACCTCTGTCTTTCCCATTTGTATTTGTTTGATTGGACTGCTATAACAAACTACCATAGACTTGGATGACTTAGCAAGCTTATTTTCTTTCTTTTTTTAAAATTAGTTAATTATTATTTTTAAAATTTTGGGTTGCACTGGATCTTCGTTGCTGCCCAAGGGCTTTCTCTAGTTGCAGCTAGCAGTGGCTTCTCTTGTTGTAAAGCACAGGCTCTAGGCACACGGGCTTCCGTAGCTGCAGCTCTCGGGCTTAGTTGCTCTGCGGCTTAGTGGCTCTGTAATCTTCTTGTCCCTTGCATTGGCATGTGCATTCTTATCCACTCTACCACCAGGGAAGTCCCGGAAATTTATTTGCTCACTGTTCCGTAGGCTGGAACTCGATATCAGGGTGCCATCAAGGTTGGTTTCTGGTGAGGCCTCTCTTCCTGCCTTGCGGATGGTACCTTTTCAGTGTCCTTAAGTGGCTTTTCTGTTTTGTGCATTTGGAGAAAGAAGTCTCTAATGTCTTTTCCTCTTTTCATAAGGATACCAGCTCTGTAGGTTTAGGGTCTCATCCTTATGACCTCATTTAACCTTAATCACTCCTTAAAAGCCCTGTCTCCAAGCAAAATCACTGTGGGGATTAGGGCTTCAGCATATGAATTTCAGGAGAATGCCATTCAGTCCCTAACACCATTTTTGTGTGTTTGTAAGGGCCCAGTCTTTGTCTGGATGTATCTTCCCGTTTGCATAGTTGACACCCTCTCATCCTTTAGGTCTCACCTTAAAAGTCATTTTTCAGAGAAGCTTTCTTTCATTACTGTTAAGTAGGACCATCTCAGTGAATTTTCTGTCATAACATCCTTTTGACTCTCTTCCTGGGATTTTAAGGTCTACAGTACTTTTTTGTTTGTTTGTTTATTCCATGTATTTACTAGAATATGAGTCCCATGAGAATATGGGTCATCTTTGTCATATTTACCTTGAATCTCCAGGACAATGCTTGATGTATAGAGGCATTTATGAAAACTTGCACGGTATAAAATAAGGAGCACAGGATGTAGATAGCTTAGGCAAGATACTTTCCTCAACATAAAATGAAAATAATAACATCTGCCTTATGGAATTGGCTGTGCAGATTCATGAATTAATCATACAAAGTGCTTAGAATAGTACCTGGTATTTAATGGGCCTTCAATAAATACTAGGTAGTAATTTTAGTTTACTAGGCTTTCAGAAAAACAAATGTGGATGGCAGAGGATGAAGCTGAATAGTAGAGTGAAGCCAGATCAGGGGGTGGCTTTAATTTTATAAACAACGCCAAGTCACCAAAAGTGGTGTTTAGTGTTCAGCATATCGAATTTAAAGTGATTTAACGGGTCACCTGTGTAGAAGTTAAATGTGGAGTCTAAAGCTCCAGGGAGATACCTGGTGTCTTGTATTGGGTTGGCCAAAAAATTCATTCAGGTTTTTCTGTAACAGCTTATGGAAGAACCTGAATGAACTTTTTGACCAACCCAATATCTTGTCTGGAAGTGGTTAGAACCGTGAGAATTCTACCAAGGGAGAATAGTGTGAACCGTAATAAACCCCTAGGGCACCTACATGTTAAAGGAGTGGATAGAAGAGCTGGTGACAGCAGTGTAATAACAATCGACATCATTGATCGTCTCTTTCGGAACGTTTTCATGGGAATGGAGTAGGTAGGAACCTTATCTCATACAGAGATTTATAGACTAATTGAGACATCAGTAAAGGTCCTTTTAGAAGATAGGCCATAACATGTGGCCACTGAGTAGTTGTTTACTTTGTTTTTTCCCATCCCATCATGATTGTCCAGCAGATTTTGGCTAATCCAGAAATTTGGACAGTAGCCCCACCTTATTTTTGCTTCATTAGCTTCTACTGAAAGTTACTGCTTTCATGTTTCACTTGAGATTGGGAAAATAAAAGAACAACAGCAGGATATGAGGAGATTAAGTGTTTTTTAAATTGTGAAGAAATATCAGCGATGCTAAATGGAAACAACTTGCAAGTCAAATGTAAAGGAAAGAAAATAAAAATCCAAAAGAGTATTTTATTTGCCTTCAAACACCAGTTTTATTTCATGGGTAAAGCAATTTCTAACGTTTGTGATTGTCCATATTAATTTAGGAGCCAGCCCAGGTATGAGTAGACATCTCCTGATAATTTATTGTTTGTTTAACTTTTCACACAAAAAAACAAATTTATTGTATTGCCCAGGAACCTCCATACAAATACGTAGTAATATTGAAAAATAATAGAAACTGGCACAGTTGCTTTATCTATGTATTTAAATAAACTGGCCAATATGGAAAATGTAGCAAAAGTGCTTTTAATATTTGTGTTTATTTCCTTCACATCTTTTCTTAGGTATTTTTTTTTTAAACAGTTGGGATCAAACACTTGTGGGATTTTTTTCTTAATATTTTATCATGAGTATTTTCTTATTTCATCAAAACCCTCTTTATAAATAATTCCTCATGGCAGTGTACTCTCATGTGAATGAATCATAATTTACTTTCTAGTTTCCTTAACTTTTGATATTTAGATTATCTTCAATTTTTTAAGCTAAAAATATAACTTCATTGAATATCTTTGTTTGTTCTTGTATTCATTCTAGGTCCTTTGTTTAAGGTTATTTCTTGTAAGTAGAATTATCTTGAGTCAAAGGGAAGAATGTTTTTAAAGTTCTTGTTACATAATATGAAATTACTGTTCTTTCTTTCATTTGATTGACCAAGTGATTTTTTTGAGCACCTACTATGCTAAGTATGGTACTAGAAACTATATATACAGCGATAAGTAAGATGCAAATTGTGTCTTCAAGGATCTCTGATTCCAGCGGAGATAGTCTCAGAATTAGCTGTTGCCCATGTTGAATTCTGTTTTTAAGTTTTGGTTTGTTTAATAGAGGGAAATAATATGGTTGATTGCTAAGATCATTTGAAGATCTGTTGTTTTAAAAGTTTCTGGAATGAATTTCAACCATGAAATTAAATTGTAAATGTAATTTATTTTGGTGAGTGTTGTCTTAGAAGCTTTTTTTGACTATTGGGTAAGCAGTGGGTAAATTCTGATTTCAGGTATATGTATACACAATTCAAGATAAATTGTGCGTGTCTGTGTATGTAGTTGGCTTTTTTTGGCCCAGTCAGTGCAGACTGTGTGCAATGCAGGGAGAGACTGTGTCAAGTTTTTTCTTCATTAGATGTTTAAGAATTATTTGCCTCACTTCATTTTACTCTGAAATATAGTTTTTCATTATTTTGGTTATGTTAGAGTTACAAAGAGTCAAGATGTTTACATTTATTTTCCTTTTTTAGGGATTTATTTTCTTTCCTTGACTTTGGAAAAAAACTGAAAATATTAGGAAAAAATTGAGTCCTTATATAGTGTACAATTTAAATATCTGATTGTCTTGGGAGAATCAGATGGGAACAGTAAATGAAATTTTGATGAAAAGTATCATGCATTTTAAGCTGGATAGTTTTGTCAAGAAATCTGAAATTGCATCTTTCTGATCTCTCTTTTTTTCCCCCCATTTTTTTCCCATATCCCATTTTCTTTATTCCATTCAAACATGAACTTTATATCGTTCTTAAAATTGAGAAATGCTCTGGAACTTGTAATTTCATATTCTTTTGCCTTTTTCTCTGTTTCTGTTATCATTTTTTCAGTATATCATTACTGAATAGAAGCCAGTTTAGATTATGTGTGGAGTTGAGTGGGAGAGCTAAATTTGAAGGTGGAAGTATAAATTAAAATTAGTCATAGTGGGGGGAGATATTGAAATGGTTCTTTTTTCTGGTCTTTTGTTTTCACACAGTGATATTGTGCCTCCATTCATGTAATCAGTTCTTCTTTATCTAATATCACGTGAAAATAGACGATAGTTAAGTAAATGAAATTTGTTATGAAAAGGGTCAGAATGTAGTTACTACTCTGTCCTGTTTACACTTTATTCCCCTTTCTTTTAGGTTATCAAGTATTTTGTTCAAATGAGTTAAAGTAGTCTGTTTTTCTTTTTTATGCTGTCTGCATCATCTTTTTTTCTCCAGTATCAGGGCTTTGGGAATGGAGATATATTACTATTATTACTTTAAAGTAAGTTCTTACATGGAGTAGGAAATGGCAAGCCACGCCAGTATTCTTGCATAGAAATTTTCAAAGACAGAGGAGCTTGGCGAGCTATAGTCCATGGAGTTGCAAAGAATCGAACACGATTAATCGAGCACAAGTTCTTGTATTGAACTTATATTGAACTTGGTCAGTTTACTCTTCCAGACCTGACTAGAAGTTACTCTTCTGTTTAAAAACGTCTTCAACAATAAAAATAGAGTTGAAGTTGTATTTGAGGATGGGGGGCTCTTCTGTTTGTTTGATTTTAAACCTCAGCTTTCCAAAACAAACGGTTATTTTGAGATTTATTTGTTTTTGTTTGTAGTCAGTAAGAGTCTTATTTGCAGCTACTCTCAAATTGTAAAAAAAAAAAAGGAATTTCTGGGACTTAGTCTGGTCAGCTTAACTAAGCTTGAGTTTAATGTAATATATATAGGTCATTATATTGATAGGGATTTCTGACATGGATAATTGTAAATGGAAGTGAGAAAATACAGTTGTTAAACCAGTAAGAGAAACAAATCTCTAAAGAATATCCAGAAATCTGTGGGTATTTTGATTTATTAGGTGAGCAAAATGAAGACATTTGCCCTTTTCCATGGAACAAGTAGGCATATTTTGTGTATTTTGATATCTAGCTCATGTTTCACTTTGACTTCTTTGCCAGTTGAACATGGATACTTTGTAGGAAATTTGCATTTTTTTTCATGAATCTAGTTAATCCTGTGTTAAATTTGTACGTCAAATTTAGTGTGATTCAATGTATTACACTGAAATTTATTCAAGTCTACAGGAATCCCTTTGGGGTTAATTTATAATTTTGATTCTAAACTTTTAAAGTTTTACGTATGTGTATATACCCTCATAAACATATGGCCACCTTTATAATTTTACTTATTTTCGTGGCATTTGGCAGCCCTAGAGAAGTTCCTAATTTTTTTTTCCTTTCCATGTGCCATTTTTTAGACTCAGTGGTGTCTTTAAAGTTTGAAAGGACATGTCCTATTCTGGAAATAACTTAAATTTAATTTCATGATTAAGTACATATTTTATCAACAAGTCAATTAAAAGTGTGATTTAGTAGGTAGGTATTCAAGCCAAAAGATTCTCACCATGAGATACCTAGGGTTGCTGGAAACACTGGGAATCACTTTGGGATGTTACAGTATCAGTCATGACTATTCTTGTGTCATTTATGGGTGAATGCAATTAAAATTGACTGCTGACATACATATCATTTTCCAAATATTCTCTTCAATCTCATTGCTTTTAAAAGTATGTCTGTCTTCTTATAACGATCGTTACCGTTTACTAAATACATCTTAAGTGGTGGGCGTTATAATCAGCACTGTGTGTATCCTATTCTAATCCTCTCAGTTCCGAAAGTTAGATACTACCCCATTTTACAGACTGGAAGACTAAGAAATTATTAACTTGCCAAAGTCACACAGCTTGTAAGTACTGCCCATGCTCTTAAGGCAACAAAATGTATTGGTGAATCAAAAGTGCTAAAAGAAACAAAAACAAAGTGAGGTTTTTTAAATTTTTAGTTTGTCCTAAAAGCAAGGTTAGATACAGCAAATAATTTAATACCACTATGTAATGAATTATGAATGACTGTTGGGCATTGTGCCGAATACTTTGTTCTTTGTTGCCCTTATAGCTAAGTTAGCTCTTAGTCAGTAGTAGATTTTTCCCTATGTTAAATCTAAAATCTTATCCAGAAACTAACCAGTCCTTTGGTAATTATGTTATGTATATTTTGGAAAATAGTCATTAAAGTGTCTACCAACCAATGATCCCTTTATATTTAGGAAATTACATGGTTATGATGATATTTTTCTTAATAATGGGTTGCCCTTTTAAATAGGAAAACGTTTTGGGTGTAAGCCAAAAATCTACTTACTTTATTTTAACGTTTTAGAATAATTTAGATTTAAGCACTTAAGATAACTATCAGTTGATTTCTTAATAGAGAATTAATATTAGTCCGACCCTCTGCCCCCTTTGTTAAAAGGTCCATATCATTTCTTTTTAGCATTTATTGCATTTCTAATTCTTTAGTTATTATTAAGTACTTTAAAGAGTAATCTCTTAATTTTTCATGCTCACAGAGACACGTATACTAACTGAAGGAAAAGTAATTTGACTTTTTAAATCACACACTCGAAAGAAAATATTTTTATTAAAAGCTTGAAATATTTTTCAACTCTCCATGGCATTTCTAATTTTGTGGTTATTAAACAGTTTATAGAGTAATTGACTCATTTTTTCATACAAAATGACATACGCATTAACTGTGAAGGGAAAGTAACCTGACCTTTTAAGACCCAGGTATTTGTTTGTTTCTGAACTAATTATAAGTTTGAACTCCTTATTGCAAAATTCAGACTTAAATTGAAGAAAGTAGGGCAAATCACTAGACCATTCAGGTATGACCTAAATCAAATTCCTTACTATTAAACAGTGGAAGTGACAAAGAGATTTAAGGGATTAGATCTGATAGAGTGCCTGAAGAACTATGGACAGAGGTTCTTAACATTGCACAGGAGGCAATTATCAAGACCATCTCCAAGGAAAAGAAATGCAAAAAGGCAAATTGGTTGTCTGAGGAAGGCTTACAAATAGTTGAGAAAAGAGAAGCTAAAGGCAAAGGAGAAAAGGAAAGATATACCCATTTCAATGCAGATTTCCAGAAAATAGCACAGAGAGATAAGAAAGCCTTCCTCAGTGATCAATGAAGGAAATAGAGAAAAACAATAGAATGGAAAAGACTGGAAGCCTCTTTAATGAAATTAAAGATACCAAGGGAACACTTCATGCACAGATAGGCACAATAAAGGACAGAAATGGTATGGACCAAAGAAGCAGAAGATGTTAAGAAGAGGTGGCAAGAATACACAGAAGACCTATACAGAAAAGACTTTCATGACCCAGATAACCACAATGATGTGATCACTCACCTAGAGCCAGACATCCTGGAATGTGAAGTCAAGTGGGCCTCAGGAAACATCACTATGAACAAAGTTAGTGGAAGTGATGGAATTCCAGTAGAGCTATTTCAAATCCTAAAAGATGATGCTGTGAAAGTGCTGCCCTCAATATGCCAGCAAATTTGGAAAACTCAGCAGTGGCCACAGGACTGGAAAAGGATTGGATTTCATTCCAACCCCAAAGAAAAGCAATGCCAAAGAATGTTCAAACTACTGCACAATTGCACTCATCTCACAGACTAGAAAAGTAATGCTCAAAAATTCTCCAAGCCAGGTTCCAACAGTACATGAACTGTGAACTTCCAGATGTTCAAGCTGGATTTAGAAAAGGCAGAGGAACCAGAGATCAAATTGCCAACATCCGCTGGATCATGGAAAAAGCAAGAGAGTTCCAGAAAAACCTCTACTTCTGCTTTATTGACTATACCAAAGCCTTTGGTTCTGTGGACCACAACAAACTATGGAAAATTCTTCAAGATATGGAAATAACAGACCACCTGACCTGCTTCTTGAGAAATCTGTATGCAGGTCAGGAAGCAACAGTTGCAACAGTTACAGCTGGACATGGAACAACAGACTGGTTCCAAATTGGGAAAGGAGTATGTCAAGGCTATATATTGTCACCGTGCTTATTTAACTTCTATGCGGAGTACGTCATGTGAAATGCCGGGCTGGATGAAGCACAAGCTGGAATCAAGATTACGGGAGAAATGTCAGTAATCTCAGATAGCTGATGACACCACCCTAATAGAAAGTGAAGAGGAGCTAAAGAGCCTCTTGATGAAAGAGGAGAGTGAAAAAGGTGGCTTAAAATTCAACATTCAGAAACCTAAGATCATGGCATCTGGTCCCATCACTTCATGGCAGATAGATGGGGAAACAATGGAAACAGCCAGAAGACTTTATTTTCTTGGGTTACAAAATCACTGCAGTTGGTGACTGCAGCTGTGAAATTAAAAGATGCTTGCTCCTTGGAAGAAAAGCTATGACCAACCTAGACAGCATATTAAAAAGCAGAGACATTACTTTGCCAACAAAGGTCCATTTTGTCAGAGCTATGGTTTTTTCCATTAGTCATGTATGGATATCAAAGTTGACCATAAAGAAAGCTGAGCACTGAAGAATTGATGCTTTTCAACTGCAATGTTGGAGAAGACTCTTGAGAGTCCCTTGACTGCAAGGAGATCCAACCAGTCCATCTTAAAAGAAATCAGTCCTGAATATTCATTGGAAGGACTGATGCTGAAGCTGAAACTTCAATACTTTGGCCACCTGATGTGAAAAGCTGATTCATTTGAAAAGACCCTGATGCTGGGAAAGATTGAAGGCAGGAGAAGAAAGGGGCAACAGAGGATAAAATGGTTGGATGGCATCACTGGCTTGATGGACATGAGTTTGAGCAGGCTCTGGCAGTTGGTGATGGACATTCTCAGAAGCCTTGCATGCTGCAGTCCATGGGGTCCCAAAGAGTAGGACACGACTGAGCCACTGAACTGAACTATAAGTTTGAAAATAGAAAGATTTGAGCCATTGATTGGGAATACAGATAGAGATAGTAATAGGTTTGCCTCTACAAATAAGATAGTTGGCAGTTGACAGGTGGGTGGATTTGTGTGTGATGAAAACAATGAAATATGAGTCAAGGGTTATAGGTTCTGCCTCTGCTGTTGGTCACTACTTACATGCTTTGGGCAAGTCAACTGAGCCCTTGTGCCTCTGAAAAGTGCTAACACAGTCATGATGCTTATGGACTGTATCCAAAGAGCTAACTGTAATTTTTTTAAAACTCAGAGGATTTAAGTCATAATCAGAAGAGTTAAATTAAAATCTCGAAAGTCTATATCTAATTTGTTTATGCAGAAATGGTTTGTTAAACTCAGAGTTCTTTATGGAGAACAAAGGTTTTAATTACTAGAGTTTCTAAAAAGGCTATTCTGGGATTTTCCAAACTGTAATGAAGAGATAGGTTTATATTGCCTGGGCAGTGGTATGTATGAAGTCACATTGTACTGTTGCAAACCCTCACAGTAAGCAGAGGGGGCATGGGTTCAGTTAATGTTCTGGCAGACGTTGATATTATTGATACTCAAAGTTGGCTTAAAGCTCAACATTCAGAAAACGAAGACCATGGCATCTGGTCCCATCACTTCATGGGAAATAGATGGGGAAACAGTGGAAACAGTGTCAGACTTTATTTTTGGGGGCTCCAGAATCACTGCAGATGGTGGTTGCAGTCATGAAATTAAAAGACACTTACTCCTTGGAAGAAAAGTTATGACCAAACTAGATAGTATATTCAAAAGCAGAGATATTACTTTGCCGACTAAAGTCTGTCTAGTCAAGGCTATAGTTTTTTCTGTGGTCATGTATGGATGTGAGAGTTGAACTGTGAAGAAGGCAGAGCGCCGAAGAATTGATGCTTTTGAACTGTGATGTGGTGGCTGTGCAGGCACAGGAGGGCCTAGAGGAGCCATCCCACGATGAAGGTCAGGAAGGGCGGCGGGAGGCGATACCCCTCATTCAAGGTAAGGAGCAGCGGCTGCGCTTTGCTGGAGCAGCCGTGAAGAGGTACCCCACACCCAAGGTAAGAGAAACCCAAGTAAGATGGTAGGTGTTGCAAGAGGGCATCAGAGGGCAGACACACTGAAACCGTACTCACAGAAAACTAGTCACTCTAATCACACTAGGACCACAGCCTTGTCGAACTCAATGAAACTAAGCCATGCCTGCTGGGCAACCCAGGATGGGTGGGTCATGGTGGAGAGGTCTGACAGAATGTGGTCCACTGGAGAAGGAATGGCAAACCACTTCAGTAGTCTTGCCTTGAGAACCCCATGAACAGTATGAAAAGGCAAAATGATAGGATACTGAAAGAGGTACTCCCCAGGTCAGTAGGTACCCAATATGTTACTGGAGGTCAGTGGAGAAATAACTCCAGAAAGAATGAAGGGATGGAGCCAAAGCAAAAACAAAACCCAGCTGTGGATGTGACTGGTGATAGAAGCAAGGTCCAATGCTGAAAAGAGCAATGTTGCATAGGAACCTGGAATGTCAGGTCCGTGAATCAAGGCAAATTGGAAGTGGTCAAACAGGAGATGGCAAGAGTGAATGTCGACATTGTAGGAATCAGAGAACTAAAATGGACTGGAATGGGTGAATTTAACTCAGATGACCATTATATCTACTACTGCGGGCAAGAATCCCTCAGAAGAAATGGAGTAGCCATCATGGTCAACAAAAGAGTCTGAAATGCAGTACTTGGATGCAGTCTCAAAACGACAGAATGATCTCTGTTCATCTCCAAGGCAAACCATTCAATATCACCGTAATCCAAGTCTGTGCCCCAACCAGTAATGCTGAAGAAGCTGAAGTTGAACGGTTTTAGGAAGATCTACAAGACCTTTTAGAACTAACACCCAAAAAAAGATGTCCTTTTCATTATAGGGGACTGGAATACAAAAGTAGGAAGTCAAGAAACACCTGGACTAACAGGCAAATTTGGCCTTGGAATGTGGAATGAAGCAGGGCAAAGACAAATAGAGTTTTGCCAAGAAAATGCACTGGTCATAGCAAACACCCTCTTCCAACAACACAAGAGAAGACTCTACACATGGACATCACCAGATGGTCAACACAAAAATCAGATTGATTATATTCTCTGCAGCAAAAGATGGAGAAGCGCTATACAGTCAACAAAATCAAGACCAGGAGCTGACTGTGGCTCGGATCATGAACTCCTTATTACCAAATTCAGACTGAAATTGAAGAAAGCAGGGAAAACCGCTAGACCATTCAGGTATGACCTAAATCAAATCTCTTATGATTATACAGTGGAAGTGAGAAATAGATTTAAGGGCCTAGATATAATAGATAGAGTGCCTGATGAACTATGGAACGAGGTTCGTGACACTGTACAGGAGACAGAGATGAAGACCATCCCCAAGGAAAAGAAATGCAAAAAAGCAAAATGGCTGTCTGGGGAAGCCTTACAATTAGCTGTGAAAAGAAGAGAAGCGAAAAGCAAAGGAGAAAAGGAATAATATAAGCATCTGAATGCAGAGTTCCAAAGACTAGCAAGAAGAGATAAGAAAGCCTTCTTCAGCGATCAATGCAAAGCAATAGAGGAAAAGAACAGAATGGGAAAGACTAGAGATCTCTTCAAGAAAATTAGAGAACCAAGGGAACATTTCATGCAAAGATGGGCTCGATAAAGGACAGAAATGGTATGGACCTAACAGAAGCAGAAGATATTAAGAAGAGATGGCAGGAATACACAGAACAGTACAAAAAATATCTTCACAACCTGGATAATCATGATGGTGTGATCACTCATCTAGAGCCAGACATCCTGGAATGTGAACTCAAGTGGGCCTTAGAAAGCATCACTACGAACAAAGCTAGTGGAGGTGATGAAATTCCAATTGAGCTATTTGAAATCCTGAAAGATGATGCTGTGAAAGTGCTCTACTCAATATGCCAGCAAATTTGGAAAACTCAGCAGTGGCCACAGGACTGGAAAAGGTCAGTTTTCATTCCAATCCCAAAGAAAGGCAATGCCAAAGAATGCTCAAACTACCACACAACTGCATTCATCTCACACGCTAGTAAAGTAATGCTCAAAATTCTCCAAGCCAGGCTTCAGCAGTATGTGAACCATGAATTTCCAGATGTTCAAGCTGGATTTAGAAAAGGCAGAGGAACCAGAGATCAAATTGCCAACGTCCGCTGGATCATGGAAAAAGCAAGAGAGTTCCAGAAAAGCATCTATTTCTGCTTTACTGACTACGCCAAAACCTTTGACTGTGTGGATCACAATAAACTGTGGAAAATTCTGAAAGAGATGGGAATACCAGACCACCTGACTTGCCTCTTGAGCAATCTGTATGCAGGTCAGGAAGCAACAGAACTGGACATGGAACAACAGACTGGTTCCAAATAGGAAAAGGAGTATGTCAAGGCTGTATATTGTCACCCTGCTTATTTAACTTATATACAGAGTACATCATGAGAAACGCTGGACTGGAAGAAACACAAGCTGGAATCAAGATTGCCGGGAGAAATCTCAGTAACCTCAGATATGCAGATGACACCACCCTTATGGCAGAAAGGGAAGAGGAACTAAAAGCCTCTTGATGAAAGTGAAAGAGGAGAGCGAAAAAGTTGGCTTACAGCTCAACATTCAGAAAACAAAGATCATGGCATCCGGTCCCATCACTTCATGGGAAATAGATGGGGAAACAGTGTCAGACTTTATTTTGGGGGGCTCCAAAATCACTGCAGATGGTGACTGCAGCCATGAAATTAGAAGATGCTTACTCCTTGGAAGAAAAGTTACAAGCAACCTAGATAGTATATTCAAAAGCAGAGACATTACTTGGCCGACTAAGGTCCGTCTAGTCAAGGCTATGGTTTTTCCTGTGGTCATGTATGGATGTGAGAGTTGGACTGTGAAGAAGGCTGAGCGCCGAAGAATTGATGCTTTTAACTGTGGTGTTGGAGAAGACTCTTGAGAGTCTGTTGGACTGCAAGGAGATCCACCAGTCCATTCTGAAGGTGATCAGCCCTGGGATTTCTTTGGAAGAAATGATGCTGAAGCTGAAACTCCAGTACTTTGGCCACCTCATGCGAAGAGTTGACTCATTGGAAAAGACTCTGATGCTGAGAGGGATTGGGGGCAGGAGGAGAAGGGGACAACCAAGGATGAGATGGCTGGATGGCATCACTGACTCGATGGATGTGAGTCTGAGTGAACTCCGGGAGCTGGTGATGGACAGGGAGGCCTGGCGTGCTGCGATTCATGGGGTCGCAGAGAGTCAGACATGACTGAGCGACTGAACTGAACTGAACTGAATGAAGTACATAATTTTTAACAATTTCAGATTCCTCTACCAGAGCTGAAAAACTGAGGAATTGAGTTTTTTATTCAGATGCTCCAGAAAGTGAGCTCTTGATTAAAATCTTCTGAAAGACTCAAGAATAAATTATCAGTGTCTGATCTTTTCCAATTAGTATGGAAAGGAAATTGGATATTTATTTTGAAGATTCTACTGGCAGTTTAAATTTTCATATTTGAAAGCAAAGCTGACTTAGCTGTCAATGCAATTGCTTAAGTAACTAATACTACAATGGAAAAGTTGGTGAATATGTCTTTAATCTTTGTAATTCTAAGAGAGCTTATGAAGTTTAAGATACCTTAATAGCATTCTTCATATCAAAGTCATTTCATCTCTTAAAATAATATTACTTGAATGTCCTTTGTGAATTATCATATAAATTTTTCATTGGAATTGAAAATATTTATGATGTACACTATTATGTCTGTATTACGAGTTAAATTATCTTTATAAATTGTACAGTTGGAGAAAATTTGTATATATTGTATTCCTATAGTTTTAAGCAATAGAAATGAGTATGAGTAAAAATTTAAAATTATTGGTTCTAATGCTTAATATCTCAACATAGTCATTTACTGACAAAAACAATACTTAGTATGCTAGCAATATGATAGTAGATAAAAGATTTTCTTAAGTGCATCACAAAGCAGTTACAAGTAAGACAGTCATAATATAGTAATGTATTTGATACTGTAGAATACTTGCCAATAGAAATAGATGCATACACTCGTGAACTTTGGTGTATGAAACTTACTCAGAAGGCTGTGCTTTTGAACATATCCTATCTTTCTTTCTTTCCTTTCTCTTGTATATGGAAAACATGATGAACAAAAAGGGCTAAAATTACCCATAGATAATCTGATCGTGTTTGGGAAAAAATAGTATCTTCATCTTTATTGTTTTTTAACAGTTTTTCTTTAAAAAAAAAAAAAAAAAAAAAAAAGCACATTGTTTAACACTGGCTCTTAGCTGCGACATATGGTATCTAGTTTCTTGACCAGGGATTGAATCCGAGCTCCCTGCATTAGGAGCACAGAGTCCTTACCACTGGACCACCAAGGAAGTTCCCCTTAGAGTTGTTTTTTTTTTTTTAAAGATAGTTTTATTTATTTATTTTTGGCTGTCCTGGGTCTTCATTGCAGCTTGGGCTTTTCTCTATTTGCAGCGAGCAGGAGCTACTCTTTAGCTGCAGTATGCGGGCTTCTCATTGCAGGGGCTTCTCTGGTTGTGGAGTCCAGGCTCTAGGGTACACAGGCTTCAATAGTTGCAGCTCCCAGGCTCTAGAGCTCAGGCTCAATAGTTATGGTATACAAGTTTAGTTGCTCCATGGCTTGGGGGATAGTCCTGGATCAGGGATTGAATCCATATCCCTTGCTTTGGCCGGCAGATTCTTTACCATTGAGCCACCAGGGAAGCACATATCTTCATCTTTAAATAGAAATGATCATAATTTCTACCTTAGTGGGATCATTGGAAGAATCTATATAGAACATTTGGTATACAATGGTAAGCACTCAATGTTAGCTGTTAATATTGTTGACTAATGAACATATGAACTAGTATGACTATTCACTACTGCATGTGCTTAGTTACTCAGTTGTGTCCAACTCTCTGCAGCCTCATGGACTGTAGCCCATGAAGCTCCTCTGTCCACGGGATTTTCCAGGCAATAATACTGGATGGGGTTGCCATTTCCTACTCCAGGGATCTTCCTGACCCAGGGATCGAATGTGTGTCTCTTGTGTCTGCTGCATTGGCAGGTGGATTCTTTATGATTAGTGCCACCTGGGAAGCAGTTTATTTTAATATGTTAAAGGCTCAAGTAGAAAAGGTAGACAGTATGTACCAACAGATAGGGAATATCAACAGAGTTGGAAGCTATAAGAAAGAATCAAGTAGAAATCTAGAAATGAAAAGCACAATACCAGAGACAAAGAATGCCTTTAATGGGTTTGCCAATAGCCTCAACAAAGTAGAAGAAAATATGTGAAGTAAATGTAAAAATAAATTGTGAAATTTCTGCTTTATTGACTATGCCAAATCCTTTGACTGTGTGGATCACAACAAACTGGAAGATTCTGAAAGAGATGGGAACACCAGACCACCTGACCTGCCTCTTAAGAAATCTGTATGCAGGTCAGGAAGCAACAGTGAGAACTGGACGTGGAACAAAGGACTGGTTTCAAATAGGGAAAGGAGTACGGCACTGCTATATATTGTCACCCTTCTTATTTAACTTATATACCGAGTACATCATGAGAAACGCTGGGCTGGATGAAGCACAAGTTGGAATCAAAATTGCCGGGAGAAATATCAATAAGCTCAGATATGCAGATGATACCACTCTTATGGCAGAAAGTGAAGAAGAATTAAAGAACTTCTTGATTAAAGTGAAAGAGGAAAGTGAAAAAGGTGGCTTAAAGCTCAACATTCAGAAAACTAAGATCATGGCATCCAGTCCCATCACTTCATGGGAAATAGATGGGGAAACAGAAGACTGTTTTGGGGGGCTCCAAAATCACTGCAGATGGTGATTGCAGCCATGAAATTAAAAGACGCTTACTGCTTGGAAGAAAAGTTATAACCAACCTAGACAGCATATTAAAAAGCAGAGATATTACTTTGCCAACAAAGGTCCGTCTAGTCAAGGCTGTGGTTTTTTTAGTAGTCATGTATGGATGTGAGAGTTGCTATAAAGAAACCTGAGCGCCGAAGAATTGACGCTTTTGAACTGTGGTGTTGGAGAAGACTCTTGAGAGTCCATTGGACTGCAAGGAGATCCAACCAGTCCATTCTAAAGATCAGTCCTGAGTGTTCATTGGAAGGACTAATGTTGAAGCTGAAGCTCCAATAGTTTGGCCACCTGATGCAAAGAGCGGGCTCATTTGAAAAGACCCTGATGCTGGGAAAGATTGAAGACAGGAAGAGAAGGGGATGACAGAGGATGAGATGGTTGGATGGCATCACCGACTCAATGGACATGAGTTTGGGTAAACTCCGGGATTTGATGAGGGACGGGGAAGCCTGGTTTGCTGCAGTCCATGGGGTTGCAAAGAGTCGTATACAACTGAGTGACTGAACTGAACTGAACCCAAACTGAATCATGAAAATTAAAAATCATGGAGGTAAAAAAAACACAAACAAGAAAAAACTCCCAGATTATCCAAAAGCCTTGGGTCAGTTTCAGATGATCTAATATGTATAAGTAGAATCAGATGCAAAAGAGAATGGTGGGTGTGAAGAGTGGGCATATAATAGAAGAAAAATATGTTTATGGCCAACTGTTTTACAAAAATTAATTAAACACATCAAACCACAGCTTCAAGATTTTCAAGAGAGCAGTAGGATAAATACCTCTACCCACCACAACACACACACGCACGCATGCACACACCCTGAGATACAAAATATTCACACACAAACCCCGAGATACATAATATTCACACACACACACACCCTGAGATACATAATATTCAAACTGCTTGAAACCCCAGATAAGTAGAAAATGTTCAGTGTGGCAGGAGGAAAAAGATACATTAGATACAAAGTAACAAAGTTAAGAATTACAGACTTGTCTTCAGAAATTATGCAAGCCAGACAATGAAATTGTTTTTACAGTGCTAAAAGAAGTATTTGAAACAAAAATATTTTTCAAAAAAAAGGAGAAAGTCTTTTATACAAACAAAAACTGAGAGAATTCATTACAAGCTTACCTGCACTACATCTTGGAGGCACACATGAGAGCACTGTCAATGGAACAAGTGAAGGTAAATATAGTGTTTTTTAAGTTGTTCTAAAAGATAACTAAAAGTGCACATGGATAGACCATGTTCTGGGTCACAGAATCTTGGCAAATTTTTTTAAAATTTCAGTTATACGAAGAATGTTTTTTAACTACAGTGGAATTAAATTAGAGATTAATAGCAATAAAAAGTATCTAGGAAATTTCCAAATATTTAGAAATTAAACAGCACATTTCCAAGTAGCTCATAGATCAAAGAGGAAGTCACCAAGAAAAATAGAAAACATACTAAAAATATTACTTTAATTGAATATTAGTTGATTTATGATGCTGTGTTAATTTCTGGTGTACATCAAAGTGGTTCAGTTACACATATATATTTTTTCTAACTATTTTCCATTATGGTTTATTACAGAATACTGAATAGAGTTCCCTGGGCTCTACAGTAGGATCTTGCTGTTACCCTCAAATGGTGCAGGAAAGAAAAAGAACTGTGTAGAGAGACAGGAAGAGAGAGTGTAGGTACAGATGGTAAAGGAAATTGGGATAAAATGTCATAGGTAGATCTAGGTGCTTCCTGTATACTCTTTTTATTTCTATGAAACTGAAAGTGTTAGTCGCTCAATCACGTCCAACTCTTTGTGACCCCATGGACCGTAGCCTGCCAGGCTAATCTGTCCGTGGGATTCTCCAGGCAAGAATACTGGAGTGGGTTCCTGCGCCTTCCTCCAGGGGATCTTCCCGACCGAGGGCTTGAACCTGAGTCTCCCACACTGCAGACAGATTCTTTTCTGTCTGAGCCACCACAGTAAGCACTCAATAAATAATAGTAATGCAGCCCATTGTGTGTGCAGCCTATCTGGGCCTCAGACTGTTTGTGAGAGCAGACACTTTAGTATATACACCTTTGTTCCCATGAAGAGCCAAGTAAAGCATTCATTTGTGTATTTCTAACTGATTCTTATTATGAGCAGCTACAGTGTTCACAAACAAGTTTAAAACCCTCATCACAATGATAGCTTTAAGTTGTTGTATTGTTTACATGGATCAAAAGTGCTAAGTAGGATCATAGAATTTTTAGTGTTGAAAGAATCTTAGAAATCATTCAGGGAAAACCCCTTCATTTTCCTTAAGAGAATAAGTCTTGGTTAGTGAAACCCATTATCAATAGTGAAGTTGCTCAGTCGTGTCCAATTCTTTTTGCGACCCTATGGGCTGTAGCCTACCAGGCTTCTCCGTCCATAGGATTTTCCAGGCAAGAGAACTGGAATGGGTTGCCTTTTCCTTCTCCAGGGGATCTTCCTGACCCAGGGATCGAACCCAGGTCTCCCACATTGCGGGCAGACGCTTTACCCTCTGAGCCACCAGGGAATTTATACCACTACCCTTTTTACTTCTCACTATGGTTGTTAGTGACTATAACTTTATCATACTGCTTTAAACTTAGTTTCATGTACTGGTATCATTTATTGGAGGTGACAGTTGTCAAATTATCATTTGGATTACCATGAATAAGTTAGTTACTATTCAGCATGTACATTTCATGGGAAATCTTGGGTCGGGTTTGCCTTTTGTGGTACAGCAGTGTTTGGTAGGATGTTTCCCAAAAATCTAACTTTAAGAGGATTACACCTAGGAAACTAGTCTAATAAATTAGTATTAAAATCTTTTTCTTGGCCACTTAGGCTGTACACCCTGGCGATTAAGATCATTGGATTCTAGAATCAGATTTCCTGTATTTGAATCCCATCCCTGCTACTTCCTGGCAGTGTGACCTGGGTTATGTTACTTCACCTCTTTGTCCTGATTCCTCTTTTGTAAAATGAAAATAATTATAACAACTATCTCATGGGTCACTGGGAGATTAAATGAATTAATTCATATAAAGTGCTTAAAAGGATGCTTGGCACAAAATAAATGATGCATATTTTAACTAATACTAAAGTGAAGTCGCTCAGTTGTGTATGACTCTTTGTGACCCCGTGGACTGTAGCCTAACAGGCTCCTGCGTCCATGGGATTTTTCAGGCAAGAGTACTGGAATGGGTTGCCGTATCCTTCTCCAGGGGATCTTCCTAGCCCAGGGATTGAACCCAGGTCTCCCACATTGTAGGCAGATGCTTTATCGTCTGAGCCACCAGGAAAGTCCTCATAACTAGAAGATGGCTAATAAGCCATGATAGTTTCTATTTAACTTCTCAGCATAAGTAAGAGGATAATTTATGCATGGCATCCTGTTTCTGAGGGGTTTTGAAGTGGCTTTTTCACTTATTCCTTCTAAGAAAATCTTTTACCAGTGCCTATCACCATGCAGTTTTCTTTTACATGTAATTCTTTGTATGTGTTACGTGTTTTGTGTGTGTGTTCTTTTTTTAAAAGAATTTGCTGTAATAATTCCATATTAGTGGCTTTAATTCCATGAATCTGTGCTATACAAATGAGAATATGTAAATATTTCAGATGTGTATTGAATAGAAGCTGTGGAATATAACCTGATACTGTGGTTATGTATTTCCACTTTATATGCGTTTAACTAATATTCATTTACGATCCTTTTCTAGATTATGATTGGTTAAAAGGTACTAGACCATATAAATCGAAGTCTGACCATACGTTGCTTTTAAGAATAACTGACCTCCCAGTGACGTGGTCTAAGTAAAGTGTTCTCTTTTTTAATTATGTAGTCCTCCTCGCCATCCTCATCACAGCCTCATTCTAGCCACTGCAGAACGAAGGCCTCATCATTGTGTCACCATGCATCCCTGCCCTGGGTCAAACGTAGCCATGTAGGCCCTGCAAAGGCTACCAGTCCATCTCTTCGTCTTCGTCGCTGGCGACCCTTCTTACGTCTGCCATCTTTGGGTCTCCATTCTGTTGTAAGTGTAGTCAATCTTCCATCTCTTCTTCCAGTGACAGGGGTAGTCCATTTTTTCCCTTAAATTTCTTCAGTCTTCAGAGTGCTTTTCTCTTGGTTCATCAGCCATGAGCTTTTTCTCCCCTGATAAGATTGCAAGCATACCTCTATGCTTTGCAGTTCAGCTTGACTTCGACCAGTGCCTTGGTGAACATCCATCTTTCCGCTCCATATCCTGCCAGCATAAAGGTGCCTGTCTTTTGATGAGTGCTGATCGACATTCATGATAATGTTTAAGTTCCGGTCAGTTGTTCAAGTGAATATGTATTCTCTTACCCCTTCATCTTTCCAGTTTCATTTAGTTGACTCAGGTCAACAAATGCTGTGTACCTTCTGAGTTCTTTGCCATCTCTTACTTTTTTTTTTTTTTTTTTTTCATCTTTCTGAACATGACTTTAATCTCTTGTCATGCTCTGGGGTTACTTTTACTTACTCTGTCCTTAATCTAATCCTTCATGGTGTAGGGTGTTCATCTAAACTATTTTATTCCCTGAGGTGGCTCAGGTACTTGGTTTAATCTTAATCCAATCTTCCCTGCCTATTCAGTTTCTGAAGATCTTTTCTCAAGCAGGAGGTGAAGATTTTCTTGTGAATTGACATAAAATTCCCACAAATTTCACAATTTCTCCTTAAGTTGGTAATGTTAGCAAACTGCTAAAAAGTACATTTGTTCTTGTAATTGTGCTAATTATCTTAAATGTTGAGGTTGATGATGGAAGTCTAATAATTATCATAATTGAAATAAAATGCAGGATTAGGCAACTATATAGTTCTTTTCTTTCTGATGTTTTAGAAAATGGTAATGAGCAGAGCCTACCTAGAAATGCTGCATCTGAAAGATTTGGTGTATGCCGTGCATTTATAAGAAACTTAACACTTGAGGAAATCATTGTGACTTGTGAAGCCAGAGGTAGTCTGATTATACATACTTTAATGCTTAAAAAAATTAAAAATTGGTGTCAAACATTCTTTCCTTCTGCTTATTTACTGTTTTAGAGGTATTCCTAGAAAGTGGAGTCTTGGCACTTTTCCTTGAACATCTCCCATCAGATACCAGTATGGTCACCAAAATAGCCTTTCATCAACAGACTGGTATCTCTCTATTTCATTGTCCTCATTGGGTCACAAACATGCATTTGTCATTTTTATTTATTTATCCACCTGATGTTTATTGCTTTCCTACCATGCCATACACTGGCACAGTAGGAAGAGATGCAAGTGAATCAGATGATCAGAGTAAAACCCTAATTTATAAACTCTTACTGGGGCACAATTTATTCTAAATAGGAATAAATCCCTTTGTACTTAAAAATATTCTAAATATAAGTGAATATGTCATAAAGATTGACATTTTCAGTTTTATATTTCTACATAATATTAATGTTTGCTCCATATTAATCATTGCTTTGTAACTTCATACGTGTTTTCATAGCCTAGTGACTAAGAATGTGTATTGTAGAATGACATTGCCAGGACTTGAAACCAGATTCTATCACTTACTAGCTTTGTGACCTAGAGCATGTTACTTAATGCTTCTGCAAGTCGATTGAGAGTACAGTGGATGTAACTATATTACCTACCTCATAGGGTCTATATGACAATGAGTTCCCTGGTGGCTCAGAGGTTAAAGCGTCTGCCCGCAATGCGGGAGACCTGGGTTCGATCCCTGGGTCGGGAAGATCCCCTGGAGAAGGAAATGGCAACCCACTCCAGTGTTCTTGCCTGGAGAATCCCATGGACTGAGGAGCCTGGTGGGCTGCAGTCCACGGGATCACAAAGAGTCGGACACGACTGAGTAACTTTACTTACAGTGGATGTAACGATATTACCTACCTCATAGGGCCTGTATGACAATGATGAGTACAGTGGATGTAACTGTATTACTTACCTCATAGGGTCCATATGACTATTAATTGGTCAGTTCTTATAAAGTGCTTAGAACAATATCTGGTGTATATTTAGTGCCACGATTATAAATTAAGTTTAAGCTATTTGTTATCATTTGAAATGTCTGTTTAGTTTTAAAATTTCTATTTAGTATTTAATTTTCTATCTGATTTGTCACACCGCTTTTTGATTCTTCATGGTAGTAAGAACTGTGTTCTAAATTAAGAAACTTTGTAAAAATAATATATAAAAATGTAGGCAAAGATGAGCTAATGTGGAATTTGTTTTTTACTGATTGTTCTTGCTTCTAGTGGAGTACTGCTTAAGCAATTGGATAAGTATAGATTTCAGACCCTGATTAATTGAAGCTGTCCAAGGGAAAAGGCTTGTAATAGGTGCTGAGGTTTTGTGAGAAGGGAGAAGTTTTGAGCATTTCTTGTCTTTTATAATGGTTTAAGACTTTTCATACCTTCTTTAGCAGTTTGGATTTTTAGTATGCACTTTTGGATAAAAGGTACAATGACTCACAATTTTAAGTCACTTAGATTTAGTGATTTCTTACATTTGTGATAATGTAGTGTTAATATTATAATAATATATAATATTTATATGGCATGTGACAGTTAACAAAGTACTTTCAAGAATTTCATTTAAACCTGAAAATGGGTAAGAAACCCAGTGCTCAGAGGGGTTGAGTACATAGTCGGGTCTCTGATTCCCGTTGTATTACTTTTATCTCTAGCACGGTTGTATTTACTGACAAAATGTGAAAAACAGAAGCTATTATATAAGAGATATTATTCTTAAGAGACGGTGTAAAAATAAGTGATAATTTTAAAAAACATAATAGCCTAAAGGTTTAAAATACTTGATGTCCTATTGGAGAATTCTGTCTTAAAAGGAATAAATCAAGCCCCTTTCCTGGGGCTTGATTGTATAAGGAATTCTTTCTAGTGTTTTTGTACAGAATTGAATTTATAGTTTGTAGAATTGCCTAGATTTACCCTTGAAAAATTGGGTTCTCTCTGGTCATTGCTAAAATGGGCGTACTAGGCTTGAGGGATCACTAAAATTTTTGATTCTCTGACCAGTAAAATAAGGAAACTCATTATTACTATCTAAGTGTTTGGAGAAATACCATGTTCAAGAAGGATTAGTCTTTTTTAAGATGGTGGAAAATACTGGGAAACATTTTTTGCCTCAGTAGGTGGGATAATTCTAACAAAACTGTCCAACTGGAATGGACTACCTAAAAACTTAGTGGCAGTTCCCTGTTGTTGGCGGGGCTGTCACAAATGGGGCTGCAGTCAAGAGCAGTCTAGTATCAGAACAACAGTAATCCTACATAACTGTGATTCCTACCAACTGTGGAATTCTTTAGCTCTAAGTCAAATTTAAGAAGAGCTAGTTTGCCACAGCAATGTATGTTGTGTTGCACCCATTCGCAATTTGAGGGAAGTAATCTCTGAAGAATAATGTGAGTTTAGATGAGTCACTATCTGTAAATATTTTGAGAAGCAGCCAGTAAATCCAAGATGGCTTACCAGGTGACTCAGTGGTAAAGAATCCACCTGTCAATTCAAGAGTCACAGGAGATGTGCGTTAAGTCCCTGGGTTTGGAAAATTCCCTGGAGGAGAAATTGGCAACCCACTCCAGTATTCTTGCCTGGGAAATCTCACAGACAGAGGAGCCTGGCAAGTTACAGTCCATGGAGTCGCAGAGTTAGACACAAATAAGTACCCACCCAGTATATCCAGGTTAGCAGTGTTTATTCTGTACCTTTCAATTTCTGTATCTGAGAACTTTGTATTACTTAAAACTTAAAATTATATAATTATTTGAGAGTGAAAAATAAAAATTTGAGTTAACAAAGTTAGTGAAAGTTAATTTTGCCTTGTTCAGTCATTGTGTCTGACTCTCTGCAGCCCTATGTACTGCAGCACGCCAGACTTCCCTGTTCTTCACTGACTCCTGAAGCTTGCTCAAACTCATGTCCATTGAGTTGGTGATACCATCCAACCATCTCATCCTTTCTTGTCCCCTTCTCCTGTCCTCAATCTTTCTAGGTATCAGAGTGTTTCCAGTGAGTCGACTCTTCACATCAGGTGGCCAAAGTATTAGAGCCTTAGCTTCAGCATCAGTCCTATACTTTGTGTTACTTACTGGATATTAAATGATATGAGATATAATTTGATTTATGCCTCTTTAAAACTTTTACCTCTAAAATTTGTACTTGCGTTTAGCAGTGATTATATTACATTTCAAACCAGTTAGATTTTTGAATCTAGGATGAATAAAAAATATTCTAAGTCTATATTGCATTATTCAAAAAATGAGATTATTAAGGTTAAATCATTAAGGGAAAAAACTCACTTTCTTGATGTCTTCAAATTTAACTTGAAAAGAGTTTCTTTAACTCATTTTATGCTATTTCTAAAAAGTTTATTAAAATTTCAAAAATTAGACAAATTAGTTTGTGAATTCATTTCATTTCGCAAATATACATTGTACATCTACTGTGTAGCAAGCATTGTGCTAGGGGCTGAGGCTTCCAAAGTGAACAAAACCTTGGGTTTTTAGGTCAGTTGAGATTAAGAGAGATGTACTTTGAGTCAGTGTTTTTCTTGTTGATAGGTGAACACATTTGTTATAAAGGTAGGCATGTTCACTCTCTGTCCACCATATCAAAGACTAAGCCTTGAATCATATTGTTATAAATGTTTTTCATGTCATTTAATATTATTTATGTGTGTTTACATGTAAGTTGATTGATTTGTTTTGACTACTAACATACATACTATGTATTTTCCCCTCCTAGGCACCAAATATAGATGAAAAAGTAGATCTTCATTTTATTGCATTAGTTCATGTAGATGGGCATCTCTATGAATTAGGTAAGAACTATTTTAATTTATCCTGGGGAGAAAAATAGTAAATGGGAAAATCTGTATTTATAAAAACATGACTGTTGATATTTATTGTGTTCACTTAAATTGATTACCTTTCAGCACTGAGTTGGCATAATAACAGTTTTCCGCTTAAGATTTCTTACTAGAAAAAGTAAAAGTGTTTTACTTTTCAAGTGACTTATTAATATAATTCAAGAAAGCTTGCAAACACCTTTGTAAAACAGGCAAGTAAAAATTATTATAGGAAACTCCTATAATCACTTCAGAATTCTTTACTAAATTTTTGAATTGGTATCAGCAACATCTTGGATGACCATTTAAAATTAGTTTCTTGATCCTGAAACTAGTTTTAAAACATAGTTTGTTATTCATAATGATTACTGTGTATATTCAGTGATGAGTATCACTAGTGTTTAAGCTTTTGTAACATCCTTTTGTATCATATCTGATTTTTCAAAAGACTTTACAGGAATCTATGTTTTCTGGCAACAGTTCCTTCAGGCATGTGTCAAAGTCCCTATGATTAATTACTTGGTATTGGCCTATACCTGCATTTATCTTTTAAAAGTATAAATATCAATGGACTACTTCAGGGACTATTTAGAGATTCTTCTAATTTTAATAGGGTCATTCAAGCAGAATAAGCTTGTTATGATTCTTTCATAATACTTACAGTACTTATGAGCCCTCTATGAAAACTTCTTAGATTAGAAAAAAGACTAAATAAAGAAAACAAAAGAGTGAAGTCCTTTTCAGTTTCTAGATACCATGATTTTTAGTTCTCTTCTCATTTGCTGGTAAATATTAACTTTACACTTTCACGATTTCCTTTTCCTATATAAAGACAGAAAAGTTCAGAAAGGACTCTGAGTGTGACTGTAAACGTGATCCATGAAATTTAGATGGATTTTATATTTGGAATACAGAACAGAATCATATACTTTATTTAAAAGAAGGGGCTCTGTTAAAGGGGACAAGGAAAGGAAAGAAGTGTACAGCCGTGGATCATCCACAGTAGTACAGTGATTTGAGTAGGAAATCAAGCTAAAATGAAGTCATTGTCACGGGAGTATACGAGACCTGCGGGGCAATTTAGACGGTATGCTTTCTTAATTCAGTCTCTGGAACTTACATAAAGATAAGATGTAATAGCAATCGGGGATTTGAAATGTCTGATTGCTGGAAGCTAGTTTCCACTCTTAAAGAATAACTAGTACGCCTTCCCTGGTGTCTCAGTGGTAAAGAATGCACCTGCCAATGCAGAAGACACAGGTTCCATTCCTAATCTGGGAGGATACCGCATGACGCAGATCAGCTAAGCCCATGCACCCCAGCTATCGAGCCTGTGCTCCTAAGCTCGGGAGCCACAGCTGTTGCGCCCATGTGCTGCAACTGCTGAGGCCTAGTATCCTAGAGCCTCTGCTCTTCAACAACAGAAACCTTTGCACTGCCACTAGAGAGTAGCCCTCACTTGCCACTAGAGAAACACAGCAGCGAAGACCCAGCACAGCCAAAAGAAATAATAAAGATAAAGATATATATATTTATATATATATATTTTTTAAAGACTAACTGGTAGAAGTGGAGGTCTAAAGAGAGTGCTGAGACTGGTCAGACACATTCTCATAGATTTAGGAAAGGCCAGAGGAGTGATAAATATGACCCATAACCAGAGATTATAAAAATGTAATGATGACTTTCAGAATGGGAGGCTTAATAATAGAACAAACAACAGTGAAGGATACTTAGAAGAAAAAAATCTGTGATTATCTCAGTGAGAAGGAATACATTGTCTGAAAACCCAGTTTGACTGATGAGCTGGCTCTCTGAGCTCAGAGGCTAAAGGGCAGTGGAAGGAAAGACATATATCAAGGGTTGGCTACATATGCAGGAATGGTTCTCTTTTGTAGCACGCCAAGATCAACATGAAAGGATCTTAAAATTGGCTTGAAGTAAGAACATCAGAAAAGAAAGGCAGAACTACTAAGGTCTTGTTTGGTTCAAGTATTCTTTAGCAGGAAGAATGATCAATGTGGCTGACAGAGAATTAGAGCCCTTTGGGAATTACATTCTTTAAATGAGTTTAAAAGAATTTCCGGGCTCTAAAGAATAGCGGGAATCTTTGAGATGTCATAGAGGATAGGGATAAATATTAATACAAGACAAGTTAAAATGGACAGTTACTGACTCATTGCAAGGGGAATTGGTGGTAGCCCTGATGCAAATTCCTAATTTAAAAGGAATGTTGAACAAGGGAAGTATTGAGTTAGTTCATAGAAAATAGTGGTTAAGAGAACAGCATATGATTTTTAAGGAAAAAATTATTTCTGAATGCCTTTAATTTTTAAAATAAGGCTGTATGATTATAGACACGGTACAGGTGACTCTCTGCAGGACCATTATATAACAGAGGGTAGTGATAGCATTTAATATGTCCATTCTGTACCTAATTGTAAGGTTAACTAATGGAAGGGACTGAGTTATTCATGTTTCTTTTATTATCCCGTCCTTGTCCTTAGGGCTTCAAGTAGTTCCTGGCATATGTCCTTTTAATTTGTCCCTGTCATTCTTTGAGCTCTTTCTGATTTTCTAGTAGAACAGCATTTCCTGGCTCATCTTTAATATTCCATGCCTAAGCCTTCTCCAAGGAGCCGTGGTTCTTTCTTTTGGAAGATGATGATTAGAACCAAGATCTGGGTGCTTGTTGTATTAAGATGCTGTCACTTTCAGGCTTTCTGAGAACAGAGCTAGTAAATACTTGTATGTGTTATATAAACAGACACCTATGTGTGAATAAGAATATACATGGACACACAATCAATTAGTTATATGTTTCTCTATATTAAAGAGCGTTTATTTACATCTACATTTCTAATTCTAAGCTAATATTATACCTTTTTTGCTAGTGTTACCATATTTGTGACTTCCTTTTCTGAATAGGGGAAATCTTGCTCTCATTGTCCTTTATGTATTTTCTGACTTAAGCCTTCCCTGATATATAAACAAGCTCTTGGCTGCTCAGCCTAAAGCTCCAGTCCAGACACACTGCTTCCCGCCCCAACCTGGCCCCCTGATCCTGGCCTGGCCCAGACAAATAGCCGGAGCTCTCCCAAGAGTGTAGCTACCTTCTTCCTGGCATTGTGCAGATTCCAACCGCCTCGGCCTCCTTGAACTCTGCGCCCCTCAAACTCTGCCCTCTTTTGCTTTGGTCTCCTAATTAAGGTGGCTGTAGGCTGCTTGGGTCTCCCTCTCATGCACTGGCAGAGAGCTAGTATTACTGTTAGGCTTACCTCACAGTTCTGAGTTACATATTTCCCAGTCTATAAAACAACCATTTCAGGTATTTTGTCCAGGTCTTTAGTTGTTTTCAGTGGAAAACCTAGTCCAGTACATTATTTCATCCTGGCTGGAGAGGGAGGGTATCTAACTGTTATTCCTTGGCCTCCCACAATGAAGATAAGAATCTATTTCCTTTGTCACTCTTTACCTACTTCTGTCTCCAAATCACAAAATACATACTTATTTTTTTCCTGTTGTTACAGTTGTTTAGATTCTTTTTTTTTAATATGTATACTTTATTGAAGTATAGTTGACTTATAGTATTTCAGATGCACAGCAAGGTGATTCAGTTATACATATACACATATATTATTTTTCAGATTATTTTTCATTGTAGGTTATTATAAGATATTGACCATAGATCCCTGTGTTATACAGTATATAGTTGTTTAGATTTTTATGACTACAGAAATGTTTTTCTCAGGTGAGCCATAGTTAATGTACTTTTCTTTTTCACTTTTTTATTTCTCTGAATTTAATAACTGTCCTGTTTTGCTTTTTGGTTTGTTTGGCTCATTTTCATTCATATTTTTCTTTAAAAGTAGTGTCTTTTAGTCCAGGTCTATCACTGTATGCATATTGATTCAAAAATTTTTATTGTGTTTAGAAGCCATGAAATGATAGAGGGGATTGTGTTTTATGGCTTGAACTCGAAGTGCCACTTATAAAACATCTGAAATTATGGATATAGAGTATCAGTTAACTTTGGGTTTGCATGAGTTTATGTAATTCTGAACTTTTTCATTTTTTCATAGTGTTGCAAGAGTACTACTTTATTCAAGGTGATAATACTCTTGGTGTTCAATAAAATAATCCTAGGTTATTTACATTGTTATTTTGTGTTCCTACCTTGGTACATGGTTAGTAGTAGTAATATATAAACTTTGCAGGGGTTCCCTTTCATTGGTATAAATGTCAGTTTTACTTAGGAGCCTTTATCAGAAGGCTTTAAAGTGAAGAAAGAAATTTTTTATACTTCCTTTTTTAAAAAAATGTTTATTTGGCTATGCCAGATCTTTAGTTGCAGCATATGAACTCTTAGTTGCAACTTGTGGGATCTAGTTCCCTGACTAGGGATCAAACCCAGGCCTCCTGAACTGGACCACCAGGGAAGTCCTGAAATTTCTTATATTTCTGATTTTAAAAAGCTGACATTAGTCTTGAGTATTCTTTTTAGGAAATTAAAGCCAATAGTGTTTATTCCTAATAGCATCTGTTTATGAAGTTAGACATTCAAACGTGTAAGCAACGTTCTAAATAACCATTAGTGTTAAAAATATTCATATGTAGCACATTTAAAGGGTTTGTTCTAGGATATATTATTTTATCTTTTAACTTTTGCCTCACTATGGGAAGAGGAAAATGGAAGTTGAAAGTATTAATACATTATCCTGTCATTCTTAATTAATGGTGACTAAAGAGATAGGACAACTAAATAAAATATGTGATTCTTGATTAGATCCCACATAGAACAAAACAGCATGGATAAAGGATATTTCTGGGTCAGCTGGAAAAATTTCTAAATGAAATAAATGTCATTAATTGTTCATATTATTAAAAAGCATATTATCCTATACAAACAACTAACCATTCACCTGTCTATTTTTCCACAGATGGACGAAAACCATTTCCAATTAACCATGGGGAAACTAGTGATGAAACTTTATTAGAGGTAACAGTAAAACCTGTTGGCCCACCTTCAGTTCATTAATATTCTTGTTATCTTTAAAACATCTCTAAAGAGAACTGGTATAACTTTTCTCTGTATATCTTCTTGTCCTGGCTTTCTGGAAAAAAATCCAAAAAGAAAAATTTGAACTAGTGTTAAAAATCTACAGCCAATGAAAGAGGTTTGGAAAACTCTTGGTGTAAACAAGTATCAAATTTGAAAAAAAAAAAAAAAAACACAAGAGTAGTATTGAAAGCATTGCACATCATATTCCATGTTTCATTAAATCCAAGGTACCATCATTTGTTTCTTGATTTTAAAGATTTTAAAATTTATGAACAAATTATATGGCTTATAATCTATGAAACATGTAATTTTCAGATTAAAACCTTCTTAAAAGCCTTTTAAGAAGGAACACTTAGCATATCTCATACTTCTGTACTAAGCAAATTAGGCCACCAGCTATTCACTTTTCTGGTGTCCTCTGAGTTATTTTGCATTTGAGAGAAGAAGTCTGCAGTATAAAATTACTATGAATTAGGAAGCTATGAAGCATTTTATTTATCATTTGTAAGTAAAACACATGTTTTTAAACTGAAAGATTATGTATCCTTTTTCCCTCTAGGATGCCATAGAAGTTTGCAAGAAGTTTATGGAACGTGACCCTGATGAACTGAGATTCAATGCCATTGCTCTTTCTGCAGCATAGCCCATCCAGAATGGAAACACCAAATACTGTATTATTTGCAACGAAATTAAATGTCCTCTGCCAGACACTAACTCACAAATTTTGATATTTTCATTAACTTGACGGATTAAACTTTATGTGAACTAAACTTTGACTTAATCTGTGTTTTATATTATTTTTTGCCCCAAATTAAAGCTGCAGTTCTTTTCTTCCCTTTCTTTCTTGTGAAGGATTTGCCTTGTTGGATGACTAGCAATATCTTTCTTATTCTCTTTGAATTTCATAGGAGAGTCTCTATTGGTACACAGGCACAATTTCCATATGCACAGTACGAACATACATATTTATTTAACAAACATTATCATCTATTTGTAATGAGCTGGATACTGTTCTGGGGGCTGTAGTTAACAGTGAACACTATAGCAAGTTCCATAGTCATGAAGCTTATGTTCCTGTGAGAGCAGACAAATGATAAGCACATTAATGGGGCTTCCTAGGAGGCTCAAGTGGTAAAGAACCCACCTACTAACACAGGAGATGCAGGCAAAAGATACGGATTCAGTCCCTGTGTTGGAAGGATCCACTGGAGGAGGAAATGGCAGCCCACTCCAGTAGTCTTGTCTGGAAAATCCCATGGACAGAGGAGCCTGGCAGGCTACAGTTCATCGGGTTGTCAAGAGTCAGACAGTACTTTGCAACTGAACCTACACACACACACACACACACACACAAACACACACAAGCACATTAATAAGATACATACCAGTAATAATAGCTATACAGAAAAGGTTGGATTTGTGTTAGTGATTGAGTGAATCCTCTAGGTTATTGTGGTTAGAGAAGGCTTCCGTGAAAGGTAACTTTGAAGTTGAGATCTGAGCAGCTAAACATAGCTAGTCATAGAAAGATGGTGGGGAAGAGAAGAGGGACTATTTACTGCAGAGTTCCTAAAGCAGGCAAGTCTCGCTGGGTTTTAGGACCAGGAAAAAAAAAAAAGATTCATATAACCAAAGCATTGAAAATAAGGGGGGAAATCCAAGAGATGAGGTCAGAGTTGGAGAGTTTAGTGATACAGGAATACAGGAAAAGGCATTTGGACGTAGCACAGGTGTGAAGGTAAGGCATTGGAGAGTTGTACACAGGAAAGTGACCTGATTTGGTTTAGAATTTTAGGTCATTGATTACTTTGTGGATAATAAATTGAGAGGAGGGGGTAAGAAAAGGAGAGAGACTTGTGAGAAGCCCACTGCTTTAGTTCAATGACAGATGATGATGGCTAGGGTCTTAAAATTAGTAGTAATTTAGATTGAGATATCTGGGTAAATTTGGATGTGTTTTTAATAAGGAACTTAAAAGGATGGGGGAAGGTGGAAAGGTATTTGTAGAGTTAGATCAACACACAGGGTTGGTGTAATGGTCCATCTTTTTAGGAGAATATTGGTTACACTGGTATATACATTTAGCAAAACTCATTGAATTGTTACTTTATTGTATATATATTTTACCCCCGAAAACAAAAATGGCAGAAACAAAAACAGAAATGAACTGGAATGAGAATAGCAGTTAGGAAACAGATCAAATTGATCCATAATAAGGTTCTGAACCCATAAAGTTGAAGGTAGATGTTTATACATGCTTCACTGAGTTGGGGTAGATTCCTGAGGCTGTAACATGAGATAAGTTGTGTTTTAAAACTATGAAACAGAGGGGCTTCCCTGATGGTCCACTGGTTAAGACTTTGCCCTCCCAAGGCAGGGTTCAGTCCCTGGTCTGGGAAACTAAGATCTTGCATGCTGCACAGCGCAGCCAAAAAAAGGGCTAAAAAAGTGTGGATATATATATGTATATAATTGGTTCACTTTGCTGTACAGCAAAACCGATACAACATTGTAAACCAACTATATGCCAATTAATTTTAAAGGAAATTTTAAGTAACTTGATGCAGGTGTTAGCTAACACTATGGTAGTAGTGATTTTGCAATACATATGTTAAACAAATGGTACAACTTAGAAAAGTAATAGGGGCTTCCCTGGTGGTCCAGTGGTTAAGAATCCACCTTGCAATGGAGGAGACATGGGTTCAATCCCTGTTCAGGGAACTATGATCCCACATGGCACAAAACAGCTAAGACAAGGTGCCCAACTACTGAGCCTGCGTGCCATGATTAGAAGTCGGTGGGCTGCAGTAAAAGCTCCTGCCTGCTGCAACTAAGACCAGACACAACCAAAAAAAGACATTTTTTTTTTTTTAAAGTAATAGGCTTGTTGAGTACATGGAATCTTTGTTATTCAGAGTGTGGTTACATCAACATTACCTGGGGAACTTGTGAGACTGAATCAGAACCAGTGTTTTAAGATCCCTGAGTGAGTCATAATAAGTTTGGGAAGCACCAGATTAGAAAAAAATAGACTATAGGTCATTTTGGACCTGTCTATTAAATGTACTACCCATGTATGTTGAAGAGGGCCTGAATGAAATGTTGGCAGTAAGGATGAAGAAAAAATCTGGAACAGTTCTGTAACTGGGTAGTATATAGAGATGATGCTTTGTCATGCCAATAACAACCAAGTGTTCTGTTTTTCTTGTTATACTGTTTGCATTTGGTACTCACATTTGTCTTGTATATCATCTTAAATATTTTAAACATTCCTAAGCAGTGTTCTGCCTCTGGCCTTGCTGGGTTTCTCCTATATAATTTCTTAGTTCTTAATGACATATTAGCAAGAATGTATGTAGTTTCTCAAAGTTTTCTAGGTTGAACACTAACTTTAAAAAATCTTAATGTTTTTTATTGTTATATTTGATTTACAGTATGTTTTAAGTGTGTGGAACTTCTCAAGGGGCTCAGTGGTAAAGATCCTGCCAATGCAGGAGATGCAAGAAACATGGGTTTGATCCTTGGGTTGGGAAGATACCCTGGAATCAGAAATGGCACCCCACTCTCGTTTTCTTGCCTGGGAAATCCCGTGGACAGAGGAGCCTGGTGGGCTACCGTCCATGGAGTTGCAGAGTCGGACACAACTGAGCAACTGAGCATACACGCGTGTTATAGGTGTACAGCATGATTCAAAATCATAGATTACACTCCATTTAAAGTTATCCTAAAATGTTTGTCCTATTTCATGTGCTGTACAGTATATCCTTAGAGCTTATTTATTTTATACATGATAGTTTGTATCTTTTAATCCCTTATTCCTATCTCACCCCTCCTCCCTTCCCTCTCCTACTCCCCACTGATAACCACTAGTTTGTTTTGTGAATCTATTTCTGTTTTGTTATATTCATTCCTTTGCTTTATCTTTTTAGATTCCACATATAAGTTATAGAACGTTTGATTTTCTCTGTCTGACATTTCACTAAACATAATACCTTCTAGGTCCATCCATGTTGTTGCAGATGGCAAAATCTCATTCTTTTTGGCTGAATAGTATTCTATTGTAAAGATACCACATCTTCTTTATCCATTCATCTGTTGATATGCACTTTGGTTGTTTCCATATCTTGGCAACTGTAAATAAAGCTGCTATGGATAGCAGGGTGCATTTATCTTTTGACTTAGTGTTTTTGTTTTCTTCAGCTATATGTTCAGGAGTGGAGTTGCTGGATCATATGGCAGTTCTATTTTTAGTTGTTTGAGGAACCTCCATACTGTTTTCCATATGCACTTTTCAGACTACAACCAATTTACATTCCCACCAACAGTGTATGAGGGTTTCCTTTTCTCCACATCCTCACCAACACTGGTCATTTGTGGTCCTTTTGATGGTAGCCGCTCTGACAGACATGAGGTGATATCTCATCGTGGTTTAGATTTGTATTTCCCTGGGCTTCCCAGGTGGCCCAGTGGTGAAGAAGCAGCCTGCCAGTGCAGGAGATGCAAAAGACAGGAGTTCAATCCCTGGGTCAGGAAGACCCCCTGGAGAAGGAAATAGCAACCCACTCCTGTACTTTTGCTTGGAAATTCCCATGGACAGAAGAGCCTGGGCTAAAGTCCCTTGGGTCGCAAAGAGTAAGGTATGACTGAGCACAGCAGTATAAGAAATGTTGAGCACCTCTTCATGTGTCTGTTGACTGTATGTCTAGTTATGAGTCATTTCTGCATGTTGCTGTTAAGGACCATAATATGTTTTGGGGAAGTGAGATTAAAATGAAACTTTAAATGTTTTTCTCAGTGGACATTTAAGAGCTGACTAAACATCACCTTTCACTAGGCATAGTGATTTGCTTTAAATTAATGAATCAGAGGAAATTTATGAACTCTACAAGGTTTAACTCCTAATATTTTGTGTTCATTTGTGACTAAAACAAAAGTTATCTGTATTCTATGGTGAATCAAACTTTGCATGTGTGCATGCTCATTTGCTTCAGTCATGTCTGACTCTTGGTGACCCTAAGGACTGCAGCCCGCCAGGCTCCTCGTGCATAGGATTCTCCAGACAAGAATACTGCAGTGGGTTGCCATGCCCTCCTCCAGGGGATCTTCCCGACCCAAGGATTGAAACTTTAGCCCAGGCTCTTCTGTCCATGGGAATTTCCAAGCAAAAGTACAGGAGTGGGTTGCTATTTCCTTCTCCAGGGGGTCTTCCTGACCCAGGGATTGAACTCATGTCTTTTGCATCTCCTGCCTTGCAGGTGGATTCTTTACCGCTGAGCCACAGGGGAAGCCCTTATATCTTAAATGAAAACCTTATATATTATATGTAATTAAATTATATCTTTAATTCAGTGTAAAAATTATTTAAACAAATCTGATTTACATTTAATTTCCATCTTAGATTTGTGTGCAGACAGAGCTTGTTAGCTAAGTGTTATAGCTGAGCTGTGTGCAACAAACCTGTTTATTTCATTTAATGAAAATAATATAGTTTAAAAGAGATTTTTAGCCATTAATGTTTGACTACTACTGTAGTTTTCAAAAGAAGTATCTATAGGCTTAAGAGACATATATTGATGCTTGTAGAAAATTGCAAAGAGGCATAGTTTAATTACTTTTAAAAATACTTTTAACTACTTTTAAAAATACTTTTCTATTGATAGAAGTTATTTCTTCTAGGGAAAGTTTATATGTATATGTATATAGGTGTATTTCCATGGGTGTATATAAATTATCTGGGAATTAAGTATATTTGTGTATATACGTATGTATATATACACATATGTGCATGTATATATGTACATACACATTCATATCTTGAATAGGAAACTAACTTTGGTCTAAAATTCTCTGCACATTATGAAAATCCCTGACTGAAGTTAAAGTAAAACCACTCTGAAAAGTGTGTAATCATTGTAAAGGTTTTTAGAGCTAATTTAGATGGACTTGTACATGTGTAAATGTTAGTAATGTTTTAATCTTATGAAACTCTCTAGTAAAATCTTAGATTCCTTATGCTTTCAACAAGATTACTATCAAAAACCAAATGTGGAATATACTGAGTTTTCAGACAGCAGAAAATAAGTTTTGTCATTTCCATTGTTTATTTTTTTTTAATATTTATTTGTTTAGCTGATTCAAGTCTTAGTTGTGACATACCAGCTTAGTAGTTGTGATGGTGTATGGGCCTAGTTGCCCAACAGCATGTGGGATTTTAGTTCCCCAACCAGGGATCAAACCTATGTCTCCTGCATTACAAGGCAGATTTTAAACCACTGTACCATCAAGGAAGTCCCCCATTGTTTCTTTTGATTTCAAATTTTGACCCCTTACATGCATTGCATGTGTACATTCTAAGTTGCTCAGTCATGTCTGACTCTTTGCGACCCTATGGACCATAGACCACCAGGCTCCTCTGTTCATGGGATTCTCCAGGCAAGAGTACTGGAGTGGGTTGCCATACCCTCCTCCAAGAGGTCTTCCATGCCTGGATATTATACAGGAGGCTTTGTAGACAACAAATGCTATAAGTTTTGAGCATTAATTTCCTGTCTAATTGATAGCATGTTTGGGAATCCTTGATTTAGAGGCACTAAATGCACATAATAATAAAAGCTGTTTTGCAAGATGAATGATTTAATATTATGATTTTAATATGGATAGAAATATATAGTAAAGCCATTCTAATCTATAAAACAGATATGAGTGTAATTGAATTAAAATAAAAATCCATATGTTCAAGAATAAATCTCAAATGATACAAATGATACATTTTAGTTCATTTGAAATTATGCCTTTATGACATGTAAACATAGTTGGTATTTAAATAACAGTTAAATTCAATAGTCTATTCCTTAAGAGCTAAAGGATAGGAGCTCTGTCCTGCACATGTTCAGTGAGGACAAGATGAAAACAAATTGCCTGAAGTTTATTTGTATCTTAAACATGAAAGAGATCAAACTGCAAGCATTCATTGGACCATAGAAAGTGCAAGAGAATTCTGAAAAAATTCTGCTTCCTTGACTATGCTAAAGCCTTTATATGTATCACAACAAACTGGAAAATTCTTAAAGAGATGGAAATACCAGCCCACCTTACCTGCCTTCTAAGAAATCCATATGCAGGTCAAGAAGCAACAGTTAGAACTGGAAATGGAACAACAGACTAGTTCCAAATAGGAAAAGGAGTACGTCAAGGCTGTATATTGTCACCCTGCTTATTTAACTTCTATACAGAGTACATCATGTGAAATGCCGGGCTGGATGAAGCACAAGCTGGAATCAAGATTGTCGGGAGAAATATCAACAACCTCAGATATGCAGATGACACCACCCTTATGGGAGAAAGAGAAGAAGAACTAAAGAGCTTCTTGATGAAAGTGAAAGAGGACAGTGAAAAAGCTAGCTTAAAATTCAACATTCAAAAAACAAAGATCATGGCATTTGGTCCCATCACTTCACGGCAAATAGATGGGGAAACAATGGAGACAGTGACAGACTTTCTTTTCTTGGGCTCCAAAATCACTGTCGATGGTGCCAGCAGCCATGAAATTAAGACACCTGCTGCTTGGAAGAAAAGCTATGACCAACCTAGACAGCACATTAAAAAGCAGAGGCAGTTCTTTGCCGACAAAGGTCTGTATAGTCAAAGCTATGGTTTTTCCAATAGTTATGTATGGATGTGAGAATTGGACCATAAAGAAGGCTGAGCACTGAAGAATTGCTTTCAAACTGTGGTATTGGAGAAGACTCTTGAGAGTTCCTTGTACTTTAAGGAGATCAAACCAGTTAATCCTAAAAGAAATCAATTCTGACTACTCATTGGAGGGACTGATGCTAAAGCTAAAGCTCCAATAGTTTGGCCAACTGATGCAAAGAGCCAACTCATTGGAAAAGACCTTGATGCTGGGAAAGACTGAAGGCAGGAGGAGAAGGGGACGACAGAGGATGAGATGGTTGGATGGCGTCAATGAATCAGTGGACATGAGTTTGAGCAAACTCCAGGAGATGGTGAAGGACAGGGAAGCCTGGTATGCTGCAGTACATGGGGTCACAAAGAGTCGAATAAGACTGAATGATTTAGCAACAACAAAACATGAAAGCCTTGAAGCACATGCAAAAGTTGTAAATTTAGACTATTATTTTAAAATGTTGTAAAACCTATCTGCTGAAAAGTTGCATTGTGTGTTGAGAGTTTACCTGTATTAGAAGATGAACAAAAAACTGCATTTGAATTTTCCTTAGAGTTCAGTAGTAGAAAGTTATTTTTCTTTATTCTGCCCTGCATACTAAGTATTTGAAGGCAGACATTCCTCCCATCCTCCACCACTGCTATACAAGTATACACATTTGATAATAGTGTATACAGTTGATAGGAAGGTTACACTGTTCATCTTTTTTTATTTTAACCACTGAGACCAAAGAATATTTTGTGGTCTGGGTGTAATTTAAAAGATGAATTCTTATGAAGAACTGATTTCTTTTATAAACAAAATACACATGCCTTAAATATTTCTTTATTTTAATATGTGAATATTTGCTCTCACAGCTATATTCTGGTGTGACTTAATAATCGGCTACATATGAAGTATTCAAGATAAGAGTACAGCAGTGCTGATTTATTTTAAGAATTTTACAAAGTATGACTTGTGGGCAAAATCAACATAGAATGTTTAAAGCCATTAACCTTACTGTTTTTGTTTTTACCTTGCTTTTTTCCATTTTCAGAATCCATGTATCTCATTTGATACAAAGATTCCAGTGGAGGCTCTTAGTTTCCCAAGGCTAGCAGTCATCTAGTGTTTCCTTACGGTGCATGGAATGCCTTGAGAAAGTGGCTTCTTTAGCTAAATTAATAAAAATAGGAGGGAAAATGCTTAGGCTGGTTTATTCATGCCCCTCCAATATAATTCCATAGTTGATTGCTATGTAGATATTAAGGATTTTTTGAGCAACTAACCTGGTTCTAAAACGGGATCCAGTTCAAACATTTTCGTCTTAGAAGCCTTAACACTTAAAAATTTTGAGGAGCCCAGAGGACTTTTTTTTTTTTAATCCACTGGTTGTCTTTTTTATTATTTTTATTATTAATTATTATTATTATTTTATTTTATTATTATTGAAAAAATAATAATTTTTCTTTTCTTCGTAGTTCTTAACCAGTTGGGCACTCCACCGCACCACTGTTGATGTCATCTATGATGTCGTGAGGGTGGCAGCCATCAGCATTGCAGCCCACAGACTGACCAGTTGCCAGGATCTCTTTAGTTCTCTGGGTAGAGATTGATGCCATATCTGCTGGGCAATGTGGATAATCTCATCAAAAGTGATGTTTCCACTGTGCTTAATGTTTTTCTGCTTCTGTCTCTTGGCGGTTCCTTGAGGGCTTTGATGATAAGGGCAGAAGCAGAAGGTATCACCTCAGGCTTGGCCTGTCTGTTCTGAATCGTCATTTTCATTTTAATCCGCAGACCCTTCCAATCACCAGTTGCCTTGGTGGTGTCACCATCAACCTCTTTTGGAAACAGACCCAGGGGGCCAGGGCAGACACGACACCGACTTCCCCACTGGCATACCACAGGTACATGACTTTGACCTTGTTGGGCTTGGTGGCTCAGTTGGAAAAAAATCTGCATGCAATGCAGGAGACCTAAGTTCAAACCCTGGGTCGGGAAGATGCCCTGGAGAAGGGAATGGCAACTCACTCTGGTATTCTTGCTTGGAGAATTCCATGGTTAGAGGAGCCTGGCAGGCTACTGTCCATGGGGTCGCAAAGAGGTGGACACGACTAACACATGCTTAGGCAGTATGGCAGAGGCGGCTGGTGTCAGGTGAACCCAGATTCCGGACTACTGAAGAAAGTTGTACCTTGGCCTCCTCTGAGCTGAAAGTGCAAAGCCCAGAGGAACTTTATAAGTTATATCTGTTGATTTGTAAGTCATAAATTTAAGTAATAATTTTAAGAATATTAATGTATTTTAAAATAAAAATAAACACCTTATAAGTTAACAGATAACATTTCGATTAAAATAGCTATTTCCTTTAAAAAGGTTAGTGAGAGGAGTAGTATTGTTTTGCATTTAACGAAATACAAAATCTGTTTGATGTTTGACCTAGGAAGACAACTGGAGTCTCCTAAATAATGAAAGAAAAGTGCTTACTGAAATTGGCAATTTAGGAAGTCGGTGGTGATCTATGTCAAAACAATTTTGAAGATACTCATTTGAAGGCAAAGACAGTGTTTCTTGCACATCATTTTATCCTGAGTCTGGTTCAGTGCTTCGCATGTAGTAGATGCCAGGTGATATCCAGGAGGTAACTGAACCATCCTGCAGTGGGTTGGGATATGAACAGAGGGTGAAAATATGGATTTAGGGGGCACAGACACCACCTTCAAGGCACTTGGTTGAGAAAAGAAGCAAAACATGGTCATAGCTGGATTCAGGCAGGATCAGAGAGGGTTGTTTTTTGTTGCTGTTGTTTATAAGAGTGTTTCTATGCGAGGAAACAAAAACAGCAGAGAGATACTGACAACACAGCAAAGAAATGGGATGACTGGGGGACGGATGAGGGGTGGGGGAGGATAAGACATGTATCATCCAGCAGAGCGTTTCAGACTTTAGTGAGTATATGAGAACCTAGATCTTCTTAAAGTGCAGATTCTGAAACTGTCTGTTTCTAACGAGCACCTGGGTTGCTGGTCTGAGGACCTCACTGAGAAGGGAGATTCTAGAGCCCAGATGTAGAGCTGAACGTTGGAGGAGGAGCAGAGAGATCTGAACATCCCAGCTTATGGAACTTTTTTAAGAGAGATTTTTTTTTCCCCCTCTAATGTCCAGTTAGTACCCTTTCCTTTCTAAATTCCCTTTCTAATAATTTTGAATTTCAGTGTTCTCACAATGTTTGATGGACAGCAAGGTACTGAGGTTATGGCATACAATGCAATGGTTCTACTATTTTTAAAATGAGACATTATTAGGATCACTAACAATTATCTAAATATCATTGCTTCATAAACAGAGTTCAGACTTTGGTGTTAGACATAGTTTGATTCTTGGCTCTGATTCTGAGTGGTTTTGGGCAAACTATTAACATCTTAAGTAGAAGTACTTTCATGCAATTTTTTTTTTCTTCTGTCTCTTTGTGAGAATTACTTATGTATTAATAATACATAAAGACCAGCACACAAGAAGTGGCTATTATTATCACATCACTCCACAAGTGCATTAGGCTGCATTGAATATAATTTCAAAGTTGGTTTCATAAATTATCAGATTCATCTAATTTTTCAAAGAATTTAAATAACAAGGTGGAATGAACAGATCAGGCTTTGTTTCTATGCACAAGAGAACTGTGCATATTTCTTCTGTAACTCGGACATGGTTTAACTTAAAAAAATATCTCAAAATAGCTCAAGTTATCAGGCATGCAATTTTAGCAAGGTTGATTGGAATTTTGGCCTTTCCTGTAAGACTAGGCATACTGCTCATTAGAAAACATTTTTATCTGAATCTTTTATTCTTAGGGGCCAAGAATGCTGTTTTTCTTTGATAGCTAGGTTTACAGAAGATAAATCACCTTAATTAATTATTTCAACATTTCAAGTTATTATTATTCATTCTTCATTTACAGCTATTTTAATTTTGACAAATTTCAATACAGTGACAAAACAAAATATATTCAATATAAACCTATTTTAATTCTAATTACAACTGCTATGAAGAAAGGGTTTCCCTGGTGGCTTAGACAGGAAAGAATCTTCCTGCAGTGCAGGAGACCTGGGTTTGATCTCTGGGTGCGGAAGATCCACTCGAGAAAGGAATGGCAACCCACTCCAGTATTCTTGCCTGGGAAATCCCAGGGACAGAGGAACCTGGTGAGCCATAGTCCATGGGGTCACAAAGAGTCAGACGCGACTGAGTGACTAACACTTCTTCACTTTCTTATGAAGAAAATGTGTATAGACAATATTTCCACTTTTCACACTTGGACTTCCTATGCTGAGAACACAGTTCTGAGCTCTGGGAATTTGAAGGTGACTGATCATTGTCCCGGGGCTGGGGCCGGGTCTGTGTGGGCTGGCTGGATCTCAGGGAGGGAGCCCGAAGTACAGAAAGTAATAGTTTCTTTCTTTGTTGCTTTGAAAGCACCAAGAAGGAATGTCTCCATTTGTTTTTTTGTTTGTTTGTTTTATTTTTAATGCTCAGTACTAGGCCTTAAAAAAATTTTTTTTTTAAATTATTTACTTAGCTGCTCTGGGTCTTTGTTGTATGATCTTTGTTGCGTCATGCAGGATCTTTCATTGTGGTGCACGTGGGCTCAGTTGCCTTGTGGCTTGTGGGATCTTAGTTCCCTCACCAGGGATCAAACCTGCATCCCCTGGTTTGTTAACCACTGGACCTCCTGGAAAGTTCTTTCATTTGGTTTTCTTTAGGAAACACATGCAGAGGGCAAAAAGGAGGTTCATAGAAGGTTAAAAAAATAAATAAATTGAGATTTATTGAGATAAATTTAAGTCAATTTTCCAGACTATCCCCAGGCACATTTTACCAGAACTTTTATTCTTCGTATTCACAATATTGCAAATGTTTCGCTCTCCCTTATCAATCTTATAATCATCGTTGATCTCTTGCATTGGTAAAATATGCCCGGATGGTGGGAGATATTAATGTACTACAATGAGTATTGAAGTTGGTAGCATGCTTTCATGTACAAGGTGATGAAGATATGCAGAATGTTAGGCAGGGTGGTCGGCTCAATGAGGTGCATAACAGCGCCGGGGACCTGAGTCATGTTTCCTGTTTTCTTGAAGAACATTCCTTAACCAAATAAGGAAAATTTTCTATATGCGGTAGCATAAGGAAGGCGTTGCATGAGCTCATTCTGCCTGTCCAATCAGGTATCGCCAAGTACCCTGTAACTGAGACAAAGAGCTGACTGTATATAAACTGCCATACTGCTTTGTTTGGGGCTCTCGTCTGATTCCGCTGCGTCGGATGAGGCTTGAGCCCTAGCGCGCTAGAAATAAAAATTCCCTTCTTGCCTTTGCATTACCACGTTGGACTTGTTCACTCTCTCGGTTGGTTTGGAGATACGGGCTCGGTGCATAACACAGAAATGTCAGCCAAGCTACTTGACGCCAGTTTTAGTTGAGGTCTGTGGGCCCAGTGTTATTAAGATCCTGCTTGACTTTACTTTGGCTCAGAGGTTAAAGCGTCTGCCTGCAATGTGGGAGACCTGGGTTTGATCCCTGGGTCAGGAAGATCTCCTGGAGAAGGAAATGGCAACCCACTCCAGTATTCTTGCCTGGAGAATCCCATGGATGGAGGAGCCTGGTGGGCTACCGTCCACGGGGTCGCAAAGAGTCGGACATGACTGAGCGACTTCACTTTCGCTTTCACTAACTTTCACTTTGAAAAGTTTTTCTTGTTCTTTTTCTAAATCTTATAATTGTCTGTTAAGTACTACCTTCATAATTCATGCTCCTACTCTAATCATGCTTTTAAGAACTTTAAGAATTATAAGCCCAGGGATCTTTTCAAAAGGATCAGACTAGAAATGGATGTTTATGGTGGGTGTCATGTTAATTTACAACCACTGTCCTAACTTGACATTAGATCTATCCAACAGATATGGCAATAAACATGCAGGATACTGGTGTCTGATTTGAAAAATTTAGTTATTCACAAGAATTTATTTTCTCCACTGTGTTGGCCAAATATGTCAGGATAGCAATTAAAAGTAGATCTGAAAATTTATAGCTCCTGATCTTTTAATTTAGCATCCAGTAAACTTTTCTGTCAGTGAGGGCTTAAAGAACAAAACACTTCATTGGCAAAGAATTTTTCTTGTGGGATTACATTGCAATTATTTTGCAAATGATGTGAAATTTCTACAAGCCACTAGAAGAGCAGAAATAATCTATCTCTAAAATTTGACTTAAAGTCAAAATACTCCTAGTATTTTATCAGGTTCATATTTGTGTTTGACTTTTGAGGGACCAGCGTTTATGTGTCTTGGTATCTCTGCTAGCTAGCAACTCAATAAATATTTTTTGTTGCTCAATAAATATATGCTGATTAATTAATTTTCTTTTTTTACCCGTGTTAATGTTTTAACTCTCTTAGTCATGAATTTTTGTGCAGTTATTAATTTGTGTTAGGGACCAAATGACGGTCTCTAGGACCTGAGTCATGTTTACCAGAAAGAGACAGGATATGCGCTCATCCTGCCTGGCCAATCATGTAACGCCAGCTACTCCTGTAACTGAGACAAAGAACTGCCTGTATATAAGCCGCCATACTCCTTTGTTCGGGGCTCTTGTCAGATTCCCTTGTGTGGGATGAGACTTGAGCCCTAGCGCGCTAGAGATAAACTCCCTTCTTGTTTTTGCATTACTGTGGTGGACTTGCTCTCTTGGTGGGTTCGGAGATACGGGCTTGGAGCATAACATTTGGGGGCTCGTCCGGGATCTCCATCCCACCAGGGAAGACAACTCTCCTGGTAGAAGGGAGTAAACTCGTTAGGAGATAAGAGCTCTGAGCACCGGTGCTAACGTTGCAGAAGCCCAGATTAAGTCTGGGGCCCTGTATCGTACTGGGGAGGCATCTGGCTGTAAAGTGCAGAGGCAAGTCAGCGTAAGGCCGGGGCCCAGTTTTGTGCTGGGGAGGTGGCTGGCTCTGTGAACATCCTGCAGGTAAGATTGAGTGCATTGTCGGTGGCCACCTTGCGTTTGTTATCTGTTTGTCTATTTGTGGTGTCTGCGTTGCTCTTTGTGTGCTCTGTTGGCTCCCAGTGTACTTTTCTATGATCATGGGACAAACAACTTCTACTCCTTTATCTCTTATGATTAACCACTTCTCTGATTTCAAGTCTAGAGCACAGAATCTATCATTGCTGGTAAAAAAAAAGCAAGTTAGTAACTTTTTGTTCTGCCGAGTGGCCTGCTTTTGATGTCAGCTGGCCACAAGAAGGCACCTTCAGCCTGCCTACTATTCAAGCGGTCAAAGAGAAGGTGCTTGCCCCCTACCCTTCAGGACACCCAGCCAGACCAAACTCCATACATTTTGGTCTGACAGGACCTGGTGGAAAACCCCCTGGCCTAGCTAAAACCTTTTGTTTTTCAGCCCCTCACTTCCTTTCCCTCTTCCCCGCCCTTGCTTCCACAGGTTCCACAGGTTTCATCGGGAGAAGCCAAAAAGAGAACCAAGCCTTCAGCTCCTCCCAGAAAAAGGGGCCCCGCCTAGGGAACTCGGAGAAAGGCCAAAAAAAAAAAAAAAAAAAATGGCCGGCGTAGCAGAAGAAGACCTGGAGGTTCCCTCCTCCACCATTCATGCGTTTCCGGTCCGGGCGGGGCCAGCCAGAGAGGGTGGAGAATGGACATATCAGTATTGGCCCTTCTCCACTAGTGATTTGTACAATTAAAAAACCCAGACTCCCTCCTTCTCTGAAAAACCACAGGGTCTTATTGATCTTTTAGAGTCTATCCTGTTTACTCACAATCCCACTTGGGATGATTGTCAGCAACTGTTGCAGGTACTTTTTACTACAGAGGAGCGTGAATGGATCCTGTCAGAAGCCCGGAAAAATGTGCCCGGGGTGGATGGGAGGCCCACAATACAGCCTAACCTCATTGAGGAGGGGATCCCCTTGGTGTGACCCAACTGGGACTTCAAACGCGCTGAAGGTAAGGAGCGTCTCCGAGTGTACCATCAAACTCTCATGGCTGGCCTTAGAGCGGCCGCCAGAAAGCCAACTAATTTGGCCAAAATAAATCCAGTGAGACAAGAGCCAAATGAGAGCCCAGCAGCCTTCCTGGAAAAGATAATGGAAGCTTTTAGACAGTATACCCCTATGGACCCACAGGCAGATGAGTCATGAGCAGCAGTTATGTTAGCATTTGTAAATCAAGCAGCCCCCGATATTAGAAAAAAGTTACAAAAGATAGAGAGGTTAAATGAACAATCCTTGCAAGATCTAGTGAGGGTAGCCGAGAGAGTTTTTAATCATAGAGAGACCCCAGAAGAGAGAGAGGACTGCATTAAAAGAAAAAAGAGAGAATTTAGAGCTGAAAAAAACCGTAAAAATCTAAAAGAGGGGCCCAAGAACCCCAAGAATGAGACTCCCTCTCCAGACAGTCATATCCTCTATGCGGGTGAAGATAGCGACTAGGGGGGTCAGGGCTCGAAGCCCCTTCCCAAGTCCTGGGTAACTATAAATGTGGAGGGAAAACTGGTTGGCTTCATGGTAGATCTTCATCGCGCTCTTAGTCCACGATGCTGATAAACTGACTTATGGACAGAGACTCTTGGTCTACACTCCTCATGCCATAGAGAGAGTTTTAAAGCAACCCCCAGGTAAATGGATTTCTAATGCCTGCTTGACGCACTACCAGGCCTTGCTACTTGACACCCCACGGATTCATTTCCAAACGCCCTGCACTCTAAATCCGGCCACTCTTTTGCCCAATCCGGGGGAAAATAGCCCCCTCCATGATTGTGATGAGATACTGGCCGGGGTAACAGCAATGCGAAAGGACTTAACCGATACTCCACTGGATAACAGTGAGCTAAAATGGTTCACAGACGGCAGCAGTTATGTAAAAGATGGACAGAGACGGGCGGGAGCCACAGTAGTAGATGACTCTGGACAGACGATATGGGCAGAGGCCCTTCCCCTGGATACCTCAGCACAAAAGGCAGAGTTAATTGCCCTGATTCAAGCATTAGAGAGAGCCAAAGGAAAAAAAATAATTATTTTCACTGACAGTCACTATGCTTTTGGCACGGTACACATCCAGGGCCCGATATATCGGGAACGGGGGTTTTTGACAGCTGAAGGAAAAGAAATTAAAAACTTGCCTGAAATCCGTAGACTTTTAGAGGCTGTACAGATGCCTCGGGCTGTGTCAATAGTACACGTACCTGGACATCAGAAGGGTGACAGCCCCACGGCATGAGGGAATCGTGCCGCAGACCTGGCAGCTCGAAAAGTAGCTAATAAAGATTTCATCACCCCTGTGTTGGCGATCGGACTTCCACCTCCAGGTATGGGAACTCTGCCCCCAACCCCTGAGTATTCATCCACAGACTTTGCTTGGATCCAAAAACACACCAACCTTCAAAAAGATAAAGATGGATGGTACTGAGACTCAGACGGCTACTTGATACTCCCTGCTCAGTTGGGACGGCAACTATGTGAGCATTTGCACTTGTCTGAACCCGCATCAACCCGTCAAAATCACCTGGAAGCTGCAAAATGGACTAACACGAGAGGTGCTAAACTCCACTACCGCAATACATCCACCAAACACATGGTGGCCAGACTTGTACTTTGACCTTAAGCCGATGGTAAATGTGCCTTGGGCTAGGGGTTATCTTCGAGAACAAGGGTTCTGGGCATGCCCAGGCGCACCCAGGCATGACTGAAAGACCTGTGGGGGGGCACAAGACTCTTATTGTAAAACTTGGGATTGTGTTACTTCTAATGATGGACCTCGGCGCTGGGAAATAGGAAATCGAGATTTACTTAATTTTTCATTCGCCAAGCCCCTCCCTAGGGTCCTCGGAGATCCAACTTTTAGCTGTAAAAGTTGCAGTTATGCACAAGTCAGAATAAGGTTCAATCCAGAAAAAAGCAAACAGGAGGGGATTAGATCTGCTCTTTCTGCAACAAGGGGGACTCTGTGCTGCCCTAGGAAAAGAGTGCTGTTTCTATGTGGATCATACAGGAATAGTTAGAGAATCTATGGCCAAAGTTAGAGAAGGACTAGCCCAACGTAAACGAGAACGTGAGGCTCAACAGGGATGGTTTGAATCTTGGTTTCAACAATCCCCTTGGCTGACTACCTTAATCTCCACCTTGCTAGGACCCCTGCTGGTACTTTTACTAATGCTTACCTTCGGCCCATGTATTATCAATAGACTTGTAGCCTTTGTAAAGGAACGCATAAATACAGTACAGCTGTTTGTGCTTCGACAACAATATCAAACTGTGTCTCAGGACCGAGAGGAAGATTCCTCTATATGATCTAAGGACGGGGGGAATGTTAGGGACCAAACGACGGTCTCTAGGACCTGAGTCATGTTTACCAGAAAGAGACAGGATATGCGCTCATCCTGCCTGGCCAATCATGTAACGCCAGCTACTCCTGTAACTGAGACAAAGAACTGCCTGTATATAAGCCGCCATACTCCTTTGTTCGGGGCTCTTGTCAGATTCCCTTGTGTGGGATGAGACTTGAGCCCTAGCGCGCTAGAGATAAACTCCCTTCTTGTTTTTGCATTACTGTGGTGGACTTGCTCTCTTGGTGGGTTCGGAGATACAGGCTCGGAGCATAGCAATTTGGAGATTAAAAGAAATTCTGGAAGGACAAATCCTATTAAGGTAAAATTTTTCTCTAATTTCTAAGGCAGAATCAGAAAAAGTTAACTCGTTAACATAATTAAATTGGTAATTTATTGCATGTGTTGTCAAATAAAACTTTTCTTTCAAAACAGTGAAAAGTTTGGCTGTTGGTATTTATCAATTTAGATTTGTTTTTATATATGTTATAGGAAAATAAAAGCTATTGAAAATTTGGCCATGGTATAATGATTAATAAGATTTTAGAAAGTGAAGTGATAGGTAAATACCATTCTTCTGGCCTATTCCACCATTAGGAGAGTAAAATCAGTTTATAAATGCATATGATCCCCAGATAACTCTTGAGTACTCCTAAATCTTTGATCTTTGGAAGTTACAGCTCTTTTAATTTTCAAATACAATGCCTTGAATGACCATCTCAGCTTCCCCAAATATCTCCAAGAATTCTTTTCAAAAACTAAAAAAAAAAGTTTGTTTGGTTATGTTGGGTCTTAGTTATGGCCTATGAACTCTTAGTTGCAGCATGTGGGACCTAGTTTCCTGACCAGGAATCAAACCTGGGCCCCATGCATTGGGAGCAAGGAGTCTTAGCCACTAAGACCAGCAGGGAAATCCTCCAAGGATTCTTAAGGTGAACATATCTCCAGATTTCTCTGGTTCAGCTGTATACTTCTGCAGAATTCTCACTGCCTGTCTCAGTCTCTCAACTATACCAGACACTCACCTTTCCCAAGTAGCACTTGGCCTCATGCAGAGCATTACCATACCCTCAAGACACCACTAACAAAGCTGTGTATCCAACTTTGCTGAAGGTCTCCACACTTCAGAGGAGAATTAGAATATAAAAATGTTCACCACTGCCTTAAACCTATACTTTGAATACAACTATTTCTGGAACCTAAACGCTTCTGGAAGTTAAACACTTTATAGGTTTATTCAGCTTCCCAGCCTTTCTGCCTTACCTCAAAGTCTACCCTGTTCTCATTTATTGGAGAAATACTTTTCATAAATGTTAATATTTCCCAAGGCCAAATTCATGCCCGCTTAAGAATATTCCACTATTATTACCTATGGGTATTATTAGAATATTCCACTCATTACCTATGGGAGTTGGTTTCTCACTAGGACTCACTAGACATCCTTAGACACCAGAAGACACACAAAAATACATCTTCTAAGGTTTGGTTTGTAGTGAAAGTAGTGGGGATGGTGATAAATATTTCTAACAGAGCAATACAGGATGGCTGTTGGCATAACAAATTCTGTTTCTACTGAGGTTTCTGGGCCAGTAGGAAATAAGCTAACTCCTCCTGATGTCTTTTGATCTCCTTTGGGTCCCTTTTGGGTAAAACACACACTCACACAAGATCTCCCAAGTTTGAACAATTATTCTCAGAGACGAGACCATTTAAGTGCATATTTTAGAAAGGAAATACATCTCTAAAGCCATTACTTTGCTGACAAAGGTCCATCTAGTCAAAGCTATGGTTTTCCCAGTAGTCATGTGTGGATGTGAGAGTTGGACTATAAAGAAAGATGCATGCTGAAGAATTGATGCTTTTGAACTGAGGTGTTGCAGAAGACTCTTGAGAGTCTCTTGGACTGCAAGGAGATCAAACCAGTCCATCCTAAAGCAGATCAGTCCTGGGTGTTCATTGGAAGGACTGATGTTAAAGCTAAAGCTTCCATACTTTGGCCACCTGATATGAAGAACTGACTCATTGGGGAAGACCCTGATGCTGGGAAAGATTGAAGGCAGGAGAAGGGGACGACAGAGGATGAGATGGTTGAATGGCATCACTGACTCAATGGAGATGAGTTTGAGCAAGCTCGGGGAAGCCTAGCATGCTGCTGTCCATGAGGTTGCAGAGAGCTGGACACGGCTGAGCGACTGAACTGAACTGAACTGAAAGCCAATACATCTCGCGAATAATTTTTCCTGACGGTAGAAAACAGCATTCTACATTTTACACAGCAAAGTTGCAGAGACTCCCCCCCCCGCCCCATTTTTATTACCTAGATCATGACCAGAGGTCTATCTCTGAAAAAATAAAATGGCACCTATTATAATACTTTTTCAAATAACAGAGCCATAGACCCCTGATCACTACTTCTATTTATTCAAAGATCCAACAGAAGATATCTGATGTGTGTAATCTATGGGGATATATGTGTGTCTGTGTTTGTGTGTGTATATATGTAAAGTTCTGTGTGTGCTAGGTCACTCAGACTGTAGCCCACCAGGCTCCTCTGTCCATGGGATCATGGGATTTCCCAGGCAAGAATACTGGAGCGGGTTGCCATTTCCTACTCCAGAGGATCTTTCCGCCCAGGGATGGAACCCGCATCTCTTGTGTCTCCTGCATTGGCAGGCGGATTCTTTACCACTAGCACCACATGGGAAGCCCATGTAAAGTCTTGTCTTAGTGTTTCCTGCCCCAGTACCCGCTACCCACCAATTCCTGGTCTAAGCAGAAATGGAGCAGTAGATAGGTGACTTCTTTCCCTGTTTCTGGAAAACCCCAGTGTTATGGATATATGCATCTGTGTGTGTGTGTGTGTGTGTGTGTGTGTGTGTGTGTGTGTGTATGTATATATATATATATGTAAGCTTCAGTTACGTAGGATTGAAATAGTTTGGCCTGACTGGTATATTTCTGTCTGCAAGTGTCCATGGTAGAGTCATGGATGGACCATTCTTAGTCCAAGAACTCCTGGTAGACTGACGATTTACCTCAGAGACCCTTGTGAGCATTCTAAACTGATGTCTACATTCAAGGAAATCCCTTTGCCTTCTTTCACAAAGGACCTTCTGAAGGAGCTGAGTCAAGGCTGGCCTCTTCCATGGCTATTTCCAGCCCTTGAGGGAACACCTGACTCTCCTCTGTGTAGACTGAGATTTCACGGCTGTGCTGGAACTCTGAAGAATAGCCAACGGCTTCATTTCATAGCTGTTTATAACATCTCTTCACTCTGCACGGAGGTGAGAGTGAGGTGTGCTGGAGATCATCTTTCTCCCACCACTGACTCTCTGATGACTACTAAGGGAGAATCTGGGAGCACAATTTGGGTCTCTTGTTCCCCAGGCCAGTCTATTTTATACTTTTGGAATCCTTTCTTCTGTGAAGCTAACATATCAATCGATATCTATGCACTTTTCACAGAAATAGGAAGAACGAAAAATTTGGGGGGACTTCCCTGGTGGTACAGTGGGTGAGAATCTGCTTGCCAATGCAGGGTACCTGGGTTGGATCACTGGTCCATGAAGGTTCCACATGCCACAGAGCAACTAAGCCCAAGCACCACAACTACTGAGCCCATGCTCTAGAGCCTGTGCTCTGGAACTAGAGAATCCACTGCAATGAGAAGCCTGCACACCGCAATGAAGAGTAGCCCCAACTCACTGCAGCTAGAGACAGTCCATACGCAGCAACAAAGACCCAGTGCAGACAAAATAAACGTAAAAAAGACTTCTAAACGTTTTTAAGCAATTAAAGACACTTTTTAAAATAGAGTTTGAATTTTTATCAGTTTCCTATAATAGAGGGCTGTTCCCTCCTGCAAAGATAAAATGAAATATTTTATATTTCAAAATATAAATGCAAATAGTTATTACAATTCTAAGTTAATAGTACAGTAAATGTCGTGCTTAATTTTTTCCTGCTTTTTAGCAGAACAAGCTGAACAAACAAAAAGGCTGTTTCTCTGATCAAGTAAACTTAATGAGAGGTCAGGTAGAACTTTCGTACCAAAACATAAAAACAAAAAGGCAAAAAAATGTTTTAGAGAAAACAGGGCTTGACTATTTTTAACTTTGACTATCACTACTAAATATATCCCTTTAGGGAGAAACAGAGTTCATTTTACTCATTCCACTAGGTTGCAGGAAAAGAAGTTTAGTAAACAGGCATTCTCTTCTTCTTTTTTCCCAGAAGCCCCAATAGTTTATTTTAAAGCTAATTCTAGGGTAAGTCCTTTTGATCTTACTGCTATCACTTAGAGAATTATAGTGCGGTTTTGCAAATCTGGCTAGAATGCAGGACCTTAACAACAACAAAAAAAGAAGTCTTAGATTCTATGTTAAATACTTTGAGTTCAATGATAGGAAACTTTTGTAGATGCTGGAAAAAAAAAAAAAAAACAAAAAACCCAAAGCCTTCAGATCTTTATAGTAGGAAGAAAATAACCAGCTACTCTTCAAATTATGGGGTTGGCCCCATGTTTTGAAAGCTACCATCTCTGCTGGTCTCCTAAAGAGCTGTCTGTGCACACAGGGGAAAGTCAATAAGTACCAAGGGCTTCTCTCTGGTCTGTCCATCTCATCTAGCAGATTCAAAAGACATGTTTAGGACCCCTGCCTTCATCTACTGGGCAGAAGACTCTTCATCATCAACATCTTATGTGACGAGGGTCCAGCTCAGTCACCTTGATGACCTACAGGGGTAGGATGGAGGGGTGGGGGAGACTTAAGAGGGAGGAGATATATATTTATTTACATAGAGCTGATTCACTTTGTTCTATAGTAGAAACTGACACAGCATTGTAAAGCAATTACACTCCAATTAAAATAAAAACCGTACTGAAGCCTTCCTCAACGTTCGTCTGCCTTTTGGAGGCGTGATATGAGATTCGCCTAGGGTTTTTTCCCTTTCTGCTGCCTGCACATCTACATTCCTCCCTCTTACCTTCATTTCTTAAACGTTGTCTGTAGCACTGTGTCTACTTTTTTCGCACTGGCTCCCATTTCCAAATATAGAATGAAATCTACCTTTCTGAATACTATTATGGAAGTACTGACATCTGTAATCCTTTAATTACTGACACTGAAGGAGGTATTTTTATAGGTAAAGATGGGATACTTTATCATTATATATGTATATTTTTTCTCTTTACATGAACTTAATGAGATATAATTGACACATAACATTGTGTAAGCTTAAGGTGTACAACATATGATACACATGTAATGACGAGATGATTACCACCATAAGGTTAGTTAACACTTCCATCACTTTATGTAATTACCATTTCTTCCTTTTTTGTGGTTACAACACTTAATTTATATCTTCGTAACTTTCAAGCATATAATATTGCTAACTATAGTCACCATGTGAAAATGTTAGTTGCTCAGTCATGTCCAACTTTTTGCAACCCCATGGGTTGTAGCCCACCTGACTCCTCTGTCTAGGGAATTCTCCAGGCAAGAATGCTGGAGTGGGTAGCCATTTCCTTCTCCAGGGGATCTTCCCGACCCAGGGGTCGAATCTAGGTCTCTTGCATTATAGGCAGATTCTTTACTGTCTGAACCACCAGGGAAGCCCCATGCTGTACATCAAATCCCCAGAACTCATTCATCTTAAATCTGGAAGTCTTTATCCTTTGACCAATATCTGTCCATTTCCATCAGCCACTGGCCTGGCAGTCACCCTTCTAGTCTCTATTTCTATGAGTTTGGCTTTTTAAGATTATATGTATATTTTTTCTTCACCCAGTTAACTGACAATAGACACTTCAGTTGTTTCCATGTCTTGGCTATTGTGAATGATGCTGCCAGGAACACGGGGTTACTCTTCAAGAGAATGATTTCATTTCCTGAAAATACACATTCAGAAGTGGAATTACTGGACTGTATGGTAGTTCTGTTTTGAATTTTTTGAGGAACCACCATACTATTTCCCACATGTAGCTGTATCAATTTACATTCCCGCCAACATTGTACAGGGTTCCCTTTCCCCACATTCTTGCCAACACTTGTCTCATCTTTTTGATAATGGCCATTTTAACAGGTGTAATGTCACTGTGATTTTGATATGCATTTCCTGAAGGTTAGTGATTATGAGTATCTTTTTGTGTGTCTGTTGGCCATTTGTCTTCTTCAGAAAACTGTTTTTTCTTTAAATCAGATTTTTGTGTGTGTGCTGTATGAATTCCTTATATATTTTGGATAGTAACCCCTTATCAAATAGATGGTTTGTCACTATTCTCCCTATTCTGTAGCTTAACTTTTAATTTTGCTGATGGTTTCCTTTGCTGTGCAGAAGCTTTTTAGTTTGATGTAATCCCACTTGTTTATTTTCGCTTTTGTTGCCTGTACTTCTGGTGTCATCCAAAAATCATTGCTAAGACCAATGTCAGGCAGCTTTCTCTCTATTTATTCTTCTAGGTATTTTAATGGCTTCTGGTATTAAAATTCATTTATTTCCTGTTAATTTTTATGAATAGTATAGAATAGGGGTCCGATTTCATTCTTTAACATGTGAATGTCTAGTTTTTCCGACACAATTTATTGAAGTGAGTCTACCTTCCCAATGAGTATTCTTGGCTCTCTTGTCAAATATTACTTGACTATATATTTGTGAGTTTATTTCAGTGCTATTGATTCTCTTCCATTGGCCTATGTGTCTGTTTCTATGCTAGTATCATTCTATTTTAATGACTATAGCTTTGAAATAAAATTTGAAATCAGGAAGTGTGATACCTCCAGCTTTGCTCTTCTTTCTTGAGACTGCTTTGACTATGAAGGATCTTTTGTGGTTCTGTACAAATTTTAGGATTGTTTTTTCTATTGCTGTGGAAAATGCCATTGGGATTTTAATAGGGATTGTGCTGAATCCATATAGGTCACTTTGAGTAATATTAACATTTAACAATATTAATTCTCTAATCCATGGAAAGGCTATCCACTCCAATATTCTGGCCTAGAGAATTCCATGGACTGCATAGTCCATGGGGTTGCAAAGAGTCGGACATGACTGAGAGACTGTCACTTCAATCCATGATCATTGGATATCTTTTCATTTAGAATTTGTGTCTTCTCTAATTTCTTTCATCAGTCTCTTGTAAATTTCAGTACAGAGATATTTTACCTCCTTGGCTAAATCTAAGTATGTTATTGTTTTATAAATAGGATTGTTTTCTTTCTTTTTCAGATAGTTTGTGGTTAGTGTATAGAAATGCAAATGATATTTATATGTTGATTTTGTATCCAGCTTTACTGAATAATTTTATTAGGCCTGGCGTGCTGTGATTCATGGGGTCGCAAAGAGTCAGACACGACTGCGCGACTGAACTGAACTGAAGCTTTTTAGTGGATTTTTTAGAATCGTCTCTATGTAAGAACGTATCATCTGCAAACAGAGAAGATTTCATCATATTTAATATGTTTTAAATTTACCTTCCAGTACTGATTCTTCCTGTTAGTAAAAGTGTTTTATAAGCATGAGAAATATACTTGCAATTTGGATGTTGGCTATCTGAACCTGTAAGGGCTGACATCTTTATGAACCTTATCCAACCAGGATACAAAGCTCAGTTATTTTATAAGTGTTTTCACTGTACCTGTCTCTTCTTGCAATAATTTCCAGCCACAATGTCCCTTCATTTTTATGATCTTTGCCCCAGGCATTGTTCAGCCCAGTGCTCCCCTGCCTCTTTTTCTTCCATAGGACAGAGTAACTCCCTTTTCTCCAGTTCATCTAAATCCTCTCTACTCTACGCCACCCACTTGCTTCAAAACCCTTGGATCTGAGTTACCCATCTACTGAACCAAAGCATTAACTGACAAAGTCAGTCTCTCCCTGAGGAGCTGTGGTTCTCAGCTGGTGTTGGTTTCTCCCCAGGAGACATTTGACAATGTCTGGAGATGTTTTTGATGGTCACATCTACAGAGGCACTACTAGCACCTAGTGGGTGGAGGCCAGGGATGCTGCTAATATACTATCATACACAAGACAGTCCCTTGTGACAAAGGATTATCCAGCCCAGATTCTCAGTAGTACACTTGTTGAGAAATCCTACTGAAAAAAAAAAAAAAAAACAAACCTTAGATAAGCTTTAGTAATCATTGGTATTTTCTACTCTGCTCCTATTAATGTTTGATTACTTCTGTGCATTAAGAGTTATATCTTTTATACACCCCCCTCCAACACACACACCAGTCAATAAACAATTGTTGAAAACCAGATACATGTCAGGCAGCGTCAGGCACTCCTAAGTTACTCATGGTTCTATGAGGAAAACATGTGACATTTTTATGAAACATACCCAGCTGGAATACAAAGCTCAGTTATTTTGTTAGAAGAGTTTCCACTGTACCTGTCTCTTCTTGCAAGAATTTCCAGCCACAGAGTCCCTTCATTCTTACAGTCTTTGCCCCAGGCATTGTTCAGCCCAGTGCTCTCTTGCTCCTCCCTTTTTCATAACACAGAGTTACTGTTCAACCTTGTGATTGAAGGGGCTATGATGACATAAAGAAGACGTACCTAATGTAGCCCAGGATGATCTGCAAGGATTTTTGGAAGGATTCTCAGAAGGAAGAGGTCTGAATTGAGCCTGGAAGAATATGTAGGAGAAAGGCAGGGAAAGGAAGGGAGAAAGGCACATTTCTCACGAAGAGAAAAACATGGGTCAGGACACATGGTTAGAAAAGAGGGCAGTAGCAAGTCCTGAATGATGTCGACATGATGGCAACCATCAAGATGGCCCCTAAGCTGACAACTGGGAGTCCTAGAAGGAGGAGTTAATTGGGTGGCATGATAAGATTGAATTTTAGAAAGGTCATACATTTCCTGAAAGCTAGCTGAGAGCTAATGAACTAAAGTGGAAATGGGAATGGGGAAGAGGGGCCAAATGGAGTGATATTGAGGAGACAGCAAGGACAGGAATGGGGATGGGGCAGACATGGAGGTGAGAGGTGAGGAAGTCCAGCATGACCTCCAGATTTCAGGTGTGGTACCATTTACAAGTTGGGGAAAGCAAGGGGAAGCCTGTGGGATGAGACAGAAAATCAATTTTGGAAAATCTTTGTGTCAGACAAATGTTTTCATTTATAAAAGTAGTTTACATGTCTCTGCTGCTGAAGAATTGATGCTTTTGAACTGTGGTGTTGGAGAAGGCTCTTGAGAGTTCCTTGGACTGCAAGGAGATCAAACCAGTCAATCCTGAAGGAAATCAGTCCTGAATATTCATTGGAAGGACTAATGCTGAAGCTGAAGCTCCAATACTTTGGATGTGAAGAGTCGATTCATTAGGAAAGACCCTGATGAAGGCAGGAGGAGAAGGGGACAACAGAGTATAAGACGGTTGGATGGCATCACCGACACAATGGACATGAGTTTGAGCAAGCTTCAGGAGCTGGTTAAGGACAGGGATGCCTGGTGTGCTGCACTCCTTGGAGTCACAAAGAGTCGGATATGACCGATTGAGTGAGCAACAACATACATGAAGTGAACTGAAGTGAGCTCGCTCAGTCGTGTCCGACTCTTTGCGACCCCATGGACTGTAGCCCACCAGGCTCTTCCATCCATGGGATTCTCCAGGCAAGAATACTGGAGTGGCTTGCTGGATTTCAGTTCATTGACCAAGGATTGAACCTGGGTCACATCACTGAAAGCTGGCAATCCTAACCACTAGGCCATCAGGAAACTTCTATTTTTGGTGGGGGTGAGGTTTCTTCCAAATTGTTCTGTGTAGAAAAATTGCATACAGAATGCAATCACATAAGAAAACAGAAAATCACAAAAGAAAATGCAATCATATAAGAAAATAGACTCTTACATGAGTCATCTAAAGGTATGATTTCACTGCCTTTAGACCATGAAATTTTTGCACCTGGTCTTAATCCCTGGATATGTTCCTTTGTCTACTAGTTTACAGTGTATGGGAGCTTGAATAGAATTTGTACCCTACTGTTCTGTGTAAATTGTATTAATCTTGTGTGTTAGTCATTTAGTCATATCCAACTCTTTGCGACCCTGTGGATTGTAGCTCACCAGGCTCCTCTGTCCATGGAATTCTTCAGGTAAGAATACTGGAGTGGGTTGCCATTTCCTTCTGCTGGGGATCTTCCCAACTCAGGGATCGAACCCGGGTCTCTTGCATTGCAGGTAGATTCTTTTAATTATATTGAATTGGTTCATAATGCTTTTCAGGTCTACTATATCCTTCTACTTTTTTGTGTATTCATTCTAATAAGTTTTGAGAGTTTGATAATGAAACTCCAACTAAAATTCTTAATTTCTCTACTTGAAAAATTGAGATTTGAAAAAAAAATTGAAATTTATAGTGGAACTATATGTAATTTTCTTCTGTATTTTCTAAGTCTCCTATAAATGTGTTATCATATTTTCATAATTTAAAACAGAAAAAAGAGAAAAAAGAAAAATACAATCACAGATTTGACTACTTTATAGATGACTTTCCCCCCACTTTGTAATATATATATATTTCATCAGCATGTATTTCTTTTTTACTATTTATTTTATGCTGGAGTATAGCCAATTAACAATATTGTGATAGTTCCAGATGTACAGCAAAGTGACCCAGTCATACATATACATGTATCCTTTGTAATATATTTTTAAACATCTCTCTGTGTCATGGACTATCCTTTTACATTTTCACTGATTGCACAATGTCTCATTCTATGGAAAAACCATAATTTATTCCACCATCCCTATTGTTTAGATTGCTTTGAGGATCTCATTTCTAACAAATCATGCATAATGCCATCACAGATTGAGTGCTCCAGAGACGGACAGAAATGCCATTTGAAGCATAAGATAGTTATCAGGGACTGACGCCAGGGAAGTGAAGAGGGAAGGAACAGGAATGGGTGAGGGAGAAGCTGAACTCTGACACAGCCTGACAGCCTCAACAGACCTCACTTATATTGAAAGGGCCCATCAGAGTTGTCCCGAACTGGGTGGAAATGACCTGACTTTTTATAACTTCAAGTCCTGGGGCCACTTTCACTGGGCATGGCCTCAGGTGAGGCTGCGCTCTGCAGCCGAGGAGGACTTCTAGAGGGAGATTTGGCTAGCACCTCTATGTGTCCCCTGAGGATGCTCCTTTTATGCATATATCTTCACCCATATCCTTAGTATAAATTCTCAGAAGTAGAATTGCTGCAGTAGAGCAAGAGCATTTAAAAATTTTTAATATTTATTGCCAAATTACTTTCCAAAAAGATGGTCACTTTCTCCTATCAACAGTTCATTTCGCCACTAATGTATAAGAACATGACAATTGTATTGTTTCATGTTTTAAATATTGAAAGGTACTTCAAATTCTTTTGGAAAATAAATAATGTTTATGATGTTTTGTCATTATGAATTTTAAGTCCTTTCTCTCTGCTGCTGCTAAGTCGCTTTAGTCGTGTCTGACTCTGTGCGACCCCATAGACGGCAAAGAGTTGGATTTGGGTCTTCTGAGTTGCAAATTTGCAACAATAAAGAGACAGAAATGGCTGGTGCCTGAGCTGACTTGAAACAGAATTTGCAATACCCTATAGCTCTTTCCATGTGAGTATTTGAGCAAACAAATGAAATTCCCACTTACTAGGAAAAATTCATATCTGACACACTACTGATAGAGATGAATGGGAAATAATCATCATTTACTAAGTGCCTGCTTGATGCCAAGCAATGCCCTGGGTTTTTACATATAACATCATAATTTTAATTCTCACAAGAAACATTTGAAGTAGTTATTCTCATCACATTTTTCAGGTGAGCAAATTGAAGCTCAGAGAATTTGGTAACTTGGTAACCTTAGTCATCCAGATTCCCAAGCCTCTGCACCTCTTGCCATCCTGGGCTGCTTCCCCCATCGCTGAAAGTCAACTGACATAGCAGGAGCTTTAAATGGTATTATATATATATATATATATATATATATATATATATATATTTGCTGCTACTGCTGCTAAGTCGCTTCAGTCGTGTCCGACTCTGTGAGACCCCATAGACGGCAGCCCACCAGGCTCTGCCGTCCCTGGGATTCGCCAGACAAGAACACTGGAGTGGGTTGCTATTTCCTTCTCCAATGCATGAAGGTGAAAAGGGAAAGTGAAATCGCTCAGTCATGTTTGACTCTTCGAGACCCGATGGACTGCAGCCTACCAGGCTCCTCCGTCCACGGAATTTTCCAGGCAAGAGTACTGGAGTGGGGTGCCATCGCCTTCTCCGATATATATATATATATACACATACATATATACATACATACATATATATACACACACATATATTTATATACATATATATGTGTAATAAATGTAGTAATAGTAATTCTCATGAAGCTTGCAGAATGTCTTTCTATTGGTTTGGAAATCCATAGCATTCACTGTCTAAAATTTTTGTATCACTTATGATAAATAGCACATTGCATATATAAGGTGCTTGCTAAATATTTAATATTGGGTTGGCTAAAAGGTTCATTTGGGTTTTCCCATAAGATATTATGAAAAGCCCAAATGAAATTTTTGGTTAAGGTCTTAAGTAGCCAGAAAGACATTTCTTCCTAGTTTCTTTAATCCTTTCATCCTCATTGGGTTTGTTCTGATCATGGTGCCCTCAGGAGGCAAGGGGATGATCCAGCCAATAGTTTTTCACTTTTGCAGAAACAACTGGTGAGATCTTCTAAAGAGACCCAGTGATTACAGACAATGCCAGTGAAAAAAATGTTGGATGAAAATAAACAAACCCCATCCTCTAGAAGTCACCTAAATCTGGAAGGATGCTGGTGAAATCTTTATTCAGAAGAGTAAATGAGTTTAATCCCAGCTTTAGGTCTAATGTCTAGGTAACAGGAAATACTGAGGGAAGAGAAATATTGTGAAGACACCCGAAAAAGAGCCATCAGACAAAACTAGAAGGCTGACTGGTTTCCTTAAGGCAATGTCCTTCTAAAACGGGGTGGATGGTGGAGTCGGAGATAAGTAGAAAGCTATTCTAGGCTAAAAAAAAAAAAAAAAAAAAAAAAAGAGGTAACCAAAGGCAATATGTGGTTATTGTTTGGGTTCTGGTCTAAGTCAGCGGTAAAAAGACATTTTGGAATCCATTGGAGGAATTTGAGTCTGGACTGGGTGTAGATTAATACTAAGTGATTATGGTTAGCTTTATTTAAGTGTGAAAATGATAATATGCAGAAAAGTGTTCTTTAAAGTACGAGTTGTCTATTATGCTATCTATGGGTGAAATATAATTCTCTCTTTAAGTAGGAAATATATCTTCAGTAGAAAAGGTGAATAAGGTAGAAAAGGTAAATAAGGCAAAAATAGATCCTAGTTATTCATTAAGCTAGTCTCTTTGCTCTTTGACGTCATTTTTCATCATATAGAGTAAACGATCCCCCAGGAAGAAAAATAAAAGGGTTGCTTCCTCTGCTGGAATAAGAAGTCCAACCGTGACACCATCAGTGTGTGGCCGGGACAGGGCAAGAGCTTGAAGCGAGGTTCCAGGGAGCCTAGACAGATAAGCAGGTTCCTTTCCGGAGATCTGATTTGAGTATGAAAAGAATCCACACACGCCAGCCTTTGAGCCTCCTACCTCCAGACCTACGCACCTACCCAGGGCCCCTGCGGATGGTGAATGACGCATCACCTTACTGCTCCGGGCGTGTTCCCAAACCACGCAGGATGGCGGGTTTGACCTCAGGGTGGGGGCTGACTTTCTTTCTCTTCGGACCCTTATCGGAGGGCCGGGACTGGAATGGCAGGTACCTTCCTCCTTGCCCACCTGGACGCCGAGCGGAGCGGGGCGGGCCCAGGCTGGGGGCAATGGGCCGCACGTGCCTAGGGCCAGTACCCTCACCTGCCGCCAGGAGGGCCCGGGCCACGGAAGGGGGCGGAGACCTGGGGGAGGGGCTGTCCGCACTTGGCGGCGGGGCGGGCGCCCGGCGGGCTCGGCAGGAGCGGGAGCAGGTGAGGGCGGCTGGCCGGGCCGAGCTCCATCGCGGGGGACGTTCTTGGCCGGGAAAGGTGCAATTGTGTGCAGCTATTCCTGGTATGTCAGCGGCCGCGAGCGGTGGGGGCGCCGCTTCCCGGGTCCCCGGGAGAGGGAAGGCGGCCAGGCGGACGGAGGCGAGAAGGATGCGGACAGGATGCGGGCGCGGGGGCGCCTCCCCTCCGGGGAGAGGATGGGGGCCCGCGGTCCGGCGGGCGGCGCGGGAGCGGGAGCGTGGCCCGGGCCACGGCCTCTGGGAGGACGGTGGCATCCCCTAGCCCAGACTGTCCGACCACAAAGGCGGCTGCGGCCGGGAGCCCCGGGGCGCCGTGGGGGTGGGGGAGCGGAGGGGGTACGGAAGCGGCGACTGGGCGGCCGCGGGGTGGGCCGGGGCGGGGCATTCCGGGAGGGCGGTGGCCGCGCTGCGACTTTTGAAGTCGAAACAGCCCTCGGGTCTGGTGCCGCGCGCCTCCTCCGGTCGCCCTCCCCGCCTCCCGCGCTCTGTCCGGTCCCCGCGGCGTTTTCGAAAGTTTGGAGAAAGCCACGTCTTCAAGTTCTTGTGGTTCGAAACTTTGCCGAAGTTTCAACAACTTCGCAACAAAGGGAGAGACAGCGTGCCCTGGCGTCTTGCAGCCGGAGAGAGGCCGGGGCGTCTGGCCCGTCGTGCGCGGCACTGCCGCCTGTCTGCGCACCCACCACCTCTCTCTCCCCCTAATTCTGGAAGGGATGGAGGAGGCGGAGGCCGATTGCGCCCTGGCGTTCGCAGAGGCCCAGCGATGGGTGGAGGTGAGTGCCTTTTCTCCTCTCCTTTCCGCAAGAGTTGGCCGCTCTTGCCACTGAACTTTCAGCCGTCTCCCCAGACCTTCGCGGGCGCAGCGCGTTGCGTCAGGCTGGTTCGCGCAGTAGTTCGAAGGACTTTCCGAGTTCCGTGTCTCATCATTTAACGTCCAGCGAAGCTTAGGGCTGCCTTCCCCACAACCGTTTCCCTGAGTTTCCCCGGAGCGCCTCTGCCAGGGCCCCGCGGGGTTTTGGGACCGCGCATCCCTGCGGACCATCCCACGTCCGCGCCAGGATGCCGGGGATGTCTCTGCAGGGCGGAGAAGGCTCAGGGTCTTCGGGTGCCTTTTTCTGGCGGTGGCTAGACATGGAACCGCCTGAAATACACCAGCTTGGGCAGTACTGTGTGTCGGATGGGAGTTCGGATGGAGGACCGTAAGACACCTGTGGCGCCCCTGGAGCGATGCTTTTTCCGAGGTAGCTTCCGGGGCCCAGGTTGTGTAACTTAGGGCGCGTAGGCTTTCCTAAGTCGGCATTGATAAGACTAAGATCTTCTGAAATCACTCACTCAAGGGTGGTTATTTACCCAGCTATGCCTCAAGGAGATCTTCCACTCCAGTTTTTGCCTTTAAAAGGAGACGGTCTCCTGGAATATCCAGGATCAGCGCCTTAGGGTTACTTCTGTCTGAAAAGTTAACACTAGGACTTCTAGCCGTTATTTTTTTGGATATCAAAGATGACTTTTATAATGATGCTGGAGAAGTTTTCCGAGCAGATGTAAATCAGGAACCACTGCTTGTTAGAGAAGTGTTGTCTTTACCAGCTTGGCAGTTATTTAGGGGTTATTGAACCCAGGTGCTGAGCTAGTCAACGTATTTAAATATTCAAATTAGGATTAAAGATTTTTCCATGGGAAAGACAGCATATTCAAGAATCCCAAAGCAAACAGTACCTTAATTTAGTTCTTCCTAAAGAATTAAGTGTATGTGGGAAAAAAAAGAATAAGCTTTAAATGCTATGGTTTTCACACTAAAGGAAAGTGAATGTCTCACTACCACCTAGCCAGTCGGTGGAGGACGTCTAAGAAATTAGCTTTGCCATCATTTTGTACTGAAACTTTGAGCTGGTTTGAAGGTGACCTAAAGGTGTGAGGCGAGGGCATGGGGAGGTTGGTAGAAGAATAAACACTGTATTCTGAATTGAAATGAGAGTGGAAAAATTCCAGCAATGTAGTTAAGAGAAATAACTTCCCCCATTCATAAACCTTGACAAGTCAAGCCTTTCAAAGGTAGTTTTCCATTAGCAGTATGTGTACTGCATAATTTTAGAAGTTAAACTTGCGTTTGAGTGTTAGGGATGTAGAGAGGGAGAAGGGAAGAAATATGGGATACATTTTTGGCCAGACAGGGCTCCAGTGTGGAGGTTGCACCTGCAAGTTCAGTGTTTGCTTAAGTGTGATTATTGATGACTTCACATCCTTTTCTTTTTCAGTATAAAGATTTCGAGATCTCAACATTCCTGTTTTGGTGATAACTTGCTTGTAATTGGATAAGATTTCTGTGAGAAATTTGTAATAAACTTTGGGGTGATGTGTTGTGATAGAAGGTATCTCATGAACATGGTGAACGTGCTCATCTCCCCAACCCCCGTCCCACTCCCCCCGAAGTGTTTGTCAGCAATGATTTGGTAACTTGGTAAAGTGTTTTGTTCCTCCTTAACAGAAAACTGAATGTTTCTAAAGGCTTTGCCTTATAATTTGAATGTGGTTAACTCTTATGAAATTAAAATCGACTTCTTTTTCTAGGGCCCCCGGAAGCAAGGCAGTACAATACATTCTCTGAAGATATGTGAATAATTTACATATTCACCTATACTTTTGGTATACTTGGGACATTGAAGTGACGGCTTAGTGTTCACTGCTAGGTTTATGTTATTTCTTCAGTTAGTGTCCGAATGTATCTCTCCTCTTAGCTTTGTCATTACAACCAGGTTACATATTTTAAAATATTGCTCTTGCCAAAAGAAGCAGGATGAATGACTGTCTCATTGCCATAACATCTTAACTCTGAGAACTGCTAACTTGAAAATAAAATATTGATTGCAAAGTATATAAAGTATTTTGGAAAGCGTGGACTATTATAGTGTAAATCTTTCTCCTGCTGACTAATATTCTTGCTCCGTTTTTCCATTTATATTGTACTTTACATACACTGAAGCATACATGTTTCATTCATATATATGCATGCTTCCCTGGTGGCTCAGAGGTAAAAAGCATCTGCCTGGAATGCGGGAGACGCGGGTTCGATCCCTGGGTCGGGAAGATCCCCTGGTGAAGGAAATGGCAACCCATTCCAGTACTCTTGCCTGGAGAATCCCATGGAGGGAGGAGCCTGGTGGGCTACAGTCCATGGGGTCGCAAAGAGTCGGACACGACCGAGCGACTTCACACACACGTATATATTCATAATGCACATATAGGAACATATGTATTATTATATTATATAAATCGTGTCATATATATGCATTTATGTATAGTGAAGTGAAGTCGCTCAGTTGTATTGGACTCTTAGCGACCCCATGGACTGCAGCCTACCAGGCTCCTCCGTCCATGGGATTTTCCAGGCAAGAGTACTGGAGTGGGGTATGTACATATAAAACACAAATAACTATATCCTTGATATATGCTGTCATATATTGGGCTTCCCTGGGTGGCTCAGTGGTGAAGAATCTGCTGCTGGTACAGGAGACACGGGTTCGATCCTCTGGAGAAGGAAATGGCAACCCACTCCAGTGTTCTTGCCTGGGAAATCCCATGGACAGAGGAGCCTGGCGGACTGCAGTCTATGGGAAGTAGACAGAAGAAGAGTCAGAAGCAGAGTAGAAGCAGAAGAGTCAGACATGACTTAGCAACTAAACAGCAACAACAATACTATAATATACATATTATATGTATTGTACGTAATATGACCTAATCAGCTACCTTTATTTTCAGCTGCAGCTTTGACTAGCCCAAGGTCAAAAGACTCCAATAATCTTGTAAATCTTTGAAAGATAACCAGAGTCCATGCCGGTATGTCCTTGCCATTTCCGTGCTCCATCAGCAATTTTAAATAACTAATGTATGACTCCCGCAACCAAAATTAAAATCGTTTTTTTTTGTTTTGGGAGGAAGAGGAGAAAGGGTAAGGTGAGGACTAGTGCTTCTTATTCTGCCAGTTATTGTTATTTTATGACTCTTTATTTCAAATTTTTCTTTGCTATTTAAAAGTGTATATATACTGTTTAGTTTCATATTTGAAATAACAAATGTAGGAACATAACCTTCTAAGATAATTCAGCATCATGATATTGGATTATTATCTGGTTGAAAATGCAGTTTGGAATATTAATAATGTAGCGAGCTAGTTTATGATTAAACAGTCATTGAAAGCCAAATAATGTAATGGTTTGGAGGTGATGGCAAAGGGGAAGCTTGATTCTAGCACGGTCATGGAGTGGGAGAGGAAGTGGCAGAAAATGGACTCCAGACCCTCTAATTTTAGTCCTTTTCTGCAGCACCTTTTAATTTTCTGTACCAAATAGTTGCCTCTGTCTTTTTGTGTGGTGGTGGGGGGAGGAGCATTAAAAACCCTGTAATAAACAGACAAAATACCAATGAGATTGAAAACTGAACATTATTGCTCACTGCATTGGTTGGTTACCCATTTCCAGTATGTGACTTTCATGTTCCTATCTAGGTTGAGGTTTAAACACAGTAGTAATTTTTATGACTGGAGCAGAACAGGCTAGTTTAATTCCACACCTTCCCGCTCCCCTGCCAGTCCTGTTATCTCTGGGTTTGATATTTTCAGTATCACTGTCACCCTGTAGAAGGACCAAAGAGATGCCAATTGAGCTCATTGTCACGCCTGGCACCAGAATATGAATCCTTCCCCAGTTACTTCCAGCTGGTCTGTTTCTCCACCTGTTCATTTCTGTCCTTTAGGGATCGTGTGCGGGTCATCACTTTTGTTTGCATTTAGTGCTAAATTTTTAAAGAATGGCGCTCTGTGGGTCTCCCACTGATAGTTACATAATTCGCCTAAGTGATTTCCCTCTTTTTCTCTGTAAGCTGTTTCCCTTCTGTTGGTGGTTTCCCATCTGTGGTCTGGTGTGAAAGGATTTGCTGAGTGCACTTGAGTCCTCGGTGCATAGTAGTGTTGTCTGCAGACAAAACAAAGGTTCTCGTGATTTGTACTGTTGTTTTTCAGATGGATGTAAAGTGATGTAAACATGCATTTGAAAATCTTAGCTGAATTCATAGAAGCATTTCTGGTAATAATATACGGTTTCAATGGACAGATATTAAACTTGAAAAGACTCTGATGATAAAAATTTGTTTAAAATTTTAAATGTTAGAAAGCAGTTCTTATTATAGCTGTTGAAACTGGAATTAGTTTTTCAGAACATAACTTGATTTTGATTTTTCTTTTCTGAGGAGGCATGAAAAGATTTTAAAGTCTGCATATATATTAAGCTGTGAAATGTAGCTTCCACAGCCCTTTACAGTCTGGTCTGTGGCTTTATGTCTTTGTTTTTGCTCATTTTGTACGTTACTATTTACATAACTGCCAGATAGCATAGAGATTAAGAGCACAGATTTATACATTTATCCCCAGAACTTATTTACCTTACAACTAGAAGTTTGTAACTTTTGACCGCTTTCATCCAATTCAGGATAACTATAATTAACATTGCTGTATAGCATATTTGAAAGTTGCTAAGAGAGTAAATCTTAATGTTTTTATCACAAGGAAAAGCTTTTCTGTAACTATTTGAAGAGATGGATGTTGACTAAGCTTACGGTGGTATTCATCTCACAATATATGTCAAATTGTTCGGGGATCCACCTTTCACCTATACAAAGCTGTATGTCAATTAAATCTCAATTGAAAAAAGAGAAAAAAAGCACCATTTTGAAATTAAATCTTTAAATCATGGCTCAGCTTCTCAAATCCTGTAGGCCTCGGTTTTCTTTCAGCCTCCAGTGGTGATTAGGCCAGCGGAATGAGGTGCTTACTGTATAGAAGTTGTGTGTTAGTTGTTCAGTCATGTCTGACTCTTTGTGACCCCATGGACCATAGCCCCCAGGCTCCTCTCTCCGTGGGATATTCCACGCAAGAATACTGAAATGCATAGCCATTCCCTTCTCCAGGGGATTTTACTGGCCTAGGGATCGAACCTGGGTCTCCTTCCTGCATTGTAGGCAGATTCTTATTAAAAGTGTTCCCTAATCCTTGCTTGTGTTTCCCCTTGCTCAGGGTGCTGTTTTCTCACCTTCAGACTGTTGTGATTGGAATACTCAGTACACCTCTTTAATCTCCCATACTTGGGGTCTATGGTTGACCTTTGTGTGAGGCCTTTTCTGGGCTACCAAGCCTCCATCCCACTCCGTTCTTCCTCGTCTCTATTATGTAGACATCTCTTTCTGTACTCTGTGGTATAATTACATCCATTTTTCCATGTTAGACTATGTGTTAACTGAAGGCGGGAACAACATTTTTTCTTGAAGATTTGATTCAGTGCTGCATAAATGTTTGTTGAGTGAAAGTACAGTCTTACGGCTGTGGCTTTAAATTTTTTTTTTTTTCTGCCACTTTGCATGGCATGTGGGATCTTAGTTCCCTGACCAGGGATTGAACCTGCCTTGGAAGTGCAGAATCTTAACCACTGGACTGCCAGGGAATTCCCAAGGCTGTGGCTTTAATAAAACCTATGGACCAGACTTTATTGACTATGCCAAAGCCTTTGACTGTGTGGATCACAATAAACTGGAAAATTCTGAAAGAGATGGGAATACCAGACCACCTGACCTCCCTCTTGAGAAACCTGTATGCAGGTCAGGAAGCAACAGTTAGAACTGGAAATGGAACACATTGGTTCCAAATTGGGAAAGGAGTACATCAAGGCTGTATATTGTCACCCTGCTTATTTAACTTCTATGCAGAGTATATCATGTGAAATGCTGGACTGGATGAAGCACAAGCTGAAATCAAGATTGCTGGGAGAAATATCAATAACCTCAGATAAACAGATGATACCACCCTTATGGCAGAAGGTGAAGAGGAACTAAAGAGCCTCTTGATGAAAGTGAAAGAGGAGAGTGAAAAAGCTGGCTTAAAACTCAACATGCAGGAAACTAAGATCATGCATCCGGTCCCATCACTTCATGGCAAATAGATGGGGAAACAATGGAAACTGTGACCGACTTTGCTTTCTTGGGCTCCAGAATCACTGCAGATGATGATTGCAGTCATGAAATTAAAAGATGCTTGCTCCTTGGAAGAAAAGCTATGACTAACCTAGACAGTATATTACTTTGCCAACAAAGGTCCATTTAGTCAAAGTTATGGTTTTTCCATTACCCAAGTATGGATATGAGAGTTGGACCATAAAGAAAGCTGAGCGCTGAAGAATTGATGCTTTTTAACTGTAGTGTTGGAGAGCACTTTTGAGAGTCCCTTGGACTTCAAGGAGATCAAACCAGTCAATCCTAAAGGGAATCAACCCTGAATATTCATTGGAAGAACTGATGCTGAAGCTGCAATACTTTGGCCACTTGATGCAAAGAACTGACTCATTGGAAAAGACCCTGATGCTGAGAAATACGGAAGGCAAGAGGAGAGGGGGATGACAGAGGATGAGATAGTTGGATGGCATCACTAATTCAATGGACATGAGTTTGAGCAAGCTCCGGGAGTTGGTGATGGACAGGGAAGCCTGGTGTGCTGCAGTCCATGGAGTTGCAAAGAGTCGGACACGACTGAGCAACTGGGCTGAGCTGAACCGAAGGACTGGGATTCTTTCTTCTCCCAGTGTCTGAAGCTGAGCTCTTCGCTTTGGCAGTTGGTTGGGAGCAGTTACACGATGTGCCTTCCTCTGGGTGCCAGTGTGTGCTTGCCTGTTTACTCACTATTTCCTTTTCTGCCCCAGCCCTGTTCCTGAGTGAGGTCACTCTACTCCTGCCTTCTAGTTAATGGTTTCCCTCATGGGGACTTACATTAAGTCATTTTATTATCCAAAAATGCCCTTGATGTGCCTACTTTGTACCAGGTATTTGCTGGGCTGTGTATGTGTGTGCTAGTCACTCAGTCGTGTCTGACTCTTTTCAGCCCTGTGAATGTAGCCCACCAGGCTCCCCTGTCCATGGAATTCTCCAGGCAAGAACACTGGAGTGGGTTGCCGTGCCCTCCTCCAAAGTCTTCTGCGTTGGCTGGCAGTCTCTTTACCACCAGCACCACCTGGGAAGCCCAGAGTTGCAGACTCTACCTTTGGTCAAATGTATAGGTCCATGCCCAGCAACCTAATGATGTTATCAAGTATTTTTATAGCTCAGGAAGGTTTCCTTGCAGAAGGGCTTTATCATTCCACTCTTCTGATTTCTAACATCAAAGATTTCTCAGGGCAGTTGTAAGTAGCCAAGAGGTGTCTTGATGTCAATTTGTTTTTTATTCTTTACGCAGCATTTTACTGTTTCTTACACACACCTTTATTTAGCAAATAAGGAGGAGTCTTAGGGCCGGAGGGGTGGAAGAGATTGAGGGCGCTCACAAAATTCTCTTGGGAAGGAACTGATTCACACAAATAGGAACCAGGGTAGAGATGCTGTTAGAATCGCTTGATTCCGGAAAGTATAAACACATACGACAAGATATTTCCTGAGGAACTAGGAGGATTCTAGCAGTGTCAGTCATCCTGATTCCTTTCAAGGTACCGGTATACTGAAAACTAGAAATGGACCTCTTCTTAAAGTGGGGAAAATACCAGGAACTTGCACCTTTCATAAAAAGAGTGCTCTTGAGCCAGCTAGAGAAATGAACTCGTTGGGCCAAAGGCAATGAATGATTTTTTGATTGTTGATAATGTGGGAGCCCTGGGTTTAACCCCTGGGTCAGGAAGATCCCTTGGAGAAGGGAATGGCAGTCCACTCCAGTATTCTTGCCTGGAAAATTCCATGGTTAGAGGAGCCTGGTGGCCTATAGTCCACAGGGTTGCAGAGACAGACACGACCCTCTGAAAGCTTTGTGCTAATTTGCAGCCATGAGCAGGGGTAGGGGGCCCCAAACTCTCTTTATTCTGACCAGAATTGAAGTTGTCATTTGCGTTTTCTGTCTAAGTAAATAGATGAAGGATGTATGTTCTGCTTTTTCTCAGATCGCTAATGATATTTATCTAACCAGTAATGACAAAGTGAAGGTGATAGTCACTCAGTCGTGTCCGACTCTTTGTGACCCATGGACTGTAGCCCACCAGGCTCCTCTGTCCATGGAATTCTCCAGGCAAGAATACTGGAGTGGGTTGCCATTCCCTTCTCTAGGGAAGCTCCCTGACCCAGGGATTGAACCCTGGTCTCCTGCATTGCATACAGATTTTTTTTTTTTACCATCTGAGCTGCTAGGGAAGCCCCATCTAACAGATAACTCACTGGGTTTCTTCCAGTGAGGAAGGGTGAAACTGAAGCAAGGAGGGTTCTGTCTTCTCTAAAGGAGGTCACAAGAGGCTCATAGGGCCCCTGGCCTCCTGAGGTGAGTCTCTAGGGTCATGGGCATGGTAGGGCCATCGGGGAAGTATCTCCTGATGGTCTCACTTTGCTTTTGGTTGTTTGGAGAGACCTTTCGAGTTCTCCATCTCATCTCCAGTTATGAGATGAAAATTGGAACAGTTTGTCATTGTGAGGAAGCAGGGCACCTTGATGTTGCTTCAGCCATTTGCAAAGCACAGAAAATCTTAAAGCTTCTCTGAGGATGAGAGAGGAGAATGTCCGGAGTGTGTGGCAGGGAGTATGCGCTTCATTCAACCCACTGGGGCAGCACTCGCCCGCTCGCTCTCTGGATGCCAAGGGTGCTTCGGGTGGTCAAGGGTTTCTCTTGAGACTAATTGATTCCTTTTACTGCCTCCTTCCTTGTAAAATCTCTCCTCCTGTGGCAGCCTGGATGGGAGGGGAGAAAGGATACATAAGGATACATGTATATGTATGGCTGAGTCCCTTTGCTGTCCACTTGAAACTGTCACAACATTGTTAATCGGCTATACTCCAATACAAAATAAAAAGTTTAAAAAAAAAATCACTTCTCAACAGCATGTGAGTTTTAGAAAAGCACTGTTTTTGAAAATGTTAGTTAAGAAAAACTAAGCAACATCAACACAATTACCTTTTAGTTAGACTGTTTTAGTTCAGAGAAAATAGAGTGTAGGTTAACTATTTCATCTGTTGCTGTCTGCAGACTGAATTTCCTGTATTGTTCCCATTGCCTCCACTCCCAGACAGAAAGCTCTCAAGTGCTTGTTGAACAAATGAAATTTTGCATCCAATCAAAGGGTTGACTGATTAATTGATGTCTGGAGACCTCCTTAAACCTGTCAACTGTCAGTAATGTATTTGAGCTGAAGAAAATGATAAATTATGTGTATCTGTGTTTACTCTTGCTGAAGGTAATTGTTGGGTATGTTTCTTTAAAAACGCTCTCAATGCACCCAAAGCTCTAAGGATAATAGCTGTCATCTCTGCACAGCTTTGAAACAGAGGTTGAGCACACTCCTTCTGCCACTTACAGATGAATTGCCACACGGCCCCCTTAACAGCTTTTTCAGGAAGTGTGAAATCCTCCCCAGTTGGCTTCTCAAAACCTGGTTCTAATTCCTTCACCAGGGAATCTTCCCAACCCAGGGATCGAACCTAGGTCTCCTGCGTTGTAGGCAGATGCTTTACCGTCTGAGCTACCAGGGAAGCAGTTCCTGAGTACGGGATGATCAACTTGATGCTTATGTGCATTTAGATGGTGGTGCACAGCCATAGACATCACATCTGTCTCTAAGTACATGGAGGATTGTCTTAAGGCGAGAGATTAGGAAAGTTTTCTCTGGGCTCAGAGGGCCAGGTAGTGCAATGGTAAAGAATCCGCCTGCCACTGGAAAGAGACACAAGAGACGTGAGTTCAATCCCTGGGTTGGGAAGATCCTTTCGAGTAGGAAATGGCAACCCACTCCAGTATTTCTGCCCAGAAAATCCACTGGACGGAGGAGCCTGGTGGGCTACAGTCCATGGGGTCGCAAAGAGTCGGATATGACTGAGCATGCACACAGAGGGCAGAACTGGTAATAACTAATTGGGCACAGTGAGACTTTCAGTGCAAGTGTTTTGAAGACCTTCTATAAATAAAGAGCAGTCCTACACCAGAATGGACTGAATTGAATGGTGGGTTGCCTCCTAGTGAAGGTTTTACAAGAGTAGGTGAGTAACTGACCATTGAAGCAACCACTATTTTTTTTTTTAATCATGTGACAGACATGTGGCTAGAGCATTATACTTACATGGTCTAATAATGAAGGATTGTTATTTCCCAAAGGTGTGGGTGTGTTTTCAGATGAGGAGAAAGAAGGATGAAAGGTAAAATAATTTGCTCCAGGAAACACTAGAATTAGTAAATGGTGATTGGGGATTTGAAACCAGGCAGTCTGACTCTTAATCAGTATACTGTATTGTTCAGAAGGCCACCGGTCAGTAAATCGTGGTGAAGGATTTAGAATCAGGAAGGGAATGGGCTGTCGGTCTTCATTCCATCTAAAGCTGTGAGATTAGCTGCTTTCTGTTTCTGACAAGTCCTGCACACGCAACACGTTCTGTCTTGTGATGTCAGTGCCTGGAAAACTCATGATCAAATATTATTTAAGCCACAGCATTGCTGATAGACACATTGCTTTAAGCCACAGCATTGCTGATTGAGTAATTACAGACTTTAGTTTGTATGTTCTAGCATATGTTATTTGTTGTTCAGTAGTGTCCAACTCTTGCAATCCCATGAACTATAGCCCACCAGGCTTCTCTGTCCATGGAATTTCCAGACAAGAACACTTCTTGAGTGGGTTGCCATTTCCTTCTCCAGGGGATCTTCCTGGACCAGGGATTGAACCTGTGTCTCTTGTGCTGGCAGGCAGATTCTTTACACCTGAGCCACCAGGGAAGCCCTCTGGTGTATATAGATGCTTCATAAGCCCTTTAAAGTGTTAAAAAGGGAAAGATTTTTATGTCATGACATGAAGTTATACTTTAAGTTAGAGGAGGAGATAAATGATATCTAACTAGTTTCTTCTCTAAACAATTTACAAAAGTCTCAATTTTTTCTGACGCCTGATTTTAAGTAGCCCATGGTATAGCTACAGTTGTTCAGACTGTTACTATATAGTGCTTTGAGATATATGTCATGGTTTTTGATGAGCATGTGTGTGTGCTCAGTTGCTTCAGTTCTGTCTGACTCTCTGCGCTTCCAGGGACAGTAGCCCACCAGGCTCCTCTGTTCATGGGATTTTTCAGGCAAGAATACTGAGTGGGTTGCCGTGCCCTCCTCCAGGGGCTCTTTCTGACCCAGGGATCAAACCTGTGTCTCCTGCGTCTGCTTCATTGCAGGCAGATTCTTGACCCACTGAGCTACCTGGGAAGCCCTTTGATAAGGGCACTTTCTAGTTAATGTTTTAGCCTTGTAAGGACTGAAGCACAGATCATGATAAAAGATTCCACATTTTTGACTAGATTTAAATTTGACTTAGGTGTCTGAGCTGGGAAGGGAATACCCGATTTATTTCATTATAACTCCATTTCATAATATTGAAAGGAGGGGCAGTTGTTACCAACCTTGTAACAAAGTTTGATTCTGGAATTCTTCTTTGTTTTAAAGTCTCTCATTCTCCCTGAGGAAGGAGAAAATAAGCATTTTTGCCTTTATTTCTTGAGCGCTGTTTTTTGATCAACTTGGAATTTTACCCTGTTTCCTGTAAAAATATCATCCATCTATCAGGAGCATCAGACATAGTTGACCACACCTTGCTTCTTGCAACATTTTCTGCAATTGCCCTCTGGGTTTTTCTCCCATTTTACTTGATATTTCTGGTTTTCCTTTGTAGACTCCTAATTCGTCGAGTAAATATTAGACTGTCCTGGGGTTCATTCATCTTTTCGTGTCATCCCTTCTTTGTCTGCAACCTCTCCTTTGCGGGTATTATCGGATCCATAGCTTTGTACACCCTTTGTGTGCTGATAGCCTCCACATATATATTCATGACCCTACCATTGTCTCTAACATCCACCTCATACATGTATGTGTACATATACACACCCACAGTCTCACACACACTCAAGATTTCCAGTTGTAGGTCAAATAGGCACATCACGCTTGGTTCAAAACAAAAGTCTCAATTTCTCTCCCTCCCAACCACTGCCTTCTCATCCCCCCAGTGTTTCCCATTTTAGTAAACGACACCACTGGTCACCCGCTTGCTAGGTTCCCAACTTCAGAGTCATTGTTGATGCTTATTTTGATCACACCCCACATCCAGGCTGACAAGAAATCCAAGTGGCTCATATCCTCAAATACACCAGAATCTGCCCACCTATTACTGTATCCATCATTGCCTGCTTTTTTCCAAAGTAACAGCCAGGTTCCTCCTGAAAAATGTGAACCAGAGATTTTTTTTTTTTTATTCAGCTCTTCCCTCTCTGCCCTCCATAGTGAATATTATGTTGAGAACAAAATCTGAATTTTTAACCCTTGTTCTCCGGGGCCCCACAAGACATATTCGCTTTGTGCCTGTCTCATCTCTGCTCTCACTCTCCATCTTGCTTGTCATGCTCCAATCATCCTGGCTTTCCTGCTATTCCTCAGATGTGCAGAGGTTTTTTATTATAGGACATTTGCACTGCTGTTCCTTCTGCATGAGTATATTTCCCTCACCTAAATCTCGGTTTAAATGACACCGCCTCCTTCTCGTCTCCCTCTCTCTACAGTAGTCACACTTGTGACTCCATACTCCTGTACTTCATAGCACTTGTCATCACTTGCTGTTACATGATATATATTTTGACTTGACTGTTACTCCTATAAGAATATGAGTATTTTATTTAGTAGGCAGTCAATAAATGGAAAAATAAATGGATGAATGAACAAGTGTCTTAATTCTTTATGTATGATATTTTCTAACTCTGATATAACTGGCTTTCTGGCAGTTCTTCACTCAATAAGACAGGTTGATTTTATATTAAGGTTTTTTTGGTTTTGTTTTTCTTTTTTAAGTTCAGTTCTGGATTGAGCAAGTTCAAAGCATGTTTTTAAAATGCAAGTTTCAACCACGAGAAATTGAGTTTGCTCAACCAATTGTAAAGATGCCCAAAGGTAAGCAAGTATCATAAGGTAATAAACATCCTAGAAAATTGTCAGGTGAGCCTCCTCAGCTGAATATCCTGCCCTGGGGACAATGCATCATCATGAAACTTGTAGGTATTGGTCATGAAAAAGTCTTACAACTCCCTGACTGGTGTCCTCTTGCCTGGGCATGGACTATCTGCAGAAACGAACTGGAGACAGGCTGAAAATAGCTTTACCTTGTTTGGAAACAAGAGAAAGTAATTACAAATTTGAGAATGAGAACACTTCTCCTTTTGGCCCAGTTTCAAACGTCAATCTACTTCATACTTCCCAAGCACTGCGCTTAATACCAAGTTTTTAGGAATCACTCTGTAATGGCGCATAAAGCCGAGAGAGTGCAGGCTTCCAAAGAACTGCATTCAGACATTGAGGGCAAAAGGGAAGCTGAAACTTTCTGTCTGTTGGATGCAAACTGACTTTCTCTTAATGTACTTAAAAAAATTATTCCTCCTAGCTGTCATGTGAATTCAGTGATAGTGCTTTATTTTATAAATATGATTATGATAACTGTTTCCAGTGGACAGCATAATAATTTGACCTTTGTATACACTACAACGTGATCACCACCACAAGTCTAGTGACCAGCTGTTAAATATAATTTTATTTTTCAGATGAGAAAAGAGTGGCTCAAAGAAGTTAAGTGTCTTTCCCAGCATGTCTGGGACTGATAGAACCAGTGTTTGAAGTTAGATTTTTCTAACAGAAAAACCTAACTGTTTCATTCATCTTCCTCTGTTTCTCTCCCCCTTTTGTAGTTGGACCTAATGTTATGGCATGTACATGCTGTTGTACTGCTCTGTATGTCTGCCTCTGTCTCGTGTTTTTCTTATTTCACAATTAAAAAGCATAAGAAAGTGCTCAGACTTAATATAAATGTAGTGTGAATTAACACTAAGATGTGAATATGTACTGTTGAGTAACTTCCTGTGTTGAGATGAGACGGGCTTAGAGACAGTGTGTATGCATGCACCTGTATGCCTAGAGGAAGTGGGATACGGGGTACTGACTTCAGTGGTACTTCTTGGAGCTCATCCTGGCTGGTAAGAGACAGTTCCAGGGCAGCATGGGGATAAATGCCTGCGTGTTGTATAGCGTATCTCTGGGGAGATGGGAGAACAATTTGGAAGCTCTTAGAGAAGGTCCTTGAGTTGGGCCAGAGAGATGATGGGAGGAACATGGTGTACAGGGGAGTTAAGTTGGGTTGCAGTGGCTCTGGAGAAGGCAATGGCACCCCACTCCAGTACTCTTGCCTGGAGGATCCCATGGACGGGGGAGCCTGGTGGGCTGCAGTCCATGGGGTTGCACAGAGTCGGACACAACTGAAACGACTTAGCAGCAGCAGTGGCTCTGGCACGGGCAAGGTCCCCTTGGATTGTTCTGTTGGCAGGACAGTGAAGCTTGTAGTCTACTTAGCGTGGAAGGTGCTTGTTTGAAGGTAGTGAGAATGTCAAGCCCAAGCTGAGGATAAAGAATTAACATTTTGTAATATAAATGCCACAGAATTTAATATAAATTCTGTCCCTTGGGTTCCAAATGATGTTGGAACCCAGGGGACAGATGGGACCAGAAGAGGGAATGACCATATCACCTAGAAGATCCAGGTGTGTATCCTGGCAGTAAATGTCTTCTGTTCAGAGGAAAGGAAGAGGAGAGAGGTTGTGGTCAAAATGCTGGGCAGAAAACCAGGGGTGTGTTAGGCATCCTAAGGGAAGTGTTGGTTCTGTGAAAGATAGAAGAGAATTAGCAGCAGGGTTCAGGACTAAAAGAAGTGATCAAGGGAAAAGAAAATGGAACAAGGCCGTTGAATTTGGCAAGAGAAATCTCTCACTTGTTGAAAATAGAGCTTCGGCATGTTAGTGTGGGAGCCAAATGAAGTTTCAGGAAATCTTTCTGGAAAGTCTTGGTATGGGGGCAGGCATGCCTGGAAGCAGAGGTAGGAAGAGCTATCCAGGAAATCTATATTCTCTTCATTCGTGTTAACAAAATTGTTCCCTACCCCCAGCTTACGTATAGCAGAGGTACAAACCGTTCATACTTAAGGGAGTACACTCTGGGACAGCAGGTCTGAAGGCATCATCCTGGTCTCCCCATAAAGTACCAAAGTTGAAGTACACAGCTGTCTTTTAGAAGTCTGTGCCCTTGATGTGCTGGAGATCATCTGGAAGCCGTTTTAATCTTCTTCTGAATTTAATCTTCTCTTTCCTAAACAGGGAAAGTATCTCTCTTCTCCCTGGGGTTTTGAGCTGATATTAATTTGGTGAAGATAGTTTGTTTATAGTATTTAGAATAAATATATCTTAATAGTTTTGATTTAGTGACTCTAAGAAGTGATATTAATCAGAAACAGATGGTAGTAAAAAAATAAAGCTTCTTTAAGCTTTTGGAGAGGCACATTGTTGCCATGAAGGGGTACATTTGTGGCATGTTGGATCTGTTCCTCTGTTGCGTTCAGTGTGCTGTAGTGACGAGAGGGGCAGAGTGTGGGATAATACTGTCCAGGCATACCTCATATGTGGCAGGTCCAGATAAAATGTGTGACCACGGACAGGATGCGTAGCATCCCTAGGGCTAAGTTCTCACTGCTATAAAATGAGGATTGCAAGGTGGCATAAGATTTAGAAAAAAAAGGAAACAAAGATATGTAGGTACTCAACAGATAATAAGTGTCCTTGTTCTTATTTTTCTGAAACAATGGTAAAGAATCTGCCTGCCAATGCAGGAGATGCAGGAGACACAGGTTTGATCCTTGGGTTGGGAAGATCCCCTGGAGAAGGGAATGGCTGCTTCCTCCAGTATTCTTGCCTGGAGAATTCCATGGACAGAGGAGCCTGGTGGGCTACAGTCCATTGGGTCCCAAAGAGTCAGATGCAGCTGAGTGATTGTGCACACATACATGCACATCTGTATATAGTTAAAAATTAGGTGATTAATTGATATCTTTTTTTGTTTGTTGTTTCCTAGAATGGCTAATTTTTACAGATATGTGTGTGCGCCTGAGCACATGGATGCCTGCATGTGTGAATCCCACAATGCATCTAGATAACTTGCTGTGTATTCTGACCTTTGATTTTCAAACTTGAGTCTTTATTAAGTCCCTTCTGTAATGTTCCTAAGCTGTGATAAAAATCCTTTCGTTTATAAGGATTTGAAGTTAGAATGAACACATGCCTTACAAGTAATGAGTTGTGTTTTTGTTTGTTTGTTTTACCTTTTATTTTGCGCTGTGCCACTCAGCTCATGGGATCCCAGTTCCCCACCCAGGGATTGAACCCAGGCCCTTGGTGAAAGTGCGGAGTCCCAGCCACTGGACCACAGGGAATTTCCTAAATTCTGTTTCTTGGTGATACTCTGTCATCTTTTTCTTTCTAGGGACTCTGTACATTTTAGCATTTGTTTGCTTCTGATTCTTTCCTGTCAGTGGACTTAGAGTATAAATCTAAGACTGATCAACTTGCCTGAGACCTTTCAAGCTTAAGAAGAGATTCTATATTAATTGTGCTGTTGAAGACACTGCCTTGTGTTCTGTTCTCACTGCTGTTTTCTGTTCGGCTTCTATTTTCAGATCAGAGAGTAGGTTATGTATATTACTTGCATTAAGCTTCTTTTCATATAAATTATTTTTTCAAGTCTCTATACATGAAGTGGGAGTGGGGCAGGGGCAGCGGCCAGTGCATGCTCAGTTATGCCCGACTCTTTGCGACCCCATAGACTGTAGCGCTTCAGGCACCTCTGTGCATGGAATTGTCCAGCCAAGGATACTACAATGGTTGCTATTTCCTACTCCAAGGAATCTTCCCAACCCAAGAATAGAACACGTGTCTCTTGCATCTCCTGCATTGGCAGGCAGGTTCTTTATCATTGGCACCACCTCTATACATCACTGTTATTTCAATTATTCTTTGTTCTTCAGGCATCTTTTTAATCCTTCAAGTTACTTTTTATGTTGTGTGTGTGTGTCTTTGAGTCATGTCATTTTGCTTTTCTGTTGTATTCAATTGTAAGACCCTTCCAATAAAGACATTGTTTTTGATGTCTTCCTAAAAAGGAGCCTAATGAGCTATTTTAGAAAAGAGAAGCTTTTATAATTTCCATGAAGAAAGGAAATGCATTTTAGATGTTATATTCAAATGATAACTGTATGCAACTGATTGTTTTTAAGCCAATTTGCGAACATTTTTAGACTTGGAAAATGCTTATAAGTCCCGAAAGGTATCACTTGCGAAATAGCTGATACTTTTGAAATTTGGCCTTAGTTCTGGTAAAAGAATGTGGTTGACAACCACACTGTAATTTACAGTAATCCTTTTTGTGTAAGGAAATGAATCTTCTTGGCTTAATAAACTCCAGATGAGTTTCTGGCTTCTTGATTATTACCAAGTCATTTAAAATTAAGGTTTCATTATTCAGTTTAGGTACAGCCACCCTCTCTGTGCATGTAATGGCTGATGTGATGTTAAATCCTTTGTGCAACTAGAGCATTTGGGGGAAAATTACGTTTGGGTGGGTCATTTTGGAGCACAAGTTTATGATGTGCCTTAAGGAGATCATGTGGAAGACCCATAGGAAGTGCTGCTAGTGTCATAAAACAGAATTTTCTTGGAAGCTCACCTAAATATTTCTACTTTTTATTAGTTACCTTTATCTGTTCAGTTCAGTTGCTCAGTTGTGTCCAACTCTTTGCGACCCCACGAATCGCAGCACGCCAGGCCTCCCTGTCCATCACCAACTCCCTGAGTTCACTCAAACTCATGTCCATCGAGTCAGTGATGCCATCCAGCCATCTCATCCTCTGTCGTCCCCTTCTCGTCCTGCCTACAATCCCTCCCAGCATCAGAGTCTTTTCCAGTGAGTCAACTCTTCCCATGAGGTGGCCAAAGTACTGGAGTTTCAGCTTTAGCATCATTCCTTCCAAAGAAATCCCAGGGCTGATCTCCTTCAGAATGGACTGGTTGGATCTCCTTGCAGTCCAAGGGACTCTCAAGAGTCTTCTCCAACACCACAGTTCAAAAGCATCAGTTCTTCGGTGCTCAGCCTTCTTCACAGTCCAACTCTCGCATCCATACATGACCACTGGAAAAACCAGAGCCTTGACTAGATGGACCTTTGTTGGCAAAGTAACGTCTCTGCTTTTGAATATGCTATCTAGGTTGATCATAACTTTCCTTCCAAGGAGTAAGCATCTTTTAATTTCCTGGCTGCAGTCACCATCTGCAGTGATTTGGAGCCCCAAGAAATAAAGTCTGACACTGTTTCCACTGTTTCCCATCTATTTCCCATGAAGTGATGGGACCGGATGCCATGATCTTCGTATTCTGAATGTTGAGCTTTAAGCCAACTTTTTCGCTCTCCTCTTTCATTTTCATCAAGAGGCTTTTAGTTCCTCTTCACTTTCTGCCATAAGGGTGGTGTCATCTGCATATCTGAGGTTATTGATATTTCTCCTGGCAGTCTTGATTCCAGCTTGTGTTTCTTCCAGCCCAGTGTTTCTCATGATGTACTCTGCATAGAAGTTAAATAAGCAGGGTGACAATATATAGCCTTGACGTGCTCCTTTTCCTATTTGGAACCAGTCTGTAGTTCCATGTCCAGTTCTAACTGTTGCTTCCTGACCTGCATACAGATTTCTCAAGAGGCAGGTCAAGTGGTCTGGTATTCCCATCTCTTTCAGAATTTTCCACAGTTTATTGTGATCCACACAGTCAAAGGCTTTGGCATAGTCAATAAAGCAGAAATAGATGTTTTTCTGGAACTCTCTTGCTTTTTCCATGATCCAGCAGATGTTGGCAATTTGATCTCTGGTTCCTCTGCCTTTTCTAAAACCAGCTTGAACATCAGGGAGTTCACAGTTCACGTATTGCTAAAGCCTGGCTTGGAGAATTTTGAGCATTACTTTACTAGCATGTGAGATGAGTGTAATTGTGCGGTAGTTTGAGCATTCTTTGGCATTGCCTTTTTTGGGATTGGAATGAAAACTGACCTTTTCCAGTCCTGTGGCCACTGCTGAGTTTTCCAAATTTGCTGGCATATTGAGTGCAGCACTTTCACAGCATCATCTTTCAGGATTTGAAACAGCTCAACTGGAATTCCATCACCTCCACTAGCTTTGTTTGTAGTGATGCTTTCTAAGGCCCACTTGACGTCACATTCCAAGATGTCTGGCTCTAGATGAGTGATCACATCATCATGATTATCTGGGTCGTGAAGATCTTTTTTGTACAGTTCTTCTGTGTATTCTTGCCACCTCTTCTTAATATCTTCTGCTTCTGTTAGGTCCATACCATTTCTGTCCTTTATCGAGCCCATCTTTGCATGAAATGTTCCCTTGGTATCTCTAATTTTCTTGAAGAGATCTCTAGTCTTTCCCATTTTGTTCTTTTCCTCGATTTCTTTGCGTTGAGCGCTGAAGAAGGCTTTCTTATCTCTTCTTGCTATTCTTTGGAACTCTGCATTCAGATGCTTATATCTTTCCTTTCTCCTTTGCTTTTCACCTCTCTTCTTTTCACAGCTATTTGTAAGGCCTCCCCAGACAGCCATTTTGCTTTTTTGTATTTCTTTTCCATGGGGATGGTCTTGATCCCTGTCTCTTGTACAATGTCACGAACCTCATTCCATAGTTCATCAGGCACTCTCTCTATCACATCTAGGCCCTTAAATCTATTTCTCACTTCCACTGTATAATCATAAGGGATTTGATTTAGGTCATACGTGAATGGTCTAGCAGTTTTCCCTACTTTCTTCAATTTGAGTCTGAATTTGGTAATAAGGAGTTCATGATCTGAAGTCCTGAAATCAAATCCCACTGACCTTCAAAATCACATTCTCTGGGGATCCCTAGTTCTTTTGCCGAATCCCCAAGCTAGGAAGCCTGACATGAGGTTCAGAACCTTCACAGCAGTGGGAGAACTTCTTTGGTATTATTATCCTCCAGATTTTGGGTTGCCCACCTGGTGGGTATGGGATTTGATTTTATCACGATTGCATCCCTCCTACCATCTCCTTGAAGCTGCTTTGTCTTTGGACATGTGGTTTCTTTTTTTTGGTGGATTCCAGTGGGAATTCCCTTGTAGCTCAGTTGGTAAAGGATCTGCCTGCAGTGCTGGAGACCCGGGTTCGATTCCTGGGTTGGGAAGGAAATGGCGACCCACTCCAGTATCCTTGCCTGGAAAATCTCATGGACAGAGGAGCCTAGTGGGCTGCAGTCCATGGGGTCACAAAGAGTCGGACCTGACTGAGCGACTCACACTTACACTACTGTCCTTCTGTCGATAGTTGTTCAACAGCTAGTTGTGATTTTGATGCTCTTGCAGGAGGAGATGAACACGTCCTTCTACGCAACCATCCTGAATCGGAAACCTGCCTAGATGCATTTCATACCGGTAAAATAGATGTCACTTTATGTAAATTTAAAAAAACCTCTATACATACACTGTAATGAGACAAAATTTAAATCACAATTAAAGGGGTAGTGAATGTGGGACAGGCAGAAAATCAGCATAAGAAAGATAAACTAAAGCCACAGATGAGTTGCAGTTTCTGCTGTGTGTTCCATTATCTGCAATAATAATAGTTTATAAGCTTCATCTTCCTAGCAGTCAGTTCAGAGACAGAATCGTGGCCCCATCTGTGCCTTCCACAGCCCCAGCTTTTATGCACACTCTTTCATTCACCTCTGAAAAACTGGCCCTTCAAGGGAGAGAAAAGAAGTTGACATATATTGAGTACTAGGTTCCAGTCACTTCAAACAACTGCATCCTACAAATAAGAGAACTGAAGATCAGTAGAGCCCGAGTAATGTGCCCGGGGAAGAGCAAGGTTTCCTGGCTTCTGTCCTGTGTGCAACATCACAATTTCTTCCAGTGACACCCCTCATGTGAAGGTTTCCCAAAATGAGAACAGCCCTTCACTTGTGATGATTATTTGTCTGTCTTTGCTGCAAGCTAATATAGATTGAATATTTAATTTATTTTCCCCAGATTTATTGAGGTATAATTACCATAACTTCATATTAAAGTATACAATGCAACAATTTTATATATGGGTATTTTATGAAATGATCAACACAGTAAGTTTAGTGAACATCCATCACCTCACATAGGTACAGGTATTTTTTCTTGCGAGGAGAACTTTTAAGATCTACTCACTTAGGGATTTATTTCCCAGGCGGCAGAGTGGTTGGATAAGTCTTCACCTTCCAGTGCAGGGGGTGTGGGTTTGATCCCTGGTCTGGGAGCTAAAATCCTACATGCTTTGCGGCCAAAAAACCAAAATATAAAACAGAAGCAATATTGTAACAGATTCAATAAGGACTTTAAACACGGTCCTTGTAAAAAAAAATGTTTTTTAGAAAATCTACTCTGTTAGCAACTTTCAAATATGCAACACAGTGTCGTTAATTATGGCCTCCATGCTGTGCACCATGGGCTAAGCTTCTTGAGGAGTTGCCAAACCACGGAGGACCAAGCACAGTGCCTGGACCTGTAATGATGGCTCAGTAGAATTTTTTTGAAAGAAGAAAATGTTGAACAAATTGAGTGTTTTACACACAATACTGTACTATAAATTCTTACTGAACGAGACCTGAGACTTGGCGACTTAGCCGGGTAACTTCTGGAGGAAAAAATGCTGAGTAAGAGCAGGAAAGCCATCAGTACAACTGGAAACAGTGTGTAATGGTGCTGGTATTTTGTGGTTAAAGGGAGTGTACTTCAAGTCTCTAATGACAGAGTCCAGTAAATAGTTTTCTGTTATTTCAGTGAATCTAGACCTGTAATTCTGGCATCATTAGTCAATAAATAATTCACAAGTTGACACTAGGAATGTTAGAGATGTTTATATTTTACTGAAATGTAAACTTTAGGTTAGATTTTACTAATCATATAATGCAGAATGATCTTAGTGTGCATTTGTGCTCAGTTGCTTCAGTTGTAGCCTGCCAGGCTCCTCTGTCCATGGGATTCTCCAACAAGAATACTGGAGTGGGTTGCTGTGCCCTTCTCCAGAGGATCTTTTCAACCCAGGGATTGAACCCTAGTCTCTTAAATCTCCTGAATTTGCAGATGGGTTCTTTACTGCTAGTGTGACCTGAGAAGCTTTCTTAAAATGAGCAAATCATTAAAATTCATTTTGTACTTTTCCTTTTCTTTGCAACCATAGTGTTCTCTTTATGGTGAATGTGATGGAATCATAACACAACATTGGCTCTTGTTTTTTTTTTTTTTTTAATATGAAAAATACCCCTTTCTTATTTTCATCATTGGTACACTATCCTACCCTTTCTCCAAATAAGAAATTTAGAATGTACATCAGGATTCTAGTAGGAAACAGGTCACAATTCCCACAATTCAAAGGAAGAGCTTTTAAAGAAGGCAAGTTCTACAAATGTGTAGGAAGAGGTAGGGGAACCAATTAAAGATGTCAAGGAACAGAAGGTAGCAAAGGTGGATGAAAAGGTGAGAAAAGGAAATATTGCTGCTAGAAATCACTAAAACAAATCTGGGGCCATTGAGGAGGGCAGGCATGTTTGCATTTTAGTTGTGAAGCTTCTTGAGAGGCTGTGGGAGGGAATAGGGAAAAAAATAACCCTGATCTTTCTGTTATCATTTGTCTCCTTCATCTGATAATTCCATTGGACAAATGCAATCAGACCAGTTGGCTCAGTAGCCAAGATGATGCAGTTCTTGGGGACAGGAGGCGGGTGTAATCAGACTGGGGGAAGCCGGAGAATAGATTGGGGTGAGAGTGAGAGCAAACAAGCTAACCAGCATAGATTTCATTTACCCCCTCGTCCTCTGTCGTCCCCTTCTCTTCCTGCTTTTAGGCTTTCCCAGCATCCGTGTCTTTTCTAATTGAGTCAGCTGTTCGAATCAGGAGACCATAGTATTGGAGCTTCAGCTTCAGCATGAGTCCTTCCAGTGAATATTCAAGATTAATTTCCTTTAGGATTGACTGGTTTGACCTACCTGCAGACCATGGGACTTTCAAGAGTCTTCTCCAGCAGCACAGTTTGAAAGCGTCAATTCTTGTATGGGAGCTGATTATATTTTTTTCTAGTAATATTTGGTCAGAAAATATCATATTTTATTCAGCTCAGTGAAACTTTATTCCTTATGTTTAATTATCACACTTACTTCTATGCATTTGATACGCTACCACCTCCACTCTATTTAAAACTGTCTTAGGCTTTCTGTAGATGCATTATTAATGTTTATCAGGTTTTGGCCATCTATTAAGCAATCCCAAGCAGTTATTCTTCTGCACAGTAGGTTTAAAAGTTTTTAAACTTCAGCATTTTTCAGCGCATAAAGATGTTTTTGCATTTCAAAATCTGGACTGTAACATTTTCGCTCAAATTATGACTTTGGATTAAATGCAGGCAGATTTCGTATACTAAGTGGTTGTCATAGTTATGGTTTCAGGGATGCCATGTTTAGCTTGTGGTTAGTAGACTATAGGACATTTATAATCACTGGAGAGAAATCCTAGCCAACAATTTTCATTTGGTTGTAAAATATGTGGCTCTTGGAAAGGTTACCTCAATTCTTTTGGCTATGGGAAAGCTTAGTTCAGGTCTGGCACACTGGCAGCCTAAGGACTACCGTATGAAGAAGATTAGACTTCAGGATCCTTCTTTTTTCCCTTCTTGAGTCAATATTCCAAGGAGTCAGGCATCCCTCTTGAATATTACACTGCTCTGTGTTGGCTTGGGACCAGAATGATAATCCCATTCTTCTGGAGTTACTGATTTTCAGCCGGGGGGGGGGGGGGCGTGATTTTGCCCACCAGGTGACATTTGGGCATGTCTGGAGACAGTTTTGACTGTCACTGGGGTGGGATGCTACTGACTTCTAATGGGCTGAGGATAGATGCTGTTAAGTATCCTAAATACACAGGTCAGCCCGTACACTAGATGCCAGCAGTATGGGTGTCAAGAAATCCTGTTCTAGAGTATAGTCTCCCTCCCCCACCCCCGCCAGTGTTTTTTGTCATTGTGTGGTTTTTAAAACCTGTAATTACACTTAGTCCTTAAAAATTTATGCTTAGCTGTTATTTTTCTTATTTCTTTCCCTACAGAGAGCTGTGTTTGGAAGTTAGAGTTGGGATAGTTGGGATAGATAGCTCAATCGCAAATTGAGCAGCACATATTGGAAGCAGCTTGATGTTCTGGGCGCTGTTGGGGGAACAGAGTGAGGAGGGTATAGTCTATTTCAAAGGCAATACAGTGTGTCTGGTAGTATAATTACCTAGAAATATTCTCCAAGAGTCAAAGGAAAGAGTGAGACTGGCTCACATTTGAAATCCTGCTTGATTCCCTAGCCTTATCTTCTTGTATAAACCAACTCCCCATTGATGACCCAGTATCTCTCTTTTTTTTTTTTTGGTGTAAAGTATATTGGCATTCAACATTTTAGTGATTTTTTTGGAAATTAAGCCACAGGAAACCAATGCTCCAAGTCTTGCCTTCAACCACCAAATAGGGTAAACAGGGTAAAATATTTTAGGCTTTGCAAACCATATGATCTCTGTCACAACTACTCAACTCAGATTGCAGAAACAGCTATAAACAATATATATGTTTATAAATTGTATAAACGTGTTTATATGTTCTAAACATTATATATGTTATGAAACAAATGTATGAGTATGACTGTGTTCCAATAAAACCTTACTTATGCACATGAAATTTTGAATTTTATATTATTTTTAAATGGCATGAAGTATTCTTTTGCTTTTTTCTCTTCTTTTATTTTTTGTAATTAATTTATTGTAATTGGAGGATAATTTCTTTACAGTATTGTGGTGGTTTTTTGCCATATATTGACATGAATCACCCACGGATGACCCAGCATCTCTATGGTGAGGTTAAGTGTATTATCAGGAGAGGGAAATGCATTAATTGATGATATGCATAGTACACCAAAGAAATATATTAGGGAAATTTGATGTATTGTTTCAAATACCTCTTCTGTCACCTTTTGTGAGAAAAACAAACTTGTCCTCTGATGATTTAAAATAGTATTGGTAGGCAGGTATAATTACATACACACACACATATGTATATATGCACACACACATAAAATTCAAAAAGAATTTTATATTTTAAGAAAAAGTAAAATTAATATCCAATTCATAGGAGCTCATCATTGTTTAGGGATAGAAATTATTACTAAAGTTTTTGTCACCCACAGGTAACCTTGATTAGTGTCATTTAAAAATAAGCTTTAGTGGGTTTCAATTTTGTCTTAAATTTTTCATGGTCATTATATTTTGTTCCTTTAATGCATTTTTCTGTCCTATTTTGGACCATTTAAGAAACGGTACATTTCAGGGAGGAACTGATTAAAAATCCATTTCTTGAATTTTATTTTGGCATTTCATAAGATTTCAGGAAACTATCAATTCTTTTTAGATTTTTACATTGTAATTAATAGTTTCCAATTTATAATACCCATTAAAAAACTTTGTGTATTCCCTGAAAAAAAGTTTACTGAGCACTGACTATATTCCATCTGATATAATTAATGGGAAATAGCAACAAGCAGGTTGCTAGTCGTAAAGAACCTGTCTGCCAGTACAGGAGACGCAAGAGATGCAGGTTTGATCCCTGGGGTCAGGAAGATCCTCTAGAGGAGGGCATGGCAACCCACTCCAGTATTCTTGCCTGGGGAATCCCATGGACAAAGGAGCCTGGTGGGCTATAGTCGATAGAGGCTCAAAGAGTTGGACGTGACTGAAGTGCTTAGCATGCTTGGATGCACAGGAGTGCGAATGCGAATTCAGTTTATTCTTTTCAGGCTTTCCTGATGGCTCAGTCAGTAAAGAATTTGCCTGCAATGCAGGAGACCATTTGCAATGCAGGAGACCATTTGCAATGCAGGAGACCATTTGCAATGCAGGAGACCATTTGTAATGCAGGAGACCAGAGTTTGATCCCTGGGCCCTGGAGAAGGAAATGGCAACCCACTCCAATGTTCTTGCCTGGAAAAGTCCATGGACATAGGAGCCTGGCAGGCTACAGTCCATTGAGTCCCAAAAGTCAGACACAACTTAGCAACTAAACCATCATAGCGACAAAAAAGTAGGTGTAAGTCATGAGCCCATGGGGCTTACTGACATTTTGGTGAGGAGAGGTAAAAAGTGAACAAGCTGACATTATATTAGATTTTTGTTTATTGCTCCACTTTAGTCTGTCTTTTGGTTATTGTAGTTTATCTTTTTAAAATAAAATGAAAAATTCCACTGCACTATCCAGTGGTATGTGTATCCTATTGGTCATTTCCAAGAACCAATTTTGATTTTATTTACTTCTATTTTTGGTGTGCTTGCAGGGGATAGGATTTCCACTTCATTGTTTCTGCCCTTCTCTTTAATAGCAGTCTTACTTCTTATTTCTTGGCTTGTACTCGTGCTTTTCCCAACTTCTTAAATTGCCAGCTCTTGGGGCGCGGTGCCTTCAGTTGTTGCCCTGGGAGACTCCGTGTCTCTTGCCCCTTCTCTAGTCTCTACTTTTGCTTTTATTCGGAGACCTTCGCTTGCCAGGGAAGGAGGGGCACTTGGGTCTTTGGAGGTTGTCGAATTGGCCACGTGCCATGAGGAGAAGGTACCTTGGTTTCCTAAATACTGTTCCATTAGTTTGTAATGACTTCCACCTTTAGAAACCCATTCCCTGGAGTTTTTGAGATTTTTGTCTCCCTCCTGAGTGGTAAGAAGAGATGCCTTGTCAGGAGTTGCAGGTGAGGAGCAAGGTTCACTGATAACAGGTACTTTGTCAATGGAATTTAGAATGTCAGTAAGGGCATGTGGTGTCCCCGCCAGTGGAGTCAGGGTTGCAAACTTGTATTTCAACGTTTAATCTTCTTTTCCCTTCTGATTCCTTATTCTAAGAAGTATTGATTTTTTTTTTTTCCAGCAGTAATTCTTCCTCCTACATGTTATTCTCCTGTGTGCCTGCTCCATTGGATTTCAGATTCTTTTCCCTTATAGTTTATTACAAAATGTTGAGTATGGTTCCCTGTGCTATAGTATGTCCTCCTTGGTTATCTCTTTTATATATAGTAGTGTGCATGTGTGCTAAGTCACTTCAGTCGCGTCTGACTCTGCAACCCCATAGACTGTAGCCCACGGGGCTCCTCTGTCCATGGGATTCTCCAGGCAAGAATACTGGAATGGGTTGCCATATCCTCTTGCAGGGAATCTTTCCCCGCCAAGAATCTAACCCGCATCATCTCTTACGTCTCCTGCGTGATCTCAGTTTTTTGAATGTTGAGTTTGAAGCCAGCTTTTTCTCTCCCCTCTTTCATCCTCATCAAGAGGCTCTTTAGTTCCTCTTCACTTTCTGTAGTTAGGGGGATGTTATCTTCATATCTCAGGTTGTTGATATTTCTCTGTGCAGTCTTGATTCCAGCTTGTAGTTCATCCAGCCCAGCATTTCTGTGTACTCTGTGTACTCAGAGTATGATGTACTCTGCACATATATAAACAGGGTGATGATATACAACCTTGTCTTACTCCTTTTCCAATTTCGAACCAGTCTGTTGTTCCATGTAAGGGTCTAACTGCTGCTTCCTGACTTGCATACAGGTTTTTCAGGAGACAAGTAAAGTGGTCTGGTAGTCCCATCTCTTTAAGAATTTTCCACAGTTTGTTGTGATCCACACAGTCAAAGGGTTCCATGTAGTCAGTGAAACAGAAGTAGATGTTTCTTTGGAATTCCGCTGCTTTTTCTATGATTCAATGAATGTTGACAATTTGGTCTCTGGTTCTTCTACCTTTCTTGAACCCAGTTTGTACATCTGGAGGTTCTTGGTACATAAACTGCTGAAGCCTAGCTTGAAGGATTTTGAGCGTAACCATACTAGCATGTGAAATGAGTGTAATTGTATGGTAATTTGAGCATTCTTTGGCATTGCTGTTCTTTGTGATTGAAAATAAAAGTAAACTCTGTCTCTCCTATGGCCACTGCTGAGTTTTCCAAGTTTAGTGATGTATTAAGTACAGCACTTTAACAGCATCATCTTTTAGATTTTAGATAGCTCAATTGGAACCTCATCACTTCCACTAGCTTTGTTTATAGTAAACTTCCTATGGTCCACTTGACTTCACACTCCAGGATGCCTGGCTCTAGGTGAGTGACCACACCATCGTGATTATCTGGGTCATTCTCTTTTAAATTAGTGATTTTTGCTTGACTTCCACTCCCATCCTAATGTGGGAACTTGAAGGGCTGAGGCCCTGTTTTTTCACCTTTGTATTTCCCATAGTACTGTATATATATATGATATGTACCAAAAAGTTTGAGATATTAAATATTGTGCCGTGCTTAGTTGTGTCCAACTCTTTGCGACCCCATGGACTGTAGCCTGTCAGGTTCCTCTGTCCCTGGAATTCTCCAGGCAAGAATACTGGAGTGGGTTGCTATTTCCTCCTTCAGGGGATCTTCTCAACCCAGGGATTGAACCCAGGTCTTGTGCATTGCAGGCGGATTCTTTACCAGCTGAGCTACCAGGGAAGCCTTATTAAATATTGTCACATACTAATTTTAGACAAAAAAGCTAGCTTCCTGACAGTGGATGGCCAAGAATAAAATTCACATGTATGAACTTTACATGTGCTTTTAAACTGCTTAAGTGAGACCATGAGAAAGTTACTGAACGCTGGGCTTTAGTTTTATTGTAAAACAGTAGTCAGACCTGCTTCATAGGGTTTGGAGGATGAAATGATTCAGGCAGAGAGCCATTTCAACTGTAGTTTCTATGGAATGCGGAAGATGCGGACACCAGAAGTAAGGAAAAGGGCGAAATTCCGGAAAGGGTAACTAAGACGCTAGGAGCACACAAATGGATAAGCAGTGACTTGGAACCTGGGCTGACTTCCAGTCACCACTTCCGGTCTCTCTTTTCTTCTTGTTGGGAAGCTCAGGAGGCATAAAAGAAGTTGCTATATGTCATGTTCAGAGTGCATCTGTGCCCTCTTTCTACACTTTGCTCTATTTTATATATATTTTAGCAAGTTTTATATGAGGTTTTAATTTTATATCCCATAAAATCCTGTGCTTTATTAAAGATTCTTAAGCATCCCCTCTACACTGTGAAATTGTCATAATTACATAGGGTTGTACCTTACAGCTGAACAATCTTTTTTTTTTGAATGGGTGTGCTTTACTACTAGAAATTGTAAATTACAGACGTTTTGTATATGGAATTTATAGCCTCAGATTCTTATTTACCTGGCAGTTTAAGTTTTCTTCTTTGGGCTTTCAGCTTCCTTTTTATGTGACAAGTGACGCTTGTAACTGAATGGCTACTCAAGCCCAACCTTGACTCACCTTTAATCATGTGTTAAACTAGATTTCTTAATGTTCCCAGCATTCTTCTCTGTAGTACTGATGGTATTTTTAGAAACTGATCATTTCACAAGGACTGTAATTTTTGGCTGCTTTTTGTCTTTCTCATTTACCTTTACATTCTTCAAGTATTAGATAGTTTTTTTTACAGTTACCCTGAGGAGATAATGATTAACTCCTAAAAGATGATGATGAGAGCAAAAGTGTTGATTTAAGTGTCCCAGGCCCACATGTCTCATATTGATGCTAGTGCTCTGAAGCTTACCAGTCCTCATCTGATCCATCTGATCCTTTTAATACTTCTGATCCTCATCTGATCCCTTTCTGTTAGGACTGACAGATGAAGTTCCCATTTTACAGGTGAGGACACTGAAGCTCGCTTAAGAATTTACACATAGCTTCTGAAGGGTGGAGCTGAAGGCCTCTGACTTTAATCCTAATATCATTTATGGATTGAGAATATTTTCCTACGGGTTATTCTAGTCATTAATTAAAAGTTGAAGTAAAGTTTTTAAATATTCAATTTTAACTCAGTGAGTATTATTGATTTCCTGATGTGTACCTGGAAAAAAGAAGACATATATATCACTGGGAGGAAAGGCACTGGCTTCAGGGAATAAAACCAAGCCCTGGCCCTGTTGACGAAGGAGAGGACCTCTTTTTAATTCCTTTTAATTATACCTCTAATCTCCCTTCCTCCCCCATTTGGACAGTTTTTTACTTTGTTTAATGCTGAGAGTTTAAAGGAGCACTTGTAGCATCCTTAAGCTAAATAATGTCTTTCAGGGGACCAACACATGAGTTTTTCATTTGCTAATACTGATGATAGATGACTTGTTTTGTATGGGGCAAGAGTGTTGACAATTGCTAATAAGCTTTTGAGATGTCCTTCATGACCCTGTATACAGTTTACCTGACCATAGGAAAGGCCTTAAACTGTCTCAATTGCTAAGCATTAGACTTCTATATCTAAGGAGTTTCTCTGCAATATCCATCAGGGAAGCCCATCTATGGATTTTCTCTGAGGTATCTATATTTTAAATTTAGATTTACACAAAATATTGATTCATAATTTTTTCAAAATTCAGGCATAATTTTTATTCCTTTTCATATTACATGCTTCTTTAATCCAACATGGTTTAAAATAGAGTTTTGAATTAAGATTTTGAAATTTTAATGTTTTAAACTATCAGCTTAAGGAATATGAATTTAAAATGGTATACATAATAATACTGAAGTTACTATAATAAAGTGCCAGTATTTTTTTATTTCCCTTTCTTGGTTAATGTTTTGGTAGAGCTAGTCCTACCAGTTTTAGCTCATTTGGGGTCAAATGCTAATTGTAAGCTCTAATAGGTTTAGATTTATCTTTAATTGTCTTTCAGCTAATTATTTACAAATTATTATGGTGAGGAACACAGAATAAGGACATTGTATTCTGTTGAAAGGTAAAAGCTACAACAAAAACTCTTCTTCCTGGCTGCTGCTACTGCTAAGTCGCTTCAGTCGTGTCTGACTCTGTGCGACCCCATAGACAGCAGCCCACCAGGCACCCCTGTCCCTGGGACTCTAGGCAAGAACACTGGAGTGGGTTGCCATTTCCTTCTCCAACGCACGAAAGTGAGAAGTGAAAGTGAATCCGCTCAGTCGTGTCTGACTCTTAGTAACCCCACGGACTGCAGCCTACCAGGCTCCTCCATCCATTGGATTTCCCAGGCAAGAGTACTGGAGTGGGGTGCCACTGCCTTCTCTACTTCTTCCTGGAGTGTAATGCAAAAAAGTGACATAAAATTCAATGTACTACAGTTGTAACTATTGCTTTTGTCTTTAAGAATCAAAACAAGACTTATAAATGTTTAAGTAAAAACTTCTAAAGTTTCAAAATCAGCACTAATGGTGAATACTGGTATACTTTAGTTTGGGGATCATTTTTGGTTTTTATATCAAATGTTTAAGATAAAAATACTTATGTATCACTTCTCATAAAATTGGAAACATTTACATGAATTTTTTTACATAAAATCAAGTAATATAACTCAGAAATAATATCTTTTTCTTCATGTATTCAGTCTTGAACTTAACATTTACCAAATGAAAAGCAAGGTACATATGGAATCCAATTACAAGGTTGATTTTCACTTAGATAACTTCTGGTCCTTTAAAATATTTCTAAATATCTTTGGAAGGTAACAATAGATATATGTGTTTCTACTGATAGTGTTTTGGGAAAAATTTATGTTTCATGATTGAAATTGATAGCTGAAAAATATTGGTTTCAACAGAAGAACATTTATTTACCTGGTTTTAGTTATTATAAAAATCTGAAAGTAATTTATGACTTAATTCTTACTGTGTTAGACACAACTAATTAGAGTAAAATGTGATTTATTTACTCTGAAAATATTTATTTTTTAGGGTTGACAATTCTGTACACATTTATAGCTGATTAACAATGTTGTGGTAGTTTCCGATAAATAGCAAAGGGCCGAGCCATACACATACATGTATCCATTTTCCCCCAAAGTCTCCTCCCATCCAGGCTGCCATATTACACTGAGCATAGTTCCATCTGCTATACAGTAGGTCCTTGTTAGTTATCCACTGTAAATATAGTGGTGTGTACACTTCCGTCCCCAATTCCCTAACTTTCCCTTCTCCATATCCTTCCCCCTGCGGAACCTTAAGTTTGTTCTCTGAGAGTCTCTTTCTGTTTTGTAAGTAAGTTCATTTGTATCATTTCTTTTAAGATGTCACATGTGAAGGATGTCGTATGATATTTATCCTTTCTCTGTCTTACTTCACTCAGTATGACAACCTCTGGGTCCATCCATGTTGCTACAAATAGTATTATTCCATTCTTTTTATTTTTATTTATTTTTTAATTTTTAATTTTATTTTTTTTAATTTTTATTTTTACTTTATTTTACTTTTACAATACTGTATTGGTTTTGCCATACATTGACATGAATCTGCCACGGGTATACATGAGTTCCCAATCCTGGACCCCCCTCCTACCTCCCACCCTCCGTTCTTTCTAATGGCTGAGTAATTGTCCATTGTATATATGTACCACGCCTTAGAGATGTCGTATGACCCTGCAGTCTCACTCCTGGGCGTGTATCTGGAGGAAAACGTGATGCAGAAAGATACGTGCACCCTAATGTTCATTGCAGCACTGTTTACAATAGCCAGGACATACAAGCAACCAGAATGTCCATCGATAGAAGAATGGATGAAAGCATTTAATATTGTTGATCACCTGGAATGGTGTCCAGTTGCTGCATCCCTGGGGCCTCACTGTGTTCCTACAATCACCCAGCCTTCCACAGGGATGGAGAGGCAGTGCACTGGTTCTTTCATTCTCTCCTCATATTCATGTCCATTCAGTTACAAATAGAAATTACTGAACAGTCCTAGGCTGTTAAGAGAGGACTCATTTTTAGGTCATTTAATTTACCAGGCCTGGGAACTGCACTCCTCTGCATCTGCCCTCCTTGACAAGCAAGGGTGTGTTACAGATTGGTTTTACTCCCTGCCCAAACCCTGGGTTTCTCCCCATCTACCACTGTCCCAGCCCAAATCCACACACGCTTAAATGACTTGTATAAAGTCTCCTGGTACAGTCCACCCTTCACGTCCTTGGGTTCCTCATCAGTGGATAAGGAGGACTGGCTATACTTGTAACTCTGTTGCTGGTCCCTCTCATATTTTCTTCCCTCTTCAACATTTCTCATTGTTTATTTTGTAAACTTTATATGAAAAACATAGAGTGCTTTTTTGTTTCTCTGTGACAGCTAGACCATCTTAGCTCTTCATCTATCATCTTAGAATTTTTTCCTGGTAACCCAATGTGATTAACTAGGCATTTTGAGGGTTGTTCCTCCACCATCAGAAATGATTCCTGTTACCCATCACATTTGTCCCCAAATTCTGAGGTATTGAAATATCAGTAACCTCAGATATGCAGGTGACACCACCCTTACGGCAGAAAGTGAAGAGGAACTAAAAGCCTCTAGATGAAAGTGAAAGAGAAGAGTGAAAAAGCTGGCTTAAAACTCAACATTCAGAAAAATCAAACTGTAGGGGAGAGATTAAGAAATGCTTTAGAAACAGGCTATACTTAATCCCAGTCCATGGGTAGATGTTATTTGGGAAATGTGGAACTCAAAGCCTTTTCTTCTAAGGAGAGGGAACAGGGTGAGTAGAACATGAGAGAGTGGTGTACTCAGGGAATTCCTGGAAGCTTGGTTTAGCTGGAGCTTTCAGGGACATCTGGACACCAGAGGGAACCCTTTGAAGCAGCAGTTCTCAAGGTGTGGGTTGAGACCCCCTGCAGGTCCCTGAGATTCTTTTGTGGAGAATTTACAAGTACAAAACTATTAAAAAATGAACTGTAAAAAATAAGCATAAACTATACAACAGTAGTAAGATTTTATTTGCCCCTTTCACCCTAATTCTCTCAAGAGCATGCTAAGAATTTTCTAGATGCTACCCAGTGCAGGAGATGTAAGAGACATGGGTTTGATCCCTGGGTTGGGAAGATCCCCTGCAGGAGGGCATGGCAACCCACTCCAGTACTCTTGCCTGGAAAACCCCATGGACGGAGGAGCCTGGTAGGCTATAGTCCATGGGGTTGCGAAGAGTCAGACACGACTGAGCGACTTCACTTTCGCTTTTCGCTTTCATGCATTGGAGAAGGAAATGGCAACCCACTCCAGTGTTCTTGCCTGGAGAATCCCAGGGACGGGGGAGCCTGGTGGGCTGCCGTCTACGGGGTCGCACAGAGTCGGACACGACTGAAGCGACTTGGCGGCAGCAGCAACAAAGGAAGTAGACTCAGTGGTCCTGAGAGGGTGTGGGGATGAGGAAGAAAGTCCACCTCATTCCTGGGTTTCTGATGCGGGGTGCTGGCAGCCGGGAATATGATTACCTGAGTGGACAGGCTTAAAAAAAATTTTTTTTCTTCTTTCAGCATTCTATAGATCTGTTTCACTGTTTTCTGGCTTTTGTTGACGTTGATGAGAAGTGAACTGTAATTCGAATCATTGTAGTCCTAGAAGCACTGTCTCACTTCTCTCAGCTTGCTTTCAGGATTTTCTGATTATATTTAGGTTTTAGCAGTTGGTTTCTGATGTGCCAAGGTATTGTTTTATTTGTATTTACCCTGCTTGGTATCTGCTTATCTTCTTGAATCACCAAACTTATTTCTTCATTTTTGAGGAAATTTTGGCCTTTTATCAGGTATATATACATATTTTTCTTGTTCCATTCTTTCTCTTTTTTCTGGAGCATAGGCTAATAATGTTCCTTAGGTTCCTAGAATCACTTTTTCCCAACTTTTTATCTTTCTGTTCTTCAGACTGAATCATTTACATTGCTTTGTCTTCAGCATATCTTCAGTAGGTTCACTGACTCTTCTGTCATCTTGCATCAGTGCGTCTTTATTTTTTATTTTTCATTTCAATTTCTCTTTAATTGTCATGATTATTTGATTGTATAGATTGTTGTTCATTGTTATTAGCATTTTCCCTCTCTGTTCCTGAGGATTGGACCTAAAAGATTTGCTTGCTCTTTAGCATATCTGAAGCATCTTAGACTCTCGCATGATTATCTTTTCCTTTGGGAATGAGAGCCTCTTTCCTGGTGCTTTTCTTTTTTTAAATGTTTATTTTTGGCTGTGCTGGGTCTTTGTTGCTGGGCAGGGTTTTCTCTAGTTGCGGGTAGTGGGGGCTGCTCTCTGGCTGCAGTATCTGGGCTTCTCATCGTGGTGGCTTCTTCTGTTGTAGAGCGTGGGCTCTAGGGTGTGCTGGCTTTGGTGTGTGTGGCTCCCAGGCTCTAGATCAAAGGCTTGGTATTTGTAGTGCACAGGCTTAGTTTCTCTGGGGCACTTGGGATGCTCCCGGACCAGGGATCGAACCCACGTCCCCTGCATTGGCAGGTGGACTCCCCACCACTGAGCCACCGGGGAAGCCCTCTTGGTGTTTTTCGGTCAACTAATTTGGACGGCATCCTGGATATTATAAATGATAAGCTGAGGGAATTCACAGTTCTCTTACATGTTTTCCAAGAAATGGTATTTTTATTTTATTCTATTCTACTTTTATGCTTAAAGCAGGTACTTCATTGGTCTTCCAGGTGGCTCAGTGGTAAAGAATCTGCCTGCCAATGCAGGTGAAACAGGAGACTCAGGTTTTGATCCCTGGCTTGGGAAGAGCTCTTGGAATAGGAAATGGCAACACACTCCAGTACTTTTGCTTGGTAAACCCTGTAGACAGAGGAGCCTGTTGAGTTACAGTCCATGGCGTTGCAAAGAGTCAGACGTGACTAAGCATGAGCAAGCACTCAGGTACTTCACTGGCCTGGACTCAGACCCTAAATTCTGTTTTACGTATGGTGGTGGAGACTTAAGTCTCAGCTCAGCTCTCTCCCCCTTAGTCTGTATGCTTGGGCTATCCCTGCACATCTGTGGTTGGGGGCCTCCAGGGCTTTGGGGGGTGGTATTTATGCTTCCTTTCTCTAGCTCCCTATGGCCTGGAATTCTCCTCTCATCTTCTAGGGACTGTGGTTGTTCTGGGCTGTGTCCTCTAGTTCCGAAGCCCAGTGAGACTGTGGATTTTCTACTGGAATTTACGCGCGTGCATGGCACGGACTCGGGCCTCTCCCCATCTAGTGTAGTTCATTCATTCTTGCGCATGTCAACTCACTGCCAGTAATTGCTCGTTTTCATTTCTTCCCCAGAACATTAAAAAAAATGCATCCGTCCTAGGTTTATAGTTCTTTTCTCTGGGAGAGTCGATCTGATAGGAGCTCCTGGGCTGTTTCAGAAATGGAATTGTGATAATGTATTGGTATTATTTATTGAGAAAGAGAGATTATAGAAAGACAGCCTAATTAAGTGGGAGGTGGGGAAGTGAGGGGAGGATGATGAATTTGATTCTGGTCACACTGAGTATGATGTTAACCAGAGGAGAGTTATTTACCAAGTGGTAGTTATGGAAGTGTGACTCTTCGAGGAGTGGCTTGGGCTGGAGATACAGGTGTAGGACTTCTAAAGATGCCAGTGATGACTGAGATTGAGAGAGTGATTGAACAAGTAGGAGTTCTGAATGAGAAGATTGACCATAATTCATGACTCTGGGAAATAGAAGATTCAAAGTGTAAGTGGAATACAGTGGACCCTTGAATGACCTGGGTTTGAATTGCATGGGTTCACTTATACATGAATTTTTTCATTAAATTTTCACTAGAGTACTAGATGACCCATGAGCCATTGGTTGAATCTGTGAATGTGGAACTGTGGATACAGAGGGTCAACTATAAAGTTACACTCAGATTTTCAGCTGCCGAGTTGTTCAAAAGTCAACTGTAATTTGTAAGGAAAAGTTGTTAGAGAAACCAAGCTAGTGGTCACATGTTCTTAACCTGGGATCTCTTGATCCATTTGGTCCAAGATTAAGTTTCAGGTTGTTTCTGGACTCTCTGCAGTGTGTGTATGTGTAGGATTTTTCTGGGAAGAGGGTTCATAGCATTCATCATATTTCCAGGAAGGTGTGTGACCCGCAAGTAATAAAATGTTGAAATGAACAATATCAAAGCAAACAACTCAATCAAAAAAGGGGGAGAAGACTTAAATAGACACTTCTTCAAAGAAGATTTACAGGCGGCCAATAGGCATATGAAAAGATGCTCAACATCAGTAATTATTAGAGAAACGCAAATCGGAACTACAGTGAGGTACCACCTCATACTGGTCAGAATGGCCATCATCAAAAAGTCTAAACAATAAGGGCTGGAGAGGGTGTGGAGACAAGGGGACTGTTGGTGGGAGTTGGTAAGTTGGTGCAACTACTATGGCAAACAGTATGGGGGTTCCAGAAAACTAAAATAGAATTACCATATGATCCATCAGTCTCACTCCTGGGCATATATCCAGACAAGGCTATAATTCAAAAAGATACCTGCACCCCTATGTTCATAGCAGCACTATTCACAATAGCCAAGACATGGAGACAACCTCGATGTCCATTGACAGATGAATGGGTAAAGAAGATGTGGCGGGTATATACAATGGAATGCTATTCAGCCATAAAGAGGAGGACATAATGCCACTTGCAGCAACATGGGTGGACCTAGAGATTATCATACTCAGTGAAGTAAGTCAGAAAGAGAAAGCAAATACCCCACTATCACCTGTACATGGAATCTAAAATATATGACACAAATGAGCTTATCTATGAAGCAAACAGTCTCATAGACATAGAGAAGAGTCTTGTGGTTGCCAAGGAGGAGGAGAGGTGGGGGAAGGATGGACTGGGAGGTTGAGGTGAGGTGATGAAAGCTATTACATATAGAATGGATAAAAACACAGTCCTGCTGATAGCACAGGCAACTATATTTAGTGTCCTGAGATAAACCGTAATAGGAAAGAATATAAAAATGTATGTATGTACAACAGTGTCACCTTGCTGTGCAGCAGAAATGAACACAGCATTGTACATTAACTGTAGTTCAATAAAAATAAGAGGAAGCAGTGTCAAATTAAAGTTCAGGGAAATGACTGAAGAATGTCTGTTTAATCTACAAATTTGGAGCTCACTAGGATTTAGAGCGATTTCAGAGTGCAGGTGGAAGACGCATCGGAGTTCACTGAGAAGTGAATTCGAGATGGAGAGGCAGAAGTAAGGACGGGAGTATGGAATTCTCTTGCTGGAAATCTGGATGATAAGGTGAGGAGAGATTGCCTGACAGAGGGGAGCAAGGTTAAGAAAAGCATAGCAATGCCCCGCCTGGCCTCATCTGTTGCAGGCCCCTTGCCACACTATCCTCTTTGTGCTTATGTCCTGAGATTTTTCAGTTTGTAACAGCTGCTCTGCTGTCCAGCCTTTGAGACTGGTTGTGTGGGCTGGCATACATACGTTCATAACTTTTGATCCCAAAGAGATTATGGGCTCTATGACAACCAGGATTTCCTTTTCTCTTTAGTTTGGTGTTCTTTCCCTGTCACCCTTTTTATTATGCTCTGCATATAGTTAATGGCACTGGCATCGATTGCAGGATATGGGATAGGACCACGATCCAGTGGAAACAGTGGTCAAATTGCCAAGGGTGTCAAGAGCATCTCTGCGCCCGGTTTCCCTTACAGCTCTCCTTGAATGCTCTCAGGTCCCTGGGGGGATTCCAGGTTGCTCTGTACCATAGGTTTGGCTTCCTAAGGTTTTCCCCTTTGTAAGCCCCTAGAATAGGGAAAGACCCTCAAAAAATCTGTCCAGGAGAAAAACAGAAGTATGGAATAGATACCCGCTGCCCACGCTCCCCTCCTCCCACTTTTGGGCTTCTTTTCTTAATTGGACAGAAGATTGATTAGATGGGAGGGACACCAGGCTGAACTCCTGTGGGAATCAGAAAAGTCAGCTGGGACTTCCCTGGTGGCCCAGTGGTTAAGAAACCCCCTACCAATGCCGGGGACACAGGTCCCATCCCTGGTCCGGGAAGATCCCACATGCCGCAGGGCAACTGAGCCCGGGTGCCGCAACTGCTGAGCCTGCGCTCTAGAGCCCCTGCACCGCAACAAGAGAAGCCACTGCTGGCCGCATCTAGAGAAAGCCCTCACACAGCAAAAAAGACCCGGTGTAACCAGTAATAAATAAAGAAAAATAAAAAAAGAGAAAGGTCAGCTGAAGTATGGAAGTTGAGATTTTGCAGCTTTGTGAATTCATCTGGATATCCTTCAATTAATGGAAACCTGCAAAGTAGGTTTTGTGGTTCATTCCTACAGCTTCTTTTAATGTTCTGCCCTGAGAAGTAGAATATTTTCCTGCCTCCTAGGGTGCCCTCCTCACCCAAGACAGCTACCTTCACATGAATTCTTCCTGTTCCCTCCAGCCCTAATGAAGCCATCCAGGGTCACTGTACTTCTAATATCAAATAAGGGTGAAAAAAGTTGATCAAAGATTAAATGGGAGTTAATTCTCCACCAGGGAAGGCCAGTGTGCTGCAGTCCATGGGGTCACAAAGAGTCAGACACGAATGAGCGACTGAACAACAAATTCTCCACCAATAATCAATTCTTATTAGAACATTCAATTCTTAACTAGAAACTTGTTAAGAAATGAATCTGCAGTTGGTTAAGTTTGGAGTAACAACACTTTGGACCCTTCCCTTCCCAGACTCTCTTAGCCAAGGAGTAAAATAAATCAGCCTAGAAGCTTCAGGTCCAGAGCCAGCCCACCGCCTTCCTCACCTCTGTGAAAACTGCATATCACCTTGAGTGGTCACTGCCTGGTGAGAAAGTGGAAAAAATATTCACATGACTTCTGAGAAGCCTGAATGCTTTGGATAATCTCTGTACATGCTTCATTCCTACAAGTTAAATGGAAGCATAGTATACACATACTTTGTTCCATGATTTTGGTGCTTAACGGAATAGCCTGACTGCTCTTACATATTGGAACCTGTACATGTGTATGCTTGGTGGCTCATTTCTGTCCAACTCTTTGCCTCAACATGGACTGTAGTCTGCCAGACTCCTCTGTCCATGGGGTTTCCCAGGCAAGAATACTGGAGTGGGTTACCATGCCCTCCTCCAGGGGACCTTCCCAACTGAGGCATCCAACTTGCAACCCCTGCACTGGCAGGCAGATTTTTTACTGCTGCACCATTTGGGGAAGTCCATATTGGCACATAAAGGGCTTTAAAAACTTTTTTTGATAGTTGCAAAATCTGATATTTTTAATTGTAGTATTTTATTGACCAGAGGACTAGAATTTATTTAGCTTGTCTCCTTTTGATAGATACTTAATTTTTTCCTGATTTTTTATAATTATAAGCAGGGCTTCTGTGAATGATATTGGGAATATGTCACTTTGCATGTATGTGGTTATAACTGGAGGATGGTTCCCAGCCATAAATTGTTGGTTTTCCTCTCTGGAGGGGTCTGCCAGTTTACGCTTCCACCAGTCAGGCAGAACAGTTTCCACTATTCTTATTCTTGTTAGTTAGAAAGATGAAGATGGTATCTTGCAGTTTTGATTTTGCATTAATCTGATGAGACCGACCATCTTTTCATATTAAGAGCAATTTGTAGCTTTTTTATTAAGTCTTTAGAGTCCTTTTTGTAAGAACTCTTAATTCAGGAAATTGGCTCTCTGTGTAGGATGAGTTGCAGGTGTTTTTACTGTGTGTATGTGTGTGTATGCGCTCAGGCTGGCTTGTGTTTGGACTGTTTTTCTATGAATAAACTAAATCTATACATAGTTGAGTTTATTAATCTTTTTTGGTTTTGTATCATAGGCACTTTTCTCATTCCTAGAGTACAAAAATCTCCTAGTTTCTTTAGATTATTTTGTAGATCTTTTAGACTTTACAGTCATTGATCTAGGCCTGAGCTATAGATCTAACTTTCTTTTTCCCTCAGATAGTTACCTAGGTGAATTCACTTTTTAAAATGTGATCTACCTATGGCAAATATTACAAGTTGTCTATCTGATATCCTTTCTTCTCTTGTCACCCTTTGAACGGTGATATTTGTGAGAATGTTAGTAAATCCAGATGAAAAGATTTATCTTCTCAGACACCCTTGTGCTTAGAGTGTCCATGTGTCGCAGGTGACTTTAGGGTGCAGCTTCCAGGAGAGCTATGCTCTTGGGGGTAAAGAAGGACAGGCCGATAAACTAACCTTTTGGTTTTACTATTTCCCTCTTTTCCTGCCTGGGTGAGGGTATAAAGTGCAGTTGTCCAGCATTTGTAGGCCACTGGGGAAATGATTGTGGATGATACGTTGAGGATGGATACTGTGAGGTGCCATTGCCCTCTCCAAATATAAACTTTACAGAGAAATACAACTGAAATAAAAAACTTGTTGAAAAAATTCCTGTCTCTGGCAGCAGAGGTCAGAGTGCTTCTGTGTATGTTGGCAACGTTAAAGCAGAGTGTGAAATACAATGGAAGAATGCAGCTAAACAGAAGGGCTGAATTCTTAGTTTTTATTCCTAATATATTGGCCTTCCCCAAATTGGACATGGCAGTTGGGTCTTCACAGATCTACACTGAAATATGAAGTCATCTCAAATCAATATTAATATGTCCATTTTCTCGCTAGGTTGTCCCCTGGGTTTTGAAAGGCAGAGAAAATCCCTTCAAAGGATTGATCTATTTGGTTTCAGCTGACAAACAATATCCTGATTAGAGTAATGAAATAAATAGTAACCCATATTTAAAAAATAAAGGTTGAATTATTAAGAAAATGCAAATAATCTTTTACCAAAATTACTGGATTGAATCTGCCAGCAGCAGCAAATAGTTGTGGTGAATATATGGTTTCAACTCCCTTTTTCTGCTGTTTATAATTTTATCTTCAGGTTAGATTATAACAGAAGAATGTTCAAACCTATTTGTGGACTTCCCTGGTGGCGTAGTGGATAGGAATCTGCCTGCCAATGCAGGGAGCACAGGTTTGATCCCTGGTCTGGGAAGATTCTACATGTTATGGGGCAGCTAAGCCCATGCCCCGCAACTACTGACCTTGCATTCTAGAGCCTGGGCTCTACACCAAGATAAACCACCACAGTGAGAAACCCAAGCATGGCAGCTAAGAGTAGCCCCCACTCACTACAACTAGAGAAAAGCCCAGTCAGCCAGCAGGGAAGACTCAGTGCAACCAAAAGTAAATACATAAATAAAATTAAAAAAAATCTGTATCCTGTATTTTCTTTCAGTTAAAGTCTTTTGTAAACTGGTTTACCTTAGGTCCCATGACTATAAAACACATGCTTTCATAAAGCAATATTTAAATCAACTTGTTTACAAAGTCAGGCCCTTTTTTAGGTTAATATATCCTTTCCCCTCTCCTAATCTTAGCATTCATTTTAGTTCCAAAGATAAACTTAAACACACTCTTTGGAATATATTCTCTCCTTTGTGGTGTTGATGGAAGTCTGAACCAACGAGACAAATCCGAAGACATCTTTGTTGCTAGAGGCAAACTCAGGAGGTGGTGGGTGAGCTTTCTAAGAGAGAGAGCTCTGTGTCTAAATGTTACCCAACCATTCATGGCTGGAATGCTATTCTTCAAACAAAGAATGACTTATTTACTTAGTTGAAGAAAGTGGTCAGTGAGACATGAGGCTTGTAACAGAAAATGGAAGAACATTTTATAAATTGGCCTCTCTATTCATCAATTTCTCCTTCTTGTAAAACGCGCACACGCGGATGTCATTTATACAGTTTTTCTTGGAAGAAGCAAAGTAATAAACAAAATGCAGGGGAAAATTTACGAAGTTTCCTCTAACACTGCACATATTTTTCTCTCTGTTCACTTGTTCAGTTGTGTCTGACTCTTTGCAATCCCTTGGACTGTAGCCTACCAGGCTTCTCTGTCCATGGGATTTTTCAGACCAGAATGCTGGAGTGAGTTGCCATTTCCTCCTCTGGTGGATCTTCTCAACCCAGGGCTTGACTATGCATCTCTTGTGTCCCCTGAATTGGCAGGTGAATTCTTTTACCCTCTGAGCCATGGGGAAGCCGCCCCCCGCCCCCCGCCCCCCCACCGCTCCACATGTTTTTAGAAGGTCGCATGTATAGAGTGTAGTCACATTTTTGTTAAAAGCATCCTACCTGGAGCAGAGAAGACCATCCGTAAATATTAATGGAATGGATGAGTAATATTATGCTGTCAAGTACAGCATATTAATTTTTAAGTATGTGACTTACTCGAGACTGAATATTTGACTGACTAGATAGAACAGTGATTGTTGCTAGTCATTGATCTCTCTGATGGCGAATGGAATTATAGTTAATAGAAATAGAGTTTTCAGCACTTGCCCTACTCTCTCTGAGTTTTACACACAGGAGCCAAGCACTGGAAGCTGGTTTCCTTACATTAATATGGATACCTTCTTTGCATCTTTGACTGCAGGGGGAGAGTGAACTTTAGATGCAGTGTAGCAGGTAATGTAACACCAGGTCAGGGAGCAGGAATTTTTGAGGTGTTGATTCTCCTGAATTCCGTGAATGGCGCTCCCTTTGTATCAATCCACACCTGAAGATTAGGTTTTTCTCCTCTGGATAAAACATTCCTTATTTAATGCATTCCACAGCAGCTACCCACTGAATGTGAAACTTAAACCGTGTTTCCCTAGCTAACAAAGATGAGAACACTTTGCATTATTAAAGCTTTTAGCCGCCAAGAGGGGTGTTAGGTACAGAGGTTGAGGACAGCCCCTCCCCTACTATTGTTTTTAAAACAAAAAACAACTATTCGGGGGTAATAGTTTTTTGTAATAAGGTGGCCATTCTTTGTGATTACCCATAGGCTTTTTTCAAGGGCTTTTAACCTATTAGATGGTTAACATTGTAAATTGGACTTACTACTTTTAGTCTATAATTGAAGATTTTGATATGAAAGCTATGAAGTTTTGCTTTTGGATCAAATCCTGGTTGTTCAGTATTTATTTTGTGTCCAAGATAAAAGCAACTTATCTTTCTTCTTTAGAAAAGGCTTTTAAGGCCTTGTCTATGGTATACAATGAACCCATTAGTTTTTGTTTTTTTTCCTGGATTGTTTTCTGTGATTTTGTTTGATTCAGAAGTGCCATGGCTAGTCATACATACCTTAAACACTAATAAAGATTTGCGTGTTTCGAGTAATGGCATGGCCACTAGTGGGAGGTACAGACCTCAGAAAGCCCTTTCTACAACAATCTACTCTAATACTTTTGGTTAATTAGAGATTCATTTAGTTAATGTTTCTTTAAAACTGAAGTTATTTTCTGGGAGGATTAACCATTATCATTCAGTTTTACTAGCATCTGCAGTTAAATTTTGACTACACTGGGGATATGGTTTGTATTGATATTTATAAGCTGCTTTTTGTTTAAATATTCATTCAGTAAATAGGGCTAGTGACCTTTGTAGGTGCTTGGGATATGTTAGTGAATAAACCAAACAAACATACAGAATAACTATAAGTATTAAGTTTATTACTTAATGATATTAATACTTAATATTATCTACTTACCTTATAATATTTATCTAATAATATTTATCAGTATTATCTCCTCCTATCTGTTTAAACTTAATATTATTCAGCCAAATTTACTGAATTTATTGAAACGCTTAGGTAGAAGTTAGCTAGATTTGTGTGTCCTAATAGAAGTCCTAATTCCTTATTTCTTAAGGAATATTTTCTTTTTTCATATAAACTTATTTAATTTTGGCTGTGCTGGGTTTTATGGTTTTGTCATTTTGAGAATATCTCATACATGGAATCATACTTCTCTCACTTAGCATAATGCATCTGAGACTCATTCATGTTGTTTGTATCAGTATTTCATTTCTTTTCATGGCTGAGTGGTTTTCCTGGGACACATGTAGTGCAGTTTATCGATTCCCATTTGAAGGATATTTGGGTTGTTTCTAGTTTTTGGCAGTTATAAAACCATGGTGAACATTCATGACAGGCTTTTTGTTTTCCTTGAGTAAATGCTGAGGCTCGGGATTAATGGGTCCTCTTGTAACTGTATGTTAACTTTATCAGAAATTGACAAACTGTTTTCCACAGTGAATCTTTCTCTTTATTACATTGATGATGTTGAGCGTTTTTTGTGTGCTTAGTTGCCATCGATACATAACAAACACTTTGATAGGGTGTTCAGACTGGCCCATCTTTTAAATTGGGTTTGTTGGGGGAGTGTGTAATTTCCTCAGTTCTGTCTTGCTGCAGCAAAAATTTGAAACAATGTATGGACCAGTGTTACAGCTTGGTGTTAAAGCTCAGTTTTGTTTGGCAAGCAAAGGAAAATACATCTTCAAGGCATGAGAGTGGGTTGACCCAAAAGAAGCGAAGTGAAGAGAAGCGAGAGGCTCAATTTTGGCTCCTCTTTCACCTGAGGTTCTCACTCTGGTCCTCGGAACTTCCTTTGTTCTATTTTCTTGGGCTTTTTCCTTTATTTGTCTTTTAGCCGCTGCTATTTTGGACTCTTTTTTCCTATTCAAACTATGTAATAGATTGATTTCTAGCATTTTATAATCTGGGCTTCCCAGGTGGTACTAGTGGGAAAGAATCCTCCTGCCAATGCAGGAGATGCAAGCAACTCAGGTTCAGTCCCTGGGTCAGGAAGATCGCCTGGAACAGGAAATGGCACCCCACTTTAGTATACTTGCCTGGAAAATTCCGTGGGCAGAGGAGCCTGGCAGGCTGCTGTCTGTGGGGCTGCAAAGAGTTGGACATGACTGTGCATACATGCATTCTATATTTTAGATAGAATTCCTTTATCAGTTGTGTCTTGTAAAAATTCTAGTGATTTGATTTTTTTTTTTTTTGGTATCTTTCCAAGAGTAGAATTTGTGTCACAACCCTAATTATCGTCATCCTTTTATTTAATGCGATCATATACTTCTATTTTTCTTAATAGATTCCTGTTCATCTATTCCATTCTTTTCCAGTTCTTTTAAATCCACTAATGTATCAAATATATCTATTAGTACTATGGAGTAGAGGAAAAGAATATTTTCTAGGTATCCAAATTTAGTCACATTGAAAATTTGTAGTTTTTTTTTTTTTTTTTTTCCTTAAAAAATTTTTTACCATTGAAGGCAGAAAGTCTTACAGGAAGGATAGGAGTTGGCCCTCCTCCTTATGAAAATTTGGTTCAGTAAGAGAAAAATTAGAGACTTATCTATTCCATAACTTAGCTAGAGAGTGGCAGAGCCTGAATGGGACAACAGGCATCTGACTGAAAGCCTGTGCTTAGTACTATATACTGTCCATTCTTCACTAACCATTTTACTTTTCTTTATTTCTTTCAGTGAAGAGCCTTAGTTTTATCCTCATATATATAGTGATTTATAATTTACAAAGAGCTTTGGTTGTCAGTTATTAGGAAATCTTAGCCACTCCTTGAAGGTTTGATCATCTGTGACACTGTGATTTATTGGATCAATTCTAGTAAATTCTACTTGTCTCAGCTATTTGTAAGTTATTGTGTAAAAGTAGTGATAATTGGAAAATTTAAGTGCACTTTCTGTAACTTTCCAATCTGTTATTCCACAGGTAATTTTCCTAGAATTTGTTAGAGTAGAGGAAAGATTTTTGCGTCTGAGTACCCTTTGGTTTAGATTTTCCATGGAATTTGCCTCCATTTCGTTTTTCATAGACTTAGTGAACATCCTATAAAGGCAAACTTGAACTTGGAGTAACCTGGGTATGCAGTTTCTGTGAACCCTGTTGGCCCCTGGGAACTGGGCTGTCACACCACAGATTTGAGTATTCTTATCCCTTCTGGCCAGGTGGCTCAGTGGTAAAAACCCAGCTGCCAAGGCAGGAGATGGGGGTTCACGAGGATTTGATCCCTGAGTTGGGAAGATCCCCTGGAGGAGGAAATGGCAACCCATTCCAGTATTCTTGCCTGGAAAATCTGATAGAGGAGCCTGGGAGGATATGGTCTATGGGGTCCTGAAGAGCTGGGCGTGATTTAGCGACTAAGCCAGCAGGCACGCAGCCCTTATGGCTGTAGTTAACTCGTGTTTGTGTAAAGAGGAAGGAAACTAAAGCCTCATCCCACACTATTGTCTTCCAAAAGCAAAGCAGAGAAAGAGACCAATTAAAAGATGAAAGCCTGGCAGTGCATTTTGGTCTTCTGGTCTGCCCACTCTGAGTGGCCTCCAGGCCCTGTCAAGGACAGGAAGCTGCAGAGCCTTGGAATACTTGCTGGATTTGTCCTATGGAGACTCACTCAGAACTCAGCTGTTCATGGTTTGCACCAGCATGGCTCATGACGCACATGTTGAAGTGAAAGCTGTGCTTTCTGGCTCACCTTTGAGCGCATAACTCTCTGTGACCTGTGGTGGTGGCTGACAGACCCAAATGTTCAACAGCGAGAGAAACTGGAGGAAGCTTTTAATAGCCTGGATATAGAGGAGAAGTGTCTGTGAGTTGTGACAAGTGACAATTTAGTATCAAGTTTGATATCTTTATTCAAGGGAGGGTAATCCATGGATTGGGGGAGTACAAGGCCCCACAAGGAGTAGAGCGCCATTCCTGAGGCATTTGGGCAAGAGTTCCTGGTGGCTCAGGCAGTAAAGAGTCTGCTTGCAAGGCAGGAGACCCAGGTTCAAGCCGTGGGTCGGGAAGGTCACCTGGAGAGGAAATGGCAACTCACTCCAGTATTCCTGCCTGGAAAGTGCGTTGGCAGAGGAGCCTGGCGGACTACGGTCTGTGGGGTCGCAAAGAGTCAGACATGCCTGAGCGACTAACAGTCGCTGAGAACCTTACAGGCAGCAGCTTGGAGCGTGAGTGACCAGGTGGCCAGGGAGTTCCTGGGAAGGCTAACAGGTCCTGTTCTCCAGGGTGAGGTGAACCAACCGAGCCGAACTGGAGGACTGTGACTGGTGTATGTTCGGTGTCTTGGCAGTTTTCCGTAAGTGCAATCTGACTTGGATCTAGGTTTGTGATGTGTGTTGGGCCACTGGAGTGGCCTCCATTTTTTTTTAATCAGCTGTAATTATGTATATGAAATAAGGGGTAATAAATTGGAAGAGAGAGTGGCTACTCAGGTGTATTAATTCACTGAGAAAGGAGGCTCCAGCCGATCAAGATCTCCCTCATACTTGTTTTTTTTTTTTTTTTACACCCCCGGTGAGAGGTAAAATGCCTTGATATATTTTATATTTCATAGGACAGACTAATGGAAGGTGTACAGAAGGATCTAGGCAAAATTTGTGGAAACAATACCTGAAAGTAAATTCTCACAGGGAAAGAACCAGAGGAACATTTAGGAGAAAGCAGGTTATGTGTGCAATTGACCAGCCCCTGAGGAATGAGGGACAGTCTACAGGTCCTGTCCTCAGGAAGGCTCTTCTTCCCGTTCTGGACTTACTATCAGTGACTTTCCAGGATATGTTTCTGTGAAGTGAATACTGGTTATAGGAAAGGGCTAAACCTTGGCTGTATTAGGGTTTGTTTTGTCAGTAACATTAGGCTGTCATGTGAGATTGAAACCTTAAGTGACTGGAATAAAGGATTTATAACTTTTGAAGGAAGAGAGCTTGGAAATTTTTAGAACACAGTATTATAAAATTTGGGAGAAAGCCCTGATAGGGGATAGCACTTTTGGGCCACCAGAGGGCAGTATTTATTCAACAACTCTTTATTGAAGCCCTTATTATTTCTGATCAAGTTTTTTGATCAGAAGACTTTTGAATCATCTTTTCATTCCATATCATAGATTTAAATAGGAAAGTTTCTTCAATAGGAATATAGTCTAGTAACTTCTTCCTGAAAAATATAGCCTATAAGTCATTTTTTGTATTACAACTCTATAAAATACAAAATTTTCAAAAATATAGTTATTCCAAACTATAAAACCTTACAAAGAGATTGTTCTAGTAACAATGCCTAAGAAAAATGTTTACCTTGCAGAAAATAAAATGATTTTACAGGACAAAAAAAAAAAAAAAAGAAAAGAAGGCTCAGACTGTAAAGAATCCACCTACAAAGCAGGAGACCTGGGTTCTACCCTGAGTTGGGAAGAGCCCTTGGAGAAGGGAATGGCTACCCACTCCAGTATTCTGGCCTGGACAATTCCAGGGACAGAAGAGCCTGGTGGGCTACAGTCCGTGGGGTGACAAAGAGTTGGATGTGACTGATGATTAGCACTTTCACTTTCGTATTTTCAGATACTATCACTGAGGACTGGGTGAAAGGGGAGTGGCCTCTGGAGTGAAGAAACAGTACTGCCTTATACTCGTCCCACTCTCTACCTTTTCTCTACCTGAATAGCTCCAACAAAATGTCATTTTTTGTCTCTCTGTTTTTTCCTTTCTCCCCAAGTGGAGTTATTCCAGTTTTCAGCACACATGTCTATGTAGCACTTATTATATTTTTGTTTTTTTACTGAAATATTTTATTTGAAGGAACATGAAAATTAACTGCTTTTTACCATGTGATTGAAATATTAACTACACCTTTCCAATAAAAATTTAATTGTTAGTTTTTTAACATTAAAGTACTCATTTACAAAGACAGTATCAACTGAGATTCATCCAATTATGACTAACCCGTTATAAACAAATGACAATACAGAATTTTAGAATAAGTACTGTTAAACTGAGTTAGAGTATGGTAAGCTCATTGACTATGCCATAATAAATGGATGAAAACTAAAATGGATTTTACACTCTAGGGATATACAAGTGTATCATTTTCCCATATGTTTGCTTAAATTTCTTATACAAATAACAGAAAGCTTCATTTCATTCATTTTGTTTTTGTAAACTCCTTAGAGAAAAATTGAAAAGATTCCATGATTAGGTCCCAAATTTTATGGTTGTTATTTTCCTACTTCAGTCAATTTCCTGACACATTTAATGCAAGCAGGGAAAGCTTTTCAGTAAATTGAGCACATGGAGCTCACACATGTAGGGAAGGATGCGGGCCAAGTGACATGTGTTTCATATTCTTTTAGTTTCCCCACCTCCCCATACAAGTTTATTCTTTTAAAAAAGTTAAACTTTTTTTTTTTTGACTCTGCTGGGTTTTTTTTGCTGCATGGGCTTTCCCTAGTTGTGGCGAGCGGCAGCTGCTTTCTAATTGTGGCACACAGTCTTTTCATTGTGGTAACTTCTCCGGTGCAGAGCGTGGGCTCTAGGTGCGTGGACTTCGGTAGTTGGCGCACATGAATTCAGTAGTTGCGGCTCTCGGGCTCTCGAGCACAGGCTCAGTAGTTGTGCCTCACGGGTTTAGCTGCTTTGCGGCATGTGGGATCTTTCTGGACCAGAAATCAAACCTGCGTCCCCTGCACTGGCAGGAGGACTCTTTACCCCTGAGCCACCAGGGAAACCCCTACCAGTTTATTCTTTTCTCAAACAACCTGTGAGTTTGCAGCATCGTTTTTGACTTTTGCAGAATTATGCCTGACAGTGGCTCTGACAGCTTCGCACTAAGCTCTCCTCTAGTTGTTTGGTTGCTGGATTCTCAGCTTTTTCCATAGTCCAGTCATCCACAACCTGGTCATTGTTTTTGAAGGCCTTACTTATTATCATTTTTCTTTTCTTGTCTTCAAACCTATCACTGTCTCCAAAATACTAAATGTATTCCTTCCATTGGGTTCTATTTCAAGATGGTTCCCAACAAGATGCCTCTTCATTCTTCAGTTTATCTTTTCTGGAGAGTTTCTGTCTACTCCATCTTCTTCTTCCCAATCTTGAGGTTTGGGTTTTATGTTTGGAATGTTATTTATGCAATTCTTGAACTTTATTCCACCTATTAAAGAAAATGCCAGGAAGGCACACTGTGTGTGCATTTTTATGGAGCTCTGTTTCAGCTTTTGGTCCCTCTGAAGGAAAAATCTGAATTTGTTTTTCTAATTATCTGATCTTTCTCTTCCTGTGAGTTCAGGTTTCTTCTTTAGGGTCCAATACAGCATCACTTAACTTGGGTCAGGAGGAAGCAGTCTTTAAGAGAGGAACTCTTAGAACAGACACACCTTCTCTTGCTGGCTGCTGCTGCTGCTAAGTCGCTTCAGTCGTGTCTGACTCTGTGTGACCCCATAGACGGCAGCCCACCAGGCTCCGCCGTCCCTGGGATTCTTCAGGCAAGAACACTGGAGTGGGTTGCCATCTCCTTCTCCATCTCTTGCTGGCTGCACACCCAGAAGTCTGCAAGAAGTCTGGGGCAGAGCTTCCATCTCTTCCCAATAGGGGAAGACTCCCTGCTGGGCACAGCTCTCAGTGGCCAGGTTCTCCAGGGATTTCTAGACTGTTGACATTTCCAGGAACTGCTTTTTCCAGGGTTCACTGATTGTAGATGTAGTCCATTTTCTCAGTGGGAACATCCTTACCTGCTCACTTGGGTGGGACAGAAAAACCCTTTCCTTAGAAGCTGCCTCTTCTAAGGAAAGTATGGGCCTGGCTGGGGTCTTCTCTGGCCTAATCCACCCACGCTGGGCCTCCTGGCAGGCCCTCTGGAACTGTTACCAGGAGCCCAAGCTCGTATTTAATTTCCTGTTAGGCTTCATGGGTAATAGGGTAACGGGTCTCTGTTAGGACTACTTGATTCTCTCTGCCCACCATAGTGAGAAATCTCATTGCAGTCAATTGAGGTTTGTGTTCTGTGTTCTAATAAAACTTTATTTATAAAAACAGTTGACAGCCTTGAGGTTGGCCCACAGACCTTAGTTTGTCCACCTCTGGTTTAAGGGCTTCCCTGGTGGCTCAGTTGGTGACGAATCCGCCTGTAATGCAGGAGACCCCAGTTCGATTCCTGGGTCAGGAAGACCCACTGGAGAACGGATAGGCTACCCACTCCAGTATTCTTGGGCTTCTCTTGTGGCTCAGTTGGTAAAGAAATCCACCTGCAGCGTGGGAGACCTGGCAACCCCTGGAGAAGAGAAAGGCTACCCACTCCAGTATTCTGGCCTGGAGAATTTCATAGTCCCATGGGGTCGCAAAGAGTCAGACACGACTGAATGACTTTCTCGTGGCTCAGGTGGTAAAGAATCTGTAATGGAGAAGACCCAGGTTCAATCCTTGGGTCGGGAAGATCCCCTGGAAAACGGAATGGCTACCCACTCCAGTATTTTTGTCTGGAGAATTCCATGGGCAAGCAGTCTGGCAGGCTACAATCCAGGGTTGCAAGAGTTGGACATGACTGAGCAGCTAACACTTTCACTTTTCAGTAAATTAAGTTAATAAGTTATCTTATCTCTCATGTTGTTTTAACATAGTACTAAGTAGATTCATAAAGTACATTGATTTTGTTGAATGTACTTTGAATGTTCTTTGTTCAGTGATGAACAGTTATTTCTAGTGGCTGAATAATCATTATAGCTAGTTTTTCTGATAATGCTTCAATGAAGTTCTCAGAATATGTGAAGGATCATCTATATGTTGTATTTATAAATATTTAAAGTTAAAAACTGGAGATTTGATTTTAATAAATGAAAAGTTTTGACAAGTCCATTTGGAATGTACATGTTAAAGAAAACTAGAAGGATTTTCTAAACCAAACTGTGACTGAGAAGAATGTTTTTGAAAAGCTTTAAAAAATTAGTTTTGCTTCAGGTAATGTGAATATAGCCAAAATAGCTCTCTGTTTATAGACCAGTGACTTCATGTTTGAAATATTATTCATCCCATCAATCTTCTGGGTGTGTGTTAAATAGAGGATGTTTGTTCAGTGTAGTTTCAAAATGCAGGATGGTTTATGATAAGAAAAAATTGCAGGATCTGTATGGTCCTGGCCTGACTTAGTGTCAAGAGTTACTTACTCTTAAATGTAACACAGAAATGTTTAGTATCACACTGAGGTCTTCCCTACAGCCAACTAAGCTCATGTGTCTTTCCTTAGCCTTCGTATGACCAAGATGAAGGGGCTTTGGTCATGGCGCCCAGCGCTTGTCTTCTTGGTCCAGTGCCCTGCTCCCTCCCAGACTTTTCCACTCTGTCCCCTGGAGCAATTTTATGGCAAACCTGCCAATGTTTACCCTACCCCTAAACCCTCCCTTTACCTCTGTACCATTAGAGGAACCCAGGCCTCTCTTTTTCAGTAGCTTTTCTCAGTGGAGTTTGCCATCTCTCCCACACCTCAGGGCTGGAAGAGGTGGCCACTTTCAGATGGTTAGGCTGAAATGCTCACATGAAATATCTGTACCTTAGACTGTCCCATATCTTTCCTGCTCATTACCGGTTGACCTCTGACCTTTCACTTGCTCCTTTTTATTCAGTGGAGACTTGAGCACCTGACTCATGCTTTCCTCCTGTCCTGACCTGCCATCATGCTGGGTAAAACAGTGTAGACTGGGAGGGCCCATTAGGTTCTCTCACTTGCCCAGCCCATGACTTCGATTTCTACTCCAGCCACTTTCTTTGATGTCCTCATCCTGGATCTCGTTATTTCCTGGGAGGGCTGCACTTTCGTGTTATTACATCCCCGAGTCTTACTCTACAGCTTGTCCAACATCTTACCTTACAGCTGCAACTAAATCTGTTGATTTGAAAACAGGTTTTCAACTTCAAACCCCTTTCTTCCTTCTTACCAGCTGCCTGTCTCTGCTTCCGTCCCCTGCTTAGTGTAGTCTGCATGGGAGATTGTCTTCAGACTTGCTTTCTTGTTCTCTCACATCTACCTGGGAAAACCACAGCCTGCTCAAATAGTCTTGACCTGGACACACTCCAGGTTTCCCAGCTAGTTTCTGAATCATTAGTTCTGTTAGTGTCTCTTTCTCTCTCTCTCTCTGCACGGCATGTGGGATCTTAGTTTCCTGACCAGGGGTCGAACCTGAATTGGAAGCACCGAGTCTTAACCGCTGGACCCCCAGGGAAGTGCATTACTCAGTATCTCTTAATTAGAGGTTATTTACCCAGGACTTGCAGGAGGGTTGATTTTCCCTCAATTCTTTTCCAGTTACCTCTGGATCCTGCACACATGTATACCTACTCAGTATTCCTTCTGGGTTTTCCAGTCAAGTTTTAGGTCTTTCAACCTGGAACATCACTTCACACCAGTTATCACATGGCTGTGCCTTTTTCCACAATATCTTCCTGGAAAAAAAACAAAAAAAAACAAAAAAACAAAACCTCTCCAGATTTAACTAATTTCATCAAGGCTTTATCAACAGCAGGCAAGACCAGTGACCTCCAGCCTTATTTTGACTTTAGACTTGGACTGGATGCAATTCCGAAGCATCTTGCCTTGCTTAGACAAGCTAGACTTTGTCAGGCATTGTGCATACTCTTGTACGTTGGTCTGCTCACGTTGAGGATTCAGAGTATGTCTTTACAGAAGCTGTAACATGGCATGATTTCTCAGGTTGAGATGCTAGAAAGTGGTGTGGAGAAGTATGTGTGCTGTGCTAAGTCTCTTCAGTTGCGTCCAATTCTTTGTGACCCCATGGACTGTAGGCCGCTAGGCTCCTCTGTCCTTGGGATTCTCCAGGCAAGAATACTGGAGTGGGTTTCCATGCCCTCCTCCAGGGGATCGTCTTGACCCAGGGATCCAAGCCACATCTTTTACGTCTCCTGAATTGGCAGGAGGGTTCTTTACCACTAGCGCCAGCTGGGAAGCCCATGGGAAAGCATGGTTCTCCCTAATCCATGACTCTGGCTCTCGTTTTGGATCGAGTGAGTGGGTAGCTCTATGACTTCGTCTTTTGTGGTCATACAATCATCACAGTGGCCTGGAGCATCAGCTTAGGCTTCAAAAAAGAAGCAGGATTTGTGTCATAAGCAGTGACCATTCTCATCCGTGAAAGCACTTATTAAACAACCACATTTTGAAAAATGTCCAAATATAGATGAGTAAATAATGCAGGCGATTTTAGTCTTTTTGTTCCAGTCTGACATTTGTTCTATTCTGAGCCTCTTTCTGGAATATGGGCTTTCGTGGTGTGGCCATGAAGGAATTCATCAAAATTTCATGCGGCCTGCGTGGGTCTCCATTGTCCGTGGCTGCCATCTGGCTCAGCCTCGGGCTGGGGTGATCATTATTTCATGCGCTCTCCCGCCCCCGTCCCTGCCGACACTGAATCTGTTTTCCTTCTGCTCCAGCTTTTCCATCTTCCGATTCCGTTCTCTGTTCCAAGATGTATGATGACTGTCATTATTCTCTGTTAGGGGAGGAAGATCTTAGTGAACGCTGGCTTTTGGCTTTTCCATTTCCCCTCAAGACATTAGTCTAGGCTCTCGTGTGCTGCCAGAAGCTCTCAGGTGTTTTTCCCCGGCGTAGGTACCATCTGTCTGAACTGTGACTCTGGTTTCTGGATCATGGCCTGAGAGGCAGGGAGGCTCATCGGCTCTCCCGTCTCCTCCCACTTTCCACGGCTGCCAGGTAGTGAGTGCCCTCATCTTTCTCTCATCACATCTACTTTTTAAAATCTTTCCCAGAAAGTTAGAATCATTTTTGGCTGAGCTGTGATCTCTGAATCTGAACTAAACGTTCTCTGTGTAGCTCACGCAGCAGTTTCTCTTTACTTTTCTCCTTTTGGCCTTTTGTTGTTGTGGTTGTTTAGTCGCTCACTCGTGTCTGACTCTTCGAGACCCTCTGGACTGCAGCATGCCAGGCCTCCCTGTCCTTCACTATCTTCCAGAGTTTGCTTAGATTCATGTCCATTGAGTCAGTGATGCTATCTAACCATCTCATCCTCTGCCACTTCCTTCTCTTTTTGCCTTCAATCTTTCCCAGCATCAGGGTCTTTTCCGGTAAGTTGGCTCTTCTTATCAGGTGGCCAAAGTGTTGGAGCTTCAGCATCTAGCCTTCCAACGAATATTCACTTTGGACCTTTAGAGAAATGAATCGAGATTTTTTTTTTTTTTTTTTCTGTTGTGCACATCACACAGTGGGGTCAGGCAGGAGAAGATGTGTAACCTGGATGGAGCTTCTTGACCTCCATAAAGTTTCAGTCTATGGCAGAAGAGCAGATGACCACGTGATGGTGACATGAGGCAGAACGGGGTAACTCCTGAATTAGTGGCTCAGAAAATCGATCTCCCAGAAGAGTAGAGAGAAGGAAAATTTCTGGCGTAGTGGTGTTTGGAGAAGACAGTGGAGGAGCATACTCTGAGTTGTTGTGAGGGAGGGATGGAAGCATTAAAGGATGCTGATTTCTTGCATTTACATAGAATCAAGGATCAAACCAGTCAATCCTAAAGGAAATCAATCCTGAATATTCATTGAAATGATTGATGCTGAAGCTGAAACTCCAATACTTTGGCCACCTGATGCAAAGAGCTGACTCATTAGAAAAGACCCTGATGCTGGGAAAGATTGAGGGCAGGAGAAGGGGATGACAGAGGAAGAGATGGTTGGATGGCATCACCAACTCAATGGACATGAATTTGAGCATGCTCCATGGAGAGGGCAATGGCACCCCACTCCAGTACTCTTGCCTGGCAAATCCCATGGACAGAGGAGCCTGGTGGGCTGCAGTCCATGGGGTCGCTGAGGGTCGGACACGTCTGAGCGACTTCACTTTCACTTTTCACTTTCATGCATTGGAGAAGGAAATGGCAACCCACTCCAGTGTTCTTGCCTGGAGAATCCCAGGGACGGGGAAGCCTAGTGGGCTGCCGTCTATGGGGTCGCACAGAGTCGGACACGACTGAAGCGACTTAGCAGCTGCAGCAGCAGGAGGTGATGAAGGACAGGGAGGCCTGGCCTGCTGCAGTCCATGGAGCTGCAAAGAGTCGGACACGACTGAGTGAGTGAACAACAGAATCAAGGAATCGTGTGTGAGAATCCAGGGCTGAAAGACCTGGAGGGAGAGAGGGTGGGTTTAGTCTACAGGTCAAATGGACCTTTGGAAGATTCTGAGCAGTGGTTTTTTGGGTGATCAAGCCCTTTTTTATTTTTAAGGAATGATAGACAGGTAGCCTTTGAAGTACAGAGTAGAGAAGGGGCAGATTAAGTCAGGGTGATCAGTCGGTTGTTGAAATGCTACATCTGCCGGAGGAGAAGCCCAGAACTGGGGTGGAGAGAATGATGTGGGTTTGAGGGACAGGAAGGTTCATGCGAAGAGCTGACTCATTGGAAAAGACTCTGATGCTGGGAAAGACTGGGGGCAGGAGGAAGAGGGGACGACAGAGGATGAGATGGCTGGATGGCATCACTGGCTCGAGGAATGTGAGTTTGAGTGAACTCTAGGAGATGGTGATGGAAAGGGAAGCCTGGTGTGCTGTGATTCATGGGGTCGCAAATAGTCGGACACGACTGAGCAACTGAACTGAACTGAAGGTTCATGCTCGTGTTTTGAGTCTGGTCAGCTGGGCATCCTGGTATCAGGATTTCAGTAGAAGTGGGATATGGCTGTTTAGTCAGGTCTGCTTTCCATGCAGGCTGTGTGGTGTTGTAAGGAAGGGCTCTCAGGAGGAAAGGCAAGGGAGACGTGAAAGTGAGGCTGGAGGTGTGCTTGAGGGAAGGACAGGGCTACCTGCTTGGTGTTTGTAATTGAATGAGCAGAATTTAGGGGGTGGAGGAAGAACACTGAGCGGGTGACCTGAAGAATTTGGAGGGAGTGGTTGGCAGATCAGGCCTCACAGTTTCGAGGAGGTGAAGTAATCACGATGGAGAAGTTTTCCAGATTAACCCTCTCACCTCCCACACATTCTGTCACGCCCAGCTGCCCTCTGCCAGGAACCCTGCGCGGTTTTGTCTAAACATTCAGGCATTTGGTTTTGTCTAAACATTCAGGCATTTGGTTTTGCCTGAACATTCAGGCATTTGGTTTTGCGTGAGCATTTAGGCACATCTTCAATTTGTTATGCCTGCTTTTTAAATGAGCAGGGTGACAATATACGACCTTGGCATACTCCTTTCCCAGTTTTGAACCAGTCCTTTGTTTCATGTCCAGTTCTTGTTGCTTCTTGACCTGCACACAGGTTTCTCAGTCATATTGAGGTACAATTGACAAATAAGATTGTGAGATACTTATCTTTTTTTGTTTTCACCAAATGTAGCTTGGTGTTATATTTTTAAGCTATTTTGTTGAATTTCTTTAAAAAATGTACTTGGATCTAGCCATTAAAAATAGAAAATGAATCCCCTAAGTGCAGTTTTGGAGAAGGAAATGGCAACCCACTCCAGTATTCTTGCCTGGAAAATCCCACGGACGGAGGAGCCGGGTAGGCTACAGTCCACGGGGTCGCAAAGAGACACGACTGAGCGACTTCACTTCTCAAGTGGTTTATGCCTCTGCAGTACCAGAAACTCGCCAGCAGGTGGTAGAAGAGAACAAGAACGGATTTTCTGCTTGGTTTCCAAATTCTTTAAGCAAATCAAGACACAAGAACTTGAGATACCTAACGCTAAAGAGGTATTTATTAGAGAGCATTGTTAGCAAGACTCAGTTATGGTGCTTCTGAAAGAGTTGGGCTGCTGGATGTCTGTCCAGACTGTTTGAATCGGGATCCCTGATGGCTGAGTTGGTAAAGAATCTGACTGCAGTGCAGGAGACTGCCTGCAATGAAGGAAACTATCTGCTATACAGGAGATCTGAGTTCGATCCCTGGGTCAGGACGGTCCCCTGGAGAAGGAAATGGCTACCCACTCCAGTATTCTTGCCTGGAAAATTCCATGGGCAGAGGAGCTTGGTGGACTGCAGCCCATACGGTCCCAAAGAGTGGGACATCACTGAGCGACTGAACCATCACCCCTTAGAGAAAGTCCCAAGACCCCTGTTGTTTTTCAGGCTGCAAGTGATTCTTCTACACACCAAATTGAGGCAGCAAATGAGAGTCCTTCCTACAGGGCAGGAGTTATGCTGGGCCTTGAGGATACAATGAATAAGCAAGCTCCATATATTTTCAAACTGACATGCCTGCGGGGCCAGCCAGGTGGTGAGTGGAGCGAGGAAGGGTGGCCATAACAGATGGGAGGGTAGGGTCTGTGGCTGTCTGCGGAGTGTTCCCTCCCAGGCTGCCTATCATTAATTCAGGGCAGCTAGCTGTGGCTATGAGTTAATGCATGCCCTGTGGGGCCAGATCATTTCTTTTTAGAGAGAAGCTGGTAAGGCAGATCTTTGCTTCCTGTTTCCCAACTTCAACATTCTGCGTGGGCCAAACAAAACACGGGTTCAGGTTGGAGTCAGCCTTTCGACTGTCATATCTCCTATAGGGACTTAGGCCAGTAGGGGAGCCACAAAGGCAAATACGCACTTGCTTGCAGTGGTGTGAAAGTCATGGGCAGCCAGGAGGAGAAGGTGCGGTGGGGGAAAGGGGAGTCTTCAGCACGGTGTGAGGGGGTCAGGCATGCTTCCTGACACTCAGCTCTCAACGTCAGCCATATTGTTTTTGAGAAAGACAATCTTGTTCATTGGTGCAGGCAGAGTCTCTGTTATCCTCTCCGGGGACATTCATATCAGTCTTTTTACATGTCATTAATACCAGAATACAGTTGTCCTTTGGTAACTGCGGGGGATTGGTTCTCGGATCCCTTGGTGATACCAAAATACCGGGATGCTCAAGTCCCACATATATTGATAAAACGCCCTAGTACAGCCGGCCCTTTGTATTCGTGCATTCCACATTCCCAACCCATGGTGCAGAGGGCCAGCTGTTGCCATTCGGTCGCTAAGTCATATCAGACTCTGCGACCTCATGAATTGCAGCACGCCAGCCTTCCCTGTCCTTCACTGTCTCCCAGGGTTTCCTGGGCCAATTGTAGTGTTAAAGAAATTATTCTCAGTGCTTCAATTTTTGTAGTCTTGAATGAGTCCAATAAAATACTAAAGTTATTACTCAGCCACAGATATGTTAAACTGATCATTAGACATGTTACAGAACCCTGAGCAATATCTAGTTTTGAGATAATCTGGAAACTTTACTGGTATATTAGGGCCCTAAAGAGAATGCAAGAGAAGCTTTGTTCCTACAAGTTGTTTAAAGAAAACTGATTTCTTACCCATTCTGTTGTGGGGAGGGAGTAATTCACAACACGAGCCAATGTGGAGGTGCTGTGGCCCTCTGTATCACACCTTACATATATTTTCTGTTTTGAAATCATTTAAGTAAAGTGAACTATATATGTAAAAAAAAAAAAGCCATAAATGCACTTAAAACTTAGTGTTGTGAAATTGTTTAGTGATACTGCAAAGATGACACATTTAAAAATAGAAAGGTGCAGATATATAAAATGAAATACCATAGTCAAAACATTTCTGTATGTGAGGTAGAAAGATGAAAATTTCGCTTTGCAAATTTATACCTATTCCTATGAAATTACGTATAAGTATTTTTTTAAGGTGGGTAAACATTTAAGAAGATAGTAAACAAGTTAATAGTTAACTTAGATTGAACTTTCTTTGTGTATGTGGTGTGAGATGGTGTTGAAGGCCTTTTAAAAAGCCATCTTTATTAAACTTGAATAAAATGTGCTAATTTTTAAGTGTACAGTTCATTGAGCTTTTTAAGAACATGTTTATTGAGATATAATTCATGTACCATACAGTTCACTCTCTTGAAGTATACAGTTAATTGGTTTTTAATGTATTCAAGGAATTGTGCAACCCTCACCACTGCCTAATTTCAGAACATTTTCATCACCCCCCAGTTCAGTTCAGTTCAGTCGCTCAGTCGTGTCTGACTCTTTGCAACCCCATGAATTGCAGCACGCCGGGCCTCCCTGTCCATCACCAACTCCCGGAGTTCACGCAGACTCACGTCCATCGAGTCAGTGATGCCATTCAGCCATCTCGTCCTCGGTCGACCCCTTCTTCACCCCCCGAAGGACACCCTATACCCGTTAGCACTCACCCCTATCCTTCCCTTTGCTTAATCCCTGGTAACCACTAATGTACTCAGTGTTTCCGTGGATTTGCCTACCCTGGACATGTCACGTAAATGGAATCTAGCAATATGTGGTCTTTTGTGTCTGGTTTCTTTCAGTGAGCTTCATGTGTTTTCCAGGTTTGTCCATGGTGCAGATATGTCAGTTCTTCATTCTGTTTCATGGCTGACTGATATTTTATTGTATGGTTTATATCACGTTTCTGTTTATACATTCATCAATTAATGAATTGCGTTATTTTCATTTTTGGGGCTAACACGAATAATTCTGCTATGAACATTTATATACAAGTTCCTTGTGTGGACATGTGGTTTTATTTTCTCGCAAGTATGTTCCTAAGAATAGGATTGTAATTATCTCTTTCTTCTTAGAAATTCATTGTTAAGTGGAAGGAAGGCTGACGATTGGGTACCAGAAGGCTGACGATTGGGTACCAGAAGGCTGACGTTGTTAGCTTGCAGTAGGAATCCACTAAGAATCATCTAGAGAGTTCCTGTGTCTCAGTCACCTCAAGTTCATCCCTTCATGCCAAACTTACACTGGGGAGTAAAGTATATCCTGGGTCTCAGGGGTGTAACTACCCATTTGAAGTTCATGTAAAATAAGCAGTGACTCTTACCTGTGATACAGACACACTGTTTCCCAGAATGAATGTTTCCCACAGTCATGACTCTCATAATAATTCACCAGGAGATAAGCAGGTAATTGTTGAGACTTGTTCTACACAAAACAATGATGTCTCTTGACTCTTGAGAACCCATGATTATATTAAGCGTTTGAACTCTTCTTAAAATATCCTGATAGTGGATATTCACATCTCCATGTACCTTGTGTGTTATTTATTCAAAAACTCCTTGATCTAGGAGAAAAAAATAATTCTTGCCCCAGACTAGGCTTTTGGTAAACTTTCTTTCTCTTACAGTATTTTCCCTATTGTCTGCCGCAGCATAAATTTGGAGTATGAGCTGGTATTTATAGACAAAATGTACTTTATTCTCTAGAAGTAGTTTTTGTGATTGTTAACAGGACAAAGTATAGCTGTAAAACTTGAGCACATTTTTGTGTGTAAGGTTTTTGGTGACTTTAACTAGCTGCTAATAGGGCTCAGATTGTCTTGGATTTCGTATCTAGATGAAACCTGGCTCATAAATTGTCAGCCCTGGAGCAAACTTTCTTCCCTTGGTTTTATTTAGTTCTTTCCAGTTGTTTTCCATTTGTGGTTTATTAATACTTCTGGCTTAGCAAAAATATTTGGAGACTGTAAGCTGTAAGTTGGTAATGGTATTGGTAAGTGGCCATGTCTCCTGGACCAGAAATTATGGTTAAACTCATTCTTTTTTTTGCCTTCCCCCCCAGGATCTGAGTATAGTTGGCATTTGGCCTAATGATGATCGAGTGAGAATTTGGAGTGTTTATGAAGATGGTTGGCTTTTAATTATCCTGGGTCACACCAGGAGCTGTGTACTTGCTGTTCATCTTCCCTTTCTGACTGCTTGATGACTTGGGGAGCTTCCCAGGAGAAATGGGGTAGAGAGGTTTAATTTACAGTAGCCGCTGAGACCGAGGGCTTGCTGTGGGCAGTGGGGTGGAAAATGTTTAGATATTTAGATTTTCTACCACTGTGAGCCTTTTGGGTTCCATTTAGAATTCTGTGATCTGTGCAGTTCTCATACCAGTACCTTGGAAGACGGTGAGCTGGCTTTGGTTTTGCTATTAAGTAATATTAGCATTGGTAAAGAAGAGTCCTAGTATATGTCAGGATACTGTGTAGAACAATGCCAGATCTTAAGAGAGGCCAGTGACTTGTGAATTATGTCACTTGAAGCAATGCTGAATATACAATATAAGCTAACCAAGAACTTGCTGTAATTCAAAGGGTTAACCACATTTTAGAGAGATGCCTAGGCTTAAAATACCACTTTCACCACATATTTCAAAACAGGGTTAGACTTTTAAAGAGAAATTTCCGAGAATTGCTTTATCTGTTTATATCCCCAGTGCCAAGCACCAGGCCAGGTATGTGCATAGCTGTTGTCATTACATGGTTTTTGAATGAGTGACTAACCAAATACTTTCTTAGCATTTTAGTTAAAATTAAGAAAGATTACTTAAATGGAAATCTGAATTCTAATGTATTCTTCAGTCTGGGAAAAATTTTATGTAGCAAATCAGTGGTGAACAGCTCTCAACACTGAGGTTTTCATTTAAGAATATTCCTTTTTACAAACGTGTATCACTAGTGATACGCTTCTATAGACTCTTGCATGTGTTTGTTCTTGAGCTATTGCTGAAACTAGGGTGAGTGATTGTGGGAACTGAGGCAAGTTCTTCTAAAACACAGCCGTTCCCTATTCCTCTACCCCGTAGACGCTTGAAGTTTAACCATCAGTTATGCCTTCTGGGGGGTCTTGTTCTTCCTTGCCTAAAATATTTGTAGTGTGAATATTCACTGCAAGAGTAATTAGATTTAACAGAAGTAACTAGTATGTGTAAGCTGTATTTCAACCAATGAGAAGTTGAAAGACAGTCCTGCCCTTGAGAGTGTGCAGAGTAGGCTGGGTGGGCCTGGTAGGTTCCTAATTACATTGTGAAGTTCACTCAGTGCTTCCATAGACACTCAGAGGATGCTCCCTGCCTGTTACGTAAGGACCAGCCTAGGTCCCAGCGTAAGCATTCGTGCTGTGTGCATGATCGGTTGTGTCTGACTCTTCGCATCCCCACTAACTGTAGCCCGCCAGGCTCCTCTGTCCATGGGATTTCCCAGGCAAAGATACTGGAGTGGATTGCCATTTCCTTCTCCAGGGGATTTTCCGGACCCAGGGATCAAACCCGAGTCTTTTGCATGGGCAGGCAGACTGTTTACCACTGTAGTGCCACCTGGGAAGTCCCTACCATAGTGTAACTCAACTTATTCATGTCAAGATGGGGTAAAAGCATTCACCATGTTGGGTTGCTATGGAGACTAAGGGAGATTGTGCAGAAAGTAAACAGAGTAAATGTTGACTGTTGTAATCCTAGCACCTCGTTTGTAGCTGAGAAGACTGAGAGCTGAGGAAATTGGGAGACTTTATTTACGCGAAGAGAGTCTGACTCCCATCTCACCTTCTCTGACTTCAAATTTTTATTCAGTCAGTTCAGTCGCTAAGTCATGTCCGACTCTTTGCGATCCCACGGACTGTAGCACACTAGGCTTCCCTGTCCTTCACTATCTCCTGGAGTTTGCTCAAATTCACTTCCACTGAGTTGGTGATGCCATCCAACATCTCATCCTCTGTCGTCCCCTTCTCCTTCTGCCTTCAATCTTTCCCAGCATCAGGGTCTTTTCCAATGAATAGGCTCTTCTCATCGTGTGGCCAAAGTATTGGAGCTTCAGCATCAGTCCATCCAGTGAATATTCAGGGTTGATTTCCTTTAGGATTGACTGGTTTGGTCTCCTTGCAGTCCAAGGGCCTCTCAAGAGTCTTCTCCAACACCACAGTTTGAAATCAGCTTCTCGGACTTCAAATTTTTATTAGGGTAGTTTAAAAAGGGCACAGCCCAGACTCACAGATACTGAAAACGAGTTTATGGTTACCAAAGGGGAAATGTGTGGCAGGGGAAGGGATCAAATCAAGAGAGTGGGATGAGCATACACGTACTACTATATATAAAACAGGTAACCAACAAAGACCTACTGTATAGCACAGGAATCTCTACTCAATATTCTGTAGTAACCTGTATGGGAAAAAAGTCTGAAAAAGAATGAATATATGCATGTGTATAGCTGAACCACTTTGCTGTACACTTGAATCAAACTAACATTGTAAGTCAGCTATACGCCAATAAAATAAAAAGAATAGAAAGAACAGAGCCCATTCTTTTGGGAAGAATTGTCTTCTCTAAAATTGTGAATAACCTTTTCAATAATTTTACTCTGGGCAAGGAAAGAGCTAGGAGGTAGACACTTTTATCTATTTAAATTATGTTTAGTTTTTTCCTAATATTTTCAACTGTGTGCCGTAATCCCTGCATTTATAGGTTTTTAGCATGACAATGAGGTTTGTCAAAGTTATTGAGTCATAAGTAATATGTACGTCTCATGGAATTCGTTGTAAAAATGGGACCTGTTTTGTGGTGTCATGGGGATTATATAATGATTATATTATATTATGAATGAAGTTTGATGGAAAAAGGAGGGAAGGGTGTTTCTGTCTCTTTGGCAGCTTCTCAGACTGAAAACAGCAGCTTCTTGATGTGTGCTGGCCTGGGGCGTGTCTCTGGAAACCACACCCTGTAAGGGCGCTCTCACTGGAAGGTAGATGCTAGATTCTGTCCCTAAGTGGAGCAATTAAGGCGGACCCATTGTTTGTGAATTGTTCCATAATGTGGTTCCCGTGATCCACAGAGGCTTCTGATGCTGTGTTCCTTGGGTTTTTGTTGTTGTTGTTGTTGTTTGGTTTTTGCCATGACTTACATGAATATGGTTGGCTGATGATGATCATATGTGTATCTTAAATCTCTTGATCTAATAGATGACCGATTAATTAGTAAGTAACTTACCTTGGAATCAACTGTGAGCCCAGCTGAAGCTCATCAGCTAGTTTTTTTGTCAGCAAACATCCTTTCCCCTCTTTTAAAACAACCTCCAATGGGCACTGTGTTTTTGCACTGCGATTCACACAAAAATGTGGTCTAGAGTGCTTTGGGGATTCTAAACATCTTTTAAATGGCTACTTAAAACGAACTGAAAAATTTAAAAGAGGCGAGTGCCTGCTGAGTTGTGTTAATGGGTATTTTGCCGATAACCAATCTGGTATGAAGTAGTCTTTTAGAAGTTCCCAGAATGTTTGGGATTTAAGACATCTGGATTTCATGGCCAGAACCAGAACAGAGAAGTGAAGCTGTAGAGAAACTTGGTGCTTATATATTGGTGGGCAAGCTCATCTAGCAAGAAGATTAAAATAAAGCCCCAAACAAAACAGTAAAGGGTATAAAGATCATTTTCATTGGTTTAGCAATTATATTTCATAGCAAAAGAAATGGCTTTTTTGACATTTGCCAACTCGGCACTTACTGAGGATGTATTTGGTTGGTAGGTATTTTCTTCCACAACATATGCCCTTTAAAAATTTCCTATCAGGACTTCCCCTGGTGGCCCAGTGGTTAAGAATCTTCCTTCCAATGCAGGGCACGCAGGTTTGATCTCTGGTCAGGGGACTAAGATCCCATGTGCCGTGACCAAGACCAACGCAGTCAAATAAATAAATACCTAAAAAACAAAAAAACTTCCTATCAAGGGTTTCTTTGGAGGCTACAGGTGGTAGGACAGGTTTGGCTATGGTGTTTATGCAGAGTGAGCTTTCTGCCACACTGTTCTGCCCTTAACATGCCCAGGGGGAGTAATTATAACTTCACAGGAAGCATCTCACCCGAGAACCTCAGACTTGGCCCTGTCACTTCTCAACTTCTTTCCAGCAGGCTGGCCATTCACCACGCAGGGACACATGGCTCCAAGATGCACTGGCCTCGACTGTAGTGTGTAGTCCTTTTTTTCCCACTTTTCTTTTTGAAGGGGTCAAATATTTTCACATATCATTTGTAGGCTCTAAAATAGGTATGGCAAATACATCTTTCCGTTTGAAAATTACAGGACTGAGCAATAACAGTAGAAGTGTGTGGTGTGAGATGGATCCAGGGTTGAATGCTACCTAGATGAAATCTGCTATATGTTTTTGCTTATTTCAAGTGGTAATGATTTTGTTTTAACTTCTTTAGGAAAATACGGAAAGGGACAAGGAAGAGGGAAGAAAACAAGTTTTTATAGAAGAGAAGGTGTGGCCGTTTGGTGACATAGTCATTACTCCTGTTTGTGTTGACTTTTGATAGCTCATTGGGAAACAGGTGGTCTCTATTTAGTCCTATGAATCACAGCCTCATTACATAAAATGTATCACACCTCAAATAGCTGGCTAATGAGTGTGGTTCAAAATTATTGAAAAACACAATGAGTAATTGTTGGATTAGAACTACCAGTTTCTCTTTCAAGATTTCGTAACTGCCTTTAGCATACTGAATTCTTCAAATATAGATGGTTTACATTTTTAAAGTATGATTTCAGTTTTGTTTTTTGGGGGGAGGTGTCCAAAAAACGGCCTTGACTCTATTTTGAGGTCCTTTCTAGATCTCTGTATTTTTTTTTTTTAAATAGTTTCCAGGATATAGAAGGTAGTCTAGCGGAGGTTTATAATGTGGTAAGTCAGTTTTGTACTTTTAAGTAAAAGATGTTACTTCTGGCAACATGGACTTTTTCTTTGTTTGCTATGATGAAACTTTTTATCTTCATTGTACAGATGCATTGTAATAGCTAATTGTACTAACACTGGTGAATGCTCTTCCTGAATTGGGCAAGCGCTGAGGGCTGCATAACAGTAGTCATAACAGTAATCCATTTAATTCTCTGTGCAACCCTGTGACCTAGGTACTTTGTACTGCATCTGTGAGAAAACAAAGAGGTTAAGCTCCCTGGTTCAGGGTTACAAGTAGGAAGTGGTGGTGGTGGGGCTTCACAAGCTCCAGGGCTCCACCCTGGCCTTACCTGGCCAAGGTAGGGGCCTCTCTGCGTGTTTCTTAAGGAGCGTGATCCAGGCAGCTGCTGTAGACGGAAAATCCCTTGTATGAACTTCTCTTTTCAGTTTAAAGCTCTTGGAAGAACTTTTTGTTTAAATTTCTTAGGAGAGGTCTTGATGTGTTTATATGGATATGTAAACTGCTAATGAAAAATTTTACTTTACAGTGTTCAGATGTTTTTCATTGTTGAGGCTGAGGTAGATAGTATATACAGTATGAGCATTTTATCATGTTCATGAAAATGTCAGGAGAAATGCTGAAGTCATTTACAGATAACTTTTCATTTTATTAACATTTAGAGTACATTTTCTCTCTCTCTCTCTCATACACACATGCACACACACAAAAACATATGCACAATCGTTATGTGTTCAGACACAAGTCTCTTATTTTCAGGAAGACTGAAAAAATTAATTCAACATTTTTTGTTTACTAAGTTAACTTCTTCATACTCTTAACAGTGAGGGATTATTTTTGAAGTCACACAGATGGAAGACAACTTAATTTGTTTTAGTTTAGGAATACTCTATGTCTGATGCAGTTGAGACATTCTCTTACTGAGCTCTTGTAAAATACTGTTGGTTTTTGGTGTCTGTTCCATGTGGATGATTCTGTAACTTTCTTGAAAGTTAAACTTTCTGAACCTCAACCTTCTTACTAGTGAAAGGGGAATGGTAAGGATTATTAAACTTCCAGATTGTATGCATTTCATAGATAATGAGAAAAATTACCTACCTGAAAGCTGGTGTCCTTTTCTTTATCCTTAAAATGTAGGAGACACAAGAAATTGACCTAAACCTGATGGAATCTGACTTCTTCTGAATGTCATAAAAATTTAATTTGTGTATCTATTGCATAAGAAACACTGTGGTTACTACAGAATCAGCTCAGTTCATTTCAGTTGCTCAGTCGTGTCCGACTCTTTGCGACCCCATGAATCTAAGCACGCCAGGCCCCCCTGTCCATCACCAACTCCTGGAGCTTACCCAAACTCATGTCCATCAAGTTGGTGATGCCATTCAGCCATCTCATCCTCTGTCGTCCCCTTCTCCTCCTGCCCTCAATCCCTCCTAGCATCAGGGTCTTTTCCAATGAGCCAACTCTTCGCATGAGGTGGCCAAAGTATTGGAATTTCAGCTTCAACATCAGTCCTTCCAATGAACACCCAGGACTGATCTCCTTTAGGATGGACTGGTTGGCTCTCCTCGCAGTCCAAGGGACTCTCAAGAGTCATCTCCAACACCACAGTTCAAAAGCATCAATTCTTTGGTGCTCAGCTTTCTTCATAGTCCAACTCTCACATCCATACATGACCACTGGAAAAACCATAGCCTTGACGAGAAGGACCTTTGTTGACAAAGTAATGTCTCTGCTTTTTAATATGCCATCTAGGTTGGTCATATATACATAAGAAAAAAATGCTATAATTAGCTATAATTCTACAACTTAGAAATCATTACTGTTAATATTTTCATTCTATATTTATTTATATAATGTACACATATTTATATACACATATTTACATAATGCATAGAATTATAGAAATTGGGATCATACTCTGTACTTTTTCACAAATTGCCTTATAATTAACATGTTACGTATTCTTTTTTCTGAATGTTGAGCTTTTTTTTTTAAAATTTTATTTTTACTTTATTTTACTTTACAATACTGTATTGATTTTGCCATACATTGACATGAATCCGCCACGGGTATATACGAGCTCCCAATCCTGAATCCCCCTCCCACCCCATATCATCTCTCTGGATCATCTCCATGCACCAGCCCCAAGCATCCTGTATCTTGTATCGAACATAGATTGGCACTTCGTTTCGTACATGATAGTATACGTGTTTCAATGCCATTCTCCCAAACCATCCCACCCTCTCCCTCTCCCTCACAGTCCAAAAGTCCGTTCTATACATCTGTGTCTCTTTTGCTATCTCGCATACAGGGTTATCATTACCATCTTTCTAAATTCCATATACATGTGTCAGTATACTGTATTGGTGTTTTTCTTTCTGGCTTACTTCACTCTGTATAATCGGCTCCAGTTTCCTCCATCTCATTAGAACTGATTCTCTTTTTAATGGCTGAGTAATACTCCATTGTGTATATGTACCATAGCTTTCTTATCCATTCATCTGCTGATGGACATCTAGGTTGTTTCCATGTCCTGGCTATTATAAACAGTGCTGCAATGAACTTGGGGTACATTTGTCTCTTTCAATTCTGGTTTCCTTGGTGTGTATGCCCAGTAGTGGGATTGCTGGGTCATAAGGCAGTTCTATTTGCAATTTTTTAAGGAATCTCCACACTGTTTTCCATAGTGGCTGTACTAGTGTGCATTCCCACCAACAGTGTAAGAGGGTTCCCTTTTTTTTCACAAATTGCCTTATAATTAATATGTTATGTATTCTTTATAAGTGATAAATATACTTTTCTGACATGAGTTTAAGTTTCATGCAGTTTTGTTTTATGTTTATATTACAGTTTATCCAATTTCTTTTTATTGGGCATTCAGAGTGTTTTTAGTTGTTGCTATTCTGCAAAATGCTGTGAAGCAGTTCTGCAGATGTCTCTGAGTTCTTGTCCTTACCTGTCCTTACCTGTCTTAGTATAAATTCCCAGATCTGCACATAGTGTGCCCCGAAGTAGCCATGTCTAAGATGTCAGATGCATTTCATACATTGCCTTTTAGAATAGTGGTGTCATTTTATATTATGCTCAGTAGTGTATAGAGCATGCCAAATTCCCATGTCCTCAAAATATAAACTTTTAAGAATCTGTTTAGTTTTGTAAATATAGTGTAAATGGAATCAGGTCTTATATCACTATTTAGATTTTGATTAAGTATCTATAAATGAGTGGGCTTCTGGAGTGGGACAGTGGTAAAGAACCCACCTGCAGAATGCAGAAAATGAAAGAAACATGGGTTCAATCCCTGGGTCGGGAAGATCCCCTGAAGTAGGAAATTGCAACCCACTCCAGTATTCTTGCCTGGAAAATTCCATAGACGGAGGAGCCTGGTGGACTATTGTCCACGGGTGGCGAAGAGTCCGACATAATTGAGCATGCGTGCACATGTGCATGTAGAAAGAGGAGTACATTCATGTTTTGACATATGGAGGGAGATGCTCTTAAATCTGCTACATACTATGATTTTGCCTTTCTGTTGTCTTTTTGGAGAAACTTACCACTCTGATAGTTGGGTTTTCTGAATATCTCTATGTATACTTTGTTAATATTCTGAATCTAACTCAGTGTTGTCTGTACAGCAGAGGTATTCTTTTGAGGGTTAATTATTGCAGTGTGTTGCTGGGCGTTACTTGAAGGTTGATGCATGTAATGAGGTTAAGCATATACCACTGTGAGCCACCCTTAGGTACTTGATTGCACAGCATCTTGGCCATTATTAACAAATAGGTGATATTTATCCAGTTTCAGATGAGCAGACTAGGGTTCATGGAGGTGATTTAACTTGCTTAAGATCACACAGCTACACGATAATGAAAGTGGGATTTGAATATGCTTTTGTCTGGCTTGAGCCCTTTCTCCTTCCATTTCATCACTCACTACACTGCCTCTCAACTGGCCCATCCAGTGCTGTTGACTGTCACTCTGCTCTCTCTGTGTCTGTGGGGCGCAACCCTTTTCCCTTCTCCCTCACTGCCTTTAATCTACCTTGATTTAGGAACATAACCTACAGATAGTTTCAGTGGTGGATAATTAAGAATTTGTAGCTCTGAGGGGCTTTCCTGTGACTGACTAGAGAGAATGGACTTTGACATTGGCTTTGGTTATTCCTGAGATTTTTTTCATGTTTTTTAGCTTTGGGTAGGAGTTCCCAGGACTTCACAGGTGGTGCTAGTGGTAAAGAACCCAGCTGCTAATGCGGGAGATATAAGAGACTGTGGGTTTGGTCCCTGGGTTAGGAAGATCCCCTGGAGGAGGGTATGGCAGCCCACTCCAGTGTTCTTGCCTGGAGAATTCCACGGACAGAGGAGCCTGGCAGGCCATAATCTGTAGGGTCACAAAGAGTCGGACACGACTGAAGCGACTTAGCACACACGCAGGAGTTCCCAGATAAATGAGATGTTACTGTGTTTTCACTAGCTGTGATCAGTACTCACTTTAAGTTTTTTGGATCTTTTTTGAAAATTCAGAAGAGTTTGTGCCTCACAGGTTAGCTGGGATAACCCATGAGACAGTCGAGGTTACTCCTGAAGGAATATACCATTCCATTTGGATATGTTTTAATGCACTTTTAAACTCTGTGTTTCATTTCTGTGGCTGTGAGCTCCTTGCATTTTTTTTAAGGTCTCTACCCACTATCCAGGTAAGTGCATCTAACGGAGACACTCAGCAAATGTTTAATTCATGCAGCGATGTATCCCTTCTTAGAGAATGCCCTTTGTAGGAAAGGATCTGTTACTTCCTGCAGCTGAATGTGTCACCTTCTGACGCAGGCTCCTGTCCTTATTTATAGAACCAGCTTGTGAGAAACTACTGTTAATGTTAGACAGAACCATTGTTTTGTCAGTTACCCATTGTTATGAGTAGTGATGGCACTCCTGGGTGTTGTGGAAAAGATACAGAAGATATACAAGGACTGGAGGTGGACTGTAAAGCTGTCAGTGGTGAGTAAGGACAGCAGGAGCTTTATAGTTCACTGAGGGCTTTAAGTGAGGAGGAGGGTATGGCAACCCATTCCAGTGTTCTTGCCTGGAGAATCCCATGGACAGAGGAGTCTCCAATCAGGCTTCAGAGATTGGGTTTCTTCCTGAAGTGGTGGTAGAGCAAGGCCTCTGCTTTTGGGTGGTGGGTCCATCTGTAGGGCCGCTGCTGTCCCAGCTGCTGGGGTGCGTCTGCCAACACCCTTGGCTGGAGTCCCAGTCCTCGGAGGTCCTTGGAGCAGCCTTCCCTGGATGGCTTCCATTTTCTTTTCTACTGTTGTCCCAATGTTTTTGAATTGATGCCTTCGAAGTGTGGTGTTGAAGAAGACTCTTGAGAGTCCCTTGGACTGCAAGGAGATCAAACCAGTCAATCCGAAAAGAAATCAACCCTGACTGTTCATTGGAAGGACTGATGCTGAGCTTCCCAGGTGGCGCTAGTGGTAAAGAACCTGCCTGCCAATGCAGGAGACATAAGAGGCCCAGGTTCGATCCCTGGGTCAGGATGATCCCCTGGGGGAGGAAATGGCAACACACTCCAGTATTCTTGCCTTGAGAATTCCATGGACAGAGGAGTCTGGCAGGCTGCAGTCCACAGGGTTGCAAAGAGTTGGACACTACTGAAGTGACTTAGCACGCGCAGACTGATGATGAAGCTCCAATGCTTTGATCACCTGATGCCAAGAGCTGACTCGGGGAAAAGACCCTGATGTTGGGAAAGATTGAAGGCAAAAGGGAAAGGGGGCAGCAGAGAATGAAATGGTTAGATAGCACTGACTCTATGAACATGAATCTGAGCAAACTCCAGGAGATAGCGAAGGACAGGGAAGCCTGGCATGCTGCATCCATGGAGTCTTGAGTCAGACATGACTTAGCAACTGAACATTCTCTCTATGGGATCCCCTTTCCTCCCAACCACTCACCCTCAAAAGACAGAGGAAGATAGAATTGGTAGACGTTTTCTCAGCAGTTTCACTAAGAACATTGTTGGTAACCATAGGCATGGTCTGCTCATATGTAAAAGCCCTAAGTGTGGTCTTGTCTGTGTAAAGTATATACCATATCCCCTCTCTCTCTTGTCTGCCAGTGTCAGGATTTAATGATTTTCTTCGTAGGATATTACAGTAAATGGCTGTTTACACAAATCAGGGACATTTCATGAGGATGTTTAAGGATAGTCTTGCCCTCCGCTATACAGCTTTGTAATGAAACTTGAAGGATTTCAGAGTGGAATTGAAATTAATGATGTGTGTGTATAGTTAAGGTTATACCTTAATTTGGTTTTATTTACCCTTAGTAGGGTAGGTTGCTTTTAGGCTTTTTAAAAATAGAAAATATGCTAGAAATAGAGCTTCTAAGTTTTGTTTATTCTGCATAAAATGATAGTATTATAAAGAACACTTGCTGTGGTTTTTTCTGTTTATATTTGTTCATACTAAAGTGGTTAACCACTCTCTTTGTAACACAGAAATGCACGTACAATTTCCTGTGTGGAACAACTTTTGATGATATCTGCACATTCTTTAAGTATGACTTTGGATGCCTATTAAATAATCTGATACTGAGTTTGACTTGTGTATTATTCCTGATTAAGAGAAAATTAATCCCCAAATCTGTCTTTCAGGCAGTAACAGAGAAGAATTTTGAAACAAAGGATTTTCGAGCCTCTCTAGAGAATGGTGTTCTGTTGTGTGAGTAAGTATTTAAAGCATTTAAAAAATAATTCAAAAGCAAAGGTGTGTGTGTGTCTGTGTGTGTGTGTGTGTGTGTGTGTGTGTGTGTGTGTGCGCATGCATGTTATCAGCTGTCTTATCCCCTGCTGCGTGGACACTGTAGTCACTGACATGTTTTCCTGGTAACAAATGAGATTTGATCCCTGCAAATTGACACCCCCGCAGTACCAGGCAGTAGGAAGGGGTTATCGGTCTCTGTATCTAAAGATAGCATTAGTGAAATATATATTATTTTAAATTAGTAAACAAGAAAGATTCTATTATTGCCTGGCGGGCCAGTAGTGGTGGGTGGTTGAGGAGAAAGCCTTATCACGTAGCACCAGCTCTCACTTGCTGTGAGTATTCTAATACATGGAGGTGCCTGGTTTAGAAGTTAATGTTACTTGTTTCCTTCATCAGTACATAGTGATGATTATAGAACAAATTTAGGCTATAGCAAATTTCTTCTTTGAGCTTTAAGTGGAGTCATTACATTACCACAATCAATTTGAGTTATGGGCCAGCCGTTCATTCAATTAATATGATGTTATTAAGAATCACATCTGAAGCTTTGGTTATCCTAAGAGCCTTGTGCCATGATTAATGGTATGGAGCCTAAAGTATATGTTTAATGTAATATTTTGTTCCCCCGTGGCGGCAGAGCACAATTTGCCAGGTGGTGACCTTTGAGAGGGAGGAGCAGGCAGGCTGTGGAATGGAAGGACGAACTCCTGGGTGAGGGTGCAGATTGCAGATGTGAGCAAATAAAGTATAAGAATGTACTTAAGTATGTACTCACATTTTTGAAAGCACTTAAGTATTCCAATCTAGACACTTATGGCATAAGTATTTATGGAATCTGTCCACAAGCGTGCACTGGGAGTGTATGTGCTCAGACTTAGATGATTTCGTTTATCCTTTTACAGGAAGGTTGTTTACAGCAAGGATCAGGAGTTACGTGGCCTAGGTTTGATTCCTTGCTTCATACTTTCAGACATTTGAGCAAGTGACAATATCTGAGCCTTATTTTCTTGTCTATAAAGTGGAGATCAGAGCATCTGATCTGCCTAATTCACAAAGTTCCCATAATATTGGGTTTGCCAAAATATTTGTTTGGGTTTTCCATAACATCTTACAGAAAATCCAAACAAACTTTTAGGCCAACCCAATACATATATCACGGTTTCTATAAACTATCAAACTTTATGTACATACAAGTTATTACTAGGTAGATGGCCATGAAGATAAAAGTCTCTCTGTCATCTGCTGTGTTGGTAGGTGTTCAAACTTCATTGTCTTAGACCAGTGTTGTGAAGTTGAACCTTATTAACTGTTGATATTCAACCATCAATGCCTTACAGAAAATGTCCATTTCATGTAATTCTACATAATAGAGAGTAGGACAGTTATATGAACAAGGGCCACAGGGAAAGCTTAAGGGAGGTTTCTTGTCCTTTTCTGATGCCACATTTAGTTGTTGTAGCCAAATAGTGTTTAATCTTGGTAGGCTATGTGGTCAGCTCAGTTGATCATTCAAAGGAAATTACTTTATCTTGGTTTGCAAATTATATATATTTTAATGTGTTCAGAAGATGGAGGGGAAAATATGGCTGTTAGACACATGTGGTCTGAAATCTTAGCTATGAGTACACTATTTAGGAGCTTGCTGCAAAAATAACTTTGATGTCAATTGTAAGCCCTGTAAGTCAGGATTGGTGTAGTTGGGTTTATGTAGGAGGCAGACCTAGGAGAAGGCAATGGCACCCCACTCCAGTACTCTTGCCTGGAAAATCGTATGGACGGAGGAGCCTGGTAGGCTGCAGTCCATGGGGTCGCTAAGAGTTGGACACGACTGAGCGACTTCACTTTCACTTTTCACTTTCATGCATTGGAGAAGGAAATGGCAACCCACTCCAGTGTTCTTGCCTGGAGAATCCCAGGGACGGGGGAGCCTGGTGGGCTGCTGTCCATGGGGTTGCACAGAGTCAGACATGACTGAAGTGACTTAGCTTAGCAGGAGGCCGACCTATGGAGAACAGAGGTGTTTTTAGACTTAGGAGTGCACGTCTAACAACCCAAATAGGTGATCTTTTCAAAGAGGTCACTTTGTGGTTTTATAGTTCCAGTGATGAGTTATTACTCAACACTTTAAGGGATCTTCCTTTTGCGGGCATCACTTTCCAGAACTAGGTCATTAAACATACTTATAGTGACACTTGGGTGTTTTATTTGAAATGCAATTTATGTACCAGCCTGGGCTCTGATTTACTTGAGGTGATTTCCAAAAAATATATCCAATTTGAGTAGATTGTCACCAGTGAGGATATTCAAAGTTGATTTAAAAAAAAAAACAGCTGTTTTGATGACAGTCAGCATTGTTAGGTTAAATACATTGTTCTACCTTGATGGCCACAGCAAACATTTGGATACATGTTTAGAGGCAGATACATTGGTTTTTAAAAATGTCATTTAAATTCACAGCCTCCAGAAGCTCATTCTTTTCCTAATTGAAGTAACATCAATTTGGGGTTTTGTACATTACCAAATAAGTAGTCAATCTATTTAGGAGAAGGAAATGGCACTCCAGTATTCTTGCCTAGAAAATCCCATGGATGGTGGAACCTGGTAGGCTACAGTCCATGTGGTCGCAAAGAGTCGGACACGACTGAGCGACTTCACTCACTTCACTATTCCTTAAATGAATATTCCTAAGAGTAGTGTAAGTAAATATTTAACTGTGGTAATCAGCAATTTTAGTTTAAGATGAGATCCCAAAGTACTACATGATGTTTAAAAAAAACCCCAAAACTCTTACTGGTGAATTTCATTGTTTATAACCCTGGTTAATGAATGCATTTTAATCTAATAGATCCAGTGTAGATAAAAAGTCTAGGTAATTATATTCTGTATAAATTTATAACTAAAGAAAAGCCTAGCTGGTTGGTCTACAAAATGATTAAGCATCATTATTTGATCACGTCATCCTGAATAGTTGTAATTTCTAAGAGGAAAGTAAAACCTGCCCCTCAGAAGCCTGGTATTATAAACCTTGACTTTTAAATTAGTGGTAAATATAGCAGGGACTTCCCAGGTGGCTCAGTGGTAAAGAATCCCCTTTCCAGTGCAGGAGATGTGGGTTCAATTCCCGGGTCAAGAAGATCCCTTGGAGATGGAAATGGCAAGTTACTTCACTATTCTTGCCTGGAGAATCCCATGGACAGAGGAGCCTGGTGGGCTATAGTCCATGGGGTTGCAAAAGAGTCGGACATGACCAAGTGACTAAACAGCAGCAACAAAATGTATTGGACTGTCTGTCTCTGCAAATATTTTACCCATCTGAGATATCAAGTTTTAGCTGAAATATGATTTAAAAAACGAATTCAGATTTTTAAAATAGTCTATAGGAAAAGGCTGACTTCTGTTTAGTTCATTGCCAGAAAAATGACCAATTCTTCTGAAATATAGGGTCTGCATATTGCCTCTTTAAAAATCTCTAGACATTATCATTAAAGAGTTCATTATCACCATTAAAGAGTTTTCTTACATTTTATCTAGCAATGTCAGCAGCCGTTTATGCTTTAGTAGTAGTTTGAACTGGCATTCTGGAATATCAAAGTCAAGAGTTGGAGGAAATGAGCTCATTATAGTTTTTTCCCGACTGGCAGTGTACTGACATTTCAGATAGTTTAAACTGGGTATAAACGCTGCACTGAGGTTTCAGACAAGATACACATCTGAGTAATGAAGGTAGTTATGTGCATTTATTGCTTTTTAATCTGATTGGCTATTGAAGTTAGTGTCTTCTGTAAATCATTTTAGTATCATTTAATTTGATTGACTGTGGGATCCAATCAGTGGAGGGCTAAAAAATACGTCCCTGGTTAAAGTCTGTTGTTGTAATCATTTTACTGTATACCTTCGGCAAGTAATCTCTCTTGGCTTTATTAAACAGTGAAATGGGAATAAAATCTAATTTGAGGGATTTTCTAATTAGCAAAAGGATTGACAGGGGTCTAAAAGGTGATTTCAGCTCCTTGTTCTAATTTTCTATGAATTTTATTCATAGTGTCCATTCATCTGTCTCCTCTCTTCAGTGTTTATTAGAGTTCGTGAAGACTCCCTTACTATATACTTAAAAATATTCACAATCCAGTCTTACTCCATGGTTCTGCAGTATTATTTCTCTTCTCTAAATGTATTTAGTTGGGGCATATCCAGCTAGTGATGTGAGTAATTTCATAGTTACTCATCTTGTGATAGCAATCTTGGAAATATTTAAATGAAAACATTCTTTATGATCCTTATGAGGTAAGAAGATGTATTTGAAGGTAATCTTACTGGGCGTGTCTCTGTTTAGTCAGTCTGTACTTCCCATCTCTGGAATTACGCCAAGTTTTTACTCCATCCCAAGTCAGCCACTCAGACATTGATGCCTTTTTGAACTCATGGCTCACATTATTGAGCAAACTCTTCTCATATTGTCGCCAGGCCTTCCTTTCCCTGATTTGCAGCTTGGAAAGAGTGGAGCAAATAAACTTTTACCTATTAGTTTGAGAAATCCTATTTCTGTTTCTATCTGCTGTGTGAATACTATCCTGTCTTCCTGAAATGATCTAGGATTTTGTTGAAGATACTTTCAGAAGAAGAAGGAAAATATGATTAAAAAATACTCCTGTGAATTTACTACGGGCTACTCAGGTGATTGTTTTAAAAATCAGACAAGAAGAGAACCTGGCCACTTCTGATTCATGTGAGAGAGCTCTTTCCTTTGTTCGAGTTGGAGACAGGCACATGTTGAGTGAAAGTGACATCAGAGGGTTCTTGGAACTTCTACGCAGGGCTGTGTATAATGCCTATCTGTAAAAGTGAGGGCTTTTATTCTTAGAGCTCTTTCTGTTTTGAATTTCCTGAGGACAGTTGCATTCATACAGCTCTCCAACTTACCAACCTGTTGACCCTGATCCATATTATAGCCATTTAAAATTTAAGTAATAAGAACTATTTTTTTCACTTAAAGTAATACAAGTTTTGAAGTTTCTATACTATTTGATTACCCAATAGTAAACAAACAAGGGCTTCCCAGTGGCACTAGTGGTAAAGAACCTGCCTGCACATGCAGGAGGCATAAAGAAATGAGTTGGGAAGATCCCGTAGAGAAGGCCATGGCAACCTACTCCAGTATTCTTGTCTGGAGAATCCCATGGACAGAGGAGCCTGGCAGGCTATGGTCCATGGGGTCACCAAGAGTTGAACATGACTGAAGCAACTTAGCACCCACATGCAGTAAACAGAGATGCAAGTATTGGGAATCCCTCAAGTTCATAAAGAAAATTAAATAATTTTAAACTGCCTTCTCTTCATGGTAGTGTTTTACAGTTGCCATCTGTGTGCTCTCTTTTTAAGCTTCACAGTTATTTTTTTCTATAACTTATTTCCACATATAGCAAAACATAATTTTTTTTAAAAAAAGAATTAGTTTTTACAGTTGAAGGTAAACTTGGTAAATGTCAATTAAAAACTTGACTTCTGTAATGGTAGTTAATTTTTCTGTGGAAAATTCTTAAAGACATGGGAATACCAGACCACCTTACCTGCCTCCTGTGAAACCTGTAGGCAGGTCAAGAAGCAATAGTTAGAACTGGAAATGGAACAACAGACTAGTTCCAAATAGGGAAAGGAGTACGTCAAGGATGTATACTGTCACCCTGCTTATTTAACTTCTATGCAGAGTACATCATGTGAAATGCTGGGCTGGATGAAACACAAGCTAGAATCAAGATTGCTGGGAGAAATATCAATAACCTTAGGTATGCAGATGACACCACCTTTATGGCAGAAGGCGAAGAGGAACTAAAGAGGGTCTTGATGAAAGTGAAAGAGGAGAGTGAAAAAGGTGGCTTAAAACTCAGCATTCAAAAAGCTAAGATCAGGGCATCTGGTCCCATCACTTCATGTCAAATAGATGAGGAAACAATGGAGACAGTGACAGACTTTTATTTTCTTGGGCTCCAAAATCACTGCAGATGGTGACTGCAGCCATAAAATTAAAGGACGCTTGCTCCTTGGAAAAGAAGCTATGACCAACCTAGACAGCATATTAAAAAGCAGAGACATTACTTTGCTGACAAAAGTCTGTCTAGTCAAAGCTATGATTTTTCCAGTAGTCATGTATGGATATGAGAGTTGGACTGTAAAGAAAGCTGAGCACTGAAGAATTGATGCTTTTGAACTGTGGTGTTGGAGAAGACTCTTGAGAGAGCCTTGGACTTTAAAGAGATCAAACCAGTTAATCCTAAAGGAAGTCAATCCTGGATATTCATTGGAAGGACTGATGCTGAAGCTGAAACTCCAGTACTTTGGCCACCTGATGCAAAGAACCAATTCATTGGAAAAGACTCTGATGCTGGGAAAGATTGAAGGCAGGACAAGAAGGGAGTGACAGAGGGCTAGAAGGTTGAATGGCATCACCAACTCAGTGGACATGAGTTTGAGCAAGCTCCAGGAGTTGGTGAAGGACAGGGAGGCCTGGTGTGCTGCAGTCCTTGGGGTCTCAAACAGTCGGACCTGACTGAGTGACTGAACAACAAATGGTAGTTGTATTATACAGATGGACTGCAAAATTTTCAGGAGTTTTTAAAACATTGTGGCCTCAACCTTGAAGGTTGAAAGCTTTGGTCCTGTTTCATGAGCTTACATGTACCATCTACAGGGCTTTCTCACCCTAAATATAAATTACTAAGGGGAGGGCACATAACATGTCAGTGCAGGGCCTCTGAGGTAAAAAATGAGACTGCTGTTCTACTGAAAATAAGTCGGAGTAATGTATGTGCTAAGTGTATGTGATATAAACAGTTTATATTCGATTTGATCAGAGAGAGGTTATTTTTGAAGTAGTTTTTTGATACATTGAAGGCTCTCAGGTAGGTAAATGGAAAACCACGTGTTGGCTAGTAAATGTTGAAAGTACAGGAATTCTGGTCTGTGCAATGAGAAGTGTTAAGAAAGGGGATTGAATATTGCAGAAAGGGCAAGTATATAATGATATCACATCAATTAAAAAGTAGAGTCATTGCCTTATATGAGAGACTTGATCTCAAAGATTTTTACATACTGAAAATCATCAGTCAGAAAGTCAGATAAGAACTATGGGATAAAGCAGTAGTGAAAAAGTTTAGAACATGGTTTATTGTTTAGAGAAGTGCGTGAGACTTTCATTTTATGTGTTGAAAATGTAATGGTAAACTCTATGATTTGAGAAACCCTTGTATACTGTTGGTGGGCATGGGGAAGAAGATATTCATAAAGACTCTTCATAGTGGAAAATATTAAAAAGAGCTTCAGTATCTAAAACGTGGTACATAAAACATTGGTACAACTTTTTCCATCCCTGGCAAGCAGTGCTTATAAAAGCCACAGCATTTGGAGAGATGATGCAGTGAGCCACCGACAGGCACCGGGAAACTGTGGGACTGTTCCTTCATGCCATGGGGTGGGCACAGGAGTGCCGCCTGCTGATGCCAAAGTAAATTGGCTCATATTACCAGATTCCTTTCTAGACCATTCCTGGTGGCTTCTGTGGTGGCTCAGATGGTAAAGAATCCGCTTGTAATGCGGGAGACCTGGGTTTGATCCCTGGGTTCAGAAGATCTCCTGGAGCAGGGCATGGCAACCCACTCCAGCATTCTTGCCTGAAGAATCCCCATGGACAGAGGAGCCTGGTGGGCTACAGTTCATGGAGTCACAAAGAGTCAGACACAGCTGAGCAACTAAGCACACACACAGACAATACCAAGAGCTTGACACTGATGATTTCATCTCAAAATAGAATGTGAGGAACGATAAGCAGCATGGAGAAAGATATACATACAGACACACATCCAGGCATTTTTACAGAGGCAAACACTGGAAGGAACCTAAGTTTGACAATGAGAATCCTCTGATTGACATAAAGGGATGAGCAGAATTTGTGATGTTACTTAATACAAAACCAGTACGGGAACCCAGAGTCCTCCTTCTAGACGCCTGTTGCTATCACTGTGATATTGGCAAATGTCCGTCACTCAGTGAGATCCATTAGTGCTCTGCTGAGTTTGCCAAAAATAAGAGGACTCTGCCCTCAGAACGCTCAAGCTTTGCCAGACTCACTTGAGGATGCTTCAGGCATCACAGTGAGGCTGAAAAGAAAGTCCTGTCACCCTGAAATGATGATTATCAGTTGCATTGGTACTCACTTCTTGCTGCTCCATGCACTTTGCCATCTTAGCATATATTGTTAACCATTTATTTGTACTCTATCCTGACTCAGCAGTTTTCAAAATTACTACCACAGGAATTCTAGAAATTAAAGTTGCTTAATAGTTACTGGTAGTAAATTAACTTTACTACCAGTCTTTGAAAATACTAAAGTGATCATAGAATTTTGTATTGAATGCCTTTTAACTTAAAAATGTTAAATTGCATACACTTTGCCACGAATGTGTGATTACTCCTCAAGGTGGTTTTTATTTTCAAAACATTACAATTTTTGAATTTAGCTGGAGATAATTAATTAAAAATCTTGGTAAGAAATTTACTCAAGGTAGCCACTCTAAATTAATATATAACTGATAGCTTATGCTCTTGAACAGCATTTGACAATTGGGAGAGAACAATGCGGTTTAACTCATCTGGCAACAGAAGAAAATAATAAAGGGAGGTGTCCTCTTTGGAAAAAGCACAAAATCAGTTTTAGCATTTGAGTGAAACTAAAAAAAAGTTTTTCCAAGTTCATTTCTACAAAGAAGATAGAAGTTTTGAATCATTCACAGAAAGATTTCTGTGTTTGAAGTTAGACTGTGGATTTATAAAATATTTGATGATGCCAGGTCCCTTGACAAGTCCTAGGAGATGTGTTGGGACTGAGAGGACATCTTTATGTCCTCTTAGCAGCTTCACTGCTTGGTTTTCTGTCTTTAGTTGACACTTGTTTGTTGAGCACAGTCTGCCTCTAGAAGAAACCGAGGCAAATGATTAAGTGATGCGTAACACATAAAACAAGGCATTGCTCCTTAATTTGTCAAGAAATATGTAATATTTTTATCATATCTTTTAAACAAATATTTTGCATACTGATAGGAAAAGTTTGACTCATATGGGGATATATATTTAGAAAATGTAGCCAATAGAAAGGTTAGAAATATGTATGTGTGAACAACTAACCAAATACTTGAAGGTTAAGAAGTTCATTCTCATTGCATTGATATGCTCTTTGATGTCAGTCTTTCTAATACATTTGGAAAAATCTTTGGAAATAGGAAGTCACAAGATGCCTCTTGATTTTCTACCTCTGCCCAAGAGCTTCCCAATAAAAGGGAAATGAGGTTTGGCATTTGGAACTAGTTCCCGGAGTCCAAGAGACAGAGGGCATCACGTTCTAGTTCTCCTGAAAGCCTGTAATAACTGAACCAGACGCCAAGTTGAGCTCTATGTGCAGTTTTCTTGGGAGTGTCACCTATGACTTTTATATTTAAAGTCAGGCCACATTCACTGGTGGCGAGGTTTCTGAACAGAGGCAGCTTCTTCACATCTGTTCTGTAAGTCAGCTCCTTTGAAGGGGGGGGAGCGGTACATTTGGGGAGGAGGAGGAAAGGCAGTAGCTAAAACTAGAGGAAAGAGCTGAGTCACGCCTTCTTGTGGGAGTGTTCTGTCTTGGGAGATAGAAAGTGAATAGGTGTTTCCTGGTTTTACCTCTAGGTGTTCTGATTTTCATCTTCTGAAAAGAGCAAATCTGTGGATGCTAGCAAAACACATGGCCATATTTATGCCATGGCTTGATGAAAGCTTGGGGAGTTGATTCTACATAGGATTAGAGGGGTGGGATACGAGGGGTGCAGGCAAATAAAGTGATCCCTTGACTGCCTGTTGTTCCTTGTGCACAGAGGTAGCTTGAAGGTTAGCATGTTATTTGGTTCCTGAATAGAGCCAGTGACCTGAAGTCAGTGTTGCCTTTAGGAATTCCACATGTATAATTAAAGAATGCTTATTACGCAAAGGGGCTTCCCTGGTGTCTCAGTCAATAAAGAATGGAGACCCAGGTTCTATCCCTGGGTCGGGAAGATCCCCTGGAAAAGGGAATGGCTACTCACTCCAGTATTCTTGCCTGGAGAATTCCATGGGCAAAGGAGCCTGGTGGGCTCCAATCCAGCAGGTCACAAAGAGTCAGACATGACTGAGCAACTAACACTGGTATGCAAAGAAGTTCTATCTGTGAAAGAGAGTAGTATCCTCTCGTATGGCATGTGTGTTTTATTTGATTGTAAGACTGTGCCCTCCCTATTCATTTAGATAGACTTAAATTTCACAGAAGTTTAAATTTCATGAAGCCTATTTTTCACCCCAGAAGAAATATCCTAGAAGGTCTTCCTTTAGTTGTAGAGGAAAATAATTGCAAACAATTCATAATCAGATTGGATGTTTGCTTTTTACCGAAACTGTATGAGAATTATCTCCATACTCTAGTGCTTAGAGCTGACACTTAACATTTTAACAGTTGACAAAGTAAAACTGCATTTCCTCTAGTGACACCATATTTTAGAGGGTAGTTTGCAGGTTATCCAGAGTGGTGTTTTTCCTTGTGGTTTCGTCCATGTTTATACACATAGGTGGATGCTCAGGAATGGAAGACGCCAATCCACTGGGTGTATGTTATTGCTGAGTAATAGCTCTGAAACTTGCTGAGGGAGGAGTCCATTAACTCATTATTGGGTGACATCATTTATCTGTGCTATTTTCCTTGACTTCTATTCCTTTCTTCCTTCCATTGGCTTAACTGAGAATAGGCTGTGTTATCACCCATTCTAGAAACTGTCTTAAAAAATTCTCTTGATATTACTAACACAGTAATACAAAAATGGTAAGTGACGTAAACAGGTAAATTGACTATTCTGGCCAATGTCACCAGTGACTCAAATGGGTGGAGGAGGAAGTTATGATTCTGTTCCTTTAATAAGGACAACTGATGTCAGACTTCCCTGACATTTTATAAGTTGCCCCAGCTCATATTGGTGTCTAACTTTTTATATCTCAGAAAGATTACATTTTAAGAGTCAAGTTCCTGTATGATAGTGCCAAACCAGCCATCAACAACTACTGTGGCTTTCTTGATTGACACTATGCTAGAATTGTGTTTCTGTTAAGTGATGTTTCAGTGTTAGTACTGTGCATTGCAAAAAGCCACCAGTCATAGAATTCAAGAAATGCTTGCTTCGTAGGGAACAACTACAAGAATTAAATTGGAGTTGTCATTTCTCATAAACTCGCTCAATTCTTTTTAGCTTTTCAGCTAGTGATTAAAGGAAAATACTGTGACCGTGAAGGGAGAAAGCCTTCCTTCCTACATGGTTTTCAGCGCACAGATAAGAAATGAGGAGTCAGAGAGGAACAGTTCTAGGAAATGCTTGTAGTCGAAGGGTGGTTCTATCATCTGTGTTAAGTTGTCTAAAGATCTCTGTGTGAAGAAAGTATGAAAACAGAAAAACAGCTTTTGTTCACCAGACTAAGTCTTCATAAGCCACTGTTTTGTAATTTTGAATCCTGTCGAACAACATTCTGAAGGTCATTAAATTGAGACTTTTGTCTTTTTTTATTTTTAGCACACTCAAGTGTATATATAAATCTCTGGAATGTTGAAGGAGTGACATTCCACAAGTGTCAGATTTTTTTTTTTTTTCTGTTGCCCATTGTGAAGGGGAGACCAGTAAATGCAGAATGTTTGATTCTTTCTCCTATATTTGCTTTCATTTTGGAGCTTTGTTACAGAATAAAGAATTTTTTTTTTTTTGGTGGTAGCATTATTTTTTTTTTTTTTTTTTTTTTTGCTGGTAGCATTATTGAATAGAAAAATCACTGTTTAAAATTATAGTTTCTTGGCAATGATTAATGATTGATTAAACAGGCTAACCATAGTAGAAAAGTGCTATTATAGTACTAAATTTCTACATGGCTTGACAGTGTTATCAGGGCACTGCAACAAAAAATAGAATTCACAAAAATCTAGATTTAGAACCCAAAATTGTACTCTTAAATTTCAGGTGTCAAAGCTGAGTTCTAAAAATGTTTCAGAATCTAGAGACTCACAGATATCTTTGCAGATTCTGTAACAGCAACAGAAACCTTTTCAATGTCAGATTCTGAGGTAACTGTTATCCTATTTGGGTGCATTCTGATGCATTCAATTTTTACCCAGTCATTCTGTGGTGATAATAAAGCAATCATAGGAGAAGGCAATGGCACCCCACTCTAGCAGTCTTGCCTGGAAAATCCCATGGATGGAGGAGCCTGGTAGGCTGCAGTCCACGGGGTCACTAAGGGTCGGGCATGACTGAGAGACTTCCCTTTCACTTTTCACTTTCATGCATTGGAGAAGGAAGTGGCAACCCACTCCAGTGTTCTTGCCTGGAGAATCCCAAGGACGGAGGAGCCTAGTGGGCTGTCGTCTGTGGGGCCTCACAGAGTCGGACACGACTGAAGCGCCTTAACAGCAGCAGCAGCAGCAGCCTTGAGTGAGTTACCAGTGACTACTAGCTGGTTGTTTGCTTGAATGAATTCCATTGCACCCTTTAAATCTGGCAAAACAAACAAAAAATCCCAGACATGGTTTTTAAGCTACTTTTTATCTAGTTATTTTTTAAATTTATTTTTTAATAATAAAAATATTAATATTTTTATATTCTAGAATATTCTTTCATTAGAGACAGCATATACTCAAGAAAAATATATGTGAAATATAGCTTAACAAGATGCCTATAAACTGTAATTATCAGGCTCGGATATGAAAACACCATACAGAATTGGCAGTGATGAAAGCAAAATAATATATTTTGACTTCTTAATGTTTCATTAGTGTTTTGGAAACAGATAACAACTGAATTTGTTCATCAGTATCATAATTAGCAGTTGAAATTGAGCTCTGTATGGGAAATTCCTGTGAATTTTCCTATGTAAAAATTATACAGCAACTGTATTTTAAATAAAATATATAATTAAGAAGGCAATTATATTTTAAGATATTAGTGAATATGCCCATTTGGGGTTGAAATTTCTCCTTTATTTAGATGTCGACTGGTAGCTTCCATTTACTTTAGGCAACTTTTCCCCTCTGATTTTTAAAGTTTGTGTTTTGTATTGAGGTAGAGCCAATTAGCAATGTGACAATTTCAGGTGAACAACAAAGGGACCCAGCCTTATATGCACACATATCCATCTGTCCCAGTGTTATCTGATGGCCTGGATGGAAGGGTAGTTTGGGGGGAAATGGATGCATGTGTAGCTACCTTTTAAAACACGGATAAGTTTGAAGAAAAAAATCAGTACAAATGATTAATAGAAAAAGGTATTCTTAGGTTGAAGAGAACTAAGCTGTAATTGAAGGGATTCATAAACTGTTGAAACAGAATCAAAGATTACCTTTCTTTAACAAATTTGGAGCTATTTTTAAGGACATGTCCTTCAATGCAGAAGTGTGTTTATATGCTCAGCCTGGTAAGCTGCAGTCCATGGGGTTGCGAAGAGTCGGACACGACTGAGCAACTTCACTTTCACTTTTCACTTTCATGCATTGGAGAAGGAAATGGCAACCCACTCCAGTGTTCTTGCCTGGAGAATCCCACGGACGGGGGAGCCTGGTGGGCTACCGTCTATGGGGTCACACAGAGTTGGACACGACTGAAGTGACTTAGCAGCAGAGACCTATTCGCTATTGTTGACAGTGCTGATTTTTGTTTCTTGGTGTATTTTCTTGGTTGGTTGTTTTTTCTTGGGCCTGAAGAAAATATTGGAAATGGATGAGTGACATGTATGTTTTTTGAAAATGTTGTAAAGAACATGAAACTAACATTGGCTTTCTTGTAACTGCGTATGTTGTTTCTTTATTTACTTCCAGTTTGATTAATAAGCTGAAACCTGGGGTCATTAAGAAGATCAACAGACTTTCCACACCTATAGCAGGCTTGGTAAGTAATAAATTTTCTTCAAAACTAGATTTGTCTCTGTAAAAAAATGGGCATAAACAGATTCTCTTATCTGGAATTATCATTGAAATCACATTTGGAGTCTTTGCTCAAGAAAAGTATTTTTCGTGATCTCCTTATAGCTTTAGTTTCTCTTCTGTTTCTGTTCTTCCTGTGAAGCTTTTATTCTATTCATTTAGTTTTTTCTTTGTTTTACGTTTTGTGCCCTTGGACTTCCTATGTCCTCTTTCTTGGCCCATTTGTTCCACAGATTGCATTTGTTGAGGATCGTGTTCTTTTTAAATATCAGCTTCCATACATTGGTTGCTAGGTGACCATAGTTTATGGAAACTGTCCAAAACTGATGCATTGTTACATTTCAGGGGCTTTGTGCTCAGGCATTGCCCTCACTTGGCACTCAGGTCTTCGAGGGTATTTGGACCTATCTGCTCTTTTGGTTTCCTACCAACATCCTGTGTGGTGTTGGGTGAGTCACCGTCTTCTGCTTCGCATCAGTAATATTTTCCATAAGATAACTATTCATGATTTTCTAGATTCCTTCTAGCTTTAAATTCAGAATTTTGTGTATGAATTCTCTACTGGATCAAGACCCTTGAGAGATCAATAGTAAGGTGGTCTATATCTCTGGAGATAAATAATTTGTAATGACAGATGAGGGATATTTTTCAAAATGTTAGCAATCCCAAAGAATCAAGGCTAATGATAGGAGTCTGGTTAAAAAAAATTAATTTTACAAAACACTGAAGTTTAAGACAGCTATTAACTGGAAGTAAATAATATATATGTTATCTTTGGAGTAGTCAAGTTTCTTTATAATACACTCAGGCACCTTCTGTTTGGCCGTCCATGTATTTGCAGATGTTAAAGGCATTATAGATTAAAGGTAGCAGTACTAAAATGTCTGGGTTTGCAGTTGGCTTGAGGGTCTCATCAGAATTTTGATAGGAATAAGTTGATGGCAGAAAATATCTGTCTAGGAGAGAAAGAAAGAAGAGTTGTACAGTTCTTTTCTTTGGAAAAAATCACAAAATTACTATTTTCTTTTGAAATATAGGATGCAGTTGACCTTGAACAATTCAAGGGTTAGGAATGCTGACACCCCATGCAGCTGAAAATCTGCATGGAACTTTACTCTGCCAAAACTTAACTGCTAATAGCTTACTGTTGACCAGAAGCCTTACTGATAACACAAATAGTTGATTGGCAAATATTTTTTGTGTTATATGTATTATACACTATATTCTTACAGTAAAGGAAGTTAGAAAAAAAATGTTAAAATCATAAGGAGGAGAAAAATACATTTACAGTTTTGTACTGTATTTATTGATACCATAAGTTTACATCATCCATTTACAAGATGGATCATCTGTCTATCAGTACATACATCAATATTATCTCACATGATACAAACCGCCATGGATAGTATACATATTACTAATGCTAGACATCAAATTCAGAAGGTAATGTGAAAAAGATATTTATTTAGGTGTAGTCATGCATTGGGTTTCCCTGGTGGCTCGGTAAAGAATCTGCCTGCAATGCAGGAGACCTGGGTTCAATCCCTGGGTTGGGAAGATCCCCTGGAGAAGGGAACGGCAACCCACTCCAGTATTCTTGCCTGGAAAACCCCATGGACAGAGAATTCTGGTGGGCTACAGTCTGTGGGATTGAAGAGAGTCGGACACAGCTGAGAGATTTAACCCTTTCACATTCATGCATTGATAACAAAAAATAGCACTATGATTGCTTTACAGTTGCCAAGCCTAAACACTAGTGAATAAATCATTATACAAGTTTTATGACATACAGTATTACAGTCATATTCATGATATAGTATTAGAAACATTGTTACATTAAAAAATCCACTTACTTGTGATAGTCTGATATGCAGTTTCTCCAATCATGAGAGAGAGAGAGAGAGAGAGAGCGCGCCATATTGTACTGTAATGTAATTCCTTGAAAGCAAAGTTATAAAACAGTAAGAAAACTAACACATAATTTTATGTTAAATACCACTCACCTTATGCCTATGTAAGGACAGTGTCTATGTATACTTTACGCACTCTTGATATGCTTTTCTCTTTTTCTTTTGATATTTGTAGGCTACATGGTTTGTCTGAGTTTTTTCAAATTGTCACAAATCTCCAAACAATTTTCTAATATACTGGAAAAATCCAGGTGTAAGTGGACCTCTGCTGTTCAAACCTGGGTTGTTCAAATGTCAGCTGTCTATATGTAAAGTTCCCAGAGCAGTTGGGCTAAATATTAATTCCTTTCTTCGTACCAAGTTGTAGCTATTCCACTTCTGTCATGACTAGGCAATTGGTAGGGTATTTTTATTGGTTTCAAGTTTGGTATAATACTGTAATATATATGCATATATTGCAATATACATATATGCATGAATTACTTCTAGTAATATAGCAAGTCAGAGATGTTATTTAAGGGAAAAAAGAGCTTTGATTTCTGAAGTCTTTCCAGAAAGAAAGATTGTTTAATAAAATGTTTTATATGGAAATAACTTTTATGAAATAACTTCTATGAAAATTTAAAGTGTGAATTGTATTGAAAGTACTCTTTCTTTTCAGATGGTTTGAGTTATTCTCAGATGGTTTAATGCTTAGATTTTTAAATTGTCATTTCTTGGATCAATTACATGCATTTTCAATAAAATTAACCTTTGATTCCAAACACCTCAAATATTTGGAACACTTGAATTGCGGTGGTGGTTTATTATGGTTGGCCACTAGAAGTTTTATGCCGTCTTCTGAGTCTAGGGTTAGATGAAAGCACCAATGTATTTTACATTTAAATCTGACGATCTCACCAAGTATTTCTATTTCAAGTATGAGAAATTCTATCTACTTTGGGTTTTATCTCTAGGAACTAAAGCAAAATGTATTTCTGGTACACTTAATAGAGTAATTTCACAACTACAGGACACTGAGTATTTTTAATTGGGTTTAGGAGCATAAAGAGTGACCAGAGCCATAGAACTGAGCTAAGCGCATTTGGTTTGAAGTCATTATCATGCATCATTTAACTCTTTCTCAGACTTATGTGTCAGGATGCTTTTTTCCTATCACAGCTTCTTAAAGCCTTAATTTCAAGTGTAAATTAGAGTCCCTGCATCTACCTACTAGGGTTGTTATGAGGATGGGAAGGGATGATATATAGATAGTCTGGTCTGTGAATGTTCTTTAGTATCACATTCATTCTTTCAGTAAATACTTGGGTGCCTATTAGGTAAGAATTTTTCTAGTGTGTAGGGAAATATATTGGCTTCCCTGGTAGCCCAGCTGGCAAAGAATCCACCTGCAAAGCGGGAGACCTGGGTTCAATCCCTGGGTTGGGAAGCTCCTCTGGAGAATAGAACGGCTACCACTCCAGTATTCTGGCCTGGAGAATTCCATGGACTATATAGTCTATGGGGTTGCAAAGAGTTGGACACAGCTGAGCAACTTTCACTTTCATAGGGATATATGGGAGAAACAAAGACAAAGACATTACCCCCAAAGAGCTTATGTTCCGGTGTGGGAGTTGGGATTGGGCAAATGAGTTAACAAATGAGCAAGGAAGCACCAGATAATGAACATGCTGCAGAGAATTATAGTAGAGTTACATTTGCTAAACACCTATGAGCAGTTGTGTTTGGACTAGGAGGCTTGACCTCTAATAATTCCTCAAAAATAGTATGTCAGAAGCCTTAGTTTTGGACACTTATAGAAGAAGGGTATAAAATTTGAGCCAGAGTCTACATACTAGTAATTTTAGTACATACAGCAGATCAACAATTCTTTTGAATGAGTAAATGAACAAGATATCCATTGTGAGAAGTAATAGGCTCTAGAATTAGGTCTTTCTCAAAAACAATGTATTTGGCTGCAACAGGTCTCAGTTGCATCGTGGGGGATCTTTGTCGTGTCACGTGGGATCTTCTGTTACGGTGCCTGGACACTCTAGTTGTGGTGCATGGGCTCCAGGGCACACGGGCTCGGTACTTGTGGCATGCAGGCTTAGTTGCTCCGTGCATGTGGGGACTTTGTTCCCCGACCGGGTATCGAGCCCATGTTCCTTGCATTGCAAGGTGGTTTCTTAACCACTGGACCTTCAAGGAAGTCCCTAGAATTAGGTCTTTGATGGAATAGTGTTATAGGTTGAATTGTGTCCTCCAAAGAAAGACACATTACAGGGAAACTTCATTTCACTGTGCTTTGCTTTAGTGCACTTGGCAGATACTGCAGTTTTTTTTTTTTTTTTTAAATAAATTGAAGGCTTATGGCAACCCTGAATAGTACAAGTTTTATCAGCACCGTTTTTTAACAGCATTTGTTCACTCCATGTTTCTAGGTCATGTTTGGGTAATTCTTGCAGTATTTCAAACTTTTTTGTTACTATTATTATATTTGTTCTGGTGATCTGTGACCTGTGATCCCTGATGTTACATTCTATGACTCTGAAGGCTCAAATAATGGGTAGCATGCTTTAGCGATATGACACTTGTTAATTACGGCATGTAGGCTGTTTTATTAGACGTATTGCTATTGCACACTTAATAGACTACAATAGACTACATAAACATAACTTTTATATGCACTGGGAAAGAAAACAATTCATATGACTTGCTTTATTGTGGCGGTCTGGAACCTGACCCACAATATCTCTATGGTATGTTTATATATTGAAGTCCTAAGCTGCAGTACCTCAGAATGTGACCTGATTTGAGAATAGAGTTGTTCAGAGGGAGAGGGAGAGGGTGGGATGATTTGGGAGAAAAATTAAAAAAAAAAAAAAAAAGAGAATAGAGTTGTTACGTGGAGTATAGGGACAGAGGTCATAGTGAATCAGGGTAGGCATTACCCTAACCTAATATGACTGGCATCCTTTTATGAAGATGACCTTATGTAGGCAGATACATACAGGAAGAAAGCCGTGTGGCAACTGAGAATTGGAGTGAAGGAGGAGCAGATATTGCCAGCAAACCGTCAGAAGCTGCAGGAGGCAAAGAAGGATTCTCCTACAGGTTTCATGGGATCATGTCTTTGTGAATACCTTGATTTTCCACTTCCAGTCTCCAGAACCCGAGAAGGCAATGGCACCCCACTCCAGTACTCTTGCCTGGAAAATCCCACGGATGGAGGAGCCTGGTAGGCTGCAGTCCGTGCGATTGCGAAGAGTCGGACATGACTGAGCGACTTCACTTTCACTTTTCACTTTCATGCATTGGAGAAGGAAATGGCAACCCACTCCAGTGTTCTTGCCTGGAGAATCCCAGGGACGGCGGAGCCTGGTGGGCCGCCGTCTATGGGGTTGCACAGAGTCAGACACGACTGAAGCGACTTAGCAGCAGTCTCCAGAACTGTGAGACAGTAAATCTCTTTTTTTAAGTCACTCGGTTTGTGGTACTTCGTTATGACAGCCTTAGGAAACTAATACAGATAGATAAATGTTTTAGTCAATACTTGCTTTTTTAAACAAATTTTGAGATTTTTTTTTAAAAATTTGAAATTCAAAGGAAGTTGCCAGAAAAGCAGTACAGGAAAGTCCTCTGTGCCTTTCACCCCATTTCCCCCATGGTGACATCTTGTATAAGTGGTGTAATATTGAAACCAGGATTTCACACTGATACATCCCAAGACTTTAATCAGATTCACCAGTTTTATATGTAGCTAATGTTTCTTTTAGTAACTAAGAGCAGAGATACTTTCAAGCTAAGTGAGATGAAGAGTGTTTTATTTTAAGGATTTTCCAAAGGACTCTTATTAATCTAGTGCTCAGGCATAACCACGGCAGCTGCATTCCACATGATTACTTTTTTCTGTTTCTTTTCTGACAGCAAATGGCATCCCTTAGTTGCATTTCCTAAGAGAAGAGTCTGAATGGATCAGATTACCTTTTGTTTTCTTTTCATTGGAGCAGAGTAGATGTACACCGTTGATTCCTTTCAGGTGTAGAGCGAAGTGACCCAGTTATACTCTTTTCCCATTACAGGTTATTACAGAGTATTGAGTGGAGCTCCCTCCGCTATACAGTAGGTCCTTATTCATGTTCTGGTACATAATAGTGTTGTATGTTGCTCAGTCTCATAATTTATCCCTTCCCTTCACACTTTCCCGTTGGTAACCTTAAGTTTTATTTTGGAATCTGTGAGTCTACAATTACCTTTTCTTTCCTGGCTACAGATATCATGGGTTAGTGGCCGACTGGTAGATGAGTTCCTTGAGTGAGAGAGTGGTCTTGGCTAACTAGGCTGTGGTCAAGAGTATTCATTTCCTTTGTTTTTTTTTCAGTTCAGGTGTATGGGTTGAGGTGATTTCTGTAAATGAGATTTGTGTGGGGTAGATACCAAGTTAAGTCAAATACAGGAATAATTACACAATTTCTATGTAAGGGTTTGTTACGCTGTGTGAGTGTAGTATTCAAGCCCCCTCCTTCCATGACTTCTTTTTTACTCTCCTTTCTTCAGCTGTGACTTTTATCCGTTCCATGTCCACTGCCATATGTATTTAGCAATGAAGCTCAGGCATTGGATTCGTTCATGGCAGATGGACCTGTGCAGAACACATGGAATATCTCCTGAGTCATGACAACAGAGGGAGATGTTAAGATGATTTAGAAATATATCGACTGCTTTGCTTGAAACAGTCATGTGATTAGATGATTATTTCTTTTTTCTTGAGGAAGGCAGTAATTATAGTCTCATACATCTTCTAGAGATAATGGCTTTTCTTGCTTGACTGAGTTTTGTAAAGAAATAAATTTCCCCCTATCATTTAAATTCTCTTTGTTCTTTACAAAGCCATGCTAAAAATTCTAACCCCAGAGTTTCAGCCTTCCAAAAAGTTAGCTGGTGTTAAATGTGGGTGTGTTCAAATCAATGAAACTCAAAACAAAAACTTTGAGAGTTAAAAAACTCCACCTCAAAAGAAAACCCTGAAAAACAGGCAAGATATTCTGACGGTGAAAAGAGCCATTGAACCAGAATAATATTTTACTATGGGTTGCATTAGTGTGCATGAAATACAATATGTGTAGAAAACATCAAGCAAGTTATTAACCATAAGACTTCTGGTCATCTTGGACCCCTGATGATTTGTTAGTATTTTCTAAAGCAAGGTTTCTCAGCCTCGGCATTATTGACATTTGGGGCTGGGCAGTTCTTTGTTGTAGACATCTGTCCTGTGCGTTGTAGAACGTTGAGCAGCATTACTGTGCCCTCCACCCCCCAATTATGACAATTAAAAGTGACTCCTGACATTGCCAGTAACCCCTATAGGGTAAATTTGTCCTGGCTGAGAATCACTTAAGTAAAGAATCAAGAAAGTAAACTCTACCCTTTTTACATGGGCTAGCTTGCTGGCTGACTGTAGATTGAATTGATCTTGCACTTGCCATTTCAGTTGAGGTTTCCCTTTGAAAGCAATAGTATCCTAGAAAACTTTACTATGAATCGTTTGTTTGTTTGAATGTTTCTGTCCATCAGTGGACTTAGTAGAGAAATTCTCAGTATATCTAGGCTTGCATGAAAAATATGGGTTCAGTTTGAACGTCTTTGCTCTAAAGGGTTATTCTTTCAGGTTTCTTGAAGAGTAGAAATGTGTAAGGTTGATTATAGAGGCTGGGGAAAATTGTCTCCTCATTTAGGAACGCCATAGAATACAGCACATGAGCAAAGATGCCAGCTGCTGCTGCTGCTGCTGCTAAGTCACTTCAGTTGTGTCTGACTCTGTGCGACCTCATAGACGGCAGCCCACCAGGCTCCCCGTCCCTGGGATTCTCCAGGCAAGAACACTGGAGTGGGTTGCCATTTCCTTCTCCAATGCATGAAAGTGAAAAGTGAAAGTGAAGTCGCTCAGTCGTGTCCGACTCTTAGTGACCCCATGGACTGCAGCCTTCCAGGCTCCTCCGTTCATGGGATTTTCCAGGCAAGAGTACTGGAGTGGGGTGCCATAGCACATGAGCAAAGATGCCAGCTAGCTTAAGCTATTAGACGTGTCATTTTCTCCTGCCTTCATAATGGTTATTTTAAGAAATAAGACAAATCTATGGGTCTGTTCTTACCGCCATTTATTGGAAGGTTATTACTGGTTATTGCTCTTATACCTGTGTAACATTAGTTCTGATTCATTCATCTTCACTCTCCTGTACCTGGGTGTCAGCAAAGTAGTACAGCTTAGTCTATGCCAAAGTCACTATTGAAACATCTAGTTATTCTCTTCCAGGTATAATATAAAATTCACCTGAGGAATCAGCTATAAAATTAAAATATTCCTATCCAGGTTTTATCATGTACTTTTCTAAAAACAAGCAATGACTACTATATTTATCCCATTTAAAATAATTTTTAGTAAAATAAGCCCAAGAATTGGGAGAGAGGAGGCTTGTGAGACTCTGAGTTTGTGAGCTCCTTCTACAAATAAGACCAAAATGTGAGACCTCAAGACAGTATTTTCAGGAGAAAAAAAGCTTTTTTCTGTTTCTTTTCCAAGTTGAAATAATGTAAAAAGTACAAATATAATTACTATTTTCATTCAAGTGTGGTACTTTTCTGGGTAAGAGGGAAGAATACATTTTGTATGGTTGAAGAGAAAGTACTCAAGGAATATTAGAATGTGACTTGGATGAGTAGCCAGTGTAAATATATGCCTTGCTTGAAAGATGGTTATTGAGGGTTGCTCTGTACTAGGTCAAACCCAATTTGCATCTCAGAGGGAATATCTCTCTAGTTGGTAATAAGGACCATTGGTGAAAATATTTGGATGTTGATATGCAAAACAGTGATAACAAGCTGTAGCATGGGAAGAGGGGAAGATGGTGTGAAAGGGAAAGTTTCTCAGTCGTGTCCAACTCTTTTCGACCCCATGGACTGTAGCTTGCCAGGCTCCTCTGTCCTTGGAATTCTTCAGGCCAGAGTACTGGAGTGGGTAGCTGTTCCTTTCTCCAGGTGATATTCCCAACCCAGGGATTGAACCCAGATCTCCCGAGATGCAGGTGGATTCTTTGCTGTCTGAGCTGCCAGGGAAGCCAGTATAAAGTAACTATTTCATGGTAACATCTGTCGTGTCTATTTTCTGGTCTTGAATTTTATTGCTGATTTTGTAGATTTGTTGAAGGAGATCTTCCACCTAGTGAATTTGGGAAAGGCTTCCAGCAAGCAAATTCTTTTTGATTCATTCATCCTTGCTAATTTGATGATTTAGCCAATAAGAGCAGCATTCATGCTGAGCTAATTCTAATCGCCATGATCCCCATCTTTAAGTGGATAAGGGTGAACAAGAGGGTCCCCTCCTGTAACCCTAACTCTTCCCTCCACTCTTAGTTTTTACACAGTTGATAAATAACGAAGGCTAGATGTTTCTAAGAATTGCCGTTTCTTGCCTATTACTTTTTTGGAACAACTGCATATATGTTGGATCAGACCTTGGGGTTTTATTGAGTTAAAAGATTTTTTACTTTCATTTCCTAATAGGGACAATGAAGGTTAAACTATATCAATAAGCTTGACTACAGCTGCTCAGTTGTAGTCTCCTGATTAAATCTACTTTAAACATTTGTTTTTATTTCAAAGGGAATTTGAACTGCTGTTCCAAGCTGTGTGATTATGTCTCAAACACCAATATTTAAACTGTTCTTATTTTACTAGCATGCTAGCCTCACTATTTTCTTTAAAAACAAAGCACCAATAACAAAGTACTTTTTCTTACTTCTTAAAGATGTAGAAGTGTACCATAGTGTTACCATTTTTATTTTACTGTTACACTTGTGTAAGAAATCATAGCATAAATGTTAGCTGTTTACTGAAAATAAGATCACTTTGTGCCTTTAAAATGATCTTTCCTGTGGCTGTATTTTAATGTAAATATTTTTTTCTAATGTATCTTTTACTGGAATTTCTCTGTATCACCATTGGTATTTTGAAATGGTTTATCCAATTATCAGGTCTGAGAAAACAGACTGATTGTATTGGATGTCTTCAAGGTAACAAATACTAGATATTAAATATCCAGATGCTTCCTGGGCTTCCTGGGTGGCTCAAGCATCTCCCTGCAATGAAGGAGACCTGGGTTAGATCCCTGGATCAGGAAGATCCCCCAGAGAAGGGAATGGCTACCCACTCCAGTATTCTTGCCTATAGAGTCCCATGGACAGAGGAGCCTGGTGAGCTACACAGCCCATGGGGTTGCAAAGAGTTGGACATGACTGAGAGACTAACACTTTCACATTTTTCACTTTTTATCCAGATGCCTTAATACCTCCTTGTAAATGGCATGTAATTAAGTCAGTGATGATTTTAAGTTAGTTATAAAGTATTTTTAGGAGATTTCCTTAAGTTTCCTTGCCACTCTACTTCTCTCTTACTCCTAGTTGAGGATAATTACCACCAAGAGTAGAAACGTAGTGTCAACATTGAAGTTGGTTACAATGCCCTCACAATGATGCAGCTCTGTAAGTCAGGAAACTCCGGTTTTCTTTCTAGCCATAATCTCTTAGTCATGGCATTGGCACAAGTTTAGGAACACTTCCCTTGAGTTCCAAAACTTTCTTGTTTTTAAGTCTAAGATGAACATTTATGTGCCAACTTTCAGCCTTGAGGGCAACTTTTTTCAAAACATTAATGAATTAGAATTCCTAAAGCAGCCCTGTAATTAACTTGTAGAGTTAAAAAAAAAAAAATTGATTCAGAGTAAGATTATGTCATACATGACAGTTTTATTCAGACACAAAACACTTCAAACATTTCTCTTTAGGCACCTTCTAAATATAGAAATTGGAAAGGGAAGAACCAATGATGACGATAAGAACTGGAACCCAGGTGTAAGACTGGTATCAGGGCATTGGTTACTTGATGGGGTTTAGGCCCATGAATTATCCCTCCTTTCCTAAAAATGCTTAGTGAACACCTACTCTGTGCCAGGTACTGTTCTAGGAACTTGGGACACAGCTACAAATATTCCCTAGCAACATCATAGAAAAGATAACTAAAGGGATAGTTTGTGATTATTTAATAAGAAGGAAGATCATCACTAGAAGCCAGCCTTGTCCACCATAAACAAATGTTCTAAAGCAACAGGTCACTGAACTGGTCCCATGGGAGGGGGTCCAGGAGACTCACTAGAGGTCATACAGTAGCCCATGATGGGTGTTGTTTTACTTTCACAGTTTCTGCTTGTTTTAAAAATTTAAACCAACATTTGCATACCTTCAGATTTTAGATAAAACCCTCAGTCTCTGGTTTTTCAATGAATCTGGTAACAGGCTTGCATTTCCCCAAGGCAACCTTTATATGGGGTAACCTGTAGACAGGATAAGAATCTCTGGTTTCCTTCTTCTCTTTTGCCATCTCCTTGACATTATGCCTATTTTAGTCATTTATGTTTTGCTTATTCATACTTTCATGCATTGGAGAAGGAGGTGGCAGCCCACTCCAGTGTTCTTGCCTGGAGAATCCCAGGGACAGGGGAGCCTGGTGGGCTGCAGTCTACGGGGTAGCACAGAGTCGGACACGACTGAAGCGACTTAGCAGCAGCATACCATCCTTTTCCTTTCAGATATCTGTCTTAATTCCTGCAGTGTGTCTGTTGTTGTGGCCTCAGTAGAGTTGATGGAAAAGCAGACAAGATAATAATATCTGTAGGCAAAATCTTAAATAGTTGAGAAAAAAATGCTCAATTTTAAGGACCAAGATGTAAATCCATGTAAACTTGGACAGAGGTTTCTGACAGCTTGCCTTAGAGCTTATACTTGTCCTCTTTTTATTTTTTATTTTTAAATGTGGGATGAAAACATGGGAAATTTATTTAGTCTAGTTTATAGATGTTGGAGCAATAACACATAGATCATGTACTGGGTATCAAAATCTAAAACTAAAAACAATTCATATGAGTTTCAGTCTCCAAAGGATATTTTATCAGGAATACATTTCAACTATTTTAGTTGAAGAAAATCAATCATAAGTCCAGTGATTTCATTTTATCTACAAATAGAATCATCCTTTTTATTCTTTTATCCATGACACATCACTAATAGTGTCACATGATTTTCGATTCAGATTCTTTATATCCACCTCATTTTTATTCTAAATTAGACTAGCCTCCTGATCTGTTAAAATTCACAGATCTTCCTGTGAACTGTGATGTCATCCTGTGAACTGTGATGTCATCCTGTGAACTGTGATGTCATTGTCAGCTGGCTGTTGCCATTGTATTGGGTTGGCCAGAAAGTTTGTTCTGATCTTTCTGTAAGATCGTTTGGAAAAACCTGAATGAACTTCTTGGCCAACACAGGGCGGTCTCAGTTTTGTTCCTGTTGTTCAGTCACTAAGTTGTGTCTGACTCTTTTGCGACCCTGTGGACTCTAACCTGCCAGACTCCTCTGTCCCTGGGGTTCTTCAGGCAAGAATACTGGAGTGGATTGCCATTTCCTTCTCCAGGGGATCTTCACTGAACTCCCATGATCTTGGTTAGCTGACAGTAAGTATACTATAGATGCCACAATACAAAGTAGCCACGGCCTGTATGTAGCAAGAGAAATTGGATAATTTCTCTCTATTCACTGAGCACTTCCTCAGTGCTAGGAACTGTGACAATCCATGTCTACTTCCTCACTCCGTCCTCACAATCACTCTGTTATCCTCATTTTACCAGATGACCGTTATTAATGACCTTTCAAGTGATGGCTTCTGGTCATAATTAACCACACTTGGAATCTCGTTTTGAGTTGCAGATGCTTCATGCTGAGAAGGGAGGTCAGAGCACGCAGGAACCTGTCTTTAAGGAGGCACGGTAGTTGTAGGCAGACCAGCTCCCAAAGGTGTTCACAGTCTAGTCCATTGCATCTGTGAATACACTGCAAGACGAGGGGGGATTAGGGTGAAATTAGGGTTGCAGGAGAGGAGCCCGGATTAGCCAGGGGTAGGGGGGAGCATTGTAGTCACCAGGGTCCTTTAAGTGGAATGTGGAGTGAGAAGCAGATAGGTGGTCGCGGAAGAGAGCCTTAGCCCAATGCTTCTGGTTTTGAAGATGGAGGAAGTGGGCTTCAGAAAGGAAAAGAAAATAATTTTCTCCCAGAGCTTCTAAAAGGAACACAGCCCTGCTGACACCTTGATTTTAGTCCAGGGAGACGGATTTTGAATTTCTAGCCTTTGCTATTGTTAAATCATAGACTTGTCTTGTTTTAAGCCATTAAATTATGGTAATTTGTCACAGCATTAGTGGGAACTTAATACAGTGGTTAAGAGTATGGACTTAAGTTGAACCGCTTGGTTTGAATCTCAACTCTACCACTTACTGGATGACCTAGGTAAGTCACATATCTCTTAAACCTCAGTTTCACCATGTGTAAAATGGGAACAATAAGATGTAAGCTTCTTTTCATGAGAAGTTGAGGTTGTTGAGGAAATAAGCTATTAGTGAAGGGCCAGTTGGGATAATAAGAGAACTGAAAAATGTCATGTGAGGGACCAGAGATGTTGAGGAAACCAGGGATATTTAATAAGAAAATGTGAGTTGGGGGGACCATGTGGACTTATGAGGCAGGAGAGCTCAAGGGCTATTGTGGGGAAGCAAGATGAAATTTATATTGCATTATGTAGGCAGAGTTAGGATCAATATTTTACAATTACAGCAAGGAAGTCTTTGGGCATTTTTGACATAGAAATGACTAAAAGTGAGTCAGCCTAATAAAGCAGGGAGTCCCTGAGGCTGGAGAGACTTCAACAAGGGCTAATGATCCAGACGCATCCCCTGTGAGAGAGTCCCTGAAGGGGGTGGGTCAGCTGCAGTGAAGGAACACCAATTCTTCCCCAGCAGCCTCTAAAGTGTTACTGTGTAGTTTTCCTCCATTAAATGTGCTTTATTGATTTATAAAATCTGTGTTTTGGCATCATTATGACAGGGTTCTGTAAGCAATTACTTGTTTTGCTTGAAACATACAACATGGATAACTTGCAGGCAGAACTGGTTTCTTCTATTCCCATTTTGTCCCTCTTCTTTCCACCAGTCTGTTCTCTGACAGAACTTTTTTTTTTTAATAAATCTGAATGTCTTTATTTTTTAATTGAAGGATACTTGCTGTACAGAATTGTGTTGGTTTCTGCCAAACATAAGCATGAATCAGCCATAGGTACACATATGTCTCCTCGCTCTTGAGCCTCCCTCCCACCTTCCTCCCCATCCCACCCTTCTAGGTTGTTACAGAGCCCTGGTTTGAGTTGGCTGAGTCATACAGCAAATTCCCATTGGCTATCTCTTTTATATAAGGTAATGTAAGTTTCCATGTTATTCTTGCCATACATCCTACCCTCTCCTTCCTCCCCTCCCAACCCATGTCCATAAGTCTGTTCTCTATTTCTGTGTCTCCACTGATGCCCTGCAAGTAATTTCATCAGTACCATCTTTCTAGATTCCATACATATGTGTTAGTATATGTTATTTGTTTTTCTCTTTCTGACTTTCTTCATTCTGTGTAATGGGCTTTAGGTTCATCCACCTCCTTAGAACTGACTCAACTGTGTTTCGCTTTATAACTGAGTAATATTCCATTGTATATACATACCACAGCTTCCTTATCCATTCATCTGTTGATGGACATCTAGGTTGCTTCCGTGTTCTATTGTAAATAGTGCTGCACTGAACTTTGAGATACATGTGTCTTTTCCAATTTTGGTTTCCTCAGGGTATATGCCTAGGAGTGGGATTGCTGGGTCACATGGTGGTTTTATTCCTAAACTTCTAAGGAATCTCCATACTCTTCTTCCATAGTGGCTGTATCAATTTACATTCCCATCAATAGTGCAAGAGGGTTCCCTTTACTCCATACTCTCTCTAGCATTTTTTGTTTGTAGACTTTCTGATGATGGCCTTTCTGACCATTGTGAGTTGATATCTCATTGTATTTTTGACTTGCATTGTTCTGATAATGAGTGATGCTGAGCATCTTCCCGTGTGTTTGTATTCCATCTGCATGTCTTCTTTGGAGAAACGTCTGTTTAGGTCTGGAGCAAAAGAGCAAATTAGCCAAGATGGCGTGGTCAGGCCCTCTTGCCTCATGATCTCTCGCTCTCGCTAGCTGGGATCACTTACAGCACTCCATATGTGTGTGTCACAAGGTGCTTGCTTGGCTACCGGCTCCTGTTGGTCTGTAAGCATACATAAGCTTCGCCTGAGGGCCCTGGTGGGCTGCGTTGTGGTTAGGTTGCGTTGTGGCCACACTGAGGCCGCATGTGGCTGTTTCGTGGCTGCGTCCACTGGGTCAACCATGAGAGGAGAGAATACAGCGTGTCTGTGCTACGGCTGCTGCACCAGCCAGGAGAGAATAAATGTGTCTGCAGTTCCTACGACTCCTTGAGTTTTCTTCCAGTCTCTTACCTCTTGCCTTACCTACCCTAGCTTCTGCGAACAGTGGGCACAGTGTGAACAGTGAGACAGTTGGTGCTGTGAGCATGATGAACAGTAATACAAGGTCTTTTTCCCACTTTTTAAGTTTTTTTTTTCTGGTATTGACTGGTATGAGCTGCTGACAGAACTTCTTAAGCATCCATGTCAACAGTTTGTTTTTTTTTCCTAAATGTAGGTAAGTCTTAGAATTACTTCATTTTTGGTGTAAAATTTAGTTTGGGTAATATGCAGGACTATATCTTAATTCATGCTGAAGTTTGACAAAGCCTATTATTGCTCCTGTGTAGTTAATCATACCCCGAGTAGATTAAGCATTTCAATAAATAGTATTTTCCTAAAGCACTCAGCCCTCTATCCCTCTATCCCTCTAACCTGGTGCAGCCCTAACTTACATCTCTTAGTTCTGTCTCTCTCAGTCTGGCTTTGCTCCTGTGCCTCCAAGCAGTGCTGGAGCAAAATCAATTCACCAAGCTGCTGACATAGTTATCGTAAATCATCTCCTGGGCCTTCAGTGTCCCTCGGCAGTTCCTATTAAGCATTCCTGGTTGGGTCCTATTTTCACATGTGACAAGACTACTGCTCTCCTTGTCCTCAATTCCTTTCTTATCAGCAAAGGACTGAGCCTTTTTCATTGTAGAGAAGTAAAGTCCCAAGGAGAGTTTAAAAGACCAGCTGCTTACTTTCTTTACAAATAAGTATGGAAGCTGGATCTCTGTGTATTTACCTACATGTTAAAGACAGAAATTGTAGATGTGCTACTTCACCGCTTATGTTTATTAACAAAGCCATAAACTACAGGATGAGTTTTCCATAACAATGTAAAAAAGCTCGGGCCAGCTGATCAAAATTTTGACTAAACTACTTTCTTAATGGAAACCATACTTAAAATGCAAATTTGGATACACTGTTGTCACTGTGCTTCTTGGGAGTTTCTTTAAAATAATTTTGATCATGATTCAGTTCAGTTCAGTTCAGCCGCTCAGTCATGTCCGACTCTTTGTGACCCCATGAATTGCAGCACGCCAGGCCTCCCTGTTCATCACCAACTCCCGGAGTTCACTCAAACTCACATCCATCGAGTCGGTGATGCCATCCAGCCATCTCATCCTCTGTCGTCCCCTTCTCCTCCTGCCCCCAATCCCTCTCAGCATCAGAGTCTTTTCCAATGAGTCACCTCTTCGCATGAGATGGTCAAAGTATTGAAATTTCAGCTTTAGCATCGGTCTTTCCAAAGAACACCCAGGGCTGATCTTCTTTAGAATGGACTGGTTGGATCTCCCTGCAGTCCAAGGGACTCTCAAGAGTCTTCTCCAACACCGCAGTTCAAAAGCATCAATTCTTCGGCACTCAGCTTTCTTCACAGTCCAACTCTTGCATCCATACATGACCACAGGAAAAACCATAGCCTTGACTAGACGGACCTTTGTTGGCAAAGTAAAGTCTCTGCTTTTGAATATGCTATCTAGGTTGGTCATAACTTTCCTTCCAAGAAGGGAGCGTCTTTTAATTTCATGGCTGCAGTCACCATCTGCAGTGATTTTTGGAGCCCCCCAAAATAAAGTCTGACACTGTTTCCACTGTTTCCCCATCTATTTCCCATGAACTGATGGGACTAGATGCCATGATCTTTGTTTTCTGAATGTTGAGCTTTAAGCCAACTTTTTCACTCTCCTCTTTCACTTTCATCAAGAGGCTTTTAGCTCCTCTTCACTTTCTGCCATAAGGGTGGTGTCATCTGCATATCTGAGATTATTGAGATTTCTCCAGGCAATCTTGATTCCAGCTTGTGTTTCTTCCAGTCCAGCGTTTCTCATGACGTACTCTGCGTATAAGTTAAATAAGCAGGGTGACAATATACAGCCTTGATGTACTCCTTTTCCTATCTGGAACCAGTCTGTAGTTCCATGTCCAGTTCTAACTGTTGCTTCCTGACCTGCATACAGGTTTCTCAAGAGGGAGGTCAGGTGGTCTGGTATTCCCATCTCTTTCAGAATTTTCCACAGTTTATTGTGATCCACACAGTCAAAGGCTTTGGCATAGTCAATAAAGCAGAAGTACATGTTTTTCTGGAACTCTCTTGCTTTTTCAATGATCCAGCAGATGTTGGCAATTTGATCTCTGGTTCCTCTGCCTTTTCTAAAACCAGCTTGAACACGGTTCAAGTTCACGGTTCACGTACTGCTGAAGCCTGGCTTGGAGAATTTTGAGCATTACTTTACTAGCGCATGAGATGATTAGAGTATCATAAAAATGGAATTCAGGCACTTTGGTGGCAGTCTAATGGTGATCTCTATAATCACTAGGTGATTCATGTCCACACTAAGGAAAAACTGTTTTAGATCATATTTGGAAGTTGCTTCCTTGTTATTTGCCAGAAAACTTGTCTACAAAGGCTCTAATCACCTGGAGGAGTGTCTTAGAATATGGAATCTGATTCAGAGCTGGGGTGGAGATACAGCATTTCTGCATTTCTAACAGGTTCCCAAGTGATGCCAAGGCTTATGGTTTGTGGACTTCATATTGAGTATCTACAGTCTAGGTCAGCTCTTCTTCAATTTGTTGGTGCCTCAGCATCACTTGACTTCCCTGGTGCCTCAGACAGTAAAGACTCTGCCTGCAATGCAGGAGACCTGGGTTCGATCCCTGGGTTGGGAAGATCCCCTGGAGAAGGAAATGGCAACCCCCCTCCAGTATTCTTGCCTGGAGAATCCCATGGACAGAGGAGCCTGTTGGGCTACGGTTCATAGGGTTGCAAAGAGTCTGACGTGACGGTAGGTGACTTAGCACAGCATAACTTGAGGGATTACTTTCTGCCTGCCTCTCTGGTGATTCTGATGTGAGTGATAGGAGACTGTTATTCTAAAGCATAGACTTTAGAATGAATAAATTTCAATTTCCGGCAATGGTTACAACTTCTTGGCACATACCTGATAACATTCTGGCATTGTTAACAAGTGTCAGAAATTAACAAGGTGATTCTAAAATTCAGATATAAATGCTAGTACACCTTTTCATTTTATTTTTATATTTTTATTGGTGTATAGTTGGATTACAGTGTTGCATTAGTTCCAGGTGTACAGCAAAGTGAATCAGTGAATACATATCCACGTATCCACATTTTTAAAGATTCTTTTCTCATATAGGCCATTGCAGAGTATTGGGTAGAGTTTGCAGAAGCACCTTTTACACCTTGGTTTATGGCGGTGAAATTCCCATGATATAAAATTAGTCATTTGAACGTTACCAATTCAGTGGCATTTAGTATATTCACAGTGTTGCACAACCACCAAAACTTTCCATTACTCTCTTACTTTTTAATTGTTTTTTCTCCATTTCACTTTCCCTCCTCTCTACCCCCAGAAACCAATAATCTACATTCTATCTCTGTTCTGTTTGGCTCTATCAATTCTGGGTACCTCATATGAATGGACCATGTGATCCTTGTGTGTCTAGCTTCTTTGGTTTATTTAGTGCAGTATTCTGGAGGTTCACCCACCCTATAGCATGTGTAAGTACTTTTATTTTTTTTTTATGTCTGAATAATCCATTGTATGGATGTATCACAATTTGTTTATCCATCTATTTGTTCATTGACATTTTAGCTGTTTCCACCTTTTGACTGTTGTGACTAGTGCTGCTATCAGTGTGTATGTACATATACTGTACTTGTTTGAAAATCAGTTATTTAGGGTATGTACCTAGAGAGAAATTATCTTTTAATGGGGAGGACTGGGAGTGAGGAGTGGAGGTGTGGGATGAGGAGGAAAACAGTAAAATAGCAAAATATTGACTGATAAGAACTTGCTAAAATATGATTGATTTAACTCTGGGCTCCTGACATGATCCCCAGCTGCCATTACCTCTGATAAAAGAACACAGGAACGTCCTTAGATGACATGAGAATATGTTACTGGATAAGTGCTTTTTGAAGGAAAAGGAGATGAAAGGTTCTAAGGGGAAGTGTTACAAAGTCCTGTGTTACCCTTGGATCCGCTGTTAGAAAATTCATGTTGGCCTCATGTTACACTCTCATAACTCTCTTTTCAGGATTTATAATGCAGTTAGAAAGGAATTTGATCTCCTTTGATTTGATCTGATCTATAGACTCTATAGAAATGTCTAATTGTGTTCATGTTTAAGCCTGGAAAATGCTGGGAGGAAGTAGAACATGGTCCTATATTTGGGTCCAGGAGAAGAAGCGTGAGAACTGCTTTTCCCACTCATCTCCTTTCAGAAACAGAGCACTGGAGGGTCCTAAATTGGAGGGTTGGGAGATGGTAGCTTTGGGAGGGGTGATGGGAAACTTGAATGAAAGACAAGACTGTCTGCTGGCACTGAAAAGGGGAGATTTTGGATGATTCTTGCTCTATAGTAAATGGCTAATCTTCAGTTCAGTTTCTCAGTCGTGTCCGACTCTTTGCAACCCCATGGACTGAAGCACACCAGGCCTCCCTGTCCATCACCAAATCCCAGAGTTTACTCAAACTCATGTCCATTGAGTCGGTGATGCCATCCAACCATCTGATCCTCTGTTGTCCCCTTCTGCTCCCACCTTAAACCTTTCCCAGCATCAGAGTCTTTTCAAATGAGTCCATCTTTGCATCAGGCTAATCTTCAGTTTCACTTATTTATTCCTTAAACGTCTGGAGTTTATGTTGACTGAGGATCCTCCATTTGATGGTCAAAGTCTTTGGATAGTTTCCATTCTTGCCTTGTTGAAACTTTTCGTAGCTCCATTTGACCATATGACTCTTTCATCTTGAAACTCTCTCTTCCTTTCTTTTTTTGCCTGCACTGTGTATAGCATGTGGGATCTTAGTTCCCTGGCCAGGGATTGAACCCATGCCCTGTGCAGTGGAAGCACAGAATTTTAACCACTGGATGGCTAGGGAAGTCCTTTCTTCTGTTTACTTCTGCTTTTCCTCTGATTTCTCTGATTGCTTTTTTTTTTTTTCCTTTTCTAAACTTTTAAAAATATTGGTGTCTGACTATGAATCCTCATTTGCTTTCCTAAGACGGCTCATTCATATCCTTAATTTCAGCTACTACTAATGTGTGCTTGATTTCCCCAAGCCATGTTTTAAGCTCAAACTTCCCATGACCTCCAAACCCAATTTACTATTAGCTGGGAATCTTGATAGGGATATCTCAAAGTTACCATCTTTAAAACAGTTTATCTTTCTGCTCCAGATTAATGTCTAGTCTGTGCGCTTTATTATGAGTATTGTCACCAGCTTCTAAAGTGGTTCTAATGATTCTCACCTGATAGTCCCTTATATCTATAAATTGTGCCTAATCAACTAGGTCCTTCAGCTGAAATGATTTCCAAGTGGAGTGTTAAGGTGCTGCCTGGCCTTCTGTTCCTGATTATAGTAAAATGTAAGAGAGAAAGTGAGGGTGGAATGGTAAACATTAGGGGCCACAGGAATTGCTAGTTTTGAGAATTATCAGGCTTTTTATGTTATAAATCATGATTTTTTTCAGAAAAAATTGAGAAATTAATTTCAGCAAAGATCAAATTCAGAACACTGGTGGGAAAATAAGGTATTCTAAAAGTGAAGCTGAGAGAGTGTGGCTGTTAAATCCTTTAAGATCTTAGAAAGATCCCACATGGAGCCTTGGAAATCTATTCAGTCTAGCAGTAGGACTTCTAAGAAGCTTAAGGGGTGGTGTCCCTTAGTCATCTCAGCAGACTAAGATACGAAAGGGCTTCTCGTGTAAGGATTTGTGGTTGTGTGCTTTTGACTAATGGAGCGAAATCCAGTAAGATTCACAGAAGACATATAGTATTTTTGATGGAATTGTATTTGCAGGAACTTTACAGACTTAGAAAGGGACAAAAGGTTACAAAATACAGGGACATTTGATCCCCCAAACTTCTACAGTCGGGGAGCAGACTGAGAAAATTCCTATCTGCAAACATGAGCTACTTTCCAAGGAAAGGGAAAGATAATTTTTAAGGTGGAACAAAGTGTGCAGAGAGTGAAGCAAAAAACCATGAAGGAAATATTCCACAGCCTTGAATTCTAAGGAAGCACCACCAACCTATGCTTTGCAGGATTTCAGAATTTCTGTGGATCAGTGTGCCTTTCATTTTGGCACACATTAAACTAGAGAGTTTACTGGTTATCCTACACCTGTCCCACCATTGTGTGTTGGGTGTGTGGGGCAGTAACTTTGTTGCTTTAGTTTCCTGGCATTCAAGTTGAGAGAACTATATTCAAGGGCTGTTTTGAAGGAACTACACCTGAGGAGCCTCCTTTATACCTGGATCTGACTTGTATGATGAGATTCTGGACTCTGAGGTCACCTTATCAAAGGATGAGAATGTTTAGGTCCTTGAGAGAGAGTTGGTGTATTTGGATGTGAGAAGAACATGAATCTTGGGGCCAGAATGTGAGCTGTGTTATCAAATCCACAAGGTGGTCTCCGGTGATTCTCACCACCTGCTATTGACGGCCTTGTATAGTCCTTCCTACCTTAACTAGGGCTGACCTATGTAACCTAGACAGCATATTAAAAAGCAGAGACATTACTTTGCCCACAAAGGTCCATCTAGTCTAAGCTATGGTTTTTCCAGTAGTCATGTATGGATGTGAGAGTTGGACCATAAAGAAAGCTGAACACTGAAGAATTGATGCTTTTGAACTGTGGTGTTGGTGAAGACTCTTTGAGAGTCCCTTGGACTGCAAGGAGATCCAACCAGTCCATCCTAAAGGAAATCAGTCCTAAATATTCATTGGAAGGACTGATGCTGAAGCCGAAACTCCAATACTTTGGCCACCTGATGTGAAGAACTGACTCATTGGAAAAGATCCTGATGCTGGGAAAGATTGAAGGCAGGATGAGATGGGGATGACAGAGGATGAGATGGTTGGATGGCATCACCGACTTGATAGACATGAGTTTAAGTAAGCTCCAGGAGTTGGTGATTGACAGGGAAGCCTGGTGCATTGTAGTCCATGGCGTTGCAAAGAGTCAGAAATGACTGAGCAACTGAATTGAACTGATGTAACCTGATCTGAAGTATAAGAAGTTCGGTCATGAAAACCTACAGCTTCCGTCTTGCTTTCTCTGGGATCACTCGGTCATGCAGCTCTCTGGAGCTTTCCATTTGGTTAAGAGCTGAGGCTTCCTGCCAACAGCCAGCCCTGATTTACTGCCTTGTAAGTGGCTCCTTCAAGCCCCAGAAGGTCTTCAGTTTGTAGCCCCAGCTGACCTTATTGTCAACCTGATGACAGACCTCCAAGCCAGAACCATGCAAATTAGTGTTAGTCGCTCAGTTGTGTTGACTCTTTGTGACCCTGTGGACTGTAGCCCACCAGGTTCCTCTGTCCTTGCTGGGATTCTCCAGGCAAGAACACTGAAGTGGGTTGCCATGCTCTCCTCCAGGGGATCTTTCCAAGCCAGGGATGGAACCCATGTCTCTTGTGTCTCCTGCATAGGCAGGTGGATTCTTTACCTTTTGAACCATCAGGGAAGCAACTTAAGCCACCCCCAAATTCCTGACCTTCAGAAACTATGTGAAATCATAAATATCTGTGATTTTAAGCTGCTAAGTTTTAGGATAATCTGCCGTGAAGCAGTAGATAACCAACAGAGGTATTACACTGGACTCATAGAAACCTAGGAATCTTGGTAAATTTTTGTAGCTTCATCATCTTGCCTGCCTCAGGCTTCCCAGCTGGCTCAATGGGTTAGGAACCTTCGTGCAGTGCAGGAGATACAGGTTCAATTCCTGGTTCAGGAAGATCCGCTGCAGGAGGGCAGGGCAACCCACTCCAATATTCTTGCCTGGAGAATTCCATGGACAGAGGAGCCTATTGGGCTACAGTCTATAGCTTGCAAACAGTCAGACAACTGAAGTGACTGAGTACGCCTCCTGCCTCAGTTGTTAGTGAGTACCATTCCTAATTCATTAATCTCCCGTTTGCCTGGACTCCCTTCACCCGATGTCTGTTATGACTGCCCTTATAATTTATTCAAGACTAAGGGGGTGGAAAAGGGATTGAAGAGAATATGAAAATCTTCAGAAAAATAACCTTTTCTGTTTATATACTGTCTGGTTTTATTCATGTCATAGAAAAAATTTAAACTAAGACGAGCTATTGCAGATTTTCAGGGATCATTTATTTGTTTCTATTTTTGTGAAGCTACTTTGGGTCCTCATAGGGTAGGAATTGCAGTTATTTAGTTCAGGCTTTTGACTTGAGATTTTTATGCAAGTTACACTGTGAGATATTTGCATGCACGATTGGGCTAGGGGAGAGCTGGGCTTCCCTCCCCTTGCAAGAGAGGTGTTTTCCTTGGTAATGGGTTGGATGTATGCTCAGTGGTTCAGTCATGCCTGTCTTTGTGGCCCCATGAACTGTCGCCCACCAGGCTTCTCTGTCAATGAGGTTTACCAGGCAAGAATATGGAGTGGGTTGCCATGCTTTTCTCCAGGGGATCTTCCTAACCCAGGGATCGAACTCATCTCTCCTACATCTCCTGCAGTGGTAGGAAGATTTTTTAACACTGAGCCACCTGGGAAGCCTTTGGTGTAGTGGGTTACAGATTCACAACTCACTCATTTCACCGATGAAGTGAATGGGGCCAGAAAGATTGACTAAGGTTTCTGAAAGCCACACAGTTGGTGAGTGGCAGAGCTAACTTGTGCTGGCCACCAGTTCAATGAGATAAGATTCATTTTAGGCTTGCCCTTTGTTTTAACTTGCATTTATCTTTACTAGTTTCAAGGGAAAATGATTCCACTAAATAATGACTAAATCCTTCTCTTTTAATATGTTGAGCTGGGTGTGGCTTCTTGATGTTTCAACAGACATGAAAATTTTATTTAATAATTTTCTCTCTCCCCTTAGGCAACTCTCTGCCTAGGTCCTTTGAAATTACAAAAACTAAATTACCAGCGGGCTCAAGTCCAGCAAGCACAATGTAGGTTACAATTCTGATCTTCGTACAACCTGTTCCTGCTGCATAGGCCATTTGAGACTTTGTTCATAAAAAAAATTGTTTTTTAAAACGTGAGCATCACTGAACTGTTTAAAAGATTCTGCTTTTTAATGTAAAGGCTTTACTTAGAACCAGAATTTGATCATATTTATTATATGTTTTTTCTTTGTCTCCAACGCAATATAGTCCCTTTTGTTTTTAAGTGGTTTCTTTCTAAATATTTGGGTGGGTTTTGAGGTATGTGTGGCTTTATCTGTTTTTTACCACTCTGTCAACTGGATGAATGCTATTATGTTTTTATAAAATATGTGAAGAATTGTTTTGGCTGTCAGCTCAATGTGTTTACTTCCAATTTAACTTATTTTTTTTTATAACATTCAGAAGCAAATTGAATTTGTGGGAAGACTCCTAGTGAATTATTTTTCCTTTTTGAAGTGAGATTTACTTCTGTAGGGGCTTTCCTGTGTGACTCAGATAGTAAAGAATCTGCCTGCAATGCAGGAGACCTGGGTTTGATCCCTGGGTTGGGACGCTCCCCTGGAGAAGGGAATGGCTACCCACTCCAATATTCTTGTCTGGGGAATTCCATGGATAGAGGAGCCTGGCAGGCTATAGTTCATAGAGTCACAAAGAGTCAGACAAGACTGAGACACTAACACCCCCCCTCCCACCCCCCCAAATCATTTGTTCTTGTCTGCTTCTCTGAGGATCAGTTTTAGAACCATTAATTTGAATTGTTTGGTAATTAGATTGTATAGGTTTTAAAAGTTATGTGAATGTAATGTAATAATCACTTTTGCCCCCTTGGTATGTTGCCAATACATTACTATTAACAACCTTCCCCACCCCCCTGCCCTGGCCAAAGTCAGATTGAATGCCTTCCATTGAGCTGTTCAACTTTTGAACTAAGTTCCTTTAATCTTTGACCTCTTATTTAAAATGAATCATGGATTGCAGCCTTCAGCTAGGTCATTCACGCTGCCTTTTACTGATAATACACTAGAATAATTTCCTGCCATTACAAACAGGTTTTTTTTTTTTTTTTTTAATACTGTCCCTGAGTTCCCTAACAGCACTGCCTTCCTCTGCCATACGTTTGTTCCCCTTTCCCTAAATCCCCTCACTCTTCAAGAATCCAAGCTATTGAATTTAGCCTCTTCACTGTCCTCCATTCCCTGTCTATGATTCCCCCCTCCTCTGCCATCCTGGCCTGAGTTCCCAACATGGGAAAGAGTAACTGCCGGTCTCCACGTCGCAGCTCCTCTTGGGAGCTGCCTCCCTTACAGTTCCCTCATGACCACCTGTCAGGGAGGGCAGAGAGGTCTTAGGAGGCCAGTCTCTTGCTGCCTGAGAACCTAACAAATCCGAGGTGGAGAGTCCCATGGCCACAGCCCAAGTTCAACCCCATCAAGGGTTTTCTTTCCCGATGCGGAGTACAGACAGAAGCTCCAGCCAGTTCTGCTCGACCAGCGTGTGTCCCTGTTGTTAGTGTGGGTGTGGCCGTTGACGTGAACCAGAAGCCTGGGTCTGTGAATGGAGGATTTGAGTTTTGAAATTAGATAGGAGGGCCACCGAGATTTTCAGGTTGCGGAGGCAACTCCTGAGGCAGGTGCAGGGCGTGAGGAAGGACCACACCTCGACCCTGCGGCTCAGCCAATGAACACTAGGCTTCTCCCGGGTCCTAGAGTGCGGTTTCGCTGTCTGTCAAGAGCCGGCTCAGCAACCAAACCCAGATTCCAGGTGTGGTATTCCACAGTCGTTCTGTAATTTGTAATCATAGAAACAGAATGTTCCTCCTCTCCCTTCCTCCCTGCCAACAGTTTCTGGGTGGGTGAATGTCAGTAGCTGGAGTTATTTTTAAAGAGGAGAGGTGAAGCTTGTCGTGCAAAGCTGGGAAGAGGGCGTTTGTTTGCAGAGCAGACCTGACATCAAAGTGTAGGTTACTGCTCGGTGGCCAGGCACTTGTCCTCTAACAGGTAATGTTTAACGTGCCAGTCACAAAGATCACAGGAACAGCATATGCCTGGCATCAGAGAACACTGCCGTTTATGCTCCGGAAAACTGAAAGGCTGTACATGCCCACAGATTAGTATAATTTTTTTTTAAATACGTGAATGCATTGGCCTTTCTTCCTCCTTTTTTTTTGCCAGCTATAATTGGACTTTGACGCTGGGAAGTTATATCATAAAAATTGGTAACCTTTGTCTGAGAGAGAGCTCAGCTAAGCAGTCACTTTCCACTTCTTTTCACAGGATAATATAAACGTTTTTTTGAAAGCTTGTGAACAGATTGGATTGAAAGAAGCCCAGCTTTTCCATCCTGGGGATCTACAGGATTTATCAAATCGAGTCACTGTCAAGTAAGTTTCACTGGTTTATTATATGTTGTTTTTATTTTTTAGGGCTTGTAGCTGGTGTGAATAATTTCTGAGAGTTCTTCTTACTGAAAAATCACCTCCTTGTCTTCCTCTGTTTGTATTCTAAAACAAACTATTTAAGAAATAGCTTTGTGAGTGTGAAGCTGTCTGTAATTGAGACCATGATAATGTTATTATTTGAAATCTCTATATTAACCGAAATGGTAGTTTGTATTTTAATGCCTGTCTAACATGGTTGTGTTTGGTTGCTAATGGTGAGGAGGCTTATTATATTTATAAAGAAAATGGAGAGGTTATAGTCTAGTTTACAGAGTGAAAATAATTATTTGAAATTAAGACATAATTGCTAACATAAAAATGAGAGTGGGATAGTTAGAAAAGAGACAATATTTGGAAAGCAGCAGCGCCTGGGACCAACATGCAACACTGAAGAATTTTGTCAACTGTGTCTGATTTCTAAAAATGAACTTTTTTTCCCACTGTTTTAATAGTATGGATGAGAAAGTGAAAGTGGGGATGTGTGTGAAAACGTGTGCAGGTGTTTGTGTTGTGTTTTAGATGGAAAATGCTGTTTATGTGTGAGTATATGGTTTCAGGAATCTGGTTTTAAACTCTTGTAAGATTTTTTTCTTATAAATCTAAATTTGCTTTCAGTGAATCAGAATAAGCTTGTGTTACTAGATAAGTGTGACAGGAAAATGATTTAATTCTGTAATAATGACTTCCTCCTTATCGTGGCTCTTAAATCTCATTAGCATTTTTTCCAAGGGGAAAAACAAACACCTTTATTCTATCTATAGAAATCATAGAAATGGAAAAATTAGCTTTTACCAATTCAGAGTTGAGTTTGAATGGTTAGTAGCCCTGTTGTGAGAGCTTTAAAGTTATTAAAAAATTGTCTGCAAAATATTAAATATGACCAATTTTTTTTCCTAAAGAAGAATAACGCCATCTATAAGTATCTTTTATAGTATATATTGTCTCTTAGCAGTATAAGCTAAAAATCCGGGTAGGATTAATCTTTTAAAAGCAACCATATATTTTTTAAATGAACAGGCCATTTTGCATCTATGTGCTTCTAGTTCTGTTGAATAAGCATTTCTAAACGGCACAGCAGTAATGTACATAGCAGGGAAGTCTGTCAGGATTTCTCACTAACTCGAAGACTGTGGAGAGATCCTAAGTTTCATCGTCAAACTGGCACGTTTACTTCTGCAGTATTTGAGGTCTTGTTTAATTTCCGTGAACAATAACTATATAGATGAATTTATTTTTCCTAATCGCCTTTCTGTCATAACACCTATCAGATGGGCAGAGACATTTTTGATTCTGAAAGTGTTTTTCTTCCGTTGTTGCCGTCCATGAAGAAGAAATGTCTTTCCCTCTCAAAATCATACTGTTTTGAACCTCTGTAGCCAATGTTCAAGTAGGCTGTGGGACTAAGTCAAACATGTTTGTTGGCTTCTAATTTCAAAAGTGCCCTGAGCAAGACTTGCCTGCAGCCTGTCTCATGAGACGCCACCTCTAAAGTGTTAAGGCAAAATCAGTATCTGGGCTCAGCCTTCAGTGAAATTCAATTACTGACAAACTGAAACCGAGAGGTCACATAGTTACAGCCGTAGTAGGAAGTATGCAGCACAACTTGTTTCAGTGGAAACTGCAAGTCCATAAAAGCAAGAGGTGTCCAAGGAGTCCTAGCGAGAAGGCCTGTGTGGGGAGCTCGACTTTGAATTAGGAGCATCGCCCCTGACAGTGCCGTGCTGTTGGACCAAAGAGCACAAGAGTCAACCGCGGGGCTGCTGCAAAGGAAGCGAAGGGTGGAGACCTGAGAAAGCTGGCGAATGGCTCATCTAAACGTGTTGGTCAGAGCTCCTATGCCCTGAGATAGCATTTGTATAAAAGGAAGCATGTGTGTAGGAAAGCAAATAATTCCTTACGAAACAGTAATTAATGTGTTTCTCTTTAGTTTCAGTTCTTATGTAACGTGGCAGCTTCTGTAGGTCAAAGATCTTGTCCTATACTGACTGTAGATTAAAGGACTTGGTGTTGGTTAGACTAGTGGTGCTCAACTGGGGGCATTTTTGCTCCCCAGGGGACGTTTGATGACGTTTGGGCTTCCCTGATGGTTCACATGGTAAAGAAGCCGCCTGCAATGCAGGAGACCTGGGTTCGATCCCAGGTTTGGGAAGATCCCCTGGAAGGGGGCATGGCAACCCAATTTAGGATTCTTGTCTGGAGAATCCCATGGACAGAGGAGCCTGGTGGGCTGTAGTCCATAAGGTCACAAAGAGTAGGACACGACTGAACGACTAAGCATGGCACAGGGGATACTTCTGGTTGTTATAGCTGTGAGGGGGGTGCTACTGCCACCTAGGGGGTCAGAGATACTGCTAAATACCCTTTAGTTAACAAGACAGGCCTCATAACAAAGAATTTCTGATCCCAAATATCAGTAGTGCTGAGGTTGAGAGGCCCTGATTTAGAATTTGTAGATTTCTACTCTGCCAGTAAGGCAATTGTACGGCAGGAAGGATAAACTATCAATTCAGCTGAAATATTACTTTACTTATGAATATAATGACAGGTACTTCTGTGTTAGTATGTTTGTTTATTTAAAGGAAAGGTTTGTTGTAATTGGACCATGCAGTACTTGGACAATATCTTGCTCTTCTGCATACATTAAAATTAACAAAAATGTGTCAAACTATTTATTATTTTAAATGCTCTATCAAAATTCAACCCCTAAGATACTGCATTCACAGTTCACAGACCTGTTGTCGGTCTTGCTGCAAGTATAATCTAAGATACATGTTTGCAGGACATACTGAGAGCAGATAGGAAAGGACAGTCCATACCTACATGTTGGCAAAGGTGAGGGTTTTTTGTGTGTGTGTGTTAGTGGGCAATAGTGATTAACAGCATAGATGATGTACAGAGCCTAGGAGAGTTGTGTGTAGTAAGAATGAGTGGCAGGAACAGAAGCAATTGAAGACTCATTGCTGTTAAATAACTTCACTTCAATAATCTGAACCTAACTACAAATCTTATTTTCCCATAATTTGAGATTTACTGTTTAGTTTGTAATAATTCTCACTAGTCAAACAAGCTAGGGTACTCTCTATATTTCTTAAATCATACTTATTAATTTCTTAATTGAGTTATCTTATTTGAAGGAAGTAATAGTTTGAATTTTCCAAATATGTTTGAATTATTCCACTTATTTTGGGGCAACATACATGCAAAAGTCAGTTGATACTTTTAATTTTGACGTTACTGACTTGGATGGATAGGGTCTGTCTTCACTTCTTTTTCTCCCCAAAAGTATAGTAGGCAAACTGATGACTTATCCGTGATGGTAGATGGAGGTTGAACCTATCCTAGCTGATATGTGTAGTGAGGCCATGAAATTTAGCTTCTCCACCAATGATTAACTGCGTTGTGTTGTTAACCATTTCCAAGCTATCCATACTGAGTTTAGAAACACACATAATCTGCAGAGAAGAGAGGGTATGACCCCCACAGAGCCATCTCTGCACACTTTCTATAAAAGGCCTCCTGAAGGGCAAGCACAGTGACGGGAGGCATGCCACACACGCTGGAGAGTGCCTACAGCAGATGCCGTGGGCTGTGTGGTAGCATCTGGACATTAAGAGCCAAAGAGAGATCACTCGTTGTGGAGAGCACCTCAGCACCGTAGTCCCGACGTCCTAGATTGTAGGAGCTGAAGCTGTCAGAAAGGTAGGGTTGAACATTAAAGGTTTTAATTTTGTGTCTAGCAGTTTGACTCCAACTATGTCCTGTATCTAAACCATTGGTCTAACCAAATTCCATATTGAAATTTTTAAAACTGAGAATTGGAACAGATTATAAATGTTTTTTTTTTTTTTCCTTTCTGCCCCCCCTTACCATTCCAACCCAGTTTTTCACACTTCCTTAGATACATTCTGTTCATAATACAGTTAGAAGATGGCGAAGCTTTGGAACATAATATTTTAGTCATGCAAAAAAAAAAGTATATTTTGGTATGCACTCTTATTTAGGACATTGATATGTTAGGTCTAAAATGTGACTTGAAATGTTACTGAGTTTTTTTTTTTTTAAAGACCTGTTTATCAAGTGGAGGGTGGAGAAATCAAGAATCTGTTATTTTTACATGTGCTAGTTGCCAAAGGAACAGTAGCTGGAAGCAAGATTAGTATTAGCATATTTCCCTTGTGAAAATAGAGGAGGCTCAGAATGATATTTTAGGGATTTAACTGTTCTCTAAAGCTTCAAAAGGGTGCTTGATTTTGCAGCAATACTATAAAGTCATGTCTTAGGAATCAAGTTCCCAGATGTCTCTCTTTTATAGTCTGCCAAATTGGACTTGAGATGAATGTGTATGTGTATTTATTTAAAGTTTTTATTCATGTAAGTAAAAATATACCTACTTTGAATTGTAAAATTCTCAACTTTTTCTGATTTAAACCTGGTTTTACTACTTTTCCGGGGCTGTGTCTTTCAAATGAGTGTCTCAATATCTTAATCTATTAAAAAAAAAAAAAGAAACAAAAAGGAAAAAAGCAACCTTAATGGTATCCAAACTTGGATCTGTAACTTGAGCATGGAGACTTCCACCTGTCGATTCATGTCACTGTTTAAAAATGTTCCCTCTCTTCCTACCAAGTAGTTAGAATAAAACAGAAAGGAAGTTTACTGCAGCGTACACATCTCTATCCCATTCATTCTCTGGTGTTAGGTAGTTTCTGAAAGGGGGACATTGATTCTTTTGTATTGCCAATGTCCTGTTTAAGGCTAGCAGCAAAAATACATAGTCACAGTTTCAAATGATCTTTGATTGCAAAGTTTGAATATCTAATATTCTGTTTAGTCACAGAGACGATGCTGGAATATGAGTTGCAGGGGCAAATGGTAGAATAATGGAAGTTTTATCTGTTATTTGTTTCTTTCCATTTCTGGTTCTTAATTTATTCCTTTGATAGATCAACATATCTTCTGGATTTCAACTCTCCTCCCTCAGCTCCTCACTCCCTCAAATCCAGAAAGCCATGGAGCTTGATTCTGTCTTGGCTTGCTGTATGAGACTTCATGTTGTAGAATTTTATGGCTAGGATCTTTATCTTCAAAAGTAACCCATCCTAAATTCATGGCTCCAAAGAATCTCACTTGGTAGCTCATCTTGATTAGCAGTTGTCTTGAGTCAGTTCATGGGAGGATGGTCAAATTTGCTTCCACAATCAGATCACATTTGTTTTATAACCTGGTCCTCCAAAGGGTTAGACCAAAGATATATTTTTGTTGAAGAGATTCTTCTTTCACCTAATTATCTGTAGGACTGCCTGTATAGAATTAATCAAATGTTTACAGCAACATGCACTGTAATATCTGTAGTCCTATCAGTCATTTTTGAAAATGAGAGCTTCACCAGTCACTAGAAATGTTAAGTGCGTGTTTCCCCCAGTTTTCATGCTATAACCTGGTCTGATTTAACTGATGATTGGAGTGAAGTATGTACATGAAAGGTACATGTGCTTACACACTTTCTGGAGCTACAGAGGAGAAAGTAGCAGTTACTCCAGTAAGGGGAAATTTTGGTTTCATTCACTTGCCAGTCCTACAACAAGCATTGATTCAGTATCTTCTCTGTGGCTGGTACTTGTGTGCATGCTCAGTTGCTCAGTCCTGTCTGAGTCTTTGTGGCTCCATGGGCTGTAGCCCGCCAGGCTCCTCTGTCCATGGGAGTCTCTAGGCAAGAATACTGGAGCAGGTTACCGTGCCTTCCTCCAGGGAACCTTCCGACCCAGGGATCGAACCTGCATCTCCTACGTCTCCTACATTGCAGGTGCATTCTTTACCCACTGAGTCACCTGAGAAGCCTGGCCGGTACTTATACAGACATAAATAAAGTGGAGACATGCCCTTAGAGGGGTTCACATTATAAGCAAGGGAATGTCCTCATGAGTTCAGTTAGAATACATTGTGTTGAATGCACAGGGCTCCCTGGAACTATAGAGATGAATAGTTATTTCCACTTTTCAATCAAGAAACTCATCTCATTGAAGCTGATGTTGATTTCTAATCTGGGCTTTCAAAGTATTTTTTGTTTTTACCTAGATCTAGTTTTCCTTAGACTTGAGACTGTTTGAAGGCAGAGATAATGCCTTACTTACTCCCTTTAATCTCCTTAGTTCCTTCAGGCTCTTATTTGAATGCTTAATGCTTATTTGAGAATCAGATTTTAATTATGGACACGTCCTGGAAATCTTAAAACCAGGCTTTGATGATGAGAACTGAATTGTCCTTAGCTAAGTCTTCCTCATCTTTCAAAATTGCAAAGCAGATCTGGCAAAGCCGTCACTGAACTTTTGAGATGAATTACCTTTTATTTATCATTCCAGAATATTACAACATAATTTCAAACTTATATAGTTTAAAAGAAGTATATGTATTTCCTCTCAGTTGTGTGAGTAAAACCAAAATTGGGATTTTGGACCATGTGCTTTCCAAAGTATTTGGTGGAATTTTAATTCTTATGCTGATGTCAAATGATAAATACTAATATTGTTTTTTCTGACATTTGAGAGCTGTTCCATGCTTATATTTATATGAAGGTTTAGAAACATTTTAATGTTTTCATATCATCACCACTCTAAATGCGTGCTTAAGACTTGGTGGAAAAAGATAATGGTTACATAGGTAGTTTTGATATCTTATGGAAGTTCAAGGGTCAGGAATAGAAATTTTTAAAAGCAGAAATCAATAGTGGAGGTAACTTATGAGAAGTCATTGAAGTTAATTTAATGAGAAGCTTTACCCCACCGAGTTTGCAATAAACCTTGTTTCTTCCAAAGTCACGCTATCTGCCTTGGTACCTCTTACCTTTGCCTAGCATTTAACGTCAAGGCCAATGTGAAAAACGTCACAAATTACCTTTGACTCTGGCATAAGAAAAAACCATCTGAAGAATAGGAGCACACAGAAACATGAAGATTTCTTGGCAGTTCATTTGAATTGTTTCTAATATACCCCAGGCTGAGTTTCTTTCTTACCCCGGAAGGAACAGAAGTTCAGTTGATGTGCATCAGTTCTCATGAATAGATAATCATCTTAGACAAAAGCAGGAATTTAGGTGCCTGCCATGGTTTTAATCCCATCCCATTCAGTCACCAGGGCTTCCCTGGTGGCTCAGATGGTAAAGAATCCACCTGCAGGGCGGGAGACCTGGGTTTGATCCCTGGGTTGGGAAGATCCCCTGGAGGAGGGCATGGGAACCTGCTCCAGTATTCTTGTCTGGAGAACCCCCATGGAGAGAGGAGCCTGGCGGGCTGCAGTCCCTGGGGTTGCAAAGAGTCAGATGCGACTAAGCACACAGCACATTTAGTCACCTGGTGGCTGAATGACCTTAGACAGGTTACTTTTCCTCCCTGTGATCACTTTGCTTCTTAGTGAACAAGACAAATGAAATTGCTAACATCCTGGAGCTTACCAAATAATACTGTTTGGGGAATAGTCCTATCCCGCAAGGACACTGTAGTGATTTTCATAAATCACGTATGTAAAGTGTACAGTGCTTCACACATAGTAGTAGTCAGTAAACGGTATTGAATTATCAATTGTGATCATTTTCATAATTCGGATTCTTGATCCGATGAAGATATGTGTGCCTTGTAAAAGAACATAGAGGGAAAAATCTGGTCTTCAGGTACTTAAATTGTGATGACTAGCTGTAGGTTCTTTGCTTTTTTAATGAGAGTTTTGGCCATTTTAGACTTATCCCTTCTTTCAATTAGTAAATGTTAAAACAGATGTTTTTCTGACATTTATGTTTAGTCAACTTTGTACAGTCTGTTTTGTTAGAATAGCAAAGCTGGAAACCAGAGAACAATATATCTAAGTTATTTACTCTTGCTCCTGTTTGTATGAAATTGACATAATTTTATTAACTTTCTGAGACTTCAAAAAGTTTTCTGTGTATATTTTGAAATATTAAAATGTTTTAGTTTGATTTGGATTTTTCTTAAAAAGTTTGTGTTTTCATGTTTAAGCAAAAAAATGATAAAACCACAAGCTGTCTATAACACAAATCCAAGTCCAAAATTTTACTTTATTTACTAGTTTAATTTTTTCATCCCATTTTTCCTTTTTTTCTGTGAAAATTATGTTTTGGTCATTGGGAGAAGAGAGGTGGTTGTCGTTTGGATAGGCAAGATCAGATGCTATTCTCTAAAAGAGATTTTGTGTAAATCTCTTTAATTCTCTAAATTTTTAAAATTCTTTAATTCTCTAAAATTTTGTTGGGTTTACGAAATTCTTAGAGGGGAAGATAAGTGTGTATACTGTTTACAGAACTCAAATGCACACTGCAATCATGTTTTCACTCAGAAATCTTGGTTGCTCCTTTTGGGCCTCTGCCATCTGTCCATGAAAAGGCTACTGTACTAATAGCTAAAGGTCTTGATTATATTATCTAAGATATTTATAGTTTTAACCTGGGCACAAAAAAGTCATAAATAGCAATAGCCACTATTTGTGAGGTCATGAAGTGAAGTGAAGTAAAAGTCGCTTAGTCGTGTCTGACTCTTTGCCACCCCATGGACTGTAGCCTGCCAGGCTCCTCTGTCCATGGAATTCTCCAGGCCAGAAGACTGGAATGGGTTGCCTATCCCTTCTCCGGTGTATCTTCCCAACCCAGGAATCGAACTGGGGTCTGTTGTTTTGCAGGTGGATTCTTTACCAACTGAGCTATCAGGGAAGCCCCGTGAGGTTAAACCTTGGTTACTATTTACTCCCAGTCGTACATGGTGAAATGTGTCAAGAAAGTAGGAAGTATACCTTCATGCTGAGGCTTTAACATAAATGTTATAACTTGATTTTTTTTTTTAAATTGAAGACTGTTGCTATCAAATGTTGAATGGGTATAAAAGTTGTATATTGACCACTTACTGGTTATTTTAAAGAGTTTAGGTAAATGGAGTAGTTACATTTTAGGGGTAATTGCCCTGGTATAATTTGTCATGCTGAGCAGACATCCCAGGTGGGATTGGCTACTGATGGACTGTGTTTCTGTTTTTCAGAGATACACCTTCTGAGGATCCCTACTGAACTGGGAGGCAGGGTGATGGTTACTTTCTCTTAAGAGCTTAATAGCATCACTTTAGGCACTATTGTGGAGAAGGCAATGGCACCCCACTCCAGCACTCTTGCCTGGAAAATCCCATGGGCGGAGGAGCCTGGTGGGCTGCAGTCCATGGGGTCGCGAAGTCGGACATGACTGAACGACTTCACTTTCACTTTTCAGTTTCATGCATTGGAGAAGGAAATGGCAACCCACTCCACTGTTCTTGCCTGGAGAATCCCAGGGATGGGGGAGCCTGGTGGGCTGCTGTCTATGGGGTTGCACAGAGTTGGACATGACTGAAGTGACTTAGCAGCTTAGCAGCAGACACTGTTGACCAAATATTTGCAGTAAACTTAACATGTTCCAAAACTGTTGCTGTTGTTATTCAGTTGCTCAACTGTGTCTAACTCTGAGACTCCATGGACTGCCCCAGGCTTCCCTGCCTTCCCATGCCAGGCTTCCCTGTTTTTCACTATATCCCAGTTTGCTCAAACTCATGTCCATTGAGTCAGTGATGCTGTCCAGCCATCTTATTCTCTGTCGACCCATTCTCCTCCTGCCCTCAATCTGTCCTTTCCAGTGAGTTGGGTCTTAACATCAGGTGGCCAAAATATTGGAGCTTCAGCATTAGCATCAATCCTCCCAGTGAATATTCAGGGTCGATTTCCTTTAGGATTGATTGGCTTGGTCTCCTTGCAGTCCAGGGGACTCTCAAGAGTCTTCTTCAGCACCACACTTCAAAGGCATCAGTTCTTTGGCTCTCAGCCTCCTTTATGGTCCAACTCTCACATCTGTCCATGACTACTGGAGAAACCATAGCTTTAACTTTGCTGACAAAGTGGTGTCTCTGCTTTTTAGCGTTCCATCCATGTTTATCATAGCTTTTCTTCCAGGGAGCAATTGTCTTTTAATTTCATGGCTGCAGTCACTGTCCGCAGTGATTTTGGAGCCCAAGAAAATAAAGACTGTCACTGTTTCCATTTTTTCCCTATTTGCCATAAGGTGTTACTGAGAAACCTTTAAGGAAACAGCACACACCTGCTGTGTAAATTTAAGTACACCTGCCACTTTCAATGCATATGATAGTGTAATAATATTCCATTCAAAGAGAAGTAGATTAAAAACATAGTTTGAATGAACACACTTCAGGTAAACCAGTTTTTCTTAAGTTAAAAATGGAAAAAGTGGGAGATCTTGGTGGCCTGGGAAAAGCAGCTGCTTTGAATTAGCTCTGTTTGCATCAGCCACCATTAGTTTAATGAGGGTTTGTGCTGTGTATTTTGAGCAATTTGGGGAGAAATCTCTAAATATCAAGTATCGCTGTTATTACATTTCACCATTTCATTGCTTTATAATAATGTTGATGGCTGCTAGACTTTGCAATGCTTTTATTCTGTACTTTTTATTACATTTATTGAGATATGGAAATAATCTTCAAGAGAATCTTTGTCTGGGTAGACAATTTGGTTTACATGCTACTAGACTTCTTTTGACTAAATAGTGAGAAGAAAAATTCTCTACTAGGTGGGTAGCTTTAGTTTGTGTATGATGTGTATTCATCTCAAAAGTGTACGATAGAGCACACATGTACACACACACTAAGAACATATGTGAACATTTGTAAAAGGCTTTGAAGAGTGAGGCACCAGACCATGAGGGTCCCTAGACCCTTGCTTATTTTGGTGAAGAATTCATTTCATCCGAAGGGCTTGGTCCCTGTCTTGGAGGAGAAATAGGAATAGTCTGATTAAATATAGGTGTCCAATGGCATTTCCATTGTCATGCCAACCCCAGATTAAAAAATAGAACTCTATGTCCTTTCTCATATTTTCCATTCTCTTTCATTCTGCTTATCAGAAAGAGGCATGGGGGAAACATTTCGTTAAAGATTGACACCCATTGATGTAAGCCTTGAATCAGACTTGTCTGCTGCTGGGTAGCTAGACGTGCCATCCTGATGGGCTGAAGGTGGTGGGTGGGCAGGTGTATGAGGCTTAGCCTAGGGGTATCGAGGCCTCATCTGTATGCCTTGTATCTGTGGCTTGTCAGCAGCATCCATTGGCTATTTAATAGGCACTATGTATGAACCCTGAGTCCTGGCTGGCTAGAAGAGAAGCAACACCTACTACCTCATTCTTAGAACCATAAATGGGGACGATGACAAAAGCCTCATTCAGTCTTAACGTTTGCTTTTGTGTCTTAAGGAGCATTGCAGTGATCTACAGTGTACAACTCTGAGGGAACAATGGATTTGGACTGATGAATATCACCTAAGGGGGAGTATCACTCTACTAGAGTATCCAGAATATTTCCAGATTACTCCATTAGGTCTAGGTTTAGACATACTGGAGGATGATATCTGTCTGTCAGGTGTTTTACATTAGTTATTTCTAACCTAGTAACAGCTTAGCCAGCTATTTCCATTTTGCTTCAGGTACACGAAATGAAGAGTCAGAAGAGTAAGCTGGTTAGCTTATCCTGGACAAATAACAGAGCTAGGATTTAAATTCAGGGGGTGTCTTAGCCTACAATGCTTGGACTGCTTCCTCTCTATTGTCGAAACAGACTTCAACAGCCTTTAAAAACTTACTGATATTCTTTCTAGTGTTATGGGACTGGAATTGAGTTGCTGTTTAACCAGGGGGGCTGTACCCCAGATGGATTTGTGTGTATGATTGATATTATCTTGTTTGATACATGGCAAATATATTTATGTTATAATTTAAAATTTTCCCCAAGTTTGTAATTAAGTAACTTCAAATAAATATATTGCTATATGCCATCAAATCTAAAATCAGTGATACTTAGGAATTGATATAATTTAGGAATGTTGAATGGACTCGTGTGCTTTAGAAAAGAAGAGATATGCTACATGTGTGGTCTTTACACCCTGGCTAGTAGAGAAATAATGGAGTATTTGGATTTTATTGATAGGTACACATAAATGCCTTTATAGGCTTTATGACTGTCACACAGGTGGTTGTTGTTCAGTCGCTCAGTCGTGTCCGACTCTTGTGACCCCATGGACTGCAGCACGCCAGGTTTCCATGTCCTTCACTGTCTTCCAAATTCTGCTCAAACTCATGTCCATTGAGTCAGTGATGTTATCTAACCATCTCATCTTGTGTTGCCCTCTTCTCCTCAATCTTTCCCAGCATCACGGTGTTTTCCAATGAATTAATTCTTTGCATCAGGTGGCCAAAGTTTTGGAGTTTCAGTTTCATCATCAGTTTCCTTCCAGTGAATATTCAGGGTTGATTTCCTTTAGGATTGATTGGTTTGATCTCCTTGCAGTCCAAGGGTCTCTCAAGAGTCTTCTCCAGCACATAATTCAAAAGCATCAATTCTTGGGCACTCAGCCTTCTTTATGGTCCAGCTCTCACATCCATACATGACTACTTGAAAAACCATTGATTTGACAAAGTGATGGCTTTGCTTTTTTAATATACTTTCTAGGTTTGTCCTAGCTTTCCTTCCAAGGACACGAATAGTTATAAATGTTTAATTGTATTTGCCGTGGTAGTGGAACATTCTTGTCAAAGATTGTGGATTGTAGAACCTTACTAATCTCAATTGCTTGGGATCATACTACCACACTTTGACCTTTATAGCAGTGGCATGAGGCCTATCTTTAAAATACAACTGGCAGGAAATTATTCTAAATAGTGGTGGATTCATGTCAATGTATGGCAAAACCAATACAGTATTGTAAAGTAAAATAAAGTAAAAAAGAAAAATTAAAAGAAAATTATTTATTCACCAGTTTTTGATACTTCATTTTACTTGTTCAAACCAAACTAAGCCACAACTCCCTCATCCAAACATCTTTGGCTGGGAATAAGTGCTTATAAATTATTTATATATGTGTGTGTGTATATATATATGTGTGTGTGTGTATGTGTGTGTGCTTGTTTACATATACATTTTTTATTAGAGCTTAGGTCATTTTATATTAAATCTCATACAAAACCTTAGTGATAATTGAAACTCTTGTTTGAAAGCTCAAACTGTAAGCAAAAAAGATCAACCACAGTCATATTACCTAGCTTACTGAATTAAAGAAGAATTACTTGAGTACATTGCCAAAAGTCATGCTATCAGTGTGATGATTGGAGGGTTTGAAACAGGTGGTAGACAGAGCACCAAGTGTTACAATAAATAGCACAGGCTAATTCCAGTAAGATGAAACTCCTGGAGGATCAGATAGTGACTCAAAAAAGTAAAGTCCAAGAGATGACTCAAGCACCGAGACACTTTCAGAATTCCTTTACTAAGACTTACAACAAATGGAGGGGTCACTTCTTATACCAAGTCATTAGAAGTTATTTGTTGCTAGTTGTTGAATGTAAACCTTTCATTCATGAGGAGAAATATTTATTCAACTTTTATATTGTGATGTTTTAGAGGGCCAAAGATAGATGAAAGTCATAGTAACCCGAGATAGAGATACAGGAGTAGAATGAAAACAAGGATACATTTCCTTTTTTTAAAAAATATTTATTTTATTTGAAGGATAATTGCTTTACAGTATTGTGTTGGTATCTGCCAGACATCAGTATGAATCAGCCATAGGTTTACCCATGTCCCCTCCCTCTTGAATATCCCTCCCACCCTCTAGGTTGTTAGTGAGCTCTGGTTTGAGTTCCCTGAATCATACAGCAAATTCCAGTTAGCTGTCTGTTTTACATATGGTAATATAGGAGTATTTCCTTTTAAATACCTAGTGGAATGAGTTAGTTGCAATAATAGAAAGCACTTGTTTTAAGACTACTGACTATGTGAAAGGAGATAAAGTACTGCTTTTAAGAGAGGGAGTGGAGGAGAGTGGAAAGAAAATAACACCTGAATGCTTGGCTTAATGCCTTGTGTATAAAGAGTCATTGCCTGAGTTTACAGAATGGAATCTGAGAGGTTTGGTGGCTCATTCGAGGTCACATCCTTAGCACGAGTAGGAAACTTCATTAGGATTCAAACCCAGAATTGTAATAATTCTACCTCTAAATGTTGGAGAAGGAAATGGCAACCCACTCCAGTATTCTTGCCTGGGAAATCTCATGAACAGAGGAGCCTGATGGGCTACAGTCCATGGGGTCGCAAAGAGTCATACGCGACTAAGTGACTAACACACACACCTCTAAATGTGTCCTAATGAAAGACAGAGGATGATCACACAAGTGAATTTTTAATGTGTTAATATGTATCTATCAGACACAAGGTCTATTAAGTTGGTTGGATAGGAAGGAAGTTCAGTGGATACAGAAGAATTTGTAATTTTTAGAAGATATGTGTGAAAAATTACCTAGACTTGAATGAGTTACAGTGCTTTAAACTGGTGCTTCTCAAATTTCAGTGTGTGTATAAAACACCTTGGAGTCAAATGCAGATTCTGATTCATTAGGTTGGGACAGGGCTGGGATTCTGCATTTTTAGCAAACTCCCAGGCCATGCCAATGAAGACCACACTCTGAGTAACAAAGGATTTATGCAATGAATGATAGTGATAGCATATTGGAGTGAGGGTTTAATAAAGATAGCAGGGGAGATATAAGGCTTGAGTGTGGATCTGGAAGATAAGAGAGGTGGGAGAAGGCTGCAAAAGGTTTGTTAATCCAAAGGCAGAGAAGAGTTCTAATCCGTCATTTCAGAGAGCCTTTTAGATGCAAAGGAATGAGTAAAGTTAAATAAGACGTCCACTCTTGAGGCCTGTACTTGTTTAGGGGGAGAGTTGGGAGTGTGAGGCATGAATTTCTAATCTAGGTTGGCTGATTGGAGGCAGGATGACAAGTCCATTGGGACTAGCTTGAGTGGTACTTCGACTATTGTGGCTGGGAAAGCTTGAACTCTTAGTGGGATTATTAACAAAAGCTTGGTGCAGAAGGTTACGATGTCAGAAGCAGAGATTTATTTATTTAATTAAAAAATTGGGGCATGCCACTTGATATGTGGGACCCTATTAATATTTCTCCAATCAAGGATTGAATCCACGCCCCCTGTGTTGGAATCATGGAGTCTTAACCACTGGACCACCAGGGAAGTCCCAGAAGCAGAGATTTAGAAAGATGGGGTAGTGAAGTAGAATGTAAAGTGGATTGACTGTGAACTGACTAGCATGGAGGTTGGGGGAGATGTCAGGACATTGTTGCAGAACACCCATGAACTGCAACAGTTTCCTGACATCTATCCCAGCCTCCAAGCTAGTCAGTTCTCAGGCAGTCCATTTTATCTGTACACCATTACCCCATCTTTCTGAATCTCTGCTTCTGGGACTTTCCTGGGAGTTCAGTGGTTATGGGTATTTTGGGGCTTCCCCGGGTGGCGCTAGTTGTAAAGAACCTGCCTGCCAATGCAGGAGACTTAAGGGGCACAGGTTGGGTCGGGAAGATCCCATGGAGAAGGGCACGGCAATCCACTCCAGTATTCTTGCCTGGAGAATCCCACGGACAGAGGAGCTGGCGGGCAGCAGTCCATAGGATGACAAAGAGGCAGACATGATTGAAGCGACTTAGCATACATGGCTGTTTCATAAGGATGCCAACTGCTGAAAACTGAAAATGTAAATGAGGAGTAGATATTTGAAGTAGACATGATGGGGCTGATTAGAGCGAAAGAAAAAGAAGGACCAGTTTTTGAGCTTGTGCAGCTATTAGCAGAAAGGCAGGCAGTTTGGGGACAAGATGAAAATGAAGTTTTAACACATTGCATTGGGCGTGATAGTGGAGCATCCAAATGGAAATGTAAGAGTTGTTAATGCATTTAATCAGAAATTATGGTCTTTTTTCCTTATTTTAAACTCCAGCAAGAAGAGGGAATTTTGTTTGAATTCCAAAATCTCTTTTCTCTAGGGCCTTCCAGAAATGTTAGGCTGATTTTTTGCCTTAGGAACTCCTTTGGAGTAAGGGCAGTGGGAATGTCATGCCCGCAAGATAAACATCATGGGCTTGGCCTCTGGAGCCAGTTGCATATTCAAATCAGTTTAGACAGTCGAGCATCACTGTGTGTCCAGGGCTTGGGATAAATCGTAAATAACCCTGTTTGTGTGGTGGTCACAGTCTGGGCCCGGTGTTGGCCACAACTAACTCCACTCACTTGTTCTGTACATTCTCCTACAACATGAGCAAAAGTTGTCCCTTTTCTCTCTGTTCAATATCTTTTAAATCTAAGCTCTGCATCTCTTATAAGCAACTCTTCCAGACAAAAATATCTGCAACCCCCTTAGAAAAGATTATTTCAGGTACACTGCATCCAAATTCATATAACAAAATGTACTTACCTCCCTGTTTTTTCCCCCACCAATGCAAACCCTATTCCCAAACAACAGCATTGGAAAACAAACCCACATAGTCTACAAAACATCTGATTCAGCTTGACAAGATTTTATAACCAAACTGTTTTCACTTCTCTTCATCAAGGTTGGAAAATTATCAGTATTTTAGGACAGGTTCAACACCAGGGAAGTTGATTCAGTAAATGGATGGATAAATGAATGAGTTTAACAAGTATTTATTGACTTCTTACTGTGGACATGGCACTGTTCTAGGGATTCAGGATCTAGTTTTGTGGTTAAAAGGACAAAGTCTTGCCCACTTTCGGCATAAATTCTAATAGCAAGGACAGTAATGCATAGAAATGTAAGGTAACGGGAGATGTGATAGGATTATCAGACAAAATAAGTCAGGGTGTAGAGAGATCATCTTTGGAAGGTTCTCTTTGATATGGTATTTTAAGCATATTTTTAGATAAAGTTCTATGTTTGGTAGATTTTAAATCTAATAAAACCAGCTGTTGGGATTAATGTTACATTCTATTAGACTCAGAAACTGTTTTGGTAAGCTTATCTCCTGAAACACGTTCAGTGATTGAAGCTTTAGTGTATTTCACAGTAAGGTGTCAGAAGGGAGGCGTATTGACCTTTGAAGGTTGGGGTGCTTCTGTGTCTGTGCACGTGAGGCCTCCCCTCTTCTGCATCTGCCCCCCATCTGACAGGCTGCTGGCTGGCGCAGCTTGTGTCTTTGCATTTAGATCTCACCCTCACAAATGAATTGATGATTTAGTTTTTGTTCTTAAGGTTTTATATGGTTTTGAATTCAAAGTAGGTTGCTTTGATCAGATGATTAAATGCTTCCATGCATGCGTGTGTGGTCAGTTGCACAGTCATGTCCAACGCTTTGTGAACATGTGGACTGTAGGATGCCAGGCTCTTCTGTCCATGGGATTTCCCAGGCAAGATTCCTGGAGTGGGTTGCCATGATTCCTCCAGGGAATCTTCCCAACCCAGGGATTGAACCTACGCCTTGTGCATCGACCGGAGGATTCTTTACCACTGAGCCACCAAGGAATCCCCAAGACAGTGTTAACTATAGGCATGGACAGAGGAACCTGGTGGGCTACAGTCCATGGGGTCTCAAAGAGTTTGACATAACTGAGTGACTCAATCATCACCATAGGCATAATGTACCAGCAGATCTCTAGACTGACTGACATTTTTAATAACTGAGCTATCCTCTACTCCAGTATAAAATTAAAAGTTAATAAAAAGTAATTTCACCTAGCTTTAACCTTTTCTTATTTCAGTGAGTTATTTTCTTTACTAAGTTGATACTTTATCTATATTTTAGCCTATTATTCTACTTCAGAATTAGTAACTTGAATAAAATAACAGATATACTTATATTTTTAAGGACAACTACCTTCTTTTAATTAGCAGACTTCAATATGTTCACGGTATTTCACATTTAGAATAGAATTCATATTTAGAATCAGATTTTCATATTTAGAAATAGAGAAGGAAATTTACCAGTGGCAATTTGTCTGTGCAGCCTTTCCTCGTTTTTAATCTATATTTTGTGCCTGTTTTCAACAAATTGGTTGGTGTTGATGTTTGCTGGTGGTGTGTTACAAGTCTAATATACATAGCTATTTTTATGGAAGCTATTTTGGTATTATAATTTTGTGTGTAGGATTTTCTAATAAGATGACTTTAGAGTCATGCTCATTTAATCTTTCACCAGATGAATTATTCCAATGATACTTAATCCAGACCTCCTTGTTAACTGGGGAAAACAAATTAGAGATTAGGTGATTAAAAAAAATAACATTTAGGCTAGTTTCTCATCAATTACCCTTCTTCAGAGACATACAACAGAAATGCATGAAACTATAAGGAAATTATAAGATGACTGTAACAAAGTTAACTTATTTTAACTTCCTGAATAGCATTCATTCCTTTAAAGTGGCAGTGGCTGACTTTTCAGAAAACTTACAGAAGAAATCACTTCTGTGCTTCTTGAAACATTCCGTTCTGTGGTCATGATGTGTTTTTATGTTTGGGTGTTCTCTTCTGGATCCCATGGAATGTTTGTGCTCATGAAGTGTTAAGTAGTGAACTCAGGGATCTTGCCTGTTCTTTAGATCCCTGGACCAAGACATCCTAAGACCCAAACTTAGTGAGCAGTGACAGCAGGAAATTGAATGCCTTTTCATGGTGCTCTCTTAAGCCCACCCAAGCCCAGTGAAGCACACTGAGGTTTTTCAGTCAACACTTGAAAAATCATTGGCAGTAGTTCCAGGCTTTTCACTTAACTCTGAGTTTCTTTGTGCTTTTGTTTGTCTTTAATTCTAGTTGGGTGAGGCTAGAGGAATTATGTTTCCATTGAACTTCCTTTTTCAGAGAAGTAGCTTAACTAGTTGAAGCTATAGTTTCAGTTAAGCTGTAGTTTTAACTTTGGTATATTTCTGGGGCAGTGACTCTCAATCACTTGTATGCATCAGAATCACCTGGAGAACCTAGATTCCTGGATTCCTAACCCCAGAGTTGCTGATTCATTAGGTATGGAGTAGATAATACAGATGAGCATGGGGAAAATATAACATATGATACCAGCCCTGGACAAAAAACATTTTTTCTTCAACCCACTCCTACTGATTCCCACAACTACCTCTGGGTATATACCTGTTGTCTTAGAGACCCTCGGGGTCCATCAGAGAACTAGACACTGTCAGCTTTATTCTAAATCAGCTGTCAGGCTCATTACTAAATTAGTAAATAGGCATCTCAATATATTATTCCTTCTGGAGTACTTACATTTTAAGAGACTTCGCTTGTTAACCTAAAAAAATGTATCATAAAGGGAAGATATAGGGAATGACTAGAAAAATATCAGTTTTTGGAGCAACTTTTCCCATGCATCAAAAACAAAATGGCATAGATATACCTCAGAATGCAACTTCCGTACCATCCAAGGATTTTGCATACTAAAGGAAAGTAATATATGCTGCTGCTGCTGCTAAGTTGCTTTAGTCGTGTCCGACTCCGTGAGACCCCATAGACGGCAGCCCACCAGGCTCCCCCGTCCCTGGGGTTCTCCAGGCAAGAACATTGGAGTGGGTTGCCATTTCCTTCTCCAATGCATGAAAGTGAAAAGTGAAAGGGAAGTTGTTCAGTTGTGTCTGACTCCTAGCGACCCCATGGACTGCAGCCTACCAGGCTCCTCCATCCATGGGATTTTCCAGGCAAGAGTACTGGAGTGGGGTGCCATTGCCTTCTCCGAAAAGTAATATATAGTTATTGTGTTTTAATATGATAACTGCCAGGTTCATTTTGACACTTAGATTATAAAAAAGAGAGGTAGATAATGATTATAATACAAAGGAAAAATAAAATTATAAAATATAAGAAATAAATTATGAGCGATTAAAAAAATTAAATGAGGCTTGAAACATCTAATCCAATTTTGAGTATATAAAGAAATTTTATGTTGTAAAAAAAAAAACCAGGAAATTAACATGTGATACTTCGGCCACCTGATGCAAACAGCTGATTCATTTGAAAAGACCCTGATGCTGGGAAGGATTAAAGGCAGGAGGAGAAGGGGATGACAGAGGATGAGATGGTTGGATGGCATCATTGACTCAATGGACATAAGTTTGTGTAAACTCTGGGAGCTGGTGATGGACAGGGAGGCCTGGTGTGCTGCAGTCCATGGGGTCACAAAGAGTCCGACATGACTGAGCAACTGAACTGAGCAGTACTACGTATTCAGTGTTGTTCAAGGGTCAGCTGTATATGAATGATGTTTATGAAGGGAAAATAGTCCTCAAAGGTAACTTTGAAGGCAGTGAGACAAATATACAAAGTATATTAATGTCAGTAATGGATATAAGTGGATGAATAATGGTATGGCTCTATATTTGTAGGAGCTATTGGATCTCTAAAGTGTTTCAGAGACATGGCATTGTCCTATGGGAGTTTCCTGGAATTTGACATTTAAGAGTTAAATATGTGACAATTTCTGGGCATTTGAGGTTGAAGGAATAGAATATATTTAGCTCTGGAGTGAGGGTAAACTGGTCCTGCTGTGTTAGACTTGTTTGACTAAAGTCAGAACAGGATGCACTAGGAAATGACTGAAAGATGGAAATGGAGATGTAACTAAAATTAATTCAAGATAAAGCCTGGAGAGCCCTAGGATTTAGTGGGAATGAGAGGGAGTAAACGTTGTAGTCAAAAATGGCCCCTTAGATAGGATTCTAGGTGATGGTAGGGTAGATTTTTAGAAGAGGCTGAAGATTAGTCTTTTCTTCCTAGTGGTATTTTAGTGCCTGTATTTTAAGTACTTAGCCAGAGATGAACAGAATTCTGTCTCTGAATTCATGAAGTTCACAATCCATGAAGATCACAGTCTTGTGGGAGAGACTGGGAAGAGAATTTAATGGAGTGCTTTAAGAGCTTCCATGGTGGTTCAGATGGTAAAGTATCTGCCTTCAGTGCAGGAGGCTTGGTTCAATCTCTTGGTCAGGAAGATCCCCTGGAAAAGAGACTGGCTACCCACTCCAGTATTCTTGATTGGCGGATTCCCTGGACAGAGGAGACTTGTGGGCTACAGTCCATGGGGCCGCATAGAATCAAACTCGACTGATCGACTAGCACTTTTACTTTGGGCTTCCCTGGTGGCTCAGATGGTAAAGAATCCACCTGCATTCTTGGATAAAGAACCGTGGGTTTGATCCCTGGGTCAGGAAGATCTCTGGGAGAAGGGAATGGCAACCCCCATCCCTCCCCACCACTCTCTCCTCCCCCAGTATTCTTGCCTGGAAAATTCCATGGACAGAGGAGACTAGTAGGCTATTGTCCATGGGGTTGCAAAGAGTTAGACCTGACTGAGCAACTGACACTTTTAGAGTTATGGAAGTACCCACAGGCTCACATGAGAGAAGCCTCTAGAAGATAGGAAAGCTTCTGAGACTGGTGACATTTGAGTTTAATCTGAAAGAACGATCAGTTCACAAATGGAGAACAGTCAAGGGCCTTCCAGGTAGCGAAACCTCCTATTATCTCTTATGTGGAGGTGGGAGAGTTTATGGCTGAGAGAGTGCCAGAGTCGTTTTATAGAAAGAGTGTTGGGCTTATGCTGGGGCAGGTCAATAAATGTGGTGGCTGAGAGAGGGCAGACGAAGAATGTGAATGCCATATTTTGAACTTTACTTGAGGAAATAAACCATAAGAAAAAAGAATTTCACAATAGGAGACAGAGGATTCTATTTTAAGAGGGTTTTTCGGGAATCTCTGGGGAGGAGGAGGAGCGGTGGGTGAAGACCAAAGAGAAATACACCTGAGTGAGACAAGGTGAATTCCAGAGGGGTTCCCTCCTAGCTCAGTCAGTAAAGAATCTGCCTGAAATGCAGGAGACCTGGGTACGATCCCTGAGTTGGGAAGATCTCCTACAGAAGGAAATGGCAACCAACTCCAGTAGTCTTGCTTGGAGAATCCCATGGATAGAGGAGCTTGGCAGGCTACAGTCTATGGGGTCTCAAGAATCAGACACGACTTAGTGACTCAACCACCACAGAGAGGTTTAGGAGCTAGAATTGATAGGATTTGGTTGGTGGGGAAGTGAGAGTTTGGGGGAGATGTTGTTTGGCTTAGGTCTTAGGTTTCTGGCTCTGAAATTTGGTACCCTTCATCAGTGCAGAGCACGTGAAAGGATGAATAGGCTTTGGGACTAGATGATACAGGCACTCAAAAAGACATTAAATTTAAATTCTGGGCTGAGATAATGCCAGTGAGAATATAAAGGGCATATCTGAGAAAAGTTGCCTGGGAAGTATTATTTGAATTTGGTTCAGACTGAATGTAGTGGAAAGCAGAGAGAGCAAGAAAAAACTCATTAGATTCATTAATCTTGGAAGTTTCGAAAGGTATTCACAAATAAAGTGGGAAAATTGAAACTGATTGTAAGAAATGTAAACTGCTCCGAAGGACATCGGGATTGAATGTGTATCGAACTTGAAAGTTAATTGAAGAAGGCAGGGTTATATTAATCTGAATTTGGAAGTAATTATAGTATTCCTTTGAAGCATGTCCATTCTTTCTCGGTGACTCATACAGAGTGATTGGTGATAGTTTGATAATCTGAAATTTGAAGTGTTATATGGAAGACTAAGAAGGAAATGGCACATCAATGGAAGGTGTAAATGGAAAATTTAAAATAATGCACGGTATTAACTCTCTAATGAAAGGCAGCTTTATACAAATTGCAAGGAAGAATCGTACTATGTTTTCAATTTAATATTTTATCTGTCTCAGACAATTAGTCCATTCCTTATACTTCATTTACGTCTACCAGTGAGATAGATTGGTTTTGGTTTCAGCTAATTTAAGGCCTATGGAACCTTAAGTATACTTTATGAAGAGGAATTCATTAAATTCTTAGATCCTCTGAAACTGTGGATCTGTGGAACTGTGGTTCTCAACTGTGGGCAGTTTTGCTTCCTCCCTCCCCTGGGGGGAATATTTGGTAACATCTTAGACATTTCCGATTGTACTGACTAGGGTGAGGGGAGGTATCTAGTGAATAAAGCCAAAAATGTTGTTTAACATCCTACAATGCCCAGGATAATCCCCCACAAAGAAGAATTGTAAGGTTCAAAAGGGTAATATTGTCAAGAAACTGTTTTAAATTTATGTTGCCCCTATGAACCTTTGGGTTAGATAAAATTGTGAGAAATTTGGTGATTTTTTTTTTTTTTTAAACCCTAAGATAAAAGAGGCTTATCTAGGACAAGCAAAATTTAGTTCAAAAGAGATTTATGGTTTGGGGAGGGAGGTGGGAGGGGGGTTCAGGATGGGGAACACGTGTACACCCGTGGCGGATTCATGTTGATGTATGGCAAAACCAATACAATATTGTAAAGTAATTAGCCTCCGATTAAAATAAATAAACTTATATTTTTTAAAAAGTGATTTATGATGAACTTGGGCTACAGATTTTTTTGAGGGGGGGCGCCTGGTACTGGTTTTTCCCATGGTGGAAATTAAAGTTTTGAAACAAGTCTCACCTATAGGGGTGAGAATAATCTACATATAAGCAACATGGAGACTTTTGAATGTGTAGTTGAATCAGTAGTTTGGAATACACTTCCTTGACAATGTGGGTTTGTGTTATATACATATAGCACATTTAATATAAACTACAGCTAAGGAATTGGTGTAATGATGTAATAACTTACTAATAAGAATTTACACCTTATGCTTTTATGTTCATCAGAAAGAAAATAAGTATTTGCGTGTTAAGCACTTCAAATATTTTTGTTTAATTTTCACAAATTTGAAGGTAGATATAGTTCTCTTTTTTGCCTTTTTTTTTTTTTAGGTCAGAAAATATACCTCAGGAAATTAACCAAAATGTTTTCCCACTTAATCTTGTTTATGCTTAATTTATAATCTTTTTATTTATATTTGATGGATACTTGCCTTATAGAAACCATACTCATAAAGGCTTAGCTGTGGTAAGAACAGGTAATCTGTGCCTTGCATTTCTCTGAGAATTATTGTGATATATTTCATTAACTTAGAAGAATTTTAGAAAATGCTTTGACAGTTTTCTATCTGCAGAATCCCATAATGGCTTGTATATTCAAGATAGTACAATACCTATCTAGATTTTGCCAGAAAAGGTGGGGAGCTTTTGCCATTGTCTTTGAGGGACAGATTTAGGCAAGAAAGTGTTAATGCAGTAGATAGATTTTGAGCCAACACTTGGAGAGAATATTGAGAGACATTTATATTTCAGGGTATTACAGAGAGACTTATTTTTTAGGATTAAGAAAGAAGCAAGCTATTAAAAATATATTAAGGTAGAAAAGGTGACTATACTAATGCTAAGTCAGGGATCTTAGTTCATGGCTCTCAGTCTATGAAAATGATGGATCACATCAAGTCTTACATAGCTTTGTGACTTTAGGAAAGTCTTTAAGCCTTTGGAGTCCAAGTTTTCTACTCTGTAAATCATCAGAGTATTGTGCGGATTAAAGGAGATAATGCAGTATGGTCAAGATAATGATTAGTATAAAGTGCTTAATAAGGCAATTATTATTAATATAGATGATGTAATTAAGCATGAAGTGGAGTTAAACAGAACACAGTTGGGAAATAGTTCATCAATATCAGAGTCCCTTAAGATTTGTGCCAAAAAATGTGACAGAGTAAATTTTTCTTAGTGTAAGTAAAATGGATCTCTTGTTATAGGACTTACCAGAACTTCAGTTTTCTATTATGTACATTTAAGAAGAGAATATGCAACACTTGGCAAAAAGTTTTGACCTTATGCTCCATTCAGTCTGCTAGTTTCTCCTGCTTCATGGTACACAGTTTGAGAAATACTGACTTGAAAAGTTCTTCACTTGGCACATTATTGTTCCAGTATAGAAGATTTATAACAATAGTGAACTTTTCTTATTGGCTCTACAGAGCATGAACTTAAAAGTCTGCAAGGGCACCTGAGCCATGTAGCTCAGTATTCTCTTAAATTGTCTCATTAGAAACGTTAGTGGTTTTGATGCGATTTTTGTTGATGTTAATACTTCATTCTTTTTCTTCCTTTGGAATGAAATAATTAGTAATTTCATAATTGTGTATATGTGTGTAAGATATTATAAGGGTTAAGAAAATAATATAGCAGTAATTCCCTAACACTCATCCTCATTTCCCTCTCAATAACATTTTGGACTATTCCCTCTGTCTGTCTGTCCTTCCCTCTGGCATTCGCTCCCATCACATTGGTTAGTCCTTCTCTTTGCTTTGCTGGTTTCTCCTCTACCTCTAGCCCTTATGCATTAGGTTTCTCAGACCTCAATCAATCCTAGACCTCTTGTCTAGCTATACTTGTCTCATTGTAGCTTTATGACTTTATACTTTATACTGACAACTCCCCAGATTATATTAATATCTCCAACTTAGATTTCTAGCTTGAACATCCTCCTTGTATGTCTAATTACCAGTTGCTTCACATTTCTGTTTTGTCTGTAATGTGTCTCAGACCTCCCATGTCTAAAAACCAAACCCACTGTTTCCATTACTGCTGCTACCTGGCATTGTTCCCTGCAAAAGTAAAATGATGGGTAGGTCTGTAATTGATACCCAGCTCTAGCCTCTGCTATAATTGATAAGTATCAGTATTGATATATATTTGGTATAATTGAATGCATTTGATATAATTCTCTGATATAGTTGAAGGACATAACTCCATTTAGTAAAAAGAGCATGCATCATGGACACTAAATTCTGTATTCAGGAATTGTCTGTTTCTGGGTTACCATCTAACTGGAGATATGCATGTGTGAGTCTCAATTGTGAAATCAGTTTTATATAATAGCAAACATATTCCAAAACAGTAGAAATGAAGATTTGCAAACAGTCTGTGGTTGAGAGAGAAGCAAAACCCCCCCCCTTTCAGCTCCTGCAGCAGCACTGTTCAGTTTCATGTTCTCGGGGGAATGTGTGCCGGTGTCTTCGAATGCACATTTTTTTCTTTTCCCTCTTTCTCTTTAAGTGAAACTTAGCTATTCTTAGTAGCATGTGGGAGGGGTATGAAATTTAATAACAAATTATTTTTAACGAGCTGGTACTTACTCATTTGTCATGTTTGGAATAAGCATTACAGTTGCTAGGGCAAAAACTGTTGAATTTCCAAGAGTTTGTTCTCACATAGGTAAGTACAGAAATCATCAAGTTTATCTATTTGTGCTCACTAATTATCTCCAGATTTGGTGTTATTTTCTCAAGGGCCATTTCTATAGTTGCCACAGTCAGGTAGAGCTCATTCTGTAGCCATGGCAGGTCAAAAGCTATGAGTCACGTGCGTGTCACCTTACTGGAAGATTGTCAAATGGAATACAGTTTCAGTTTTAGGGATGAAGGTGGGAGGAAAGGAAGAGTTTCAACTTCACTTTTAAAAATGCAGCTTACTTTCAGAGAGAAGGAAAGAATACAGTATTCTAAGAATTCATCTCTAACTTTTGTCCACACATCTCTTCCTCCTTGTATTTGCCGGTCACTAGAGAAAGATTTTATGGGATGCGGTGGATGAGCTCCCATAAATAAAAATGTCTGTTAATAGAAAAAGGAGCCATTACCTGGTACATTCCTAAAAGCCTTCATTTGGAATAAAAACAGGCTCTTCCCTCAGATACAGCTGTGTTAGAAATTACTCTTTGCAACCCCATGGACTGTAGCCCATCAGGCTTCTCTGTCCATGGAATTCTCCAGGTAAGAATAATGGAGTGGGTTGCTATTTCCTTCTCCAGGGGATCTTCCTGACTCAGGGATCGAATCCAGGTCTCCCTCATTGAGGCAGATTCTTTACTATTTAAGCCACCCGGGAAGCCCATTTTCTCACTATGCTTCTTCAGATTTCACTCAGTATCCTGAACAACCCGAAGAATTCTGTCTTTCCCCTCCTTTTGGAGGCAGCCTGTCCTGTTATAGAAAACGATGCCACCATGATTATGAGAAGAGCATCTGCTTTGAATGGTCTCAGCCATCTCCCCCAGCCACACACATGCTTGCTGCCTCGCCGCACACATATCTGACAGATTGAAATCAGATACAGCCTACACACTTTTTCTACTGGTGACCACTTAGGAAATCATGATTCAGGGCCTCATTTCTTGCCATTTTTAAAAAAGTTGTGAACAGGTGGCCAGACTTCATAAGCAACAGCTGGAGGGCACGGATAACTTGGTGGCTTGGAGGAGGACCAAGTATCATGCGAGGCCAGCTTCTCTCTGTCAGCCCCGTTTCCCCAGCAGCATACCAGGTCAGCTGGTGCTGCCCAGGGCAGGGCAGGGCAGGGCAGGGCTAGTGCTGACTCTAAGGGTTGGGTCCACGCCCTTCCCTGGGAAGTGGCCTCAGGAAGTGGATGCCTGGGGGCATAATCACCCCAGTGAGTTGCAGTTGTTCTGAGGAACAAAGGTAGAGGCTTATCTGAGGCTTAGAAAAGGGGATCATCAGGACTGTAGGACTAGGGAGAGAAAGAGCGGGGGATGTGTGTGGCAGGGAGGAGACCTGGTCGGGTAGGAAATTATACATGTGTCTCCTGTTGAATCCTTGTGGTCAGAGAAGCTGGAGGTAGTGGATGGTGGTACCACACTGCTCATCTCTCCTGTCAGGATGTAGGGAAATCTCCCATCGTACCAGAAGCAAAGATCTTCTATCAGAAATTCCAGCACGAGGTTTCAATCACACGCTTCTGTGTGTGATGGTTCAGTAAGACAGCTGTGTTTGAGGTTGAGGTGGGCAGGGAGGGGGCTGGGATTTGAGAGGAGGGATGGTTTTGGGGCACAGAGAATTCAGGGTTTAGGAGGTTTTGAGATTGAGATTGGGGCAGAATATGAGAAGAGTGAGTCTTGCAGTGCTACCAGTGAGAAGTCAGTACCTTGAAGAAAAGATGCAGCAAAATATGGAAGATGGGATTTGGTTGTAAGCTCTGTGAAGCTTTATCTCATTGAGGCTGACAGTTTCTTCCACCTGTCTGTCCTTGATCTGCTGGACTGGCTCTGTGAGTGGCTTTGGGTGACTTTTTGTTGTTGTTTAATTGCTCAGTTGTGTCTGACTCTTTGCAGAGTCATGGACTGTAGCCTACTCCTCTGTCCATGGGATTCCCCAGGCAAGAATACTGGAGTGGGTTACCATTTCCTTCTCCAGGGGATCTTCCTGATCCAGGGATTGAACCAGTATATCCTGTATTGCAGGTGGATTCTTTACCACTGAGTCACCAAGGAAGCTTAGGTGACTTATATGTGAACATTTGAATGCTGGGCGGCTCTCAGCCAGGCCTGTGGTTGACCCCTCCGGGGTACAGCCATGAGTCAGATATGGTCCTAGCTCTCTACAGTCCCGCAGGAGAGATGTCTGGAGAGACTGAGGTGGGTGCATGCTTGTGGGCTTGTTGGGGAAATAGAACGTATTGGAAATATTTTTAATGAAGTCCTAGAGTATAGCTGGCTGTACCAAATTATAATAAAAGGAGAATCTCACCTTTTAACACTCTGTCCCCAAACTTTGGTATCAGATATGAGGGAGATATATTTTGGCCACATACACACATTTTTCCCCCTCAGATTTTTGACCTTTTGGAACATGGAAGGGTGTTGGCCTGGGCAGTCCCTGGTAGATAGAGGGCGGGTGAGTAGGGCTGGCTTGGGGCCAGTGTGGATGTTTGGCCAACAGCAGTAATGCCACGCTAGTTTGCCTTGCTCTTTATTTGACCTTATACTTGAAATACTTTCTTGTTCAACGCTTTCAGAGAAACAGGGAAAGGAAAGCAGATCATGAAAGAGTGTCTTGAATTGTGCTTCATAGAAATGTCTCTTCTAGGGGAAAAACGTGTGGGGAACGTGCCTGTCCCCCAGTCACTTCCCCCCACCACACTGTGTGGTTGAGATGGATGACTGGAGGGTAGGCTTGAAGTGTCTCCTTTCCTTGATCTGCTCGGGTTAAATACTTCCCAGATGTCTCTTTTCAGCCCAGTGAGACGGGCGTGTGGTTTCCAGGTGAGGTTATGGAGACGCAGTGTTAAATACCTTGACCACATTCTCATAGCTCCTACAAGTGGAGCTAGAAATCACAGCAGGAGGTCTGACCCCAGAGCCTGCCCTCCTAGGTGAGCTGCCTGGCATGGGGTCTCCTGATGGAAGCCAGAGCATCCAAAGGAATTTTATTTCCCTAGTCTTTTCCTTAGATATGGTACTTCTTCCTTTTTAAAAAATGTATTAACTTTTGGCTGTGCTGGGTCTTTGTTGCTATGCATGGGCTTTTCTCCAGCTGTGGCGCGTGGGGACCATGCTCTCGTTGCAGTGAGCAGGCTTCTCATTGCAGTGGTTTCTCTTGTTGCAGCGCTTGGGTTCTAGGGCACACAGGCTTCAGTAGCTGCACCAGGAGGGCTCAATAGGTGTGGCACACAGGCTTAGTTGGTCCATGCCTAGGGGATCTTCCCAGATATGGGATCGAACCTGTGTCTCCTGCATTGGCAGGCAGACTCTTTACCACTGAGCCACCAGGGAGGCCCCAGATAGGATACTTCTTGATTGATGATTTGTACTGCTTCTGCTAAGTCGCTTCAGTCGTGTCCAACTCTGTGCGACCCCAGAGATGGCAGCCCACCAGGCTCCCCTGTCCCTGGGATTCTCCAGGCAAGAACACTGGAGTGGGTTGCCATTTCCTTCTCCAATGCATGAAAGTGAAAAGTGAAAGTGAAGTCTCTCAGTCGTGTCCAACTCCTAGCGACCCCATGGACTGCAGCCTACTAGGCTCCTCCATCTTAAAATAGCCTTGAGTAAAGAAAACATCAGACCTAGAGCTTCCTAGTTCTATATTTACCTTGAAACTGTTAGGATAAGGTGGTTACTGATGGATCTTGTTCATAGATGGGCATTCTTGAGCTTTTGTGGCTCTCTTCTCCCTGGCCTCTGGCAGAAAGTTCAGAGCTCTGTGATTAGCACATGTCTTCTGGTCGTTTGCTGGGTAGTGAGGCAATGATGAGAGCTGTTCCATTAACAGTGTGGAAGATGGTATCTATGTTATACTTGGCCATTTCTAGAGTATTAAACACAATATTTAAATTAGTATATAATACACAGAGAAGTATTCAACATAGTAATTTTTCAAACTATTAATGTTTCATCTCTGTCCCTTTTTATGGTAAATTTGGGTGTCAGGGAAGGTTTAGGTTCTTTGGCCTTTGTCTTTCAGAATTTTGCTGGAAAGCTTTTATATCACAGAGATTAGCGCTTAATCTCTGCACTCCGCACTTTGCAGCTCCTCTTTGTTTTTGAATCGGTGCCTTTTTAAGGTTACTGATCTATGATTATAAATAATTCCTTTTATTGAAGTTTTAAAGAAAGTAACTTTACAAAGAAGCACAGTTATGAACATCAGGGCAATTGGAGTCAAAATTGGGTATTGTAAGTAAGCTAATGCAATTTAACTGTTAACATCACATAGGAATTTTCCTGAGCTTTTATCATTTCAGGCTTTCTCTTGCTAACTTACATTTCTGTAACCTAAAAAGATGTGTTCAGATTACTGCTGCTAAGCACTGTGTGCCATGCACCGTGCTAGACATTTTTAATAAAAGTATTTTAATGTCCTTGTCAGGTGGTAGACCCTGTCTTAAGACACTTGGGGTATGATGATAAATAAAATCACAAAAAACCCTTTTGGATGATAAAGAGACAGATAATAAATGAATGCATGCAGTTGATGGTTATAATACAAAAATTAAGCAGGGATGAGAGATGGGGAATGTCAGGCAGGCTGGTTGCAACTTAAAGGTTGCGGTCCAGCATGGCTTCATTAGGAAGCCTTTGTGGGTAGCTTGGTAAGTAAGATGATCCCTGCCCTCACACAGCTTATAGACTGGTGATAACTGGTGTTCAGTGAGCACTTAGCATACAGCTAGGGACTCTGCTGAGTACCCGGGTACTTTTCTGATGAATTCCTGAAATACTGGCCATTATTTCCACATTCTCCAGATGGAAACTGAAGCATTGAGAGTTAAATTGCCAAGATGAACATAGCTCTTGGGACTTACATCTGACCCAAAGACCATCCTCCTTTTTTTTTTTTTTTTAATTGGAATATAATTGCTTCACATTGCTTTGTTAGTTTCTGCTATGAAAGTAACACAATGTGTTCACTTCAGTGAGATGAATCAGCTCTTTGTATACATATATCCCCTCCCTCTTGGACCTCCCTCCTGCCCCCTCGTCCATCTCACCCCTGTAGGTCATCACAGAGCACTGAGCTGAGCTCCCTGTGCCTGACAGCAGGTTCCCACTAGCTACATGGAAGTGTATATATGTCAATCATAATCTCCCAATTTGTCCCACTCTCCCTTCCCGCCCTGCGTCTACCTGTCTATTCTCTATGTCTTCATCTCTAGTCCTGCCCTGCAAATAAGTCATCTCTACTGTGCTTCTAGATTCCACATATATGCATTCATATATGACATTTTTCTCTTTCTGACTTAAACTTCACTGTGTATGACAGACTCTAGGTCTATCCATGTTATATATATATACCATGTCAACAGTTGAAATATCTGTTATAAGGGATTAGTCTATTTGTAGATCGGATTTGTCTAATTTTTGGTTCTGTTGGGCTGGCAGCATCTTGGATGGTGTATGGAGAGGCTGATACCACAAGCTTCCCCTCAGCTCTCACGCTTGTTCTCTTTGAAAGGCTTTGGGGTTGTGCCCTGTGGCCACAGCAGGCAAAAGGAGCTGCCTAGTTTTCGACTTCCAAGCAGTGGGATGTGTTTGTTGTGTATCAGAAGCTGGCCTCTATTGACTCCTGCAAATCATTGACTACTTGAATTCCTGGCATTACATTTCAGTGATAGAACAGCAATTTGGCCGGCCTGTGTGTCACCGTGTTCAAGAGCATGTTATAAATGCTCATGTTCAGACAGGAATGTGAAATGAGGGAAAGGTTGTAGTGCCAAGGTCACGGTTTATTGTGTTTATTCCCAAATAGGCCATACCCTGTGTGTACAATTATTGCTTTATCATAATAAAAAGCCAACGAGTGTGTTGGATTAGAAAGCTGAAGGCTGTGTGGAAAGGAGGTCAGGGGTTCGAGAGAGCTCTGTTGTTCCTTCTGCCCTCAGGGAGCTTATGAGAAAAGTGGGGTGCTTTGCATTGAATGTTAATAGTGTGGTGGTTTTCAGCCTAGTATATGCTTTGTGTTGAGTGTTGGTGGTTCTTTGTGCGTTGATTAATGTCTAAGGTGTGTATGTTGGCCATTAATAGAAAAGGAGGCTATATATTTTATACCTTTGTTATTTTTATTATTGCTTTCTGGTGATTTTTTTCCCCCTACTTCTTTGGAAATGTTGATTTTTTTTTTTTTTACACTATAATTTTCTTTTTACTGAAGAGATAAGCTCTGGTTTAAGTACTTGGGCTGTGAAATGTATTTGCTTTTTTGAAATATGTATCTATTTCTATATGTGTATTTTGAGTGTACAGTTTCCAAACTTTAGAGATGGAATGCACATAGGTGGGCAGTGCGTTCAAAATATAAGAACTAGATCAAACAGATCAAAATATAAGAAATAATTGGCTCCCAGAAGTGCGTCACCTTTTCCCAGTCACTTCCATCCTCCCTACTGGAGTGAACACTATACTGAATCTTAACATCTTATCTTTGTTTTGCCTGTTTTTGTACTTGACGTGAATGGATAATACAGTCTGTGCTCTATCTGGCTTCATTTGATTCCCAGTTGTTTGTGAGATTGAACCGTATGGCTGCAGGTTGTTTGTTCTCAATGCTACAGAATATTTCATTGTGCGAATATTCCATAATTGATCCATTCGGCTCTTAAACATGTTAAGTGTAGCTCCAGCTCATTCTATTATGAATGGTGCTTCTACAAAGGTTCTCATATGTGACTTTTGCTGAATATCTGTAAGTATTTCTGCTGGATATATACTGAGGAGTGGAATTACTAGATCATAGAATATGCATATATATTCAGCTTGAATAGATGCTACCAAGTGTATTCAAGTAGTTATACGAATTTATGTTTCCACAGTAGGGTGAGAGCTCATGAGTTTTATTTTTGTGACGCTGTTCTGGTGGTAGACAGGAGTGGCATGTTGTTCTTAGGTTCACTTCAGTTCATGTTTGTTGTATGGGAAGGAATGGTCGTAGTTGTCTTCATGGATTCTTTGAAAGCTAAGTTAAATGTTTGTCTCTACTGATGAGCTCATTCTCTTCCCCTTTGTTTCCCTGTGTATATATGTTATGTGTGTGTGTTTTCTATGTCTTACACACTGTGTGTGTGTATGTGCTCAGTCCTTCAGTTATGTCCAGCTCTTTGCGACCCCATGGACTGCAGCCCCCCAGGTTCTTTTCTCCATGAGATTTTCTGGGCAAGAATACTAGAGTGGGTTGCCATTTCCTCCTCCAGCGGATCTTCCCAACCCAGGGATTGAACCCACGTTTCCATGTCTCCTGCATTGCAGGCAGAATCTTTACCTCTGAGACACCAAGAAAGCCTGTGTGCGTGTGCGTGTGTGTGTGTGTGTATATTTTTTTTTCTTGTAAGTATACTACTATGACTCTTAGACTGGAAAGTGACATTGAAGGGTATCTAGCTCAGGGTCTTGTATCTCTCCTGAACCAGCAATGATCCTGCTTAAGTCTCTGGAAAGTAGTTTAGAGTGACCCGTTTGTTAATGAACTCATGTGTATTTGTCTTCCACACTGTGCTGACATCTGTTTCTTTAACTTTTCCCATAAATATCATGCCTTTTTATAGGAGTGGGGGGGAGGACTCATGATGCTTATGAAAAGTGAAAGTGAAGTCGCGCAGTCATTTCTGACTCTTTGCGACCCCATGGACTGTAGCCCACCAGGCTTCTCTGTCCATGGCATTTTCCAGGCAAGAGTACTGGAGTGGGTTGCCATTTCCTTCTCCAGGGGATCTTCCTGACCCAGGGATCAAACCTGGGTCTCCCTCATTGCAGGCAGACACTTTACCCTCTGAGCCACCAGGTAAGCTCATGATGCTTATAATACAGGCAGAGATTTATGGCATTTTAAAAATTGCACTTTTTAGCATCTGCAGGGGTTTGGTCTCTCAGCAATTTTCTCTGGGGAACTTCAGTGAAAAACCACCAGGCACAATGGAAAAGAGAACTCCATGCAAAATTACTTCTGTTTTTTCCTGTTTACATGTTTTGCCTTTCCTGATCGTTTTCTGCCATGACCATATGTTGATGTTTTTTCCCTTTTGGTTGAATTTAAACATTGTTTAAAATGAAAATTTTAAAAATGCAAATAGTACATTTTATAAATCAAGCTGTAATAAATGAAATAAAAAAAGACAACCTTGCTTTTAATAGAAAACTGACCATTATACTCCGTGAAATAAATGAATATGGAAAAATCCTCTGATGGATAATACACTCTGTAAAGTTTCTGAACTTCCAGATGATATTAATATTCATAGAACTTTATAATACAAATGAGTTTTTTTCTAGTTAATAATTAACAATTTCAGGTTCACAGATATTACTTAATGAATATTTTCTTTTTTCTTCTTTACAGGCAAGAAGAGACTGATAGGAGAGTGAAAAATGTAAGATACATATTTAATGGAACATTATAAATGGTTTCTTACATGTTCTGTAATAAGGTAGTGAGAACTAAAAATATCTGATATATTCTCTATCCTTTTTCTAATGGAATTTTTGTTAGAAACAAATTCTAAATACGCTTAAATATGATTGAAATGTGTATTCTCTGACCTCATAGTATAAGAAGGTGGGTTAAATTTAGGAAGTGAGTCCTAACTTGTTAGTAATGTGGTAAAGGCAGATAAAGGCTTCCCAGGTGGCGCTAGTAGCAAAGAACTTGCCTGTGAAATCAGGAGATGCAAGAGATGTGGGTTTGATTCGTGAGTCAGGAAGATCCACTGGAGGAGGGCATGGGGACCCACTCCAGTATTCTCGCCTAGAGAATCCTGTGTAGAAAGGAGCCTGGCAGGCTGTGGTCCATAGGGTTGCAAAGAGTTGGACATTACTGAAGCGACTTAGCATGCACGCAAAGGCAGATAAACAGGCTATAGGATTTTTAGGAGAGTAAGTCAGAAGCCACCAAAATCAGACTTTAAGGAAAAACACAAATGTTTAAGAACTCTGAGGAATTAGCCAGTGTAGACATGTCTATAGTATGCTGCATATTAGAAGAATTTCTAAAAATGTGACAGCTTTATTTAAAAATGTGAAGTTGAGAATTATTGGTTTTAAGTGTTTAGTCTGTAAGTTTGTTGGAAAAATATTGTCTGAAAAGTTTAATTTATGTTTTCTTCCTGTGAATTTTTTCCTGCTTCGTGTGTATTGGTAGAATGTACAAATACCTGTTGGAGGGTCTAAGCTTTTGGTGTGAGAATGTGCTCAGAGAAGAATAACATTTTTGATGACCCTTCTCCTTCATGTAATTTAAGAGGAAATCTATTTTTCAATGATAGCTACGTATGGTCTTTTATCTAGTGCTCACTTGCATTTGAGCTTGCTGTTAATTACTAAATTGACTCATCTATTGTTTCATGGCATTATTTTTTTTTAAGGTTTTGATAACTTTGTACTGGCTGGGGAGAAAAGCACAAAGTAACCCCTACTATAATGGTCCCTGTCTTAATTTGAAAGCGTTTGAGAATCTTTTAGGACAAGCTCTGACTAAGGTAAGGAAACTATCTATATGAGACACTTACTGTAACTAATAGTTCTTATCTTCCCCTTCTTCTCTTGTTTTCATGCCCTCTGCCTTCTTTTACTTTTTCTACAAAATATGGTGGCTCTGATGGGGATGCCTAGAGAGGATTGTTACTTATCTGCTGACTTCATAAATCACCACCAAGGAGTGAGTATTTCAGACCAGTTTCCAGGATATATAATATAGGTACAGGTATTTATTTCTTAATTTTAGGTAACTCAGTGAGATACTCATTAACTTTCTTTCTTCAACACTTTATATAACCCAACTGTTTCTATATTAATTATGAACTTGACCTGTAACTGCTTCAGGCTATTAAAATGTGTGTATATTACTCAGTTTCTTTATCTTATTGTCTTGCCATGGGTCACTATATCTCTAATGTACTTATTCCAATATCTTCACAATTCTACCATGCTACGTCTGTTTTCTAAAGAGTAGTAAATGCTGTTACATGAAACTTGATAAGATTTTTAAGTTAGAATCTTCGGTTTTAAACACATTTCTAGTCCTTCATAGTTTGGAATCAGTGTTGCAAATATTGAGTGTTTAAAGACTGTTTGAAGAGAGTCAAGTGCCAAGGCTAACCAGAGTTGGCCAGATCTTCATTCATAAGATCAAATGGGAGAACTAATCGCCATAGGGGTATTTCTGTAGGAGAATCTTCAGTATTCAGAAGAAAATATGTCATCAAAATAGTTTGTCACCATCTAATTAATAGTAGTTGCTTGATGGGTCTTTATGATCAGTAAATGATTCTGTACCCATCAGGCATTTAGCCTTAGTCTCTGGTACATTGTAAGGATATAATAAATGCTAGTTACTATGATTGGAAAATAGACATTCTAGGCCAGGATGAAAATGATGTCTTTGCCTTATAACTACTCTTGTCTTTAGTTTTGCCTGAGGCCAGCCATATATATTATAGAGAGATGAATTTATGGTCTTGAAGATTAGTGTATTCCTTCTGGATTTTTATTTTTAAATCGTAAGGAGTTGATAATATCCTATTTAAAATTCTTAAAACAGTTAATTCAGATAATTGTTGAGATAATATCATGCCTGATATGAGGTGTTGAGAAAGCACTCACACAAGGGAGATGAACCATCCTTAGAGCACAATTGTTTGATGCAGACAGATGAACAAGTAGGTCAGTGCAATGGTGGAGGGCAGGGCTCAGAAGGATGAATGTGGCGGGGCTTCGAGCATGAGCAGAGTCTGCCTTACAGTTATTTCAGCTAAGCAAACATCCAGTTAAAAATAACATGGGACTTTGGCCCTTGCATTAGTGTTCTCTTTACAGCCTTTGGTTCTTTTTATGGCAGTGTGACTCAGGTTCAGTAACCTTCGTAGAGTGTGCTGGGAATGCTTTACTTGAGTTTGTTTCCTGCCACCAGTGTCAAAACCAGAGTAGATATACAAAGAAGTTTTCATAGGTAAAGCTAAAGCTGTGGTTCCATTCCATTATTATGGCGGGTGGAGAGCCCTAAGAGATATGTCAGTATATATTTTGCATCTGTTCTGTTAAAATCAAAATTGTTGTGTTCATCAAACTTTTCTCCCTTAAATAGTTATGCTTAATGTCCAATCTAAAATATGAATAAAGAAAAATACTTGCAGAGACTTCTGTGGTGGTCCAGTGGTTAAGAATCCACTGCCAATGCAGGGGACACAAGTTCGATCCCTGGTCTGGGAAGATTCTACGTGCCATGGAGCACGTAAGCCCATGTGCCATAATTACTGAGCCCCTGCACCCTGGAGCCCATGCTCCACAACAGAAGAAGCCACCACATTGAGAAGCCTGTACACTGCAACTAGAGAATAGCTCCCACTCGCCACAACTAGGGAAAGCCTGAGTGCAGCAATGAAGACCCAGTGCAGCCAAAAAAAATTAAATTAAGTGTTTTTTTTTTTTTTTTTAATTCTTGCAGTAAACTGTTGACCTTGAGTCATCCTATAAGTTGTAGGTGACTCACTTTAGGTGACTTGTCAGAGAAAAGTCCTTGGTGTGGGGATAGGGGTAGGAACCAGGCAACAGGGCCAAACGCCAGTTCTTTTACAACTATGGTGGCACATCATCATTAACTTTTAACACTTACTAGGTCAAAAATCATTTCCTGTGTGTTGCACTCAAAGGCTTCAACAAATATGTGTTTAAGAAACCTGATGAATCTAAAGATTTACTTAGAATTTTAAATTTTATATTTTTTGAAAAGTATTATGGTGACACCAACGGTGGTCCCAGCTTCTTCATCTGCTTGGAGATAGAGTACAAGGTAGGCGCTTGCATTTGCATGACAAGATGTCAAGTCTAATTCCAGGGTGTGTGTGGCAGATAAAATATATAAAATCTCAAATAAATCTATTGGACCTTATTGGCACTTAAACACTTGTCACACAATTCAACCACAAATTGACATTCAGTCTTAGCCAAAAGTATGCCCTAGACAGCTGCTAATTATTCATTACAAACCTTTTTTCTTCAACTTTTTCCACATGTTGAAAATTTTCATAATTCAAAATTGAAAGAGTAGTGTAGCAAATACCCACCTATTTTCCACCAGGTTTAATCATTAAGCATGTCCCACATTGGCTTTATTTAGGTATCTATCCATTATTTCATACAGATTTCAGGTTGCTTACTCCTAAATACTCGGTATGCAGTTCTTAACAGTAAGAATATTTTTCTGTATATCTACAGTGTCTCCTAGACCAAAGAACAATCATGAATATTCCCCATTATTTAATATCCAGTCTATATTCAAAACATCCCAATTGTTTCCCAACTCTGTTTCATAGCTTCTTGTCTATATAATGATTTAATGAAAGGTTCACATATTACATTTGATTGTTAAAGAACCTAGGAATTCTTATCTCTGTATTAGTATCATTATCTGAAAATAATTAAAATAAAAAATAATTATTTAAAATAAATATTTAAAATAATAATAAATAAAAAATAATTTTGCTACTGTAGTAACAAAATTACCTCTGCTGTATTAAAAAATTATAGAGTTGCTAACTATTCACTGATATATATATATATATATATATATATGTTTATTAAGCCCTTACTATGCTAAAGGCTTTATAAATTCTACTGAAATGCTAATTTTTAAAAGTCCAATTGTATTTTGCTATTAACTTTCTTAGAGGAAAGTTAGTTAAAAATGCTTATTTAGTAAGTTCTATATGATTTACAAACCTATGGTTAATAACATTTACTTTATTTCTATATAACTGATACAGGAGCCAAATATTTCATCTAGATACAGGGGAAATGTTTTATATATCAACAAACAAGCCTGCTTTCTTCAGATCTAGTTTTGTAACCAGTGAGCTTTCCTTGGTTCAAATCTAGTTTTATAATCTGTGAAAATGGACAAGTTTGTGAAGTGTATAGCTGTTATTCTTATCCCTCTCTCTTTTAAAACTTTTCTTTTTGTTGAAGAACTTTGTTATGTATTTTTTATTTGTTCAATAGAAATGACCCCTAATATTTCCTGGAGGTAGGCTGAATACAATCTTATTCTTTTCTCCTTTTGAATATCAAAATTAAGGTTGACTTTTCTCTTTGGTCCTTTTATGTTTATTGCTAGAAAACTAAACAGGAATTGATTTTAGCTCTTGAATGTTACTCTACTTATTAGCTGTTCTTTGACTGAAAATTTCCTCATTATTAAATAGATTCTATTACCTTACTAAATAATATTGGGTACCTCCATGTTGTCACATGAGTGCTAAAGTATTAAGTCATGGGAAAACATTTACAGATTTATATTCTGATTTCTATCAAATTTTTTTCTGACATTTCACTGGGAAATCTCATTGCCTCATCTAATCAGAGATAGCATGACTTGAGCTATGCAAACAAAGACGCCATAACTGATGACATTTTTGGAAGTTTTGCTCACTTACTATTCCTGAACAAATGCCCTGTAGGCACTTGAAGAGTCCAGCTGCCTGAAGAGGAGTGGCAGGGACAGTGGTTACAGCGACATCTGGGGCCCTGAGCGTGGGGAGCTTCTGGCTTCTCCAGACAACTGTAAGAGGGAGGACTCGTTTGAGAGCTTGGACTCTTTGGGATCAAGGTCATTCACAAGCTGCTCCTCTGATATCACGTTGAGGGGAGCACGTGAAGGTGAGTTGCATTTTGGACTGGAGAGGTTATTTTTATTTCTTACTGTATTGAGATAAAAATGGGAATGGGAGAGAGTAGAAAAATGGAGGGAAAATTATTGAGACAATCACTTCACCAGGAAGTATATATCGTGGAGACTGGAATAGAATTGAGGGTGTCTTGTCTTTCCTTTCTTCCTTAGGTCTCTCCTTCCTTCCTTTTCTCTCTTTCTCTCTTGTTCCTTCCTCACTATATTGCCACTTGAGGGGTGATAGTTTCGTTTTTTCAAAATCTGTTTTTGGAGGGGATTAGGGCAGCAGTAAAGAATCTGCCTGCCAATTCAGGAGATGTGGGTTCAGTCCCCGGAACAGGAAGATCCCTGGAGAAGAAATGGCAACCCACTCCAGGATTCTTGCCTGGAAGATCCCATGGACAGAGGAGCCTGGAGGGCTCCAGTCCCTGGGTCCCAAAGGAGTCAGACACAACTGAGCGACTAAACAAAAGGGAAGAGACAGTTAACTATGACCTGTTTTATAAGTGACAGTCTATCCTAATTCTTTTTCCTCCGTATTCAGGGTTAACAATCTCTGCCTCTGAAGCCTAATAACTGATATATCTAGACATAGAAAAGAAAGTAAATAAGATTCTGTAGAAGTGTGTTTTAGTTCCTGAATAAGCTTCTTTCTTCCCTTTTCTTTTTGGCAAAAGATAAAAAGAAAAAGCTTCTAAGAAAAAACAGGAAACTATTTTAATAATTATCGCTACCCAAGAAACGAAGTGATTGATGTCTGTCTTGATAGAATATTATGCTAAACTTTGGTTGATTAAGGAGCAACACTGGCATTGTATTAGAAAGCATCCTTTGCTTCTGTCATGGTCAGAGTCAACCCAGAATAAGTATGAAAGGAACGTGTTAATGAAAGTCGTTCTGTTGTGGGAAGGAGTTTTCTTTCAAAATCCCAATGTAAAATCTGTTATTTAAATACAAGTCTTTTTCCTATGACTGTTGGGTGGCATCAGAAATTTCTGACTGTAAACCTTTTGTGATTCAGATTTGACTAGATTGAAACCATAAGTGAAGTGTCTTGAACTATTTCTGTGCTTCCACCAGCAACATGAAACTTTTGAGAGTTCTGGTTGTGAGTTTGTGCTGGATTGTTAGAGATTTCACTTTGCTTGTTTATTTTGATTATATTTTTATTTTAAATGTTTTCCTGCTTTTATTATAGAACATTTTCAAACATCAGCAAAGTTGGAAGAATTTTACTTGCCTACCTATGTACCTGCCAGGCTTTTTCAGTGGCACTAGTGGTAAAGAACCTGCCTGCCAATGCAGGAAACATAGAGACATGGATTTAATCCCTGGTTCTGGAAGATCCCTTGGAGGAGGGCATGGCAATGCCTGGAGAATCCCATGGACAGAGCAGCCTAGTAGGCTACTGTCCATAGGGTCCCAAAGATTGGACAGGACTGAAATGACTTAGCATGCTCCTACCTGCCACCTAGTTCTATCATAACATTTACCATGCTTGCCTTTGTTACACACCAAGCTCTTGTTCTCTAGGCATTAATTATCCATTTTATTTTTCAAGGCACTTCAGAATACATTACACTTGTTTCTAAATGCTTTAGCATGCAATCATGAGCTAGAATTCACCTTTTATTACTACTGTTTACTTAATTTAAATTTACATAAAAGCAGTATACACTGAATTTGTTTTTCCAAAGTAAAATGAATCAGCAAATATTGTAACTCCAAATTATTTAGCTTTTTGAATAGTGATAGCTTTTAAAAGTTTGAAAAGTGAATGGGATGGGGGAAGGAGAGGATGGGACAAATTGAGAGAGTAGCATTAACATAGATACACTCCCATGTGTAAAATAAATAGCTAGTGAGAAGCTTCTGAATAGCACAGGGAACTCGGCTCCATGTTCTGTGATGACCTAGAGGGGTGGAAAGCGGGGTAGGAGGGATGCTCAAGAGGGAGGGGATATATGTATGTACACACACACACACACACACACACACACACACACACACACACACACTCTCTCTCTCTCTCATGGGCTTCCCACATGACTGAAGCGACTTCACGTGCATGGGCTTCCCAGGTGGCGCTGGTGGTAAAAAACCTACCTGGCAATGCAGGAGACACGTCCCATTCCAGTATTCTTGCCTGGAGAAGTCCATGGAAAGAGGAGCCTGGCGGGCCACAGTCCATAGGGCCTCAAAGTGTCGGACACAACTGATAGGACTGAGCATGCACGGATATATACTTATGGTTGATTCCTGTTGTTCTACAGCAGAAACTAACATAACACTATAAAGCAATTATCTTTCTATTAAAAATTAAAAATAAAAATATATTAAAATTCAAAAAATGTTAACAACAAAGAAAAGTGAATAGCTATTTAAGTGAACTTTTTAAATTACTGCTGTATTTGTTGGCTGTTTGTGATCTTGGTGTAACATTTTCGTAGCCCAGATGACTCTTAAGATAGTTTTAAGGAAATAAATCTGAGTTCATAATTCATCCGAGTGAGTAAAGCTGTGAATGCAGAGGTTGAAATTATCAACCTCTTATATTACTTTGTCTGAACTGAAGAACCTAACACATGCTTTGTTTGGATTTATATCTGGCCAACAATAATAAACCCTGGAGAAGGGAAAGGCTACCCACTCCAGTATTCTGGCCTGGAGAAGTCCATGGACTGTGTATATGTAGTCCACGCGGTCACAAAGATTGGGACACAACTGAGCGACTTTCACTTCACAACAATAATAAAAGGGACATGCATCGAAGGCGTGTGGGAGTTTATAGCCTCTGGTCAGTTCACATGTAGTGGCTCAGTGGTGTGAGCCTTCTCCTCAGACACTGGTTGGGCTGGGTGCCTGCTCCCTGTGATGAAAAGCAGAGGGTTACTGTCACATTGCTTCCTGATCATGGGAAAGGAGTTGCAAACCTTGTTTGAAGAGGGTGGACGTGAAGACTTGGTAATTACAACTAAGGAAGGAAGAAAACAAATCTTGTGAGCCCTCCAGGATGATAAAAGTTTGTTTGTTTTTTTTTTTTTTTTTGATCAGTCTGTTGAAATTCTGCTACCTACACCAGATTGTAGTCCCAAATTGATGATCAATGATATTGATGATAAGATTGATATTTTTAGGTTAATGAATTACAAAGTCATATTCCTAAGTTATATTATAGGAAGCCTCTGTTGACAGATTAAAAAAAGGGCAATCTAAAGGTTGAGAATTATGTTTTATTTAGCAGACTTGTTGAGGACTTAGCCCTGAAGACAGCCTCTCAGATAGCTCTGAGGGACTGCTCTGAAGAGGTAAGGGAAGAGCCAGGATATAGAGGAGTTTCTGCTAAGAGTTGGACACAACTGAGCGACTTCACTTTGACTTTTCACTTTCATGCATTGGAGAAGGAAATGGCAAACCACTCCAGTATTCTTGCCTGGATAGTCCCAGGGATGGAGGAGCCTGGTTGGCTGCCATCTATGGTGTCGCACAGAGTCGGTCATGACTGAAGCGAGTTAGCAGCAGCAGCAATCACAAAACAAAAAAGCCCCAAAACACCCAGGTAGTCATAAATCAAAAGATTACTATTAATTAAAGAAAAACCAGACATCTCAGGTTAATGAATTTCAAGGTTTTCTATGTATAGGAAGATGCTGGAGACTGAGCTCATTGAAATCATTCCTTTTATATGCACTTTCCCTAGTGGCTAAGATGGCAAAGAGTCCTCCTGCAAATATAGGAGACCCAGGTTCAATCCCTGGTTCTGGAAGATCCCCAGGAGAAGAAAATGCCTACTCCAGTATTTTTGTCTGGAGAATTCAATGGACGGAGGAACCTGGAGGGCTACAGTCCATGGAGTCACAAAGAGTCAGATACAATAGAGTGACTAACACCTTCAACACTAGCACTTAACTACCTGGGGCTGCTCCTGCTGCTGCTGCTGCTAAGTTGCTTCAGTCGTGTCTGACTCTGTGCGATCTCAGAGATGGCAGCCCACCAGGCTCCCCCGTCCCTGGGATTCTCCAGGCAAGAACCCTGGAGTGGGTTGCCATTTCCTTCTCCAGTGCATGAATGTGAAAAGTAAAAGTGAAGTCGTTCAGCTGTGTCAGACTGTTTGCGACCCCATGGACTGCAGCCCACCAGGCTCCTCCGCCCATGGGATTTTCCAGGCAAGAGTACTGGAGTGGGGTGCCATTGCCTTCTCCGACCTAGGGCTAGTATCCTGTTTTTAATCCACCCTGAGGCCCCTCAGGGCACACAGTCCTGGATGGCTGCAGTGGCTGAGAGCTTGATGGCTGAAACATCCTTTGTTTATTGATGGGACAGGTGATAGTTTTCATCCATATCTCTTACCATATCAAGAATATTTGCCTACTCTCCAGCATACTGTAGTGGACTAAAAAAAAAAATTAACTTAAAAAATTTCCAAAGTAGAACTATCTTTATACTTAAAATTTTACATGTTCAAAATTTTAGTAAGAATCTTGACATTTCTCTCTTACTTAGAAAAAAATGTATTCATTTCGGAGGCAGTAAAAACAAAGCACCAGATTATTGACTGTTAATCTTTCTGGTGACACCTGGTTATACTTCCTCCCTTTTTGCCATGGCTCTCCTTTCCCTGTTCTGGTCTCAAGGTCTCTTAGCTATGTGTTCAACTGCTTCCTGTAGGGTTCTCTCAGTGTTGCTCACTGCAGACTCCTGCCAGCCAGGGAAGAGAGGACAGACTGCCTTTGGCTCAGGTTAGCCTGGAAGTGTTCTTTTGCTAAGAGCAGGTGGCTCCCAGGTACTCAGCTACCAATCTACCGAAGACCATAGCATTTGCAAATTTCCTTCACAAAACACACAGAGGCAGGAAAAAAAGGGCAGGAAGGGAGACAGCTCAGCTGTATCTATAATGTTTTGTACCTTCATTTCTTCCCATGTATTTAAAAGGACAGACTGGCTTTTTTTTTTTTTTTTGAGAACAGAGTAGTGTTTGTAGTTATCTGACCTTGAGGTGTATCAAACTGTATTCTTTCAGATATGTGCATAAATGATAAGGAGTCAAAATAGAAGGTTCCCAATATTTTGGTGACCACTGTCAGAAGATGCCTTGAGTTCTGTGGTTGGTCTCTTAATACTCCTTTAGGACTTCAGGAGTCATTTGGTCCAACCATGTATGTTATGTGTGATTCTTGCTCGTAAGGGTCTCATATGTATCTGTCAATCTTCTTTGTGATCATGTGCTTTTTGTATCTTTTCTTTGTCTTTGCTGGTCTCTTGCCTCACAGAAATTTTGGATGATGGCACAATTTATTTTAAATGACTGAGGTTCCCTTGAATTCTGTTCAGATCTCATGTTAGGCATCTTTGATTCTGTGGCTACACGATATCTACATATATTCCATCAACAACTTTAACAAAAAATCATGAGAAGATTGAGTAGAAAAGGGGTTCAGCCATAAACTGGAACTTTTTCTACTTAGAATGTGTACCAGTGGAAGAATGTACTGTGCGTACCTCCAGTATGCAAAGCAAGTTCCTCCTAATGGGTCTTATCACAACTTCGTGACAAATTTCTAAAAATATTCCCCACAGTGAGCCGTAGAGCCCTGGGTTTCCAAGGGAAAGACAAAGCAGGCAGGCTGTGTGGGTTTCAGTTAGATGAAAAATCTGGAGACTAAAGCAAATTCCTGTGCCTTTTTTTTTGTTGTTGTTGTTAATAGGTTGTGAAAGTGACACAGATTCTGAATTTACATTCAAAATGCAGGACCATAATAAAGATGATATGTCCTATAGAAGGATTTCGGCTATTGAACCCAAGTCTGCCTTACCCTTCAATCGCTTTTTACCCAGCAAGAGTAAACAGCCATCGTACGTGCCGGCACCTTTGAGGAAGAAAAAGCTGGACAAAAATGAGGATAACAGACGAAGCTGGGCAAGTGCCGTCTACACAGAAGCAGATGGAACATTTCCAAGGTACTGGGATGTGAGCTGATTACTGAGTTTGAAAATTCATTTGGCTTGGGGAATTTGCTGGGATATTTAATTTGGTAAAAGGAATAATCCTTAAAATGTATTTCATAGATAACATAAAACTTCATTAATGAAAATCTTTCTTTTTCTTACCTGTGTTTTTAGTCATCCATATCTTGAAGAGATTTCTTCCGTTTTAGAATGTCAGCATATGATTTGCTGGTTCTTTTTTTAGATGCTTGCCTTTGACTCACTGGTTATCTTTCAGCTTCCTGGATGACTTACATTGTTCATTGTGAACTCTGCTGTGTTGCTTGTTTCCATTTTTAAAAAAATCTGTGTTGATGGAGCTCAGTGAACACAAAAAGTATTCTTTAATTTCCCATCAAATTAGCAGAGCAGAGCGTGATTTTTCGAATCCAGCTTCCTATCCGAAGGAGGTGTATGGTTCTGAAAGTGGATCGGACTCGGAGGAGGAACGGAGGCTGCCGGATGTAGTTTGGGATGACTTAGCCAACCGTAGATTCCAAGTGAAAAAGAGGCCTGAGAGTTTCATCTCTCCTAAATCTTGTTCACCCATCTTTTCTCCTCCTGACCCATTAACCACTGGGCTGTACAAACTGACGAGGTCAGAAAAATTTCTCCTGGATCGGAATGCCTGTTGTGCTGTTGATTTTTAATACATAAAGTAACACCCCAGATGGTTTGTGATTTCTCTCTCTCTTTTAACACATTTTATAAGTGTCTCTGGCCCTTGTATATCAAGCTCTTCTCTAATTAAAATGAGATGCTGTTATAATGCCTTAACTTTGTTGTAGGGGCTGGAATGATGAGAATGATGAGAATGGAAACGAATTGGCTGCATTCACAGTGTGAACTTTGTGAGACAGAAAGCATGCCTCTTGTGTTCTGTGTCACAAATTGCTCACGCAGTGTCTTAACTGGTTGGATGTTTTGAACAGTAACGAGAGGAGAACTTGGGGCACGAACGTGGAGAACTGGCCAACAGTACAAGAAACTTCAGACTCCTCTTGTTATTTGGAAGAGAACGAAAACAAGACAAGCGTTCCCAACACTGTAAAGGATGATCTTTATGTGCGAAAGCTAAGCCCAGTCATGCCAAGCCCAGGGAATGCTTTTGATCAGTTTCTCCCCAAATGCTGGATCCCAGAGGATGTGAACTGGAAACGTATAAAAAGGGAAACTTACAAACCGTGGTATAAAGAATTTCAGGGATTCAGGTTTGTCTTTGTGCATGTTTCTTTCATTCCAGTGTCCATTCGGTACCCTGACAGGGTGCATTCTATGTGCACATTTTACGAAAGAGATTAATTTCCCTCCAATGGCACCCCACTCCAGTACTCTTGCCTCGAAAATCCTATGGATGGAGGAGCCTGGTGGGCTGCAGTCCATGGGGTCGCTAAGAGTTGGATATGACTGAGCGACTTCACTTTCACTTTTCACTTTAATGCATTGGAAAAGGAAATGGCAACCCACTCCAGTGTTCTTGCCTGGAGAATCCCAGGGACAGGGGAGCCTGGTGGGCTGCTGTCTATGGGGTCACACAGAGTTGGACACGACTGAAATGACTTAGCAGCAACATCTATAAACGTGTTCACTGAGGGGAAAAAAAAACGGTTTAAATTTAGACTTAAGGATCTAGATTTTAAAAAGTCTTCTAAATAGCCAGAGCTGGACAGTATTTTTAGTTACATCACTCTTTGTTGTCTTTTCTTTTTCCTTTCTCTGTGTTACTCCAAGTAGAAGGAATTCAGACTCTGATGATGAGGACTCAGGCTCTGACAGAAGCTCCACCATTTTTAGTAGAATACAAAAAGCAGACCATAGGCTAGACAGCAACTGTCAAAGACCTTCACCCTTGCTGGAACTGGCTACCAAACGGGCCAGAAACTCCTGGGACCCCCAGGCAGCCAGGAGAACCCGTGGTGTTTCAGATGAGCCCAGGTGTACCTGCCTGCATGAGCCCGCCTGCTTAGAGTCCAGCCTGTGACACCTGTGCCAGCTTGCACTGCCCCATTAACCACTGACCGTAATGAGCTGAATCATGGACGCTCACTCACTTAATACTGAGTTATGAAAGCGTAACATATAACATCATGCTTTCTGTGCGAGTGTGTGAGCTTGAACGTCTAATAGGATTAAATGTTCTTTAGCACAATCATGTTAATAGTACAGAGTTACATATGGCATCATCAGTTCTTGTTGAAAACCATTTAAAAAGGCCTTTTAGACTGCTGACCTAATTATACAGCTATGCTATGTGTGAAGTTGTAGAGAAAGGAAATAACCTGTAGGCAGACACTGGGGCAGGCAAGACTGATGAGAAAATGCAAAGAAGAAATTCAACAGATTTTTTTTAAACAAAGCTTCAGAGCATTGAATTTAATTTCAGCTGACCACCTGTGCCTCTTGCATAAAGCATTCATTGCTCAGCTCTGGAAACCTTTCAGGATCGTCGCTGCTTCTCTGGGAAGGGAGTCAGACCATTGTGGCCGATGGGATGAGGAAGGGGTGGATGGAGCACTGTGTGTTTCAGGCAGGTTCACTCTCTTCCCATTCTAGCGCCATCCCTTGGCCTCAATGATATCCACCTTTTCTGAGAAGTAGACTCTGCTCTGATTTCATTAAATGGTATCATGGGTGATGGTGTTAAATGCTGGTCTTACTTCATAGCTAGAATCCCTCCCATGGCCCCCTTAAATAATTCACCCACAGGGACTAGCTAGTTTTTGGTTTGCTGCTAATTACCTTTTCTCCCCAAACTTAATAAGATTCTCCCTTCCTTTTTCTTTCCTATGCTTTAGTCAGTTTTTATTACTTCAGGCCCTCCAGACATATTCTGATGACATCTTGTCTTCTGAAACAAATACCAAAATCGACCCCACGGCTGGCCCCCGGCTCATAACACGCAGAAGGAACCTCTCTTACGCACCAGGGTGTGGACCGGGAGATGCCCTGGAGATGCCAGTCCTGGATCCTGACTTAGAGAATGATGACTTCTTTGTCAGAAAGACTAGGGCTTTCCATGCAAACCCATGTATTCTCCGGGCTTTCGAAGACTTAAGAAGTCTGTCTGGGCAAGACGATCCTGTAGAGCGAGATATAATCCTGCAGTGTAGGGAAGGGGAACTTGTCCTTCCGGACCTCGAAAAAGATGATATGATTGTTCGCCGCATTCCAGCACAGAAGACAGAGGTGCCTCTGTCAGGAGGCCCTGATAGATACCAGCCAGTCCCATTGCCCGAACCCTGGATGCTTCCTCCAGAAATTCAAGCAAAATTTCTCTGTGTACTTGAAAGGACATGCCCCTCGAAAGAAAAAAGTACTAGCTGTAGAGTGTTAGTTCCTTCCTGTAGGCAGAAGAAAGACGACATGTTGGCTCGTAAGATCCAGTCTTGGAAGCTGGGAACCACTGTCCCTCCCGTCAGTTTCACCCCTGGTCCCTGCAGCGAGGCGGACTTACAGAAGTGGGAGTCCATCCGAGAGGCCAGCAGGCTTAGGCACAGGAAGCGGCTGATGGTGGAGAGGTCAGAGTGTGTTTCTGCAAGGATTATGCTTGTCGTGGATGGTCTTGTGTGACTTTCCTTGTGTGATAAAGTAGCATCAGATTGCCCAAGTCTGCATGTCATGAGCTGTTTTGAAGTATCCTGTTAAAGCGTTGATATTGCTTTGAGAAAAATCAGATCTAGTCGTTGTGTGGAAAAAGTGCAATTCCATATTTGCACGTCTCAAAATCACTTCTCTGAGACCTGTTTAAGAAGGTGTGTATCCGCAAACAGTGCCCTTGGCCTTGAGGGAAGACTATGATATGCTTCTGCCATATGACATTTCACAAAGCTGTTTTCTGATTATGTTTACAAGACTTTTATTCTCATGTCCGGGCATTTCTGAAACACTCTGGTTGTAGTTTGGTTTTATCTGTTTCTTGTATTTCAGACTACATGATTTTTGGTGTAAAAATTTCCCTTAAAATATGGCATTGCAAGTTTCATTTAACTTGATTTTGATGTCTGATTTTGACCCAAGCTTCTTAGACTATTGACGTGCGACTTTTTACATTGATGGTTTAAAGTTCAGTGCAAATTTTATTACAGTGCATGAATGTCATTTGCTGTCTGCTACACTTTACATGTATGTAATTATGGCCATTTTGATAATGAGTCTGCATTTATATGTTATGCAACTTGCCAAGTTTTGATGAATGTTCAGTTTGTGGAACTTTGGGATGGACAAATAATGGGTTAAATGAAATTGGTAGACCTAAATCTAACTTCTTATTAGTTCCTGGCACAGGAAGGTTTTTGTTTGTTTCCTAAATGAATTTGTTCATTTGGTTCAAAGGAAAACAGGAAATTCTTTACCTTGATCTGAATTCCTTGAGATATGAGATCAATGAGAATTTGAGGCATGATCAAGAATGTGACTGAAGAAGCAACCTTTTGAGATTTGTCCATCTCTAATTAGACTCTTGAAGATGTTGAATATTTAGAAACTAACACAACTAGAAAAACATGACTTAATTTTTGGTTTTCTGATTTCTTAGACTCTTTCAAAAGATTTATGGTGAGAACGGGTAAGTTTTGTGGTTCACAGTAAAAAAATCTACATATTGTTTGTCCTTTGTGTGGTATGTCGTTTCACTTCTATCCTGGCATGACGCTAAATGGGAATGTCTGTGCTGTGCATGAGACCTAAAGCAGGGAAATTTTTCCTAATTCTGCAACTGAATGGTCATATTTCTGCCTGAGTACCCAGTGCATGCAATGCTGTATGCCAGCAATATTTTGTTTATTAGAAGTTGAAAATTCAAATCCTGTTTGTTTGTTTTTTTTCTCCTCTAAAGAGTTGATTAAAAGTCATAAAAACACATACCTGAGATTAGGTTTATTTATTTTGGTATCTGATAGCTACATAGGCCAAACCTCTCATTTCTGGATATTGAAGCCCACATAACTATATTTTAGAAAATCTTCAATGGAAAAAATATATTGGTATTCACTTTGAGTTAGAAGGCATGTGGTTGGCATTATCTGTGTACTCTTAGTTCAAGGAGAGCCTCCTTAGTTGGGATGCTGAGTGGCATTATTTTCCAGGATTTGCAAACATTTTCAAGATTCCTGACTAGGGTAAAATTTTATAACATAGCTGTGTTATAAAGCCAAATCAGACTTCCAAAGCTGCAAAAGTTAAAATATTGGTAGTTTCCATGTAAGCTACAAGGATGATACTTAAAGCTGTTCCCAGTTTTTTTCTATAGTTGACCCTCTATATCTGGGAATGCAGCTCCCAGAACCAGTCCTCTTGGATAGAAAGGGGTTGACTGTTGTATCATTTGACTCTGTCACCTGGCAGACATAAAATATTATACAAACAACCTTCTGAAAATATTTCCCATTTTTTGAATAGCAGAATTAAAACAAATACTTTTTAACTTTTCACATGCACTACCAATGTAGACTCATTCACTGTTAGGGCATAATACCCAGGTGACTATATCTTAATATTTTATATCAACTTTCTGTAACTTTGTGAACCCAACTGCTAATAGTTTTTGATCAAGAAGAAAATTGAAGTATGACAAATATTTTAATCTGCCTAAGCCTTAGGAGCTAAGTATCTTCCCCTACTGGAGCTTACTTCATCTCAAAGGTTCTCTAATTTTGATAGTTTTGGATAATTTTGATAGAGATCTTAGAAGTTACCAAAATCACTTGTTGAGTAGCTCAGTCGTGTCTGACTCTTTGTGACCCCATGGACTGCAGCATGCCAGGCCTCTCTGTCCCTCAACATCTCCCAGAGTTTGCTCAAACTCATGTCCAACTATCTCATCCTCTGTCATCCCCTTCTCTTCCTGTCCTCAATCTTTCCCAGCATTAGGGTCTTTTCCAAGAGTCAGCTCTTTGCATCAGGTGGCTGAATTATTGGAGCTTCAGCTTTAGCATCAGTCCTTCCAATGAATATTTGGGATTGATTTCCTTTATGATAAGGAGCTAAAATCAACTAAATCAGCTAAAATCACTATACAAAACAGTATAGCCATTCTAGATGTCAAGGACATAATGGAGCAATGAGCAACTAATTGCCAGTAATTCTCAGCCACTGATGTTGAAAATCAGGCTCCAAGCATGTTTTCAGTATGCCTTGCAAAGATACATTATCTCCTATCTGGTTCCTCATGTGTGCTTAAAACATCTCCATCAGGAGGGTGTACGAGGCAATTTTTAGTATGACACTGAAGCATCTGCTAATCTCAATTCATCATGGGAAAGCTGTAACAGATAAAAAAATCTTTACAGCATCAAGCACTTTGAGTGATAACTTTCAGAAGAATTTTCATTGGTAAATAAGACTTTATAATGTAAGCAGGTTGGTTTTTTTTTTTTAAGGAAATGTGAATACACTGAGTTCAAGTACTTGATGGAAATGGAAACCTGTACAGCTATTCCAGTGACTGTACATGCTCCCTGTTAGGGACACATTGTGCGACTGGTTTAAGAAAAGAGAGAAATCCAAATGCCGAAGCTCAGCAAGCTTTAAGGATTTTTCTGGGCCCTAGCCAGCAGCAGCAAATGCCTTCTGTAGACTGTTTCAAGACTGCTGCTTGCATAGTACACTATTTGTTTTAAATGCTGTTCCCCATGCAGCTAACTGCCAGGATAACACAAATAAAGTGAGGTTGTCTATAAATGGAGACCAATGAATAATGCATGACTTGTCGAATAATGGAAAGTAATACAGATAGGTCTTCAGAAAACTCAGGTGCATTTTAAACCACTTGCAATAAAAAATCTATTATTCGGGATTAAAAAGTTTTCTCTGTTACAAGTTTTTTCTTAAGTTGATCTGCGATGAAAACAAAAATTTAAATTGAACTGAACTGGACATGGAACAACAGACTGGTTCCAGATAGGAAAAGGAGTACATCGAGGCTGTATATTGTCACCCTGCTTATTTAACTTATATGCAGAGAAATCATGAGAAATGCTGGGCTGGAAGAAGCACAGGCTGGAATCAAGATTGCTGGGAGAAATATCAATCATCTCAAATATGCAGATGACACCACCGTTATGGCAGAAAGTGAAGAGGAACTAAAAAGCCTCTTGATGAAAATGAAAGAGGAGGGTGGAAAAAGTTGGCTTAAAGCTCAACATTCAGAAAACAAAGATCATGGCATCCAATCCCATCACTTCATGGGAAATAAATGGGGAAACAGTGGAAACAGTGTCAGACTTTATTTTTCGGGGCTCCAAAATCGCTGCAGATGGTGATTTCAGCCATGAAATTAAAAGACGCTTCCTCCTTGGAAGGAAAGTTATGACTAACCTAGATAGCATGTTCAAAAGCAGAGACATTACTTTGTCAACAAAGGTCCATTTAGTCAAGGCTATGGTTTTCCAGTAGTCATGTATGGATGTGAGAGTTGGACTGTGAAGAAAGCTGAGCGCCAAAGAATTGATGCTTTTGAACTCTGGTGTTGGAGAAGACTCTTGAGAGTCCTTTGGACTGCAAGGAGATCCAACCAGTCCATTCTGAAGATCAGCCCTGGGATTTCTTTGGAAGGAATGATGCTAAAGCTGAAACTCCAGTACTTTGGCCACCTCATGCAAAGAGCTGACTCATTGGAAAAGACTCTGCTGCTGGGAGGGGTTGGGGGCAGGAGGAGAAGGGGATGACAGAGGATGAGATGGCTGAATGGTATCACTGACTCGATGGACGTGAGTTTGAGTGAACTCCGGGAGATGGTGATGGACAGGGAGGCCTGGTGTGCTGCGATTCATGGGGTCGCAAAGAGTCAGGCACGACTGAGTGACTGAACTCAACTGAACTGATAGACTTTTAGCCTAGAATTTGTCTCATGTTTATAAATATGTTTGTAAATGATTATAGACATGAAACAAGTGATATTTCTGGGTGATATTTCTCTGGACAGCTTGCATGTTTTCCAGCGTGGAATACTTACCTGGAAAAATCATTATTGCTCCATATCCTGTGATGGAAAATAACTGCCTGTAACATGAACGCTTTCTTTTTGTTGAGAACCAAAGAGTTAAAGAGAATGTGCATCACCCTTTCCAGCCTTAGATTGTTTATTTCTGGCTTGCTTTTTTATTTGGCATTGAACACTTGTCACTTTATTTTTAGTAAGATGCTTTGTATGTGGCTGTCATTTTCTCACGTATGCTTTTGTGTTGCATGACTTGTCATATGGTTCCATGACATTTGAAAATTTGGTTATGATGCCTCTTGGCAGAAGCTGTTAACGACAAAGAAATTCGTAATGGTATATAGCTGTAATTTTGTAATGTCATTAATTAAGCCATGGCATCTACTGCCAGTATCAACAGGAAATGAACAGTGATTCAAGGTGAAGTTATAATCAAAGACAACTAAGACATGTATTTTACTTATGGGTTTTGGCCAAAAAAAAAAAAAAATTGTGGAGAACTGTAAGGGTACCTGGACTTTCCTGATGGCTCAGCAGTGAAAGAATCTGCCTGCAATGCAGGGGACCTGGGTTCGACCCCTGCATTGGGCAGATCCCCTGGAGAAGGACATGGCAGCCCGCTCCAGTATTCTTGCCTGGGAAATCCCATGGACAGAGAAGCCTGGTGGGCTACAGTCCATGGGGTTGCAGAGAGTCAGACACGACTGAGCAGCCAAACAGCAATAAAGGCGCTTAAGACAACAAGCAGGAAGGAAAAACCTAGTCAATGTGAGTTACTTTCTGAAGATTTTGCCACCAGGAGACATTCAGCAATGTTTGCAGGCATTTTTGATTGTCACATGGGATGGGTTGGGGCAAGGTTGCTACTGATGCACTGCTGTATGTTCAACAATACACAAGACTGCCCCCTACGACAAATAATTTTCTGCCCCAAAATGTCAGTAGTGCTGCTGTAGAGAAACATTGATAATAGACTCTACACCTATAAAGGAAAAGTCTTGTATGTTGTCTTATCAGTATAAGTTAAGTTAAGTCACTCAGTCGTGTCTGACTCTTTGCGACCCCATGGACTGTAGCCCACCAGGTTCCTCCGTCCATGGGATTCTCTAGGCAAGAATACTGGAGTGGGTTGCCATTTCCTGCTCCTGTCTTATCAGTATAATTTATGATAATTCTAAAGTCTCTTTCCCAGGTTTTACTATTGATTTGTGTTCAGAGAATTCCTGCAACAGTTAATGGAAATATATTTAGAGGTGCATAAATAGATATATTCGTATCTTTGCTTGAAAGTGGAGGACCCAAAACTAAGTATCATGGAATTGCTGTTTACAATATAAGATTATCAGTGATTTTATATTTAGGAAATTTTGCTACATGTCAGTCCTTTTTGATTCCTTAGTTCTTAGATATTCATCTGTAAATTTCCTGAGACTTTTTTAGAAAAATGCTCATTGTAACCCTAGTCCCAGCATTGTGGGGAAAAAAGAGTAAGGTTCAGTGACTTTGTTTTATAATCTACTCCCCTTTTTTGTAAACTTCCCCTTCTTTCTCTCTTCACCCTATGCTATTTTTTTTTAAAAAAAATTATTCACCTGAAAATGCAGCATGTTAGACCTGTATATTTTGGAAGAAGTCCAAATGCAGTTCTAAATCAAAGTCTTTCCAAATAAGGAAATACAGAGGTAAATGAATTGCAAGAGAATTGTGATTTGCCAGTGAATAGTAATTCATTCTACTGATACAGAACATACTAGGGCTGTGTAGTCCTTTATAGTTTTCCCAAACAATCTTCCTGGGAATATCCATGGGACTTATTTTGGGGAGGTAGTCAGGTATGTATTAGGTTGCATTTTAGAGACGTGGAGAAAGAGAAATAGACTCTGTAGTTTTTCCAAGGATCTTCAGCTCCTGAGTTGGTAAAATCAGACTAGGGCTTTGTATAATGAGGTGATCGATGGAGACTGCTGGGCAGTCTTGTTGGCACATAGTAAGCCCTCAGAACTTTGCTATTATGCTGTTAACTCTGATAAGGAAGGAAAGAATTCTTCATGATCTGGCTGAAAGGCTTCTACACTCAAAACGTTCTCGATTTTATCAGTGGGGCCTGGGGTGACCTCTCTAATTTGAAACTGCTTTGGGAGTCAGTTTTCAGTAGATCTTTCATGATCATATTTGCCTTAATAAGAACAGTTGGTGTGTAGCACCAGATGGGTTTTTGAAATGCCATCAACATAAACTGACCCGTTTTTCCCAGCAACTCCTTCCTGGTTTAGCCAGATGAGGAACTGAGATGAAGAGTTAAATGATGTTCAGAGGGTGGTAGGGGTGGGGAGAGAGGGAGTGGTGAAAATTAGATCCCTCTGCTGGGTCTCACTTCCTGTCTCATTCTGGTGCCTGCCACAGCCTGTTTGGAATGTGCCAGGCTTTCTTGAGGTAACTTGATCCCAGGGAACACAGGGGGCTCACATTCCTGCCTTCCACAGGGACCTGTCTACTCTGGCCAATGTTTGGCTCGTTTATTTATATAGGGGACCACTGAGGGCTTTCCTGGTGGCTCAGATGGTAAAGAATCTGCCTGCAATGCAGGAAGGTTTCATCTCTGGGTCAAGAAGATCCCCTGGAGAGGGAAATGGCAACCCACGCCAGTATTCTTGCCTGGAAAATGCCGTGGACAGAGGAGCCTGGAGGGCTACAGTTCATGGGATGACAGAGAATCAGACACAACTGAGCACCTAACACTTTCTATGTGCCAGGCTGTGCTGTGGGCTCCCCAGGAGGGTGATGAGCCTCTACCCCATAATGACGGTGTTTTCTGAAAAGACACATGTTAAAGTTTCCCAGTGAAGGAGGGTGAGGACTGAAAGGGTCTGGACCTGCTGAGACTGGTCGGCCTTCCTCCCACCAAAATATTACTTAAAATACTGATGTTTCCAATTTTGTTCTGGAATTTCTGTAACCTCATGTGTTGGGCATCCAGATTCCCCTCATATCTTAGAGCTGAAAAAAATCTTTTTAGTGTCTTGTCTTGTATTAGCTCATATAGCCTGATTCTTTGCAGTTACAACTTAAGTGAATTTATAGTCTCAAATCAGGTTTTTATATAGTCATACCCCGTTAAGTGGGCTTCCCTGGTGACTCAGTGATAAAGAATCCACCTGCCACGCAGAAGATGCAGGTTCAATCCCTAAGTCGGGAAGATCCCCTGGAAGATGGAATGGCAACCCACTCCAGTATTCTTGCCTGGAGAATCCCATGGACAGAGGAGCTGTGTTGAGAATACACCCTGGTGGAAGCAAGGGGGCTGATGATTCTAATAATCCAGGCAGGAGATAGGATGATTTGGATCAGGGTAGTGAAGATGGAGGTGGTGAGAAGTGGTTACCCCCTAGATACATTTAGAAGGTAGAGGGGCAGAATTTCCCAATGGGATCAGTTACATGTGAGAGAAGAAGGAATCTGGGAAGGCTCCAAGATTTCTGGCCTGTGTACTGGAAGGATGGAGTTGGCTTTTATTGAAATGAGGAAGATGGGAGATGCATGGATTATGGGATGAATGTGGATTGTAGGATAAGTAGTCGTGGTCTTGGTCTGTTCAGTGAAGTTTGAGTTGCCCATTAGACTTCCAGGCAGAGAGAATAGTTGCATACATCCAACCAGACTATGGTAAAAAAAAAAAATCTGCTGGCAATGCTGGAATCCCAGGTTCGATCCCTGAGATGGGAAGATCTCCTGGAGAAGGGAATGGCAACCCACTCCAGTATTCTGGCCTGGAGAATCCTGTGGACAGAGGAGCCTGGTGGGCTACAGTCCATGGAAGTGCAAAGAGCTGGATCAGCTGAGCACGCACAGACACACACAACCAGACTATGGTCTCACAGGGATCCTGAAGAATGAGTGGCATTTAAAAAGGAATATATACTGTTGAAAGGGCTTTTAAGTTGAAGGGGAGAGTTCAGGAAAGACCTTCACTGCATCTGGAGGCTGAGTGATAATTTAAGAAGCTTTTTTAAAAGTCTGAGTAAGAGTTAATTGTGCTCTGATCTAGGGTATTGGCAACAGAAATGGAAAGAAAAAGACACTGAGTAAGAGGACCTGGTAACTAATTGAACATTTAAAGAAGGGAGAGACAAAGGTGAAAAATGGCTCTCTGATTTTAAATGTGAATGACTGGAGGGCAAGTAACACTATTAACAAGAGGAAAAGCAGGTTTGGAGACAAAATTTTTGGCTATATCATGTAGCCAAATAACCATGTGTTTATAGTCATATGACTTATCACTTAACAAAATTCTTTCTAGATACTGTTCCTATTGATCCTTTTACAGTGAAGATTCCTAGGGGACATCAGTGCAGAGATGTTTATTTAACAAGCAGTTGGGATTGATTCAGAGAGACTGGTCCTAGGCTATGGATTTGGGAGTCACTGGCATAGAGATCGTTATTGAATTCCTGAGCTAGCTGGGCAAGTGTATTATTAAAAAAGTGTGGTGATGGCAAAATCTTGGGGAAGGCAAATTTAGAGGCCCAAGAAAGAGATGCAAATCTATTTAAACAACTAAAAGGGGAGTCAGTTACAATGAAATATAAGCAGAAGTGGTAGGAAAGAACATTTTGGGGACCTCACACTCAAAGGCTTCGTGTCTCTTCACTCCTTAGTATGCAGATCTGACCTCTCTTTCCAGGAGGTCTGCCTTAGTTCCCCCTCCTTTGATGTGTGTATAGCACATATTCCTGGGCAACACCCCACTCTACTCAAACAAAGTACTCTAGGTTGAGCTCTTTGAGACCTAATCCACATTACATCCTCATGGCAGCAGTCACACGTGGACAAAACAAAAACTGCCTTAATACCAAAGAAGACTATAATAAAGGTTATATAGTAACTGGCTGTTGGAAACCACTGTGGTCTTTGAGACTGGGCACGGTGCAGTGGTGGGGCAGGTCTTTATAGAACCCTTGAGAAGCAGCTGCAGCAGCACATGTCTTCATGGCATTGAACTTGAGGAGAAAATATCAGGTAATCTTTAAATAATTTAATAAGTACTCAGAAAAGGCAGCCAAACCTTAAGAGATTATCTCTGGAGGAGATAAAGACAGGTGAATCTAGGGACTAATAATTTTTTTTCTCTAATGTAATCTTTTTCTGCATCGACTCCCCTAAATATGAACGTCAGATTATTTTTTTCAGCATGGTTCAGGGTTCAGTTAGCCATTCTGTGAAAGAATTCACATTTGGCTGGAGTGCTAGGCTCTTGTTTCTGCGTTTTGGAAAAACACCATTTATCTCTGTAGTGCTATTTCTGTGATATCACGAAAGCATCTAGGTAGTACCGCAGAACTGTAGATGGAATTTCCAAATATAAGCCCAACCTTCCAGTTTTAACCTTGAATCCGGTCCCACGAACCTTGATTACTATGAGTATTTTTGTCGTAGGAGTAAGTCCTTGAGTGATGTCAGCGCAGAGGATATTCAGAGCTTGCGTCAGCTACGTTACGAGGAGATGCAGAGAATCAAGTCCCAGTTAAAAGAGCAGGACCAGAAATGGCAGGATGTGAGTATGCTGCTTATTGGGAGATGGGGAGGATATGTTTATTGGACTCTTCTTTCTTCTCCAAGAAGACAGTCAGTATACTCAAGGGATGATTTTTCTTGATGGCGGATTACAGTTCCATAGAAAATATGAGCAAACTCCCTTTTAAAAAAGAGTTTTAAACCCTTCTGCTCCATTTGTTGTATCTTAAAGGCCATTGTGAAACACAGAAGCTCCTTATCTTCTGATATTTTCTGTGGGTTCTCAAAAATGAGAAACTGCTTCATTGCAGTGTAGGTCTTGTTTACTTGCTCTGGTGGTTGCATCTGGGGTATGACTGTTAGTGATGCTCATGAAAGGGAAGACTTTGCTTATGGTTTAGGGGGAACAGGGGACGAGCACAGAGACTGGGGATCAGCAGGGAGAGATGAAAGTGTTCTTAGAGTTAATAGAGATGGTTTGGGGGAAAATGTGAATGATAATTCAGTACTATTTTGGTTAAAAAAGGAGTTATTGAATGTGAATCAAAATAAGATGTTTTCACAGAGCTGATGTATATCCAGATGTCTGTTTGGATAAAGATTTAATCTTTAGTTTTGTCCCTGGCAGAAGAGAGCTGTGCCTTTTTTAAAAGGGTCAATTGTTACAGGCCAAAGGAGTGTAGGACTTCCTTGGTAGCTCAGCTGGTAAAGAATCTGCCTGCAATACAGGAAACCTCAGTTCGATTCCTGGGTCAGGAAGATCCCCTGGGAGAAGGGATAGGCTGCCCACTCCAGTATTCTTGGGCTTCCCTGGTATCTCAGATGGTAAAGAATCTGCCCACAATGTGGAAGACCTGGGTTCGATCCCTGGGTTGGGAAGATCCCCTGGAGGAGGGCATGGTACTCCAGGATTCTGGCCTGAAGAATTCCATGGACAGAGGAGCCTGGTGGGCTACAGTCCATGGGGTCACAAAAAGTCAGACACGACTGAGTGACTTTCACTTTCACTCACACATATACACTGTATATATTTACGGGCTTCCCTGCTGGCGCTGGTGGTAAAGAACCTCCCTGCCAGTGCAGGAGACATGTCCCACGCCAGTACTCTTGCCTGGAGAATCCCATGGTCAGAGGAGCCTGGTGGGCTACAGTCCATGGGGTCGCAGAGTTGGACACTACTGAGTGATTTTCACTTTCATAATTCACTCTCAAAGGAGTCTAAGGGGCTTCCTAGGTGGCGCTAGTGGTCAAGAATCTGCCTGCCAATGCAGGAGTCACAGGAGATACAAAGATTTGGTTCAATCTCCCAAGTCAGGAAGATCCCACGGAGTAAGAAATGGCACCCCACTCCAGTATTCTTTCCTGGAGAGTTCTGTGGGTAGAGGAGCCTGGCAGGCTACAGTCCATGGGCCACAAAGAGTCGGACATAACTGAGCGACTGAGCACAGCACCCAGCAAAGGAGTGTAAACAATTATGATAGATAAATTACATATAGCAGACCCAAAGAAATCTGAGCACAACTTTATGGTAAGAGGGTTGAGTGGTAGTATGAACAGAAGGGTCAGAGATAGTAAATCTTAAATTTCAAAGGAATTAAATATTAAGTAACAAAGATGAAACCCCTGCCTTAGCTATGTTTCTAAATTCCACTTCTTTTATTTGGGATCTCAATGTCATTGTCAAGAAACAGAAATTCAGTGGCAGTTTGCCAAAATACATGGTAACTGGAGATGAAAGTGAGAGATATGGAGGGGTTATCCCTTAGGTTAAGTCAGATGAAAATTCACGCTAGTTCTGCTTCAGTCCTTCGGGACTGATGTGCACTGCTTTTGTTCTTTCTGGAAATAGTTCATATTGATTTCAGGCCTTTTTTTTTTTTTAAGCAGGAATGGCCCTGCCTGCTTCCAAAGGGTGTAAACCAAACCTGTTTTGTGTGCCTGGGGGGTGAGGTTTTTTGTTGTTGTTGTTTTTTTTTCAGTCTGGAACTTTGCATAAGGCTGCAGTACCGCTAGCAGTTCTCAGCGTGGGACTTCTCTGGGTGGCACAGTGAAGTTGGTACCATCCAAACTGTCCTAACCCCCTGAATGTCAGAACCAGCTTAGGCCACCGGGACTAATTTTAAAGATGAATCAGGTTGAGTGTCCTGGGGGTCACTCCCAGGATGCGTCCTGGATGGATGGATGGGAAAAGATGGCCACTGCTTCCTGTGTGATCTTCCTTATCGCCCTGTGCTTACGGGGAGTTGAACTGCTTCGAAATCATATTCTTGAGTCTTTATTGTTCAATTGTTCTGTCGTGTCCGACTCTTTGTGACCCCATAGACTGCAGCACGCCAGGCTTCCCTGTTCTTCAGTATCTCCTAGAGTTTGCTCAAACTCATGTCTTTTGAGTCAGTGATGCCATCCAGCCATGTCATCCTCTGTCTGGCTTCCCCATTAAAGCCTTTCCACACCTGGCCCTCCCTTCCCAGGGTAGAATTGACCACTCTCTCCATACACCCCTGACTCTCATGCAATCTCTTCACATTCATTGTTGAACTTTATTTACCTGTCTGTCTTTCCCTTCTGGACTAAGAGTTCCTCTAGAGGAAGCACATTTTATTCGTCTGTGTGTTTGTGGCCCTGTTGCCTCCAAGTAGAGACCGACCTCTGTATTTGTTTAATGTGTGTCTCTATACTTAGCCATGTTACAGTCATGTTTCCATTCTAGTTTGACTAATGAAACACGTCATTTCACGTAAAAACCAGATGATTGGAGTGAGATGAAAATAAATTTGCAACAGTTCCCGACCTTTCTGACCTGGCATCTAATTACAAGCGTTTAGCATTCTTTGTGAAATGGGCAACAAGGCAGGCACTACCTGGGAAAACAAAAATGGGGTCTGTCTTATTAGGTCAGGGCTTTCAGACAGAAGCGTGAGATAAAGGCTCAGTACAGAAACACTGGCTATAAAAAGCAAAATTAGGGCACCTTGGCATCAAGTTGGAGTGAATAGTTTTAGCGACGTAATGGGATCCTCTGGCGCGCGCTCACTGCTGGAAAGGGTGTGTAGAAATTCAGGTGTGCCTGGGCTGACGTGATTTTTCTCTGTCAGGACCTTGCAAAATGGAAAGATCGTCGGAAAAGCTACACTTCGGATCTGCAGAAGAAAAAGGAGGAGAGGGAGGAGATTGAGAAGCAGGCTCTTGAGAAGTCGGAGAGAAGATCTAAGACATTTAACGAAATGCTGCAGGACAGGTAATGAGACCAAATGCATCTCAGGGTTGGGGAAACCAGTGTTAGATATTTTGTGTAAGTATTGTGAGCTGTACTTATGCACCAGTATTAGACTGTCATCAAATATGCATAAACCTTTGAGCGTTTTGCTCTGCAGTGAAAAAGCAAAGTACTGCTGTAATAAGTACTGATTTGAATTAATGAAAGAAAGGTGTACTTAAAAGTGGCATTCGTTGTGCCTTCCTTATACATTGTATATTCACATGCAGAATTGGCTGATGTTGGCTATCTTTGCAAAAATAAACAACTTTTTCCTCCTTTTAAAGTAAATTTAAGAATTGAATGGTTAAAAAAATGGCTCTCATTCTTAACTAAATTGTGTAAAATGTAACAAAGTTCTTTTTCATGTTGGCATGGTGCAATTAAAATTGTATTTTTAAAGGAAGACTATATAAACATCACTGTAGGGGTTTATCTTTTGCTTTGCAACATAACAGGATAAAGGTCCAGTTAAACTTGCCTGTGGAGCAGTTGCTCCATGAAACGTTGAGATATTTATGGGTCAGGGAGAAGGCAAATATGCTTTAAGGAGGATGTCAAAAAGGAAAGGTGCTGTCAGGTAGAATTAAACAAAGCTCCTTTGTCCCTAGAAGACAATGGTAAACACAGTTTCATTCACTTGAATGCAATGCAGTTGGCTTGGGATGTACTCCTTACTGAATAATAGCCAAGAGACTGTTTCATCAATTTCTCTGAAAATAGAAATGGTGACTTTTAATCTGCCATAACTGTCCATGCAGATTCTACCAAGCTGTATGAAATCAGCTTGATTTCTAACTTGATCTTATTGAAAGTCTGAATCTTTTGTGGCCTTCTATTTTTACAAAACTATTGTAAATTGTATACAGGAACTCTCTCAACTCTGTTAAGAAATCTGCATCTTTGGAGGGTTCAAATTGGTTGTCAGTTATCTTTAAAGTGTGTTATGGAACTTTGAATAATCTCTTATTTAAAATTTTCTTATTTTCCTGTGAAAATCCTTTTACAATTGCAAATACTTCAGAGATTTTTCTTAGCCTCTTTAAGGGAAAAAAAAAAAATCAAGCTCTTAATCCTTCTTTGTGTGATGTTGAAAAATTCACGAGTATTTTTTCTCACATTCTGTTTATTACATTATTATACTAAGTCAGCCATCTTTTTATTCCTATCCTTTTTTTATGTTATGACCAAAATAACATGTCTCTCTACCTCTGGGTGTCAAAAGCATAATTTTGTGGTTATGGTGTTTCTTTCTGCTAAGGGAATCCCAAAATCAGATGTCTACAGTTACATCGAGAAGGAGGCTGTATTCTTTTGATGATGGATTGAATGAAGAAAAGCTTCCCCCTCTGCTGCCTATGCCAGAAGCCTATTCCCAGAGTGAGAGAGCAGAGGAGAAAGGAACGGCTTATCCGACAGAAATTCCTAAGCAGGATTCTACAACTTTTGCAAAAAGGGAGGTCACAGCTGAAGTTCGGTTTCCTTCTAGAAGCCCTGTGGAAGAACAGCGCCCAGCCTCTTTGTCGTCTCAGCATTCACTGAATACACAGATGGAGTTGACTCGAGTTTCAGCAACTCTCCCCAGAAGTTACCAGAAAACCGATGCGGCCAGGTTAACCTCTGTGGTCACACCGAGACCTTTTGGCTCTCAGTCAAGGGGAATCTCATCACTCCCGAGATCGTACACGGTAAACGTGCGTTCCCTTGGTCTGTTCTCCAGTGCAAAACACTGGTGAATTTGTGCGGAGGTTTCTGTTAGAGATATTAGATATGTAAAGTGTTTTAGATTCAGTAGACACTTAATAGTTAAAATACAGCAACAATGCAGAACTGTTTAAATTTCAAATTCAGTGAAAGGAGAGCTGACACATTTTAAAAAATAAACTACATCCTAAGGCAGAGCATTTACTTAAAAAATTTTTTTTTCAGTTTTTAGAATTTATTTTAATTGGAGGGTAATTACAATATTGTGGTGGTTTTTGCCATACATCAACATGAATTGGCCGCAGTGTACATGTGTCCCCCGATCCTGAACTCCACTCCCACCTCCTTCCCCGTCCTCCCAGAGCACCGACTTTGAGTGCCTTGCTTCATGCATCGAACTTGCCCTGTTCATCTGTTTTACATATGGTAATATGTGTTTCAATGCTATTTTCTCAAATCATTGCACCCTCACCTTCTGCCACAGAATCCAAAAATTTGTTCTTTACATCTGTCTCTTTTGCTGCCTTGCATATAGAATCATTGTTATCGTCTTTCTAAATCCCATATATATGCATTAACATATATGGAAACAGTATTGGAGTTTGTCTGACTTACTTCATTCTGTAAATAGGCTCCAGTTCCATCCACCTGTGGTACACACACAGTGGAATATTACTCAGCTATAAAAAGGAATGCATTGGAGCATTTACTTTTTAGTGTCATATATTTTCAGATGTATCTATTTTGAATACTGTGTGTGCTCAGTTGCTTCCAATTCTTTGTGATCCCATGGGCTGTAGCCCGTCCGTGAAATTCTCCAGGCAAGAATACTGGAGCGGGTTGCCAATTCTTTCTCTAGGGGATCTTCCCCACCCAGAGTCTCTTGTACCCCCTGCATTGGCAGGCAGGTTCTTTACCACTGCACCACCTGGGAAGCCCCATTGTGAAGTGTTAGGTTGTACTATATGAAGTTGCCAGTAGTTAGTTCTTTTTGACCTATAAAACAGCAGTTTCATGTGGTTTAACCTAAATATTCTTAGGTGATTATGCCCAAATTTTCTGTGTATCCTCATTTCCCACTTCATTAGAACTTGATACATTTAAACGTATTTATTAAAATGTATCTCATGGTTCAAAAAATACATATTTTATTGGGGTTTTAAAGAATATAGAATCATTTACTCTGAGAATGAAGCAGTGCCATGTACCTGAAAGTGACTGTATTAATTTGAATTATGTGAAAGGAAGCAGGACGGTCTTGAGCGCTTTGGTTTTCAAATTCCTTTTACCTCTGCCAAGTAGAATCCTAAAAATCTAAGAGAAAAGATTTGATTAAAAAAATTCAAAGTGAGCAAAGCCTGCCTAAACTAACCAGAAAAACCCCTGACCGTTATATTAAGTAAACACAGACATATTTGACAACATAAAAATTAAATTTATATGATAGACACCGTTAATGTAGTCAAAAGACTACATTTATATAGGCTCAGAAAAATATTAGTAAAATGTATTTGATATATAGGTTTAATATCCCTAAGATTTAAAATGCTCCTACAAATTGATAAGGAAAAGATAAATAGTAGAAAAGTGGATATATAAATGAATGGCCAGTTCAAGGGAGAGGGACTTTGAAAGGTTGGTTACATAAAGCACATAGAAGCTTGTGTAGTCTTATTAGAGCGAGCATGAACTGTACAGCTTTTTACCCATGAGACGGCAAAGATTTAAAATGTTCAAAATGTGTGGTGTTGACAAGGATGCAGAGATACTGACATTCTTACACATTAATTTGGGAGTGCATTGTTACAGTTTTAAAAGATATATATGTGTGTGTGTGTGTATACAAAAGTTATATTACACATATATTCTTTGGTTAAGTTTACCTTTAGGAATTTATGCTATAAAAATAAACATGCTGGTATATGTAATATCTTGGGCACACTTTAAATGACATTGAAGCATAATCAAGTGAATAAATTATAGATATCCATAGTATGGAGTATTCAACTGAACTAGTTTAGATTTCTGTTTTTTGACCGGGAGTAATATAAATGAGCAAAGCATGTTTTAAAGGTCTGTTTATAATAGAAACACTTCCATAAAATCAGCTGTTCCTCCCACTTCATATGTGCATATCTGTTAGTGTCAAAGAACATGCTCCTCTAGCCTTTTAGTAATAGCTACTTTGCTGTGGGAGCTATATGTTACTTTTGTTACCTTAAAATATTAATCTAATGTATATACTTTAAAATGGAAATCTAACAGAACAGCAGGTTTACAATGATGTTTCTTATTTAGATGGATGATTCTTGGAAGTATAATGGAGACATAGAAGGCGTTAAGAGAACCCAGAGCAGTTCGATCAGCATCTCTGTGCAAAGACCTGACACAAGCCAGCTTGCGTCCGGCTCATCCAGTGAAAGAGAGGCCGAAGCGCCCAGAGAAAGTGTGATGCGGTTGCCCTCTCCTACACCCTCCTACTCATCTCTTTCCCAGGATCAGGCTGCCACTTCTAAAGACACATTGTCTTCAATATCTAGCCCTGATTTAACATCTGAGCTTGGAGAAGGGAGAAGCTCGCCACAGGCAGAGGTCCCCAGGTCACAGGTGAGTTTGGAAAGGCCTTTTAATAACCTGCTGCTAAAAACTAAAGGATTTAAATCAGAAAACCATATTTCTCACCTCTGGGCATGACAGTCTTGACTGATAATGTAGAAATTGATGTTGCATTTTCTTTTTAACAGATCTTGGAGGAGGTAGATCTCTTCCAGCTCTGTGATGGATCCAGAAGACCCTTCTGATAGGGGTGTATGGAGACTTTTAGGACCAGTCTCCCTCTGGTTAGGCTGGGTTCGCTCCCTACTCCCCACTTCAGCAGCTGTTGACTTGCACTGCTGGTGCTCATCAGTCCAGGTTCAGGTGCAAGGGTTACTCAGGCGGTTTTAGATGCAGGTCTAGTAGTTAAATGGGTAATAAAAGCCGCTTCTCAGGAAAGTGAACTTAACCACAAGGAGAAATTGATACGTATGAGAGGGACTGGCCTGTAAGGACATGGCACTTCTTTTTCTACCATATGAAAAGTGTGGTGGTGGTGGTTTAGTTGCTAAGTCGTGTCTGACTCTTGTAACCCCATGGACTGTAGCCTGCCAGGCTCCTCTGTCCATGGGATTCTCCAGGCAAGAATACTGGAGTGGATTGCCTCCTCCAGGGGATCTTCCTGACCCAGGGATCCAACCCAATTCTCTTAGGTCTCCTGCATTGGTAGGCAGGTTCTTTACCAGTAGCGCCACCTGGGAGGCCCTGTTGCTTGTCTAGAGAACCGAAAGAAACTTTTCTCTTTTGGAAAAAGCCTTCATTAAGCAATTTGAGAGTTGTATGAAGCCTTTAGTGTGGAGGTGCTTTTATGGCTCTGTGACTTAGTCTAGCCTAAAGGTACCTTACTAGAGTGTATATTTTCCAAGGAACAACATCAAGTATATAACGTGGCCTAAGTTATATTAATGAAATACCTTTGTGTAAAACATGACATAGTGTATTTTAGTATCATTCATTTTTATCACTACAGCAAAGCTTTACAAGTTTAGAGTAAGCTTATCTCTTCATGATTATAAAAGACTCTGTGCTTGAGAAAATTTGGAAATGTTGGAAAATATACACAATAAAAATGGTTTGGTAATCCCATCATTTAGAGAGATTCTTTGACACTTAGGTGTATCTCTTCCAGTTTTTCTATCCGTATTTACAAAAGTATCTAAAGCAATTTCTTCAGGTTGCTAAAAAATGACTGGTTGTTATGTTTTAACTTCCATTTTAAAGAACTGGGAATATGTAATTAGCATCATAAGTCTCAATGGATGAGAATAATAGCCTCTGTTATACTTGGGGATCATAAGGTGCCAGTGGGTGAATAATAGAGAGAGCAAGGTGCCTTTTGTTTTATGGACTTGCCTGTTTGCCTTCCTCTTTTCAAATAGCAAATCCCATGAAGCAGCCTGATTATTGTCCTGTGTGCTTAGTGATGGCAGCTCCCTCAGGGTAACAGGTGACTAGCTGCATCCATGGATTAAGAAAAAGCCTAAGTGTGGGTGTGTGTTCCAGGTCAGAGCAGTTCAGAGGAACCTGAGTTACCATGGCATGGTTTCAGGTTTCATCATTAACGTGTTTATGCCTTTTAGTCACCCAACTTGAAGTGGAATGCTACCAGGCAAAATTAGGCTTGAATTAATAAGTGGAGCAATTGGAATTCTTGACCAGACGTCTATGTTATACGATCACTTACTTGCCTGTTGTAGAGATGCTTGGTGTGTCCACTTCCACATTCCGAGGAAAGTGACTTGTGTAGCATTGCCCTGCTCTTATCACTCAGAAGGCACTTGCTGACCTGGGCAAAGGGTGGGGAATGCACAGAACAGCCTAGGACCAGTATGGTATGGGTGTATGCAACATGCCTGCAAATTATCCAATTCTAGGAGTTCAGAGTAGAGAAAAATAAAAAGTAGTGTCTGGCTGAACATTGAGATGTCTTTCTCTTTTAACTGAAGTGTAGTTAATTTGCAGTATTCTATTGGTTTCAGGTAGACACCTTGGTAGCTTTGTAAAAGAGTGTTCTTCAGGTCTTCTTTCTTTACTACACGTGTGCGGGCAGTATCCTTTCCTGTCTTTCTACAGCATCTCTCTCGATGTTGTTACCCTTTTCTATCCTTGCTTCTGCTACCCTAGTTCCGGCCCTTTCCCTCATTAATGCAAACACTTTGTAAAATAGTCACAGATCTTTATGCATCCTACACAAGGCTGGCCCCAGATTAATTTGCACGATCCCAGGCTGGACTGGCTAATTTCTCTGCTTGAAAGCCCCCAGTGGCATGCTGTGGTTCCTTCTGTGAAGTTCAGAGCACTGGAGAACACTGGGGTCCCTCATGACTGGTCCCAAATTCTCTTTGTAGCCCTGGCACAGCTCATGTTTACTGAATGCTTGTCATGTCAGTAGGCTTAGCACGGAATGATTTATTAAATCTTCACAATGAACCTCTTATTGCTGTTTTGTAGCTGTGGAAATTGAGGCATGAAGTGGTCGTGATATTTCTCCACGTCCACACAGGGTATGGAGTGATGGAGTCAGGATTTGAACTTAGGCCATTTGACTCAAGGTTGCCTACACCACTTTGTGTTATGAGAAAGAGAGGGGAAGTAGCTGAAAGCTCTTCACATGAGACTGCTTGACTTCTCTGAAACACACCATTTCCTTTCATGCACACATCACGTATATTTTTGTTCTTATTGTTGCCCTATTTTAAAATGTTCATTTCAGTCATCTCCGTGTTTTGAAGTCCTTTTGTTCCTTCAAAGCCCAGAGGGTTGGTTCCTTCGTGGGTCAAGATGTCTGTTTCCTCCCCCTTGTTGGAACTGAATTTTTCACCCTTGAAAGTTTCGTTCACTGAATTTTTCCCCCTTGAAAGTTTCATTCACTGAATTTTTTCTTGTCCATGTGTTTTCTTCTTCACTGGTATTCTTCCCCGGTGGCTCAGACTGCCTGCAATGCAGGATACCCTGGTTTGATCCCTGGGTTGGGAAGATTCCTTGAAGAAGAGATTACCCACTCCAGTATTCTTGGCTGGAGAATTCCATGGACAGAGAGCCTGGCAGACTACAGTCCACAGTGTCGCAAAGAGTCAGACGTGACTAAGTGACTAACACTTTCATTTTTTTCACTTTTCGGCTTTTACCCATAGTTGTCACTTAAGTGTTTACTGAGTTGAATTGCATTCAAGGCCTTGATGACTAGACTGAAGTATGAATTTGATCCAGCAGGTAATTTAGGTCCTTATAGGTTCTTTAATGTGGGACTTTTAGGATTAAGTGATATTATAGGATTGTGAGCACTGTGATGTTCTAGAAAATTATTTTAAGGACGTGAAATCTAAGGGCAGAAATGGGCTAGTAGCCTGTCACAGAATTATGGTAAGAAGGGAATTCATAGCATAAAGAGCAAAGACTTAACAAAGGAAGAACCTAGTGACCTTTTTAAAAATCTGCTCAGGAATTTCTTTCTCATCTCCATTGCTGATCTGGAGTTTTATTTCGCTCTCTTTCCCTTTCTCCTCTACTTCTGTTAGGGGTTGCTTCCTTTTCCTTCTTCCCTGCCAATCCAGGCTGCCAGGGCAATTCTCAAGGGAACCCAGGGCAAGAGGAAGCAGTGCGGCTCCCAGAGTCCTCCGGCCTGCTCCGACTGCCTTGCATATGTGCCTTTCCCCCGCAAAAGGGTGTTGCCCAGGTTTTTGTTTTGTTTTCTGTCTTGTCCTAGCCCTCTGCTCTCAAATCTCAACCAAATCCTTGTTTCAGGACCTTTGCCCCAGATTATTAGATCAGAACCCAGAACCAGGATGATAAATACATGTGGAGGGAAGGAAGCTTTTTACACTTCTGATGCCCAAGTCTACAATAGTGCCTCTTTTAAGAGTACCCAGGTTTTAACCTTCTCACAGCTTCCTCCTGTTCATCTTACCTGCTTGTCACCTTCACTGGACCCTAATCTATCTAAAGGTGGGAAGCAAGTCATTTTGCTCACTGTTAGTGCAGTGCCTGTACCTGTAAGTATTTGCTGAATGCTGACTGAGTTCTATCATAGTAGCTTTGGAGCCATGTGTGCGAGAGTTAAATAGGAATTTCTTTTGTTGTTCTGGAAACTGCCTAAGCAGCGTATATTACCATGTATAGCATTGTTTCCATGGGAAAAAGAAGATGATTAATAGGCATCACCTATGTGCCTTAGCACCTTTTAAATGTTTCATTTAATCCCCTCAATAATTTAGCAAAGTATGTGGTATTATCCTCACTTTTACCAGTGAAATACTTGAGATTTGAAAGTTATATAACATGCCCCAGGCTGGTTAGATACTTAGGCCACAGTTGCAATTTCTCTGACCCTAATTTATTTTTTTGAAATGTGACATGCTTAAATTGGAAAAGAACCTTGTTTCTAGTTAAAACACCAAATGTTGACTTATTTTAACATCGCCATGTGTTTAGAATTTAGAGCCAGTGTGGACTGAAATATCTTCTGGTTCATAAAGAGAAAATCATTCTTAAAATTACTTTGAAAGAAGGTAGATATTTATTAAAACTTAGCCCAATTGAATGTAATTCTGAGATGCAGACTTTGAAATCTACACAGTAGGTTATAAGGAGCCACCAGAAAATTTTAAATAGAGTGTGATATAATAATTGGTATTTTCTGTAACTAAAGTTCAGGCAGCTGTGGGGAAGATAGGAGGAAGGAAAGGCTGGAGGCAGGAGAGCCAATTAGAAGGTTACCCACGGCAGTTTAGAGGGAAACTATGACCTGAGTTAAGATGAGCTTAAAGGAGGATGGAAGGATGGGATATTCAAGGTAGATTTATGGCTTGTGGACTTGCTAACACTTTATTAAGTGCATGTGTGTGATGGATTGTGGGGGGCCCATTGTGTAGAGGTAGCCTGGGGAGCAGTTAGGGGGAGGAAGGAGGAAGAGGCCCAGAAAGAACCTGCTATTTCTAACTTGGGCATCTGGTTGAATAGTGATGTAATTAACCCATATGTGAAAAACAAGAGGTAGAAGAGCAGGTTTAGGGAGAAAGAGAATAAATATAATTTTGACTGTGTTGGACTTAGGTAATAGTTGATGACGATGCATGAGGTTTACTCAGGAAAACAAGTGGTCAAGAAAGTGGGAGACTGACTAGGGAGGAGGAGCAGCAACCAAAGGAAACTGGAAAGGAGAGGAGCACGCTAATGAAAGCAGGAGGGGGCCAGAGGGGTGGAGGAGAAAGGCAAGAGGGCGACATGGAAGGTTGTTTCCTGAAAGCAAGAGGAGTTGGTAGTGCCTGATGGGATGAGGGCCGAAAATGGATTTGGTAGGTAATAAGAGAGAAGCTTGGGAATGGGCTGAGTCACGTGGTAGAGCTGGCAGGATCACCTGCTTCCTTGGAGTGGGTCATGGAGAAGGGGAGAAGGTAGATATAGACTCATCTTCAGTGAAGGAGGAGCTGTGCCATGATTTGAGGGCTACTCACTATGGCTTCCCTTGTGGCTCAGCTGGTAAGGAATCTGCCTGCAATGTGGGGGACCTGGGTTGGGAAGATTCCCCGGAGAAGGGAAAGGCTACCCACTCCAATATTCTGGCTTGGAGAATTCCACAGACTGTATAGTCCATGACACGACTGAGCGACTTTCACTATGTTCTCATCCACTAAGACCCTGAAAAAAGACATGAAAGAACCGTGTAGCCAACATCAAAGATTGTTTATTTCCTTTGTCATTTATGATTTTACAGCCTAAATCTACTTTTAGTGTATTTTTATTTTATCGATTTAAGTAAGCTCTCTTTAAGTGAACATGTTTATCTGATCAGAAGAGTTTGAGAAGGCCCATCTGACTTGTTAGTATATAAGGTTGACCCTGCTGTTCATTACTTTCCATCTGTGGTGACACTAGAATCCAACCCAGGGATCGAATCAAGGTCTCCCGTGTTGCAGGTGGGTTCTGTACTACCTGAGCCTCAAGGGAAGCCCAAGAATAGTGGAGTAGGTAGCCTACCCCTTCTCCAGCAGATCTTCCCAACCCAGGAATCAAACCAGGGTCTCCTGCATTGCAGGCGGATTCTTTACCAACTGAGCTATCAGGGAAGCCCTGTTAATTTATTAGATTTCATAAAAATCTGCTCATAGCTATGCCAGATAATCATATTTTTGTTTACAAATCTCAGCTTGAAGTCTGTATTTCTGGGCATTGCTGGTGGCTCCTGCCAGTGCAGGAGATATGGGTTCGACCTGGTCCCAGAGCAACCCGTGCGCCACAGCTGTTGAGCCTGTGCTCTAGAGCTTGCAAGCTGCAACTGCTGAGCCCATGTGACAAAACTAGTGAAATCCGGGAACCCTAGAGCCCATGCTCCACAATAAGAGAAGCTCAAGCAGCCCCTGCTTGCAGCAACTAGAGCAAAGCCCACATAGCAATGGAGACCCAGCACAGGCAAAAATAAAAATAGTGAATAAAAAATTCTAGAGAATGTCAGACGACTAAGAGGTTGAGAAGAATGAGGAGAAATTAAAAAGTGTATATTTCTGTTTAAATTGAGGACAGTTATTTTTATTTTAGATGCTGATATGTTGGTAATTGTACTCTATCTTTTCCAAAATAGGCAACTGTCACCACTTGGCGTGGTTCTTTATCAGTCATCAAGACTCTAGATTTCCCCCAATAATGTATATTCCTGGTTCCATCCAGTTCAAAAGGAAATTCCCACATCATCTTGTGAAACTTGGACCCTTTGTAGAATCCTCACATGGCATATTTCTCATGAGAAAAACCAGGAGGCACAAATCCTAAGTGAAATCAGAGTTGAATGGATTATGCTTGACTGTAATTATAGAGGTATGTTAGTTGCACAATCATGCCTGACTTTTTGCAACTCCATGGACTGTAACCGTCCAGGCCCCTCTGTCCATGGGATTTTCCAGGCAAGAACAGAGAGTAGGTAGCCATTCGTTTCTCCTGTGGATCTTCCTGACCCAAGGATCAAAGCCAGGTCTCCCACATTGCAGGCGTATTCTTTACCATCTGAGCCACCAGGGAAAGCCACCTTACCTACAAAAAGTCTCAAGGATAATCTAATTCAAGAACCCAGGATTCCACAGACATGCCACAGTGACTGTCATAGGAGGAAGCCATGCAAGAGGGGACTATGGGGCCCTTTCCTCGAACCGCGACCACCCACTTTAATCCTTTCTGTATAGGTTTTGAGAGGAAGATGGTCTGCATGGGAAAATAGGGTTTTGGAAACAGAAAGCTTAAAAATTAATGCCATTGTGAGAGGAAAGTCTCTGTCAGACTCAGTGAAATGCCTGAGGCTACCTGGCTGTTGACAGAAATAGACCTGTAATTGGTTCTCTCTCCTTTGTGTGTATCTCCAGGACCCGCAGAACAGGCTGCCAGACTGTGGCCACAATGAGGCTGACTCCTCTGTTAACTGTTTCAGAGAGGTGGTCATTTGCCCTTTTATTATGTTCAAGCAGAGATTTAGCTCCAGGGTAAGAGCAGTCCTTTAGAAGACAATTCTTCTGGTCTAATAGGATTGTGAGGCTCTTCCATCTATGGCTTAAGCTCATTCTCTTTTATCCTGTTCCACCAAACAGGATACTATTCACTTACTCTTGCCCACAAAGAATTCTTTATTGTAGTTTGGAACTATTTATTAAATCTCTGTCCTGTCTCTTATTCTTCAAGATATAAAAAACCTGAGTTAGTATCTTGGAATTTCTAATCCATGGTTTGTCTCTGTGGCCTTATATAGCAATAGATTCTGCACTGATTGGCTTTAGGTCAGAATATGGACTGGAGTGGGGTAAGAGTGGTGAAGATGACCACTTATTTTCATTGAGTCATCTCTAATTTAAGTGTGTGGTGGTTTTTGTTAAGAAGTAGAACTAACCAGTAAGTTTTTCTGTTCATAGCAGAGTTTTATTATATTCCAGAGGTTGGTATCCATCAGGCTGATCATTAATGAGTATTCTTACTACCTACATCTCAGTTCCCATATTTCAACCGCTTTATATGATGTCTGATGAAAAAAAAGTTTCTATATTATTAGCTACACTGTTTTTTTTTTTCTTAAAAAATTCTGTACCCACTCTTGAAAAGTCAGTAATTATTTCTTGAGACCTAGGACTATGCCTCGGAGAAGGCAATGGCACCCCACTCCAGTACTCTTGCCTGGAAAATCCCATGGACAGAGGAGCCTGGAAAGCTGCAGTCCATGGGGTTGCTAAGGGTTGGACACGACGGAAGTAACGTAGCAGCAGCAGCAACAGCAGGACTATGCCTAATTCAATCAGAATAGATGCATAATAAATGTATGTTGAACAAATGAGTAAGTGTATATTGTTATAGCACTTACTTCTCATGTCTATATAATACAGTAAATTCTTGATCCTTTATTCAGTGCCTCTCTTGTCTTCCTTCTAATTCATATGTAATATCACAGTTTTCCTTAGAATGTAGTCACTTGACTATTAAACTTATTTTAAAGGCACAAAAATTTGTGAATTGCCCACTGGTCCTAGGTCTGGGTTTAACTGCCAAATTAAAATTGAGAAGTTATAGGTTTTTCCTGGAAAATAAAGCAACTTTAAGAGGAATTTTTCTTTTTAAACAATTGAGTCTAAGTTCTTGATAATTGTGAATCAAAGACCTGGAAACACTGATCTGGGAAGCAAACGCTCAAATTTATGTCTGGTCTTTACCCCAAACAAAAAATATAAATTATGGAAGTTAATTAAATTTTTCACAAACAGAGTATACTGTAAAACTGAAAGCATTTCTTTTGGAAAATGGCTTAAAGTCCGTGAAACTGAGAATTTGTTGCTGTGGACTGTAGTGGAGATGGGAATAAAGGTCTACCAGCTGTCCAAGAGGCTCTTGTGCTTGTGAGCTGCTGTTACTTCAAGGAGGTTGTGGCCTGGAGCTCATGCTGTCTCAGGGGCCCTCTTGGCATCTTACTAGTGGTTTCTCGGGGTTGACCTAGTTCTGCATTTTGCAGCATAAGTAGCTTTTACCACTACATCGTCATGAAGCAGTCGGGGAAGCAAAAATGTCTTGGCAGACTTAGAGATGCCTATTAGGGAACGGTACCACTCCTAGAAAAGTGATTCTGGTTGCTGAATTTGGGTCTACAAACCCTCAAAGTTATTCAGCTAAATATGTTAAATGCTGGAGGTGGTTTTTTAAAGTATGGTGGAATTTTAAAAATAAGTGATTTAAATCTTTTTTGCGTTTTCAAAGATGGCATTTTGTTGCCTTGTATTTGAGATAGAATAGGTAAATTTTGAAAGAACGGCATGTTAATTTGATACATTTATATATTGTAATGTGATTGCCATTGTAGTGATAATTAACATCTCTCACATTACATAATTAGCTTTTCTCTTTATGGTTGGAAATTCTAGTCTCTTAGAAAGTTTGATTATAATAAGATATTATTTATAGTCACAATACCGTGTATTAGATCTCTAGGGCTCATTTTACTGTTCATTACAAGTTTGTACCCTTAAACACCATCTGTTCTTTCCTCTCACCCCCATCCCCTTGTAACCACCACTTTACTCCCTGTTTTATGAGTTTGGCTTTGAGATTCAACATATAAGTGATATCACATGTACTTGTCTTCCTTTGTCTGACTTACTTCACTTTAGCATAATGTCCTCAAGTTTCTTCCATATTGTTCCAGATGGCAGGATATCCTTTTCCTCATGGCTGAATAATATTCCATTGTGTGTGTGTGTATATATGTGTGTGTGTATATATGTGTGTGTGTGTGTGTGTAGTGTATATATGTGTGTATGTATATATATGCCATATCTTCTCAGTCAACTCCATTCCTGGGTAACAACAAATGGTCTATAACTGAGGCTTAAGTGTATGATGAGCAAAAGCCTAAGCTTTATCATATAAATCAACTGACTTATAGTATTCATGCAAAGAACAATAGCCATAGATATGAAGCTTTCCCTTATTTTAGCAGAAAATAATAAACTGAGAAATATTTATATAAATGAAAGTTTTACCAAACCCAAGGGGGAGAAGAATGGTGTTTCTGGTTTATCATGAAATAACTCCAGCGTGCCCTGCACACAGCCTCCCTTCTTTGGCAGATAGACTTTCCTCCATGTGGGTGCCAGGGACACTTGATCCCACCGTTTCATGTTTGTTTCAGGATCAGTTCAGTGATATGAGAATCAGCATAAACCAGACGCCTGGGAGCAGTCTTGACTTTGGGTTTACAGTAAAATGGGCTTTTTCCAGGATCTTCGTAGCATCAATTGAAGCAGGTAAATCATAGATTTTGCTCTACTGTGGTGTTTTCTTGTTTGTTGTCTTTTGCTGTTCAGTGTCCCCCTCCCACCTCCTCCCCCTGCCCAGAAATGTGCTTATTTGAAAGGGGAGGAGAAAACACGCATGCAAAATGCAGCAGTAAAGTGAAGAGATATGTCTTCTTCCTGGAGACTGAAGGAGTTATGAATTACATATTGGTTGATCTTGCCTAGTTGATTTTAGTGTTGAGTCGTAATTTTGTGAGTGTTACAGAATTCATGTATCAAAATTTTAGACTTAATATTTGGAAATACTAGCAAACTACTACATTGAAGATCCAGAAAGAACTGTCCTTGTGTTTGTGGTGGGTACATAGGTGCTATATATCATCAGTATTTTCTGAGCATCTAATGGATCTGTTGCCCATGGACCCCGGAGGATGTTTCAGGACTTTTACAAAAAGGATTGCCCCTCCTCCACCCAGGATTATTCCAAATTAGGCCCAGGAACTCTTGGCAAAATATTACAAGACCTGAAATTAAAATGAAAGCTATTGTATATACAATATGTTCCTCAATACAAAAGTTCCTCATTTGAATGTTTTAGCTATATAAAAATGCATACTCACTCTGGTTATTTCTTTGAGATTCCAAGGCTGATTTAATTAGATACTGATAGGTAGTAATTTTAAGCCATTTTAAGTGACCTTTTTTTTTCCATCCCCATTCCAGAGCGCATCTGGCTTTGGAAGCTCAGCTAAAGTACAATATATACTTTATGTTTTTAATTTAAACATAATTAAATTTTTTCTTCTTAGGTTAATAAAGCAATTTTATTGAACAGATGACTTTATCATTTCTCCTTTAAATGCTTAGAAAGATACATACCATAGAATAAAAAAAATGCCTTTGGTTGCCTTGTAATTTTGTAGCTACTCAAATATTTGATAACTTTAAGAAATTCTGTGACTCTTCTGCAACTGAAAGATATGAGAAATGCTTAGATGAGGTTAAGAAGTCATTGTTTTCCTTAATTTAAATGAGCAGTGACTAGTAAAACATGTTTTTATTTTTCATTGGTGGTTTCATTTATTTTACTTTATTTAGGTAGCCCAGCAGAATTTTCTCAGCTACAGGTAGATGATGAAATTATTGCTATCAACAACACCAGGTTTTCATATAAGGACACAAAAGAGTGGGAGGAAACCATGGCTAAGGCCCAGGAAACTGGGAGCCTAGTTATGGATATCAGGCGCTATGGAAAGTCTGGTGAGTTGGTTATCCCACTGTGTTTGGCTTTCTAAACTGGGAGCTGGTCTTTGGCAAGTGGTTATAACAGCTTGCTTCAATAACATTTTTTTCTCTCTCCATTTCACTTTTTTGTTTTTTGGCTGAAAGATATTTGTGGTTATGTTGAAATGTCTTGAATGATATTTCTTTGGATGTTCTGTCTGAAAACTTCACTAGCAAATTTACTGAATTCTACATGATTTATTGACTGATCGATGTGCTGAACTGGCTTTGAATGCAGAAAGCAACTGAAGGCTCTTGTAATTGTGTCTGCATTTGGGAGTTATATTTTGATGTTGAATATTAAGAATTACACCATGGTTTCACTTCCTCTACAGCATCCTGACTGTAACTGGTGTAAGAAAGAACACAGTAGGTCAGTATCCCAGTTGTTGACTCTCAAGGAAGTTTCCATGTACATTTCATCACTGTGTTTCTTAATTGTTGAGGTTAGATGGGGAAGGGCATTAAGCTTTCCCAGACCTACCAACTTAGGTTATCAAAATATAATATCCAGTCCTGCTTTACAGAAAGATTCAGCAAATTTGCCAGTCTTTTCATTATTAACATGCTCTAACCCTCTGGTTTTGGAAGGCTATCTGGTGGTAAAAGGCCTTAAACTCTTCATTTCTTTCACATACTGTCTGATTTATTTGTCTTGTGTGTGTGTATGTTTTGTGTGTACATTTCAGTAACTTTGTTCTCTCCACTTCTACATTTATGTGTACTCATTTCTTGATCTTCATGTGACAATCAGATTGGGGCAAAGACCAGACTTCCCTGCCATTTACACGGCATAAAACCCTCAATCTCACCAGTATGGCTACCAAAATTATAGGTTCACCTGAAACAAAGTGGATTGATGCCACTTCCGGAATTTACAGCTCAGACAAAGCTTCAAATCTGTCAATAACAACCGATTTCTCAGAAAGCCTTCAGAGTTCTGTAAGTATTTTGAGAAGTGTTAGTATTGGGTAGACCAAAGCAACTATAGGAAGTGTGTTGGAGGTGGGGGAGGAGTTTACTTTCTTTGAACAATTTTGATGCTATTTTAAAAACATAGATAATTAATAAGGTAATTTATAGTAATGAGAGTAAAATATATCTTTGAAAATCATAAGGCATTACTCATGAATAATTATGAGTAATAGTGAGTTATATAATGAAAATAATCTAAAGATCCCACAGTGATCTTTTGTAGGTGTTTCTTACCAACCGTTCATCATTATACCCATCTCTTAGATCATTGTGAATGTGAAGAAGTTAATTATGTAGAATTATATGCTATAACTTTTCTATGCTTTCCTTAGTCTTTATTGGTAAAATAAGTATAGTAATTGTGTGCAATTTAAAAACCTCATGAAGCAGTTTTAGTTGTTGTATGGGTGAATTTGATGGGTAGAATTACATATGTAGTTAAGAGATGCATAGTTACATTAATTGATTAAAATTGATTAATTAGAATGTAAGCATTTTTCTAAGTATCAAAGTAATAATTAAATTTAAATTTTCAAATAAATGTGTGTACATTGACTCCCTAGATATAATTGTTGTCATCCCAAGATGCTTCCTTTTGTCTAATAAGGAGATTCTGCAACCTGTATAAGAAAGGTTTAAATGTTAGAGGGTTCTATATGACTGTGTTGCTTATTTACAAACATAAAGCAAATGGACAAATGGTTATTTAGCCCATCATATTTCTTGGAAAATTAATGACTGGTCGAATTTGAAGCTATTCATGCTTGCAGTTAGTCATTAATTTTCCACAGCTCCTAAAAAACAATGAAAAAATTACATTTCTATTATATGTAAAAGGCTATAAGAAATATATTAATATCCTTAACAGTTCATCTTGTTAACAGATATGTCTACTGATGAGAAATGGATTATTTAAGCCCAGTGTCCAACTGGAGAGAATGTTAACTGCCATTTTTATCCTTTCTAGAATACTGAATCAAAAGAAATCAATGGAATTCGTGATGAAAGCAGTACTTTTGAATCAAAAGGTAAACATTACCGTTATAACTTACATTTAAAATATAGGAAAAGTCACTACACTCAAGTCCTGCTATTATAAAAATTAATATCTGTGAGTGAAAGCAAAACTGATCCAGTGCAAGTTGAAACTCAAAGGGTAGCATACAGATCCAATTGCAGCCAGGTGGAAGGGCGTTGAGTTCCAATGTTGAATAGTCCAGGAACTGCAAACAAAGCTTTGGCAGCCTCTGCAGGAGCTCTGAGCACCTATGTGTCTAATCCAAATAAGAAAGACTGGTTTTCTGGAGGCCGTCAACCTTCTTGCTACGGTGTGCTGGCAAGAGGAGTCTTAGTTAAATATGAAATAATGCATGAGGTTTCCTTTCCCCCTTAATTGTTGTCAAGGGGTTAAGCTTGGAAGCTCCTAGAAATAGGGAAATGCCAGTGGAAATAACGATTGTTAGGAAAAAAAAATACCCATTTGTAATGAAAAAGCAGCCATACAGCATCTAGGGAAACTTTGTAGTATGGAGTTACCACTGTTTTCCTTCTCCTCTCCTGTTCAGTTATCTGCAAATAGCTGAGCCACCACATTCTGTGTGCTGTGCCTTAGGCAGACAAAGGAAATAAGAAAGATCTAGTCCATATAGGCAGGGAGAAACCCAAAGAAGTTGAAGCTTCTCTTAGCATGAAATTAGGCTGCCAGGCACAGGGCTGGGTTTTCTCAGTGGTTTGGTGATTTTGAGTCTGCATTTGTCAATTCATAATATCTGATGTCAAAGTCAAACCAAGTTTATGAATTTCCCTTCCTTTATTGATTATTTATCTTTGTATTTAATTTATGATATCTGGAAGTGACTCCATTTGCTTTTTTCCTTTTTAAAGTTATGGCTATAAGATCTTGGAAACTAGAGCAAAATAGTTAGTCTGTTGCTCAGTTGTATCCGACTCTTTGCCACCCAGTGGACTTAGCCCACCAGGCTTTTCTGTCCATAGAATTCTCCTGGCAAGAATACTGGAGTGGGTTTCCATTCCCTTCTCCAGGAGATCTTGACCCAGGGATTGAACTCAGGTCTCCCGCTCTGCAGGCAGATTCTTTACTGTCTGAGCTACCAGAGAAGCCTAGTTAAGAAGAATGTTTTAATTATAGCTTAAAAAAAAAAAACTGTTCTCTGGATATTTATTTTCTTGTTCTATCCATTTTTTTAGTTCCTTTTTAAAAACTTCTACGTATTATGCAACTCTTAGTTACAAGCAATTCTTCTTGTACTTGAGAATTTAATTGATAAGCTTAAGCAAAAAATTTTAATTTCCATTTCTCTAAAGCTGTGTGATCTGGCGTGGAAGATAGTACTTCGGCTTCTATGAAACTATGCTAGCTGCTAAAATTTATTAATCAAAATATTAGTTCCTGTTACTAATTTGAACATAGTTATAGACTACTAAAACTATGTGTGTCTTTGTGCATTGAAATAACCCCTATCTTCTATGGCTATCAGTTTTGTCACTTGAAAAATAATATTGCTACAGATTGGAAAAATGTATCAAGTATCATTTAGTTTTCCAGTGGTGAGAGATTAAAATGAATGACATGATATTGATGTATTTTTTTGTTTTTTGTATTTTTCAACTAGCCTCTGAACCTATTTCTTTGAAAAACTTAAAAAGGCGATCACAGTTTTTTGAACAAGGTAAACTGCCACGCTAACAATTCATGTACTTTCATGGAATTGTTCCCACTCTCCACTCTCTCCTGATAGTCTGTGGTGCTCGGCACTGAGCCTCTTCAATTCGGCCATCATTATGACCAAGCAACATAACCCATTTCCATTCTTTCCCTAGGGTCATCAGGCTTTTCTTACAGTTCATGGGTCTACCTCTGTGGTAATGGGTCTTTGCGTGTCCTTTGTATACCTCTGAAGTTTGGTTTTTGTTTTTTTTTTAATTAAAAAAATTGAGATGCTGTTTAAACACACACTTCTTGCCACTGGGTGACAGTGAAAAATGAGAAATTTCATGTATGCTTTACTGCTTCCTACAAATTGCGTACTATTGGATTACACCAACATGCAATTGGCCAACTCCTAAAACATCAAATTTGGGGTTATGGAGAATGCTCTGAATAAAGAGCAGAATCGTTGAGTGCTATTAGGATGATGACTTTGGAGTGTTACTAGGACTGCTATGTTGACGTTGAAGTAAATTAAAAGTAAATTTTGGACACGCCTGTCAGCGAGTGTGCTTTGACATTCCCGGTGTTGGTGTAGTCGGGCAGTGCTGCTTCACAGGGTGCTTTGCATGTGGCTTTTCCTCCCCGTTCACGTTTCTCTCCTGCTCTGTCTCATGGATGCAGTTTGAACTCTGCGTTTTGCAATCGAGAACTTAAAAGTAATATCCAACATTTGAGATGCAATGGCACAGTCAATAGGGAGTGTGCTGTTGGTATCTAAAATGTCATTGTTTCTTACTTTTAAGATTATCCATAATATTTACAAACATGCCTTATAACATGATACTTACTGGATCTGTGTATTTTGTGTTAATCTCCTCGTAGGCACTTTTGATGAATTAAGATCTCTTTTCAATCATAAATAGAACTAGCTTACCAGCTATGCACGTGCAAGGGTCTATTTGTGTCAGTATCCTTAGTGGGTTTGACATTTTTTGTTCAACTCTGATTTTTCTGTGGTAATTTAATTGAAACCATATGATGCTCCTAGTTCAGATTGGCTAAAATAAAGCAATTCCTTTTCTTTCTCCATGGTAATTTTCACTCCCTTTTCTTCAACAGACTATTTTAGGGAAGAGTATTTTCCTAAATCTCAAAGCAGTTTTCTGTAAAATTTTGTTGTGTAAGTGAATAATCTGACAGCTGAGGTTTCAGGAAAAATGAAAAATTATAATACGAGAATGTATTTTATGAAATTTGCTTACATGTTTATAATCATTGTACTATATTCAGGCAAACACAGTTATGTAGGTTCCCTAAGAATAAAAAGAACGACCTTCTGCTCATAAGTTTACATGTGAAGTCTGAATCTTTGTGTTTCAAATAATAGGCAAGGAAAGGGAAATATTTCATGAACATGTTTGTTGGTGACTGATTTCAGAAAAGTAGCTCATTGTCAATAAGCCCTGAAAAATGTGACTTACACCTGTCACAGAGTAATTAATAGCAACAAGTAAAAAGTTGGGTTCTATAGATGTTGTAATATTTGAAATTCAATGTTTTCTATTAGGCTATGAGAATATTATTCACCCTATTAATAAAAGAACCCTGAAACCCCTTAGAAATATACCTGTATCTCTGCCCTAGCACCTCAAGCTGGGCTGTAACTTGGGCATTCACTGTTGATCTTTTTCACTGGCTTTGAATTCTGAAGATAAGTGACAAGCAGATGGAACTAAAGAGAGAAGCTTACTGTTGTTTGAAAACAACTGATGTCACTTAGTATACTGGCATAGAACCAGCTTAGTGATACGATTTTCTGAAGGGAATTATTTCATAGAAATGAAGACTTACATTGTTTTTTTATTCTTTCCTTGCCCACATGCTGTAACACAGGAAGCTCCGATTCTGTGGTTCCTGATGTAAGTAGTCTTTGTTTGGTTTTGGAATAAACTAGGAGGCTTGGGTGGGACTGAACTAGTGCACAGTAGCATCACTTATTTTTACTTTAAGCTGCGTGAGAGTTTATCCAGGAATGACTTTTCCAACATGAAAAGACCTTTTTTTAAATTGAAGTATGCTGCTGCTGCTGCTAAGTCATTTTCAGTCATGTCTGACTCTGTGTGACCCTATAGATGGCAGCCCATCACGCTCCCCAGTCCCTGGGATTCTCCAGGCAAGAACACTGGAGTGGGTTGCCATTTCCTTCCTTTCCAGTACATGAAAGTGAAAAGTGAAAGTGAAGTCGCTTAGAGTCGGACACGACTGCAGCCCACCATGGGTGGGGTGCCATTGCTTTCTCTGTAATTGAAGTATAGTTGACTTATAATATTGTGTTCCTTTCCAGTGTACAGCAAAGTGATTCAGTTATATGTATATATGTTCTTTTTTATATTTTTTCCATTATGATTTATTACAGGATATTGAATATAGTTCTCTGTGCTATACAGTGAGACCTTGTCATTTATCCATTCTATATAAAACACTTTGCATCTTCTAATCCCAAACTCCCAATCCAGTACTCACCCATTCCCCCATCCCCCTCCCCGTTGGCAGCCAGGAGTCTGTTGTCTATGTTGGTGAATCTCTTTCTGTTTCTTAGGTGAGTTCCATTTGTGTTAAGAGACATACTTTGAAATATAAAGCCCATTCTCCTTTGGTACAGCATAGGCCAAGGGTTATCTGAATAATTCATGTATGCAAAAGTACTTCAGTAGATGACTTCATGAAATAACATATTCTTCTTGGTTTGCACCTCTTCTCTTATAACCTGGCAGCTTCCAGTCCCAACCATTAGTGCCCCAAGTCGCTGGGCCTGGGATCCAGAGGAGGAACGGAGGCGGCAGGAGAGATGGCAGAAGGAGCAAGACCGACTGCTGCAGGTAGAGCAAAGTAGGGTGGATCAGCAGGAACTACATTTGCCCCAAGAGCGTCTCCTGCTCAGTGGCAACTGGTATTAAGAAGCAGCTTGAAAAACGAAAAGCCAGTAACCACATAATTAACAAATGTTTTGATATGTAGCATGTTTTGTATGAAATACTTTTCTGTTTTTGAAAATTTCTAGAGTCATCCTTTTTAAATTATTTATTAGTCCCTGGGTATATTTTTAGCCACCTTCATGGATCACCGTGCCTGAAGAGGCTTGCATAACTCAATGAAGCTATGAGCCATGCTGCGTAGGGCCACCCAAGGCGGATGGGTCACAATGAAGAGTTCTGACAAAATCTGATCCACTGGGGAAGAAAATGGCAACCCACTCCACTGTTCTTGCCTGGAGAATCCCATGGACAGTATGAAAAGGCAAAAAGATATGATGGCAGAAGATGAGCTCCCCAGGTTGGAAGGTGTTCAATATGCTACTGGGGAAGAGCTGAGGACAATTACTAGGCTGTATATTGTTACCCTGCTTATTTAACTTATATGCAGAGTACATCATGAGAAACGCTGGACTGGAAGAAATACAAGCTGGAATCAAGATTGCCGGGAGAAATATCAATCACCTCAGATATGCAGATGACACCACCCTTATGGCAGAAAGTGAAGAGGAACTAAAAAGCCTCTTGATGAAAATGAAAGAGGAGAGTGACAAAGTTGGTCTAAAGCTCAACATTCAGAAAACGAAGATCATAGCATCTGGTCCCATCACTTCATGGGAAATAGATGGGGAAACAGTGAAAACAGTGTCAGACTTTATATTTTTGGGGCTCCAAAATCACTGCAGATTGTGATTGCAGCCATGAAATTAAAAGACGCTTACTCCTTGGAAGGAAAGTTATGACCAACCTAGATAGCATATTCAAAAGCAGAGATATTACTTTGCCAACAAAGGTCTGTCTAGTCAAGGCTATGGTTTTTCCAGTAGTCACATATGGATGTGAGGGTTGGACTGTGAAGAAGGCTGAGTGCCGAAGAGTTGATGCTTTTGAAGTGTGGTGTTGGAGAAGACTCTTGAGAGTCCCTTGGACTGCAAGGAGATCCAACCAGTCCTGAAGGAGATCAGCCCTGGGATTTCTTTGGAAGGAATGATGCTAAAGCTGAAACTCTAGTATTTTGGCGACCTGATGTGAAGAGTTGACTCATTGGAAAGGACTCTGATGCTGGGAGGGATTGGGGGCGGGAGGAGAAGGGGACGACAGAGGATGAGATGGCTGGATGGCATCACTGACTCGATGGACGTGAGTCTGAGTGAACTCTGGGAGTTAGTGATGGACAGGGAGGCCTGGCGTGCTGCGATTCATGGGGTCGCAAAGAGTCAGACACGACTGAGCGACTGAACTGAACTGAACAGGAAAGAATGACGCGGCTGGGCCAAAGTGGAACCAGCGCTCAGTTGTGGATATGTTTGGTGGTGAAAGTAAAGTCCAATGCTGTAAAGAACAATATTGCATAGGAACCTGGAATGTTAGATTCATGAATCAAATTAAGTTGGATGTGGTCAAGTAAGAGACGGTAAGAGTGAACTTTGACATCTTAAGAATCAGCGAACTGAAATGGATGGGAATGGGTGAATTTAATTCAGATGAGCATTATATCTACTACTGTGGGCAAGAATCCCTTAGAAGAAATGGAGTAGCTCTCATAGTCAACAAGAGAGTCTAAAATGCAGTGCTTGGAGGCAATGACAGAATGACAGAATGATCTTGATTCGTCTCTAAGGCACACCATTCAACATTATAGTATTTCAAGTCTGTGCCCCAACCATTGAGGCCAAAGAAGCTGAAGTTGACCATTTGTATGAAGACCTACAAGACCTTTTACAACTAACACAAAAAAACAGATGTCCTTTTCATCATAGAGGATTATAATGCAAAAGTAGGAAGTCAAGAGATACCTGGAGTAACAGGCAAGTTTGGAATACAAAATGAAGCAAGGCAAAGGATTACAGAGTTTTGTCAAGAGAACACACTGGTCATAGCAAACATCCTCTTCCAATAAACCAAGAGGTGACTCTACACATGGACATCACTAGTTGATTAATACTGAAATCAGATTGGTTATATTCTTTGCAGCCAAAGATGGAGAAGCTCTATATAGTCAGCAAAAACAAGACTGGGAGCTGAGTGTGGCTCACAGATCATGAGCTATTTATTGCAAAATTCAGACTTAAGTTGAAGAAAGTAGGGAAAACCACTGGGCCATTCAGGTATGACCTTAATCAAATCCCTTAAGACGATATAGTGGAGGTGACAGATAGATTCAAGGGATTAGATCTGACAGACAGAGTGCCTGAAGAACTGTGAACAGAGGTTCATAACATTGTGGAGGAGGGAGGCAGTGACCAAAACCATCCTAAAGAGAAAGAAATGTAAGAAGGCAAACAGGTTGTCTGAGGAGGCTTCACAAATAGCTGAGAAAAGAAAAGTGAAAGGCAAGGGAGAAAGAGAAAGATACATCCAACTGGATACAGAGTTCCAGAGAATAGCAGGGAGCGATAAGAAGGCCTTCATTAGTGAACAGTGCAGAGAAATAGAGGAAACAATGGAATGGGAAAGGCTAGAGATCTTTTCAAGAAAATTGAAGATACCAAGGGAACATTTCATGCAAAGATGGGCAAATTAAAGGACAGAAACAATATGGACCTAACAGAAGCAGAACAGAACTATGCAAAAAAGATCTTAATGACCAGATGACTGTGATGGTGTTACTCACCTAGAGCCAGACATTCTAGAGTGTGAAGTTAGGTGGGCCTTAGGAAACATTACTACAAGCAAAGCTAGTGGAGGTGACAGAATTCCAGCTGAGCTTTCAAATCCTAAAAGATGATGCTGTAAAAATGCTGCAGTCAGTATGCCAGCAAATTTGGAAAATTCAGCAGCACCACAGAACTAGAAAAGATCAGTTTTCATTCCAATCTCAAATAAGGGCAATGGCAAAGAATGTTCAAACTACTGTACAATTGTGCTTATTTGACATTCTAGCAAGGTTATGCTCAAAATCCATCAAGATAGGCTTCAGCAGTATGTGAACCAATAACTTTCCAATGTACAAGCTCAGTTTCAAAGAGGCAGAGGAACCAGAGATCAAATTGCCAGCATTCATTGGATCATGGAGAAAGCAAGGGAGTCCCACAAAAACATCTACTGCTTCATCAACTACATGAAAGCCTTTGACTACATGGATCACAACAAACTGTGGAAAATTCTTAAAGAGATGGGGATACCAAACCACCATACCTGTCTCCTGAGAAACCTGTGTGCAGACCAAGAAGCGACATTTAGAACCATACATGGAACAACGGACTGGTTCAAAATTGGGAAAGGAGCGCAAAAAGGCTATATATTGTCACCCTTCTTATTTCACTTATATGTAGAGTATATCATGCAAAATGCTGGGCTGGATAAATCACAAGTTGGAATCAAGATTGCTGGGAGAAATATCAATAACCTCAGATATGCAGATGATACTACTGTAATGGCAGAAAGTGAAGAGGAGCTAAAAAGCCTCTTGATGAAAGGGAAAGAGGAAAAAAAAAGAAAGTGAAAGAGGACAGTGAAAAAGCTGGCTTGAAACTCAGCATTTAAAAAACTAAGATCATGGCATGCAGTTCCATCACTTCATGGCAAATAGAAGGGGAAAAAGTGGAAGCAGTGACTTCCCTCGCAGGGGTCTTCCCTTATAGCTCAGTCAGTAAGGAATCTGCCTGCCTGCAATGCAGGAAGCCCAAGTTCAATTTCTGGGTCAGGAAGATCCCCTCGAGAAGGAAATGGCAACCCACTCCAGTATTCTTGCCAGAAGACTCGCATGGACAGAAGAGCCTGGCAGGCAGGCTACAGCCCACAGGGTCTCTAGAGTCGGATGGACACGAGTTAGTGACTAAACCACCACCACCACAAGAGACAGATTTTATTTTCTTGGGCTCCAAAATCACTGTGGATGGTGACTGCAGCCATGAAATTAAAAGATGCTTGCTCCTTTGAAGGAAGACTATGACAAACCTAGGCAGCATATTAAAAAGCAGAGACATCACTTTGCTGACAAAGGTCTGTATAGTCAAAGCTATTGTTTTTCCAGTAATCATGTACGGATGTGAAAGTTGGAACATAAAGAAGGCTGAGCACCGAAGAATTGATGCTTTGAATTGTGGTGCTGCAGAAGACTCTTGAGAAACTTTTGTACTACAAGGATATCAAACCAGACAATCCTAAAGGAAATCAACCCTGAATATCCATTGGAAGGACTAATGCTTAAGCTGAAGTTTCAATACTTTGGCCACCTAATGCAAAGAGCTTACTCATTGGAAAAGACCCTGATGATGGGAAAGACTGCAGACAAAAAGTGAAGTGGGTGGCAGAGGATGAGATGGTTAGATAACATTACCAACTCAATGAACATGAACTTCAGCAAACTCTGGGAGATAGTGGAGGACAGAGGAGCCTGGAGACCCCTGTCTGTGGGATTGCAAAGAGTCAAACATGACTAGCAATTGAACAACAACAAATATTTTTAGATAATGTAGCATCATCATTTCATGGCTTTTCTTATTCACGAGAGGTCTGTAGGTTTGTAAGGACCAACCCACATATTGTCACCCTGCTTATTTAATTTATATGCAGAGTACATCATGCAAAACGCTGGGCTGGAAGAAGTACAAGCTGGAATCAAGGTTGCTGGGAGAAATAGCAATAATCTCAGATATGCAGATGACACTACCCTTATGGCAGAAAGCCTCTTGATGAAAGTGAAAGAGGAGAGTGAAAAAGTTGGCTTAAAGCTCAACATTCAGAAAATGAAGATCATAGCATCCGGTCCCATCACTTCATGGGAAATAGATGGGGAAACAGTGGGAAGTGTCAGACTATTTTTTTGGGCTCCAGAATCACTGCAGATTGTGATTGCAGCCATGAAATTAAAAGACACTTACTCCTTGGAAGGAAAGTTATGACCAACCTAGATAGAATATTCAAAAGCAGAGACATTACTTTGCCAATGAAGGTCCATCTGTCTAGTCAAGGCTATGGTTTTTCCTGTGGTCATGTATGGATGTGAGAGTTGGCCTGTGAAGAAAGCTGAGCACTGAAGAATTGATGCTTTTGAACTGTGGTGCTGGAGAAGACTCTTGAGAGTCCCTTGGACTGCAAGGAGATCCAACCAGTCCATTCTAAAGGAGATCAGTCCTGGGTGTTCATTGGAAGGACTGATGCTGAAGCTGAAACTCCAATCCTTTGGCCACCTGATGCGAAGAGTTGACTCATTGGAAAAACTCTGATGCTGGGAGGGATTGGGGGCAGGAGGAGAAGGGGACGGCAGAGGATAAGATGGCTGGATGGCATCACCGACTCTGTGGACATGAGTTTGAGTGAACTCCGGGAGTTGATGATGGACAGGGAGGCCTGGCGTGATGTGATTCATGGGGTTGCAAAGACTCAGACACGACTGAGCAACTGAACTGATCTGAACTGCACCCACATACACTGTATGCTCGATCTATTGCAGAGTAATTCAGTGCCCCTTCCAGTTAGCTGGGGCTTCCATGAATTACAGCCATGGGGAAAGGTGGATATGAGTTCAGTTCTCCATGTCTACTCTTCCCTATCTGCATTTTAGCTCAATATGAGCTATTTTCTACTTTAGTGATGCAAATCTGATTGGTTAAATCAATGTCTCTGTCTTTAAACATGGAGGTAGAGGGTAGAACTGGCCAAAATGCTAATAAGGGATTGTTTCATATCATTAGCATATTAATGAATTAATCTGCCATCTCATCTTATAGGAAAAATATCAACGAGAACAGGAAAAACTGAGGGAAGAGTGGCAGAGGGCTAAGCAGGAGGCTGAGAGAGAGAATTCCAAGTACTTGAATGAGGTAGTGTTGGATCGTGTCATCTTCTTTCTTCCCTACCTTGTTGCTGAAAGTGGCTGTAAAATGGAACTACCCCGTTTCACATGGCTTTGGCCACACATTCACTTAGGTCTCTCTCTCAATGTACCAGGCTGTGGTTTGTCACAATTTTGCTTTGATGTTTCAGCCTTTCTCCTAGTTGCTCTGCTGTGTCACTAAGCAATCCTATCAGAAGGCTTTAAGTGTGTCTTCCTTTTCTGTGTTACAGTTCCACTCCCCACATGTGATTTTGTCTGTGATAAAACTTTTTTTTTTTAATCTTTTTAGACCATTTTTAATTAGAGCATATTATTGGTCTTGGTTTCTTCCATACAACAATGTGAATGAGCTCTAAAACTATATATATTATTTCAAGTGGAATTCTGGGCCAACTACAATAAGTATAATTTAAAACTGAATATAGACATGTCTTTGTGGAATGATAGAAATGCACAGATTTAGATGGGTTTCTCTTCTCCCTGGTCATGTAGGAGCTGATGGTCCTGAACTCAAACAGCATTTCTCTGATGGCCCGGGAGCCTGCCCTGGCCACCAGAGGTGAGGAGTCCAAGTCTTCTGACAGGGAAGGAACCCGGGCAGAGGAGCAGATGAGGCACCAGGAGCAGGAGGAAGATGCGAATGAGGACCAAAGGAAGAAGCTGCAGGAACAACTCACTCTTGAGAGAGAGAGGAAGTTGAAGGAGCAGCAATATCAGGAAGAGCAGCAACAGAAGCGGCGTGAGGCGGAGGAGCAGAAGCACCAGGCAGAGAAAGAGAGGGAAACTTCCATCAAAATATACCAGTACAGAAGGTCTGTCTCACGGCCAGAGTGCACGTGTGGTTTTTCAATTGTCTTGGTTTAGCTGAATGGATACAGCCATATCCATTCCCTACTTCAGAGGCGCCTACTCAGTCCTCTTGCTCCCCACCGTCCATCCTCTACACAGGGGAACCCAGCAGAGTGAACCCTTTCCATTGTCAGTCTGAGCTTATCACCTGACTTCCTGCTGTGAATTCCCCTGTTGCTCCCTGTCATATTACAACATCATCCAAAGTCCTTGCCAAAGCCCAGGTAGCTTGGGTGAGCTGCATCTTGGCTTTCTGGTCTCCCCAGCTTCCTACCACTCTTCACCTCACTTGGTCGCTTCCAGTCACAGTGGCCTCCTTTTCCTTCCATGAAAATGTCCAATTTATTCTGCCCTGAGACTTTCACATTTTCTAGTCCCTGTATCTGGAGAAGGCTTCCCTTACATGCTTGTGTGGCTCAGTCATTTTCTTTAAGTCTCTGCTCCTATGTCACCCTGTCAGACTTTGCAGAATACCTCACCTGAAATACAAGCCTCTTCCCTCACCCCTTCTCTCCAGTATGCACTTGCCTGCTTTACATTATGCATTTATTTACTCATCTGTTAACCTGCCTATCCCACTAAAGTGTATTAAGAGGCCAATAAGTATGCTTTGTTTACCAGCCCAGTCCTGGAATAGTACTGAAACATAGCAGGCAATCAGTGTATGTTTGCAGGATGAATGAATTGCAGATGTCTATTGATGGTAGTGAGTCTCTGTTTTTTTGTAGAGATGGATTAAAATACTTCTGTTTGTTTAGTTTTCAACTCAGAGACCATTCTGAGAATGGTCTATTCTGAGAAAGAGGCTGCTGCTGCTAAGTCGCTTCAGTTGTGTCCAACTCTGTGTGATCCCATAGATGGCAGCCCACCAGGCTCCCCCATCTCTGGGATTCTCTAGGCAAGAATAGTGGAATGGGTTGCCATTTCCTTCTCCAATGCATGAAAGTGAAAAGTGAAAGTGGAGTTGCTCAGTCGTATCTGACTCTTAGTGACCCCATGGACTGCATGCAGCCCACCAGGCTCCTCCGTCCATGGGATTTTCCAGGCAAGAGTACTGGAGTGGGGTGCCATTGCCTTCTCTGAGAAAAAGGCTATAATAACATTATTTTGATATTCATTTCTTAAACTCTGAGATGGCATTAAATTCTAACATTTTGACCATAAACTCCTTTTCCATCTTTTAGGCCTATTGATTCCTATGACATACCAAAGAGAGAAGAAGAATCTTCAGATTTGCTTCCTAGCGACAGGTGTGTAGAACTTCAGTTATAATTTGGTGGGAGTAATTGGCTTCAGATGAATATCTGAGGGCCTGTGTAAGAGTTTTGTAGGACTAAGTTAACACTTGCTCTTTTATGGGATACAGAGATATCCTGCTGATTGATCTTTGTATCAGTTGGCTTTTGCTGTGTAACCAACTACCCCTAAACTTAATGACGTGATTATGATTTTGTGAGTCAGCATTTTGGACTTGACTCAGTCACTGGTTCTTTTAGTTGACTGGATTCCTAGTGTATCTACCATCAGTTTACTGAGCACTTCTGCTTTGGGAGTTGACTGGCTATCAGCAGGGGCAATGAGAGCAACTGGGCCATGTGTCTTTCAACATCCAGAAAGCCAGTGCAGTCTCCTCCACATGTGGCTAGACAGAGCAAAGAGAGAGAATTAAAGAGAAGAAGTATGCAAGGCAGTTTGTAGTCTAAGATCTGATCTGGCACACCATTGCCCTGCCCCATTTTGTTACCTAAAGTCACAAGCCCAGCCCAAGTTCACGGAGAGGAGAAGAACCCTACCTGTTTGTGGGAGGAGCCACGTGCTAGCGGAAGGGACACACAAAAAGTGTGTTCATTTTTGCAATCTACCTGGAGCTTTGTTTTAAAGGAGTTATAAGTAATAGTGTGAGTTTACTGAACATTCCATTCAGACATCGGAAATGAACCTTGTAGACTTTTTCTTAGTTTGATGAGACCTACTGGTCAGTTTCGGGGAATGAAGATCGGATTTCAGATACCTGAAAAGTTATACATTTCCTAAAACATTAAATCTGATATTTTAAAGTAATTTAAAAAATGCTTTGCACTCTTGAGATCACTTAGGACTTCTAAAAAGTCTGTATTTATCTGTTATATGACTATTAATTAGTGTTTTCACAGCTAAAATTTCTTCAGCAAGTTTATCTTAGAGATAGGGGAAGACTCATCTCTATATCAGGATGACTGAACAGGACTCAAGACTAGAAAGGGAAAAGAAACGGAATATACATAAAGGTAGTAATGAGCTGACATTAAGCTAGAAAAAATTGCTCGTGATGGATGACCTTATTTATAGTCATTGTTTCCGAATAACTTTAGATCATTAAAATGTGTATGTTTCTTTTTTTAAAGATATGATTTATTTATATATTTAAATAAGCCTCATGTATATAGCTCATTATCTTGAGAAAATAATTAGGTTGCTGAGAAAGGAAACTTAAGGAATCTCAGAAAATATGAAATATTCCAGGCAGTTGTGATAAAGCATGCCCTAGAGGCATTAAGGAGTATAGCTAGACATCATGCATTAAAAGCATTTTCTCCTACGTTAATACAAATGAAACTATTCATGAATGTTGCTAACAGTTTGTGTTGCACGTAATTATATGCTGTATTAATGTTATAAATGTGCATATATATATGATAATGCACATTATATATAATTATTTGTTATTATTACTAGTATTTGAAATTGTGCCCAGAAAGGGAGAATGAGATGAGCATGTGTTGGTATATAGACCCAAGTTTACCATCACGGAATCAGGCCATTTCAGAAGCTGCCTATGCCAGTGTGCTCCAGCACCTCTTTGGAATGCTAGGGTGGCATTTGATGAGTTACTGTGTCCGAGTAGGACTCTAAGGCCCCTGAGTTCACTTCTTAACCCTTGGGAGCATGGAGGAAGCATTAACAGTCTGATGTTAGGCTGTCTGATAATAGAGGCTTCATATAGCTTGGTAAGATTGATATCTGGTAGAGAAGAGGGTCAGAGTATTCAAGTCATTCCAAAAAGTCATAGGATTTCACTGTCATCAAATTGAGAGGATTGTCACATGCTTCTGTCTGTTTCTAGCATCATGCTCTTTTCTCTTTAGAGATGTCACCATTCTCTGCTAGTTTGTACAACATGAAAAATTCTTTGATATGAAAATAAATATGGCTCTCAACAGACATGGAAAATAAATCAACTGCTTTAAAAATAATCTTTTTGGTGTTCTTACTTCATAAATATGAAAAGACTGTTCTTCATGAGATATATGTAATGTGTTCTATGTTTTAGGAATAAATCCAGATCAACTACTGAATTGGATGATTCCCCCACAAATAAAAATGGTAAATGTGAATTTTTTTCAAAATTCTTCAGCATGATTGCTTAGCTATGCTATCACACCCTATGATTACTATTTTTAAGGTCAAGACATTTCAGGTTTATTAAGATTACATATTTGAAATACTACGGATTTTTAGCATTTACATATCAGAGCAGAATTATCTTGTGCTTATTTTGGCTTTACTTTATAATGGAGGGAGTACTGCAAGATTAAAGCTATAGATAGCTTAGAAATTATGTGAAAAATTTGCAAAGTGATGCTAATACCTTGTGGTATAGTGGATTTTATTTTGCCGCCAAAGAATTGGGACAGTAGTTTTCTGCAGAGGATCAGGGAAATTGTATATAAACGTGAAACTGGACATGTAAATGACAAGATAGCAAAAAATTCAAAATGATGATTTCACTAACGTGGCAAAAGCATTTGGAACCTGATATTTTTAGTATAAAGTGAACTTTTGGACCGTAGATAACTGAGGTTATGTAACTAAGGGAAGAAAACTAATCAGAAATACCATTTTAAGCTGAGTTTGCATACCAGGCTTTGAGTTAGGAAGGTGTTGGTCAGTTATGTAAACAACTGAAGATCCAGCTGAAGATTGAGGTGGACTTGGTGGACATGCCCATTTAAGTGGAAGACTACTGCCCAGTTCCAGTTTGTCACTGCCATGGGGGAAGATACAAACTTGTGATTGCCAAGTCTTTCTATTGAAACACAGAAGTAAAAAAATTAAAAAGTCTGAATTTTTATTTAAAGGAAGTTTGACCAGGAATTTAAAATATTGTGTAACCCTCTGTGAGCCAAACAATATCCACAGGCACCAGTGTTCTGATGGCAGCTAGTTTACAACCTCGAGTTAAAGCTTGTAGAATTTATAGTTTCTAGTAGGTTTCACGGTCACCTCCTTTCCCTTAACACAGAGAACCTTTCATTGTCTGGTCCTAGTTTAACTCTTCAGCCTATTTTGTTTTTTTCCCCATAAGCGTCCCTTAACTATAACCAAACTATTCTCTCATTTTCCAACTTATCAGATGCTTTCTGATCTGGTTCCTCTGGTCTTACATGTTTGGATTTCCAGTTTCTTCTCCCCAACTGTGCCCCGAGGTCACCATTAAAATAAAAGTTTAAGTACTTCCATCTGCCATGAAACATGAAACAGTGATCGTATTCTCATTTGAAAGTAAACACATGACCTGTTAGTAATAACAAGTGTGACTCTCAGAAATAGTCTTCTTAATATTATGACTTGTGTTATTGATCTGGCTATTTTTGTACATATATTTTCTCCTCTGAATAGCACACAGTAGATGTTATCAAATATTTTGTTGGAAAACTTGGTTATTCCAGTAAGGCATCTTTAAAATAGAAAACATTTTATTTTAAATCTGACCAAATTGATAAGATGTGTGTATGTACCAATGTAAACATAGATGTGTATAAGAAATTTTTGGTGGCCTTGTTCATTGCTTCCTAGAAGATAAACTATGGCGGAGTGAATTTTGAAAGAAAGACAATAGCCATGAATCTGGAGAGTAAATGAAAAATCCTTAGGTGAAATTTCCTAATCCAAGTTAAAATGGGGAGAGTCCCTCAAAGTTATGGATGTTTTACGCAAATCAGGAATTCATCAGCAAATCTAAGGAGACAAAACCTTTAGGATAAAACCTGACTTAATTGTCATTCATAAATTCAACATCCAAACTACCACAGTCAGTTCTCTTAAAAGAGATAAAAGTCTGATAACATTCCTCAGCCATCATTTGGATTACTTGGCTATTTTTCAGTTTTACAAAAGCCATTTCAGTGATTGAGTATACTGTCATTCCTCTGGTCTGGTCATGACTTATTCTGTGACTTAACACCAGGAAGACGTGCGCCATGTCAGCTGGAAAGAAAAGAAAGTGAAAGTTGCTCGGTCGTGTCCGACTCTTTGCAACTCCATAGACTGTATAGTCCATGGAGTTCTCCAGGCCATAATAATGGAGTGGGTAGCCGTTCCCTTCTCCAGGAGATCGTTTCAACCCAGGGATCGAACCCAGGTCTCCCACATTGCAGGTGGATTCTTTACCATCTGAGCCACCAGGGAAGCCCCTTGTCAGCTGAAGGTATATGCCTTTATGTCTGGCTCTCTCCCCAGGGTGAGTGTATATTTTTTGAAAGAATAGAAAGCCCTGTTCCCTTGCAGAGTTATCACAGCAAGCATTCAATGAGCAGGTGCTTGACTAATTTTAATTTAGGAAGGAAGGAAATAATGGAAGAGAAACTTTCTGGATGAGCAGTTTGTCATTTAGTACTGCTGAAATCAAGACCAGTTGTCTCCTTTTTAGGCAGCTTCTTAGTTTTCCCGAGTGTCCCCCTGGTATGCCTCTGGGACTGGAATTGGAATTTCCAGGGACAGGACAGACTGTTGCTTTATCTTCTGAGGCAGCAGTCTCATTGAGAATTGATAATGTGAGCCTGTGTGCCCACTGTCACTTTTTTTTTTTGGCTCCACTGTATTTGGAGATTTAATTACTATCCCTGTTTTTAATGCACTAATCCTGCAGCTTTTGATATTTTTAATTTAGGAAGCAATAGATACCCAGACCGAAGTGGAAGCAGTAGCTCATCACAGAAGAGCTCGAAGAAGGAACCAGCGCCATCAGGAGCGGAGTTGGAGAGACAGCAAATCCTCCAAGAAATGAGGAAGAGAACCTCCCTTTATGACGACAACAGCTGGATCCGACAGCGCAGTTCCAGTGTCAACAAAGAGCCTATTTGTCTGCCTGGGATTATGAGAAGGTGTGAGACGTCTTTGGAATGATTTCCCTTTCTGTACTGAGGTGCAGATATTTAATTTCTAGGCGTGCTGGCTACTTTGGATGAAAGAGATGTCATCGCTTCTTCTCTTACGTAAGATTTTGTGAGAAAGAGAAGCAGAACCAGTGTGACTGGGCACTTGTCATGGAGCACTGATTAGTGGCAGACACATGGCAGGCACTTTGTGTACATCATCTCACTTCATCTGGGAAGAATGTCTTGAGGCAGGAATGGTAATTCTGCTTTTCCGCAAAGAAGCTGTGGCTTGAGTAAGGAATGCACGCTGACAAAACCATGTGGCTAGTAGGTTGCAAGGCTGGATGTGGAGTTCTGATGTGTGATTCACGCATTTAAATAATTGATGTGCTTAGTGCTTCCTTGAATGATGAATTTTTTAAAAATGAAGCCTCTGTTTATAATAAGATTGGAATCATGAAAATGGTGTTCACAAAGTGTGGAAACCTGGTATTTGCAACTTTAAGGAAAATATATAGATAGAAACTAATTGCAGATGAGAGGATGAACTAAGCAGAGGTATCTGGGGTAAATGAATACTGAAGCTACTTTTGTTTAGTATTTCCACCGCTGATAAACTGGTGAATCCTTTCTGTGTTTCAGAGGTGAATCTCTAGATAACCTGGATTCCCCAAGAACCAATTCTTGGCGACAGTCCCCGTGGTTCAGTCAGCCGTCAGGAGTCTACGCCTCTTCCTCTGTCCAAGACTTCAGTCGCCCCCCACCTCAGCTGCTGTCCACATCAAACCGTGCCTACATGCGGAACCCCTCCTCCAGCATCCCCCCTCCCTCAGCTGGTTCTGTGAAGACCACCACCCCGTCCCCTATACCGCGTAGCCATTCCCCTGCGGCTCCGCAGCCAGGCTCCCAGCCACGCAACAGGTGAGGCCCTTAGGGTTTTCCTTTTTCTTTCTTTAGACTCAAGGGGTAGTTTTCATTAAAAATTTCCCCAGATCTTGTCCAAGCTTTCCAGTGAAAGAAAAACAAGGCTTTTTGAATGTGTCAAATTTAGTGTTCCTTTCCCAGATCAATTCAGAAGGCTTCCTTAATGTCTCTCCGTGGCAACCCAAGGGTATTTATGGATGTTGTATGAAGCCATGGAGGCCTTTAAAATGTTACGACTCTGCCACTGTCTCATTTACTTGGGCCTGTGGTCAGTGTCTCAAATGCAGGCAGACCTAAATCCCAGCTGTGGAATCATAAAAACGTACAGTAGCTCGTGAATGCATGGCAAAGTGATGAGTAAAAGCAGTACTGTAAAATGTTGGACTATTTTAATGAGACTGTGATATACACTCATTTTATAGGGACTGAGTGTAAAGGACATTGTAACCCAGCCCCATCATCTGTGGAACTTTGAGCAAGCTGGCTTTAAACATTCTCAAGTTATTTATTGCACTGGGGGCTTTTGATTTCCAAAACCACTGCTTGTCTCTTATCTGACTGGTCAGCATTTTGCTGAGATCACATCAACTGAATTCTGCAGGTCATATACTGTGGGAAATATGAGAGTTAGAGTGGTGGGTCTTGTTTTTTGATACGGAGTAGAGCTCAGACATGAACACATGTTGGGGTTTTAGGTCTGTGTAGCTTCTCCACAGTTCCTGTAGGCTTCACGTAACCGCATCTAACAGTGTTCCTGCTGAGACCTGAAGGGAGTTCTCCCAGCCTGTAATGCTGATGAAATACTGAAAAGTAGAAACACAATGATTAATGTTGAGATTTTTTTAAAGCTATCAACTAAAGGATTTCGTTCAGAGAAGATATTTTTATTCCAGCTAAAATGTGTCTCAGAGTCTGAATTGAGGGAATGAGCGATGAGGATTCATGGTAAATTTGGAGTTAAGAATAGAATCAGGGGAAGGCAGAGGAGAGAAAGAGAACCTGTTTACTTACTGAGAATCCTGCCCTCGGAAAGCAGAAAGGAGACAGGGCTATGGGCTTCTCTGCCCTGAAAATGTCTCTCTCTAGAGCACGAGGTGCTCTAACGTAGGACATTCAACAGCAATGCCCTTTGCAGTGACACTGAAGTGCTGTGCCCATCCTGTGGGATGCAAAGATAAGAAGTAGCCTTCACCTTCCCACCTGGGAGAGGAGATAAGACATGTAAACAAAGCAAAGTAGAGACTCGCCATGCCTATCTGAATGCTAGCTGTAGTAGTTTTCATGTCGTTCGTCTCAGAAGCAGTCCAGTAAGCCAGAGGCATTAAGGAAAGCACTAAGGAAATGCTTCTGTTTAACTAGATTACTGGGTGAATGAGAAGGAGGTTGACAAAATAAGGGTGAGATGATAGGTTTGATAGACTTGCAGTGCCTCTTGGAAGTAGCTGGGGATGCTTTTTTAGTGGCAATAGGCAAAGCACATAACAAGGGATGTGCTTGGGTGGCTTTACCTGGCAAGAAGATGTTGGCTGGATTAGAAGGGCATGAGAACCTTGCCGAGTACAGATGTGGCCTATGGGCGATAGCAGAATGGAGCGATGACACAGAAATTGTTCATTTCTGTAACTGGGTGTCAGGGGTACCAGAACCATTGTGGAGATCCTTCAAGGTACAGTATACTCAAGCCATAACTGGTTGGCTGGTGAAAGTTTTCCTCCCATGGATATATTAAGATTTTCATAGAGGATGGTTTGTGTTAGTACCAGGATATGATTTGCAGATGAGCGGTTTGAAATGGATGAAAGCCTCCCTCCCGTTCTTGTCCTGCGTCTAGGTCGGTCAGTGGGAAGCGTGTGTGCTCTTACTGCCATAACATTCTGGGCAAAGGAGCCGCCATGATCATCGAATCCCTGGGTCTTTGTTATCATTTGCATTGTTTTAAGGTGAGACTAGCCAAACAGCCTGCAGGCCTGCAACGCTTTGCTTGGAGAGCGCATGGCTTCTTTGAGCGCTGGGTGTGGACCCGCCACTAACAAGCTAGGTGCTGCCTCCGTGGGTCTGCGCTGCACTTGGCATCACAAATGGCCTCCTCCTGCTGCTGCCTTCTCAAACCTTGACCCTGGAGGCACCATGCGCTTCCTATCTCCAATCTAAGAGTCTATAAATAAAGTTTACAGTGCGTAAATGCTTCCTCTAACATGCTGCTATGGTTATTAACAGCATGGGGATATAAATTATAAGTGTCCAGAAACTTAGCTTTGAAAAGGGAGAGTGAGAAAGAAATTACATTGTAAATATTTTTACAGTTGCAGATAAGGTGTTCTTACACATAAGAAAGAAGTAAGGCTATATAACTGCCTTATTTTGCAGTATCTGTCTTTAGAGACACCGCTATTTGATTCTTGAACTTGTGTTGGGCCAGAGAGAGAACTTCTGGTTGTTGATCCTGGAGTCCTGCAGAGCTCAACTTGTTTTAAGCTTGTCTAACTCTGGCTCGGGTTGTTTCCTGGCATAACAGAATGAGTCAAAATCATTAGTGTTTGAGCATGTGGAGCCAAAATGCCCAGCCATGGGTATTTTGGGAAAGCACCATGTGTGAACACTCCTGGGGATGCCCGGATGGCCCACTCCAGGGCAGAGAGCCAGAAACCTCATCTTCTTGCCCTTGGCCAGTTCCTTCCCATGGTGCTTTAGCCTGTCCATCCCCTGGGAGAAAGGAAGCGTTAGCTTCTTTAAGCCAATCAATGAATCATTTCTACTCTTTTGGTATAGTTAGAATGAAATCTTGGCTCTTAAAATTGGCTTTATGAATTCTTTAATGTTTCATCCAGCAGGCTTCATTTTAACCTCATTATCTTTTGGCCTTTTTTTTTTCCCCCCCTTTGCTGAAATGTCTCTAAGAGCTTAGAAACTGCATTTTATTTTGCTCATTTTTTTTTCCTCCTGGGAGTGTCCCAGGGGTTCTTGAGATAAGTGTGGGTGTTTCCTGTTGTTTTTGTTTGTCTCTCAGTGTGTGGCCTGCGAGCGTGACCTCGGAGGCTCTTCCTCAGGAGCTGAAGTCAGAATCCGAAACAACCAGCTGTACTGCAACGACTGCTATCTCAGATTCAAATGTAAGAGAGCAAATCAGGGAGAAAATTTCTTGTCTTTTACAGAGAGCACGGGTTCCCACGTACTGCCCTGAACCTACGACCTGCTCCCCTTCCAGCTCACCTTCAAGCTCTGTGCCCTAGAGCTCCAGGCTTTAGGAATCTCACCATGTCGCCCTCAAAGAGGGTCCAGTGAATGAGTCAGTGGGTCAGTTCTCAGGTTCCAGCTCCACAGGGTTGGGTGTGGGGCCGAGGACCTGGAGACGGATGTGACCTGGGGAGTCAGGACAATGTTCAGTGCAGTTTAGTCTGCTCAGAGTCTAGAGAAGCTTCTAATGACTCAAGAATACACATCAGGTCAGTTAAAATGAGTCTTCTGTACAGCCTCTCATCTGATACTTGGCCTGTCAGAGTTTTAGCTGATTTCTATTATTTACCAATGTGGGTCCGATTATGTGATTTAGAATATGACCAACTTAAAGACTGTGGTTTAAAAGGATAATAAAGAATAGTCGGTGTATGTTTGTTACTATATAATCATATCCTATTAACATATACAATAGTTTAAAAAGAGCGTTAATTCTGATTGCATAGTCTTTCAGTGTCATTTTTGAAAAAACTGGGTTTTTAAAAAACTTCACATGCTATTTTGTGTCGAAGCATGTTTTTGCCTGTAAGTGTGCTATAAAATACAGGATAATGTAATTGGATCGCCTGTTGTTTATAGCTACATAAAGACAACCATTCCTCCTTTTTATATTTTGAGCCTTGATGCTGGTAACATGTGTTTCTTCCTTATTGTGAAAGGGTCTTGGTTACAAGTGGTATCAGCAAAACCATATGCTTTTGAGCTCTGAGGTATTTATGTGGCCTTTCTGTGAAGAGTGCTTTGGAAATGGCGTCAGCTCAGTCAACTCTCTCTTATCTGTCAGCGTGTTTTGAGCCTTCTTTTACCATTGGTCCAGGCCATTCCTGGATGCCAGCACTGAGGCTGGAGACTGTCAAGGCTGGGCATGAAATGGGGGGAGTGTGTGTATGTGTGTGAGCTTTTCTCTCTTTAGTCCAAATTCCAAAGCCAAATATAATTGATTTTTGGAATCAACATGGAAAAACTGCCCATGCCTTTTCTCTCCTCCAGGACAAATAACAGAGAGTTGAGTGTAACTTGTTTCTGTATCAGCAGTTAATTTTTACTCTCATTTTTGCAAAGAAAAGACTTGCTAACCCAGACTTCGTGGGTTTGCCTAGCTGTATCCTAAGTGAGTAACAGAGTTATTCTTTCTACCTCATGGGGTCATTCTCTGAGCCATCCCTACTATGAATCCCAGAGGCAATATTCGAGTGTTTCTGAATCTAAGTGCTTTTCTTTCTTCTCTCCTTGCCTGATCAGCTGGACGGCCAACTGCCATGTGATGTCAGCCTCCACCCGAAAGCCCTGTTGCAGATAGAAGAAGAGGTGGTTGCCGCTGATATAGATCTATAAATACATGTTGTAACATCCTTTCACTCTGTTTTTTAAAAAAGAATAACACTTTTTCTGACCTCTTTAGATTACATCAGAGCATTATAGTCTTGGTAGAACCTGTATTTTTGTTGTTTATTTATAAGATGGTAATGATGTGTGGCAAAAAGTACAGTATTTCCTTTTTGAATTCAGCATCATAAAAGCACAGGAAAAAACAAGAACTTCCAAAAATTTTTTTTTGAGACTGATAATGATCTGATTGACTTTCTAGCGGTGTTTTGAAGAGGGTTATTTTATTGTTTTGTTTTTTTTTAAACTTTGAAACATTATTTGAAATAGTTAATATAAATATGTAATTGCATTTGCTCTGTTTATTATAAAATATACTAAATTAATGCAGAGCCATATGGAAAATTTCACTAAAATCCACTCCCAGATTTGCTTTGCGTATCCTTCTTTTCATTTATGTAATATTATGGTTAATTTTTTTTTTTGTAGCTTATGTAACATTTTATTTGCTTGATGAGGAGAGCTCTATTTTCTTCACCAGAATTGTTGCTAAGCAGTTCTCAGTAGAAAGCTGCGTCTTTTCATTCATGAAAATTATCATGGTTTGTATGCCAGAAGTTTTCTTCAGAAACTAGTGAGCCTTTCTGTACAACTGCATTTGTAAATAAACTTGCTTGATGCATTTAAGGAGTGTTTCCTTTTCTTCTGTGTGTATCTGTGTTTGTCTGCCTTCCAAGACTTTTAATTATGTTTCAGTGTGTGGCTTTTCTGATACTAAGTTTTCTTTTTAGCATCTTTGCTGCTGCTGCTAAGTTGCTTCAGTCGTGTCCGACTCTGTGCGACCCCATAGATGGCAGCCCACCACGCTCCCCTGTTCCTGGGATTCTCCAGGCAAGAATACTGGAGTGGGTTGCCATTTCCTGCTCCAATGCATGCATACATGTTAAGTCATTTCAGTCGTGTCCAACTCTGTGTGACCCTATGGACAGCAGCCCTCTAGGCTCCTCTGTCCACAGGATTCTCCAGGCAAGAATACTGGAGTGGGTTGCCATTTCCTTCTCCCTTTAGCATCTTTACCGAGGTATAAATTGATAAACAATAAAATGCACAAATGTAAACTGTACAGTGACAAGTTTGACATGTGTATACCTGTGAAACTATCACTGTAATTGTGATATTGTTTTTCCTAAAAAATTTTAACAAGAAACTTTGTTTTTGATGGAAAGTTGCTTTTGAATGCAATGTTTTTGTGATAAGAGGTGAAGTGAATGATGAATTGTTGAATGATTTGCCATGAATCTTTACCTATTCTTTTGATCCTTTGGTAATAAGAGGAGATTATAATTTTTGAACATATATAGGGCAAAAAATATATATAGACTAATGTTTTAGAAATGTGGCTTGAGTGTGCAAGAATAATGAACTTTAGCATGTTTCAAGCAAAAACATAAACTTACTTGAATCCTTTATAGTAGTGAAACTGGAGTTGATAATTCTAGGATATGAGAACTGTACTGAGATACATTAGAAATATATAACCTCAAGGCGGGGAAAGGTATGCACCCAAAGAATTCTAGCGCCTGATAGAAATGACCAGGGCTAAGAGAGAAATCCAATGTGTAAGACTCCATGAAACATTTGCACTAAGGGAGTTGAAGCAGCTTTGCAGCAGAGTTGATATTTGAACTTCATTTTTAAGAGTCAATATAACCTTAGCAGATAGAGCATGACGAAGGAACAAAATACCATTTCTCAGTTGGGGTCAAACTCCCTGAGTCTCCCTTACATTGTTTTCCAATCAAAACCATACACACTTTGGCCTATTTTGCCAGAAGAATGAGGAGATCCTTGGATATACTGTGTGGGATCATGTCTCCATGGAGTGGTAACAATCTGACATAGGGTGATGAGACTGCAAAAAGGAATAAATCAGTAGATGAGAGATTGTGATTCAAAAACATGACAGGACCTAAAGAGAAGCAAAATAGTAACTGTGGGACCCGAAGCCTGGCCAGTGTAGAGACAGACATTGTAGAGAGAGGAGATGTGTTCTGTTTTGAGCATACTGAAGTGTTGACATACACGGAAAAGAAGGAAGTGAAGGTAGTTTGCAATAGGAGTTTGGGTTTAAATAGAAAGAAATGACATCTGTTAAAATTTGTTCATTTGCATGCTCAAATTGACTTAAATATAAGTCCATTTCTTCACCTGAGAGAAAGTCAAGAAGGTCAGTTTATCCAGAAGTCTAATATCATCAAGACCCACCATCATTCACCTCAGGCTGTTTGGCCACACAATGCTGGCTGATCCTCATGCTACTTACTACCATCCTTGCAAGATGGCGGACAGGCTCCATGCTTCTTTGTTCACGTTCACAGGAAGAGACGCTGATTCCTCAGTGCTGTTAAGTGCATAGGGCAGCTTTTCCAGAAGCCATTAACAGAAGCGCTTTCTTCTCATAGGCCAGGCTCGAGTTGTTTGTCCATTTTTAAACCAGGGGACCCCCTTAAAGTGAGAATCAATTTCCCAATCATGGTATTGCTAACTAATGGGAGTTTGGTGGAGTAATGTTGGGGGTCAGACAACATTTACCATAGTTAGTCTTTGTAAGTTCTCTTAAAAATTGGATGCTTGCATTGAGTGAGATGTTGTCTTTCAAAATTCAAATTTGTCAATCAGTGAGTTTCTTAACACTATCAGAACAGGGGAGGAGATGAGAATATTTCCTTGAATGATACCCACCAAGGATCATGTAAGGGAGTACTCATATGCGGAAATGTAATCTCTTCAAGCAAATATAAAATATCAGCTCATGGTGGTGATGAGGCAAAAAAATTGGTAACCTGGATAATTTGTGAGTATTTCTGAATACTTTGTGAATACAAAGTGTGAGAAACAGACCCATACTTCTTCCAATTTCTTATATAAGAATTCATGAAAGGGAATAGTGGGTAAAATGCTCATCTTCTTATGATTGAATTTTAAAGTTTAAGATTGTGGATTTTATATACTGTAATCCCATGATATATTGTTTAATACATATAATTGACCCAGTCAGTCTCTTGGTGATTCTATATAAAGCTTTTTAATACATACACTGTAAAGATCCTCAAAGCTCATCCTGGAGAGTATTTTCCAATACCAATTTTATAGCGCAGTCCTGTGAAAGATTATCAAAACTCCTTGCTATTAAAATTAGACTGGAATAAAAGGAATTATTTAAAATTCCATAGGGGAGACCTATTAAAGCCAGGCAAAGGGTGCAGCAGTGCTAGTTTCTAAGTTACACTAAGGTTTTAATTTACATATTTTTGCATGCTGTGTGAGTTAAATTTTTTTTGATAGCTAAAGTGCTTTATTAGATCTATGATGAATTCAGTGTCACAGACCTGCATGGGAGGCACTGATCTGCCTGCTGCCATTTTAGGCTAAATAGAAAGTTCCTGTTACATGTATCAGAAGCTCACTTGCCCTTTCAGCCTGTCCTGTGGCAGTAGGAAGAGGTTCATCAAAGATGGCCAGGAGAACTTCTGGGTCAAACTTGCAAGTCCTGTGTGTTCTTAAATCCATTTCTACCTTCAAATTAGGCTAGCTTCCTGGGATCTGTTAGTTGTAAAATGCTAGGTTTGTGTCAGTTTCAAGTTCGGATGTATCATGAGGTGTACTATGTGCATGTTGCCTTCATTCTGGATACTTACAAGTTCTGGTGTTAGGAATATAGCTCACAGCTGAAGAGGAGGCCAATGAAAGTGCAGAGAGAAGCCAGGAAAGAGCCTCACCCATCACCTGAGTTCACCTTAACAGGCTTTTATCCAATATTCACTAGGTGCCAGATTTATTAGGGACGTGGTAGGTACCACTCCAGTACTCTTGCCAGGAAAATCCCATGGATGGAGGAGCCTGGTAGGCTGCAGTCCATGGGGTCGCTAAGAGTTGGACACGACTGAGCAACTTCACTTTCACTTTTCACTTTCATGCACTGGAAAGGAAGGAAATGGCAACCCACTCCAGTGTTCTTGCTGGGAGAATCCCAGGGACAGGGGAGACTGGTGGGCTGCCGTCTATGGGGTCGCACATAGTTGGACACGACTGAAGCGACTTAGCAGCAGCAGCAGCAGGTACCAAGTGTGGTATTTTCATACTATTAAATAACTATGAAATCTATTATGAAAATTAAAATTTTTATAATTTAAATTATTTATGATTTTATAGTCCATAACGTGGCTTCCCTAGTGGCTCAGTTGGTAAAGAATCCACCTGCAATGCAGGAAACCCAGGTTCGATCTCTGGGAAGGTCCTCTGGAGAACAAAATGACAACCTACTCCAGTATCCGTGCCTGGAAAATCCCATGGACAGAGGAGCCTGGTGGGCTACAGTCCATCGGGAGTCCAAATTAATATCTACTTAGAGTCCCATTCCACCTAAAGGCAAGAAAGCTCGATTCTAGTCTCATCTGTTTCTTCTTTCTAGCTTTTTCAGATTTTGTTGTTGTTGAGTTCCTAAGTTGTATCACTGAAGTCAAGAAGAAACAAAAATGAAAAATAATCTGAGGTTAGGAATTTGCTACATGATACACGTGTCTTCATTGTATCTCAGTTTATAGTATTTGCAAAATTCTGTTTCAATGATGAAATATGAAAAACTGTGAGCCATTCGTTAAAAATATTTTAGAAGACTGATACTCAACAGTAAATTACTTCTTTATTAAAAATAATGATTTATGGTAAAACTCAGTACATTTACCCATTGATTGAATAGCTTTTTTGGAATAAAGATTTCAGAATGTAGTTCCAACATCTCATATTATTATTACTGTACTATTTTTACTGCATTGATTATTGCAAATTTTAGTCTCAAATTGTAGTCAGAAGTTAGCAAGTGTGGTTCATTTTATAAAAACAGAATCTTTTTTTCCAGCTGTATTGAGGCATAACTGACAAAATTGCCAGATATTTAAAGTACACAATGGAATGATATGCTATATACATTGTGAAAGGATTTCCCCCTTGAAATCAATTAACACCTCCATCACCACACATATTTATCCTTTTTCTTTCTTTTTTTTCTTTTTTTTTTTTTTTTGGTGAGAACACTTAAGTTCTATTCTCTTAGCAGATTTCAACTATACAATACAGTGTTATCCGTTATAGTCACCATGATCTGCATTAGGTGTGTTAGAGGAGCCGCTGACTGAAACCGCCTGCCCTGGCCAGGCAGGATAGTAACCTCTTGCCTGAGTTACCTTACAACAGGAGGTCCTGGTAAGCAACGTGGAACTAACAGGCTACCACCAACCGGAAGTATTCAGGAAAGGTCAAAAGGAGAGAGGAGACACCAGTCCATGCGTCCTGCCAACCTCCCGGAATCATCCTCTCTGGCATCCATCTTGGCTGACCAATGCTCTTGCCACCAGGAAAGAATCTAATAAAACCTGAGACTGTGAGCCATGTGACAGAGTAGTTCTCCTGGGTTCCCTTACCCTACTTCTCTTCCCTGGAGCCCCTTCCCAATAAAGCCTCTTGGTTTGTCAGCACGTGTGTCTCCTCGGACAATTCATTTCCAAGTGTTAGACAAGAGCCCACTCTCAGGCCCTGGAAGGGGTCCCCTTCCTGTGACAACTCCTTGGACCTTATTCTCTTATAACCAAAAGTTTATACCCTTTTAACAGTTCAGTTTAGTCACTCAGTTGTGTCTGACTCTTTGCAACCCCATGGACTACAGCACTCCAGGCTTTCCTGTCCATCACAAACTCCCAGAGCTTACTCAAACTCAAATGTCCATCGAGTCAGTGATGCCATCCAACCATCTCATCCTCTGTGATTCCTTTCTCCTCCTGCCTTCAGTCTTTCCTAGCATCAGGGTCTTTTCCAATGAGTCAGTTCTTCTCATCGAAGTATTGGAGTTTCAGCTTCAGCTTCAGTCATTCCTTCCAATGAATATTCAGGATTGATTTCCTTTAGGATTGACTGGTTTGATCTCCTTGCAGTCCAAGGGACTCTCAAGAGTCTTCTCCAACACCAACCTCTATTTCCTTCACCCAGAGCCTCTGTGCAATCACTTTTCGACTCTGTAAAAGCAAGATCTTTAGTACTAAAGTAAAACAATATTTTATAATGAGAAAGGGAATGACCATGAAATATTTTTTTGCTACCCTTGATGGCAAAAATGTTTGATGGCTTTGTTTTCATTACTTCGTTTGGCAGTAGTTGAAGATAGTCTGCATTTTTTCCTTTGCAGAAAAAATGTTCCAAATTTGTTGACCTTTTCCCTAAGTGACTGCCTGTCTTTTTCCTAGTAGATATTTAAAACACAAAAACAAGCTTAATAATCTTCTACAGTACAGGTGATAATTTAAAAGCAAATAAAATATGTAACTCCTTTTGAAAGAAACATGTGCCATGAGAGAATATTTTGAAAATGAATGTTTAAAAAGTTTCCATTGTTCCATGGGTTTGTTGCAAAATCTAAATATCACATACGCAACAATTCTCATTTAAAAGGTTTAACAATATTTTCAAGTGATACACTTCAAGCAGAATTTGAACCAGTTTGTTTAAATATACACAAAAGGCAGAGGCAGTGACAGTAGTGGGATGGGAATTAGCTCATCTTTAACAAATTTCTTCCTAAATGGGAGATGGCATTGAGCAATGAGTAGTTGCTTAGTAAATTGCTAAGTGTGGCTTTGTAATCCAGCCAAGGACACACTCCTTTCACCTGCCTGTTTGTGCCAGCCATCAAACCAAGGACGCTCGTACAGTAGTCCACAACCAAATCTTCCAATCTTTTTCATCGCCAACCGAGATATTTTTTAAAATCAGAATATTCATATTGTGTTCACAAAACATCTAGGAAAATAAACATTTTGAGGAAGGAAAGTCTTTTGTTAAATACCAGTAAGCAAATAGTTTACTGTGTTTATAGTTACCTTTTTTACCTTCTGTTTTTAGCGCATTTTGATGTACAAATCCTATTGCAGTGCTCATATAGGATTTATACATAAATATTAATATTGGAAGCAATGTACTGTACTTTTAATTTTTTTTCTAAACTGAGGTGGTGTTTTGTTATAAAGTTGGGATTAAAGGTGTTTACAGTTATGGCAACTAAAACCAAAAAAGTGAATTGATGAACGAGTTTCAGACCAGAACTTGAGCTTAGATTTTGTTCTGTTTGGGATTTTCCCATCTTAAATCTTTTTAATGTATATTTTAAAAATTAGTCTAGGTGAAAGGAATTGCAGTAAAACACATTCACATTTGTTGGAGAATTGGAGCATTAGCATCAGGACTTGCTCTCTTGTTTGGTTATAATACACCTGGGGTAAAAACTTGAACTTTCAGAGGCACAAATCTCCTTGTGAAAAGCCTTTAGTGACTAAATAAAGTGCTAGGTCTTATCCTGAATTTTGCATTTTTCCATTAATAACTGTATTTTTCCCCCAACTCCTTGATGGATGGATCCAAATTTTCTAAATGTTTTGTATCACCTTCATGGCAATTAGCACTTAGGATGAGGGCAGGATGATGTGATGCTTAGGACAGCAGGGCTCAGCAGCAGGGTCTGTGGCTCCCTGCTCACTAGACCTGTAACCCTGAGTGACTTAACGTCCCCTCTCCGTGCCTCACTTAAGTGCAAAACAAAAATAATAAGGAAATTGCAAATAGTCTATATTTCAAGATCTTGTGACCAAGAACAGCCTCAAGTCAATTCATGTGAAGCTCTTAGGATAGTGGTTGGCAAAAAAGAAACAAAGTGCATGTTAACTACTCAGCTGCAGGGCAAACAGTGTTGGAAGAAAGAAGACATTATCTATCTACTAAAAACTTTATTTCAGCTTTTGTGTTGATACAGGATTGACACAATTTAAAAAAATCAACAATAAATCATAGAGCAGCTATGTTCCTAATTCCCCATTTCTTTGCAAGGATTTACTCGCAGTGTTCCTTTTATGTATTTCTAACACGAGGTGGCAGTGTTGGCACGAGGAGGGAAAAACAATTTTTTCTCCCCTTTCCCTATCCTGTTTGATAACTTTCTGGTTAGTTTTCGAATCACCGATCTGTCTCGTAGTTTTAGTCTGAGCACAGCCCAGCGCTGAGTCCTACAGGAGAGCGGCTGAAGGATTAACAGGAAGTTTAAATGCTCGTTGCTTCAGGAAATCCTGGCTGATGCAACGTGAAGTGAGGTCCTTATTTCTCTATATACGATGGTTACACCCAATTTTAGGGCTTTTTTTTCTGCGTAGGAATAGACCTAGAGATGCTTCAGCCCACTGAGCAGCAGCCTGGAGGCTGGCCCAGAGCACGCTGCCAGCTTGGAGAGGTTGCCCTGTTTTAGGAATTTCCAGGTTTCCTCAGCTAATGAGCCATCTACACTCTGCACGGGTGGGTGTTGCTGCAGCCATAACGGGCTTTCTTTGTGGGAGAGGCAAGGGATTGCCAGGACATCTGGGCCTTAATTTTAAAAACGACCACTTTTTTAAATACATTTTTTTACTGTTTTAAGATTTTTCACCTGGAGCTTCTCTGAGAAGGGTGAAGGTTGACTATCCCATGTTAAAATGAAAACATGCCACAGACAGAAGTGGCCAAAAGGACGGGGCCCAGAGAAGGATGAAGAGGACCTTTGGGTTGGATTCCCGGCTCACCCCCCCTACCCATCCATTCAGTTAACAAGTATGTCTTGAGTGCCCACTATAAGGTTTGCATTGTTGACTGAAAAACAATATACAACCTAAAAGTTGAGAATTATGTTTTATTTGGTGGACAAAATTGAGGACTTAACCCTAGAAGGCAGCCTCTCAGATAGTTTTGAGGGATTTCTCTGAAGAGGTAAGGGAGGAGGCAGGATATATAGAAATTTGTGACAAAGACCAGGTAGTTAGGACATAAGACTGTGAATCCCCTGGTTGCCTAGCGGTTAGGGTTCTGAGCTTTATCGTGGCCTGGGTTCAATCCTTGGTCAGGGAACTAAGATCTGAAATATGGCAAAAATAAAAAACATTCATTAAAGGAAAGCCAGACATCTCAAGGAGTTTAGCACTTTTCTCTGTATGGGAAGATGGAGAGTCTGGGCTCATTGAGACTGTTCCTTTGATATCCACCTGATCTATATAGGGCCCATATCCTGCTTTTCTCCCTCTCGAATCCCCTGAAGCTGCACAACGGGGGGTGACTGCATGGCTGATGGCTTGATAACTGAAACATCCTTTGTTTGCTGATATGGCAGGCGACACTTTCCACTCACAGCATTGATATCAACAAGGCAGATAAAGCAGTGAGTGAAACACGTACATCAGCCCTCTATGGCGCTTATGTTGTAGTACACAAAGATGGCAGGTGGTAAGTGAAATTACGGGGTAAAGGGCTGGAGAGAGGTGGGAAGTGAAGGGATTCCCTTTTAAAGAGGGTGGCCAGGAAAGGAGTCCTGAATGTGATGATGTCTGAGGAGACACCTGAATTACCATGGCTTGTTCCCGTCTCCCCTGTGGAACCCTATACCAAGGTCACAGGTGTGGAGGCCTGTACTAAGGTCACAGGATAAAAATCTCTGAAACTGACCAAGCCCCATAGCAACTGTTGCCATGAGCCTAAACCAGCCAGTTACCTGGCCCCATATTCTGGAAAATACCCACCCTACCATCTACCCTATAGCATCCTAATGCCACCATTCCAATAGGAATGTTCTCTGTCTTGAGGCTATAAAAATCGGCTGCAAGCCGGCGAAAGCGTTTGGCTCTCCCTTGAGCCGGCCCACAGTTCTAACCATGTCTCCCACTAATAAACTTTATTTTCCTCTCATTCTGTCTCATGTCTGGAAATTCTTTTCCAACCCATGCAGGACCATGACACCCCCCAAATTCATCTGTTAAATCCTAACGCCCAGTGTGATGGTATCTGGAGACGGGGCCTTTAGGAGATAATTAGGCCATGAGAGCAGAGCCCCTGTGAGTGAGATCAGTGCCCTTATAAAGGAGATTCCGTATGTCTCCTGCCTTCTCTGCCATGGGAAGACACAGTGAACAGACAGCCGTGTGAGAACCAGCAAGCGAGTCCTCACCAGACACCAAATCCGCTGGTGCCTTGATCTGGGAACCCCCACTTCCAGAACTCTGAGAATACAGTTCTGTTGTTTAGGAGCCACCAGCCCATGTTATTCTGTTACAGCAGCTTGAGCTGTACTACATGAATGAAGTGAGGACATGAAACAGGCAACTTCCTAGGATAAGACTATTCCAGAGGGAAGGACATACAAATGCTCTGAGGAAACTGGGTCAGGAGGTACTGAGGTCTGCGAGGGTAGATGCAGATTGAGAGGGTCTTATGAAAATCAGTCACACTCTCACTGACTTAATGGACGTGAGTGTGAACAAACTCCAGGAGACAGTGTAGGATGGGAAAGCCTGGAGTGCTGCGGTCCATGGGGTCGCAAAGAGTTGGACATGACTAATCAACTGAACAGCAACAAGAGAGAATACAAAATTACATACAAAATTGAATACATAAATAAAAATCCCAAGAAACTGAAATTACAAAAGCTGATAAATTGTGCAAGCGTCAAAGTCCAATAAAGACATTATACTCATGAACTGCCCCACACATCTATGACTTAATTATTTTTTGCTATAGTTTTGGCTACATACACTTTGATCACTTCTTCATATGACTAGGGTGGTGTAATACATTTTTACAGAGATGTTAGATTTCGTCTTTAACATGGTTGAGCAAAATCTTATTGATGGTTTGTAAATTTCTTTCAGCTTCATGTTTCTTTTTGGTTATACCAGGTAAATTTTGAAGGTTCTCAATGAAAAATCCCTGAAATTTCTTTAAAATATGAGCTGTAAGATTTGGAAGAATTTTCCACAGAGAAAATTCTGGTTTTGTTCATTTCCAGCCTTTTTTTTTTTTTTTTTCCCTACTACTGTATATTCTAAAATGGGGCTGTGGAACCACAATCATATCTCATTTGACTTTTGCTCTCTTATCTTCACATCCTGACATGGTAGGCTAAGTCAGCATGGAGGGGTGGGCATTTTCTGGAAGCCCTTCCTGAACAAGGACAACTACAACACACAGAAGTAACCACAAGCCACAGGGGTGCACCTCACACAAGTTACAAGTCCTTGAATCTACCTCCCCTGAGGCCCCAAAATGCCATGACTATGCCACTGCCTTCTGACCAGAGGGGAGATGTATCAGAGGGAAAACAGGACTAGAAAGAAACAGAGGTCTTAATCAGTTGTGGTTAAATTATTCTTCTTCTGCAAGCTTTACAAATCTTACGACTATGTTGACACATTACTGTACAAGTAAGGGTCACAAAGAGTCAGACACACCTGACCACCCGAACTGGGGTCCTGAGACTTAAGCTCCGAAAATTCCATGGAAAACCCAGCTCTTCTAGAATGGAAAGATATTTCTTCCCTCCCCTTAGGTCATTGAAAGGAAAGGAGGTCCAGCAGTGTGGGATTTGTTTGGGAGAATCACTTAATATAACCACATTCCAAAACATACCTGATTGGCCGTGGCAGACAGATATTCCATCTTGTGCAGTTGTGTGTCACCAACCGGGATGGCATGAGGCCATGCGGTGAACACAGCCATTTTGGGGACAGTTATTCTAATGGATGTATGGTGGAAGGTAAAGGGGAGTGGGACTAGGTAGGTTCAGTGAGGTTACTAGGCATTTTAATTTCAAAGTATTTTTTTTCTTCTTATTTTTTAAAAAAATTTCATTTTTGCTTTATTTTACTTTACAATATTGTATTGATTTTGCCGTATATCGACATGAATCAGCCACGGGTATACATGAATTCCCAATCCTGAACCCCCTCCCACCTCCCACCCCACATCATCTCTCTGGATCATCCCCGTGCACCAGCCCCAAGCATCCTGTATCCTGTATTGAACATAGACTGGTGATTTGTTTCTTACCTGATAGTATACATGTTTCAATGCATTCTCCCAAATCATCCCACCCTCTCTCTCTCCCACAGAGTCTAAAAGTCCGTTCTATACATCTGTGTCTCTTTTGCTGTCTCGTATAGAGGGTTATCATTACCATCTTTCTAAATTCCATATATATGTGTTAGTATACTGTATTGGTGTTTTTCTTTCTGGCTTACTTCACTCAAAGTATTTTTAAAAATACATAAATTCCATTTGTAAAGTATGTGGATCATATGTGAATTTTTAGGCTAAAACAAGCTTTCAGAAGAACTTCTCCCTTGCAATGGCCTGCCATAGGGACAGCATCACAGCCTTTGCACAGTTAGGGCTTCCTCCATAGAAAATTGAGGTAAGTCTATTCTGTCTAAAGGTGCTATCCTGTAGTAGTCGAGGGCTTATGATCCCTTGCCTGGGTTTTCCAGGTGGCTCAGTGGTAAGGATCCTCCTGCCCATGCAGGAGATGCACGAGACTCTGTTTCAATCTCTGGGTCAGGGAGATCCCCTGGAGGAGGAAACAGCAACCCACTCCAGTATTCTTGCCTGGAAAATCCCATTGACAAAGGAGCCTGGTGGGTTACAGTCCATGGGGTCACAAAGAATTGGACATGACTTATTGACTGAGCTCACATGATCCCTTGTCTACCAGTGTGGACCCTCCTAACAACACTGGAGGTGCTGGTTTGCAGCTTTGATTATTCGCACGATCTATCTGTATGCATAAGCAATGAAGCTCAGAGGTTAAGTGTGCAGATGTTTGGTGCCAATGTCAGGCAATGGTTACAAGCATCGGCTGAATTAATTTTGGACATTAGCCATTGCTTGGCACAAAGCTGTGCGGTGCATGTCAGCTGCTGACTGATTTCTCTGGAAGATTCCTGCTCAGGCTCTTCCTTAGCCTCATCAGTTCTCCTTGATTGGAACAGTCATTGGCATTTACGGTGGCACTTCTGCACACGTCAGAAGGCCCAACTAATCAGGATGGGAGCTGCCGCCAGGCCTCATGAGGGTTGTGGTCTAGCCTGGTCATATTTTCAAAAAATTATCTTATAGCAGAAACTTCCTGTTCAAAATAAAATCTTGTTAAATGCAGCTGTTCAGGTTGAACCAGAGATGGGGGCTGGTGAGGGGGGGTGCCTAGAAGCCCAGTTGAAAGTGAAAGTCGCTCAGTCATGTCCGACTCTTTGAGACCCCATGGACTGCAGCCCGCCAGGCTCCTCTGTCCATGGGATTCTCCAGGCAAGAATACTGGAGTGAGTTTCCATTTCCTTCTCCAGGGGATCTTCCTAACCCAGGGATTGAACCCAGGTCTCCCGCATTGCAGGTGGATTCTTTACCATCTGAGCCCCCAGAGAAGACCAGCTATCTGCCCTCTATTACTGTCTTTCTCTTTTAGGGCCCTGGGAACCCTGTAAAATCTTATTGTTTCGTAGAACACAGTTTGCAGACCCTAAAGATCCACAAATTTCAAAGAAAATGCATATATTTTTTATAAATGCAGCCATAACTCCTTATCGTGTTAACAGGGCCAGGCTTACAGAAATCCATAGTTGTAATTTCATGTGTCAATCAAGTTTCTAGCCAAACTATGGCGTAGACTGACTTGAGTTCCTTCTCTGGTTCCTGCTCTTTGTATTTTACGGCATGAGAGGGACAATGACAGGAAGAAAATTGAGGGTTAGCTGTTTTCATTTTAGATTCAACCAACATTTATGGAACATCTAGACATCATGCCATGAACTCTCATTATTAACCTGTAAAGTGAGTATCTTTTCAGATGAATAAAGTGAGCTCAGAGAGGTTAAGTGCCTTGCTCACCTCAGAACCTTAATGATTTAGAAATATTTCTTAAAATGATGTAGATGTTATACCCACCTTCTAGTGTGATGTGAAAATGATAACAATTTGTATTTGTGGGAAGCTCTATTATGTGCAAAATATTAATACTTTGACCTTTGAAACTTTTGGCATGTGGCACTCAAGTATAGACGCCCCCCCTCCCACCCCCTGCAACTTTTGGTCTCAAACTAGGATTAGATTAGTTTAAGACTGAAAGCACACACAACTCATATTGGGACTTGAGCCATGGGCCAGGACTCAGACCCAACCAAAACTCAGACTGAGCCTTGACCTCACTGTCTTTTAATTAAAATCCTCCACCTGGTGTCAAGACTTACTGAAGCTCAGGTTCTTCATGCCTCAGCGCAGAAGGAATTCAGTGAGAGGCAAAGTGATAGGTAGGAAGTAGATTTATTGAGGGAGATGTACATTCCATAAACAGAATGCAGTCTGAATCAAAAGGTAAGAGAGCGGCTTCAAAACGGGGCAGTTAGTTTTTATGGGTTGGCTAATTTCATGAGCTAATGAATGGGAGGATTATTCCAACTGTTTTGGGGAAGGGATGGGGATTTCCGGGGCTTAGACAACTGCCCAGCTTGGGGCCTTTTATGGTTGGCCTCTGAACTGTCAGGGCACCAGGGGTTGTGTTGTTTAGCATATGCTAATATGTTCCAGTGAGCACATAATGATACTAAAATCTCCCGGAAGTTGAATCTTCAGCCATCTCAGACCTAGCTGATTCTAGCCAGTTTATGTTGTGTCCTCAACCACTATGTTACTTTTTAAAGTTTGTGCCCTCCCATTTCAAGATGCAAGATGACACAGTCTGGATTCACAATCTGGTTATGAGCCTTCTCTATCTCAGCGCACTATCACTAGAGAGGGCTTTCATCTCTTCTATCCCACCCTGACCAGTTTACTCATAGAAAATGTTTTTGGTGATTCCTAAATCGGTATTTTCTTAATATGGATTGACTTGGCTCCTTCTACCTCTGGGAGTTTAAATTTTTTTCCCAACTACCATTGTGATGGAGGCCTGGCCACTTAAACACCTTTATTGTTATTCAGTTGCTCAGCTCTCTCTGACTCTTTGCGACCCTGTGGACTGCAGCTCACCAAGCTTCCCTGTCCATCACATACTCCTGGAGCTTGCTCAAACTCATGACCATTAAGTCAGTGTTGCCATCCAACCATCTCATTTTCTGTCGTCCCCTTCTCCTCCTGCCTTCAATATTTACCAGCATCAGGGTCTTCTCCAATGAGTCGGCTCTTTGCATTAGGAGCTTCAACTTCAGGATCAGTCCTTAAAATGAATACTCAGGGTTGATTTTCTATAAGATTGACTGGGTTGTCTCCTTGCTGTCCAAGGGATTCTCAAGAGTCTTTTCTAACTCCACAGTTCGAAAGCATCAATTCTTCAGTGCTCAGCATTCTTTATGGTCTAACTCTCACATCCGTACATGACTACTGGAAAACCCGTAGTTTTGACTTTACGGACCGTTGTTGACAAAGTAATATCTCAGCTTTTTAATATGCTGTCTAGGTTTGTCATAGCTTTTCTTTCAAGGAGCAAGTGACTTTTAATTTCATGGCTGCAGTCACCCTCTACAGTGGTTTTGGAGCCCTCCAAAATAAAGTCTGTCACTGTTTCCACTGTTTCCCCATCTTTCCCCAGGAAGAGATGGGACCAGGTGCCATGATCTTAGTTTTCTGAATGTTGAGTTTTAAGCCAGCTTTTTCACTTTCCTTTTTCACCTTGATCAAGAGGCTCTTCAGCTCCTCTTCCTTTTCTGTCATAAGGGTGGTATCATTTGCATATCTGAGGTTCTTGATATTTCTCCCGGCAGTCTTGCTTCCAGCTTGAGATTCATGCAGCCCAGCGTTTTGCATGATGTACTCTGCATATAGGGCTTCCCTGGTGGCTCAGATGGTAAAAGAATTCACCTGCAATGTGGGAGACTTGGGTTCAATCTCTGGGTGGGAAGACCCCCTGGAGGAGGGCATGGCAACCCAAGTGGCCCAAGGGCCAAGGGCCTGTATTGGGGCCCTGTATTCTCCAGTATTCTTGCCTGGAGAACCCCTGTGGACAGAGGAGCCTGGTGGGCTATAATCCATGGGGTCACAAAGAGTTGGACTCGACTGAGCAACTAACCTCACATACATACTCTGCATATAGGTTAAATAAGCAGGGTGACAATATATAGCCTTAACGAACTCCTTTCCCAATTTTGAACCAGTCTGTTGTTCCATGTCCAGTTCTAACTGTTGCTTCTTGACCTGCATACAGGTTTCTCAGGAGGCAGGTAAGGTGGTCTGGTATTCCCATCTCTTTAAGAATTTTCCACAGTTTGTTGTGATCCACACAGTCAAAGGCTTTAACATAATCAGTGAAGCAGAAGTAGATGTTTTTCTAGAATTCTCTTGCTTTTCTATGATCCAATAGATGTTGGTAATTTGCTCTCTGGTTCCTCTGCCTTTTCTAAATTCAGCTGTATATCTAGAAGTTCTCAGTTCACATACTGTTGAAGACTAGCTTGAAGGATTTTGAGCATTACCTTGCTAGCATGTGAAATGGGTGCAATGGTGCGGTAGTTTGAACATTCTTTGGCATTGCCCTTCTTTGGGATTGGAATGAAAACTCACCTTTTCCAGTCCTGTGGCCACTGCGAGTTTTTCAAATTTGCTGGCATATTGAGTGCAGCACTTTTATAGCTTCATCTTTTAGAGTTTGAAATAGCTCAGCTGGAATTCCATCCCCTCCACTAGTTTTGACTTGTCTGTGAGCATTTGCGAGTCTCTGGTGGGCACATGGGTTGACAGTGACCTCCTGCAGGGTCAGTGACACTGAATACAATAGTCCTGGGAAGCGTGGCATGCTGGCATAAGTCCTTTTGGAGGAAGTTGCCATTACCCCTACCATAGCTTGGCCTGAAGCCAAACTACAGGGAGGGAACATAGCCCTACCCATCAGCAAAAAATTGTATTAAAGATTTACTGAACATAACTTTGCCCACCAGAGCAAGACCCAGTTTCCCTCACAGCCAGTCCCTCCCATCAGGAATCTTCCACAAGACTCTTATCCTCACCCTTCAGAGGGCAGACAGAATGAAAACTACAATCACAGTAAAGTAACCAGTCTAATCACATGGACCACAGACTTGTCTAACTCAGTGAAATTATGAGCCATGCCATGTAGGGCCAGCTAAGACGGACGGATCATGGTGGAGAGTTCTGACAAAATGTGGTCCCCTGGAGAAGGAAATGGCAATCCACTCCAGTACTCTTGCCTGGAAAATCCCATGGACAGAGGAGCCTCGTAGGCTAAGTCCTTGGGGTTGCAAAGAGTTGGGCACGACTAAGTGACTTCACTTCGGTTTAAACTTCCCTCAGCCCTCTCCAGCCCAGTAGTGGATATAAAAAAAAACAAGGAGAAGAGTGATGAGACCTGGATTCCAATTCTGCCTTTTAATACTGATCTTGGGGAGATGGCTTTATCTCTCTAGCCTCTAATTTCTTGATAAAAATGAACTATTTTGCCTCATAGCTGAAGTGGACTTGTCATACCACTAGGGGGCAGGCAAATACAACCCCTGAGGTGCTTACATCTCACACGCAGGAGTAAACAATGAAAAGTTTTAATATAAATAAGTTTTTAGAAGTTTTAAAAATATGGTACAATAACACGTTGATCTTCCCAGTTGGCGCTTGTAGTAAAGGACCCACCTGCCAATGCAGGAGATGCCAGAGGTGCAGGTTCGATTCCTGGGTGGGGAAGATCCTCTGGAGGAGGGCGTGGCATCCCACTCCAGGATTCTTGCCTGGGAAACACCATGGACAGAGGAGCTTGGAGGACTAGGGTCCATGGGGTTGCAAAGAGTCTGACACGGCTGAAGTGACTTAGTACGCAGGCATGCACAATAATACGTGAGTTTTCTGATGGGGTGTTTGAAGAGTCTCAACTGTAAATTACACCCTTCCTGTTGGGTTTAGTTTTCTGTATTGTATGTTGCCACAATGGCTAGCATTTATTGAGTACTTGCTGTGTGCAAGGTGCTGTGTTGTACATATTACCTGTCACCTGCACAATGAACTTTGCAAGTGAGTCTTATTTATGCCCTACCCGGAAGGACCGTAAATCTCAGCCAGGCTAGATGGCTTGCCCGAGGTCACACAACTGGCAACTGGCAAAGCTGGGATTCGGATGTAGGTCTGATTGCCCCTGGGCCAGACCCTGCTTTAGTCCCACAGTTAACCTCCTTCCACAGCTGCATGAATCCGTGCACGTGGTCTAATCTGTCCATGCGCCCCTGCAGTCATCCTGAGCACAGTTACGTCATGGAAACATTTCTCTGTCTCTCCTTAAATAATTTTATTTATTTATTTTCAGCTGTTCTGAGGCTTCATTGCTGCGCTGACTTTCCTCTAGCTGTGGTGAGCTGGGGCTACTCTTCCCAGGTGTGCAGGCTTCTCCTTGTGGCGGCTTCTCTTCTTCCTGGGCACCGGCTCTAGGGCATGAGGGCTTCGGTTGTTGTGGCTTCCGGGCTCTAGATCTTAGGCTCAGTAGTTGCACGGTGCTTGGGCTTAGTTGCTCAGCGGCATGTGGGATCTTCCTGGTCCAGGGATCCAACCCATTTTTCCTGCACTGGCAGACGGATTCTTTACCACTGAGTTACCAGGGAAGCCCCCTTATCTCTTTCTATGAGTGACTCTGGCTTCATAAAACTAGAGTTGCTAGTGCAGAAAAGGTTAAGTTAGGACCGTATTTCCAGAATATCACTGGTTCACCTTTACTGCGTCCACTGGTCCCTCAGAGCTCTGAAGCCCACACCCCGCTCTGAAGCCACGCTCCACTCTGAAGCCACACTCCAGCAGACTCCCACCTGGTCTGCTGCCTCCTAGAGGCCTTCCTTCACCAGATCCTCTCCTGTTCTCTCTCCACCTGGTGCCCAACGTGGGGTGATAGCTTGTGGTTCTGTACTCTTTCTGTTGGGTGCCGGCAGCTGCCAATGCTGTAGAATTCACTACACAATCTTCCATTGACCGTCACAGTTATCCCTGCGCCCCATCCACATCTCACCTGAGCTTAGGACCTGCTGCTTCCAGGGACTGCAAATCAATGTATGTTTCCTAACAACATCCAGCATTTCAGATAACTTCTCTCTTGCTTGCCACCTATCAGGGCCTCTTTTTTTTCATATATATATATTTTAATATATATATCTCCTTTAAATGCTAATAAAATATCTCCTTTAAAATGCTTTCCTAGAATATCATTACTCAACACTGAACATTCCTTTGCTTAGTTTTCAGTTTCTCTTTTATTAATTTCGGCACCTTGTATATTGCTTCTCAGATCTCCCCTTTCGTGTGTTTTTTATATATTCCTAACTGAATGGGAAGTTCCTTGAAATGATTGGTGTTTGATATCTCTCCAGATTTAACTTAGTGCTAATAAAAATCAATACTGAATTAGATTCCATTTCTGTTCCTCATGTATGAGGCAGGGATCGGATAGGGTGCATCATTTCAGTACCTCAGAGGATCATCAACATGCCCACTGGGGGATATTTAGGATCACCTGTAATGTTTTGTACTTTAAGGCATGGTCTGGTATCATTTGCTCAAAAACCCAGCGAGGCAGCCACCATTATCATTCGTGGTTAACACATGACTTCTCTCTTGGTCAGTAGTCTTGTCCAAAGGCAGAGTGCTGAGCAGAGCAGGATTTGAATCCAGGCAGTCTGACTCCAGAATTCTCGCCTTTATTTCTTAGGGCGTGGAAACCCACTCCAGCATTCTTGCCGGGAGAATCCCATGGACACAGGATCCTGGTGGGCTACAGTCCATAGGGTAGCAAAAAGTCAAGGAGGACTGAAATGACCCAGCAGGCACGCTCAGACTATCTGCCTTATATCTGAGACTTTGGTACTGTCTGGCCTTGAAGTTTCAGAGCTGGGGTGTGGAAGGGAGGACAGCAGTGATGATGGCAAGAATGATGAAAGCAGAATGGTGGAAGTCTTATTATTTCACAATGTGTTTCCCTGTGACCCCATATGTCTTGAATAAACTCTACTAACATTCATGAAATGTTTGAGACCAGAGTTCTTGCAGAAACCCTGGGAAGAGGCAAAGGAGCTTGACGAGAGTCAGACATCATGGTGAGAATGCCGATTTTATCTAGATCTCAAAAGGAGTGGGCCCTTCAGCTGAACAGAAGCTACTGTCTTGGCCATTAGTCTCTAAAACAAAAAAGAAAAGATATATGTCACCTTTAACCAAAAGGACTCAGCTAGAGGACCCATCTCTCTCAGGTACATAGGTTCCCAGCTGGAAATCACTCGGCTTCTCTCATGCTTTGTGGTCACTTTGGGTGCAGAGAAGAGGGGAAAAGCAGAAGCTCCCTTAACTTTTCAATTTATTTCTTTATTTTTGGCTGTGCCAGGCCTTCGTTGCTTCACACAGAGGAATTCTCTAGTTGCGGCAAGTGGAGGCTACTCACTAGCTGTGTGGCTTGGGCTCCTCATTGCAGTGGTTCCTCTTGTTACTCAGCATGGGCCCCAGCTTCATGGCTTCAGTAGTTGCGGTGTATGGGCCTAGTTGCCTCGGCATGTGGAATCTTCCTGGACCAGGAATCAAACCCATGTCCCCTGCATTGGTAGGCGGATCCTTAACAAGCGGACCACCAGGGAAGTCCCTCTTTTATCTTTTCTTTTGTTCCTCTATATCCATTATAGTTGCTGCAAAAATGGCAAACGCACCACTCAAAATGGCCCCAAGTCTCTTACTCCCTGGTTAGTATTGGTGCTACCATAGAAAATATTGAACAACTGGACTGGCCTGGGCAGTGAGCCTCAAAACAGATGATTATTATAAATGACTCATGCAGACCGGAAGCGTCCATTAAATATTAGATAGGATTAGTCCAATCATTTGTTTTCAGTCTCTCTGATTGGTAGCAAACAAAGGGGAGGCAAAATTAGCTCTTGCCTGGACCTCAGTGGCAGAGAAGCTGGGATCAGCTGTCACCTTTGGCAACTCTGGTGGGTATCCAGGAAAATACTAAGGAGGTGATGAAATTGTATGTGACATCTCAAGACAGAAGGTCAGGTGAGTGGTTCCCAAACTTGTCTGATAATAGGAGCTACTTTGTGGGTTAGAAAAAATATAGCTCCCAGGTTGTGCCTGAGGCCAATTGGACTTTTAGCCACAGGGCTACACTTATAAAATAAAAATTCCCAAGGTGATTTTTGATAATAGATTTGATCACTAACTTATTGGAGAGAACATTCCATTATTGTTATTTATTTTTTCTTGAGAAGTCTCCCTTATTTCCTGATTGAGATCCGGAACTCTTTCCCTGGTTATGAAGGTCAATTATCTGAGCAAAGTGATATGTAGATAGGACATTCAGAAGGATTTACACCATGCTTGTGTGTGTGCATAAAATGCATTTGAAATATGACCTTTATTCTATAATTAAGCCCAATGAAAATGTGGTATTTTAAGCCTTGGTTTTATTACGTGTAAAATAATAATGATTATAACAAAAATGATGATCCAGGTAAACCAACTCAATAGCATCGATTGTGTATCACTGACAAGTTCATGGCTTTGCAGGTAGACTTGCCTAATCCAACAATTCAGGGGCTTTCTAGGTGGTGCTAGGTATAAAGAATCTGCCTGCCAATGCAGGAGACTTAAGATATGTGGGTTTGATCTCTGGGTGGGAAAGATCTCCTAGAAGAGGGCACAGCAGCCCAGTCCAGTATTCTTGCCTGGAGAATCCCATGGACAGAGGAGCTTGGAGGACAACAGTCCATGGGGTCACAAAAGAGCTGGACATGACTGAGGCAGCACAGACAGTCAACCTGAGTTTTGTTTTGATTTTTTTTCTCTAGGTTAAGACAATTTCGATTTCTTCTCTTCCCAAACTTTTAATCGCTCATAGACTCCAACAATAGAAAAAGACCAGTACAATTCCCCTGATGACAATTGCCCTTTTCTCAGATTTTCCAACATAAGGCAGCGGTTTTTGAGTCAATATAGTGGTCAGTGGGAAGTCTACACTGAAATCAGTATCATGCCTGCAAGTTTGCTTGGGGATTGCTTCAATAAACTCTGGGAAATAAAACTCTTTCTGCAGAAGAATCAATCATACTTATCTGGCTTGGAGCCAGTTCTGAAACAAAGGACTATCTCACTGGATGTAGTACTATTTCTAAACTAAGTGATGCAGAATGTTCTTGATTGTCAGAAAGTGATAAAAATAAATGTGGTGATTAGATACCCATTGTGTTTATCAGGGACTCCAAAGCAGAGAAACTAGTGATAGAAATTCTGTGATCACTATAAAAATAAACTCAAAATAAATTAAAAAATTCAAAGCTGCAATTCCCAATCAGGTGTCTCTAAACTAAATAGTGAATGGAGAAAGAGACTTTTAATTTAAAAATTCTAATAGAAAGCATATATCTACTATGAAATGACCAAATAATAAATTATTTGATGGCTATTCATCAAGAAACAAAACTTGATTGGGCACATGGATACATGGAAATATTAAATGTAGAGAGTTTAAACATGGTGAAAATTTTGTTTCAAAAGTATCCGTTATTCAAAAATAAACTGAATTCCTTGGATGTAATTGTATTTTATAGGATAGACTTGAGCATGTCTTTGAGGATAGTGGATCCCAGCTTTTTAAATGCCCCAGCTCATTTTTTCTCCCTCATACACTCAAAGAAATACTATTTGTACATTTATCTTATCAGTAACCTCAGATATGCAGATGACACCACCCTTATGGCAGAAAGTGAAGAGGAACTAAAAGCTTCTTGATGAAAGTGAAAGAGGAGAGTGAAAAAGTTGGCTTAAAGCTCAACATTCAGAAAATGAAGATCATGGTATCTGGTCCCATCACCCATGGGAAATAGATGGGGAAACAGTGGAAACAGTGTCAGACTTTATTTTTGGGGGCTCCAAAATTGCTGCAGATGTTGATTGCAGCCATGAAATTAAAAGACGCTTCCTACTTGGAAGAAAAGTTATGACCAACCTAGACAGCATATTCAAAAGCAGAGACTTTGCCAACAAAGTTCCGTCTAGTCAAGGCTATGGTTTTTCCAGAGTGGTCATGTATGGATGTGAGAGTTGGCCTGTGAAGAAAGCTGAGCGCCGAAGAATTGATGCTTTTGAACTATGGTGTTGGAGAAGACTCTTGGGAGTCTCTTGGACTGCAAGGAAATCCAACCAGTCCATCCTAAAGGAAATCAGTCCTCGGTGTTCCTTGGAAGGAATGATGCTAAAGCTGAAACTCCAGTACTTTGGCCACCTCATGAGAAGAGTTGACTCATTGGAAAAGACTCTGATGCTGGGAGGGATTGGGGGCAGGAGGAGAAGGGGACGACACAGGATGAGATGGCTGGATGGCATCACTGACTCAATGGACGTGAGTCTGAGTGAACTGCGGGAGTTGGTGATGGACAGGGAGGCCTGGTGTGCTGCGATTCATGGGGTTGCAAGGAGTCGGACATGACTGAGCGACTGAACTGATCTTATAGTAATTGTGGTGATGCACTGAACTGAACTGACTGAACTGATAATTACAAAACCACAATAAATTTAATAGCACTTCAAAGAAGTGATGTTTTATAAATCAGAGGAGCACATATAAACTATACAAGATTAAAAATAGAAGCTCTATGTGCAAGAAATTTATGTCATCTACAGACAATGTTTGAGGACATATGCTTTGAAAATACAGATTCTTCCACCCCTCCTTGTATTAGCTCTCCCAATCTCTAGGTGATCGATGGCCTACATATGTAGGTTTACTACTTTATCAAATGAAAACAAGAACACTGGATAGTTAAAAAAAATTTTTTTAAAAATCTCTTTACATTTATTTGTCTGTGTCTGGTCATAGTTGTGATGCATGAACTCAGTAGTCGTGGCCTGTGGGCTTAATTGCTTGGCAGCGTGTGGGATCATAGTTCCCTGACCAGGGATCAAACCCACATCCCCTGCATTGCAAGGGGACCACCACTGGCCCAGCAGGGAAGTCCCTTGCATGGTTTACTAAACTCTCTCTCAGATACACTGTCTTGAAAGTCTTTGGCCTGATATGCATTCTTCCCTACTTCTGTCTATGTTGACCACCACTTACATCTGGTGGCACCCATCTTGCCAACTGTGATCCTTGTCAACTTTAGCCATTGTCTCAATAATATGGTGTGGGACTAGAAAAAGAGCTAGGGAAAGCATCCAGTTTCTAGCCCCGAGTTGGGACTCGGGGTTAATCATTTTGACTCCCATTTTATGTGCAACATAAAGACTCCAGTACTGCTGTTATTAACCCAGCTCGTAGGGGACCAAGAGGAATAAAGTTAATAAGAAGGAACAATCTGAAAGCTTTGGTTGAAAGGTATTATTTAAGCCACTGGAGAAAACTGTCCAATTATGGATAAGGAAGTAATACTGATGTGAACTTTTTTCCATTTATGTAAATTAATGGGGAGAGGTACAATTTTCTTATGTCGATTTTATTCTTTCACTAGTAGATAGGAATAAAAGCACTCAGCCTGCAAGAGAAAGTTGGGAATCATGTGGCCGAAATGGCTATTTTTGTTAATTTCCTTTCCCTGTAGCTGGCTTCATGCAATTCATGCTTCAGGTTCTGGCTGAGCCCCTCAGGGCATTTCAATGCCTAATACTCAGTGGCATATAAAGATTCTTTGAAGTTACTTAGGTGAATACATAATAACTTTTCATACATTCAAAATACTTGTGAATTCCTTGAATTCACAAGGGAGAAACACTAATCATGGCAATATTAAGTACTGTAATGAACCACAGGGTAGCAGATGGGCCTTCGGGTAAATAGTTTCTGTTCTATTGATTTACTTATTTGATTTCCTTGTAAAAGTCCATGACCTGAACCATTGCTGCAGAATACAAATACATGTTGTCAATCTAAGCCACACATTAAGATTCTTTCTTTGAAAGAATCTCTGGAAAGAGAAAGGAGAGCTTCTTAGTGTCTTGGACCCAGTGTTTTGCAGTTTGAGTGTGTTTGTGAGGATGAATCCTCTATAGAGAATGTCACAACTTCTGTCAAGATACCACCAACATGATTTCATTTCCAGAAGCTTCTCTTTAGAGTTCAATATCTCCCTGGCATTCTGTTGTATATTATCATGTCATGAGGGCATTGAGGTCTGATTTATTTACAATACTCACAGTTTCTGAGCATTACGGTAGACATATAAACATATACAAACTTAAATGCCTCAGGAGCCAGAGGAATGTAGGGTTTGGTGGGGACTGTGGCCAACTGGGAGAGGCGTTAACCTCAAGTTCAAATTCACATTTAAGAAAATGGCTCTATTCACATGAAACATTTATGTGGGCTGCATTCACGCATTTATGTGGGCAGTTGTTGACTTCTTTTCGGATACTCACAATCTCATTTGAGCTTCTAGCAACTGTTCCAAGTTGACAATTGACACTATTTTGCAGAAGAGACAGAGGCCCTGTAAGGTAAAAGTCTTGGGCGAAGTAACTCAGCTAGTAACTGGGAAAGCAAGAATAAGAAACTGAAATTCTATGGATGTGAGCCCAGTTATTCTTATAAACAACTACCAATGTAGAAAGGAGCTGCTGCTGCTGCTAAGTTGCTTCAATCGTGTCCAACTCTGTGCCACCCCATAGACAGCAGCCTACCAGGCTCTGCAGTCCCTGAGATTCTCTAGGGAAGAACACTGGAGTGGGTTGCCATTTTCTTCTCCAATGCATGAAAGTGAAAAGTGAAAGCAAAGTCACTCAGTTGTGTCTAACTCTTTGTGACCCCATGGACTGCAGTCTACCAGGCTCCTCCATCCATGGGATTTTCCAGGCAAGAGTACTGGAGTGGGGTGCCATTGCCTTCTCCAGTAGGAAGGAGCAGAAATTGCCATTTATTTTCAAATTTACTCACTCTTCTCAAATATAACCCATCATCTAAGGGCTCCTCCGCTGATTTTTGTTGCTTTTTCCCACATATTTTTGTACACCATTTAAGAACACAGCATGTGTGTGTAATATCCTATAGTCAACAGGCTTCTGATATGTCAGAAGTCTCTGGGCTAGTTTTAATACACTGATTTGCTCTCCAAAGACAAGAAGTTGTAGAGGAAAATAGCTTGATGCATAAGGATGCTGCTGTCATCTGAGATGGTTGGTTAGTTCAGGGTGGACTAAATGCAGAGCTATAGCCCTCACTAAGACTGACCGTGTAGGATGCCTCAGAGCATGGGTATGCACCAGACGCCTGGAGAATTCTTACACCAATTTCAGAGACTAAAATATAGGCTCCAGAGGCAGAAGGAGTTGGGTACAAAACATCCGGTCCTGTGTGACCAGGGAAATCAAACTAAACATTCAATATCAGGGTTTTTTTTTTTTCCTTTTTTGGTTTGAAAATGGAAGAAACAATGATCATGAGGGCTACACAGTGAATGAGTTCAGAACAGGAGCTGGGCAATTGTTACTGAATATAGTAGGTGCACGGCAAATGCTGGTTCTCCTCTCTCCCTTTCCCTTTCCTCCATCTTCATATCCAGTGGAGGAGGCCCTGGGCCATGCTGGCAAAATGAGAAGTTGGGAGAAGATATGCTTTAGAAACTGGAAGACCCAAGTCCTCATGTCACAACCCATACAGTGTCGACAGGGACCCTGTCTGCCTTGGGATGCTCCAAATAGTTTGTTACTCTTTTTAAAAAAGATATTTATTTATTTATTTGGCTGTGCTGGATTTTCACTGAGGTCCATAGACTCTCTAATTATGGTGTATAGGTCAGCAGTTGTGGCTCAGGGACTGCAGGGTATGCAGGCATCAAGCCACATGGGCTTCAGAAGTTGTGGCATGCAGGCTCTCTAATTGTGGAGTGCAGGCTCAGTGTTGCTCCATGGCATGTGGGATTCTAGTTTAGTTCCCTGCCCAGGGATCGAACCAATGTCCCTTGGATTGCCAGGTAGATCCTTAACCACTGGACCAGCAGGGAAGTACCTTCATTGTCACTCTTAAGGGGCAGCGAGTAGGAAGTAAGTTATGGAAAGCAAAGTAGAATTTCCATAAACTGCTAGCATAAAAGATCTGAAAGGGTCACGTGCAGATTAGCATAATTTTTATTACATGTTCTATTTTTGTCCTATGAGACACTTACTTGAATTTCATTGTGCCCATTGTGCAGCTTTTGTTCTGAGGCTGTGAGTTTAATTATTTAGTTATTTATGAGTGCATCTGGGCATAAATGCCATAGTTTTATTTCAGTGAGAAATTTATGGTCAGCGAATTTTGGTAATTAATGAATAAATTATTTCTTCTCCATAAATGCATCTACAATTTGTGATTTCCATAACAATCCATTATACTTAAGAAAGGTTCTTTATTAGTTGAGAAAGCCAGTGCTAATGGATTTGGGAAAGGGGAGATTTTAAATTGCTTTAATTAACTGTGTTAATTAATACCCAACATGTGTAAGATATTGAATTGGCTTTGGTTGGTTCCATTTGAGTTTAGTTGCCTAAAATCCGTCTAATATGTGAATAGTCTTTGTTAAGGAAATTCTAATTCTTTTGTGAAATAAATGGCAGGAATAAAAGGGTTTCCTCTTTTGTAATCTTTGATTCCTGGTATATTATTGAATCCCTGAAATTTGCCAAAAGAAAAAACAACAACAAACAAACAGAAAATCAGCACAGGCAAGCAAATCCACATATTGGCTTTCTAGCAAAGAAACCCTTAAAGCACCATTGTGTTGTGATTTGAAGGAATTAGAGAAGCTTATGACTGATTGCATGTTTCAAATCTTTTTCAAGAAGAATCAACACAAACAAAGAAATTTAAGTAAACCCTATTCTCCGCAAATCACTGCACTAAGTGAACTGGGCAAAAAAAGGCAAAGAAGACTAATTCCTGCTTCTATGGAGCACACAGTTGAGTGAAGATGGGAGACGCACAATTATTTCCATGAGGAGTTGGAAAGAGTGGAGAAGAAGGAGGTGTTGAGAATGGCCTCTGTGCCAAAGAACAGACTGTTTTCTTGAGGATAGTGAATGCCTTATTTTAGATCCTCCTAGGCTTAGCATATGTTTCCTCAATGGAAAAGAAAATCAACTCATTCTTGATGTTTCCTTTTCTTCACATTCACATCCATTTCATCAACGATTCCTACCAGCTTTACTTTCAAAATATGTGTTGAATCTGCACACTTCTTATCACTTCTACTGATACCCCATAGTCCAAACCCCTGTGCAGATTTCCGTTCCATCTGACTCTTCCCAGGGCCTGGACTGAGTTAGCAAGTCAGAGTCCAGGGCCATTGCACTTGCTAGTTCCTCGGCTGGAACAATTTCCCTTCATATATTCTCAGGACTCATTTGCTGTCTCATTCAGATTTCAACTAGAATGGTACCTTCTCAGAGAGACTTACCTGACTACCTTATCTAGAATAACCATTTCCTATATACTGGTTTGACTCTAAAAACATTGTAGTACCTGTATCAGGTCAGGGTTTAGGCACAGAAATTATATATGGATATATATATTATCCCTGGAGAAGGAAGTGGCAACCCCGTCCAATACCCTTGCCTGGGAAATTCCATGGACAGAGAAGCCTGGCAGGCTATACAGCCCATGGGACTGCAAAAGTCAGACACAACTAAGCCAACCAACAAAGCAAACTAATACTATACATATTATATTCAGTATATTATCTTTATATAGATATCATATATTATATAAATGTATATTTAAGGCTATGGTTTTTCCAGTGGTCATGTATGGATGTGAGAGTTGGACTGTGAAGAAAGCTGAGCGCCAAAGAATTGATGCTTTTGAACTGTGGTGTTGGAAAAGACTCTTGAGAGTCCCTTGGACTGCAAGGAGATCCAACCAGTCCATTCTAAAGGAGATCAGTCCTGGGTGTTCTTTGGAAGGAATGATGCTAAAGCTGAAACTCCAATACTTTGATTACTTCATGCGAAGAGTTGACTCATTGGAAAAGACTCTGCTGCTGGGAGGGATTGGGGGCAGGAGGAGAAGGGGACGACAGAGGATGAGATGGCTGGATGGCATCACCGACTCGATGGATGTGAGTTTGAGTGAACTCCGGGAGTCGGTGATGGACAGAGAGGCCTGGTGTGCTGAGATTCATGGGGTCTCAAAGAGTCGGACATGACTGAGTGACTGAACTGAACTGAACTGATATATTTATGTATAAATTTATATATATTAATTTCATATATAAATTTATATCTATATAAAATTTATATAAGTATATATCTATAATGTGCTGTTTATGATATTTCATAATATGAATATGTAATAAAATAAATATGTATATTATATACATTATATGAGGTTTCATATATACATAATATTTGCATCTGGCCCTTGGTGTCCCTAGGGTGATGGTCAGCAGGGGGAGATGGTTGTAGGGTGGGGAGATAAAGGGTTGACTGGAGCCTACAAGCATGGCCTGAAACTCCATGAGAATGGACTAAAACCTGTATCCATTTTTTTGTTGCTGGTCTTACTGATAAGAGTAACTTGTAGAAGCTAAGACACTTTATCAGGGAGCTAAACACACACACCAGGTATTGAAGAAGCAGCAGGAGGAAGGAGAAAGACAATCTCAGCCAGGGCTGTACGCCTCGGGGTAACTTGGCAGGTCAGCAGGTACCTCTGGCTCTCCCAACTATCTTCCCTTGGTCTCACCAGAAAGACACAGAAATGGAATTCTAGAAAATATAATTCATCCCAGCCAAACTGACACATTATAAAGCCATCACAGGAACTATAGTACCTAACATTTGCTGTGTATTTATTTGTTCCACGAAAGCAGATATTTTTTTTCTTGTTCTCAACAAAGCAGATTCAGATATGCGATTTGTAAGAGAATCTTCCTAGATTGTTACCTCATTTCCATACATCTCCCCCATCAGCCTGTTGCTATTGCCTAAATAATATTACTGATTCTTCCCTTGATGTTATTAAGAATTTGGCACCACTTTGACAACACCCAGATGACCTCCTCAGGGCTTCCCTGGTGGCTCAGCGGTAAAGAATCTGTCTGCCAATGCAGGAGACACAGGAGATGCAGGTTTGATCCCTGGGTCAGGAAGATCCCCTGAAGAATGGCGTGACAACCCACTTCAGTATTTTTGCAGGGAAAATCACAGGAGGAGCCTGGTGGCCTATGGTCCACGGGTCGCAAAGAGCTGGACACGACTGAAGTGACAGCACACACACAGATGACCTCCTCGTTAATTGACTAATGTGACAATTGTGTGCTACGTGTACAGCAAATACTTCATTTGGTCCTCACAACAACTCTGAAAGATGTTACTACCTCCACTTTACAGATACGGAAACCAAAGCTTATGCATGTTAATAGCTCAGTGGGGTCACATAGTAGCAAGCCCTGCATGATTTGAATCCGGGTCCTCTCACTGATTGCAGTCAGTTTTATTTACTCTCTATGTGGGTAATTATAGCATGAATATTGCTCTAATTGAGATTACTGTTATTCTTTCAAGAAGCAGGGATCAGATACCAGTGTCTGGGTCTCATGTTCTACAAAGTAAGAGCAGGATGAGAACGTGGTCTCTGTAGCCATCTAAAACTACAGTAGTCAAAACCAAACAGAGGTGGCAAAATTCAGAAGATGGAATAATGGAACACATGTGATCAAATAGCATGAATAAAAATGGTTCAAAGGATTGGGCCCTGACAGGAATTGGAGATGTAAGTGGGAACAAGTAAGTATGGATTTGACATCAAATCTAAGAATAGGTTTTAGACAGCCCTTAGTGAGTGGACCCTTGGATGGATAGAAAGAACCATCTTCAATATCTGTGTTTTTCCTCTCTTTTCCAGGCACATAGCTGAACTGTATTTCCCAGATCTTCACCTTTACTCTCGGGCCATTTGACCAACTTTTGCCTAATGGAATATGGATAAAGTGAAGTCTGTTACTTCCCTGCCTGCCTCACCAAAAGCTCTTAGGCATGACCCTCACCTCTTCTCTCCTTCTGGACTGCTATATCCTCAGAAGTCATGTTAAAAAGTACATGAATTTTAAGGGAATCTGGGAGGCTGGGTCCCCCTATTATTCACTGCTCTTCGCTCTCCACACCTCAGGCTGACTTATGTTGGACTGTGGCATGAGTGATAAATATATCTTTGTTGAGTCAAGTCACTGAGAATGTGGACTTCTGGTTATATAAGCCACTGTTATTCATTCTGTAAGCAAAGCATCCTCAATGGCTCAGACTAAATTCTGCTCAAAGTATCAGTGCTGCTATTGGATTTGCTGCCTGTCGTCTCCTATTACTTTCAGTACCAGAACTCAAAGGTGTCCGAACACCTAATGATAATCAAACCTTAATTGCCAGAACCAAGACCTAAAGAATGGGCTCCCTGAATCTAGGTCAAAGCATCGTTCATATTTAGCATTTGTGTCTGTCTGTGTCCTTGAAAAAAAAGAGCATGCCTTTGATAGGAAAGAGGATGATACATTCTAAGAGGTTTGATATTGACAGGAGAAAAGAGGAGAGAACTGAAGTGGCAAATCACACCACATAAGTTTTCATATCTTGTATTGAACTATGCTGGTGGGTGGAGAATTGATGAGACAGAAAGGAGGGAACTTTTTTCAGTTTTGGAAAAGAGCTGCTGCAATAAATGTGTTTAAAATAAGTGGACACTGAGAGGCAAGTACAGACACTGTTTGAGTTAAATGTAAATGTTAAGTGTGACATGAAAGATCAAAAGAAAGCGCTGAACGCAGAGAAGGGAATAGATGAAGAAGAGATGCTTTGAAGGCAGTGAGTTGATGGCAATAAACATTAGAGATAGGAGGGTGATGACTTAAAAGTTTCCAGGCTTGAAGATGTGGGAAAATAAATGGTAGTGCCATTGGCAGTGACAGCAAATAATTGCAAGAGGCATTTCTTTATTGATATTTAGTTGACATACAGTTGGTTTCAGGTGTCCAACAGAGTGGTTCAATATCTCTGTACATTACAAAATGATCACAATAAGTCTAGAAACCATCTGTCGAGATACACAGTTACTACAATATTGCGACTATATTCCCTGTCCTGTATGTTACATCTCCATGACAGTTACTGTATGAATGAGTGTTTAGACCTCTTAACGCCCTTCACCTATTTTGTGCATTCCCCACCCCTTTCTCCTCTGGCAACCACCAGTTTGTTTGTTCTCTGGATGTTCTCTATTTTGTTTGTCTTGATTTTTAGATTCCACATAAAAATGAAATCATATGATCATTTGTCTTCCTCTGACTTATGTCACTTAGCATAATAATTTCTAAATTCATCCATATTGTTGGCAAGATTTCATTGTTTTAATGACTGAGTAATATTCTACTGCATAGATTTATCATATCTTCTTTAACCATTAATCTATCATTGGACGCTAGGTTGCTTCCATATATTAGCTATAACAAATAATGCTGCAATGAACATATGAGTTCATCTATCTTTTCATAATAGCGTTTTTGTTTTCTTCAGGAAAATACCCAGGAGTGAAATTTCTGGATTGTATGCTAGTTCTGGGGCTTCCCTGGTAGCTCAGTGGTAAAGAATTCACCCGCCAGGGCAGGAGACTCAAGTTCGATCTCTGGGTGGGGAAGATCCCCAAGAATTGGCAACCCATTCCAGTATTCTTGCCTGGGAAATCCTGTGGACAGAGGAGCCTGGTGGGTTACAGTCCATGGGGTCACAAAAGAGTTGGACACAACTTAGTGACTAAACAATGATAGTTCTTGTTAAAATTAAAACAAGATTGTTCTATTTTTAATTGTTTGAGGAACCTTTATACTCTTCCACAATGGCTAGGCCAACTTACTCTCCCATCAGGAGTGCATGAGGGCTCCCCTTTATTTATTTTTTTGATGATGGCCATTCTGACAGGTGTGAGGTAATACTGCATTGCTTTTGGTTTGCGTTTTCCTGATGATCACTGATGTCAGAGCATATTTTCATGTGCCTGTTGGTCATCTGTGTGTCTTCTTTGCCAAAATGTATATGCAGGTCCTCGGCCCATTTTTTTAACTGGATTTAAACCCTGCTGGTTTTCAAAGCCAGACATTTGCAGGCTCATCTTCCCTGTGCTGGACCCCCAGGCTGGGAAGTTCCCTGTGGGAATAGGATTTCTGGCTCCTCTGGGAGAACTCTGCAGTTGTGAGTTTTCTCTTGCTGGTGGGTCACCTTGCTCGGGGCGGGGATCCAGACTAGACCTCCATCTGCTTCTCCTCCCCTTTCTGTTGTTCCTCCTTCTTTACATCTTCAGTTATGAAAAATCTCTTCTGCCAGTCTTCAGGTCATTCTCAAATACAGTTGTTCTGTAAGCAGCTGTAATTTTGCTATTTCTGTGGGAGGAGATGAGCTCAGGATATTTCTACTCCCCTGTCTTCTTTCAGATCCTAGGAGAAGACTTCGTGATGGAAATGTGTTGCCTTTTATTATGTTTATGTAGAGTTTCAGTGATTTTGAGACATTCAGAAATGTCAGCAAGCAGTTGATTAAAGTACTTTCTCTTCAGACTGAATTTTTTTTTCACTTATATTAAGAACTATGCTTCTGATTATTGGATTTTCCCCTTTTTTTTTTTTTTTTTGTTTTCTGGGCAAAACTGAAGTTAAACCAATACTTTCCAGGCATTTGATATACACTTTATAATGGTGACAATGCTTAATACCTCCACCGTTTTGCTGCTGTTTCTTGTTCTATTTCCCTTCTCACCACAATAATTAAGGAGTCTACACTTTGCCCAAACCACTCATAAATTTATAAATCATGGCCATGCTGCTCTTTCTGGCCCTTGCTAGCTGAAATTTATTTTGTGATGTGGCCTTTTTGACTTGGCCTATGCATGTGTCAAATTGTCTTATACATGTCCTTGATCTTTTGCCCTGCTAACATTTCGCATACGATTACATTTCAGAGTTTGGAATCTTCAATCACGCAGTAAACAGTGATGCTGAATTAATTTTAAATTCCAGAGATTGAAAAGGAGGTCAACTTGGGGCTAGAGACTGACTGAATTTCTGTGGGAGGCAGAGCCCCTTAAAAGCTTGTATTTCAACCAGGTGATTTGTGAGTGACCCTTGTGGCTATTACTCAAAGAGAGAAAATTACTGCTTGGGAGATGAGAGCCAAGAGAGTGCCTCACTGCTGGTCAGGTTCTCATCATCTTTGGAGAATAAAGGTAGAGCCTATCAAGAGTGGTTTGAACCAGGAAAACCTGGTTGGTTAGGACCATGCTGGAGCTCCAGGTTGTGCCAGGAAAATGGGAATCTGTGCTGGGAAGAGCCAGGTAGCACTTCTTCATCCCCCTACCCAGAGCAGAAACATTGGAAAACAGCTCTATCCTCTCCCTGAACCCATCCTGTCAAACAATCAATTTCACTGGCCTTATTGCTCAATGATTCCTTTTCTTCAATGCCTTTCACATACACAGTAAAGATCCAACAGTACTATCTGTCACGGAGTTTGGTGATTGTCAGGAAGGGCATAAATGTCTCTTTGATGGGTGTTTCGTTGTGCCTATTTAAATATGGCCTCTGTCACTTGATGTTTGTGGAATGACCTCTTGCCTCAAAGGCTGGCCTCTCTGTTTCTGCATGGAAGGGAGAAGTGTGCTTTTCCTTCCACCCATTTTAAATCTTGTCAAGATTTAAAATGATGCAGACATCAAGATGAATGTTTGCCCTTTTCTCCCTTTTCAGGCCAACTCTGCACTCTAGTAACGGTAATGCCATGGATTGTATACAAACAAAAACAAAGAGATAAAATGATAATTAGTACTAATGGGTATAGCGTAAAATGTTAAATGTCTGCAATATGACCTGGTCTGTTCACAGACAAACGCACACAGATTTTTTTGTTTGTCTCAGTGGAGAGAGATTAGAATAAACTGGGGATCTCGTCTTCAAATAGACCCACCTAGGATACTGCAGTGTTCTTGCCTGGAAAATCCCAGGGACGGGGAAGCCTGGTGGGCTGCCATCTATGGGGTCGCACAGAGTCGGACACAACTGAAGTGACTTAGCAGCAGCAGGATACATTTTCCCCATGAGAAGCAATGGCAGATAATACAGTTAGAAATTCACTGTGTATATGACCAGCAAAGAGGAGAACAAAAGTTGAGCATCAAATCCTGTGATTGATTAGAATAAGATTAGTAAATCACTATTTTGAGGGAAGTCTTTATTGGTAGCAGATCAGATCAGAAGTATCCGATCAATTCACACGAGTATGAAAATCAAACCAAACATATTCCTGGAATTCAATATTACCAAGTATATCAACTTAGATTAAGCTTCTTTATGCTTCATGTTTAATAAGATTAGAAAATCATGTTGTAATCTGGATGTTTAGTTGAGAAAGGATAGTAATACTTTCTGCATGATTCAAAATCCTCATTTCATGGTAGAGAGTTCTAAGGCCTAGAGAAAAGATGGCTGTCCATGGTCAATGTGGTGTCATGGCAAGAACATAGGCTTTGTGGACACAGGAATCTGAGCTTGACTTCTCAACTTGCCATTTTACCTTGAGCCAGTTTCTTACGTTTGCTTAGTCCTAGTTCCCCAATCTGTAAAATCAAGATGTTAATCCTTGTCATTCAAGTTTATTGGAGGAAATAAATAACTTAAAACCTCTGAAATGATGTCAGGCATGTAGTAGGCTCTGAACTCAGGGGCATTGCTAGTATTATTATGTATGTTCAGAGAAGACAGATTTGGAAATAGAATCTATGTCCACATTCTAGCATTCAGCTTTTGTTTTTCTATTTTATACAGCTCCTAAATCAAGTTTCTATCAGTGAAAACTAGTATTTATGGAAAGTTTGCCAACAGTTTCACATCTGCTACTCATGACTAAATGGAAGGGGCAGTGTTATAATCCAGCTGGAATGGTAGGCGGCACTGACTTTGAGAGGTTACATATCTTGCTCATTAATGCTAATAGAGTTGAAACTGGATCCAAACTCAGATCTCCCTCTGCTCTGAACCACTCCAGATTTACTCCTTTATAATTAATGTTTTCCTGGTCACCATTTTCTCTATTCCCTACCTGAGGTACAATGTCAGTGCTCCACAAATGCATTCTATTTCTTATTCTACATACAGAAATTTTGAAATGATAACATATCTGGTATACTGAATTATTTGAAACTATAGGGTACAAGTTGGAGAAGGAAATGGCAACCCACTCCAGTGTTCTTGCCTGGAGAATCCCAGGGACGGGGGAGCCTGGTGGGCTGCCGTCTACGGGGTTGCACAGAGTTGGACATGACTGACGCGACTTAGCAGCAGCAGCATAGGGTACAAGTAGAGAACCAATTTATCACAGTATCTCAAACACTATAGGTATTTCACTCCTGAAACTAGGATAAAATCTCAGCTATCCACTGAGATTTTAGGCAATCTTCAGTTCAGTTCAGTTCAGTTGCTCAGTCGTATCCAACCCTTTGCGACCCCATGAATTACAGCACACCAGGCCTCCTTGTCCATCACGAACTCCCGGAGTTTACCCAGATTCATGTTGATCGAGTTGGTGATGCCATCCAGCCATCTCATCCTCTGTCGTCCCCTTCTCCTCTTGCCCCCAAGCCCTCCCAGCATCAGAGTCTTTTCCAATGAGTCAACTCTTCTCATGAGGTGGCCAAAGTATTGGAGCTTCAGCTTTAGCATCAGTCCTTCCAATGAACACCTAGGACTGATCTCCTTTAGAATGGACTGGTTGGATCTCCTTGCAATCTTAGATGGGAGAATATCAACTGAACTTCCAGCTGTGATGGTAACTGGTATTTGACTAGCTCTTGCAATATAAACAACTATAAAGCTAGACAAATAGATATAGAGCAACTGTTTTCAGATGATGGATGACAGACAACAATGGACTGTAATCCATGAGAGAATAAAAATACATCATCCTCATGATCATTGCAGATTTTTGACTGAAGGCACTTTTAGGCCATGGTAGAGGAATTTGAAACCCTAGCAAAGTATGGCAGTCTCACTGAACTAAGGACAAACTTTGGGGCTGCTGAGGCTAGAACTTGTAGGGATGGATATCTGAAAGGAGCAGCTGGTCAGAAAATAAGCTTCAGAAATCTGCTTGGGGATCTCCTGAAATCTTTAGCCAAATACTAAGATAAATGTACAGGGAGAGACTTGGCAAGGCTGGGGATTCTCTAGGCAAGAATACTGGAGTGGGTTGCCATGCCCTCCTCCAGGGGATCTTTCCAACCCAGGGATCGAACCCAGGTCTCCTGCATTGCAGGCAGATTCTTTACTGTCTGAGACACCAGAGAAGCTGATGAATACTGGAATGGGTAGCCTATTCCTTCTCCAGGGGATCTTCCCAACCCAAGAAGTGAACATGGGTCTCCTGCATTACAGGCGGATTCTATACAAAATACCAAAAACATTGCAAAAAGGTATAAAAGACCTATAGATTCACACAATGACAATATATAGACCACAAGATTTGTATAGAAATCAGAAGAACTTACTTGATTTCAAGTAACCCGACTCTGTGCGACCCCATGGACTGTAGCCTACCAGGCTCCTCTGTCCATGGGATTTTCCAGGCAATAGTACTGGAGTGGATTGCCATTTCCTTCTCCAGGGGATCTTCCTCACCCAGGGATCGAACCAGGGTCTCCCGCATTGTAGACAGACGCTTTACCATCTGAGCCACCAGGGAAGTTCTTAAATTATTATAATCAAATATTATTATTGATATAAGGGTAGACAAGGGACTTCCCAGACAGTGCTAGTGGTAAAGAACTTGTTTGCCAATGCAGGAGAGGTAAGAGACTCTGGTTCGGTCTCTGGGTCAGGAAGATCCCATGGAGGAGGGCATGGTGACCCATTTCAGGATTCTTGCCTGGAGAATCCCATGGAGAGAGGAGCCTAGAGGGCCACAGTCCATAGGGTGGCAAAGAGTCGGACACGACTGAAGTGACTTAGCACACACACAAGGATAGACAAATAGGTCAATAGAATGGAGGGAAAGAGTCCATAAACAGCCCCACACATGCATGATGTTATTGTTTTAAAGATGACTGCAGATTCTTAGATATACGTCCCATCAGGATATGGGGTTCTCTTGAACCTGGTTGGAATTGACACTATGATTTCTGAGAGTAAGAGGCAACACATTTTTTTTTTTGCCAGGTTCTCTTTGGACACGTCTTCTGTGGGAAGCCACTCCTTACGTAAGAAGTTTGCCTCCCTGTGGTTGCCATGCTGGAGAGGTCATGTGTAAACATTTTGGTTGGCACTCTCAGCTGAGCCTCAACAGCCAGCCAGCTTGCCAGTCACGGGAGTGAGCCATATTTGAGCACAGCAGAATTGAGCCTTCAGATTTCTGCATCCCAATGCAACATCTAAGTGTATCCACATGAGAAACTCCACAAATAAACTGTCCAGCAGAGCCTTTCTCAGATTGCTGACCCATAAAGTAGCAAAGTAAAAGCTTTGTTCTAAGCCAGTCACTCCTGTGGTAGTTTATTACGGTGAAAAAGTGATTGGATAATTTAATGGGTAAATGAGCCTTTCCCAGAAATGATGCAAGAACAGCTGGATGTCTATATGGAAAAAAATAAGCCTCAATCCGTACTTTGCACTATATATAAAACAGCTCAAATTGAAAGATAGAATCAAATGTAAGAACAAAATAGTTAGAACATCTACATAAGCACATTAAATATTACATTATTCATGTAATGGACAAACACATCATTATATTATTTATGTAATGGACTACACTCAGCAGTCAAGCCAATCAATCCTAAAGGAAATCAACTCTGAATATTCATTGGAAGGACTAATGCTAAAGCTGAAACTCCAATACTTTGGCTACCTTATGTGAAGAGCCAACTCATTGGGAAAGACCCTGATGCTGGGAAAGATTGAGGGCAGAAGGTGAAGGGGGTGACAGAGGATGAGATGGCTGGATAGCATCACTGACTCAATGGACATGAGTTTGAGCAAAGTCCAAGAGATAGTGAAAGACAGGGAAGCCTGGTGTGCTGCAGTCCTTGGGTTGCAAAGAGTTGGACACAACTTAGTGATTGAATAACAACATTCTCAACGATAAGGAAGAAAAATAACCCACTGATAATATGCAACATCAGGGATGTATTTCAAACACAATCCTGAACGAAATAAGCCAGACATGAAAGAAGACATACTATATGAATTTATTTATATAAAGTTCTAGAAAAGTGAAACTAATCTATGATGATATTGGACAGTAGTTGTCTCTGCACAGAGAATGAAATTCTATCACTGATTCCCTTTGTTTATAGCAAGTCCCTAATCCTGATGTGACTTCTCTGGTGGGGAAGTGCACAATTGCACTCATTTCACACGCTAGTAAAGTAATGCTCAAAATTCTCCAAGCCAGGCTTCAGCAATACATGAATCGTGAACTTCCTGATGTTCAAGCTGGCTTTCAAAAAGGCAGAGGAACCAGAGATCAAATTGCCAACATCCACTTGATCATTGAAAAAGCAAGAGAGTTTCAGGAAAACATCTATTTCTGCTTTATTGACTACGCCAAAACCTTTGACTGTGTGGATCACAATAAACTGTGGAAAATTCTGAAAGAGATGGGCATACCAGACCACTTGACCTGCCTCTTGAGAAACCTGCATGAAGGTCAGGAAGCAACAGTTAGAACTGGACATGAAATAACAGACTGGTTCCAAATAGGAAAAAGAGTATGTCAAGGCTGTATATTGTCACCCTGCTTATTTAACTTATATGCAGAGTACATTCTGAGAAACGCTGGACTGGAAGAAACACAAGCTTGGAATCAAGATTGCCAGGGAAATATCAATCACCTCAGATATGCAGATGACACCACCCTTATAGCAGAAAGCGAAGAGGAACTAAAAAGCCTCTTGATGAAAGTGGAAGAGGAGAGTGAAAAGTTGGCTTAAAGCTCAACATTCAGAAAACGAAGATCATGGCATCCGATCCCATCACTTCATGGGAAATAGATGAGGAAACAGTAGAAACAGTGTCAGATTTTATTTTTGGGGGCTCCAAAATTGCTGCAGATGGTGACTGCAGCCATGAAATTAAAAGACGCTTACTCCTTGGGAGGAAAGTTATGACCAACCTAGATAGCATATTGAGAAGCAGAGACATTACTTTGCCGACTAAGGTCCATCTAGTCAAAGTGATGGTTTTTCCTGTGGTCATGTGTGGATGTGAGAGTTGGACTGTGAAGAAAGCTGAGTGCCGAAGAATTGATGCTTTTGAACTGTGGTGCTGGAGAAGACTCTTGAGAGTCCCTTGGACTGCAAGGAGATCCAACCAGTCCATTCTAAAGGAGATCAGTCCTGGGTGTTCTTTGGAAGGACTGATTCTAAAGCTGAAACTCCAGTACTTTGGCCACCTCATGGGAAGAGTTGACTCACTGGAAAAGATTCTGATGCTGGGAGGGATTGGGGGCAGGAGGAGAAGGGGACGACAGAGGATGAGATGGCTGGATGGCATCACCGACTTGATGGACATGAGTTTGGGTGAACTGCGGGAGATGGTGATGGACAGGGAGGCCTGGTGTGCTGCAATTCATGGGGTCGCAAAGATTCGGACACGACTGAGCGCTGAACTGAGTTGAACTAACCCTGAATATTTTTCTTTTAGGTAGTTTTCTTTTAGGCTGCCACAGAAATACTCCTGAAGGAGCTCTTTAATTGTATTTGTCATGATTTCAGTCTCAAGCTTTGTATATCCAGCGGCCCCTTCCATGCCAAGTCTCTCTTTCAGGGTTCCATCATACACTCAGGGACTCACCTGAGCAAAGTTTACTTTAAGATAGCTTGAGGTCAGTTTCTTCCCCACGTGGACCACATCTCACCACTGAAAATGCTCACAAATCTTTGTCCCACCAAGAATTTTAGTTTGTTCCCAGTGTAGGGTTTTACTCTATAGCTATGGGCTTCAGCTACGTGCCTCAGTCTTTTTCAAGCATGGTTCTGACATCAGTCTTGGACTCCAGATATGCCAGGCACCCACTCTCAGCCATTCACTTGATGCTTCTCTTATTTGCCCTCTTCCCTCCTCTATGATGGGAAGAGAAAATATTACGGTCTTTCAAACTGGCTTCAGTAGTTTTGGTTTGCACTCCCTTTAAACTTCAATCCTTTTATACCCTCAAGAGGGTGGATGAGCAAATCTTGGCTGAGGCCCTATTTCGGTACTGATTTCCTATCATTTGCTTTGCAACTTCTACACAGGTGGTCTCGCCCTGCACTTTGTAATGTAGGGGTACTTAGTACCTATTGTTTGCTTTCTCCAATTTTAGACTGAGGCAGAAATAGTCCAATTTTAACATCTTGTTGCAGAAAGGGGGCATTTCAAAGCCCTGGGGATTGACCTTTAGCTGACATTCTTGGCTTTCCAAAGCAGAGCACTTTTATCAAATTATTGGCTGCAGAAAACCTGTCAGAGGTTCAGTTTGTCCACAATTAACATTAATGTCAAATGTGACAGCTATTTTTGTGATGCTTTCAGTGATGAAAATTCTCTTGTTTCAGCAGTGTTTGTGCCACCCACAAGTGCAAAAAAGCTGACTGTCAATGGGTGTCAGGTAGTTCTTCTGCCCTGTTGGATGATTCTATGTTTTCCCTTTATAATTTTGTTTTAAAATAAAAGTCAATATATTCAGTACTATAGTGTGATATATCATAGTCTCATTGATATTAAGAGAAAGCTTTATTTTACTTTTTGTGTGCTTTTTAGTTTACTGAGGTGTAATTGACATACCAAAACCCCCATACATTTACTGTCTATATCTTGATAAATCTGGATATATGCATATACCTGTGATGCCATCACAAGCAAGATACTAAACATATCCTTCATCTCTGAAGGTGTCCTTGTATTCTCATGTATATGTGTGTGTGTGTGTTTTGTGGTAATAACAATTAACATGAAATCAATCCTCATTTGAGGGTGTGGAGAAAAGGGAACCCTCCTACACTGTTGGTGGGAATGCAAACTAGTACAGCCACTATGGAAAACAGTGTGGAGATTCCTTAAAAAATTGCAAATAGAACTGCCATATGACCCAGCAATCCCACCGCTGGGCATACATACCAAGGAAACCAGAATCGAAAGAGACACATGTACCCCAATGTTCATCGCAGCACTGTTTATAATAGCCAGGACATGGAAACAACCTAGATGTCCATCAGCAGATGAATGGATAAGAAAGCTGTGGTACATATACACAATGGAGTATTACTCAGCCATTAAAAAGAATACATTTGCATCAGTTCTGATGAGATGGATGAAACTGGAGCCGATTATACAGAGTGAAGTAAGCCAGAAAGAAAAACACCAATACAGTATACTAACACATATATATGGAATTTAGAAAGATGGCAATGATTTATGCAAGACAGCAAAAAAGACAGATGTGTATAGCGGACTTTTGGACCCAGAGGGAGAGGGAGAGGGTGGGATGATTTGGGAGAATGGCATTGAAACATGTATACTATCATGTAAGAATCGAATCACCAGTCTATGTCCGATGCAGGATACAGCATGCTTGGGGCTGATGCACAGGGATGACCCAGAGGGATGTTGTGGGGAGGCAGGTGGGAGAGGGGTTCATGTTTGGGATCGCATGTACACCCGTGGTGGATTCATGTCAATGTATGGCAAAACCAATACAGTATTGTAAAGTAAAATAAAGTAAAAATAAAAATTAAAAAAAAAAGGAAAAAAAAAAGAAATCAATCCTCATTTAATGATGCATAGTACCCTATAGTTAACTATAGAGACTAATGTACAGTAGATCTCTAGAACGTACTCATTTCTTGTAATTGAAACTTTATACATATTAATCAATAGTAATTTCCCATTTTCCCTTACCTCCAGCCCCTGGCAACCACCATTCTAGTCTCTGCTTCTATGAGTTAAAACTTATGGCAATTGCTATTAAATCAGCACTATCTGTTGTGATGACAATTATCTGGGACTGAAGTAACATAAACTTCTTGTTAACAAGAAATGTCAAACAACTTGACATGGTCATGCGTTTTCCTGATAGAAATAGTAACCAGTGTAAAAAGCAAACCAGAACCTAAGAGTGTGTAGTGACTACTATGATTTTGTTGAGAAAGAACAGATTTTCTACTGGGAAGTTGAATTTCCTTCTTCTCCCTTTCTATTGATTGCTCTCTAAGTGTCATTTTAGGTATAGAATTGTTTCTCTTGTAAGAAGATCCAGTGGCTTCCATTTAAAGTTGGCATTTCCCTCTTCTTTTGCCTTATGCAAATACAAGAAAAACGAAAACAGTATCTGTCTTCAGGAAAAGTGGGAGACAGCATAAATTTGGAACAACAAAGTAGATGAAGTGGTATAATGATGGTGGTGATCAGACAGAGGGATGGGAAGAATTAGAAGGTGTTCCTCTAGATAGATCCCAGAAATCAGTGTGCTTTTCTAAGGCAGGGGGCTTGGAGGTGCAAAACTAAGACATTTGCCAGGAAATTGGGAACAAGGTTCACTGACTGGCATGGAAATTTTCCCTCTGCTTGGTTTTTTTTCTCAGAATTGAAGAATGAGATCAAAGGAGGAATTACATAAGTAAAACAATTTGCAAAAAGCAGCCCACCTTTGTGGTGATGGGTGGAACTGCATGGGTCTTCATATTATAAACAATTGACAGTCTCTAGGGAATGCTTCCCAGGTGGCACAGTGTTAAAGAATCCACCTGCCGATGCAGGAGACACAAGAGATTCTGGGTTTGATGCCTGGATTGAGAAGGTCCCCTGGAGTAGGAAATGGCACCTGCTCCAGTATACTTGCCTGGAAAATTCCATGGACAGATGAGCCTGGTGGGCTATAGTCCATGGAACATACACACACAGCTAGGGAAAAGCAAATTCCCAAAGAGCTCTTAGATCATTCTATGGGATACTAGGAGCCAGGACATGGCTCCTACCCGATATGACCTTCATTCATATAATTGGTTCAGGAAAATTTTACCTCTTTCAAAAGATGAAAAATTTTAAAAAATCAGCATACATATAAAGTTATTACTAGAAAAAAAGAAGAAATGGAAACAAGAAACAAAACATTGATAAAGAATATTCAGTAGAAATACAGGGCAGGTGGAAACTGTAAACAGATATTTCACAGTTCATTAAAAAAATTAAAAAGGCAATTTTTCTAATATAGAAAAGAGACAAAGCAGAAATACGAGGTGAGGGAGAGGTGGTGGTTAGAGACTATGAGGAGATAAAGCGTGAGCTGGCAGAGTTCAGGAGGGTCAAAGCAAAAAATAAAATAAAATATAGACAAAACTGCTCTGAACTAAAGGCAAAATAGTACAACAGAGACTAGATGTTGAAGTACAATAAGGGACCTGATAAAAATCGGATACATTAAAGTGGAAACAAAGAGTTTAAAAGGTTAGAGAAAAAATAATGAACAGACAAGGGTAATATGCATAACTGGTGTCCTAAGGAGGAAAAAAGGAGATAATTTAGGAAAATATTTAGAATTTTTATGGGTGAAAGAATCTACAGTTTGAAAGAGCATGCTATTTCCCAAGAACATTTGACCTAGAATGACAAATACAAACTTCAAGTATTAAGACAAACATTTGGAACATGTTACAATGCAGGGAATTTTGATTCCAACTGTACTGAAAATTACTTAAGGATAAACTTCAGCCAGTCAGAAGATAAGTGGCAAAATATAGAAAAGGGTGGTATGTTCTGAATCTATATAAACAAACATGGGGAATATGGCCTAGAACCCAACACAAATGTTACAAACCCTGACAGATATTGGAAAGAGACAATAAGAGAGGAGAGTGGATTATTATTATTTGGATGGTTTTCTCATCTTTTAGTGAAATGTTAAAAGATTTTAATGTTAAATTGACAAAACAACTGATGGAGACACACAAACGGGATAAGTGGCAGTGGAGTGGTCTCTCCTTATAAGAAAAAAATATTTTATCAGTGATATTGTTTTGTTAGAGCATTTTGGTAATAATAACCAGACTGACTTGTAATTGGTTTTATTATGCTTAAATATTTTCTAAAGAACAATGCATGTTCTTCTTGTTGGCATCTGGCATGAACTGCTTCCATAGAGTCATCCTTGGTAATCCACTGGATAAACATACAGTTACACTTGCTATTACAAAGCAAAATACTAAAAAAGATAATATCATCCAGATAAACCAGGCAGAGGAGTAGAGGGAGGCAATGAGAAAGCAAAAATACATGTGTTAATTTCTCTTTGGTCAAAGTGTGGAGTTAATTGGTACTGCAAAAAATATGCCCTAGTGACTGAGTAGGCAAGAATTTATTAAATAAGGATCCCACAGCACAAACCATAAAAGAAGCATTTATAATCCGTGATAATTCAAAGAAACTGCTATTCTATTCTGAACTTCAAAGAAACAGAGGATTAAATGTATTATGTAAAGTCATAAATATGAACATTATCACTAGGGAGAAAACACTTCCAAATTTTCAGAAAGAAATGAGATAGTAATATAATACAAAATGGAAAACAATAGCCTGTATAGGGAATTTTTTTTTTTTAAAGAATAAAATATAGGGCACTTTTTCTCAAGAAAATGAGAAGTTTCTTTCTCCAAAAGCTGTCATGGCCTCTTTACCCCTGTATCTTTTTTTAAAATTTTTTTCTGCATGTCTTGAATGCAGAAGCCATGAAAAAAAATATACCTTTCTCTCTTGGGAAAGCTTATGGTAGGGCTGGGATGTGGGGGTTGTGCTGACACTACAGCAGAGAATCACAGGCTTTTATAACCATAACTGTTATCAACCATGGTTGATTGACTATTACTTTGCATACTTTTAATTATGCCCCGGGGCGGGTGGGGGGTCCCAAACTTCATCGATCTATTTAATTGGCTTCAGTCAGAGGTAAAAACCTTATTGATCCGTCCATGCGGATGCTTCCTTCTCTCTGTGTGAACTCTGTCTTTCAAACAGAGCTAGAGACGGTCATGCATGAAGTAAATCTAAAAAAGAAAAACAAATATCGTATATTAACGTATATAAGTGGAATCTGAAAAAATTGGTGACTGTATAGATGATCTTATTTAAAGAACAGAAATAGAGACACAGACATAGAGAACAAATGTATGGACACCAAGGGAGGCAAAGAAGGGGGTGGGAGGAATTGGGAGATTCATGTATACACTACTATGTATGAAGTAGATACTACACTTGATCTTAGCCAGAAGGCCGAGAGGCAACGCATAAAATAGATACTGTGAGAACCTATTGTATAACACAGGGAACTCTGCTCAGTGCTCTGTGGTAACCGAATTGGGAAGGAAACCCCCCAAAAAGCGGGGATATATGTACATACATAGCTGATTCACTTTGCTATATGGTGGAAACTAACAACATTGTAAAGCAAATATACCGCAGTGAAAATGAAAAGATCATGAGAAGTTTTGCAAATTTCTGCAAGGATCTTGGGAGCTGATTTGAAATGCAAAGCAAACGTTTAGAAGAAATGAAGTTGCCTTAAGTTTGTTAGTGATAGTGATAATGACGTCGCTCAGTCGTGTCTGACTCTTTGTGACCCTGTGGGCTGTAGGTCACCAGGCTCCTCCATCCATGGGATTTCCCAGGCGAGAATACTGGAGTGGATTGCCATTTCCTTTTCCCAGGGATCTTCCCTACCCAGGGATCAAACCCAGGTCTCCCTTATTGCAGGCAGATGGTTTAACATCTAAGCCAAATGCATATAAAGGCCTATACGGGGATTTGGACTTGGAGGCTTTTCATCCCCTCCCTCTGCCTCAGCCTGGGCCTGGGGGCAGCAATATTCTACCTGGCTGTGGCCAGACAGCAAAGACCTTGACCTTCCTGTGGTTCCACCTCTTCAAAGCTTCCCTGGAGGTACAGAACTTTATTCAGTTCTTTAAAAGATGAGCACTTGAGCTCACCTCATTCACTGTGGCCATCCATCCTCACAAGCTCAGACCAGCCTCTTTGCAGTTAGGACTCTTGATTTTCCAAGTCCCTGTAATTTATGCGTGTTGCTCAGGCACTACTGTCTCCCTCCATGGAAACAGCAGTTGTTAGATTGTTTGCCAGTATATTTATCTCCAGTCTTGCTGCCATGCTGAGCTGGTGAAACAGATGCATTCATAATGTCCGTTTTCTGCAGGCGAGGCTCTTTGCTCTTTGCCTCCCATAGCGACAACCTGGCAGGGTTGCAAGGCCAGAGGGGCTGAAGGAAACCTCTGGGTCCCTTCCCCAGCTGGCTCCCCAAATGGTGCAGGCGGACGGTGTGCAAAACCACTCCTGAGCTCTGAGGGCAGGCTCCAGCCCCATCCACTTGGCCCTTGTTTCTCTGTTTCTCTCAGGACAGAGTGTGTGAGATGACTTGTTAAAAACCATGCTAGCTTCCAGAACCCTTAGGAAGCTGCTGCCTTTCATTGTAATTACCCTTCACACCATTGTGCTGTTTAGCAGGGCCAATTGACTCTTAGGATAAAATTAGATTCTGAATATAAAGTCACATGGGTATGCAATTATGTTCTAACTGGGCCATGCAATTGCAGATAGTCCAGGCCATCTCTGCACCCCAACCACCGCCCCCCCAAACCAAGATGCCATTGTTCTTCCCGATCTCTTGCTGAACTCTGAGTTTGAACACCCCTAAGGGATAAGGCCACATGAGTGAAACCAAAAACCTTCCTAAGATGAGGCCGGTGGGTACCTGCCTGCCTTGAATGCTTTCAAATATTTCTCTGCAGTGCACAATATTTCTTTTCAAATGACACTGAATGTATTGTAAGCTTGGGTGAGGTAGATGTGTCCTGTTTTCTAATAGCTGTGTTAAAAATAAACTAGAAATTAAAAAATTATCTAGATTAAGCAAATTTAAAAAAATCAATTAGATGAGATTAGGTGTATTCAGCCAATCTGATCACACGGACCACAGCCTTGTCTAACTCAATGAAACTAAGCCATGCCTTGTGGGTGTTCATTTGAAGGACTGATGCTAAAGCTGAAACTCTAATATTTTGGCCATCTCATGTGAAGAGTTGACCCATTGGAAAAGACTCTGATGCTGGGAGGGGTTGGGGGCAGGAGGAGAAGGGGATGACAGAAGATGAGATGGCTGGATGGCATCATCGACTCGATGGATATAAGTTCAGGTAAACTCCGGGAGTTGGTGATGGACAGGAAGGCCTGGTGTGCTGCAATTTATGGGGTCGCAAAGAGTTGGACACGACTGACTGAAATGAACTGAACTGAGTGAGGTGTGTTCAGGGTGGTGTCTACTCCATGATTCTACTTACACGATGTGCATAAACTAGTCAAATTCATAGAGTCAAAGTGGAGTGCTGGTTGCCAGGGGCTGGCAGTTTAGAAATCTGCTGTACAATACTGTGCCTATAGTTAACAATACACTTAAAAATTGAAGACAGCACATTTCATATGTTCTTACTGCAACAAAATAAATACGAACCATCCAAGGGAACATTAAGAGAGAGGACTTGAAATCAAAGATGACTTTGGCCCTGCTGCTCTTTGGTGAGAGAGGCCCAGATGTCAGGGCCCCACAGGCTCACAGTGCTTGTCACGTGTCAGTTCAAGCAAAGTAAGGACAATGCTGTCCTTTCCGACACTGTTGCCCCCTGCCTTAGAGGTGTTCAGTGAATGTTTGTTTAAGGAATACATCAGCAGAATTGCCTTCTGCTGAAGATAAAGAGAAGCGGATTATCTTCCCTCAAAGATCCACGTGACTCTCATGGATTTCTGAGTCACAGGGGGACCAGGGCTCTTTGTGTCAGGGAGAAGCAATTGCTGTAGCCCATTGATTTTCTGGCTCCCCACCCATGTGTGCAGAAGTTGGGTTGACCTCGACCCTCTAGACTGCCCAGAGGAGGGGAGAACCCTAAGAAGATACTAGCTTTGCTAATAAGAAGAGGCTTGGGCCAACTTCACTATGAACTCTTAATAGCAGAGATGCCCTCATATTTATACCCAAGACTCTGCAGCACTTCATTATATTCATATATGGAAATCAATTCATGAACTCGGTACTCTGAGTCAAGGGTTACTCAAAAATGTGGATTTAGTAATAAGGCTATGGATTAAAAAGCAGAATTCCCAACATAGATGCATGGGGCAAGACCCATCTGACACCTAGATAAGAATTCATCTAAACCAGATGGAAAAACTAAAACAATTGTCAGTTTCATAATAAAACAAAATTATTAACTGGAATTAGTTTTCTATGTCTTATGAAATTCACATTTTTTAACTATAAATAGTAGAATATACATGTGAAAGATATGGACTCGGTCATTCTCAAGTTGATCCTGAGAAATCTGAGACGTGGTTTGTTTTTTTTTTTTTAAGTATTTAAACCTGTCCAGGTTTTGTTACAAAGGCAGAGGAACCAGGGATCAAATTGCCAACATCTGCTGGATCATCAACAAAGCAAGAGTTCCAGAAAAACATTTACTTCTACTTTATTGACCACACCAAAGCCTTTCACTGTGTGGATCAAAATACACTGTGAAAAATTCTGAAAGAGAAGGGAATATCATACCACCTGACCTGCCTCCTGAGAAATCTGTATGCAGGTCAAGAAGCAACAGCTAGAATTGGACATGGAACAACAGACTGGTTCCAAATCAGGAAAAGAGTACATTGAGGCTGTATATTGTCACCCTGCTTATTTAACTTCTATGCAGAGTGCATCACTAGAAATGCCAGGCTGGATGAAGCACAAGCTGGAATCAAGATTGTCAGGAGAAATATCAATAACCTCAGATACGAAGATGACACCACCCTTATGGCAGAAAGTGAAGAGGAACTAAAAGCCTCTTGATGAAAGTGAAAGAGGAGAGTGAAAAAGTTGGCTTAAAACTCAACATTCAGAAAACGAAGATCATGGCATCTGGTCCCGTCACTTCATGGCAAATAGATGGAGAAACAGTGGAAGCAGTGGCTGAATTTATTTTTTCAGGCTCCAGAATCACTGCAGGTGGTGACTGCAGCCATGAAATTAAAAGAAGCTTACTCCTTGGAGGAAAAGTTATGACCAACCTAGACAGCATATTAAAAAGCAGAGACATTACATTGCCAACAAAGGTCCATCTAGTCAAGTCTATGGTTTTTCCAGTAGTCATGTATAGATGTGAGAGTTGGACTATAAAGAAAGCTGAGTGCCAAAGAATTGATGCTTTTGAACTGTGGTGTTGGAGAAGACTCTTGAGAGTCCCTTGGTCTACAAGGAGATCCAACCAGTCAGTCCTAAAGGATATCAGTCCTGAATATTCATTGGAAGGACTGATGCTGAAGCTGAAACTCCAATACTTTGGCCACCTGATGTGAAGAACTGGCTCATTGGAAAAGACCCTGATGTTGGAAAAATTGAAGGCAGAAGGAGAAGGGGAAGACAGATGGTTGGAAGACAGGGAAGATGAGATGCTTGGATGGCATCACCAATGTGATCAACATAAGTTTGAATAGGCTCCAGGGGCGAGTTGGTGATGGACAGGGAAGCCTGGCATGCCTCAGTCCGTGAGGTTGCAAAGAGCTGGACATGACTGAGTGACTGAACTGAACTGAACAGATACCTGAGTTTCATCTGGCCTACAAGGTTGGGTGTGCTAAACTACGTTAGCTGGTCTCCATATAGAATTTTGTCTTGAAACAGCTTCTTTCTGGTTTGGTGTGGTACCCACTGGTTTCTGGTTGGATGGGGGGAAGGAGAAGTAAAGGCAGTTTTGTAATGTTTAGACGTTCAGTTCAGTTCAGTAGCTCAGTTGTGTCTGACTCTTTGTGACCCCATGAATCGCAGCATGCCAGGCCTTCCTGTCCATCACCAACTCCTGGAGTTCACTCAGACTCACGTCCATCGAGTCCATGATGCCATCCAGCCATCTCATCCTCTGTCGTCCCCTTCTCCTCCTGCCCCCAATCCCTCCCAGCATCAGAGTCTTTTCCAATGAGTCAACTCTTCGCATGAGGTGGCCAAAGTCCTGGAGTTTCAGCTTTATCATTATTCCTTCCAAAGAAATCCCAGGGCTGATCTTCAGAATGGACTGGTTGGATCTACTTGCAGTCCAAGGGACTCTCAAGAGTCTTCTCCAACACCACAGTTCAAAAGCATCAATTCTTTGGTGCTCAGCCTTCTTCACAGTCCAACTCTCACATCCATACATGACCGCAGGAAAAACCATAGCTTTGACTAGACGGGCCTTAGTCGGCAAAGTAATGTCTCTGCTTTTGAATATGCTGTCTAGGTTGGTCATAACTTTTCTTCCAAGGAGTAAGTGTCTTTTAATTTCATAGCTACAATCAACATCTGCAGTGATTTTGGAGCCCCCCAAAATAAAGTCTGACACTGTTTCCACTGTTTCCCCATCTATTTCCCATGAAGCGATGGGACCGGACGCCATGATCTTCGTTTTCTGAATGTTGAGCTTTAAGCCAACTTTTTCACTCTCCTCTTCCACTTTCATCAAGAGGCTTTTAGTTCCTCTTCACTTTCTGCCATAAGGGTGGTGTCATCTGCATATCTGAGGTGATTGATATTTCTCCCGGCAATCTTGATTCCAGCTTGTGTTTCTTCCAGTCCAGCATTTCTCATGATGTACTCTGCATATAAGTTAAATAAGCAGGGTGACAATATACAGCCTTGATGTACTCCTTTTCCTATTTGGAACCAGTCTGTTGTTCCATGTCCAGTTCTAACTGTTGCTTCTTGATCTGCATACAGATTTCTCAAGAGGGAGGTCAAGTGGTCTGGTATTCCCATCTCTTCCAGAATTTTCCGCAGTTTCTTGTGATCCACACAGTCAAAGGCTTTGGCAGAGTCAATAAAGCAGAAATTGATGTTTTTCTGGAACTCTCCTTTTTTCCATGATCCAGCAGATGTTGGCAATTTGATCTCTGGTTTCTCTGCCTTTTCTAAAACCAGCTTGAACATCAGGAAGTTCACTTATCTGCAGTTCTTTAAGACTGAGACCCATAATTATCATTTCTGGGAGGATGTGGAGGGAGGGAGTTAGGGTGGAGTAGGTGGGCCATTACTCTTTCTCAAGGGAAATGATTTTGGAGGAGAGCTGGTGAAAGAGTTCTCCCATCTCCTCTTTTACTGTGTAATTTGGTCTAGAAGGAGTCAAATGATATCAATAACCATAACAACACTTGGTATTCATAGAGTATCCACTGTGTTTTAGGGGGACTGCATTAAGTGTTTTATGTATATTATCACATTTAAATTTTAGTAAACCCTATGAATTTCATAGTACTGTGTCTATTAGGTGGATGGGAAAATCTAGGAGTAGAGAGATCAAGAAACTTCCCCATAGTTAGTCAGACAGGTTCTCCTGTGGAGGTATGGCTGGGAGGGATACGTGCAGGGACCCCAGCTAAGGAGGGAGAAGAAAACAGAGACAAACTCTTTAGGCCTGGAGTTGACCCGCCCTGACTGTGCATCACGGTCAGGTCTTCCCAGGCACTGTGTGTGTGTGTGTGTGTGTGTGTGTGTGTGTGTAATACTAGGTTATAGTATTAAGCACATTTTAACCAGTTGAGGATTCATCATGAAGGCTAAATGGAGTGATGCGTAAGTGGAAATAGAAACTTGTGGGTAATTTCCCATCTAGTTGGATACCTGTCAAATGAAAGGGATCATGATGTCCATAGGAATGCTAGAATAACAATCTGATTATAGTATCTGGCACTTGCTTCATAGAGCAGCACTCTTCCAAAAATGGTTCTCTGAAACCAACAGGATAGCAACCATCTTATAAGTCCATGTAGGAAAGCATGTCCTTAAAAATAAGACTCTTCTGAAGTCAAGGACTAAGGGTTGAAGTGGCTATCAGCTTCACTTGCTGTTTAGCCAAGCTGCCGAGGTTTAATTCCATAGTCATTTCTTTTAAACATTTTTGAAAATTTCATTAGGAAGGGAAGAAGGGAAAATAGTGAGGGATGTACAAAGCAAAAATAAACCCTGTTTTAGAAATAATACTATAGTGGTTCAGTTTCTTTCCAGCCTCAGTGAAACAAATAGAAACCCAAGAAAGTCTTAGTTTAACCAAAAAGGTGTAACAAGATGAAGAAAAGTTTGATGGCCAGAGTGTCTCTTTTGGGGACAGCACTTTGTTCTGTGTGTGTGTGTGTGTGGTGGGTGGGGAGGGGTGCGGAGGGATTTCAGTGAATTGCCTGGGATAGAGAGTGAGACCCAAAGGGCAGGCCTGGGAAAGAAAAGGTAATCCCTTAACCGCTGTAAGGGAGATATAAGACTAGAAACAAAATTTGTGGGCAAAATGGGTGGGGGTGAGGGAGAAGAGTCAGAGCTGGGAGCTCCAGGGGCAGCACATCTTAAGAAGTTTTGGGGAAAGAGAAATGTGTTTTATGAATCTTTAAGTTGGTTTTCATCTGTGCTTTGTCAACTCTCTCTTCTCAGCTTCTGCCCTTAGACTCCCAGTAATAATCTTCAGTGATATGGAAATTTCTCTCTCTTCCATTTAGTGGAGTATAAGTGGATACTTTTGAGAAATTTGAGGGGATGCCTTTCTGTGTTTGGAATTCCCAGATGGCACTAGTGGTAAAGAACCTGCCTCCCAATGCAGGATACATAAGAGATGCTGGTTGGGAAGATCCCCTGGGGGAGGGCATGGCAAGCCACTGCAGTATTCTTGCCTGGAGTGTCCCATGGACAGAGGAGCCTGGTAGGCTACAGTCCATGGGGTCTCAAAGAGTTGGACACAGCTGAAGTGACTTTGCATGTATGTGCTTTCTGTGTTTGGGTGAAAGTTGGGTTGAAAGTGGACATATACAGGGGCAGCTAACATCTGTGTTATACTGTGACAAGGTGACATTATGTTAAATAGTAACCTTCATATTTTTGGTCATTTAGAATACTGCATTTTTTATTTAGAGTATTTAATTTTGCCTTGCTTATGACTCTATCTTTTCCATTTTGTGTGATGGCTCATATGGCTCTCTCTAGGAAGGCTAAGGTGGTTGATTACCTATTGGCAGATAATATCATTTGTGGGTAGTCTCTCGCTTTCTCTAATGAATTATATGTCTTATGAATTTTTCAAAGCACAGTCCATGGCTTGGCAAGCTGTCAAAACGGCCATCTATAGTGTGGAGATACCATTCCTAGAGAATTAGTTCTGGATGGAATTAGTTCTGAGTTGCAAAAATAAGAAAATAAGCTTACAGGAGAGAATGAGTTGTTCACGGTGAGCGAAAAGAAATGCGAAGGCAGATGGGAGTGAAGAGCTTTTTATCCTGCCTCTAAGGAAGCACTAGAAAGACTTTTGAAGATAATATCCTTAACATTTACACAGCTCTTCATATTTTTAAAGTGCTTCTTGGTAATTAAGCATCATTAATCAGATATTAGCTGGAGGTCATTCAATGAATTAGATGTTGATTTAGACAGAAAGCTGTGCATAAATTGGGGGACTAAGAACAAGCATGATTCCTTTTACATTTTTCAAAAATCTGACTTTCTTGTGCTCACTGGAAGTTACTATATGTATCTGTGAGTTCTGATTGTGGATAATGTTACGTACTTACTATTGTATGAATTTACATTTATCTAGAATACCCACTTATAATTTGATAGCTTGACATTTGTAACATGTGTAGAGGTAAGACCATGCAGAGAAACTCCACGTGGTTTGTGAGTGAGTGGTTTGTTAGTGAGTCATCACTGAATGACCTCCCCCAGCACAGAATGCATGCTGGCATTGAGCAGTCAGAAAACACACAGATGAATCGCCCTCCTTCTCCAGACTGAACATTGCCACCTTGGATGCACCAAATGATTGTAAGGAGATCAGGAATAAATACCGTTTTCCCTTCAAGTGGATGTCTTATCTATTTGGTATTTCTACAAATCGTAACTAGTTTATCTTCCATCTAACCTGAAAAGGAATGAAATATATACAATTAAAACAAGTTTATTTGGCAAATTTATGTCAAATAAATATCAAGACAGACTTATTTCTGGCTAGTATTTCTGCATACATGTTCTTCAGCCAATAAACACAAATAATTGAGGTCTGAGGGAAGCCACAGATCTTTGAATTTTTTGGAAATTAATAGGGACTCCTTTGGCTTTCAGGCTTGACTATATTAATATCGCTATGATTCTCATTGATTTTCCTACAATCGCTTTGAAACTGGCTATTTTTCCCAGCAGAGCCTCTTCATGTCCCTCCTTCCTGGTATCATGCACAGTCTCTGTGGTCAGGTGGCCTGGAATTGAATCCTGATTCTCCCATTCACTAGCTGTGTGACCTTGGGTAAGTTACTTTGCCTCTCTGATGCTCTGTACAAAAAAGATCTTCACGATCCAGATAATCACGATGGTATGATCACTCACATAGAGCCAAATATCCTGGAATGTGAAGTCAAGTAGGCCTTAGGAAGCATCACTGCTAACAAAGCTAGTGGAGGTGATGGAATTCCAGTTGAGCTATTTCAAATCCTGAAAGATGATGCTGTGAAAGTGCTGCACTCAATATGCCAGCAAATTTGGAAAACTCAGCAGTGGCCACAGGACTGGAAAAGGGCAGTTTTCATTCCAATCCCAAAGAAAGGCAATGCCAAAGAATGTTCAAACTACCGCACAATTGCACTCATCTCACACACTAATAGAGTAATGCTCAAAATTCTCCAAGCCAGGCTTCAGCAATACATGAACTGTGAACTCCCAGATGTTCAGGCTGGTTTTAGAAAAGGCAGAGGAACTAGAGATCAAATTGCCAGCATCTGTTGGATCATGGAAAAAAGGAAGAGAGTTCCAGAAAAACATCAATTTCTGCTTGATTGACTATGCCAAATCCTTTGACTATGTGGATCACAATAAACCACAGAAAATTCTTCAAGAGATGGGAATACCAGACCACCTGACCTGCCTCTTGAGAAACCTGTATGCAGGTCAGGAAACAACAGTTAGAACTGGACATGGAACAACAGACTGGTTCCAAATAGCAAAAGGAGTACGTCAAGGCTGTATATTGTCACTCTGCTTATTTAACTTGTATGCAGAGTACATCATGAGAAACGCTGGGCTGGAAGCAGCACAAGCTGGAATCAAGATTGCCGGGAGAAATCTCAATAACCTCAGATATGCAGATGACACCACCCTTATGGCAGAAAGTGAAGAGGAACTAAAAGCCTCTTGATGAAAGTGAAAGAGGAGAGTGAAAAAGTTGGCTTAAAGCTCAACATTCAGAAAATTAAGATTATGGCATCCGGTCCCATCACTTCATAGCAAGTAGATGGGGGAAGCAGTGGAAACAGCGGCTGATTTTATTTTTCTGGGCTCCAAAATCTGATTGCAGCCATGAAATTAAAAGACACTTACTCCTTGGAAGAAAAGTTATGACCAACCTAGACAGCATATTAAAAAGCAGGGACATTACTTTGTCAACAAAGGTCCGTCTAGTCAAGGCTAGATGTGAGAGTTGGACTATAAAGAAAGCCAAGTGCCGAAGAATTGATGCTTTTGAACTGTGGTGTTGGAGAAGACTCTTGAGAGTCCCTTGGATTGCAAGGAGATCCAACCAGTCCATCCTAAAGGAGATCAGTCCTGGGTGTTCATTGGAAGGACTGATGTTGAAGCTGAAACTCCAATACTTTCGCCACCTGATGGGAAGAACTGAGTCATTGGAAAAGACCCTAATTCTGGGAAAGAGTGAGGGCAGGAGGAGGAAGGGATGACAGAGGATGAGATGGTTGGATGGCATCACCGACTCAATGGACATGAGTTTGGGTGAGCTCCGGGAGTTGGTGATGGACAGGGAGGTCTGGCATGCTGGAGTTCATGGGGTAGCAAAGAGTCAGACATGACTGAGTGACTGAACTGAACTGAACTGATGCTCTATGTACTCCTCTGTAAAAGAGGGAATAGTTTATTTCCTGCTCTTAGATATTAGCAGGATTAAATGAGTAAATATTTGTACTGGGTCTAGTGCATTTATAGTACATGTCTTCCTTGATTTAAGGTGGGGTTACATTCAGATAAACCCAAGGCAAGTTTAAAAAAGACAAGAAAATGTCCTAGGTTGAAAATGGATTTAATACACCTAGCCTACTGAACATTGGGCTTCCCTAGTGGCTCAGCAGTAAAGAATCCTGCAATACAGGAGACGTGGCTCGATGCCTGAGTTTGGAAGATCCCCTGAAGAAGGAAATGGCAAATCACTCCTGTATTCTTGCCTGGGAAATCCCATGGCAGAGGTGCCTGGCGGGCTATAGTCCATGTGGGCGCAAGAGTCTGACGTAACTTAGTGACTAAACTGCTGAACATCAGCGCTTAGCCTGGTCTACCTTAAATGTGCTTAGAACATCAACATTAGCCTAAATTTGGGCAGAATCATCCAACACAGGGCCTGTTTTATAACAGAGTGTTGAATATCTCACGTAATTTGCTGGATACTGTTACTGAACGTGAAAAATAGGATGGTTGTCTGGGTACAGAACAGATGGTGGTAAGTGTATCTATTTGTTTACCCTGTGGCCTCATGGCTGCTAGGAGCTGTGGCTTGTCACTGCTCCTGGCATCCTGAGAGCGTATCCTGCTCTACCCTGCTATACCCAGCTGACCTGGAAAAAGGTCAAAATTCAAAATTCCATGTGTGGTTTCTACTCAATGTGTATTGCTTTTATTGCTGACTTGGGTTCTTGGACTCTTTAATCAATAACAATTGATAAGAGACCAGATGAGAAATTCAGGCAAGGCTTTACTGTGACTTGGGCTGCAAGAGGAGGGAGCAAAACCAAGTAACAGCTTCCCTTGCTTGCTCTCTAAGAGGGGGTGAGTGGGTCCCTCAAATGAGTTGAGGGTGGGGGCAGGTCCAGGGGTTGGGCCAGAAGGGTGGCTGAGGTGGTCCACCCAGCCCCTGGTGGTGCCATGTGCAGGGATCATGTGCCAAAGCTGTTGTTGCCCCCAGAACCTCAGAAGCAGTAGTCAGTTTTTTGGTCTTTTTCTATCTTGTTGCTCATAACTTGCCCCAACTGTCTATGCATGCAGTTATTTTTAGTCCTTTGTAGTTTTTTTTTTCTTCTCAATATTCTTTTGCTGGAGGAGATGTTTGTCCATGTGTGAGCACTGCAGCAAAGTATCCCAGCAAAGGGCGCCGGGTTCCACCCTGTCTCACTTGCACATGGATGTAAAAGTCGAAAAAACCATACATCGAAGCATCCTAAGTCAGAGATTGTGCTACATAAGTATCTGTTAAATCTATTAAAAATTTCACCTTTAAAACACATTGCTGAGTCAAATCTAGAAGATACTGCATGTTTGCTAAGTCTTTGTAAAAATTCACAGTTTTCAAATATTTTGCAAAAAATGAGTTTAGATTTCTTCACTTAGCAAGAAAAGAAAAAGAAAGAAAGAAAGAAACTATACTTTGTCTCTGGTGAACTTTAAGGAACAAAACTAGGTTAAATTTCCACTACAAGCAAATAGTTTCTTTGAAAATGCCAGGGATATGAGGATTGGGCAAAGAGTATTTGGTGATGACTCTGTACACTGTAAATGAATTGGCAAAAAACTGAAGACTTGCATGAGCTGTGTTGTGGCTTGTCACTGAGGTTGTTGATTGGTGAGTTGGAGGCAGAGAGCCTGGGAGGTCTTGGTAAAGCTTACTTGGATTTCTTCAGCATTCCTCACATCCTATCTCAGTGTTCTCTAGGGTAAGGAAAGGTCAATAAGCAAGCCAGGAGCCAGAAGAAGAAAATTTGAACATTGAAGTGATTTGTTCCAGGGATATTCCAAAAATTCTCAAATGGAACAATTTTCATTAGGTAAAAATGTTTGAATGTTACACAGGAAACATTTAGAAGGGTGTTTGGTCCACAACAAAAATTAAAAAATATAACAGGCTTTAGAAATTCCTAAAAGACTGGAATATATTTAGAACATTTTTCCTTGGGAGTCAAAAAATCAGAATACTAATAGGGTCATAGGAATGAGGTCAGGAACTGAAATTGCACCAGGGATGCTCAGCCCCAAACCCGTTATAGAAACAGTTGGCCTGATCTATATTTCATAAGCTGATACAGATCTTATATTTCTTCTGAAGATGGACTCCACATTCCCCCCTTTTCCCATGATATTGATTCAGGTTAGGAGGATGGTTAAATTTGGGTAGGCTAAATTACCATTTAATAATAGTTGACCCCCCAACCCTTCCTTGTATCTGTGGGGGTCTTGGATACCCCTCCTCCACGTCTCCCTGGTAACATGTCTCTGTCTGCAATCCGTGCAACATCCCGGAGCCCAGCATCTTCCCCTCTCTGTAAGTCAAAAGGCTTTTACATCTCTTACTGCTCAGTGGCAAAGAATCTGTCTGCCAGTGAAGGAGATGCAGGTTCAGTCCCTGGTTTGGGAAGATCTGCTGGAGAAGGAAATGGCTACCCATTCCAGTATTCTTGCCTGGGAAGTCCCATGGACAGAAGAACTTGGCAAGCTGCAGCCCATGGGGTCACAAAAGAGTTGGACACGACTGAGCGACTAAAAACAACACACCTCCTTTAGCCCTATCTTTCCCCTTCCTGAGACTCCTATTGCTTGTTACTCAGCGTAAGCCTCAGAGCTGGGGACAGAAAGGATCTGCTCTCCCTCAGGGAGGAGACACTTTTGCCTGTATTTCTCCCTAAGAAACAGTAGACTTTACCTGGGCCGCAGTGTGGGAGGGTGTGGGGTGCAGTTTCCTGACCCTCTCCAAGCCCTTTCAAGCTTTTGCTCTAAACCGGTTCCTAGCAGTCTGCATATGGAATTCATGAATGTTTTAACTGCTTTTTCCTCACCTGATTTCATAATAGCTGATTCTTTCTCCTTGGCTCTGTGAAAATGTCACATGTCCTTTCCTCCTCCTCAGAGCTTCTCAATTTTGCATTTCACTTGGAGCTTTGCAACCTCAGCTCTCTGATGACTTGAAGAAAATTTATGATTCTGTAGACTTCTTGACTTTTTCTAGTTGTTAGGGTGGCAAAAATGTACTCTTAAAGCTTTATCCATTTTTAAGCAGAAGTTGAATTAATATTTAAGCCTTTGTCACCCTGTAATCTTCTATGCTTCTATAGCCCAGGGAGGAGAAAGGGAAAGGCAAGAGTTCTCGAAATTCAGGGGACAAGTTGTATTTGACACAGTCAAGGGAGCTCACTTTTGTTCATCTTATTAGTGACTCAGAGAGGCGGTGACTCAGTACGGCCTATGATCTGTTGCATGTTCAGAAATTTCTCCTTAGCTAAATCTTTCACGTGAAATTAACCACAACCCTTCTATCTTACAACCAAAGCCCTTTGATTTGGTCCCCAAATTCTTTTTTCAATGTCTCCCTCCAGGTTGAGCTGCACCTTGTTCTTCAGTCGCATGGGCTGACAAACCTTGGAGTGGGGTCCGTATTCCTCAGTTGGAATCCGGAGTAGACTGCTTACTAGCTCTGTGAGCTGCAGTTAGCTGCTTAGCCTCTCCATGGCTTAGTGTCTTTATTTGTAAAATGGAGAAAATAATAATTCTTACTTACATCATAGGTTTGTCATAAGGAACCCAGCCTAGTCTAGACTATTTCTAGTCCCCTGAGAACCTTACCTGTAAAAGAGTAGGATATATAAAACACTAATGTTCAGCTCTATCCAACCAGTCCATCCTAAAGGAGATCAGTCCTGGGTGTCCATTGAAAGGACTGATATTGAAGTTGATCCTCCAATACTTTGGCCATCTGATGCGAAGAGCTGACTTGTTTGAAAAGACCCTGATGCTGGGAAAGATTGAAGGTGGGAGGAGAAGGGGATAACAGAGGATGAGATGGTTGGATGGCATCACCGACTCAGTGGACACGGGTTTGGGTGAACTCTGGGAGTTGGTGATGGACAGGGAGGCCTGGCGTGCTGTGGTTCATGGGGTCGCAACGAGTTGGACATGACTGAGCGACTGAACTGAACTGAACTGAATGTTCAGCTCAGGTTCAAATTCGTATCACGTTTCCTGTTTGCTGGGGCATCCCAGGTGGTACAGTGGTAAAGAATCTGCCCGTTAATGCAAGAGATACAGGTTTGATCCCTGGGTTGGGAAGATCCCCTGGAGTATTTTTGCCCGGAAAATTCCATGGACAGAGTAATCTCATAGGCTACATACAGTCTATGGGATTACAAAGAGTTGAACACAACTGCGCACTGAGTACAATAATTCCCTTTTACTTTCGTTAAGATTAGCTTTCACGAGTGTGTAAGAAATGTAATCTACCCTAGAGTGGAAAGTGAAGATTCCCAGTTTGACAAGCTCTAAAATGTATCCATCACACCTCATTCTTTTCTTCTATCATTATCTTTTTTAGCTTGTAATCTTGTTATTCCCAAAGAGTCTGTTAAGATTAAACAATAATTAACTTGAGGTTCTATGTATCTGTGGAGTTTTGAAAAATGTATTAGTTCTCTGGTTAATACATATTATAAAACCATTCATTTGTCCATAAACATTTATTGAACACCCACTATGTCAGGAATCGTTCTAGACAGAGGTTAAACTGGGGTGTCTAAAGCTTTTGCTTTATTAATTACTCAAGAGGGAGAACAGATTCAACAGACTACAAAATTCACTGGCAAATAGAGAAAGGTATCAGCATTGAATCATAGTATTACATTATCCTATAATTCTAGTCACAATAGGAATCAGCACACCTGATTTTGATGATTTTGATACTTTTCATGTTAGTGCTGGAGCTGAGGGAAAGATAAAAAAGCCTTCTGATATGACTTATTAACTTAAATTATATCCTTGTTTTGGCTTTATGTCAGTTGCAATCATTTTTTTCACTTGAATGTCTCCAGATAGTTCAGTCATATTTCTAAAGAATTACAAATTACAAAATTATGGCTAAATCTTTATTGTCAGAACTCTTACATAAGTGTTCTGGTTAATTGAATTCTTTTGTTTTAATGAAAGAGTAAATTTATAATCCTAGTTTCAAACTTTCTGTTGAAAGTCATTCAGCCTTGTTTTTCTTTCCTAATGTAAGGAAAGTGGTTGAAATAGGGATAGATTTTGAAGGGTTGTTTTATACTATCTTGTCATATTTTTAACAGTGTGGCTTATGCACTGTTTCATGGTTATACTTAACAATTTCCAGTGTCATTTTAAAATGTATTTTGAAAGTCTCATTTATTTGCTTTTTGGCTGTCCTGGGTCTTCATGGCTGCACGGCTCTTCTGTAGTTGTGGCGGGTGAGCAGGGAATACTCTGGTTGCGGTGCACGGCCTTCGCATTGCAAAGCTTTTCTCGTTGTGGAGCTTGGGTTCTAGGGTGAAGGGCTTCAGCAGTCGCGGCTCCTGGGCTTTAGGGCACAGGCTCAGTAGTCACGTCACACGTGCCTGGCTGCTCTGAGGCATGTGGGATCTTCCTGGATCAGGGATAGAACCCAGGTCTTCTGCATTGGGAGGCAGATTCTTTACCGCTGAGCCACCAGAGAAGCTCAGGTATCATTTTAAAGCATTGAAAAGTGAGATAAACTATGGATTAAATTTGACGGTGACTTTGGGATACACCTGAGGAAAAAAGAGGCTGTGTGGTTTAGTGGGACATGGATCAAATTTGGGACCCGACAGACCTAAATATAAATTCTGGTCACTGTTTACCATTTGTGTTAGTCTAGGCAAGTTTGTTCCTAAGTAGCTTTAGTTTCTTTATTTTAAAATATAAATAATAATCGATTGTATCACATATTCTTTGATCCTCTGATGATCAAAAGAGATATTGTATATGATAGGCCTGAACACATTTATTCTGTGAGTAATTGTGGGCTTGTGGTTGTTGTCTCCACTTTCTTCTGGTTTGTTTTGCTTTTAATAGCTCTTATTAAACTCAGGGGTGATCTTATGGTTTAAGATCTGTCAATGTGTTTATCTCCTTTCATTTTCCCCAGCCCTCATTAATCTGCTAGTAAGTGGGTGAAAATAAAATACACAAATAGGAGAACAGACATCAATGGGAATAGACATTTGAACTTTCTTTTTTTTTTTAGACAGATATAAATAGAGGAACATAATGGACGGAGAAGATGGGAGAAAATCACACCCTTCAAATGTTCATAGGAAAATACAATTTTTAAAAAAGAAATAAAAATTTTCCCTTTCCAATTCAAAGAGGTTTGGGATTTGGAAAGTGGGGAGAATAGAGTCAAAAGTTAAAAATAGGGGTTCTGGCTTTTGGCCAGCACACTTCACGATTAGGGAAGGATGGAACAGTAGTTTCTATTTTTCATTTTAAAATCTATGCTGTGTAATCTTTTCTTCCTGTGTGCATGAATTAGGTTGATAAAAATTAAAAAAAAATCATTGGAGACACACATGATTTCCATGTAGGAGAATTTCATCATTGTATGAATTTGCGTGGTATGGTTGGGAGAGTATAAATGTGCATGTGTGTATGTACATATGTGTGGATAAGACTTCATGGCCTTTGATAACTATGTACTAGGTTCTCAGGATGAATTACGCTAGAGCTGGGAGGTGAAATGTGAAGCAAAGGAATAAAAAAGGAGGGAACATTATTTGTTTTAGCAAACTCTATCCTTGTAAATTTCAGAACTTCAAAAAAATAGTAAACCACTATAATCTCTTAGAAAGATCTGAAACAATTTAGAGCAATAGTGACCTTTTCTGTATGCGCTTTGCTGGTATACTTTTAGTTTCCTCTAATTGGCATTATGCACAAATCTTTCTTTGCACCATTTCAGAAGTCAGCAGACTTCTATTATTCTGTACAGAGAATAAAGATTAACTGTATTGTTCTATTTCTGGTTTCATTCAAAATGATCACAGTTATTTTATGCAACCAAATTGTTATTCAAGGATTTGAGAAAGTAAAGTCCACGTACTCATGCTATTTGAATGCCTGCTTAAAAGGAATTTTACTTGTTGGGAAATGTTAAGAGTTGGAGATAAGCTCCTGTCTTTATTCTCTTTTTATAGAAAGCAGAATGAGTAAATGAGTTTTGTGTCTTAGAAAAGTTCTCAGGACCAATTTTTATACCATGTAAATGTCTTTTCATGATTAGATCAGAACTGCTTTTAAACAATTTCTCTTCTACTATTTATCTGGTACCTATATTTTTTAGATGATTACCGTATATTCGGAGAAGGCAATGGCACCCCACTCCAGTACTCTTGCCTGGAAAATCCCATGGACGGAGGAGCCTGGTAGGCTGCAGTCCATGAGGTTGCTCAGAGTCGGACACGACTGAGTGATTTCATTTTCACTTTTCACTTTCATGCATTGGAGGAGGAAATGGCAGCCCACTCCAATGTTCTTGCCTGGAGAATCCCAGGGATGGCGGAGCCTGGTGGGCTGCCATCTATGGGGTTGCACAGAGTCGGAGATGACTGAAGCGACTTAGCAGCACTGTATATATTATCATCTTCATTTTTACGAGGAATTTGTGGCTAAGGGTTAGTAGTTTGTCTAAGGTCAAAGCAGTAATAGTGTCAAATTGAGAATCAGACCCAAAATGTGCTCTTTCTCTTGTGCTCTGGGCAATGGAGGGCTACGTATAAAGATAGGGTTAGTGATCCCTAACTATTTTTTTCTGCGAGGGTGTTGGAGGAGGTCATTGAGAGGATGTGACCTGTGGTTGACCCAAAAGCTGGACCGGGACAATCAGAGGGTCCTCACTCTGCCTCTTTCCTTGGGATGCAGGCTCTACCCACTGTTCCTGCCCTAGGAGTCACTTCAAGGAAGTGGGCTTGAGAGCAAAGTGTTGTTGAGACTGTCTGGATGGTCTACTCCATGAGCCCTTAAGTCCTCTATTTTTTCCATGTAGATGGACAAACATGCTGGAAGATTTATTTTCAGGAAAATGAAACTAGGAACTATATTGTATACTATACAAAACAACTGCTAACACCAGTCTTGAAACATTTCCACTTATACCTAGAGAAGGTCCCCAATATCTCTACTCTCTCCAGCGTTTAATTTCCCCAAAACCACAGGTCTAATTACAGGCATATGCAGCAAGTTTCTTATGTTAAACAACTGCACCCATTTTCTATTTTCCCTGTTTTAACTCTATCTATTACCCTGATTTAACAAAATCCAACAAACCAACTTCTCTTGAAGGCTTGGGATACAACCATTATAAATATTTTTAGTTTCAAGGTTTTTTTTCAAGTTAATTTATAAATCCATTAAATTGGGGGAAATCATCAATTTAATTACGCTGCTGCTGCTGCTAAGTCGCTTCAGTCGTGTATGACTCTGTGCGACCCCATAGACGGCAGCCTACCAGGCTCCGCCGTCCCTGGGATTCTCCAGGCAAGAACAATTGAGTGGGTTGCCCCTTCCTCCTCCAATGCATGAAAGTGAAAAGTGAAAGTGAAGTCACTCAGTCGTGTCTGACTCTTAGCGACCCCATGGACTGCAACCTACCAGGCTCCTCCATCCATGGGATTTTCCAGGCAAGAGTACGGGAGTCGGTTCAGCTGAGCTTATCATGAGGGAGATGGATTTACAAAAGGTTCCTGGTCCTGCTTTGTTCACCAATGTGGGGTAATTTGCAAAAAACGGAAAACATTCTTTAAGCCTATGGTGATGCATAAGCAAAAGCAATAAAATTAGCCTCTAACACCTGGAATTGCAGCCAGGTACAGAGTGGGAGTAGGAACTTTTCTGAGATGGAGGAGGTTCATGATGCTTCTTTATATTTATATGTATGTATAATGTTGTTTATTTTATTTTTGACTGTGCTGGGTCCTTGTTGCTGCATCGGCTTTTTCTCTAGTTGCATTTCACAGGCTTCCCATTGCAGTGGCTTCTCTTGTTGCATAGCATGGGGTCTAGGTGTGTGGGCTCAGCAGTTGCGGCTCATGGGCTCTAGAGTGCAGGCTCCGTAGCCATGACACATGGGCTTAGCTGCTCTGTGGGGTCTTCCTGGATCAGGGATCGAACCTGTGTCTCTTGTATTGCAAGTGGATTTTTTACCACTGAATCACCAGGGATGCCCGATGCTTGTTTTTAAATTGTTTATTTAGTCCAGCTTTGTGCTAGGCACATAGTAGGTCTCTTGGTTGACATAGCATGTACTCAACAAACATGTGTTGCTTGGTTGATGCATAGAAGAGCTGATTTTCTGTCACAATAAAGAAAACCACCTTAGGCTTTGAAAATAAAGATCACAGTAGCTATCATTTATGGAAAACTGACCATGTGCCTGCTGCTGTGCTAAGGATTTTATATAAGATGATTTACTACTCGCGAAAGAACTTCTGAGGTCAGATATTATATTGCCTCCTTTTATAGAATGAGGTGTCAGGTGTAGCTAGGATATGGAGCTAGTGTTCTGGGAGTTCTAGGAGATGGTGGACTGAGAAAGGTAAAGCATTCTCCCCCTACTTCTTGTTATATCACCCTTGCTCTCCTCTTCATCCTGAATATGGAATGGGGGCCCCCACACCCAGTTTAGTGGTGTAGAAGACCAAGCTCATTTATGCCTCACTTGAATTTCCCTTTATAGAAAGATGTATGAAAAGCAAAGCACTGATGAATGTCTTTGACTTTTGAGCCACCGTAATTAATCCCTATGCCATGTTCTTCATTTTTAAGAGCTAAAAAAATCATACTCTTACCACATCATTCATTAGAATTGTTGCTAACCTGGCAAATCACCTGGTACCCATCCTAAATCATCTTCCCATTTGATTTCATCCCCTTTGTTATTCTTGAAGTGAAATCGTTCAGTCCTGTCTGACTCTGTGACCCCATGGACTGTAGCCCGCCAGGCTCCTCCATCCATGGGATTCTCCAGGCAAGAATACTGGAGTGGGTTGACATTAATCCTTTCTAAATAATATCTCACTCTCCTGATTTCTGGACTGATCCAAACTTCTCACTCTTTTCCTGTGACTTTTTCCTCTCCAACACATTTATTTCACTTTTGCTAGAATTCCTTATTAGTCAGCTCTTTCACTTCCTAAATTGTTTTGTGTTTTTTTTTATTGTGTATAACTTTTGATGTTTAACTTTTTTATGATTAGGGACTTTTCAGAACCAAATATAATATTGCCCAGGAGACTGCGGAATGGGGTTGGGATAAAAGCCCAAGGGTACATTCTTTGTTTCTGTCTTCTGCCTTAGAGACTGTTGTAGGTTAAAAGTTATGTTGAAATCCTAATCCTTGGCATCTGTGAATTTGATCTTATTTGGCAATAAGGTCTTTGCAGATGTAATAAAGTTACATGACACCACGCTGGTGTAGGAGGGACTCAGTTCAAAGTGATTATTGTCCTTATATGAAGGGAAGAAACACAGAGAAAAACACACAGGGATAATGCCTTGTGATGTTAGACAGAGATTGTGGTGATATGTCCACATGCCAAGGAGCAGTGAGGATGGCTGGGAACCCCAGCAGCAAAGAGAAAGACAAGGAGCAGATTCTCCCCTAGAGACTTCAGAAAGAGCATGGCCCTATTGATTTCAGAATTCTAATCTCCAGAACCGTCAAACAACAAATTTCCATTAGTTTAAGTCATGCAGCTTGTGACAACTTATGATGGCAGCCTGAGAAATCAACATAGAGATGAAACTATATCCTGATTTATCACCATTCTCAGCTTAGTTGAATAAAGTCAATATCCTGGACACCCAATGTGTTCCTGTTGTTGTTTGTTGTTCAGTCACTAAGTCATGTCTGACTCCGTGTGACCTCATGGATGGACTGGACTGCAGCATGTCAGGCTTCCCTGTCCTTCACTATCTCCAGGAGTTTGCTCAAATTCATGTCTATTGAGTCAGTGATGCCATCCAACCATCTCATCCTCTATCATCTGCTTATCCTCCTGCCCTCAATCTTTCCCAGCATCAGGATCTTTTCCAAAGAGTTGGTTTTTTTGCATCAGGCTGTCAAAGTATTGGAGCTTTAGCATCAGTCCTTCCAATGAATATACAGGATTGATTTCCTTTAGGTTGGAATGATTTGATCTTCTTGCAGTCCAAGGGACTCTCAAGAATCTTCTTCAGCACCACAGTTAGAAACCATTAATTCTTCAGTGCTCAGCCTTCTTAATGGTTCAACTCTCACATCCATTCATGACTACTGGAAAAACCATGGCTTTGACTATACAGCCTTTGTCGGCAAAGTAATGTCTCTGACTTTTAATATGCTGTGTAGATTTGCCATAACTTTCCTTCCAGGGAGCAAGCGTCTTTTAATTTCATGGCTGCAGTCACCGTCTGCAATGATTTTGAATTCCAAGAAAATATAATCTGTCATTGCTTCCATTTTCCCCTTTCTATCTGCCATGAACTGATGGTACAAGATACCATGACCTTAACTTTTTTAAGGTTTGAATTTTAAGCCAGGGTTTTCACTCTCCTCTTTCACACTCTTCAAGAGGCTCTTTAGTTTCTCTTCACTTTCTGCCATTAGACTGGTATCATCTGCACATCTGAAGTTGTTGATATTTCTCCTGGCAATCTTGATTCCAGCTTGTGAGTCAACCAGCCAAGCATTTTGCATGATGTACTCTGCACATAAGTAAGCAGAGAGACTATACAAGCAAGTATAGCCTTGATGTACTCCTTTCCCAATTTTGAACCAGTCCACGTCTGGTTCTAAGTGTTGTGACAGATTTCTCAGGAGACAGATAAGGTGGTCTTGTATTCCCATCTCTTTAAGAATTTTCCAGTTTGTTGTGATTCACACAGTCAAAGGCACTGGATTCCTGTGTTGAGTTAATTGTAAATTGTGTGTGTGTGCTTAGTCACTCAGTCATGTCTGACTCTTTGCAACCCCATGGACTGTAGCCTACCAGGCTCCTTTGTCCATGGGGATTCTCCAAGCAGGAATACTGGAATGGATTGCCATGCTCTCCTCCACGGCCTCTTCCCAATCCTGGGATCAAACCCAGGTCAGGTTCTCTTACCTTCTGAGCCACCAGGGAAGCCCTATAAATGTATGTCATATCTAATTTAATCCTTGTGATTGTTGCTGTTGTTCAGTTGCCCAGTTTTGTCCACTCTTTGTGACCCCACGGGCTGCAGCACGCCAGGCCTCCATGCCCCTCACCATCTCCTGGAGTTTGTCTAAGTTCATGTTCATTGCATCGGTGATGCTGTCCAGCCTTCTCATCCTCTGATGCCCTCTTCTGCCCTCAATCTTTCCCAGCATCAGAGACTTTTCCAATGAGTCATCTGTTTGCATCAGATAACCAAAATATTGGAGCTTCAACTTCAGCATCAGTCCTTCCAGTAAATATTCAAGGTTGATCTCCCTTAAGATTGACTGGTTTGATCTCCTTACTGTCCAAAGGACTCTCAGGAATCTTCTCCAGCACCACAGTTTGAAGGCATCAGTTCTTTGGTGTTCTGCCTTCTTTACAGTCCAGATCTCACAACCATATATGACCACTGGGAAGACCATTGCCTTGACTATACAGACCTTTGTCGGGAGAGTAATGTCTCTGCTTTTCAACACACTGTCTACATTTGTGATCTTGATCCTCATAGCTGCTCATATTTTAGCAGTATTTTCTTTGATATAAAGATTAAGAGATTGAGAACTGATGAGGTTGAATCTATTCTAGTAAGAAGTGGCCCTTAACAGAAATTCAAACGGATTTGACTCCAAAACCAATGCTTTGAGTCTCTCTACCATTCTGACTTCCACTGAGGCAGAATGGTCCTTTGCTTTGCTTTCCTTCCCTCACTGATTTCACATTTTGCAGATTGTTCTCTCTGTAAGGTATTCTGACTTCATTTTTTAACAGGATGAAATCACTGTTTTTCTTTCCCCATTTTCCATTCCATTTCTAACACATCTAGCGTCCTCTTCTCTTGTTATTACTGCTCATTTCCCTTCTTTAGAATGATTTTGGTCACTAGTAAAGGGACAGAATCAGATCAGGAGAAACATGATTTGTTTGTGTTTTGTGGAAGAGTACAGGTCAAAACAACTTCTCTGAAGCTTGTGGATTCAAGGATATGTGTGTCTAGCTATTAAGATATAAATATATGGTGTCTGCCTTTTCTTTAGGTTACAATTAGGTGAAAATTTGTTCTTGTCTGTAACAAGGAGCAGCAAGCAAAGATTCCTTGGCTTCTTGTTCCTGAGGCAATGTTTTGAAAAGCTTCTGAAGTGACCTGAAAACTTTTGGGATGGTTGAGAGAATAGTCTGGAAAGAAGAGACCCCTGAAACTGTTCTCCTTTCCATTGGTAGTGTTGCAGTTCTTGTTCGGTCGTCAAGTTGTACCTGACTCTTTGTGACCCCACAGACTGCAACATGCCAGGCTTCCCTGTCCCTCACCACCTCCTGTAGTTTGCCCAAGTTCATGTTCATTGAATCAGTGATGCCATCTGACCTCTGATGCCCTCTTCTCCTTCTGCCTTCAATCTGTTCCAGCATCAGGGTCTTTTCCAATGAGTCAGCTGTTGACATCAGGTGGCCAAAGTATCGGAGCCTCAGCTTCAGCATCAGTCATTCCAATAAGTATTCAGAGTTGATTTTCTTTAGGATTGCTTGGGGTTGACCCCATTGGGGTTATTTGATTTATATTTTATATTTATATCTTAAGGCTTTGTTCTTAGCTATCATATTAAAAAAAATCTTATAGTTTATCTTAATAGAACATTTCCGACAAATATTTTTCATTTGATTCTCACAGCACTCGAGATACAGGCAAATGGATACTATTATTTTCATTTTGGAGATGAGAAATTATACTTACTTAGATGACATGTATTGCCTAAGGTAATATAGACAGTAAATGGAAGTGGGATTAGACTGTATTACGGTTGCTAACATTCAGTGAAACCTTCATAAATCAATGCAATTTAATAATAAAAATTAACATTTATATTGTGTATTTAATCTCCTAATCCCTATAACCACATTATAAAGTGCATTTCTAAAATTGCTATTTCACAAACCCATGTCAGAGACTTAAAGAAGCTTAAGGGAGTTGAATAAATTGCCCAAGGTCCCATGGGTGTAATGGTGCAGAGGATCTAAACTACCACAGAACACACATTCTTAGATTTTTACTGCACTTCTTCCCAAAGCAGGCATTTTTTGTTCAGTCGCTCAGTTGTATCTGACTCTTTGCAACCCCATTGACTGCAGCATGCCAGGCTTCCCTATCTTTCACCATCTCCTAGAGCTTGCTCAGACTCATGTCTACTGAGTTGGTGATGCCATACAACCATCTCATCCTCTGTCATCCCCTTCTCCTCCTACCTTTAGTCTTTCCCAGCATCAGGGTCTTTTTCAATGGGGTATTTGTTAAGGGGCAGTTAAGACCATGAAATGCTTTACTAACTGCAGAGTCAGTCTCAGTCTGGAATCAAAGCCAAGATTTCAATTAGATCAGTAACTGGATGGGTAGTGTAATTTGAATTAAAAGGCCTATATTTCTTTGACATTGAAACTTTGATGTGTTTAGTTGCTCAGTCATGTCCTCTTCTTTGCAACACTTTGGGTTGTAGCCCACCAGACTCCTCTGTCCATGGGAACTTTTAGGTAAGAATACTGAAGTGCGTTGCCATTTCCTCCTCCAGGGGATCTTCCTGACCCAAGGATCGAACCCGTGTCTCCTGTGTGTCTTGCAATGCAGGTGGATTCTTTAGATCCTGAGCCATCAGGGAACTGTAATTTGAATAAAAGGCCTGTAATTTCCTTGACTTTGAAACTTTATTTGGGTCCAAATTCTCTTGGTTTCTAAAATATCATTAAAAAATAATCTCAACTCTGATATCATATTTAAATAATTTACTTGACTTTTAAAATGTGCAGTCATAAGCTTTCTTCCCCTTTTAGGATTTGTTCAGGTACCCTGATGAGACTTGAAAAGTTGAAATCCTTGAGTGATGACAGCTTTGTGCCGTTAGCTGATAGCTTTCAGGGTCTGACAGACAATCCAATTGGTTTAACAGTGATCAGACTGTTGAGAAGTTAAAACCACCCTCAAATCACAATGAGATTTGATGAGGAAGTTTGAAAAAAAAAAATAGCCTGCAATTTTTTTCCCTCTGCTCTCTATTGTTGTGTGCCTGACCACAATTTTTCTACAGTTAAATTTATAGATAAACATTTTTCCTTTTCAGAAAGCAATGCTGGGTTAGGAACTTTAGCTGGGTGTTTTATATTGAGCATATTTCTCTGGACTCATTAAAAAGATAAACAGAAATACATAGAAGTCTCTTATTTAGGAGAGTTGCTTGACAGAAAACCTTTGCACAATGACCATTGATTTATTGACCTCTCTGTATAACACTTAAATTGGAGGATTTGGAAGATTTCTTTTAAATCGTTCACTGAATGTTTTTAAAGTAAATTTAATCATCAGAAATATTGAAGGCCTTTACTTGGAATGAGGAAAGACAATTAACACACTGAGAATTGTTTGTGTCCAAACGCTACCATATTTGATATGGTACTTTCACATGTGCTGTCCAGTGAAATATTCAGAGTAACTTTTTATTTTTCAAAGACAACTAATCTTAAATGATTCATTCATATATAGAATCATGCAAGCATTAAATTACTTCCCAGGGTATTGATAAAAATCTGTTTTCTTCTCAACTTCAACATATTAATATATCAAAACCTCAAATGAGTTAGACAGTGGAATAAGTGATTAGACTAATTTATCCTACATGTAGCTAAAAAGCCTAATGTTGAGAATGAGATATGTAAAATTTTATATGTTTATGATTTTTTCCTTTAAAAATTTAATGACAACTTTTAGAATGTCTGCTGGTTTATGTCATTTTTCCTAGCAGCCTGCTCTCCACATACGCTGGACTGACTGAACATGTGTTAAGGGATTGTTTCTGAGAGTCGATTTTAATATAATCAGATGCAGGGTTACAGCATCTGTTCATACTGGAGACTTTATCAACCATCACTGCACAGTGATGGATTTTCTGTGTCTGTGTTTTGATTCAGTTTACTGGTAGATAAAGGGGCAATTTAAATGAAGAGACACACCTTTGATTTTATTAGTGATAGTCTACAGTTATAGAAAAACAAAAAACAAATTAAGATGTCATTTGGTTCATGACAACAAAATTGGAACTGTAATCTGACATTTCCTTGGGACCCCTCTGTTTGATGCGTAATTTTCCTACTTTTTCTTCCTGTTATATAAATTTTTTCTAGGTCTTTCTTATGTAAAGCTAATCCAAAGTCACCTTTAGGTTTAGTTTCCTCATCTAACATGGGAATCTCTAGTTTTCCAGTATTATTTCCAGGTTTCAATTGATACTGGAAGGCCTTAGTATTCTCTAGTAAGGATTGTGTGTGTATATGCTCAGTTGCTCAGTCGCCTCTGACTCTTTGCGACCACATGGACTGTAGCCTGCCAGGCTCCTCTGTCCATGGGATTCTCCAGGCAAGAATACTGGAGTGGGTTGCTATTTCCTTCTCCAGGGGACTTTCCCAACCCAGGGATTGAACCCTTGCCTCTTGTGTCTCCTGCATTGCAGGCAAATTCTTTACTGCTGCACCACGTGTGAAGCCTCCTAGTCAGGATTAGGAGAAAACTAATTCGGAACTTTTGCCAAGGCTCTGGATTATTTGGGTTTGAACACTTCAATACAGTATATGCAATACTGGGGGTGCTTTTTAGGGATTGTAAGTATTACCCTAAAATGAGTTACTGCCATACAAGCAGAGTTCACTAGGTATTCTAGGCTTTAGCGTGCTATTGACTTGAGTGTGTATATTAGTTATATTACCTTGGGCAAAGTGATGTCTTTACCTTTTAAGCCAAAGTCTCCTCAATAAAATGCAAATAGCAGTAATAGTAAAAAAAGCCTCTATTTGTCTCATAAAGATGTAATGAAAATGAAATGATCTAGCTCTATACCTTAATATAGTAAGTGCTCAAGAAACCAAAGGGGCAGAGGGGAGAGGAGGAAGACTGAAGAAATCAATTAACATTGTCTTCATTTTTACTGAGGACCCACTGTTCCCAGGACTGGAAGGCAATTAAACATGCATCTATGGAACAAGAACTGGGAGGAAATACAGCCAAATTGTAATTTATAGGTGGTTGAATTAGAAATGATGGTTTGGTTCTTTTTTATACTTTTCTGTACTCCCTGCATTTTGTACTATTAAATAGGTTACTTTTGAATTTTAGAATTTGTTTTTTTAAAAAGTAGTATAAAATTATGCTTCCCTTTGTAATTTTTTTCCTGTTAATATAGCTCCAGAAACTTTTGAGTTGAGTCTCTTAGAGAGATTTTGCAGGGTGTAGATGCCATCAGTATTGCCACAGGACGAGATGAGAGCTACGAGCTACCCTCAGGAGGTGGAAACACAGCTTAACTATCGGACAAAACTGGTCTGGAGTCTAACCTGTGAAGTCTTGGGGATGCTACTTCATCTCCCTGAGTCAGTCTTCTGATCTGTAAAGTCAGAGTGACAGTGTCTCTTTTGTAAAGTTGTCATGAGGGTTAAATCAAGTGAGCATTCCTATGTGGTGAGCTCAACACAGCCCGGCCCATAAAATATTCATATAACAGTGGCTATTATTATTTAGTGGAAGATCACTGAAGGTCAACTTCCTCTTTTTCCTGGAGAAGCAAATGAGGTACATGGAAGTTACATTACTTTTCTGATATCTTCTGGATAATTAACGAGAGAGCTTCAACTAAAAATCAGGTTTACTAACATCAGTATGTGGCTCTTTCCAACAGACAGGTGTTCTCAGAATTTCTGTCATTGAGTATAATCTTCACAACTTTTTTTATATTCACATAAAACCTGGATATATTTTTTGAACTATTTTTACTTATAGGTACTCTTTTTCACCTACGTAAATTTGTTTAGAAATTGTGCATCATTATCCTAAATAAAAATTCAATATCACTTTTCATATCATAAACAAAAGGTAATTGTAAAATAAATTCAGTGCCACAAAATAATTGTATTATAATTTAGCTAGATATTGTTAGAAGCAAGTTTAATGTCAAAAAGATAATAGCTTGAGAGAGAAGGTTAAGGAGACTAGAACACCTCATGACATCAAGGAATTGGAGCCTTGGTCGCAGGGAACGAGAAAGCAGAAAGATGCGAAGTTACCTGCGTGCAAGTTGCTTCAGTCGTGTCTGACTCTGTGATACCCTATGGACTATAGCCAACCGGGTTCTTCCGTCCATGGGATTCTTCATACTAGAGTGGGTTGCCATGCCCTGCTCCAGGGGATCTTCCCAACCCAGAGATTGAACTCATGTCTCTTGTGTCTCCTGATTTGGCAGACAGATTCTTTATCACTAGCGCCACCTGGGAAGCCTTGAAGTTATGATACATAAGTGTAAGCGACTGGCCATCTGTACTTTGGGTTTTAGAACGGATCAGAAGGGGTGAGGGTAGGGTACAAAGACAGATCATGGAATGAGTCCTTAACCAGAGTAAAATGTCATTTCTCTTTCGGGAAATGTCTGAAACCATCATATGCCTCTCATCAGATTTCCTAAAAGGATCTTATAAAATATGCCTAGTTCATTCTACTTTCTTCCTTGGCCATCCATCCCACTTCTCTCACATCCTAAGATGGCTTGATATCAGCTCTTTTCTGTTCCTTTTATGCTAATGAATGGAACCTGCGTTTTTGTAGCAAGAAGGCAATCCATTTTCAGTGACAGCTTGTAATGAACTGAGAGGCTTACACTATCGAATGCATTTCTGGTGGGAACAATGGGAGTGCAACATACACATCAGTCAAATAGCCAAAAAAGGCCTTTTGCATGCTGGTTAGGGATGTAAATAATGTGTCTACAGGCAGAACAGATGGTGTAAGGCATGTTGGCAAGAAACCTTCTCACCAGAGGTTAAGCTTCCAGAGTTTTCTTAGCAATGTGTGAGTAATTGTTCTCTGTCTCAGTCAATATTTTAGGAAAGTAATTAGAGAAGTACCCCCATGAGAATGTATTATGTTTCTAGAAGTGAGAAGGAAGTAAAGGAAATCATCCATACGACTAAGAGATCAGGGGAGAGCCCCTCTCCTTCCATTTAAAAATCTTTCATTCCTAATCCTTTCACTTCAATTCTCTTCCTCATTTTTCCTTTATATATCTCTTTATATTTTCCTCTCTGATAGATTATCCTTTAATTTTTTAGGTACCTTATCTCTGGCCCTTTCTAATTTCATCTTATTACTGTTTGCAAAAGATTTCCAAAAGAGAAAATTCTACTTTGGGGGAAAAATTGGTTTAAGGAGACTGTAATCAAAGTCTGTGAAATATATGAAAAGGGTGAAGATAAAACAGGTCATCTGAAGTTCTAATATACCAGGAATAAGGTTTTTCACTGAAGCTTAAAAATAGCAGATATAAGATGAAAAAAAATGGATGATTGACATTTAAGGGATATCCTGAGATTTTTCAAGAGTCTGTCAAATTATAAATATCAATGAAGTATAAAGCTACTGACAGAAAATGTGGGAAAAGATATGGAACTGTATGTGCATTTTCTTTAGACTCTTCAGAGTTCTTACATTATAGATTGATGCCAAACTCTGTGAAAGTGGATAGTTGGTTGACTGTTGATGTGAGGATGAGTGGTTTGATAGACATGCAGTTTAATCAGTAAATAAAACTCTGCAAACATTTCTGTGAGACACTTGATGGGAAAAGCATCAGTAAAGCCACTAAAACAATTTATAGTTTTATCTCTTACTTGATGGGTAATTTTCCCAGAGGCTGGAACACTAGCCAAAATGCCATGAATTGCTTTCTTCCTATTTCTCTGTAGATATATCATGATATGTTCACCTTACAGCTATGAGTCCTGCCAAACTAGACATCCTTTAATTTATCTCAAAATTCTACATTGTATAATGAGCCATATTGAACTTATGAGCCATCATTTTCTTGACCTGAATATTCTATTAACAGCATTATCATTTGTTTTTCTTTTTAGAACTTTTTCCTTTTTCCACAAAGAAATAAGTTTGTGTGTGTGTGTGTGTGTGTGTGTGTGTGTGTGTGTGTGCGTGCTGCACATCGTGTTTTCTGGGTCTGGAAGATACTGGTGACTAAATAAGTCTGAATTTCTCCACATACACTTTATTTGCCAATGATGTCATAGTATACCTGAAAATTCTAGAGAATCAAGGTAAATCTGACTCAAACATAAAGGAATATAGAATACTAGCAAGATACAACATCAATGTGAAAAAATCAATAGTGGACATGTACACAAATAACTAGTTAGAAGATACAATGGAAGAGAAAATCCTGTGTGCAATAGTGACAAAAAAGGTGATTTATGTGAGAATAAACTTAACACACGTTCACAGCCTCTATGAAACACTCCTGAAAAATTCAAAAGTATGCTGGAATAAATGGAAAAACATCTTTTGTCCTTGGTTAGCATGTCTCAGCATCATTCAGTTGTCAGTTCTCTCTGTGTTGTGCGGTGCTTAGGTGTTCAGTCATGTCTACCTCCTTGTGATCTGGTGGACAATAGCCCACAGGGCTCCTCTGCCCATGGGGATTCTCCAGGCAAGAATACTGGAGTGGGTTGCCATGCCCTCCTCCAGGGGATCTTCCCGACCTGGGGACTGAACCCAGGTCTCCTCCAATGCAGGGTGATTCTTTATCATCTGAGCCACCACAGAAGCCCAAGAATATTGGAGTGTGTAGCCTATCCCTTTTCCAGGGGATTTTCCTGACCCAGGAATCAAATTGGGGTCTTCTGCATTGCAGGTGGATGCTTACCAGCTGAGCTACCAGGGAAGTCAGTTCCCTCTAAGCTGACATAAATTTAATGTAATCTCAATAAAATTATTAACAATTTTTTTTTACTAGATCTAAATGTGTTGATAAGGAAGTTTATTAAAAATAACTTGCAGGTATAGTTAGGCAGACATTGAAAATCAAGATATATAATTAAATGTGTGTGGTATTGATGCATACATAGACTATTGAAATGCACATTCCAGAAACAGAACCAACTTTGTGTGGAAATTAACTGTCTGCCTAGGTGATGTATTAAATCGCTGGTGTAAAGATGAGCTTTTAAAATAAATGGTCTTAAGACAAATGAATACTTGAAAAAGCATAAATCTATTTCTCATACAACATACAGAAATAAAGTCAAAATATGGAGGAAGCAGTGAAGTTGAAAAAATTATTTTGAAACCATTATTTTAAAAGATTGATTCAAACAAAGTTTATCCATGGCTGTTAAGGCTAGAGAGCAAGGTTTGAGGAGAAACAAGATGTTTGCACAGTCTCCTTTGCTTCCTCACGCATTGTTTATGTTGCAGCTGTGCTTGCAGAAACTAGACAGCACTGTGACCTGGTGATCAAAATCAACAATGCTAATTAGTGGCAGATGGACAGCTTATGCCTTTAGATCTATTACCCTGGGGGCAACAAACAGAAGTCAGAGATGCTCAGTTTACTCAGATGGAAATATTAACAAGGCAACCCCACTTGAGTAACCCTAGGTAATATTCTATATTCTTCAAAGACATCCATGTCACAAAAGACAAAGAAAGGCTGAGGAAATCAAATTGAAATCGAATTGAAAGAAACCTCTTATTTTTAAGAAATACATGATCAAGTATGAAGGGTGAAAAGGGGCATGGTATGCATACCACTTTCAAATGGTTTAGAAAAGAGAGCTATACCCGCACCTGTATTTCATTCAGTTCAGCCACTCAGTTGTGTCCGACTCCTTGCAACCCCATGGACTGCAGCACGCCAGGCCTCCCTGTCTATCGCCAACTCCCGGAGCTTGCTCAGACCAATATCCATTGCGGTGGTGATGCCATCCAACCATCTCATCCTCTGTCTTCCCCTTCTCCTCCCGCCTTCAATCTTTCCCAGCAGCAGGGTCTTTTCCAATGAGTCGGTTCTTCGCAACAGGTGGCCAAATGTTTGGAGTTTCAGCTTCAGCATCAGTTCTTCCAATGATTATTCAGTACTGATTTCCTTTAGGATTGACTGGTTGGATCTCCTTGCAGCCCAAGGGAAATCTGTATTTATATATCTATTGTTATCATCATGTATGTATGTATCTATCAATCATCTATCTACCTGTCTGTCTATATATCTTCTATCTCTCTAGAATAAGAAAATGTGTCAAAATGTTACATTTAATGAAGCAGGGTAAAAGTTAAACAAGAGTTCTTCTTACTATTCTTGTAACTTTTATATAAGTTTGAAATTATATCAAAACAAAAAGTTAAAACACATGAAAATTTAAAAAGTTTATTCCATGGTTATACTGTTAGGTTCTACCCAAGATAGAAAATAAGAAGGAAAAGGGAGAAAACCCCGTCTTCTGAGAATTATGCCAGTTTCAGGAAAGAGTGTCACGTGTGTCACGGCTGTTCTTTTCAATGTCCTGAAAACACTAAACCCAATGAAAATGAAGGACAGTGAATTAAAAAAAAGAAAAGGCAATCACATAAAAAAGTAAAGGAGAAGAATGAGGAAAGCACAGTGTTAGGGTTTTGGAGGGTTGGAAAGCTCATGGCAGAGTGGTAACAGATTCAGTAGACGAGAAAAAGGTATGGCATGGTACGCATGCCATGCCGGCGAGAGAGACTAGATGCAGGTAGATTGAGGCAGCAGCAGCCTGGGAACTCCCTGGAGCTGGTGGATGAAGCACCGCTGAAAGCGGAAGTCATGGCGGCCATGGGTAGGAAGGGACTGAGTATAGGAAGATTGGTTGCAGGCCTGCACGTAAAGCTCTAGGCCCAGAAATCCTATTCTACTCTGCAACATGGACTCACTGCTTCTCCCTTAACCCAAGCAGGAGACTGGGTGTTTGCTCTCTGGAGAGTCTGAGTCAGAGGAACTCAGGGCTTGGCGACTCCATGCGCAGTTGGAACTGTAGGCATTCACACAAGCAGTAAAGCGGGCACTGAATGTCTGCACACCGAACGGTAACGACCTCATCCAACTGATTCCCTTGCCTCTGAGAAAGCAGGCAGCCAAGTCTATAAGGCAAAGGCAGGGCATTGAGACTTTCTTCTGGGGAATCTGACCAGCCCAGGAAGAGAGACTTAGAAGTAGTGAGCATTACATATTCTCAGGAAATTGTTTGGCCCCAGTAATGCTGAAATGATGGAGGCCAGTTGACAAGCCCTGGCTATGCACATTTTTCATGGCTTTGTAAAGAGTTTCTAGCATAAAGGATAGGACAAAACAAGCAAAGTAAGGGGTTTAAAGATGAAAGAGACATTGCACCAAGCTAAAGAAAATCTCAGAAGAATATCATTAATATCTCTAGGCAGAGAAAAGAAGATACCGTCTCCATGGAATAAGAACTGGGTACAACAAAATAGGAACAGAAAATGGCCTCCAGAAACGAAAATATATAGCAATTAAAACTTCAAGAAAAGTTTGGAAGGCAAGGTTGATAAAATTCCCCCAGAGGTAGACTATGAAGACAGAGGTGGAAGAAAAGAAATAAAAGATTAAAGGATTGGCATAAAAGGCCAGATATCCTAATCAGAAGAGTTTCAGAAAGAAAGGAGGAAATAAGGGAGAAAATAATCAAATAAATAATTTTAAAAATTTCCCAGAATCAAAACACATGAATTTCCAGGCTGTGAAAATTATTTGAATGCCCAGTGAATGTCCATTTTTCAAAAACAGGGTAAAGAAATCTATGCATATTACCATGAAATTTCAGAACACATCGACTAAAGGGAAGATCATAAATACTTCTAAATGTAAAAAGGAGTATATTCAGGGAATATAATTGAAAGGCGCTGGATTGCTGAGTAATATCACTGGCTGGTAGAAGACAACAAAGATATACTTAAGCTCTTTGTTGCAAAAATGGGCATAACGTTGTGTTGTTTTGAGTGTAAAATAAGAAAAGCAAGTAAAGTCCCTATGTAGCATTACATTATCTGTTATTAGTAGATAGTGAGTAACTTGAAGATAAGAATCATGCCTTATTCAAGTTGACCTCTTCCAGTGCCAACCAAACCTGCAAGGCTGGGCATATATTAATAGTCACTATGTGTTTGCTGCACCAGAGGGAAGCATGCAATTATACTGAAGCAATTGATAGCCATAGGGGATTTCCAGAAAAGAGTACAAATGGTCTTTGCTGGTCTTATGTGGTAGACTAAGGGTCCCTGGGCTGGAGTTTTTGTTTGTTTTATACACAGTCTTTACAGAAATCTTCTATCATGGTCTCTGGGCAAAACAGTGGCATGAACTAGAATGGAAACCACATATTTTTGGAGCTTTGCCTGCTGATGGCGATAATGTACACAGAACTTCTCTAGTTTGTCCTTTGTGGCTCCTGGAAGAAGTATATGTACATTCACAAAGCAAATAGACTTAAGGAACAAATTATTTATGTGGATAATTTAAAATGATCCTTCCTTCCACTCTGTACACACCAGGATGATTAGTAGTCAGTATCTTTCTGGCACTTCTAGTTAACACAAAAAGGGAGGAAAAAGCAATAAGCTATATATATTAGAAAGGAAGAGAGAACTTCTTTATTACATAGGACATGAAAATTAACCATTTTTAATGAGTTAATAAAATGACTATTTTATCACAGATGGCATGAAAAACTATTAGAAATAAAGATATTTTAGTAAATATAAGTTGCATATATACAACCCAGCAACAGTCCCTTATACAAGAAACAATCTGTTAGAAAAGATAATAAAAAATTCTAACCTACAACACAAAAATGCTGGGAAATAATAAGGATATAATAGTAAACAATAAAATGCAGGAGGCATTCATTTTGATGTCAGTTGCCCCCTTTAGATTTAAAACAGATAGGGCCCCTTCTGTATGCGGAAGGCTACTCAATGGTACCAAGCCCAGGTAGCTCTCAACATCCCTCTTCAAAGGCATCTTCAGAGCAAAAGCCATCTTGATGGTGACAGCGTACCCTGGAGGAGGCTGCCTAGATCTGAAGCCCAGCTTTATGATGTAACAGGCAAATCACTGGTAATTTCTGTCCCTAATTGTCCCATCTGTGAAATCAGGTTAATAATTAACCCCATTCACCTATCTAATAAGATTGCAGTGTGTAAAAGTTAATACATATAAAGCCCTTAAAACAGTTTCTGGCCCATCATAGTTTCCACAAAACTGTTAGCTGTCATAGGATTATCACTGTGTATCCTATTTGACATCTACTGTGTGTTCCTAGAGGATATAGTTTCCACCGAAGGCACTCTGTCAACAATTATAATGACGTTAATCTCATTACCATTTTCTTCCAATATGTTGTTAAGAGGGGATAGGTAGATGGGTGTGCAGCAAAGATGGGTCAAACTCCTAAGTTTCAAGACATTTAGGTATTTTCTCCTCAATGTGCAATTCATCTTTCTACCTCATAAACCTCTGGGGAGAAAACCATAAAACCTCCCTGAAGGTTTTATAAAACTATAAAACCTTCCTAATGGAGAGACATGCTACATGACAAGATGAGAAGATTCAGTATCACAGATATTGTCAATCCTTCTCAAATTGATTTATACATATAATTCCAGTGTGATAAGGGCTCCCTGCCCCACTCCCCTTTTTGCTAACTTAGCAAGCTAATTTTAAATTTTGATTGGAAGGGTAAATGCAGTAGAAAATCCCAAAAATTTTTACAATGCAAGAAGGAAAATGATGGTGTTGCTTTACTATAAATCAAATCAAATAATAAAACTCTAGTAATGGCAAGCTTATTGCTCATGTAGGATTATCCAATATGGTACCCACAGCCATGTGTGGCTATTTACATTTAAATTAATTGAAATTAAGTAAGATGAAAACTTCAGTTTTTAGTCATATCATATTTTGGGTGTTCAGTAGCTACTAGTAGCTACTTCATGAACAGCATAGATACAGACTATTTACAACATCAGAAGTGTTTTCTTAGTGGGACTCTAAAAGCTAGTAAAGGATAAAGGTGGAAATTTAATATAATGGGTAAAAGTGGACTGTTTTCGTAATTGGGAGCAATTTGTGATAGGCTTGGAAAAAATGTTCAATAGATACTACCACTTCACAGTATAAACATAAATTTCAAAGAGTTCCATGTTTTAAGATAAAGATAAGTATTAAAAGAATAAGAGAACATTAAACAAATTTATGATTGAAACATCTTTTAAAGATAAAATATTTTGAAGCATAATGAAAAATAAAACAAGATTACATTAAAAAGAAAATTTCACATAAGAAAGATATAGAGAAAATTAATAGGTGACAACTAGGAAAATTTTGCAACCTAATTGACAAGGACTATTTAAAGAACTCTTGAAGATCAATCTTTAAAAAAGGTAAAGTTTACTATAAAAATGAGCAAAGTACATTAAAAGTCAGTTCAGAGAAGAAAGAATGCACTGAACACTCAAAATATGAGTGAAAGATTGGAAATTAAAAACAATATTGAGATATAATTTTTTTTTTTTTACCTGTTGTATGGTCACCATTCAAGAAAGAGTAGAGACAAAACTTTATTCACGGTGTTGAATGGAACAGAGGTGGACGCTACATATTTGTCAAGAAATTTGGCAAGATATGCCAAATATGCCATTTGGCATTTAAATATGCCATTTGTTGATCCAGAAGTTCCACTTCACATAAAGATGTACTTGTATGTAAAAGTCAACTGCAAGATTACTTTTAATTCACTCCAAGTGGAAGCTAGACTGTAATGTTTATCAAAAAGGAAATGATTAAATTAATTGTGGCATATATGCATATATACTATATATTAGGTATATATGTGTTTGTATATCTGTGCACTGCATCTGTATATACATGTATATATATGCTATATCTATCTCTCTATATAGCAAAAATACTGCATAGCTGCCGGGAGCCAGTATGAGGAATCCCACCCACGGCTGAGGTCATGAGGAAGGAAGCCCGACAAAATGCAAAGGCATGATCTGGCTTCAGGGGTTCCCCCTGAGTTTTCCTGAACATCTACCCCCAAAACCAGAGTTGGCCTGATTTTGTTGTACTGTGTTTTTCCACTCTTCTGACACTCTCTGGAAAAAGTTAACTTAGGGCTTCAGTCTTCTGCATTTGAAAGGAATGTTTCAGCTCAAACCCCCTCTGACGGGTCTTTAACTTGCCTAACAGGTTTCCCTGGACTTTTTACAATTTGTGAATTGTTTATAGCCCCCCAACCATGAGAGGCACAAAGCTTAAAGCATCTTAAAGATACAGAGCCTTTTCTAAGGAGCTAAAAATCATATTGGTGATGGGTTTTCACTGTTGAGTCAATGACTGTTGCCAGGCCTCCATATTCTTTATCTTTTAACACCTGAAGGATATTAATCAATGTAATTGGGATATAGAAAAAAGGAATATAGTAGTTTGATTGTTAGCAACACTAGACTTTTGAGTTAATTACTTTTCTTTTGTTATAAATCACTGTACTCCTTTTACTTGTTGTAAATTGTTGTGTCTCTGCTATGTAAGAATGTAACTTTATTTAGTGCTTTCTGAGAGTGGCACCAGACTTTGGGAAGAACAAGACAAATAAATCTTCTGGTTGACAAACCCTTATCAGAAAAGGGCCATAAAATGTTAATTGGCCCTCTGTCCAGATGATGATGTAAATCACCTAAGACTTGTGTATATAACTAGGTATGCAGAGAGAAAGCCTGGTCTCGATAAGAGTCAGGGCTGCTGATGCTGCATAATTTTATATATTATCCATTGATCTCTATGTAAAAAAAAAAGGTATAAAAGGCCTTTCTGGACAATAGAGGATGGGCCAGTCACTGGACTGGTTTCCCCCTTGTGGTCTATTCTCCTTCTCTCATTTTCTGGCTGAATTCCCATCTGGGGCGTGGAGGCTCACCATGTCTACTTATTTGCCCCGGCTTCTAAGATCCACGCGAGAGGAAGCCCAAGGTGGGGCACCCCCCGCCTCCCCCCACTATTCAAGAGGATGCTGGTGGCCTAACGTAGATGGCGCAAATTCCTTGTCTGGAACTTTATTGGCTTTCCACGTAAACCAAGTTATTCAGCCTCTTTTCTCTACTAAATTTTCCTACTATACTATTTTTCTTAATTTCTTTTATATAATTAAATAAACAAGTTTTCCTCACCTACGCTGTCTTCCCTTCGAATTCCCTGGATCCACCGGGGCTGGACCCTGGCACATAGCCATGAATACAGTGAGGTAGCTCTGCATGTTTCTGTAATTAGAAATGTCCTCAATATAGAGTATTACCCAAATTTTGTTAAAATATATGTTTGTATGCACACACATATGTGCATACACATGCACACACATGTGTGAGTTCCATCCCTGGGTTGGGAAGATCCCCTGGAGGAGGGCACAGCAACCCACTCCAGTATTCTTCCCTGGAGAATCCGATGGACAGAGGAGCCTGGCAGGCTAAAGTCCATGAGATCGTAAAGAGGCAGACACGACTGAAGTGACTTAGCATGCATGCACATACACACGCTTTCTCTCTCTAACATGCATTATTTTTCACATGCTTAGACATAAGTTTGGAGGACTTGAAACCATACTATTTCTGACATGCTATTTTGAAAATAAAAATACCTGTGTAATATAATAGGAGAATGGACTTATTAGATGCAAAGAAAATCTTCTGGCCAGCATGGGAAAGAGAGTATAAAAGTTTTCAAAAAATAAATGTGATCTGGTTGAGGTCAGCATGATATAATAGATAGATAAAATACTATGAAGGTCTATATGGAGGCTCAATTAATTCTATCTTGGGGGAGACAGGAAAGATGAAGGAGTCACAGAGGATATTTAATATCCTGAAATGAAGACTAGGATCTTATTGTTCCTTTTTCACATCAAAGAACCAAGGCGCTAGAGGATTTTTGGAAGCACTTAGCCCAACATCTGGCATATAGAGTGCTCAAGTAAGGAAGGGGGGCATTCCAGGTTGGTGGAACAAAATTGGCAGTTCCAGTGGTGTGAATGTTACTGTTTGCATGGGGCAAAAGTAATTAGGTGACTGGTATTTGGATTTGTGTGAAAGGCTGGGAGTCAGGGAAGATGGAGAAGAGAAAGGACAATAGCAGGTGTTGAAAGAGAGCATGTGATTGGAATATACAGGGTGTTATATTCCTTGCTAATGAGTTTAGACTGCATCCACTAAGCACTGGAGAGACAGTCAAGGGTTCTGAAGAGTGATGAAGTAAGATCAAACGTATATTTTGGAAAGACAACTTTGGTGGCAGGATGGAGGGTGATCTAAAGAAGGAGGAGACTACAAACTCCTTAGGGTGTTATTGCAAGTGTGCACACCAGGTGGAGGGGAGTGACAGTGGAATGTAGACAGGAGAACCTCCAGAGATCGCGTCTGCAGAAGCTATAAATGCATTCCATTCTCCTCATAAGGTGGCTTGGCTACTCCTAAAGTATTTCTCACGATGGCTTCCCTGTCGTGCTTATTGTCTATTGCCCTTCTGCCAGGTTTCTCTTTAATGAGTTGCCTGCCAACAATTGAGGCTACAGTGGCTTTTTGAAATACCATAAAGCTTGGAAATGTTATTGAATTAAACATTAATTAATCAGTGACTCCTAAAACATTTAGATCCTTTTTGGCCAGAGCGAGCTAAATATCTTAGTGTAGAGTACAAATACACTGTAATTATAAAGAGTATGAAACAATTTAACTAATGATTTGGGGCAGGTTTAAATTTAGTTTAATGGAAATTCATTACTGTTTGACTTGGATCAGTATTGTTCTTTCCTTTTTAAATAAAGGAAGAAAAGGAGTACAAACAAAGGCACCAAAGGTCACTGGTGAGTTCCTTCTAGGTAGCACTATTCTAGGAATCATATGGGGATAGATTGCTGCTGCTGCTGCTAAGTCGCTTCAGTCGTGTCCGACTCCGTGCGACCCCATAGACGGCAGCCCACCAGGCTCCCAGGCCTTGGGATTCTCCTGGCAAGAACACTGGAGTGGGTTGCCATTTCCTTCTCCAATGCATGAAAGTGAAAAGTGAAAGTAAAGTCGCTCAGTTGCGACTCTTTGTGACCCCATGGACTGCAGCCCACCAGGCTCCCCCATCCATGGGATTTTCCAGGCTAGAGTACTGGAGTGGGATGCCATTGCCTTCTCCGACAGGGATAGATTACCTTCTTCTAAATGGTCTGTATTGTTTTATGCACTTTGTTGTTGAAGAATCTAGCCAGGATGCCTGTTTTAAAATTTTTTTCCAAGAAGGAATGTACATGGGAAGAGAAATTGAAGACTGCCTGGTTGCTGTATCATTTTCCTCTCTGGGAACCACCGGATCCTTAGCCCTTTCATAAGAAACCACCATGGCGATAGTTCCCACTGTGGTGACTGCCCTTCACAGTTACAGTGTTTATGGAGTGACTCGTGGGCTAGGGGCTGGGGCAGGAAAGCCAAGAGACTTGAGACTCAGTCTGGGCCCTAATGGAGCTTGCAGTTTAGACAGTGAGACAAGACTAACAGGTGAGGAACAGGTAACTCAGTGTGAAGCTCCCAGAGGAGGGGCTCTGCATACTTTTTTTCACAGCATAAAGATATTACATAGATTTCAGTCTGCATTTGGCTCTCATGATGGATGGCTCAGCCAGTGTGAAACTGACTCTGGACTGGAACCACTGAATGAGAGAATGCCTTACCGGGTCCCAAGTTGCATTCATCTTAAGGCATTCAGAAGCTGGAAAGATTGACAGAGCCGAGAAGAAAAGGCTCAATGCATACGGGGCACTGAGTGGAAGGATGAAAGTGTCTAAATAGGCAGGATCTGAGGAAATTTACATCCTCCTCTCTTTCAGATTTGCGGATACAAATGCTGATGTGATGCTCTTCAGGTCCTTAAAGCAAAATCTGGATTGGAGCAAAACACTTCAGTACTATTTCTCAACAAACATATACTGAAAACCTGCTTTGGTATAACTGCTGAGCTAAGCAGAAGGGCAACAGAGACGTGGAAGTCCTGACGCCTGTCCTCGAAAATCTTTTTGGCTGAAGGTGGAAGATCTGACTTAGCATCTTGGTATTTCCCACATCTATTGGACAACATCCTGTACATCTGGCCAAGGTCAAGCACTAGCAGGCGGTTTTCTGTATTCAAGGGAAACTGGAGTGAAGCATATGAACTCTTAGTTAACCAGTCATTAAGCTGGTTAATCACTCCATGCTCATGTTACTCCTCTGGGTCTCCTTGAAAAGTCTGCTTGAACTTGGGCAAACGGCCTTCAGGCTTTTATTTTGCTGACTTCAGTGACTCTGGGTATGATGCTCTAGATTCTCAGAATGCTCATTTTTCTTCTTTTCAAAACCTAATCTCCCCAATATCCACTAAAGAGTGGATATTTTAGAGGAACTCTAAAATATTAAGATAAAATATAAATATAAATTGTTAAGCTTCAAGAACAATGGTTTGGATATTCATTGATGTTTTGGATGACTTACAATTTAAAAATGTGCTCCAGTGGAAAAATACTTAAATTAATTTAAATGATTAATACTTACATGTTTAAAGGGATTCAGAATTACTATCTTATTTCTACAAAGTAATAAAAAAATTGTTACAAAGATCTGTTTAATTTTCATTCCTAATTCAGCCATACTATAATTTCAAAGGCATATCTTTATAATTCATCATCTCCCAAGTGGAATATAAGTGGAAGTGCTATGCAGCAACTTCTAGGGAGTTTCTTAAAAGAAAATATGAGTGTCTTTCAGGATACTTTTTTTTGTTCCTTCCTACTGTGTGCTCCCTGGCTGGAGTTCAAGCAACCATTTTGAAATTTGAGGCAGGATACTAAGGATAGTGGAGCAGCAGATAGGAGAAGGGTGACCTGCCAGTGCGGAGCTGCCTTCCCAGTCCTGCACTGCTTCACTCTGAATTTCTTCCACATGAGAGGAAAAAAACAGAGAAATATGCTGCATTTCTTTTTTAAAAACAATTTTTATTTACTTATCTTTACTGTGTTGGGTCTTCATTTCTGCTTGGACTTTTCTCTAGTTTTAGCAGGTGAGGGCTACTCTCTAGTTGCAGTGCATCGGCTTCTCATTGCTGTGGTTTTTCTTGTTGTGGAGCACTGGTTCAGACGTGAGTTTCAAGTAAGTTGTGGTTCTTGGCTGTAGAGCACAGGCTCACGGGCTTAGTTGCTCCAAGGCACACGGGATCTTTCCAGATCTGGGATCAAACTTGTGTCTTCCGCATTGGCAGATGGATTCTTCACCATTGAGCCACCAGGGAAGTCCATCTTTTGCATTTCTATACCATAACATGAATAGTCAGAAAGAGAGATCAAGGAAACAGTCCCCATTTATCATTGCATCAAAAAGAATAAAATACCTATGGATAAACCTACCAAGGGAGGCAAAAGAGTTGTACTCTGGAAACTATAAGATATTAATGAAAGAAATCAAAGATGACAAAAATAGACAGAAAGATATACTGTGTTCTTGGATTGTAAGAATCAGTATTGTCAAAATGACTATACTACCTATGGCAAACTACAACTTCAATGCAATTCCTATCAAATTACCAATGGCATTTTTCATAGCACTAGAACAAAATTATTTTTAGTTTTTGTGGAAACAAAAAAGACTCTAAACAGTTTGTCAAAAAATGCTTGAGAAAGAAAGTTGGAGCTGGAGGAATCAGGCTCCCTGACTTCAGACTATACTACAAAGCTATAGTAGTCATTTTTTAAAAACACTCTTTTGGGTTCTTTCTTACGAGTCAAATCTAATCCTGATTAATTTACTTCCTTATGCTTTTGTCCTATTCTTGCCATTCTCGGTGTTATCAGTCTCACAGGTGACTAAACAGTAATATAATGGGGGCAGTGTAGTGGAAGGCTTAGCAAAACAGGCTTTAGAACAATTTTTGTCTTATTCTTTGCTCGATAGCTAGCTTTGGGGCTACCCTAGCAGCTCAGATGATAAAGCATCTACCTGCAATGCAGGAGACCAGAGTTTGATCCTTGGGTCAGGAAGATCACCTAGAGAAGGAAATGGCAAACCACTCCGGTATTCTTGCCTGGAGAATTTCATGGACAGAGGAGCCTGGCAGGCTATGATCCATGGGGTTGCAGAGAGTTGGACATGATTGAGTGAATAACACACATAGCTAGATTTATCTTTCTGTGTCTTAGTTTCTTTATTGTTAAATGTGGACCTCCTGAATTTATTGACAGGAATGAATGAGATAATGCCTTTGAAAGACTCATATGCGTAATGTCTGATGGCAAGTGCTCCATAAAGAGTGGCATTGTTTGATATTATTGTCTTGCTTATTTTGACCAAGTGGAAAGATCTTAGAACAAATGCTATTGGACATGATATACTAATTCAGTGATTTATTAATACTAAATAGTAACCTGCCATTTGGGTTTCACTGGTGGTTCAGTGGTGAACAATCAGCCTGCTAATGCAGGAGACATGAGTTCAGTCTCTGGGTCAAGAAGATCCCCTGCAGAAAGAAATGGCAACCCTTACTCTTGCCTGGGAAATCGGATGAACAGAGGAACCTGGCAAGCTACAGTCTATGGGGTCACAAAAGAATTGGACACGATTTAGTGACTACACAATAACCTGCCATTCACATTCTTCTCAGTGTAATAATTTTTATATATTCACAAAAATTGTATACTTGGCATCTTTATATTTACATTTAAAGGTGCCCACATTTATGCTGTGCTGTGCTTAGTTGCTCAGTCATGTCACACTCTTTGTGACCTCATGGACTGTAGCCTGCCAGGCTACTCTGTCCAGGAGGAAAGTCTCCAGGCAAGAGTACTGAAGTGGGTTGCTACGCCCTCCTCCAGGGGATCTTCCCAACCCAGGGATGGAACCCAGGTCTCCTGCATTGTAGGTGAATTCTTTTCCATCTGAGCCACCAGGGAAGCCCAAGAATACTGGAGTGGGTAGCCTATCCCTTCTTTAGTGGAGCTTCCTGACCCAGGAATTGAACCGGGGTCTCCTGCATTGTAGAAGGATTCTTTAACAGCGGAGCTACCTGGGAAGCCCTGCCCACATTTATAGGCTATATTAAAATCACAGGGTTTCTGTGTGTATGACCATGTTGTACATGTTGCTATGATGTATTTCTCAAAATATTTTTCTGTCGTAGTCTTGGATACGGTCTTTCTTTGGCAATGCAGCTTTTTATACCAAAGCCTTATATTACCTTGTATAATATTTACCATCCCTAGAGGACTATTCTACTTTTATGCACTAGACATTCTTTATGGAAACATAAGCCTGTGAAACAAAAATATTTTGCAGTCAATTTCAGTAGCCACCAGATTAAAATTTGGACATTCAGTTGAGCACTTAAGTCAAATCTCTCACTCTATTTTTTTTTGTTTTCAAGAATTCTTTAAAATTAAAAAAAATTAATATATTTATACCAATAGAATACATGACTGAAATCTGCAATATATTTCAATTATCTTATTCTTTACAGCAAAATGTTTTTTATTTTGAAGTCAGCTTTCACTTAGCTCTGTAATTATTGATGCCTCATCTATAACTGTGACCCAATAACTCTAGCAGATTTCCTCATTCCTGTAGCCAAATTTTCTTCTTTTCTGCTTTTCTCATATCACTTCCCCATTTCTCTCATACACATAGTCACACAGAACTTGATCAAGTCATACTCTTGCTCAAAAACTTTGGTTCACATAACACTTTTCTCCTGGCTGTCTCTCTATTATATTTTCTTTTCATCCAAATGAATGCCATCAGGTCCATGAAACATGATGCCTGCAGCCAAAAGTGATATTTCACTGTTCTGTCTTCCCTTGTCAGAGGGGAAAAATTCCAAATCATATATCCTTTAGAATTATTACATTTTGCCTCAAATTGTGCAACTTTCTTATTCATAAACCTGAAAGTGAACAGGAGTGAGCTAGGCTCCTCTTGGCCTCTGCTATGTTGAATGTTTTTTTTCCCGACAGGAAAGTGGTAGGAAAGGAGGTTAGAAAACAAGGACCCAAAGCTGTAAGCAGAGGCAAAATTCATGAACTGCAAAACTGGAGGAGGCAGAGAAAGAAACTGAAATTGGAGTTGACCCAAAGTTTAAGTCTTCTTGGATTAACGACCAAGTGAGTCAGAAACTTGAAGGAAATTGATAGTGTGTCTTGGGAAATCACTTTGATTTCCATCCACAGTTTTATGGCTTTCTGTCACAGGCTGGCAGTACCAGTGGAAGGTGGTTGCTGGAATTTCTGAGTAGAAATCCAGTAAAATAAATTAGCTATATAGTTTTAAATGGCCTTAGAAAAATTTTTCTCCCCATTTTCCAAAACAAAACAAAACAAAACAAAAACAAAACAAAACAAAACAAAACAAAAAACAAAACAGTGTGCGTGGTATGACATTATTAGCAGGAGAGGCACATGGTGTCACTAATTTGGATTGTCTCCCAAATGGTGCCTTTGGACCTGCTCTTTGGGTTCTATCACATTCCGTATGTACTGGGTGGCTAGCAGCCTCTTCAGGCAGTGACAAGATGGAGGGAGACTCAGCAGTGAGCTAGCAATGGAAACCCTGTTGTTATGGAATGGTGGGATTTGCAAGGTTAGCAAGCTGAATGTGGGATTTGAGCCAAGAGGATTATTAGTATTTCTTCAAACTGCAGGTTCTGTGTGTCCTTTCAAGGTGCCCTAAATTGGGGAATATTCATGGGCCACAGGGTGGGTTTCTACAGAAGGTAAGAGTGAAGGCTCTGTGGGGGTTTCTGTGAACAGACACCTTACTGCCTGGAAGCATGTGTTTTCTCCATCAGTGTTGCAATCTCCTAGTGCTCTTGGACTGTAGTGGTAGAGTGAGTGTGTAACTATTTCAACAGAAGATTCAAAGCAATTTGGATTCTTTCCCCATAGTTTGTCCTTAGGCTCCTCTGTCCATGGAATTCTCCAGGCAAGAATACTGGAGTGGGTTGCCATTCTCTTCTTCAGGGGACCTTCCTAACCCAGGGATTGAACCCATGTCTCCTGCATTGCAGGCAGATTCTTTACCATCTGAGGCATAAGAAAAGCCCAAGTGACTCTTACAATAGTCTCCTAACTGATATGCTTCTAGCTCCAGCCTTCCTTTCACCCCTGTGATGCTTCCTTTGTCCTGTTGGGTTGTCTTTGTGAAAGGTAATGGTTCATCATTGCCTAGAGTAACTTGGCCATGTATCTTAAGGTGCCATTTGCCTACATGCCTTGTGAAAAACAATCTTTTATCGGGAAGACTGAGTAGGATAGATAGCCTGTAGATTATGTGCCAGTACAGAATAAGGTGGAAGACTTGGTGGAAAGCATGGCCCTTCACACTCTGGCTCCTCACTTTATGCGATAGCTCCATTATTTGTATATCCTGTGTGTCTGTTCCTATTGGCTGTTTTTGTTTCCTTGGTTTGCAGTCACATTGCTCTGTTCCTCAGAAGCCAGGCTCTTTTCAGTTGAATAATGGATTTTGTAAAATTTTAACCTAATTTTGAAATCTAGGATCATTTTATCATATGAAAGACAATTTATATTTATTTCTAAAAGGGAGATTTAGCAACCTAAATTTTTAACCTAATTTTGAAATCTAGGATCATTTTATCATATGAAAGACATAATTTATATTTATTTCTAAAAGGAGGATTTAGTAACCAGACTCTCAGCTCCTTTTTGAGAACTGTCAGATACCCCTGGTAGAAATATAGCTTCAAATACCAAACTTGACAAACTGGGTTTATTTCTTCTGCTACCTAGTCTTCACTGACTCAATACTCTCTTATGTTCAACCACTTTTTATGGTCTAGAAATTCTGGTTATATGCAGTCAGTGAGTTGGTCTACTATTACCAGAAATAGAAGTATGAGTAGTTAATTTTTAACACACTGGGAAAATGGCACTAAATCCTCAAAAGTGAAAAACACAGTCTTCTCTTGTTATTTGGTGAAGAGGAAACATGAGAAAACATTTGCAGATTATTCCCAGCTCCATTCTTAACCAAATAATTTATCAATAATTTAAAGAGATGTACTAGTAATTGTGATTATTACATCCAAGCAGAGGTATATACGAATATGAGTTGTATCTCTCTATCCTCTTATATTTTCTTTTACTATATATGTTTAACTGAGAAAACTATATCTAGAATCCCAACCACAATAAAATTTTTTGATGGTTTATTAATAACATTTCAGTCTCAAAGTAATATTTGTGAATACAAATGTTCTGTAGACACTCTTAGTAACTAGAAGTGAAGGAAGGTGTTTCCGGTGAGGTTCATGTAGGCACATGAAGTTAGCTGTCACCCTCTTGCTAGGCTCCTCTGTCTACTCAGGGAAGATGCCATTTAATAGTCAAGAAATTCTCAGAGAAAAGACTCTAAAATTTTCCTGATTTACTAGGGTTCTGCATATAACTGGGGTTTAGGAATAATACATAGACATGGTTGAGGGATTGAGACTCTACCTACCAAAGCTGTATAGCAAGGAGGCGCCGTACAATTCTGAAGAGCAAAGTCATATGAGTGGGTAAAGAATCATAATAGAGTAGGCCAGAATGAACAGGATTTTCAGTGTAGCACATGGACTGTGCCTGATTGGGCTCTAGTACAGGCACTCTCAGATTCTGGTGGACCAGACAGTCATGTTTCTTTGCTGTGGAATTCACTCTCTTAAAGGCTGAGCACAAAGAGAAGAAGATGTTTTCTTATGATTGAGGACTGGGTGGAAACTGGAGGTGTGGCAGCAAGATGGCGGAAAGCTCAAGACATGGATACTGACTGGAGAGTGAAGGTAATTCGCTCCCCCAACGACGTTAGTGGTGCTAGGTAGAATGTAGATGCCGGCAGAGAGGACTTCACACGACCTGAGGTAAGCAGAGCAATGATTAGACCACGGAGCAGAAACCCATGGAGAATTTTAGTCAAGAGAGGGACTGCCAAGCCACAGTACAGGGACTTGCATTCTGTGTGAAATGCTGTTCTTCTTACCTGTTGGGGACTGTTATGGAGTAAATGTTTGTATCCCTCCAAATTTATGTGTTGAAACCCTACCCCCAGGGTGAGGGAGTTAAGAGGTTAAACCCCTGGGAAGCAATTAGGATTAGATGAGACGATGAGAACTGAACCCTCATGAATGGAATTAGTATGCTCTTAAGAGCCGCAAGAGAGCTTCCTTGGTGGCTCAGAGGGTAAAGTGTCTGCTTGCAATGCGGGAGACCTGGGTTCGATTCTTGGATCAGGAAGATCCCCTGGAGAAGGAAATGGCAACTCACTCCAGTACTCTTGCCTGGAAAATCCCATGGACAGAGAAGCCTGGCAGACTACAGTCCATGGGGTCGCAAAGAGTCAGACACGACTGAGAGACTTCACTTCACAAGAGTCACAAGAAAGCTTGCTCCCCCTCTCTGCTCTCTGCCATGTGGGGAAACAGAGAGAAGTCAGAAATCTGCAGCCTGGAAGAATGTCCTCACCAGAACTCGACCATACTGCACCCTTATCTCAGATTTCTTGTCTTCAGAATTGTGAGATATAAATTTCTGTTATTTATAAGCCACCTAGCTTATGATACTCTGTTATAGAAGTCCAAATTGACTAAGATAGGCATGTTGATGTATGGCAAAACCAATACAGTATTGTAAAGTAAAATGAAGTAAAATAAAAAAATAATAAAAAAATAGGGGAAACTGAGGTTCTTTACTTAAAAGGTTAAGATCCTTAATACAGGTTTATTGTGCATGTGTGTGTTTTCTCAGTCACTCAGTCATGTTCAACTCTTTGCAACCCCATAGACTATAACCCACAGGCTCCTCTGTCCATGGAATTTTCCAGGCAAGAATACTGAAATGAGTTGCCATTTCCTCTTCCAGGGTATCTTCCTGATCCAGGGATTGAACCTGCATCTCTTGCGTCTCCTACATTGGCAAGTGGGTTCTTTAACACTGCGCCACTTGGGAAGCTGGATTAAAGGCTATTAAGGAGGTTTAATTAGAATATTTGAGTGGGCAGATGATGAGGGACATTTTGTTATACAGGTAAGTATCCCCAAGGACTGTCAGATCCAGGGGAAGATAATCCTAGGAAAATCAGAACTTCTTGCACACCAAGTAAGTGGTGATTCAGAATATCTCTAAACAGTGACCAAAGAAGCCCAAGCCCTTTGTAGTACAAGAGAATATTAAGAAGATATATATTGTCTTGACAAACACTTCAGCTTTATCCTTAGCAAATGCGCTGATGTAGACAATTCATTGCAAATTTTGATCTTTCTTTTAAAACTATCTTTAGTTCCCATGAGCATTGTTTGTAAGAGAAGGTGATTGGCATTTTGAATTTATTCAAAGATAAATAGGTATTTTTTACTTCTTAAATGCTATTTCTTTTGCTATTTTAGTCATGTCCAACTCTTTGTGACCTCATGAACTATAGATGCCAGGCTCCTCTGTCCATGGAATTCTCCAGGCAAGAATACTGGAGTGGGTAGCCATTCTGTTCTCCAGGGGATCTCCCAACCCAGGGATCGAACCCAGATCTTCTGCATTGCAAGAAGATTCTTTACTGTCTAAGCCACCAGGGAAATCCATTTCTCTTGTAAGTAAGTTGTATACTGGTAAATATTATTTTGTGAACCGAGAAATGTATACAGTCCTTTGGGGAACAAATTGCACAGGTGTCTATATTCATTCTGTTTGTCCAGAGGGTGTGAAGTCACAGTAAATGACCAAACACCACTGCAATAGCTTTTCTGCAGAGTCAAAGAACTAAGGTCCAGTGCAGAAACAGACTTCCTTAGAAGTGATAAAAGAACCATGTGGTTTTCTTGAGGCCTGTAGGTGACCTTCTCAAATCTTGCTCTCATTAACAGAGTGGAGAGAAAACATTCAGATAGGCACTACACAATTAGAATCAACTTGCATGTAAAATTGATGATTTCTCTTCTTTTATCTCAGAAAGAAGCTGTATTGTTACTGATAATGTAGAGTGGTAAAATACTTTGTGCTTAATACTTTGTATCTCAGTTCTAGAGACAGAGAAGTCAGGTAAGGATACAATCATGGCAAATTTAAGGGGTAGAAATGAGGAGTTCACTAAGAACTAAGATGATGAGAGTTTCCTGGTGCCACGATAGTCAAGGTACCAAGAACAGCAGGATGAGAAGCCAATGGTAGAAGGGCTGAAGACAGGCAGTGTGGTATCTCATGGAATTCTAAATGTAGGTTTATCTGGTCTTTACTCATGCTACTCCTCCCTTTAAAAAATATTTGTCTATCTATTTATTTGGCTTTGCAGGATCTTAGCTGTGGCTCATGGCATCTTCTTGCATCATATCATGTGGCATGTTTTGTTGCAGCACAAGGGCTCTCTAGTTGCAAAGTGTGATCTTACTTGCTCTGTGGCATATAGGATCTTTGTTCCCTGATCAGGGATTGAACTCATTCCCCTGCATTGGAAGGCAGATTCTTAACCACTGGACCATCAGGGAAGTCCCCATGCTGGTACTTCTTACTAATTCTATTTGCAAGCTTTTGAATTCAGTAAGCCTTAGTTCCTTCTTTTGCAAAATTGCAATAATATTAAGTCTATGCTTGTATTATATTAAATAATACTTGCAGAGTCCATGGTTTATTGTTTTGTACATATTAAACTTTTCTATAATATCAATAAAAACAACAAAAATAAAAATTACTATTGTTAACATAGAGACTTCCCTAAAATTTGATTTTTGAAGAGGGAAAGAGGAATGTCAATAATCCTTCCTTAAGTATTTCAGGATGAGTAGGAAGAAGGAAGAAATGGTACAAATAAAGCCACATGGGATGATGAGAACAGTATTTGTTATTTAGCTAATCTGAGAAATGGTGTTATCAGAATATTTTGGTGAGATCTTGAGTTAGAGATGGAATCTGTGAACTTTTACTTCTTGCAGATAATTAGTGTCTTGGGAGCAAGATTATAAAGAAGAATTGAAAGACTGTTGTCAAGAAGCACCTAGGGGTATACAAAATTACTCTACTATTCCAACTCAGAAATGGAGGATGTAAGAATGACCCCTGGCAAAGAGAGATTGTCTGAAAATGCATCATGAAAGGGCAACATTCCCCAAAGGAGCTAAGAAATGACATTCTTGAAGTATTTTTTCTTGATGAAACTATATTTGTAAAGGTAGTATTTTTCTATTTTGCACAACTGAGCAAAAAAAAAAAAATGTGTCTAACAACAAACATTTGCATAAGGGAAGCGAGGGCTTGGACCCTCAATACAGAACCAGACATAGCATCTGCTCTGAAGAAACATAGAGAACATAAGTCATTTTACATCCAACAGTGCATTGCCCTGGCACTATGTTTATTTGTCTGATAAAGCTGTAAACTAACAAGACTAGAAATGCTCTTTTCATGCTTGGAAAGGCAATCTAACTTCATACTAATTTGGAAGTTTATATGTTATCTGTTCTCTGATGTGGAAGTTTATCCAAAAGCAATGCCATTCTGATCTGATTATATATTAGGGGTAGGAAAACATCCATCTGTAACAGTTTTTATTATTTTCATCATATGATATGAAATATGATGTCTGATAACAGAAGACACTGTATATAGGTAGGTGGTCATTTCCCTGGAAAAGACCATCTGCCTACCTCTGTACAACATGGTTGAAGAAGCATAAAGTGAAGAGCTAAATCCCTTTATACTCTTGAATACCAGATGCCTTATGACATGACTGATGGTGGGGTGAAACCCACCCCAGTGCCTATCCAGCGGGTAAGACATTAGGTAGTAGGCAAAAGAACCAGCTGTCAGGAATCTGAAACACTATGGCATTTTAGAATTTCATCATTAACATTCAGCATGAAGCTGAAATTTTTAGATGAGTGATTTTATGAGCGACCTTAGAAAAATAACGACACAGGCAGAATGTAGCTGATTGGTATATTAAACTAGATATAGCCAGCTCTTTAAAAACAATATATTCTTCACTTTTGGAATCAAATCAGTGCTTCTTTCCTTGGGGAATCATGAACTTAGGGTTAAACAGGAGTGGCGGACCAGGAACTCAAGAGTGAGCCATTGTAACCCTGCACGTGGATAAGGAATGCTCTGTAAACCTGAGCAATACATTCAGCCTTCACTGCAAATGCAAGTATTCCAAGGGCAGGCACAAGCATTTTATGATGCTTGACAGGACATTGAGGGCAATGAAAATGAATAACAATGATTATTTTTCAGAGACCAACATTTCACTTTGGCTGAAGTATTTTAATCTGTTGTCCTATTAGAGAGCATATGAGGGATGAGCTTCTCATTTTTGGCTACAAGTCTTGGCTGGCTATTGGGACAATCTGTTATTTCTGGCTATTGCTCTGGGGGTAAGTTAATGCCAGCCATTTCGAGTTCACTAAAATCTAGACTCGCATGGAATGGTAGTTTTCTGCTTCCAAATGACCAGTTTGCCATCCTTTGCAGCATAAGCAAAAAAGAATTATCTTTCTACCCCTTGGCCTTGCTGGAGCTGTGGGCCGGCAGCTCGCATTCTCTACGTTTTCTTGAGCTCAATAGTTTACAGCCATCTGTCTTTGTACCGGGCTTCCCTGGTGGCTCAGACAGTAAAGAATCCACCTGTAATGCGGGAGACCTGGGTTCGATCCCTGGGTTGGGAAGATCCCCTGGAGGAGGGCATGGTAACCCACTCTAGTATTCTTGCCTGGAGAATCCCATGGACAGAGGAGCCTGGTGGGCTACAGTGTATAGGGTCACAAAGAATAGGACACAACTGAGCGATGGTCTTTGTATCATTAACCTATCCAATTGGACACCAAACCCCTGTTTTCTGCATCTGCTCTGGTAAATGATGTGCATTCGGAGGCATTCTGATGATATGTGGGTCTAATGACAGCTCCCTGAGAAGAGATCTGGGTGGAGACTATCTCTCTGAGAATCTCAAGCTGCGGCAGATTTTGGCCCTCTGGGGGCCCACATAGGGATCAGATCAGGGCGATCCTTGATTATCCTATAGGAACAGCAAGACAAAAGAAACATGCCCTTTTTACTGGCCATTGGATGAGATCAGAACACAAGGAAGCAAAGAGAAAATCCAATGGAGACTGCAGCAATTGTGCAGATTTGGTGGAAAATGAGAGCACAGAAGGTAATGGCAACAAACAGTGAGCAGTGGGAGTGAAGATCCCTGCTCTCCTTTTCTCTTCCTTGTTCTGCCCATGCCTCATCATGCACTGTCTCCCTATGCTCTGCTCATGGTGTTTGGACAGAGATAAGCAGATAAAACCAACCCATGGTTTCTTGGAAGACCTTACCCAACTGCGGAAGCAGGACTTGCACCCACCAAAAGGAGAGAAGGCAGGACTCTGAGCACAGAGCTGAAATAGATTTTGCTGTTGGCTCTCCAGAATTCTATAGCAGAATTTTAAGCAATGCTGTCAGGTGAGATTACCTTGAGATATTGCATACTGTCCCAAGAAAGAAAGAAAGTGACAGTGGTTGTATGTGAAACCAGGAAGAGATATAGCCACTTTCCTATTTATTTATTCAACTCTTTAACATAAGTTTATTATTTAATTATCTCACCTCACTTGCTGCTGCTCAGCCATTTCAGACTCTGCAACCATTTGGACTGTAGCCTGCCACTGTCCTTTGTCCATGGGATTTCCAGTTACGAATACTGGAGTGAGTCGCCATTTCCGTCTCCAGGGGATCTTCCTGACTCAGAAATGGAACCCGCGTCTCCTGCATCTCCTGCATCTCCTTCATGGCAGGAGGATTCTTTATCCACTGAGGCTTGAGGAAGCCCTATTTAATTGTAATTAAGCTTAATTATTAGTTTTAAATTATTTTATGCCATAAATTTTAATTTTATTTTATAATTATTTTATTGTTCATTAAAAAAAATTGACCATTAGAAATCCTTCCTGTCTTGCATGGAGGCTTATGTTTTCTCCACCCTAGCCCTGGAACCTACCACTTCTCTAAGGGGTCCTAGTCTTCTTTATTGGAGAATGATGTTTAGAAACCAACCATTCTGGGAACCAGGAATACTAATCGCTATTTGGGTTGTTTGGGTAACATTGCTTCTAACCTCTTTCAGTGGATAAAACTAGGAAATATATGTGTGTATATTCACTTAGGTATAAAGTGCAGCTATGTTAATTTTCATATCTGTAAGTATTGAAATACGTAAGTGTATACCAATACCTTCCATTTCAATCTAACACAACAGGGTCTCTCTCCCCTCTTTTTATTTGTAATTTCCTCCCCTGACAGTAAGGAACTTGGCTACTGTTACTGCCAATATATTTACTTATTTGTTCAATCCTAGTACACATATAAAGCAGTTTCAGAATAGCTAACTTATGCCTCCGAGAAACACATTTACTAACTAGATTACAATATTTGTGTACAGGTCTTTTTGTCTTTAGGATTTTGGCTTATTTTGATAATACATTTTATTTCCACTCATTTAGACTTCAAGGTGACCTTGTTCAGTATCAGCTTTAGTGAGATAATTATCACTCTAATAGATTTTTGGTGGTACAGGTTATCACTGGGATACAGCTATGTGCTAACTGTTTGCAGATAACAGAAATGCTTGTAATCTGAAAGAAAAAAGAATTCACTTAAGTTTGCTTGTTTCATAATTGAAAGTAGGCCCTTTGGTATAACTTTATCATTTTTCCTAGTATCAACTCAAAAATCAACATTTCTATGAAGTCTCAGAGCAACATATTAGGTTGGAATGGGGAGCCCATACTATCACAGATATTTTAGATTTAAATATAGAATTAATAAATCAAAATGACCCAAACATTCACTGAAACTGCACTTTTGAACAGAACTCAGCTCCTTGGGAGAACTTCAAAATAGGATATATTAATTTATATTATATCTTTATATCTGTATTATGTGGTATCTTCCTCTAAGTTATTTGTAGTTTCTAAGACTGATTTTTTTCCCCAACCTCATAGTAAGTGGCCACTTTTCAAAGTCCAAAGAATGCCCAGGCAATTCTTAAAAATTCTGTGAGAAAATTAAAATATGAACGTGTGTGTGTGTGTGTGTGTGTGTGTGTGCGCGCGCGCGCGTGCGCCCTTGCGCGCGCACGCGCCCAAGCATGCTAAGTCGCTTCAGCCATGTCTGACTCTTTGAGACCTTAGGGACTGCGCCTGCCAGGTTCCTGTGTCCATGGGATTCTCCAGGCAAGAATACTGGAGTGAGTTGCCATGCCCTCCCCCAGGGTATCTTCCTGACCCAAGGATCAAACCCATGTCTCTGAAGTCTTCTGCAGTGATAGGCAGGTTCTTTATCCCTAGTGCCACCTGGGAAACCCAAAATATGAACATAGTGGCATTTATGTCATAGACTCCACCTATTTTCCTACCATCAACATTGCCCCAAATATACTGTACTTTCTTGCCTGTAACCAGAGAGAAATATTATAGCTCTTATCTAAAGACTATCTTTGTACACTGGATGCCTTTTTATTTTTTTTGGATTATCTTTCAAGCATATCACTCCTTCTATCTCAAGGTCATTTCTTTCACTCTCTTCTGGAAAACTTCTTAATATGTAGTTGTTTCCTTTATTAAAAACAACAACAGCAACAAAGCATCTTCCTTCAAAACCTCTCCCATCGTCAATCCATTCCTTCACTTTTCTTTACAGCAAAATTTCTACAAAATCATTGCCTTTGCTCATTGGTTCTCTCTTATGTTTGTCTCAATCAAGATCTCATCATGACCACACTGCTGAAATCAGTCTTGTCAAGGCCTTAAGGTCACCTTACTAAATTCCCTGTTCAATGCTCAGTCTCATGTTACTTGACTGATGGCTCCTTCTTAGGCTTCTCTGAAGGCAATGGCACCCCCCTCCAGTACTCTTGCCTGGAAAATCCCATGGACGGAGGAGCCTGGTGGGCTGTGGTCCATGAGGTCGCTAAGAGTCGGACACGAATGAGCGACTTCACTTCACTTTTCACTTTCATGTATTGGAGAAGGAAATGGCAACCCACTCCAGTGTTCTTGCCTGGAGAATCCCAGGAATGGGGGAGCCTGGTGGGCTGCCGTCTATGGGGTTGCACAGAGTTGGACACAACTGAAGCGACTTTTTAGCAGCAGCTCTTCCCTCACTGTCTTCTGCACCTTGATAATGGAGCTCTCTGAGGCTTCATTAGTGATTCTCTTCTTTATTGACACTCACTTTCTTGAGTCTTACCCAGTGTCATGGTTCTAAATACTCTCTGTATGTCAGCAACTCCCAATTTATATCTCTAACATAGACCTTTCCTTCATATCTCACTTCCAACCATTAGAATATTTTGACTTTATCTTGAAAATACATTCAGTGTATTTGGAAACTGATCACTCATCAGCACCTTTGGTACTGTTACCCTGGACTACTGCTAGCATTATTTTTCACTAAATTATACCTTCATGATTGGTTTTTCTGACTCATTGCCCCTATACATTTTGTCAGCACAGTGGAGAGTATACAAAATGAGAATAGATTCTAAGAGCACAAGGATAAAAGTAGGGAAAACCAAAGAGAGGCTAGATAGAGTAGAGCTGAGAAGAAGGGGACGGATTCTTGATACATTTTGCAGATAAGTAAATAGTACTTGCTGATGAGAGAAAGAGAGAGTTCAAGAATGCCCTGAAGATTTTTGGCCTGAGCAACCAAAAACATGGATTTGTAGTGAACGAAGTGGCATCCAACATTGCCAATGACTCAAATTTCACAGTCTTTTTGAGAAGCAAGATGGCAGCCTGTATCTAAAGCCTCTAAACATTCATACATTTGGGACCACTGGCCCTATTTTTATTTTTTTCAATAAAGGGAAAAGGCTTTGTTTCTAAGTATGATCATTATAATGCTGTTTACAATAATATAAGAATAACATGGAAATATATACAATAGAACATTAAACAAAAACATGAAATGATTTACTGACTATGATTAGGACAATGTAAAATATTGATGGAAATGGATAAGTTAAAATCAGAATTTGAAAAAATAAAGCCAGTTAATTATGTTGGGCCAGTGAGAAAAAGAGTTATTAATTTCTGCATGAAAATATTCCTGAATGTTTTGATATGGCTTTATATTTATAATAGGGAAACAGGAATGTAATGAAGTGTCATGTCTTTATTTTAGACAATAGATCTATCGCTATATAAATTTTTTCCTACAAGGTATTTGCTTTTGTCAAGTGGTGAAATGTTTAGCAGTTTATTTAAATTTACAAAGATTTTTCATGGATGTTTACGAAACTTTTAAGTTAGACTTCTGACCTAATAGTTTGGTTTTATTCTGGCAATCTCATACTGGAATGCCCAGTTAAGGGATTGATTTCAAGGTCCAGTTCTGTCACCTATTCCCTCTAATTTTGGTTGAAGTCAGATTTTTCATTTGCAAAATCAATCTCTCTTCTATCTACTTGATATAGTAGTTGTGAAGATCAACTGAGATGGTGTATCTGAAAATGCCTTAAAAATTATGCATCGCTACAGAAATGTGACAGATAATGGTAATTTAGATTGAGACCACTTCTGCTTCATTCTGAAGATTTTATCCTAAGGTTTTTAGTCATCATCTTCTGATCCCAAAAGTGATGTTTACCTTTGAAGGCAAGTTGATTATTTTTAAAGAACTAAGTAATAATAAAAACACATCCTTTCAAATGAAAAACAAAATTAAAGGATGTTAATAAATTGTATAATTGTCTCACAAAAATTTGTAAAAGAAGAGAATCAGCAGGCACAGTTCGCTGTCTGATCTTACACACATTCTAAGCGTAATAAACTTGAAAAAGTGACAGTTACACAAAAGTTCAAAAACTTGAATAAGGAAGTAGCTGGCTACTGAATCATGTTGTCTGTTGTTTAAATAAAAGGTCTTTTTGAGCAGGTTAAATATAAAATTAATTAATTAATTAAGTGAAATAAATCCAACAGAGAAAGATAGACACTGATCTAATTAATTAAAACAAAAGATTAAATAACCCATCTGGCCAGCAGTATATGTTTAGGTGGCTCGTGTATAGAATCTTAGAGTGCCAAACAGATTCTCATTAAGTACCAACACTTCCTTGAAGAAGAGAATTCATGAAGAGAGTAATCCAGTTAGAACTGAAGAAAGAAGAAAATATTAGTTTTAAAATTTAGAAAGTTGAAATTATGACTCTCCTAAGAGACACAGATTTATGCAGCACATGTCTAACAATCGCAAACAAAAGGAAAATGAAAGGGTTTATTGGTCTGCTACAAATCTTTGCATTCTTTCCAAAGCTGCGTATACATTATGGGTGGTGTGATTCACAGGATAAAAATAGAATGCATTGTAAATCAGGAGAAGCCAATTATTATTTTTGGAAGGACAACAAAAATTTACCCAAGGTTTATAGCCACTGCTGCAAAAGCTATACAATAAAAGCAATGTGATTATATAGTAGTTTACCTAAAAGCAAATCATCTGATGCCAGAGCAAATGCACAGAAGATAAACTGCAAAGTATATCTTTGCTCATGAACATGGGAAACAGTTTTGGCTGAGATCCAAGCTGAAACTATAAAAAAAGGGAGAAAGCATGCTTTAAGAAGTTTCACCATGCTAAGTGAAAGTATTTGCTAAATGAAATAAGTCCAACAGAGAAAGACAAATACTATATAATATCACTTATATATGGAATCTAAAAGATACAAGAAACTAGTAAATATAACAAAAAAAGAAGCAGACTTGCAGGTATAGAGAACAAACTTGTGGCTACTAGTGGGTAGGGGGAGGGGCAATATAGAGATGAGAGAATGGGAAGTAAAAACTATCGGATATACAGTAGGATTCAAGGATGTATTATACAACATGGGGAATATAGCAAATGTTGTATAATAACCGTAAATGGAGTGTAACCTTTAAAATTGTACAAAAATGAAATTTAAAAAAGTTTTCCCTCGCTCTTGACTGCAGTCCATTTATGTTAGTCACTTAGTTGTGTCCAGCTTTGACCCCATGGTCTGCAGCCCACCAGACTCCTCTGTCCATGGGGATTCTCCAGGCAAGAATACTGAAGTGGGTTGCCATTCCTTTCTCCAGGGGATCTTCCCAACCCAGGGATGAAACCTGGGTCTCTGGCATTGTAGGTAGATTCTTTATCACTTGAACTAGCAGGGAAGCCCTCATTCTTTCTTAATTATGTGCATCCAGCTTTTTCCACATGGGCTTCTGAGCAGAAGCAGACTGAATATGTCTGCCAAAAAAGTAGGTGACAACTGCTTTGCATCTCAGCTCTGTTGCCTATAAAATGAGAAAGTAGAAGATATCTAAAATCCTTTCCAACTCTTAAAAAATACTATTTCTCATTCTGTGTCCTTCAGTCTTACACACCAATTTCAGAAAGGCTGACTGCAAGTATTTTTGATACAAATTGCTTATGTGATTGTCCTTTAAGACTGTTTTTTTTGCCTTTTGATACTTTACCTTTCTTCCTTATTTTCTCTTGTGTTGGCTTCTCTATGCCCTTTATCTCATTTTTCCTTTTCCTTGGCCCAATCCCTCATTTTATTGGAAGATATATTCCAGGAGATCCTAAGGACAAAAAATGCATGAGAGGTGAAAAGCTGAGTTCCTGCATATCTGAAAATGACTTTATTTTATTCTGACTCTCAACTGCTTGATTGGTATCAGAATTCTAGGTTGAAATGCATTTGTGCCTCAGAATTTTCAAAGCAGTTCTCTATGGGTCTTTCAAGGCCTGTGTTGCTGTTGACACACCAACTGCTTTTCCCAATTCTTGTATCTTTGTGTGTGAGTGCTTTTCTCCCTAAAAGCTTTAAGATTTTCTCTTTATTCCCCAAGTACTGAAAAATGCACTGTGGGGTGTTTTAAAACATTTATTTATTTATTTTTATTGTGCCTGTCAAACTGGCTGTTCATTCTCTTCTGTTCTTTGAAATTGTTTTTTATGATGTTCTTACAACTTTCTCCCCACTGGGCTCTCTGCTCTCTCTTTCTGAAACACCTATCAATGAGATATTTAGACTTCTTGTACTGATCTCTAAATTTCCTATATTTGGTCTCCCATTTTCCTTCTATGCTTTCTTTGTTTTACTGTTTGGAATGTTTTCTTTAACCTTATTTTCTAATCATGCCATTGAAATCTTTATTTCTGTCATTATGTTTTAAGAGTCCCATTCTGTTCCTTGAAAGTTCTCTTTGAACCATGCTGTACTCTTTTATTTTAATGGATATACTGTATCTTTTTATCTTTCTGAAAACCTCAATTTAGTTTTTTGTTTGCTGGATTTTTTCCTTTGACTTTTCTTTTGAGTTCCTTATAGCTATTACAGTAGTCTGCTGTTATCTGTGGGGATAACTTCTAAGATCCCTAGCAGATGCCTGAAACCTCATAGTATCAAACCCTAAAATTACTTTGTTTTTTCCCTATACATATAAACTTATGATAAAGTTTAATTTATAAATTAGGCACAGTAAGAGATGAACAACAATAAATAATAGTAAAATACAACAATTGCAACAATATCCTGTAATAAAAGTTTGGTGAAGGTAGTGTCTCTCTCAAAATATCTTATTGTTCTGTACTTACCCTTCATGTGATGTGAGATGATAAAATGCCTATCTGGTGAGATGAAGTGAGGTGAATGACATAGGCATTATGATGTAGAGTTAGGCTACTACTGACTTTTTGTTGACACATCAAAAGGAGGGTCATCTGCTTTGAGTGATCCTGGATCATTAAGCCATAACTATGTCAATGGTTGGATGTCAGGGGATGTTGTGGTTGGGATCCTGGGTAGATTGGAGCAGAATTGCACAAGATTGCTTCAGGCTCCTCACAATACAGAGAAATTTAAATTTATGGATCATTTATTTCTGGATTTTTCCATTTAATATTTTCGGATAGCAGTTGACCACTAGTAGCTGAACCTGGGGAAAGTGAAACTGCAGATGAGGAAGAACAACTGTAGTTTGTCTTGGTCCTTCTCATTCATACTGTGGCTTAACCAAGATGTCCAGTGAACCTTGGATGTCCATTCATATTTAAGATGGAGTTCTTAAAAACCAACTGGGAGCTCTTTATATGACAATAGGACTTATTGAGGGTTTTGTGACTGCCTCAAACTGCAATATTCCCTTGAGGAATCCACAACTACTTGTAGACATGAGGTTCCTGCCTTGACCAGTGGCTGGTTTCCTCAGGAAGAATCTCTTCACCTTGCAACTGGCATTGGCCAGAGTACATAGGGAAACTTGGTCACCACTTGGCCTTCAAAGCTGAGTCAGAGGGAGGAGGTAGGGATGGTAGGAGGGGCTCTCACTGTTCAATTCTGTTTCATGATTGGCATCCCGCTCTCAGTGATCCTGTAGCCTGTTTCTTCAATCCCTCCAGTGGATCCACAACCTCAGCCTACTTAAGAGAGAGGAAGCTGGACTATGTGGGTCTCTAGAGGTCTAACTGCTCTTTACTGATTTTCAATACACTCTTCTGTCATCAATCTCTCTTCCATATCCACCTTCAGAAATATGTTTGGGCTTGAGACTTTCCTGGTGGTCAAGTTGTTAAGACTGTACATCCAATGCAAAGATCTGAATTCAGTCCTTGGTTGGAGAACTAGGATCCCTCAGGCTGCACAGTGCAGCCAAAAAAAAAAAAAAAAATGCTTTTGGTCTTTAATTCCTAAATCATCTAATGTTCTACAGTAACAGTTTTCTTGATAATTCATCAGCCTTTCTAAATCGTGTATTTTCCAGTTTTCCAAATATCATTGACATTGTTTTACTCATCATTTGTTTTGTGTTTATGCCTTTATCCCCCTTTTCTGTCATTTTTAACAAGAATGTATTTTGGGACAACAGAGTAAGTCTATGTTTTCCCTCTCATGTTGAAGCATAAATTATAATTAATAAATTCTAGATGATAAAAGAACTAAACCAACCTTCCTGTTCTCGGATTTTAGTAACTAACGCAATTGAAGCTGATTTTTTTTTCTCATGCAATTGCCCAAGTGGGTGTTCCTGACTCTTGTATTATCTTTCTTCCATGTGCTAATCCAAGAACCCATATGCCTCCTATTTTATGGTTCATCTACTCCCTGGGAACTCCTTATCTTTGTACCAAGCTTGCTGAAGCAAAATTAGTCATTAAGAATACATACTTGCAAAAACAATCTTTTTAACAAGTGATGCTGGGAAAACTGATCAACCACGTATAAAAGAATGAAACTAGAATATCTTCTAACACCATACACAAAAATAAACTCAAAATGGATTAATGAGCTAAAAGTAAGACCAGAAACTGTAAAATTCTTAGAGGAAAACATAGGCAAGACACTCTCTGACATAAATCACGACAAGATCCTCTATGACCCACCTCTCAGAGTAAAGGAAATAAAAACAAAAATAAATAAGTGGGACCTAATTAAACATAAAAGCTTTTGTACAAAGAAGAAAACTATAAGCAAGGTGAAAAGGTAGCCTTCAGAATGGGAGAAAATACTAGCAAACAAAACAACTGACAAGGAATTTATCTCCAAAATATACAAGCAGCTCATGCAGCTCAGTTCAGTTCAGTTGCTCAGTTGTGCCTGACTCTTTGTGACCCCATGGACTGCAGTATGCCAGGCCTCCCTGTCTATCACCAACTCCTGGAGTTTACTCAAACTCCTGTCCATTGACTCGGTGATGCCATCCAACTATCTCATCCTCTGTCGTCCCTTTCTCCTCCTGCCTTCAATCTTTCCCAGCAGCAAGGTCTTTTCAAATGAGTCAGTTCTTCACATGAGGTGGCCAAAATATTGGAGTTTCAGCTTAGTGTCAGTTCTTTCAATGAACGCCCAGGACTGATCTCCTTTAGGATGGACTGGTTGGATCTCCTTGCTGTCCAAAGGACTCTCAAGAGTCTTCTCCAACACCACAGTTAAAAAACATCAATTCTTTGGCACTCAGCTTTCTTTACAGTCCAACTCTCACATCCATACATGACTACTGGAAAAGCCATAGCCTTAACTAGATGGATTTTTGTTGGCAAAGTAATGTCTCTGCTTTTCAATATGCTGTCTAGGTTGGTCATAACTTTTCTTCCAAGGAGCAAGTGTCTTTTAATTTCATGGCTGCAATCACCATCTGCAGTGAGTTTGGAGCCCCCCAAAATAAAGTCTGACACTGCTTCTACTGTTTCCCCATCTATTTGCCATGAAGTGATGGAACTGGATACCGTGATCTTCGTTTTCTGAATGTTGAGCTTTAAGCCAACTTTTTCACTCTCCTCTTTCACTTTCATCAAGAGGCTCTTTAGTTCCTCTTTGCTTCAGCCATAAAGGTGGTGTCATCTGCATATCTGAGGTTATTGATATTTCTCTCAGCAGTTTTGAATCCAGCTTGTGCTTCATCCAGCCTAACATTTCTCATGATGTAATCTGCATATAAATTAAATAAGAAGGGTGAAAATATACAGCTTTGATGTACTCCTTTCCCTATTTGGAACCAGTCTGCTGTTCCATGTCGTTCTAACTGTTGCTTCCTGACCTACATACAGACTTCTCAAGAGGCAGATCAGGTGGTATGGCATTCCCATCTCTTGAAGAGTTTTCCACAGTTTGTTGTGATCCACACAGTCAAAGGCTTTGGCATAGTCAATAAAGCAGATGTAGATGTTTTTCTGAAACTCTCTTGCTTTTTTGATGATCCAACAGATGCTGGCAATTTGCTCTCTCATTCCTCTGCCTTTTCTAAATATAGCTTGAACATCTATCTGAAAGTTCACAGTTCACATACTGTTGAAGCCTGGCTTGAAGAATTTTCAGCCTTACTTTGCTAGCGTGTGAGATGAGTGCAGTTGTGTGCTAGTTTGAACATTCTTTGGCATTGCCTTTCTTTGAAATTGGAGTGAAAATTGACCTTTTCCAGTCCTGTGGGCACTGCTGAGTTTTCCAAATTTGCTGGCATATTGAGTGCAGCACTTTCACAGCATCATCTTTTAGAATTTGAAATAGCTCAACTGGAATTCCATCACCTCTACCAGCTTTGTTCATGTAGCTCAATGCCAAAAAAATGAACAACCCTATCAAAAAGTGGGCCAAAGAACTAAGCAGACATTTCTCCAAAGAAGACATACAGGTGGCTAATAAACACTTGAAAAGATGCTCAATGTCTCTCATTATTCAGTTCATTTCAGTTGCTCAGTCATGTCCGACTCTTTGCGACCCCATGAATCACAGAACGCCAGGCCTCCCTGTCCATCACAAACTCCCAGAGTTCACTCAGACTCAGTTCCATTGAGTCAGTGATGCCATCCAGCCATCTCATCCTCTGTCGTCCCCTTCTCCTCCTGCCCCCAATCCCTCCCAGCATCAGAGTCTTTTCCAATGAGTCAACTCTTCGCATGAGGTGGCCAAAGTACTGGAGTTTCAGCCTCAGTCCTTCCAATGAAATCCCAGGGCTGATCTCCTTCAGAATGGACTGGTTGGATCTCCTTGCAGTCCAAGAGACTCTCAAAAGTCTTCTCCAACACCACAGTTTAAAAGCATCAATTCTTTGCTGCTCAGCTTCTTCACAGTCCAACTCTCACATCCATACATGATCACTGGAAAAACCATAGCCTTGACTAGATGGACCTTTGTTGGTAAAGTAATGTCTCTGGTTTTCAACATGCTATCTACGTTGGTCATAACTTTTCTTCCAAGGAGTAAGCGTCTTTTAATTTCATGGTTGCAGTCACCATCTGCAGTGATTTTGGAGCCCCCAAAATAAAGTCTGACACTGTTTCCACTGTTTCCCCATCTATTTCCCATTAACTGATTGGACCAGATGCCATGATCTTCGTTTTCTGAATGTTGAGCTTTAAGCCAACTTTTTCACTCTCCTCTTTCACTCTCATCAAGAGGCTTTTTAGTTCTTCTTCACTTTCTGCCATAAGGGTGGTGTCATCTGCATATCTGAGGTTATTGATATTTCTCCTGGCAATTTTGATTCCAGCTTGTGCTTCTTTCAGCCCAGCGTTTCTCATGATGTACTCTGCATATAAGTTAAATAAGCAGGGTGACAGTATACAGCCTTGACATACTCCTTTTCCTATTTGGAACCAGTCTGTTAGAAAATTTCAAATCAAAACCACAAAGAAGTATCATCTCATGTCAGTCAAAATGGCTACCATCAAAAAGTCTAAATACTGGAGAGGATGTGGATAAAAGGGCACCCTCTTTTACACTATTGGTGGGAATGGAAACTCGTATAGCCACTGTGGAGAATGGTATGGAGACTCCTTAAAAAACTGGAAATAGAACTGCCACATAACCCAGTGATCCACAGGTGAGCATACACACAGAGGAAAGCAGAACTGAAAGAGACACCTGTACCCCAATGTTCATTGCAGCACTGTTTAGAATAGCTAGGACATGGAAGCAACCTAGATGTCCATTGGCAGTCAAATGGATAAGGAAGCTGTGTTACATATACACAATGGAATATTACTCAGCTATAAAAAGAAACACAAGTGAATCAGTTCTAATGAGGTGGATGAAACTGGAGCCTATTATACAGAGTGAAGTTAGTCAGAAAGAGAAACACCGATACAGTATATTAACACATATATTTGGAATTTAGAAAGATGATAACGATGACCCCATATGCAAGGCAGCAAAAGAGACATAGATCTAAAGAACAGACTTTTGGACTATGTGGGAGAAGGCAAGAGTGAGATGATTTGAAAGAATAGCGTTGAAACACGTATATTACCATATGTAAAATAGACGACCAGTGCAAATTTGATGCATGAAGAAGGGCACTCAAAGCCAGTGCTCTGGGGACAACCCAGAGGGATGGGGTGGGGAGGGAGGTGCAAAGGGTGTTCAGGATGGGGGGACACAGGTGCACCTGTGGCTGATAACCCAACAATGCATGGCAAAAACCATCACAATATTGTAATTATCCTTCAATTAAAATAAATTAATTTAAAAAATAAGATAAGCTAAAAATATCAGCCAAATAAATCATTTTAATAATGAAAAAAAATACTTGCTTCTTCAAAACCTTGGCCTGAAATTCATAGGTTTCTCCTCTCATTCCATTAATAAATAATTGCCACATGGCTAAATACAAAGGGAGGGAACAGAAACTGTTGGCTGCTAGGGAAACATTATTTTGCCTGTCAGCTAACCATCTCTACAGTCTTCTTTTCTGGTTACCAAATATCCACTTGTAAACTTGCGCTCTTCTTTCTACAGGTTTATTCCTTTTCAAGGGGGATAGCTTAAGTGCTCAACTTTATTCCTTTATCTATTTCAAAATCCAGTATCCCTGGACAATGTTAATCATTTCTATCAGATCCAGATGTGTCTCCTGAAAATCTGGCAAAGACAGGTTATCTTACTTCTTTACACCCTGCTAAGTACACATATACACAATATATAATGGTGGAGTATAGGCACCAGTCTAGAAAAGGAAGAATTGACAACAATAATTACTGGTCATGTTGCAGGAAGGAGACCCCTTCTAGGGCCCGAAATTGGACTCTTGTCTAACACTCAGAAATGAATTTTCCAAGGAGACACATGTGCTGACAAAGCAAGAGATTTTATTGGGAAAAGGTGCTCGGGTGGAGAGCAGTAGGGTAAGGGAACCCAGGAGAACTTCTTTGCCACGTGGCTTGCAAATTTTATGGTGATGGGTTGTCTTTAGCCAATCATTTTGACTCAGAGTCCTTCCTGGTGGTGTGTGCCTTGTCCAGCCAAGATGGATGCCATTGAGGAGGATTCTGAGAGGTAGGTGGACATGTGGTGTCACTTTTTGACCTTTCCTGAACTCTCTTGGTTGGCGGTGGCTTATTAGTTCCATGTTCCTTACCAGGACCTCCTGTCCTATAACAACTCATGCAAATGGTTACTACGGTGCCTGGTCAGGGTGGGCGGCTTCAGTCAGTGTGCTTCCCCTAACAGTCAGTTGCAATGAGAGAATCCTGATAGGAAGAATTGTGCCAAAAGAGAATCCTTATTTAGGTACTTGATCTAACTCTGGAAGGAAGTCTTGTTCATTTCGCTCCACGGCCACCAGCACCATCTTCTTTTCCATTACCTTCCATGGATACCTGAACTAGGTATTGGTGAGAGCATCATGCTTTGTAATTGTTCAAGTTTTCCAGTCGCTTTCTGCTTATTCAAATTTTCAGCAGGTATCCTCAGAGCTGTTTGAAAGTCTTAACAGTCAAAGACTTTTCAAGGATGTACTTGTGGTTTCTTTCACCAAACATCTGCTTTATTTCTTTCCAGTCCATTCCATTGTCAGGATTCACCCTTCCCCTCCCTCAGTGTAATTTCCTAGATATAGTTCTCCAACATGCATTATTTCTTTGACTCTTAGTCCTTGTGTCTTTTTTTTTTTTAATGTAATGACTGCTATCTTGAAGTCATCTGAAAAAATCATTTTGACTAAGAAGACAGTAGCCCTAATCGTTTCTTTTCATAAGGATAGACTGTTTAACTGAGGAATCTTAACAGTTATTCTTTTTTTTTTTGCACCAAGTACTTTTAAATTTTATTTCTCCCACCTTCTACATATACAAGGTCTGGAAGCAATCAGATTTTATAAATTTTTTTCTCTACTTCTCAAACCAGCCAATTTTTGCCCGAGTTTACCTTTTTCCTATAATATTTTACTTAATCCAGGAATTGTCATCCAAAACAGTATCTCCTTCCAGCTTTTCCAGCCTCTTCTGGGTCGATTCTGGACTAATGCTATCTGCAGTGATAAATGGACCTCCAACTCTTAGTGCTTTATTTCTTGTTCATGTAATAGTTCCTGGCTGGTGGGAGGCTTTCTTCCATAAGGTATTTCAGAAATATTAGCTCTTCCATTGGTATTGTAATTTTCCAGAACCAGTCAGTAGAAAGGGAAAAGCACACAGAGAAGACTCAGGGCTTAAGTCTGTGTAGATAGTAACACACATATTCCATGCACACTGTATTGGTAAGAACTAAAGACATGGCCCCAAATAGATACGTACAAATAGTCCTGGGAAATGGAGCCTATGTTTATGCATTGGCATCTTTGCAATGACTCTATAACTTGGAAGAGGAAGAAAAAATTCTTGTAGCCAGTTGTCCAGCTCTACCACATTTTTGGGGATGCAGAGCTAAATTTGGTAAATTTGTGGGGATGCAGAGATAAATACATGGGGATCCAGAGTTTGAGCAAGCTCCGGGAGATGGTGAAGGATAGGGAAGCCTGGAGTGCTGCAGTCCATTCGGTCTCAAAGAGTTGGACACAACTGGAAGAAAAGTTATGACCAACCTAGATAGTATATTCAAAAGCAGACATTACTTTGCCGACTAAGGTCCGTCTAGTCAAGGCAATGGTTTTTCCTATGGTCATGTATGGATGTGAGAGTTGGACTGTGAAGAAAGCTGAGCAACAAAGAATTGATGCTTTTAAACTGTGGTGTTGGAGAAGACTCTTGAGAGTCCCTTGGACTGCAAGAAGATCCAACTAGTCCATTCTGAAGGAGATCAGCCCTGGGATTTCTTTTGGAAGGAATGATGCTAAAGCTGAAACTCCAGTACTTTGGCCACCTCATGCGAAGAGTTGACTCATTGGAAAAGACTCTGATGCTGGGAGGGATTGGGGGCAGGAGGAGAAGGGGACGACAGAGGATGAGATCACTGGATGGCATCACTGACTCAATGGACATGAGTCTGAGTGAACTCCGGGAGTTAGTGATGGACAGGGAGGCCTGGCGTTCTGTGATTCATGGGGTTGCAAAGAGTTGGACATGACTGAGCGACTGAACTGAACTGAACTGAACTGAGCAACTGAACAACAACAAGAGGTAAATTATCTGCCACTTTGTAATATTTTCTACCATTTGACTTCATCTTTAGTATAAAAAAATATTTATTTCAGAATTCTTTCTGGGACGTCCCTGGTGACCCAGAGGGAAAGAATTTATCTGCCAATGCAGGAAACATGGTTTCAAGCCCTAGTCTGGGAAGATCCCGCATACTGTGGAGCAACTGAACCCATGCACCACAACTATTGAGCCTGTGCCTTAGAGCCTGGGAGCTGCGACAACTGAAGCCTGTGTACCTGGAACCTATGCTCTGCAACAAGAGAAGGCTCCACAATGAGACATCCACACACCGTAACTAGAGAATAGCCCCTGATCTGCTCGCTACAACTAGAGAAAAAGCCTGAGCAGCAATGAAGACCCAGTACAGCCAAAAATAAATAAATGCATAAAATTATAGGGAAAAAAAGAGAATTCTTTCTATCTCTACAAGCCTTCACACTTTACTAACACCAAGGAAGATGTTTTTATTTCTCTTTTCAATTATTTTGATTGTCTCCAACTTAATAAGTAGATCAGTTATTTGATGTCTTATTGTATTAATTATAAAAGAAGTAATCTGTTTTAAGGCTGAATATCTCAACTACATAAGATGCTTTCCAGCTCATGGCACTTTCTCCTTTCTTTGGGATCGCTTTCTACAATATATGACAATCACCTTTGACCAGGGCCACTGATACAAACTGGGTTATACATTCTCTTTAAAAGAAAATGAAATATGAAAACAGTGAGACATAATGTTTATGACTCATGAGAGTTGAGTCACTCAAATGGTAGTTCTCTAGCAGTAAACATATTCTTGGTATCTTGTGCGAGATTCCTTCAAGTTACCTTCATTTCTTCCTCTCCTTAAAGTTTTTTGCTCAATTCCTTCTGCGGCATCTTGAGAAACAGCAGCACTCTCCCCATAAATTCTCCTTTATACTTAATCTAGTCAGAGCAAATCTCTGTTGTGTGTTAACTGCAACCAGGAGACCCTTAATTAGAACCCCAGGGAATGCAGATTTATCATGGATTTTCATTATCTGTCCGATATCCATTGGCATTTTGAAGATTTTTTTTCCTCATTAATTCTTAAGTTAATGGCTTAGATCGACTGCATTATATTGTGGGCTATATGTCTTTTCAGAAGGCTAAGTGATTTCTTAGAACTAGATAAATGCTGTTGGCTACACTATTGAATAGGATGAAGTTCACACATTTTTCTGTCTGCTCTTTTGTCAGCAACATAGTGGTCATAGGAAAATATGTAACAACATTTTTCTGGGATAGTGGCATTATAGACAATCAATATCTTGCTCAAGGTCATACAATAGCTAAGTGATGGAGATGGTATATTAACTTCATCTGCAAGACTCTGTAGCAAAGTTAAGAAGACCTCACTATATATAAGCTTTTACATGTCATACATTTAAATAGATGCTGAGAGATTGAAGGTTAAAAAACCCTCTATTCTTTGAAAAATCTGTGGCTTATCAGTAATTAAATGATATCAGCAGAAGATGGTGGCTGAAAAGAGAACAGTATACTGGGGATTATGAAGATACGGAAAAGAAACCTGCATGCCAGTGTGGGTATTTAAGGAATGCTTTTGGTTGAGAGAATATCTGAGCTAAGACTTACTGAATTATTAGATGTTAACAGAGCAGCAAGATGGAAGGGATGAGAAGGGTCTTCTAAGAAGCAGGAAAAACATGAGCAAAGTTATAGAAGAATAAATCTGTTGTAACTATGAACTACAAATGTTTGGAATTCAGAAAGCATAGGGTGGAGGATAGGAAGATTATATTTGACAGGCTGGTAATGATTAATTCCTGAAGAATTTAGTGTAGCTAGCCTAGCATTTGATTGAAGAGGGAACATGTTGTAGTAAGGAGGAACATGAGTTCTGGAACCAGACTGCCTTAGCTTGATTTCTGGATCTGAATGATCTTGGCAAGTTCTTATACCAACCATGTACCTCAGTTTACCTGGGCTTGCTGGTGGCTCAGTGGTAAAGAACCTGCCTCCTAATGCAGGAGACATAAGAGATGCAGGTCTGATCCTCAGGAAGATCCCCTGGAGAGAAAAATGGCAACCCATTCCAGTATTCTTACCTGGGAAATTCCATGGACAGAGAAGCCTGTGGGCTACAGCTCATGGGGTCGCAAAGGAGTCGGACACGACTTAGCAACTAAACAACAACCTCAGTTTACTCATCTGTAAGAAGGAGGTAATAATATTTGTTACAAAGATTAAATAAGTTAATATATATGAGGATGATTAGAATAGTGCCTGGAAAATAGTAAGCGCTGTATAATATTTACTGTTTAATTTTTGACAAAATTAGTAGAACTTCTGTGGGTTGAGAAAAAAATTTTAAATGATTCCAAGGTTTCTGAGTATCTTGATGATTGATGGTGCCATTTCCTAAAAATGAAAAATGTAGGAAGAAAAGCAAGGTTAGTTGAGGAACATAATGGATTTTGGCTTTAAAATGTGATTTTGATACTTGTGAGTCATTCAACTGGGCATATTCTACAAACGTTAAGTTTTAGAAAAACTGATATTCAGAGGTAAATTTAGAATACAAGAATCCTTATAGAGATATTGATGAAGCAATGATGGTGAGTAAGATAGCCAAGATAAATGTGTGCAGAAGAATACTGTAATAAAGATGAAGCCTGGAGGGGGACAGTGGGTGGAACCTCATGAAACATATAAATGTAAATCCAAGGATTTGGACTCAGACTAGAGTGTTTTTTCCTGCTGCAGCACAGGAAGATATTCTGTGAACCAGATGTTGAAACTAAAATTCCCACAATGCCCATATGAGAAAGATTGAGAGGAAAAGGATGCTTTTCTAATGTTGATGACAGTGTTACTGGTTAAACTTTTAAAAAAGACGATTAGTCTAACCATGAACATGATCATTGACCTGGAACTTTCCCATCTAGAAGTATATATTAAACTGGTTATCAGAGATACACAGATTTATATACAATCACGGATCTATCATGGTTTGTTTATAGACAAACTTTATGTTAAAAATTTTTTTTTTTCTATTTATTTGCTTTTTATCCCCCTCAATTTGTTTGGCTGTGCTGGGTCTTAGTTGTAGCATTCGAATTCTTAGTTGCGGCACATGGGATCTAGTTCCCTGACCAGGGATCAAACCAGGGCCTCCCACATTGGGAGTGTGGAGTCTCAGACACTTCACCTCAGGGAAATCCCTAGACTTTAGTTTTTATAGTGGTTTAGTTGAGTGAAAAGTATAGAGAATTTCCACATACTCCTTGACTTCCATGCACACAACCCCACCATCAATGTCACATACCAGTTCATGAACTTACATTAATACACTATGATCACTCAAATCCCGTAGTATACATGAGAGTTCATGCTTGGTGTTGTACATTGTATGGGTTTTGAAAAATATGTAATGACATGTATTCACCATTACGAGTATCGTAAAAAGTAGTTTCATTTCATTCAATCATGGATAGTTTTGTGCTATTTATATTATAGGAAAAGTTAGAGAACAAGCTAAACATACAATATTTGTGATCGGTTCAGTTCAGTTCAGTCACTCAGTCGCGTCCAACTCCTTGCAACCCCATGAATCAAAGCACGCCAGGCCTCCCTGTCCATCACCAACCCCCGGAGTTTACTCAAACTCATGTCCATCAAGTCAGTGATGCCATCCAGCCATCTCATCCTCTGTCGTCCCCTTCTCCTTCTGCCCCCAATCCCTCCCAGCATCAAAGTCTTTTCCAGTGAGTCAACTCTTTGCATGAGGTGGCCAAAGTACTGGAGTGTCAGCTTTAGCATCATTCCTTCCAAAGAAATTCCAGGACTGATCTCCTTTAGAATGGACTGGTTGGATCTCCTTGCAGTCCAAGGGACTCTCAAGAGTCTTCTCCAACACCACAGTTTAAAAGCATCAATTCTTCGGCGCTCAGCCTTCTTCACAGTCCAAATCTCACATCCATACATGACCACTGGATAAACCATAGCCTTGACTAGACAGACCTTTGTTGGCAGAGTAATGTCTCTGCTTTTTAATATGCTGTCTAGGTTGGTCATAACTTTCCTTCCAAGGAGTGTGATAGCTAATATAAATAAGGGCTCATCCAACCAATTAATATGCAGTCCTTAAAAATATACTTGACAGCATATTTAAAAATATGAGAAAATCCTTTTAATACATCAATAAATAAATAAGAATCAAGTAATGGAATAATATATACATACTGATTTATGGTATATATTCTACATTTGTGTATATGGTATAATGTTACTTTTATATTACATGTGTAAAAATTCACATACATCATGCATGCATATGTAGAAACAAGCAAAAGGCTGAACAGATATACAGGATGTAAAAGACTATTACAATAAAGCTGTAATAAATAGTTTCAACCCAAAACTTTTTCATACTAAAAATTGAGTATATGAATAACATATAACACTTTGTAGCTTAGGGTGTAAGATGTGTTGACTTGACACATTTGTGTATTATAATATGACCATTGTAGCATTAGCTAAAACCTCTATTATGTCACATAATTATAATTTCTTTTTGTACTGAAAACATTAATGACCTAGTCTCTTAGTAATTTGAAGTACATAATAGACTATTTTTTAACTATAATTGCATTGCTGTGTATTAGATGTCCAGAACTTATTCATCTTCTAACTATAAGTTTGCCCCATCTGACCAACATATCTCCGTTTTCCCAACCCCCCAACCTCTGCTTCCCACTGTTCTATTCTGTTTCCATGAGTTCAGCTTTTAAAAGAGTCCTCCTAGAAGTTATATCATCCAGTATTTCTCTTCAACTTCCTGACTTATCTCACTTAGCACAATGCCTTCAAGGTCCATCCTTGTTCAGATGGAAGAATCCCATATTTAGCTATTGTGAATAATGCTGCAGTAAACACGGCAGTGCAGACATTTTTACTGCTGGGCCACCGGGGAAGTCTTGGGACATCTTACACCACCATGATACGTATATCACCTATCTCCTATTTCCTTGCCTGCGGACTCTAGCGTGTTTTCTGTGTGCACTCCCTGATTGAGCTTTCTTGCACCACCACCCTCAGGAGTTCATAGAAAGAGCTGGCTGTAGAGTTGGGGCAGGTGTGGGTTTGGCACTCAGGATGCTTGAGTGAGATTTTTCTAGCAACTCATGGGCAGGCTTCCCACTGGAGTCTAGAACATGTCAGCAGGAATCCTGTCTCTTTCATGATGTCTGATAATATCTGTCTCTTTTTCTGTCGCCTTCCTACCTCCTCCCACTCGCCAGTCATGAAGATTTGCTTTAATGCTCTGAGGGCTTCAGGATAGAGACAGGTTTCTTTAGTAGCATCTTGCACAGCCTGGGAAGCCATGTGCTCGCTCACCATTCTTCCTTTGAACAGACTATATTTACTGATGAGTAAGGGTACTATGTGATCAGAAACATGACACTATAGCCCTTCTTCTCTTCTGTTTCATTGCTTCCAGGAGCTAGAGGTGTACAGTGGACCCTCCATATCCATGGGTTCCACAGCTATGAATTCAACCAATTGTGAATTGAAATAGTTTTAAAAAGTCCAGGAAGTTCAAAAAAGCAGAACATGCATCTGTTCTCTGCAGCAAATATTTATATAGCATTTATATTATATTAGGTATTGTAGATAATCTAGAGATGGTTTAAAGTGTTTGGGTAAATTTGCATAGATTATATGCAAATACTATATCATTTTATATAGGGGACTTGAGCATTCTCAGATTTTGATGTCCATGTGGGATCCTAGAATCAATCCCTTGTAGATACTGAGGGATGACTCCATATAATGATGAGCCAGGCAAAACTTCTGGGGATAGACTATTTGTTTAAATGTTCTCTACCTTGATGCTAATCTGAGTTAGCTGCTCATTGTTCTGAGTTTATTTATTATAGGCTCAGTTCAGTTCAGTTGCTCAGTCGTGTCCAACTCTTTGCGACCCCGTGAACTGCCAGGCTTCGCTGTCATCACCAACTCCCGGAGCTTACTCAAACTCATATCCATTGAGTCGGTGATGTCATCCAACCATCTCATCCTCTGTCGTCTCCTTCTCCTTCTGCCTTCAATCTTTCCCAGCATTAGGGTCTTTCCAGATGAGTCAGTTTTTCCCATCAGGTGGTCAAAGTATTGGAGTTTCAGCTTCAGCATTAGTCCTTTCCTTTAGGATTGACTGGTTGTTTTTTTTTTTTTTTTTTAACTTTGCAACAGTACCATTCCATTTTTTTTGGTTTTGTTACAGTGTACTTAATATATCCCCCAAATGCATATATTTAATGTATACATTTCATTGAACTGGACATATGTATTTACTCATGGTACTATGATTACAGTCAAGGAAATAAACATATCCATAGCCTCCAAAATATCTGCATCGTTTTTTTCTTTTGGTGTGGGCATAACCTGTAACATAAACTCTACCATCTTAGCAAGTTTCCTAAGTACACAACACCTTAGAGTTAATTGTAGGTCTTATACAGAAGATCTCTAAAACTTATTCATAACGTATAATAATAATTTTATGCCAGTTGAACAATCTCCCTCCCCCTACCCCCTAGTAACCACCATTCTACTCTCTGCTTTTATGAGTTGACCAATCTAGGCATCTCATATAAGTGGACTGGTTGGATATCATTGCACTAGACTATCATAGTCTAGTCTAGTGGAATTTGCTTAGCCATGTCCGACTCTTTGCAACCCCATGGACTGTAGCCTGCCAGGCTCCTCTGTCCATGGAATTCTCCAGGCAAGAAAGAATATTAGAGGGGGTTGCCATTCCCTTGGCCAGGGGATATTCTCGACCCAGGGGTCGAACCTGTGTCTCCTGCATTGCAGGAGATTCTTTACCATCTGAGCTACCAGGGAAACCCCTTTTTTATCAGGGGGATAGCCATGGCAAATTCATTAAGCCATGAATTTTGACTTAAGACAAGGTAAAATTGCTGCTGACCTAAGCTATGAATACTGAACCACCTTCTACCAGTTAGCTCAGTATTAGGGCATTAAGACCCTGGAGAAGGAAATGGCAACCCATTCCAGTATTCTTGTCTGGAAAATCCCATGGACAGAGGAGCCTGGCAGACTACAGTCCATGATGTCGCCAAGAGTCAGACATGACTGAATGACTAACATACACACTCAGGGCATTAAGATATGACTCAGATTACAAAACGGTACTTTTCACATTGATCATTGCGTGTTTCCATATGTCTCAGTAACCATGAGAAGAGAGAATAAGGATTTTCTGGAGCCAAGGTCAAGACATACTTGGGCATTGGTTACAATACCATAAATCTCATCTTATTGGCAATAGTAATCATGCTAAACACTTTTGGCTGTAATACACTTGAATCCTGAAAAGTTTAGGATAAGAATAAATTAGGCATTATTGTTAATCAGTTTTGAGGGTTATGTAGGGTATATGCAGACCTAAGCAAAAAATTATTTTAGAACCAGTTTTGTCTTAACATATTTTGGAGAATATCCAAGTTTGACTGAAAAACAAACCGCTGAACTAAATTTGTGCTGAAATTGAACAGTTTGTATACCAATTATCATCAAAATAATGCTCAGCCTTTTTTTTTTCTTTTTAATTCTTCCATCAGTAGCTTAAAACTTCACTTTGTGCATCTCCTACAACTCATTGCTTTCAGTGTGGGCTAGTGAACCCTGGGTGGCTTTTTCTTTTTACAAGACTTCACATTATGAGACAGAGATATGAGATATGTATATATATATGACTGTGTGAATATGTTTATATTTGTATATATTTAGATATATTTAAGGAATCCTATAGATACACACATATAATTTTAAGAAAGATATAGGATTATAAAAAGAATTTCTAGAATATTCTTTTAATGAAAAAATTTCCACAAAAACTAAAGATTTTAAAGAAGGTCATGGTTAGTGGTTACCTGAATTAAACGAACATAGATCCTGAAGACAATGCATTTGCAGACCTGCATGCTAGCTTTACCTCCTTTTACATTGTGATCAGGATGAAAAAACAATGCCAGAACTAAAGGCCAACAGTGCTCACCACAGACCATTTGGGGAACTGGCTTGAACTAAATTGATTAGAACCAAACTATGGGCTTCTCTGGTAGCTCAGATGGTAAAGAATCTTCCTTCTCTCCCTTAGTGCAACACATTTTTTGAGCATGATATCTATGAGGTATAAGTAAGATACAATCTGGCTCTCAGTTTGTTTACTTTCAAATTAGGATCACTGACAGATTCATTTAAAATTAACTTTTCATTTCATTCATTGCTTTAGAAGGCCTAAATAGCATATCTCTATATACTGGATATATAGCCCAGGAAAAAGTTCAAATAGATTATATAAATAGTTCTTTTTGATTAAATAATTTGGATTGACTTATTTAGTAGTTTGGAATTTCAGCTTGAAAGTGAAGTGTTATATTTAAAAAACTCCCACCCCTGCTCCCCTAAATAAAAGCAGTCTGAAATAGGTTACATCAAACTTTTGAATCAGTTGTTTTACCTAAATGAGAAAATACATATATTTTGACTACTCACTTCAGTTCAAGTAATCTATCAACCTGAAACTTACATATTAAATAAGCACTCTAAACATCTATTAAGTGTATAATAAGGCTAGACACTGAGGATAAAGTTAGAAACAGCATCCAAAGAAACCTAGAAAAATATTGAGTCACTGAGACTTTCTTCAAATCCATATATATATGGGAGTCTAGAAAAACGGTACTGATGAACCTATTTGCAGGGAAGGAATGGAGACATAGAAGTAGAGAATGTACTTGTGGTCACAGTGGGGGAAAGAGAGGGTGAGACAAATGGAGAAAGCAGCAATGATGTATATACACTATCGTGTGTATAATAGACAGCTGCTAAGAAGTTGCTATATAACACAAGGAGCCCAGCCTGGCACTCTGAGATGACCTAGACTGGTGGGATGGGGGAGGGGAGGGAGGCTCAACAGGGAAGGGATATGCTTACAATCATGGCTGATTCTCATTGTTGTATGGCAGAAACCAACACAACATTGTAAAGCAATTTTCCTCCAACTAAAATATAAATTAAAAAATTATCAGATGTTAGTGAGATTCTAATAATAAATGATGGTCTAAAATATTTATGTAGTTTTGTAAATTAGTTCTTTCAGGGTCAGTTCAGTTCAGTCGCTCAGCCATGTCTGACTCTTTGCGACCCCGTGGACTGCAGCACGCCAGGTTTCCTCGCCATCACCAACTCCCAGAGCCTGCTCAGACTTATGTCCATCCAGTCGGTGATGCCATTCAACCATCTCATCCTCTGTTGTCCCCTTCTCCTTCTGCTTTCAGTCTTTCCCAGCATCAGGTCTTCTCGCCTATGAATGGAGACGGAAATGGCAACCCACTCCAGTACTCTTGCCTGGAAAATCCCATGGAGGGAGGAGCCTGGTAGGCTACCGTCCAGGGATCACCAAGAATCGGACATGACTGAGCGACTTCACTTTCACTTTTCACTTTCATGCACTGGAGAAGGAAATGGCAACCCACTCCAGTGTTCTTGCTTGGAGAATCCCAAGGATGGGGGAGCCTGGTGGGCTGCTGTCTATGGGGTTGTATAGAGTCAGACATGACTGAAGCGACTGAGCAGCAGCAGCAGCAGCAGCAGCAGCAGCAGCAGCAGCAGCAGCAGCAGCAGCAGCAGCAGGAGCAGCCTATGAATAGCCATTGCTCCTGTTTGTGAATTGAGGGGCTCTGTGGATATCTCCCAGCATGCATCTTTATTCCTGTCCTAACAAGGCTTATTGTCCACCACTAAAGCCACATTACTTTGAGTTATTGGTTTAATTTCACAAATATTTACTGACTTTAATTATATTCTCACCACTGTGTTAGTTACTCAGGGACCCAAGAAACTGATGAAGTTTTGACTCCTTAGTTTGAATACACCTCTCGTAAGAAGATGCACTGATTTTATCTGAAAGCAAAAAGGAAGCAGGACTTAGTCATCTATGTTAGGAGGAAGGTGAGATGGTTGAATCAGAAAACCAGAGAGAGTTTTTTAGCTTGGTAAGCTAAATGTAATATTCCAAAGAGAATGTTGCAAAGTATCTCATTTCACTTATTACTGGGATTTCATAGACTATATTTATGAGTCCAATAATTTTCAAATTGATGAGTCTGCAAAAAGCTCTCCTCCATCTTTGGTAGTTCTGATATGGTTTATTAACTTTTAATGTAATCTAACATTTTAATTAAAAAAACCTTGATTTTTAAATTAATAATCAAAAAGTTCAATAAGATGTTAACAGAAAGAAAATGGTTTTTTAACAATTGTATGCCACTGCTAAATTTCTTTTGCAATAATACACTATTTTAAGATGACATTATTCATATGCCCTGAATATGACATTGAATCTGTAGTTGATTTGTAACAGTAGGATTGTTTTTCTTCATTTCCATTTGTTTCTACAAACTCTATTGCTGCATAACTTCCAGTTCATCTTAAAGTCATAAGTTCTATATATTAAAAGCAATGGAAAGTCATGCATATTTCAGTAGCAGTATAGGTATATTAGATATTCTAAATTCAGTTGTTTGCATTGTAAGAAAACCCATCAATTACTCTGAACTGTGTCAGCCAAATTGAAAAGTCTAAAGGTGTTAAAGGTGAAAGGGACAAAAACTCCCTGCTTATATTCAAGTTTCAGCTCTCAAATTAATGTTTTGGCTATTCTTCTTAAAAGAAAAATAAATCTGGACCTATAAACAGGGGACCACCTCAGATAAGTAATTCTGCTCTTGGTTGAGTAATGTGCATTTTATTAGCTCTGTAAGTGTGAATTGACATAACAGATGCTAATGGTTTTAGGAAGTTGTTGAGGCCCAACAGGTCAATGATCCATGATGTCTAAATTTCTTAAACCCATATTTGCATAATTTACCTTTCAAACACTTCATAAACACGCATTTATAGGATAGACTAGGTTTATGGGATAAACCACATTAGTTTATTAGTTCTTGCTCACAAGCTCTGGGGACCTTTGTGACTAGTAAAATTTTCATCAATCAGAAGCTAGCAAACTGGAAAACTTCAAATATTTAGATTCTCTCATTTAGGTGTGTGTCGTACATAATAATTTTATGAGGCAAGTCAGTAAATATTTCATACCTACATACCCGTGATGTACACTGTGCTGGAAATTGTACTTACGAAATGAATTAGGCATTGACTCTTTCATTTCTGAACTCTTGTTTAGTTGGTAAGTTAAATAGGTGAACTGATAATTATAATAGTTCTATTGGTCTAAATTTTATCTTGCTCAGATAGTAAAGAATCTGCATGCAGTGCGGGAGACCTGGATTTGATCCCTGGGTTGGGAAGATCCCATGGCAACCCACTCCAGTATTCTTGCCTGGAGAATCCCCATGGACAGAGGAGCCTGGTGGGCTACAGTCTGTGGGGTTGCAGAGTTGGGCATGACAAAGCGACTAAGCACATAGAGTAAATATGTTGTGATAAGGACTTCACTTAAAAGTTGGGTCTTAAGATATGTTCTAGCATCATGAAAGCTTTGTCTTTCCCTAAACACTGCTTTCATCTCCATCGGCATCTTCACTGTGAAAATCACCAGCCAGAATGATGAGCTGAAGACGCAGTAAAAGCCTAACACACTGTGTTCTCGCTCATTGATTGTTATAACCATGGCTCACCTCATTATTTTTTATGCTGTTAAAAAAATCTCTTATCATTTTCTCATAAGTTCGAGTTTATAAGCATTGCTTAGTTGCTGGTGGTGTTAATTCAGATCACATCACTTCAGTTCCATTCAGTGTAGTATGGATGTGTGTGTGTGTGTGTGTGTGTGTGTGTGTGAATTGCTCAGTTGTATACAACTGTTTGTGACCCCAAGGACTGTAGCCCACCAGGCTTCTCTCCCCATGGAATTGTCCAGGCAAACCCAGAAATCGAACCCAGGTCTCCTGCATCACAGGCAGATTCTTACTATGTGAGCCACCAGAGAAACTCATAGTTTGGTTCTGATCATTTTAGTTAAAACCAACTCCCCAAATGGTCTAAGATGAGCAGTGTTGGCCTTTAGTTCTGAATTTTTTTTTCATCTTGATCATAATGGAAAAGCACATATAAGGTAAAATTAGCATGCAGGTCAGCAAATATATTATCTTCAGGATCTATGTACAATTGATTTAGGTAGCCATTGTCTAAAAAATGTGGAATTTTTTTCATTTAGATAGTATTCTAGAAATTCTTTTTATAATCCTACATCATTATTAAAATTATATGTCTATATCTGTATAAGTCCTTACATATATTTAAATATATTCAAATATAAACATATTCACACACATATATATATATATACACACACACGGACAGAGGAGAACATTATAGTCAACATAACTTAAAAGTATTTTTTCTTCATGTGTTTCTTCAAACTATTTCAAGTCTACAACCCCCACGTGCTGAATTTCTTTTTTCTCCATGCCCTCCCTACTTCCCCCTTCATTTTCAAATTCTAATTCTTTACGTGGTAGAAACTTCTAGTGTCTTAATGTGGTTATTGATAAATTCTTGTTAAACAAATGCTACTGTATTGATTTTTATTTCAAACTGTGTTATATATGTACAGTTCAACTTACCTCAACAAGTGTTGTTCTATCATTTTCTCTTTAGAAAGCAAAGTGCTGTATATATTGAGTTTTAAGTTGAGTTTAAATCATTGAGCCTCAGTGTCTTCACCTGTGAAGATGTTGTGAAGAAAATCACACTAGGAAGAGGTAGGAACTGTCAGTTGCATCTCCATTGCAGAATTTTAAATTCTGTGCCTCCCAATTTTTGATTTATAAGTGACAGATTGAAAATTTTAGGATTAGGAAGCCTCTTAGAAGGAATAAGGCATTTGTGTGAAGGTCTCATCAGAAGTTTAAAATCATAAATCTATGTTTCTCTCTTGGCTTCTGGCAACCTGGATGGAAAGGTATATATTAGGATATGATTTTGCCATCAGAAAAGTGAATAGAGGGGATTTCAGAATGGGAGCAAGAGGACAGGGTACGATCCCAATTTCCTTGACTAGCCAAGGCCAGGCTAGATCCTGATATCTGCCTCCTTCAGTTCCTGACTGCAAACCCCCATGTGCTAAATTTCTTTGTCCCCACACCCTCCCTACTTTCATCTTTATTTTCAAATTCTAATTCTTCATGCAGTGAAAACTTCTAGTGTCTTAATGTGGTTATTGACAAGTTATGAGAAACAATGTCTATTCTCTGACAGAATCCATACAAACCTGCTGACTGAGATTTTCTTACTGCATTCTGCAGTGTTTACTCTTTACTTTTCCCTTTTACTTCACATTCTAAACTAGAAGCGATGAGATATTGGCAGTGACCACAGTGACACTTTTTAATCTTCTCATGTCACTCGTTAAGCTGTTATTTCAAGATTGTTTTATTCTCCTGAATAAAACATTTACTTTCTCATCTGAATTTGAGTTTGTTTCTGTTTTTAGTGCGTCTTTTTTTTTTTTTTTTTTTTTGCGGGCAGGGGAAGAGCATTTATGAGAGATCTTACCAAATACACAGTATATGAAATTTCTTTTGAATTAAAAAATTTCAGGTTGTTTTGTGCACTCCCCACCCCTCCCTGAGCAAACCGTTCAGGAAAGCAGACAAGAGCACATTTTATTCTAATTCTTAACAAGGGTGACTTTGTTGTTAATTTCTGTTATGGTAGGATTTATGTCCCTTGTTTACCTCTGTCTCCCATAGAACCCATTAAAATTCTTGGCATATGTGCATTTACTATCTGAAGGAGAGGGGATGGCATTTGAAAAAATTTACAGAATTCCTGTAGAAGCATAATGGGCCAAATATAGATCCTACAAAAGACAGGCAGGAATGAACGGTTATGGTCTATTGGGGAAATGAATTTTGTTTAGAATAAACTTCATGAAGAGTAATGGGAGAAGATAAAGATGAACATGTTTCTTTTGGTCAGAGAATGAAGGGCTGGGTCTGCCATGCTAAAGCAATTGTACTCTATCCTTTAGGCCAGAACTTACAAGCTTGGATTCCTATAGGTAATATTAAAGAATAGAGAGGCCGAAGGAAAGTATTTCATGTCCTTCTTAATTATTCTCCAAGAATCAACAGTTTGAGCACTGAAATGAACAAGTCTGATTAAGAAGTCTAAAGAGAATGGTGGGAAGCATGGCAACACAGAATATACCTGCTCTGTTTAAAGACAGTGGTGGTGCTCAGCTTCTGCCTATTGATTCCATGTGGGAATTTGGGCACAGTGTCATCAGATATTATACTTCTTTTTTTTTTCCAAAAGATTTCACACATCTAAAATTTGATATGAAATGACCTGACATAAATTTTGATAGCAATGAAAATTAAAAAAAAATTATTTATTTGGCTGTGCCAGGTCTTAAGTTGTTGCATGTAGGATCTTTAGTTGTGGTATGAGAACACTTAGTTATGATATGTACCATCTAATTCCATGATCAGGGAAGGAACCTGGGCCCCCTGCATTGGGAGCACGGAGTCTTAGTCATTGGACCACAAAGGAAGTCCCAACAATTTCAATTTTTAAATTTTATATATATATATATATATATATATATATATATATACCAATGATATAAAGACCAAATAATGCAAGATATACCTGCAAACTGTATATAGCTTGAGGGACACAAGTTTGTGACCTCCTTTAAGCAATGGGAAGAAAGATGTCTACAAGAATTTTATTACCATTCTGTCAGGTTTGAGGCCTGGCCACTGATCAAAGGATCAGAATATAATAAAATACAAGTGATTATTAAATTACAGTAAAGTATGAATGGTGTGGTACCCTTGATAATTCAGAAGGAACTTTCAATTCAGTTCAGTTCAGTTGCTCAGTCGTGTCCAACTCTTTGCGACCCCATGAATCTCAGCATACCAGGCCTCCCTGTCCAACACCAACTCCCGGAGTTCACCCAAACCCATGTTCATTGAGTCGGTGATGCCATCCAGCCATCTCATCCTCTGTCATCCCCTTCTCCTCCTGCCTCCAATCCCTCCCACCATCAGAGTCTTTTCCAATGAGTCAACTCTTAGCATGAGGCGGCCAAAGTACTGGAGTTTCAGCTTCAGCATCAGTCCTTCCAAAGAACACCCAGGACTGATCTCCTTTAGAATGGACTGGTTGGATCTCCTTGCAGTCCATGGGACTCTTAAGAGTCTTCTCCAGCACCACAGTTCAAAAGCATCAATTCTTCAGTGCTCAGCTTTCTTCACAGTCCAACTCTCACATCCATACATGACCATAGGAAAAACCATAGCCTTGATTAGATGGACCTTTGTTGGCAAAGTAATGTCTCTGCTTTTCAATATGCTATCTAGGTTGGTCATAACTTTCCTTCCAAGGAGTAAGCATCTTTTAATTTCATGGTTGTAATCACCATCTGCAGTGATTTTGGAACCCCTCCAAAACAAAGTCTGACACTGTTCCCACTGTTTCCTCATCTATTTCCCATGAAGTGATGGGATCAGATGCCATGATCTTCGTTTTCTGAATGTTGAGCTTTAAGCCAATTTTTTCACTCTCTTCTTTCGCTCTCATCAAGAGGCTTTTTAGTTCCTCTTCACTTTCTGCCATAAGGGTGGTGTCATCTGCATATTTGAGATGATTGATATTTCTCCTGGCAATCTTGATTCCAGCTTGTGCTTCCTCCAGCCCAGCGTTTCTCATGATGTACTCTGCATATAATTAAATAAGCAGGGTGACAATATACAGCCTTGATGTACTCCTTTTCCTATTTGGAACCGGTCTGTTGTTCCATGTCCAGTTCTAACCGTTGCTTCCTGACCTGCATATAGGTTTCTCAAGAGGCAGGTCAGGTGGTTTGGTATTCCCATCTCTTTCAGAATTTTCCACCATTTATTGTGAACTTTAGGGTCTGGTGAAATTCCAGGATTATAATGCTGATAATTCATTTTCATGCTACAGAACAAAAGTGCAATTGGTCTCATGCTAAAGTGTCAATTAGTAGAATATGGTATATTAAATTTTTATTCCTGAATTCAAAAGAATACTAAAGCATCTACTTAGTGCCAGGCACCATTCAAAGCACAGGATGTTGAGTTTTGACAAATACAGTAAGAATCACCACCCTCAGAAAGCTTGCATTCAGTAGGGCTTTTTTAAGTTGATGAGGTCATCGTGTCTACATACAATGTCACATAATCACATGCTTTAAAAATAGCAGCGGTCATTTTAAGTTCTGGTTTGAAAAATAATTACATTTTATTGGTCTTTCATTAGTTTTCTCTTAATTGTGTCCTTGGCTTGCCCCCAGTACTCAGCTCATTAGCTTGTGTTAGTTAGAATTCTGGAAATACACTTTAAAAGCCACATTCTTAATTTTAAAAGTGAAATTATTGGCTCTGTGTTCAAATATTAGCTACTACATATAATTTATTAATGGATTCTGTAAGGTGGCCTAGAGCTAGATGTGATGGTGGGAATTTTTGACTTTATTTGGCAAACCATAAATGCCAAATTAACTTATTAAATCCTCAGATTAAATAGTAATTAAGTTTTTGCATAAGCTTTTTTCTTTAATAGGACTAAAGTGGATTGGAAACAAAGGAGATTATATGAATAATTGCAGCTGGGTCATGACAGGGCAAAACAGTGAATGTGGAACAGTAATAACAGACATATTTCTTCTCTGTTTATGGAAACATTTTTTCAGATTTAGAAGTGATGTTCAAAGGGAATAATTCTGTAAAGATACTTTAATATCCTTACATGGAACCTTCAGTCTTCAGGGGAGAAAAATAAATAAAGAGTAATGCTCATAGTCTCTAGGCTATTTAGGCAACAATCAAGACAGGCTGCAGACATGAGATACTCTTGTGAATAGGTAAAGTGAATTTAGAACCAGTTTGGATAGCTTGGGACCCAACTTTGTATAAATAGGTAAAGTTCTTAATCAGGCTTTCTACAGCATCACTTCTAAAACCAGGCCCAGCAAAGAGACACAGGAGCCTCACCTCTCCCCCCACTAGTCTGGCTTCCCAGAAGCAAGCATAGATACATAGTTGCATTAGTGGCAGTTTTTAAATGACACCTGGGCCTGTTTTCTGTTGAGCCAAATAGTATCCTGCGATATTCCAATTACTTTTCCTTTCTTCCTTGGAGTTAATGTTAACATTTGTATTTTTCACTGGGATATGTTTCAATATTCTGTATGTGTGTTTGTTCTCAGTTGCTCAGTTGTGTTCAACTCTTTTCATGATCCCATGGCCTGTAGCCCTCCAGGCTCCTCTGTCCATGGAATTTTCCAGGCAAGAATACTGGAATGAGTTCCCATTTCCTACTCCAGGGGATCTTCTTGACCCAGGGATCAAACCCTGAGTTTCTTGTGTCTCTTGCATTGGCAGGCAGATTCTTTATCAGCTGCGCTACCTAGGAAGTCCTGTTCTCTATGATTCATGGCCACCAGGGGAGCCTCTAAATATTCAACAAAGCTGATATAGTCGAGCATAATAATCAGTTACATTTCTTTCTTGAAAGACTCTCTTCTGGAGCCAGCTATCTTCTTGCCTCAATCAGTTCAGTTCGGTTCAGTTCAGTCACTCAGTCATGTCCGACTCTGCGACCCCATGAACCGCAACATGCCAGGCCTCCCTGTCCATCACCAGCTCCCGGAGTTCACCCAAACTCATGTGCATCGAGTTGGTGATGCCATCCAGCCATCTCATCCTTGCCTTAATAGAGGTTGGCAAATACCTTGATCTGCTGGCCAGATAATACTGCACTATTTCCTTGCGCTTATTCCTGGACTCCTGTCTTTCTCTTTATTGATTTTTATCCTTGTTTTGTTGGACTACAACCTCCTGTAGCTTCTTAAACTGTGGCAGTTAGTAGAAAGTTTCAGTTTATAGAAAAGGGAACAGATACATTTTTCATTCACTCATTCTGCAAACATTTGTTGATGAATCAATAATAAGTATACACATTCAATAATCAGCATTCAATAATTTCTCAGAAAAAGTTATTAAGATATAAACCAGAGCATGCCACGTCTTTGCTTAAAACTCTTTGGATTCTTCCTATCGTGTTTGGAATAAACTCCACGCTGACCCTCAAAGTCCTGAATGATTCAACTCTGCATCTCTGGCCACCCTCCTTTCATACCACTCTCAGTCTTGCAGCACATGTTCCATCACCCTGGCCATATTTTGGTTCCAGAAACACACCTGGGTCCTCAACACAGCGCAACTTTTTCCACTGCCTATGTGCTCTTTCCCCGGCTCTTTACATGACTGGCTCTTCACTATTCAGGACTTGGCGTAAATGTTCTATGTTGAGAGAAGACTTCTCTGAATGATCTCTCTAAAAAGGCCTTTTTATTCACTCTACTTTTCGGTCACAGTGCCTTGTTTATTTCCTTTATGACAGTAGTAAACATTTTAATAAATGCATGCGTTCATTGACTTGCTTATTGCCTGTCTACTTCATTGCAACACAAGCTTGACAAGGGCATGGTCTTTGGTTTATTCTCCATTGTGTTTTTGGGGACTAGTGCAGTATATGGAATGGGATGGCTTCCAAATGCTTAATGACTCTAATTGGTTTGAAAAATATAACTGAAATGACTGGTACATGGACTATACTGCTTTGGGGAAAGTGTTTGGAGATTTGGACATGATTGCTGTGTGCCTGGTTCCTATGTCTTACTCTGATTTTTCTTCTCACTCCTGGGTCTGTAATAGTCCTGTATCCCTTGATGCTCCTGGGAAGCTTTCTCTGCTCCCCTCTGCCTGAGTAATTTCCACTTGATCTCCAGGCATTCCATCTCATTTCAGTTCCTCTGTGGAATCTGCTCTGCTGTTTTAAGACTGGGTCCACTGGTTGCTTCGTAAGTTCCTAGACTCTCTGTATTAAGCCCTTAATAATACTTAGCTTATGATCAAAATTGCCCTTTGGCTTCTGTGTTATTTATGTAGAAAATAAACTCCCTAGAGAGCAGAGAAACTAAACCTTGTCACCTTTCTCTCAGTATATGCAGTGAAGGCTTTAAAGTAACTTTCAATTAATAATTGTTAATTGAAAAAAAACAGGTAAATAACTACTGATAGAGAAAATACTATACAGGAAGTCATATCTTTAGAAAAATGTTTTGGGGATAGAATGGCAAACAATAATCAGTAGAGAGAAGATTTAAAAAAATGTTAATGAGGTGATAGGTAGTAAGAACATAGCCTGAGGAAAAGGCGATAATAATTTTGTGTAAGCATATCAGAAATGATGACATTCATCAATGCCAAGGCCACTGCATTGGCATTTTAGTCTTCAGTAAGAGTAAGAGATTTCTCATTCTACTGCAAAAAGAGATGCTGACTCTCAAATGAGGAGGTTATGCTGATGAACACAGACATGCCCATACACACAGTCATAATAACTAACATACAGTAGGAAATATGATGAAAATTATTATTATTCTAATATGTTCTGGGCATTGCATTAATGTGCCTCCCTTACATCATCTCTACCAGGTCAATAACCAAATATTTTCTCTAGTTTTTAGATCTCTGTTCAGATCTCTGGCCACTTCAAAACCTGTACTCTTTCCTTCAACTCCACTACTTGTCACTATGAATAAGCAAACCAAGAAAACAAACATCTTTGTTGAATTTTAGCTGTGAAATCATGTGGAAATTGGTCAGGTGCAATGGAATAGACGACATGAGGCACATTCAGGGGGTGTGGTGCAGAGTTACAGATCTGAGGCTGGAGAGCATGTGGCTTACTGACGTGCCTGCAGCTAGAGCCCAGGAGGCCAAGTGGTGAGAAAACAATCAGGGAAGGACACAGGTACCAGGCACATAGCAATCATGTTTATTTCTTCAAACAATTTTCCTTTAACAGTATAGACTGTGAACCAGTCACGTCACTTAAATTTTTCAAACTGATTAGATTCTCTCATGCATCAACAAATATCAATATTTCTTGGAATTGGTCCATTTGATCTAGATGATAAAATTTGTTGGCCTGGAGTGTTCATAGTATTTGCTTTTTGATTGTCCTTTTCAATGTCAATGTCAATATCAGTGGCAATGATACTGATGTCTCTTCTTTAATTTTCTGATATTAGATTTGTAATTTGTATATTCTTTGTTCTCCTTTAAAAAAAAGTTTTTCCTGGTTAGAGGCGTTAATTTTACTGATCTCTTCAAAGAATCAACTTTTGGTTTTATTGATTTTCTCTGTTGATTTCCTATATTCAGTTTCATTGATTTGAGCCTCTTTTTGCTGACAGCCTGCTAACTGGAGGGCATATGCTGGTCTTCTGTTTTCTGCCCTGGAACTTCTCTAACTCAGGGAATGGGAGACCTGTGGGAGTGCATCCAGCCCAGTGAGCAACTCAGAACTGCTGGTGATGAGTTGTGAGATATATCCTTTAGTTTCATGATAGGTTGGTCACCCATTGTCCACGCTGGTTTACAACACGAGAACACGGCCTTATAGAGACTTGTTACCTTCTCTCTTTTACCTTGTATCAGTCAGATTTTCCAGAGAAACAGAACTGATAAGGTGTGTGTATGTATGTATGTAACAAAAGTGTGTGCATATATGCACATAAATTTATTACAAGAAATTGATTCACATGTTTCTATAGGGTGAGTCTGTAGGCTCATGACCCAGGAAAAGTCCCTGTTCCAGTGTAAGTTCAAAGGCAGGAAAGGGCTGAAATCCCAGATTGAAGGAACTCAAGGAGGAATTCTTGTGTATTGAGTGAGGGTCAGACTTCTTGTTTATTCAGGCCTTCAGTTGAGCGGGTGAGTCCCACTCACATTAAGGAGAGCAAACTGCTGTTCTCAATCTACTGATTTAAATATAATTGCATCCAAAGGACCCTCATATGTATGCTTAATCACTCAGTCGTGTCTGACTCTTTGTGACCCCATGGACTGGAGCCCACCAGGCTCTTGTGTTCATGGGGATTCTCCAGGCAAGAATATTGGAGTGGGTTGCCATGCTCTCCTCCAGGGGATCTTCCCAACCCAGGTATTGAATCCAGATCTCCCACATTGCAGGCAGCTTCTTTACCATCTGAGCCATCAGGTAAGCTCAAAGACCCTCATAGAAACACCCAGAAAAATGTTTGACCAGATACCTGGATATCCCATGGCTCAGTCAAATTGATACACAAAATTAACCATCACTCCTTCCCTGGTCTTCCACTTTCTGCTCCCTGCCTCACATATAAAATAGTACACTTGTATACCAACCTTATCTGGTTTTCAGTTAAGACTTGAGCTAAGACATCCATGTGATATTTAGTATGTGAAATATGGCTTTGACTAGATGGATGCTAATACTGGGTAAGAAATGGGTAAGACATATTTACGACTGTTGCAACTGCTATCTGAGTCACTAAGCAATAATAAAATGACGTTGCGTATGCATATACATTTTCTATTCTTCTTTCAAGATCTTTTGAGACACAAAATTGATCTATGTGAAACAAAATTCTGCCATTTTCCCAGGCACTGAAGCCGGGTGCCTACTGGAACCCATGGGTGCTCTATTTAAAGGAAAGGATAATGCCTAAGAAGGTTTTTAATTTTCTGCCATCACCCTTTTAGCAAAGTAAAGAATAGTGGAGAGAGGAGAGGAGAAAATATATCAAATCCTTTGCTCTAATTTGACATGCTGAGTTTAGCTAAATTTATCCTAAGAATAGCTGCAAAATGCTGGTTGCTAATAAGACTCATCATTACTATTAATGGCTTGAACAGTCAAATTCACTTGATTTTATTGAATGAGAGTGAAACTGTTAAAATCTTTGAATAACTCAATATGGTCTAAAGATTTAAAAAACTGTACTACTTAACATGTTCACATTAGAGAAGGATTTGTTTTTCCTGATTGACAGTAGCTCTGTATACATACATATATATGTTAAAATATAAATTAAAAAAAGCCATACTTTGCTAATCATATGTAGCCTTGTTACATTAAACTTCAAAACAAATGATATTTATTATGAGAAAGAGGTATTGGAGTAAATGCAGAAAGGATTACATATTGCTTTTGCCTACACTTGACCTTTCAAGCTGCCTATCAATTGGAATGATTTTGAGCTCTTAGCATACTGACAGCCCACTGTGTGACTGGTTGCTGGGAGAAATAGCAAATCCTTGACATCAGTTAACCTCTGACATTTTTCTTTAAATCATGCAATGTTATTGTCTATTGTGGGGGTGAAGGCAATTCATTTTAATTTGCTGCACTCTTGATTACACCAACCAATCATGCTAATACAGTGGCATTTAACATTTTAAACAGGGGTTTTGCCTCGTGGCTCAGTGATAAAGAATCCACCTGCCAGTGTGGGAGACATGGGTCCCATCTCTGGACTGGGAAGATCCCCCATGCCATGGAGCAACTAAGCCCTGTGCTGCAGCTACTGAGTCTGTTCTCTAGAGTCAGAGAGCCCTAACTGCTGAGCCCATGTGCCACAACTACTAAAGCCTGAGCACCCTGGAGCCTGTGCTCCGCAACAAGAGAAGTCACTGCAACTAGAAAGTAGCCCCCACTTGCAGCGACTAGAGAAAAGCCTGCACAACAACGAAGACCCACCGCAGACTAAATAAATAAAATTATTTTTAAAAATTAAAAGAAGATAAGCTGCGTTAGTTCTGCTAAATTTTAGGTTTACCTTGAAAATTTCTGAAGACGTTCAATAGAAACTGATGATTGCTGTGGCTCTAAATAGAACTTTACTCAAAGAGGAGAGAATAGGAGAGTCTTTAGGGGAGAGGAGGGTCAACCAGTGGGAGGACAGCCAGTTGTCTGTGGCTTTCACCTTGGTGGCGCTGAGCGCAGAGAATTTTTTCCTACCAGGTTTGTGAGAAAGGCTATCAAGCCTCTGATACCTAAAATTTATTCTGTCAGTCCTCAGACACTGATTAGTATGCCAGGTCCAAGTTGGTCTTCAGGGAGAACAGAAAAGGAAATAGACCTGTAAAGTGACTTATTTCAGTCTTGTTGAAAGCCAATTTAAAATTAAATCTAGATTTGATTAAAAGTAAAAGCAAGCTGTGTGACTTCTAAAAAAAATGAACAAACATGGTTTTAACCCAGAACTACTCTCGTTTTATTTATTGCTGGCTATCTGTTTACAGATATTGATTTTTCAATTTTTTTAAGAATTTTTGTGTTTATGGATGTGATGGAAGAGTTAGGAAGTCCACAGGTTCTGGATTCAGTTACAACTGGATTAACATTCTGAGTGTAATTTATCATCTGTGTGACTTGGGGATATTATTTAACTAATAGGAAGTTCAGTTTCTACATCTGTAGAAAGGGGATTAAAATATATGCTTTCCAGGATCACTGTCAAGATTAGAAATAATATATGTAAAATAGCAGACGTAAAGTAAGAGCTTAGTTATTAGTAGCCATTCTAAGGTTTATCATCCAAAGGCCAGACACCCTGGTGATCATGGGGTCCTCAGAGCTGAGAAACAGGTCTCCCTACTGCATCTTTGTCACGGGTTCCAATCTCATTGTGAACTGTGTATAAGTATACCCTTAAACAATATGCTACTTATTTTTAGTTTATTAAAGTTTTGTAAAAAATAATAAATGTGTAGTGATCTATCACAATTAAAAAAATTCATTGGGACATTTGAGGTAATCTTCCATTAATCTCTTAATTTGGTGAATTGTATTAAAATATTTTCTAATGTTGCATCAAATATTCATGTTTTAATTTAAACTCAGATGGTTCTTGCCATATATATATGTGTGTGTGTGTATATATATATTTATATTTGAATTTGATTTACTCATATTTTGTTTAGAATCTTAAAACTACCACTGGCTTAGATTTACCTATAAATTTTCTTTTTTAAAAAAAGCTTTAAATTTTGTATTGGGTATAGCGACTAACAAACAATGTTGTGGTAGTTTCAGATGAATGGTGAAGGGACTCAGCCATATATACATATTTATACAGCACTTATCTATTCTCAAAATCAGAGTTTTATTAGCCTCTTTGAAAGATACAGTGAGTGCTTCCTCATTTTCTTTTCCCTGGAATTGTTTGTATAAATTGCATTTTTTACCTTTAGTTCAATAGAATTCACCTACAAAGCCATATGTTTATCTTTGAGAGAGATTTAACTGCTTTAATCAATATAGGACTCTTCAGGTAGGTTTATTTTCTACAGACATTTTTATAATGTTTTCTAGGTGTTTGTCTATTTTATCTAAGCTTTCAAATTTAGTGTTATGAAATTGCTAATAATGTTTACAATAACTAATGTGCCTGATCTGTAGCTCTGCTTACTTTCTCATTTATGATATTGTTATTTGAAAATTTTATTTATCTTTTAGATGGTTAAATCAATTTGTAGTATTATTGAGACTGACTTTAAATATTTGTCTTCTATTTTTATTTCAGCACTTATCAGTTTTTCTCTTCCTTTAGTCTATTTGGGTTGGGTTCATTCGGTTTTCTTTCTCTAATTTTTTAAGTTAGACATTTAGTTGATTTCCAATACTTACAATTTCAAATTACTTAGAACTATAAATTTCCCTTTAAATACCATCTTTTGAGCTTATATGTGCATTTTTTTTCATTTATTTTGTATTTTCTAAAGTCCACAAATTCTTTTTTGACTTGTAAACTTGGTGTTAGGGCATTAAGATTATGCTTTCATTTTTGGAAACTTAACAACATGGAGGTCAGAAAACATAGTTTTTACATTTGTAATTTTAAGAATGTTTTTGAGAATTGGTTTATGGCACACAAAATTTTCCTAATGTCTTACTCTGATTTCTTCAACTTTTAAATGCAATGTTCTACCCCTGTTCCTTGAATTAAGCTTGTTAATTCCCAAAAGTTAGTTTTACTATATATATATATATATATATATATTATTTTTTTTTTTGCTTAATCTATTGCTTTTTGAACGAAGTATGTAAAAATCTTCCACTTTCACGGTGAGCTTAGCTTTTCTTGGTAGTTTGCTCACTGCTTCTTTAAAATATCTTAAAGTTATAATTTTTTACATGTATAGTGGTTTAGTATTGATATACCTTTTTGGAAGCTAAAATTTTACTAATATTTAATGACAAAATTTCTAGTAATGTATATAATTTTATCTCTATCTGACTTTACTATAGTTCTATGAGCTTTTACATCACTAGTATTGTAACTATTATACATACTAAGTATGTATTTTGCCATTTTTTTCTTTTACTCTTTCCATGTTTTATGTTTAAGGTTGGCATCATGCATATAACACTTGGTTCCACAATCTTTATATTTTATATTTATATTTTAACTTGTTTAACCCATTGATAATGAGAGTACTTATTAGTAGTAATTATTGGATTAATTAATATTTATACTTGTTTAGTGTACTTTTCTATATTCCTTTTTTCATCCCTTTTTACTTTTTCCTGAAGTGATTGTAATTGTATTGTTTTCTATTCCTTTTTTCTCTCTCATCCCACCAACACTAGTTTGGATTTACTTTATTTTAGATTTTTAGTACAAATTTTAGCAGGCTTTAAAAAAAAACATTTATTTAGTTTTGGTCATGCTGGGTCCTAGTTGGGGCACATGGGATCTTAAGTTGCTGCATGTGGGATGTAGTTCCTTGACCAGGAATTGAACCCAGGCTTCCTACATTGGGAGTGTGGAGCCTTTGCCACTGCAACACCAAAGAAGTTCCTAGAAGGCATTTAAGAAGAGCTATGTTGAGATATAACTCACATACCATTCAACTCACTCTTGAAAATATATAGCAACTTTAATATACCAGAGTTGTGCAACTATCACCATAATCAATTTTATACTATTTTCATTACTCCCCCCTAGAGAAATCTATATCTGTTGGTAGTTACTTCTGACTTCCCTGGAACCCCACCAACAGTGGGAAGCAACTAATCTATTTTCTTTCTCTATAGACTTGCCTATTCTGGACAATTAAATGCAATAAAAAGAGTACAGTATGTTTCTTAAGATTGACCTTTTTTGCTTAGCATATGTTTCAGATTTCATCCCTGTATTTTTATTAGTACATTGTTTTTTTATGGCTGAATAACATTTTGTTGCGTAGTTATTATTGTATTCTATTTATCCATTCTTTAGTAATGGATATTGGGTTATTTTTTTAACTTATGAATAACATTGTTTGAAAGTTCATATACAACTTTTTAATGAAGACTTGTGTTATCATTTCTTAGAGTTGTATCTAAGAGAGGAATTGCAAGATCTCATATGGTAATTCTATATTTAACTTTTTTGAGAACTGCCAAACTTCCAACTAAACATTTTTTTAATGGCTTCTTGATGATTTAAGCATCTTTTCATGTGCTTATTGATCAACTGTATTTCTTCTCTGGAACAATGTCTAATTAGGTTCTTTGCCCATTTTTAATTTGAGTAATGTCTTTTTATTATTGAGTTATAAGAGTTCTTTATATATTCTGAATATAAGTCTCTTGTCAGAATATGTTTACAAAGTTTCTCTTAATATGCCTGTTATATTTTCACTTCTGGATAGTGTCTTTTGATGCTCAAAGCTTTTATTTTTATGAAGTTCCATTTATTTGTCTATATTTTCTTTTGGAAGATAGAAGAGGTGTCTTATAGCTATAATAGTAGCTGGGTTAGGATCTGGGAATTGAGTATCTTGGACAAATCTCTTTTCTTCAAGACCTAATTATTAATAGGGATAAATCCAAATAAATATGTCATACTTCCTGTGGTTTACTAATTTACTATCTACCTAGGTAGAAAAATATGCATGAGTAAAATATTGAATAAGATTTATTTTTATTTGTGCTTTAGTATTGGCTCCAGAGTCTCCTGAAAGCTACTCATTAAAGTCTTTCCTGCCACCACCAAGCCTAATTAATATTTTATTTATATCCAGTTCAGGACCTGCCTGATCATTCTCAGAGATGTTTTCCCAGTTTAAAAATGCCAGCTTTTAGCTTTTTGGTCATAAAAGAGATGAAAAATTAATTAGCATTACTAAAAAGTTCAAATTACCAATGTTTGAATCTTACAATGATTAAAATATAACAAAATTGGATGATATTATTTTTACTTTTCAAAATCCTCTGCGTTTATATTGGAAAGCATTCTAATGTTTATCAAGATCCTTAAGTGTAGGAGTAACTAAGGAAACAAGTCAGAGAAGTGCCTGATCTGGAGAGATAATTATTATCTAAGCAAGTTTAGTGATATTTTGGGAGAGCTGAAAAGAGTGGGTTCATAGGATAGTTTTGTAGGGCATGAAAGCAGATATTTTCTTTCACTCTTTTTCTGTATGAAGTTCAAAATTAAATGATTCCTATGGCTATGTTGGCCACAGGAAGAGAATCAGTCACCTGATACTCCAGAGTTGACAAAACATTGGATGCTTCTCTGATTACAGTTATTCAGGTATAACTGTATTTGGCACTAACAGTGTGGTTCTATTCAAGGAGAGTTATTAGATGTGGTGGAGTTCAATGCCATGGAGATATATACAACCCACTTTTTCACCTCTAAGCTGAATTAGTAGGGCAGAAAAAAGAGACACCTAAAAAATCCCAACTTAACATGTGCTGTAGAATCTTTCCAGTCTGCTAAGATACAGTCTTGCATAAGATAGCCATCAGACTGACATGTCATCATCTTTATCATATACTAATTGGTCAGAAGCAAATCTCAGGTTCTGCCTGCACCTGGCGAGGGAGGATTATACATAGGCATGACTCATCTGGGTGGGTCTACCACAATAGGGAATACAGTTTTTAGTTTTTTAGATTCTGCAATATACAAATTGAAAGGGATGTTGAGAGAGGCAATCTGTTGTACCTTCACCACTGTGTTTTAGGACAGGCAAGTGGTCCAGCGTGGGTGGAACCTGGTATCCTGAAAATCTGGGCTTCCCTGGTGGCTCAGATGGCAAAGCGTCTGCCTGTGATGCAGAAGACCTGGGTTTGATCCCTGGGTCAGAAAGATCCCCCAGAGAAGGAAATGGCAGCCCAGTTCCGTACTCTTGCCTGGAAAATTCCACGGATGGAGAAGCCTGGTGGGCTACAGTCTATGGGGTCACAAAAAGTTGGACGCAACTGAGTGACTTCACTTTCTTTCTTTCTTTCCTGAGAATGACTGTCTGTAAACGAAGCTGGAGAGGTAGGTAGGAGCCAGATTATAAAGTTTCCGGAATGTCATGATAAGCTTAAGGAGAATTCATTCCTTCAACAGGAAGCCTGTGAAAACTTCAAGCGAAAGAAGATATATAATCAAATCTGAAGTTTAGAAACTTCAGATATATAATCAAATATATTTGATAACATTATATTTGAAACTTCAGATATATAGTCAAATCTGAAGTTTAGTTTAAGCAAACCTAGATTCAAATTTAAACTTAAATTTAAGTTTAAAGAAAGTATGTTAGATTTTTATTGCTGTGTAATAAAAAGTACCACAAACTTAATAGTTTAAATGCACATTTATTATCTCACATGCTGTTGTAGGTTAGAAGTCTGAGAGGGCTCTCTGGGTGAATACTCTGCTTAGGAGAATACCAAAGCCAAAATCAAGTTGTTGGGAGGGCTTGATTCTTATCTGAAAGCCTTAGGGAAGAATCTACTTCCAGGTTTCAGGGTGTTGGCTGAATTCAATTCTTTGTGGCAGTAGGACTGTGACCCCCATTTTCTTGCTGGCTGTCAGTAGGGAACCTCTCTCCAAAACAGGGAACACTTTCAAAGGGTCTCTTTCATCTCAGGATTGAAAAAGTTCCCTTGTGCCAAATCCCTCTCATGCTTTGAATCTCTGCCTTACCCTGTGTGACCAGCTGGAAAAATCATATACAATTTTTTTTAACCAATGGTATGCAGTATATTTCTATATTAGTGTCTAATTTGGCATCACTGAGTAGTTGGTGACTACCTCCAATAAGTGTAGCTAAGGGAAAAGTCTTTGATCTGGTTCTGATCTTTGTGCTTCTGCTTTTCCTTCTAGCTATTTGTTCTGGAAGGCTAGATTCTGCTTCTGGCCCTTGCATGCCCAGTTCAGTTCAATTCAGTTCACTTGCTTAGTCATGTCCGACTCTTTGCGACTCCATGAACCGCGGCATGCCAGGCTTCCCTGTCCATCACCAACTCCCGGAGTTCACCCAAACCCATGTCCATCGAGTCAGTGATACCATCCAACCATCTCATCCTCTGTCGTTCCCTTCTCCTCCTGCCCCCAATCCCTCCCAGCATCAGGGTCTTTTCAAATGAGTCAACTCTTCGCATCAGGTGGCTAAAGTACTGGAGTTTCAGCTTCAACATCAGTCCTTCCAATGAACACCCAGGGCTGATCTCCTTTAGGATGGACAGGTTGGATCTCCTTGCAGTCCAAGGGACTCTCAAGAGTCTTCTCTAACACCACAATTCAAAAGCATCAGTTCTTTGGTGCTCAGCTTTCTTCACAGTCCAACTCTCACATCCATACATGACCACAGGAAAAACCATAGCCTTGACTAGATGGACTTTTGTTGGCAAAATAATGTCTCTGCTTTTCAATATGCTATCTAGGTTGGTCATAACTTTCCTTCCAAGGAGTAAGCATCTTTTAATTTCATGGCTGCAATCACCATCTGCAGTAATTTTGGAGCCCAGAAAAATAAAGTCTGACACTGTTTCCACTGTTTCCCCATCTATTTCCCATGAAGTGATGGGACCAGATGCCATGATCTTCATTTTCTGAATGTTGAGCTTTAAGCCAATTTTTTCACTCTCTTGTTTCATTTTCATCAAGAGGCTCTTTAGTTCTTCACTTTCTGCCATAAGTCTTGTTTATACTTCTGCATTTGTTCAAAACATAACATTTAAGCACCAAATCCCATGAATTTCTTTGCTATATCTATATGTATTGAAAATCTTTACATCCTAAAAAATTACTCCTTTATTGCATCCTGTAACTCAATGGTAATTATTTAAAAAGTCTTTGCTTTTAAAATAAAGAACAATGGCTTTACTTGTAAATATACACTGTAAAGAGAAATGAACCAAACACTCAAGACAAAGATAGAAAAATGATTTAAAAAATTATTTCTAGAAGTCTTCCCCCTCCTTGCCACTTTCCCCAATCAGCTTTTTTTTTTTTTTTTTTTCGGGTAGTCTCTTGTGTGCTCATCTTTGCGATTGCTTCCTTTGTTTATTTATATTACAAAATGTCCCTTCTGCAGACCTTGCAGATCTGTTTGTTGTTTCCATCAACAGTGACTCATAGTGGTTTGCACTGTGACCTTGGTTTTAATCATAAACTCATTCTGCCTGTGGTCTAATTCAAGGAGGCTTTGGTCAGAATTGTACACACTTCTGCTGTTACAGATGGCTCACAACCTGTAATTGCATTTGTCTGCTTTGACAATATGGGCTCAACAGGAGAGAACCAATGTCACTACTATATCTTAGTTTCTTACACTCAGACCCTAGCTCATTTTTATTCTTTGGAGGGCGAGTCCTTGAAGATTCCCCTGCCTTCTAAGGATGTCTAGTGAAAACCATGGCTCTTGTGCAGTGCGAGGGACTTTCCATCTCCTCACTGGCCAGAATGCTGCATTGGAATTAGACCTTGAACTCTGCAGATGCAAGGCCAAGATTGCATTTCATTTGTAATACTAATAAATATATTTTTCTGGCTGCAACAACTCAGATTTTTTCCCCTTATTTCTCACCTCATGCCCATTGATTTTTGGGTAATGGTAGCAGAAAATATATGATTATTGCAGTAATGTTGATCATTGAGGTTAGTCAGGCTTCCAGAAATTGAAGAGAGCGGGATGTATATTTTATTTTACTTTTCATAAGAAAGAGAATAGTAATACAGAAGAGGAATGCTTCATATTTACTAGTAACATGAAAGCTTTCTATTCGTGGCAAATTGCATTCCTAAAAAAGTATTTCACTAAGAATAATTATTCTGACTCTGATTTTCTGTAGGAGCAATGTTACACGATGAATAATATTGCATGTTTTTTATTTTAAAACCTTTCTCAGTGATGTATTTATGTGCATCTAACATACTGAGGCTGGAATCTGACTTTTCCTCTTTTGTGATTCTGTAAGCACCTTGTACATTCTCAAAGTAACTATACACAAGTCTGTCTGCCTAATTAAAGAATCATCTTTGAAGGCATGCATTATATTTTATTCATCCTCATATCCCCAGTACTTTTGTACCCCTCAATAACAATGAATGGTATATGATAGCCATGCAATAATTTTTTGTTAAATAAAAAGCCCAGGAAATATCTGGTAAGAAAAATTTATTTAAAAAAAGTTTGTGGTTAAAATGATGAATGTTCGTAGTAGTAAACACATTTTTCTTAAATAACAAAATTACCTGTCTTTACAGTATTTGTTTCTGTCTTTAGATACCAGAGTTCAGATTAACAATGTAAAAAATGAATCTTAAAGGGGGCGTTGAATCAGGGGGAAATAGAAGTGCTTTGAGGGAGTATTAGAAAAAACTAAAGTTCAATTAGAGCTGTATGAATAAGTGATTCAGTGGATAAAAACAGAAAAAAAAAAAAGAATGTTGACACAACTATTCTTCCTTAACATAAATTTTAGCCAACTCATTAAAAAGTTGTGGTCAGTGAAAGGATAACCAAGACCTGAACTGAATGATCAGTTGTGAAACTTTAATCACATCTCAGAAATCAGGACTTTTGTTTTCATAATTATGAGGGAACTGTGAAGCATTTTACAAATCCCTGGGGGTGTCAACAATCTTGCTGTTTTCTTGGTTTTGTGTCAGGGGAAAAGTCTCTCAAATTTTCCACTGTGAAGAAAATGTACCCAGTTGCTGTCAGTCTTCTGTATTTTTGCTCCTCATTTTCAGCTCTACACACTCAGGCACGTAATCTAAACTCCAAAGTCCTCCTTTTGTGTGTTTTCTGGACATGCTTTCTGCACAAAGAATCTAATTTCAGAGACTCTCTTGGTAGAACGGAATAATAATATCCTGGGTGGGAAAATGGTTGTGATTTTGTTTTTGAAGAAATACTAGTTGCTAGGCAGGTACATAGCTTCTGCTATAATTAGTTTCTAGAGCAATAGCAAAAGTTACTAATTCTTTATCTTTTGAAGCAATTAAGAATTCTTGATGTGTTGTTCAGATGGTAGTTGTAATTCTGTATATCTTGTAAAAAATAAAATTCACCCTATCTGAATTCGGATGCAAGTTGTGAAACTCTTAAAGAGTCTGTCTCCAAGGGCAATCATCTGATTAATCTATTTCTTAGGTATTAAGCACTCTGCTTAATAAATAATCTTGGTCAAATAATATTTCTCCTTGGTTTTCTTTAAATGCTTTTGCCACTTTTCCTCATCAATTCATGGAATCTAAGAGTTGAGGGGAGCAGATAGATCATATAACCCAGATTCCCAGGAAATGCAGACTTTGCTTCATTATAGGTCTGAGAATGTCTGCTTTACACAGTAATAAAATAATCTTCACCCTTAGTCCATTCTACAAAAATTTAGTATTAATAATTTAAAACATATATCTAAGCTTTAACTATAAGCTGTCCCTTCCCAGCCGTCCATCTGTTTATAAAGCTGTGCTTTGTATCCTGAAGCTACTGGTCAAGTTCCTCTTTAACAGCTTTATTTTTATCCTTCCTTCCCATATAGTCACATAAGGTTAGTTCTACTGAGTATCACTTCTCACAAAATAGTATAAGCCAAGATGATGTGTCAGGTGGCAAGTGATTTTTGAATGGAAGTTATTATTCTTCACCATTAATGTAGAATAAAGTGTCACCCTTATTAATTTCTAGGTTTATACTTTTTTATGAGCTTTCAGTCTCCCTGTTCTGTATCCTCTTACTTATTAGAAAGACATGAGCATATACAGTACTATGTATAAAACAGATAACCAACAAGGACCTACTGTACAGAACAAAGAACTATCCTTAACATTTTGTAGTAACTTATAAGGGAAAATAATTTATAAAGTATATATATATATATATATGAATCACTTTGCAGTATATCTGAAATGAACATAGCATTGCAAATCAACTATACTTCAAAAATTTTTAAAAAGAAGATAAAAAGGAAAGAGATGAACAGTTATTACTTTGCTCTGTATCCACTAGATCAAAGGACTTCAACTCTTGTTTGTAGTAAGCAAAAAACCTTAAACAAGTTAGCAAAGACTCAATTTTCTGAATCTGTTACATTTATAAATATAGTATTAAAATATTATAGACCTTTTCCCTTAATTTTATTTTTTCCAATTCAGTTTTTACTTATTTGCAATTTAAAAATAGATTGGAGGAAAGAAGATTGGGGAAAATAAAAACCCTCTGTTTTTAATTCTCATAAAAACATTGTTTGTACATGTCCATCACAAACTCCCTAACTATCCCTTCCCTTTGTCCTTCCCCCACAGGCCATTATAAGTTTGTTCTCTAAGTCTATGAGTTTCTTTGTGTTTTATAAGTTCATTTATATCATATCTTTTTAGATTATACATATAAGGAATGGAAATGTACACATTGCTATATTTAAAGTGGATAACCAACAAGGACCTACTGTATAGCACATGGAACTCTGTTCAATGTTATGTGGCAGCCTGGATGGGAGGGGAGTTCGGAGGAGAATGGATACATGACATGTTTGGCTAAGTCCCTTTGCTGCTCACCTGAAACTATCACAACATTGTAAATTGGCTATATCTCAGCAGAAAATAGAAAGTTTAAAAAAGTTTGGTAGATATTTTTATTTCCATTTTACAGATAAGGAAACTGACTTTCAGAGAAGGTATTAAATTTATCCAAGTTTACATATCTATTCAGTTCAGTGCAGTTCAGTCTCTCAGTCGTGTCCTACTCTTTGCGACCCCATGATTCGCAGCACGCCAGGCCTCCCTGTCCATCACCATCTCCCAGAGTTCACTCAGACTCACGTCCATCGAGTCCGTGATGCCATCCAGCCACCTCATCCTGTGTCGTCCCCTTCTCCTCCTGCCCCCAAACCCTCCCAGCATCAAAGTCTTTTCCAATGAGTCAACTCCCCGCATGAGGTGGCCAAAGTACTGGAGCTTCAGCTTCAGCATCATTCCTTCCAAAGAAATCCCAGGGTTGATCTTCAGAATGGACTGGTTGGATCTCCTTGTAGTCCAAGGGACTCTCAAGAGTCTTCTCCAACACCACAGTTCAAAAGCATCAATTCTTCGGCACTCAGCCTTCTTCACAGTCCAACTCTCACACCCATACATCACCACAGGGAAAACCATAGCCTTGACTAGATGGACCTTAGTCGGAAAAGTAATGCCTCTGCTCTTGACTATACTATCTAGGTTGGTCATAACTTTTCTTCCAAGGAGTAAGTGTCTATTAATTTCATGGCTGCAGTCACCATCTGCACTGGTTTTGGAGCCCAAAAAATAAAGTCTGACACTGTTTCCACTGTTTCCCCATCTATTTCCCATGAAGTGATGGGACCGGATGCCATGATCTTCGTTTTCTGAATGTGGAGCTTTAAGCCAACTTTTTTGCTCTCCTCTTTCACTTTCATCAAGAGGCTTTTTAGCTCCTCTTCACTTTCTGCCGTAAGGGTGGTGTCATCTGCATATTTGAGGTTAATGATATTTCTCCTGGCAATCTTGTTTCCAGCTTGCCTTTCTTCCAGTCTGGCGTTTCTCATGATGTACTCTGAATAGAAGTTAAATAAACAGGGTGACAATACACAGCCTTGACGGACTCCTTTTCCTATTTGGAACCAGTCTGTTGTTCCATGTCCAGTTCTAACTGTTGCTTCCTGACCTGCATACAGATTTCTCATGAGGCAGGTTAGGTGGTCTGGTATTCCCATCTCTTGAAGAATTTTCCACAGTTTATTGTGATCTACACAGTCAAAGGCTTTGGCATAGTCAATGAAGCAGAAATAGATGTTTTTCTGGAACTCTCTTGCTTTTTCCATGATCCAGTGGATGTTGGCAATTTGATCTCTGGTTCCTCTGCCTTTTCTAAAATCAGCTTGAACCTCAGGGAGTTCACGGTTCACATATTGCTGAAGCCTGGCTTGGAGAATTTTGAGCATTACTTTACTAGCATGTGAGATGAGTGGAATTGTGCAGTAGTTTGAGCATTCTTTGGCATTGCCTTTCTTTGGAATTGGAATGAAAACTGACCTTTTCCAGTCCTGTGGCCACTGCTGAGTTTTCCAAATTTGCTGGCATGTTGAGTGCAGCACTTTCACAGCATCATCTTTCAGGATTTGAAACAGCTCCACTGGAATTCCATCACCTCCACTAGCTTTGTTCATAGTGATGCTTTCTAAGGCCCACTTGACTTCACATTCCAAGATGTCTGGCTCTAGATTAGTGATCACATCATCATGATTATCTGCCGGGGGCCAGTGTGAGGAATTCCGCCCATGGCAAAGGTCATGAGGAAGGAGGCTTGGCATACGCAAAGGCGTGATCAAGCCTCAGGACACCCCCTGTTCCCGAGCATCCAACCCCAAAGCCAGAGTCTGTTTTATGCTCTCACCTACACCTCTGACTTTACGGGGGCTCTCCCCCATAACCGTTTCTCTCGGAGAAGGAGTAAACGTGCAGCTCCAAGGCAATAAAAATTCTTGGGCGTGACAAGAGTGTTTCAGCTTACGGACTCCTCTGAAGGTTATCTAGCCCACCTGTATAGGTTTGTCCGGCCACGTGTGATTGTTTATAGCCTCCCAACCTGAGAGGCATGAGATGTTTTAGACTTACTAAAGGCAAATTATTTTGGGGAGTTAGAAATTATTAGTATAGTTGGTTAGGAACTATATTGGTGAAGGGTTTTTCATTTGTTGTGTCAATAATTGCTGCTAATTCCCTGCGCTGGGTGGGACAAGGATGTCTCAGGTCAAACCTCTCTGCTGACAGACTAGCTTGTGTGACAGGATTATCCATACTCCTGCCACATGATTGTTTACTACCTCTTAACCGTAAACAGCACAGAGAGTTTTGGAGTATTTTGAGAGTCTTAATTAGCATGGGACTTTTTCTTCTTGTTGAGTCAATGATTGCCACCAGGCCTCTATATCCTTAGGCACCTGGGAATATATTAATCAATGTATTTGGAATATAGCAAAGGAAATATAGTAGTTTTAGATGTTAGCAATACTAGACTTTTTGAGTTAATGGATTTTCTCTTTTGTAATAGATCACTGTACTTTGTTATAAATCACTGTGTCCTTGCTATGTAAGAATGTAACTTTATCATATCTTAAGACTAAATAGATCTTAAGGGGAGCATTGGTGAAAGGATTTTCATTTGTTGGGCTGATGTTTGCTGCTAAATATCCATGTTCCCTACCCTTATAATGAATATAACTAACATATAGGAGAAATAAGTATTAACCTTTAAACATATAGGAGAAATAAGTATTAACCTTTAAGATTAATCATGTTAACCTTGGGTTAAATAAATTCCTTTCTTGATTGTAACTCACTACACCCTCACCCTATAGGAATGAAACTTTATTTGGAGGGTGGTGCCTGGTTTAAGAAAAAACACCTTGGAAGAAATAAGTTTTTGGTTATCAGAAAGAATGGATCATAAAATGTCAGCAGGTCTCATTCATGGCCAGAAGATGATGTAATATCCCTAAGACCTTTTTTTATACATTTATGTGAAGCACCTGATTTTGATAAAGGTCAGGACTGCTGACCCCCGCGTGACTCTGTATTCATCCCTATGTGTAACAAAAGGTATATAAGCAAACCCCAAAATAAAGAAATCGGATCAGTTTCCGGAAAGACTGATTCCCCCATGTCGCTTCTTTCTTGCTCCCGTTTTTCTGGCTGAATTCCCATCTGGAGCATGGATGCTATTCCACGTAATCCAAGTTATTCAGCCTCCTTTTCTCCACTAATCTTCCTACTACACTATCCATTTCTAATCTCTCTATATCTGTGATTAAATATGTATTTTTCCAAAGACGCCGACTCCGTCCCTCCACCTTCGAATCACCCTGGATCCACCGGGGCTGGACCCCGGCAATTATCTGGGTCGCGAAGATCTTTTTTGTACAGTTCTTCCGTGTATTCTTGCCACCTCTTCTTAATATCTTCTGCTTCTGTTAGGACCATACCATTTCTGTCCTTTATCGAGCCCATCTTTGCATGAAATGTTCCCTTGGTATCTCTAATTTTCTTAAAGAGATCTCCAGTCTTTCATAGTAAATGACCTTAAGAAAAAAAAACTTTACAAATAGGAAATGGAACAGTAATAGAACTAGAAAGCCTGTGAAACAGTACTGACATAAGCCGATAGTACACTCAGGTCAAGGTATTAAGATCTTGGGGAAAGAAACAAATCTAGGATGAGATGAAAAAGAAATATTCAATATTATAAAGCTATAATTAACAAAATTATTCTGTTAAAACTAAATCAATAATTATTTCTAGAAGATTCCAGAAAGGAAAAAAATGGGAAAAGATAGAAAATGCTACCTTGAATACTGAACTTCATGAAACAGTTCAGTTAAAACTGAAGGTAATGATAGTAATACTTAGTAATTAGTAAAACTATATTAATGTATGCTAATCTAAATAAATATAAAGAAAATATTTAATACATGTGTTTTATAATTTATGAATTTATTTCTCATGTTACTTTGTTGATCAAGCTAATGATTCCAAAGAAACATGTGACTTTAAAAAGGTTGAAGCAAAATTAGTCAAACATTGCGTGTGTGATTCTTGATTCAGAGACATGTTCAGAGCCATCTTCCCATGACCTCTGGGGAGGATATTCTGGTGACTGCCAAGTGTACATATAAGAGAGAACTAGAAAAAAGGATAATATTTAAACAAATTAAAGAGATTCTGGTAGAGTCCATTTTTATAATATATATTTGTATGTATCACATCACAGCAATAAGAAGGACTTGCCCAATTTAGGAAAAAGCAAGAATTTGAAATCCAGAAGTCTGGCTACTGATCTTATTCTTTAAAAGATAGAACCAATCATTGCAATTCTTTGGTCTTTATTTATCTGTATAATAAGTGGTTTGGATAAGTCATTGGCTCTCAGTTGAGGTACACACCCTCCCCAAGGTGTGTCAGGAATTGTGAGTGTTTTCATGTAGAAGACTCAGGAGCAGTCACTTTGTGGCAAAGGAAATTATTGGTATTAAGTGTGTCACAGGGCTCTGTGGTCCATGCTACTCACATGCACTTATTCAGGAATTACTCACCTTTACTAATTTACTTTCTGTAGAAGGAAATCACAAAGCAGGCTTTAGTTAGAGAAATGGTAATTTTTCCCCCCCTAAGTTTAAGGAAAGCTAGGCAGATTTCTGGAGACGGCAATGGCACCCCACTCCAGTACTCTTGCCTGGAAAATCCCATGGATGGAGGAGCCTGGTAGGCTGCAGTCGATGAGGTCGCCGAGAGTTGGGCGTGACTCAGTGACTTCACTTTCACTTTTCACTTTCATGCATTGGAGAAGGAAATGGCAACCCACTCCAGTGTCCTTGCTTGGAGAATCCCAGGGACGGCGGAGCCTGGTGGGCAGCCGTCTATGGGGTTGCACAGAGTCGGACACGACTGAAGCAACTTAGCAGGCAGATTTCTTCAAGGAACGACCTTAAATATTCAGTTTTTTTTTTTTTCCAGAGGAAAGCAAACACATACATTGTGAGACATTTTAGTGACTCGAAAGGAAGTGTGTGTGTGCTCAATTAGATCAACTCTGTGACACCGTGGACTGCAGCCCACCAGGCTCCTGTGTCCACTGAAATTTCCAGGCAAGAATACTGGAGCGGCTGTCATTTCCTCCCACAGGGGGTCTTCCTGATCCAGGGATCCAACCTGCCTCTCCTGCGTTAGCAGGTGGATTCTTTACGGTTATATCATCAAGCTCATCACAATAGCTAAACCCAACTGATCAGTTTTCTGTAGTTATTTAGTTTTGCAAGTGTCTGCTTAAGATTTCCAAGCCAAACCATTTAGCCTTAACAGAAACCTTCCTTAAGAGAAACACAAAAACATTTTCAAGCACCATTGAGTTTAACTTGCGCTTTGCAAGCAAAATTGTTTACTAAGAATTGAACTTAGAAAAAGAATTTGGGGTTTCCCAGGTGGTGCTAGTGGTAGAGAACCTACCTTCCAATGCAGGAGACATAAGAGACTCCAGTTTGACCTCTGGGCAAGGAAGATCCCCTGGAGGGGTACATTGCAACCCACTCCAATAGTCTTGCCTGGAGAATCCCATGGGCAGAGGAGCCTGGCAGGCTATGGGCCATAGGGTCATAAATAGTTGGACATGACTGAAACAACTGAAGCACCCAAGCACAAATTAAGAAATAAATAGTTTAGTTATACTCTCAGTGGGGTTTCCCAGGTGGCCGTAGTGGTAAATAACCTGTCTGCCAATGCAGGAGACATAAGAGACATGGGTTTGATCCCTGGGTCAGGATGGCTCAGGAATTCCTCCTGGGCCTCCCTTAAGAGAGAATAGCAACCCACTTCAGTATTCTTGTCTAGAGAATCCCGTGGACAGAGGAGCCGGGCAGGTTACAGTCTATAGGATCACAAGGAGTCAGACAAGACAGAAGCGACTTAGCTGTACACTTCCAATGGGTAGGTTAAGCTGCATCTCATGATGGAAAATTCTCAGGAAGAACCTCAAACAGATATGATACATTTTGTTCTATTTTAGGATTACTGCTGAAGTCACAGAGCATCATGGTGTTTGAGTTTGGAATGTTTTCTATGCTTTTATCCCTCATGAAAGTACATCAAACAGAAATGATGAAGGCTCTCCAGCATTGCTCAGAGCTGCTGGATTATCTACTGAGAAATTTTGGTTGCTAAAGATTGCTTCCCCAATTTTGGAAAAGAAAAAGTAAGATAAGCATCTAGCCTTGGTAGCAGTCTACATGAATCAAAATATTAACTTCTAGGAATTTTACCTTTGAGAATCATACCATCTTAGCCAGCAGATTCCCACTCATTCAATACAGCTCAGCTGAAGAAGCAACTGTGATGCCTGTGACAATTGAGAAAAGAGATGGTTGGATGGCATCATCAACCCAATGGACATGAATCTGAGCAAACTCTGGGAGATAGTGAAGGACAGGGAATCCTGGCGTGCTGCAGTCCATGGGGTCATGAAGAGTCAGACATGACTTAGCAACTGAACAAAAACCACCAACAACAGTGTGGAGTATAACATATCTAAAAGAGAAACGGAAATTTTAAAAAGTCTGCACCCTCCTAGCTTTTGTATAATGAAGATTTTTATAACAATAGATTATCACTGTAAAACTGGTTTTGCTTTTAGGTATCTTGAAATACCAGCAGGAAAAACGCATTTACCTTTATTTTTAGAATTTTTTTTTTTTTTTGCAGTGGGTTGAAGGGGTTTCTTATAAACTGGATGGAAATTATCTGAAAAATGAGATGAAAACAGTGATTTAGCAGTAACATGCTTTCTCAGCTGCAGCTGTGTTCAGTTGCAAGCAGTGTAGGTGCCCCAGGAAGTAGCATCTATTTACCACCAGACTGGAAGTGATTGAATTGTCTTTTAGTTTCACATTTCCGTTCCTTTGCCTACACTCATGTTCTGTGTCAGTTCATCCGTTTGGATCATTGCTTATTTGGTGAGGCAAGTTTTCTGTGTCAGCGTCACACTGCTCTACTGTCACAGTGGAGATTCCGTCCTCTTCATTCATTTCCAAAGTTACTCGATCCCATGGCGGACCATTTGAGGTCGTAGAAACCCAAGATTCCACATTGGAGGTCTTTGATGACCCATATATCAATTTATTCTAAAAATTAGGCCAACATTTACATATTAGGAGAGGTAGCATTAACATTTTCTGGATTTCTGGATTCTTTTAAAAAATCCAGGCACAGTAGTAACAGCTGAAAATGAGTATCTGCTGTCTCATTTAATCAGGCCTGTTCTTTCCTATCAACCATGGTCTCTGTCATTCTGTATTGTATTTCGGATGCTGAGGCTGAGTGTCCATTTGCAGTGTTGAAAAATGAATAAGATGATGTTGGAATGTTAGAATTCTTCTATTATGTCTACCCCATCCCACTCCACTCCACTCCACCTCATCCTATAGATACCAATGTCTGCAAACTCTGTTGTAGCCATCTCTACCTCTGAAAAGAAACATTCAGTTGGTGCAGTCCTTGCCATCTGTGAACTCAAGGAGACCCCTCTGAAATACTGTTTCACCTGCTGGAAATACAGTCACCTGGAGACCTTCACTAAAAGAAAAGTCATTTCTTAGCCCTAGTATTTGATTCTGTCCTATAAACCAATGGTGCAAGGTCAAATACCTAAGAATCAGGATATTCTTCAGGGATGTGTATTCCATCTATTTCCCACAATCTCTAGAATCTCAGAAACCTCACAAGTGGTTAAGGAACATGTTTGAGGATACACATACTTATGGTTAAGAACCTTGCTCAAGGTCATACAGAGGCAGAACCAATATTCGAAGCCAGGTCACCAACAGTCTAAATCACTGTGCGAATAGCTCCAGAAGTATTTGTCAAATGCACAGATGAGTATTTTGTTGTTCAGTTGTTGTTCAGTCTGACTCTTTGTGACCCCATGGACTGCAGCATGCTGGGCTTCCCCGTCCTTCACTGTCTCCCAGAGTTTGCTCAGATTCATGTCCTTTGAATCAGTGATGTTATTTAACCATCTCATCCTCTGCAGCTCTCTTCTCCTTTTGCCTTCAATCTTTCCCAGCATCAAAGTCTTTTCCAGTGTGTCAGCTGCTCCCATCAGGTGGCCAAAATGTTGGAACTTCAACTTCAGCATCAGTCTTTCCAAAGAATATTCAGAGTTTGATTTCCTTTAGGATTGACTGATTTGACTGATTGTGCTTATAGACTCCAGAAATATTTGTCAAATGCACAAATGAATCTATAAGATGATCCATATAAAATGATATATCATGTAGTTATAACAAAGATTGAGTCAGAATCTCAGAAACCTGAGAATTCTTGGGACTTGTCTCTTGCTTCCCAGGTTGCACTAGTGGTAAAGAACCTGCCTGCCAATGGAGGAAACAAGAGATGTGGGTTCTATCCCTGGGTTGCGGAGATCCCTTGGTGGAGATCCCCACTCCATTATTCTTGCTTAGTGAATCTCCACGGACAGAGGAGCTGCGCAGGCAAGAGTCTATAGTGTTGCAAAGAGCCTGATGTGACTGAAGCAACTAAGCACGCATGCATGCACTATCACCCATCACTTTACTTCTATTTCATGATATAGCTCAGATCTGTCCTTTCCCTCCATCTGCATGATCACCACCTGAGTCCGAGAGGTCATCATCTCTTAAGTGGATGATAGGATAGCATCTTAATTCATCTCTATGCTTCCACTTTCCTGCCTTTTGCAGCCTATTCTCTACACTGAGGCCACAGTGCACTTCACTTTGCTCTTATCTTAGCATAAACAAGATCTTGTCAACTCCTCTTTAAACCCTGCAGTCTTTTTCTTAGTGACCTCAGGGAAAATGTCAGAATCTTTAATGCCTTTCAGAATCTAGCAAGGATTCTATCCTGCCTCTGCCTGGTCTCCATCTTCCCCCAGAATTGTGCTGTATAGTCTTTCAGGGCCTTCCTGGATATATTACTATCCTTCTTCTTTGCTTATGTAACTCAAACTGATCTTTTCTAAAATTCCTTAGAGAGATTCTTCCTTACCCCTACTTTAGTTTTTTGATACTGAGAGACTCAATTCCTTGGCAGGTTGATGAGAGGTCTGGGGTCCCCTAGGAGGAGAAAGGAGGCTGGGGCTCTCCAAACAGAGTTAGGGATCTGGAATTCTCAAGGAGGAGGAAAGGACAACCATCTTTTTTTCCCTCTACATTCCTTAGTCTTAGTCACATGAAACATTTTTTTCTTTAAGCGTGGAAGTGATTACACAACAAACAACTCAGTTTAAACTCTGCACTAAGGATCATATAACAACAATGTACCCTGCTTGTGGACAGTTTCTCCTTCCTGAAAACCTCCTGGCTAATCCTGTTATCTTAAAATGTAAATTATGGGAGTGGGTCTAGGAAGATCTTTAAAAACTTGAGACATTCTTTTGATTTATTATAATAACTAATTAAAAAAGTATATAGCTCCCTTGCTAACACTAGCAAGGGGCACATTCTCTGTCCCCCTTCTGATGATGTCTATGCCAGAAGTTTTCTCTGTCCCTTATCTTACTTTAATAAAACGCTGCTACATAAAAGCTCTTGAGTGATCAAGCCTGGTCCCTGGTCTGGAAGCAAAATCTTCTTTGGAGTTCACGAATCCAACATCGTTCACCGTAAGCTATCAGTATACACACATGAGCACACACACATACATTTTCTCCCCATGATTTGTTTTTCCTTCATGTTACTTTTCACTCTTGTTATTATATAGTAAACTAATTATGTCACTATTTTATTGTCCCAATCCTGACCAGGCGACTCTGTTACTAACTTTTGGTGTCCCATCACTAAACACATACCATATTCTTAATAAATATTTGTTCAATTAATTTGCCTAACATATATTCAGGGACATGAGCTTTCCAGGAGGCTGAAGAACAGGAGGCAGAGATATAGGTAAGGTACCTGGAGAGACTGATATATATATTTTTTTCTACCAGATTTGGGTATAACCTGACTGATTCTGAGCTTTTTCAAGGTTCAAGAGTGCCCAAAGATTGCTCACATTTGTTTTGTAATGAAAGTAATTGACAATTAGTACAGTATCTCCCAGAATAATACAAGCTCTGATTAGAAAAGATCTTGGGCACCCGTGCGAACATGGCGCTGCGCGCAGTGCGGAGCGTGCGGGCCGCGGTCGGCAGCCTGCGCGCCATCTCGGCACCCAGCGCGCCCTGCTCGCTGCGGCCCTGGGGACTGCGAGCGGGTGCCGTCCGGGCGCTGCGCACCGGCCCTGCTCTGCTGTCGGTGCGGAAATTCACAGAAAAACACGAATGGGTAACAACAGAAAATGGTCTTGGAACAGTGGGAATCAGCAATTTTGCACAGGAAGCTTTGGGAGATGTTGTTTACTGTAGTCTGCCTGAAGTTGGGACAAAGTTGAACAAACAAGAGGAGTTTGGTGCTTTGGAAAGTGTGAAAGCTGCTAGTGAACTCTATTCTCCTCTATCAGGAGAAGTAACTGAAATTAATAAAGCTCTAGCAGAAAATCCAGGACTTGTCAACAAGTCGTGTTATGAAGATGGTTGGCTGATCAAGATGACATTCAGTAACCCTTCAGAACTAGATGAACTAATGAGTTGAAGAAGCATATGAGAAATACATAAAATCTATTGAGGAGTGAAAATGGAACCCCTAAATAAACTACTTTGAAACAACTTAATCTAGCATAGTTGTCTTAAATTAGTGGTGGATAGATATTTAAAAAGCAACTTTTAGCAAAAGAAACTACTTGTAACAATGTTTCCTGAAGAAAATACCCCTTAACTTTCTAATGACTTCAGATAAACATGGTGCATCTTTTCCACAGCATCCTGTGATTTTTAGGCTAGGCTCCAGTTATAATATTCAGAATTCCTGAAATTATCTCTGGTAAAACTAATTACAAAAATTATGTAATTCAAGGATAACATGGTTATCTTAAACCTTATATGACACTGTAACTTGCTTATAGCTATCCTTGGATTTGGGTCAAAATTATCTTCCCACTAGAAATAACTGCCAGTGGAGAAAAGTTTGTTAGTTGTATAGTGTCCAATGAAGAATATTACTATCTTAATTTTGCAATATACTGTGTTTGCTGGTGCTATTTTTATACAGTGAAGTAACAGCCTTGCACGAGAATAAATAATTTAATAATAAAATATTCAACTTCTTAAAAAAAAAAAAAAGAAAAGATCTTGGTAGAAAAAAATTGGATAATTTCTTGGATCATGCCAGAGTCATTGTAAATGGAGGGAATTAGAGACATTTGAGGAAATACAACTAAATTGCTGTGGGATTAGTTGTAGGGGTTGAGAATGCTAAATCAAAGCTGACTCTCTTGTTCATGGTTTTTCTCATTGAACTAATTCCTTAATGCAGGTAATCGTACTTTCACTTTACAGTTTGGGCTGCATGTACAGCATCCATAGCACCCTTACTTCCATGGGAGATCCAGGAGCTGAGGGAGGCCCTGATGAGTCAGATTATCTTTCTGCTCTGTGTCCAAGTCGCTTCTGAAAAGCTTATGACCCCTTGGCTAGTTAAGATGCAAACCTGATTCAACCTACAGGATGTATTTGTTCATTTGTGCTAAGTTGCTTCAGTCATGTCTGACTCTTTGTAACCCTATGGAGCCTGCCAGGCTCCTCTGTCCATGGGATTTTTCAGGCAAGAATACTGGAGTAGGTTATCATTTCCTTCTTCAGGGGATCTTCCCAACCCAGGGATTGAACTTGCGTTTCTTATGTCTCCTGCATTGGCAGGCAGGTTCTTTACCATTAGTGCCACCTGTGATGTCCACAGGGTATATTATAGGTGAGTTAGGGAGCAGGGCAAGGTTGTCTTCTCCAGATACTCTGTAATCTGTGTGAAACTGTGAAGAAAAAAATCTAAAAACTGTTACCTGTGATCCAGTAAAAGTTGAAAGCATAACTATAATTACTAGGTCGTACCTTTCTCAGAGTAATAATATATTAATCTTAAAAGAGAAAGTACTTGCTAAAATATGCAAATCATAAACTTGTTTTTCTTTTTCTTGGTACATAGAACTGGGAGGTATTAGGTGGCTTTGAATGTTGACGTTTTCTTTCTGTTCTAGTGGAACATGATAATTCAACTTGTCGCTTTGCCCCAAATAGCCAAGTGATCTTGTGTGTGTGCATACAACAGAGTGAACAGAAACTTGAGGATTAATCTCTCCAAAACTTGAGTGGACTATATGACTCGTATGAAGTTCCATGATTATTTGAAAGTCTTTAGAGTGAATGTGTAGCCTTGGTTGAAAGAATAATAAACTTATTTAAGAATATTAAAAGATAGCATTGTTTTATATTTTTAGAAAAACTTAAAAATTTTTAGCTAAAATTTAAAATTTTTAGCATTGTTAACTGCTAAGAAAAACTAGATTCATCAACAGTTGAAAAAGCATGTCCATAAATAACTACCTGTGACTGTGTATATAAGTGGCTTCCCTCATAGCTCAGTTGGTAAAGAATCTGCCTGTGATACAGGAGACCCTGGTTTGACTCCTGGGTTGGGAAGATCCGCTGGAGAAGGGATAGGCTACCCACTCCAGTATTCTTGGGCTTCCCATGTGGCTCAGCTTGTAAAGAATCTTCCTGCAATGTGGGAGAAGGGATAGGCTACCCACTCCAGTATTCTTGGGCTTCCCATGTGGCTCAGCTGGTAAAGAATCTTCCTGCAATGTGGGAGACCTGGGTTCGATCCCTGGGTTGGGAAGATCCCCTGGAAAAGGGAAAAGTTACCCTCCCGTATTCTGGTCTGGAGAATGTACAGTCCATGGGGTTCAAATAGTTGGACACGACCGAGGGAATTTCATTTTCACTTTCTTTTCATGTATAGTAAACCTAACACTAAGAAGAGAATAAAATATACCTTCAGAGGTATATTGAGAGAAACAGAAGCTTTCCAGTCATGTCATTGCTGTGTGCACACGAATTTTCTTTTTTAATGAAATTTTTGAAATGATCATCTCCAAACTTGAAATTGGAGGCTGTGGCTCCTTGAAAAAATATATTTATATATATATTATATATATACATAATATGTAACATGTAATATATGTTAATATGTGCTGTTGTTTGTTGTTCAGTTGTTAAGTCGTGTCTGACTTTTTGCAACCCCATGAACTGCAGCATGCCAGGCTTCTCAGTCCATTACTATCTCCCAGAGTTTGCTCAGACTCATGTCTATTGAGTCGGTGATGCCATCCAACCATCTCATCCTCTGTCGCCCCCTTCTCCTCTTGCCCTCAATCTTTCCCAGCATCAGGGGTTTTTTTCCAATTTATTGGCTCTTTGCATCAGGTAGCCAAAGGATTGCAGCTTCAACTTCAGTATCAGTCCTTCCAATGAATATTCAGGGTTGATTTCCTTTAGGATTGATTGGTTTGAACTCCTTGCAGTCCAAGGGACTCTCAAGAGTCTTATCTAACACCACAGTTCAAAAGCATCAATTCTTTGGCACTCAGCCTTCTTTATGGTCCTACTCTCACACCCATATATGATTACTGGAAAAACCATAGCTTTGACTATATGGAACTTTGCTGGAAAAGTGATGTCTCTGCTTTTTAATGCACTGTATGGTTTTGTCATAGTTTTCCTTCCAAATAGCAAGCATCTTTTAATTTCATGGCTGCAGTCACTGTCTGCATTGATTTTGGAAACAAGAAAATGAAATCTGAGACTATTTCCACATTTTCTCCATCTATTTGCCATGAATTGTTAGGATCAGATACCATGATCTTAGTTTTTTGAGTGTTGAGTTTTAAGCCAGATTTTTCACTTTCCTCTTTCAATTTTATATATATAAAACATATATTTCCCCAAGCCAGTTTTCTATACTGAGTTGACTGATATTCTGTCAGTATACTTTGCATCCTTTACGCAATCTGAATGTAAATCTTCGATGGATTTCGCCAGTGGTAAGCTCTGCGCATATGCCCAGCAGATATAAGCAGCCCCAGTAAGAGTCTTCACTTAGTTACTGAGGACATCCTTGATGTCATATATTGCACAACAATCATGAGTAGTCAGGGCACAAATTTCATCATATCACTCTTAAGGGAAACACAATATGGATGATAAATAAAATGAAGCGAGGTAGGAATGATAGATATTTCCTTTTTTAAAAGGATTCATCTGAATAGTGACAAAATTGGCTCAACCCTTACGTATTTTTCCTCTACTTAATTCTTCTCTTAGTGAGGTCATTGCTAGATTTTAAGCAGTGTCCATGAAAATCTATAATCATCTTTTGAGATTATAAAAATAGGCTGAACTGGAAAGCTGAAAATAAATATGTAAGAAAGGAAATATAGGAAAACATGTGAATAAAACGATTGCTTGTAGTTCTCAAGAGGGTTATTATTTATCTACCGATCAAAAATGCTTTTGCCATACTTCACTTCACACATGGGTCTACCTAGATTCTTTCTGAATCAGTCCGAGAAGAGAAGTGAACTTTTATGTGTGATTTATGATATACTATTTTGCTTTGTCACAAAAATAGCCTTTAAAAGCCACAGTTCTTCTATTTGAGTTTCAACACGAGTTCACTGAACCTACAGAATGCCCAGTCTTTGGCCACCTGGGAATAAGAACTGGTTATGATTATCTGAGAATACAGTTGTGCTGCATATGCTGTGGGTTATAGGAAAGAAATAAGAGATGTGGCCTTTGTTCTTAAGAAGCTGAGTTTTATTATGAGAGAATTTGCTGCAACTTTTCATACACATGCTCTTGAGCGATCCTTGAAATGGGTATTAATTATCAAGTTAGGGCTCACTAGGGAAAAAGAAGAAAAAAATGTATTTCTGCATTCTGGAAATCCTACAAATCAAGGAATTATAGTATGTCAGAAGCAGGAAAAGACATTAAGAATCATTCTAGTTCATCCTCTTCAAATGCCAATTGGGGCAATCATTCCTTTGAAACTTTATGAAGGAACATTTTAGGGAGTTTTGGAGAAGAAAAATTAACAAGTTATCTGGGATATTAATCTATTTCACTGGAGCAATTTTGAAGCAGTCCAAATGTCTAGGCCAATTTGAATGCCAAGGACAAGCAGAGATTTTGTGTCTTTGACCTTATTTTGTTGAGCACAGAAGTGGGAACTAGAGAATTAACCTTAGAGCAACAGGAGTGGAAACTGTATCTGCACATTTTTCTGAAAAGTTTAGTCCATGAAATTTGACTGAAGAACTGTCATAATTTACACCTTAAATTAGGAAATTATAAAGAACTTGCATTACATTTTATACACGAATTCAGAAGCATTATACTTTCTTGGAGTGAAAACTTTTAGCAACTCAGGAGTGTGGTTTGCATACCAGTCCTCTAAGTGTTATTATCATTGTGCTAACAAAGAAAGTCCCTCAGTCGTGTCTGACTCTTTGCGACCCTATGGAATGTAGCCTGCCAGGCTCCTCTGTCCATGGGATTTCCAGGCAAGAGTACTGGAGTGGTGGCCATTTCCTTCTCCATGGGATCTTCCCAACCCAGGGATTGAACTCTGGTCTCCTGCATTGCAACCAGACGCTTTACCAGGGAAACCCAGCAAAGAAAAGAACTCTCAAAGAGGTTAAATAATCGCCGAGTTACAGTACTTCTGGGTGGCACAGCTACCGTTCAAAACTAAACTCGTCTGATCTCCAACAGCAAAGGTCAGCCTACTGACTATGGCCAGCCTGTTCCTAGCATCTAATGGGCAACATTTGAAGATGGCCATGGACACCCATATCTGTGAAGAAATGAAAAAGAACAGGGGACTTCTTCCCTGACCCCACCCCTTATTCTACATGGCAGAGGACTCTACTTGTCCACTTGCCTTGAATTGTGGCTGAGGGATATCAGAGGGGGGGAAAAAAAAACAAGATCACAATTCAATGCAAGATTTGGTGGTACTTTTAACACTGCTCTTGTTCCCAATCTACCTACTCTTCTTTTCTTTTTAGAGTTCAAAACACCTGTTCCAGTTATTGGGTTACATCTGCACATAACAGCTACATAACAGTGAGGGACACAAGATGGTGTATACATACTCCATGTTTTGCAGAGCCAAAATTTCTTATATGAATTAAAATACATATGAGTAATAGAAGGGGAAAGACTTGGAACATAGTCTGGTCCAAGCTTCCAGACTAGAAGCATTTTTATCCTAAGAAATCTCTAGGAAAGAAGTTTTCATATCTTTTCACAGCTCCTTCCAGTGCTGGGTCACTCAGTTAGAAAGAAAAATCCATAGATAAGATAGAATCTTCTTTATTGGGAAAGGGAATTCTTATTTAATGTTTCATTAAATACAATTCATCAAATTTTGAGTGCCTACTATAGTTGCAAACCCAATATTCTGAGAGATCAACCTCCCCTTGCCACTCTCTCATAAGCATCACCTCAGTGTTCATCTGGACAAGCTAATTTGGGTTCTCTGTAAAATTATACATACTTATACTCCAGCGACCTAGTCCCTTAAGGGATGTTTTCTTACCCTGTCTTTAGCACCCAGTAAGGCAAACATCCAATAAATATTCCTAAATATTGGATGAATTGTCTTGAGGCTTTAGAAACGTGACCTTCAAGTTAAAAGAATGTAGAAAATATGAACATTTTATTTTTTAAGTTTAAATTTTTTTTCTCAATGCAGTTTTTTGTTGAGATGTAATTGACATGTAACATATTATATTGGCTTCCCAGGTGGCGCTAGTGGTAAAGAACCTGTCTGTCAGTGCAGGAGATGTAAGAGATGTGGGTTCAATCCCTGGGTTGGGAAGATCCCTTGGAGGAGGGCATGGCAACCCACTCCAGTATTCTTGCCTAGAGAATCCCATGGTTTAGAGGAGCTTGGTGGGCTATAATCCATAGCCTCACAAAGAGTGAGGCATGACTGAAGTGACTTAGCAGGCATGCATAACATTTTATTACTTTCAGGTATATGACATACTGATTAGATTTTCACGTATATTGCAAAATTTTCACCATAGTAAGTATGGTCAAGGTTTTTCACCATGTATAGTTAAAAGTTATTTTTTCTTGTCATGAGAACTTTGGGTCTTCCTGGGTGGCACTAGCGGTAAAGAACCCACCTGCCAATGCAGGAGACTCAAGACACTCAGGTTCAATCCTTCACTGAGGAAGATTCCCCTGCAGGAGGGAATGGCTACCCACTCCAGTATTTTTGCCTGGAAAATCCCTTGGACAGAGGAGCCTGGCAGGTTATAGTCCATGGGGTCACACAGAGTTAGACATGGCTGAAGTGACTTAGCAGCTGCAGCATGAGAACTTTTACGATCTACTCTCTTAGGAACTTTGAAATATGCAATACAGTATTATTAACTACAGCAACAATGCCATAGATAACATCCCCATAACTTATTTATTTTATAACTCTAAGTTTGTACCTTTTGATTACCTTTACTCATTGCAGATGAGTGGCTGCTAGAGGCAAGAGCTGGGGGGTACACCATGCAATATTTTCGGTTGCAGTTTTTTTTTTTTTTATCATGATAAAAAGCCACAACTGGAAATATGAGCATTTTTAAAAGAAAAGAACTTATGAAGGCTTTTCCAGTATCCTTCCCCATATAGGCTATACTCTAGCAACCTTGCCTTTTTACTAAAAATCTGCTTTCTCTAATTTTTCTGAAGGTGTAGCCAGAGACGGAAGAACCTGGTGGGCTGCTGTTTATGGGGTCGCAGAGTTGGACACGACTGAAACGACTTAGCAGCAGCAGCAGCAGCAGCAGAGATTTTGTATTTTCATGTTTCCTGTGGCATAGCCTTTATACTCCTAGGAAAAAGTCCATTGGTAGATTGAACTCTTAAATTTTCGGTTTCACTTACCACTTTGGATAGTTTCAACTGCTTTCCTTCTTACAACTGAATTCAGTAATGCTTAGCAGTTCCAGGGTTAATAATGTCAGTCAGGGCTGACTTGTCACTGTGGAGAGAGTGACAGGGAGACAAATAGAGATGTGATTTGGCTTGACAATAGGTGGAAATAACTTCAGGTTCTGTTGAGGCACTAGATTGATTATAATCTAGTCTTGCCCTCGTCCCTCCCCCAGTTTCCTCCCATATCTTTTATCCTTTGAGAAGGAGGAGTAGCTTACCTCCACCAAATGTGTGGGAGTACTTTTGCATACAAAGTCTCTGATTTTTTGCATGCATCGTATTCTGTAGTTATGCAAGCTGAACATAAGCATAAGGAAAATAAAAACAACACAGATTACAGAGGCAGTCCCTGCCAAAGGGCTCTTTGCAAGCCTATCCAGAACAGTGTGTAAAATCTGGAAATTGCCTGTCAGTTATTTGTTCTGCTCAACACCACATGCAGTCGTTAATATTTAAAGTCTATTTGACTTCACTTCTGAAGATGTCGGACCTAGGGAAAACAAAATTGTGGTTTAGACGGCCAAGGATAGGGAATCAGCTCTACTTTAAAGTCAGCCATTGATGGGTCAAAAATTATTCCTTAAGATCTTAAACCAAGTGTTACATTTGTACATGACAAAGGCTTTTCCTTCTTTTCCACTTAAAAACAGAACAAAAAACCAAAACCTACTTGAATTGCAAACTAAGTCATGTTTAGTCACTGGATTCATTCATTACCAACCTGAACGCCAAATTGGCAGAAAATAAAAACCCTGGCAACTCATGGCTAGGTTGTAGACGTTTTGAAGCACAGTAAAATTACAGAATTCAGAGGAAAATACCCCTCAAATGTGTCCTGAAGTATCTGGTCTTAGTTTAAATGTTCTGATTAGAGGCCTAATAGGTACTGTGGTTTTTATGAATGACCCTTCATTCCTTACTTATGGATGCTCAGTTTGGTACTTTGACAGAAGTGTATTGATATGTGTACAATGAGAAATTTCTTGACAAAATATTGTCTGAAACCTCACATATCTTAGAAGTGATGCAATATTTAGACCTGCCTAACGCTCAGATGGTAAAAAAAAAAATCTGCCTGCAATGCAGGAGACACAGATTCATTCCCTGGGTGAGGAAGAGCCCCTGAAGAAGGGAACAGCAACCCACTCCAGTATTCTTGCCTGGAGAATTCCATGGGGTCACAAGGAGTCGGACACGACTGAATGACTAACGCAACAAATGCATGAGAAGATGAATGAAATAGGCTGCCTCCCCTTCATCCCCAAATTCACATGTTGAACTCCTTCCCCACAACAAGATGGTATATGGCTTTTGGGAGGTTATTGGGTTTAAGTGAGGTCATGAGGGATGGGATTATAAGAAGAGGAAGAAATATCAGATCTCTCCCTGTCAGGTGTGCCAGGGAGAGAGCTCTTCCCAGGTAGTGAATTGACTGGTGCCTCCATCTTGAACTTCTCAGCTTCCAGAACTGTGAGATATAAATTCCTATTGCTTAAGCCAACCAGCAACCAGTGTATGGTATTATGTTATGGCACCCTGAGCTATAGACGGGAAAATACAAAGAACATTTGAAATCATCACACTTTTATTAGTTCCTGACTTGCTTAGAGTGCTGTATATAAAGAAAGAAAATGTTAAGCTTTTGAAACTGCTTAAACTAAACCATAGTAATTCTGAGGAAATAATTGATAGATGTTGAATTTCACATCATTCCTGGCAACTCTTCAGCTTTTGACTTTCAAATAAAATCTGTCTAAAACCTCAAAGTGATGTGGCATGAATTAATTTTCAGTTGGACATGACTGAATATAATTTTTTTCTTCAGAGTTCTGTGCAAGGTATTTTTAAAGCATTTGGTAATTTTCCGATCACATCAATGCAGACTGTTAGAAAACTTTTATGCTCTTTCGAGTGAGAGCAAAAGGGAGAGCGTGCCGTTCTAGAAATAACAAAACTATTTTATTTATTCCAAGCTCTAGCAATGTCTTTTAAATATATATAGCTTATACAAAGAATGAATGGAGAAATATAATGAAACTGGGAACTCAGAAATACCTTTTACATCAACTTACTTTAGGGGCTTTACATTGCATTTGTATCTAAAAAGTTGAAGGTTTTCTAAAACCAAAAGTATTTCTCAAGTCAGTGTTAACCCTCAACTCAGTTTCATGTGCTCAGCAATATTTTTCCCCCCCCATGGGAAATCTTATTACCCCTCTAAGCATTGCATCAAATTTTAATTCAGCTCAGATAACTCTACCTAGAGAACTGAGTTGTGAGTAAATTTTTTTAAAAAAGATTTTTTTTTAATATGGTCCGTTTTTAAAGTATATATTAAATTTGTTGCCATGTTGCTTCTATGTTTTGGATTTTTGGCCGTGAGATCAGGGATTGAACCAGAACCCCCTGCATTGCAAGGCAAAGTCTCAACCACTGGGTGACCAGGGAAGTCACATTTTAAAATAGTTTCTGGAGCAATAATTTTTAAAGATTACTTTCTTGAAACGTTGAGGGATTCACCAGCATCACTTGATTTAAGTAGTGCATCTATGAGCTAGACACTGACTTTACGTGTGGGGGTGAGGGTGTAATTTCCCAAAGTGAGGGGCATGTGATAGAGATACACATGTGACTGGGTATCTTATTATCTTAAAACTAAAATAAATAAATAAATAAAGTTTCTATAACAGTGAAATGATCTCAAGCATAAATGCTATGAAGGAATCACTGTTCTGCTTCTGTATAAGGCTAAACGCCCTTCTTGTGGATGGGTTCTCATTCTCTCTTTGCTTACTTGACTCCTATAATTTCATATTTTTGTTCTTTCATCATTGACTTCTTCTTCTCTAATGAAATATTTCTGTTAGCTTAAAAATGCCATGGGCCCTGGTGGCTCAGTGGTTAAAAAATCTGCCTGCCAATGCAGGGGACAGGGGTTCGATCCCTGGATCGAGAAGATGCCCTGGAGAAGGAAGTGTCAACCCCCTCCAGTGTTCTTGCCTGGGAAATCCCATGGACAGAGGAGCCTGGTGAGATAAATCCATGGGGTTGCAAAAGAGTTGGGCACAACTTCGTGACTAAACAACAAAAACAAAATGTCATATTTCCTATCTTGGAAAAAAATTGTTTCCTACTCTCCTTTTTCAGCTACTGACTCATTTCTCTGTTTGCCTTTATTAGGAAAACTCCTTGAAGGAGCTGCCCAGACACACACTTCCTTATTTCCTTTTCTCTATACCATTCTTGTCACACACGCATCTCAATTCCTCCACCGAAATTTCTCCTTCATGGTCACTACAGTCTCCATATTCTCGAACACGAGATCAGCTCTAACTCTTATTTGCTCCGTCAGAAACTTCTTTTGTAGCCATTTTTTTTCCCCCCCTTTTTGAGATATTATTCAGGTTCCTTCTAGGATAAGATCTTCCAGATCCTTTCTCCTATGATCACTCATTCTCAGGGTCTTGTGCTGGTTCTTTCTGCTCTTCCCAGGCTCTAGTTAATGGAATTCCTTAGGGTGTCATCTTTTACCATTTCCTTCCTAACTGTTCTTTCTCCCCAAGAAATCTCATCAACTTCCATGGCTCTACATAGCGACCATTAGCTTCTAATTTCCAGATTTCAGTTTCCAGATATCATTTCTCTCCAGAGCTCAGATTCATATTTTCAACATGTTATACACACCTCTATTTGGAGGTCTAATAGGAACTTCAATTCTAATTTGCCCAAAGATAACTCCTAATATTCCTTCTCCACCTTGCTGCTGCTCTAGTCTTCCCGAACTCAGTATTTAGCACATTATTTTTCTGTTGCTTAGGTCAAAAATGTTGGAGGCATCTTGACCCCCTTTCATTTCATGGTACATTTTCAAGATCTTTTGACCCCACTTGCAAATTATTTTCTGACCTCAATTTATTTGTCATATATTGTTGTGTGATGCTACCTGAAATTCACTGAGGCATTCTAATTATTCATAAAGTTTAATTTTTCCTTTTAATAGAGGTCTTTGTGCCTTCTGAAATTTATTTTTGTACATACTTAGGTTGGATTATAATTTTTTCTCCCTGTGTCCCCTTTCGTATTTACATTGCTGTCAATTTGCTCCCAGGGAGCTAGTCCGTGACCAGTTTTATGATGATATTTTACATTTTTCCACAATGACAGTGTGAACATTGGGAACTCAGTCACATAGCCAGCAATCAGCTTGTCTCAGATTCTGTTTGTGGGACTGTGTCAATGTTACCCTGCCTCCTGGGGTTCAGAGCTTCCAATAAAGTAATTGCTCCATGTTGACAAATGGTCAGGCTCTTTATATGGAACAGGAGAGTCCTCTTTGAGCCCTGGTTTTAAGTAGTTATCATGAGCTTTGTACCTTGTCTTATATGGAGGTCTTTGAGTGTCGTTATTCCCCAGAAACTCCCCCTTTATTGTCCAGGAGTACATGAAGCCTACATTTGAGGTCTACTCTTTTGGTTCATATTTGCTCCACTGATATGTTAAACTTTTTCTGAGCCCAATTTTCTCTCATTCTTTTTATTTATTAGTATCTCAGAGCTATCTGATAGGAATTCAGGGGTTGACCTCTGCTTTAATTCAAACAAGAGGTTCCAATGATGTTATTTCTAGTCTCCAAGATAGACTGTTAGAAAGGTATTTAAAACAGGAAATAACTTTACATAGCCTTCATATTATACCACATAGACAGCTACTGATAAATCAAGAGAGCTTGGGAGCACTTGATTGACTGGTGAGAGGGAAGAAGAGGACATTTTCTTCTACAATTACCTGTCTTCACATGTGTCTTTGAAAATATCAGTGATATAAAAGTGACTTCAGGATGAATAACATTGGATGGAGTCTTGGCACATTATTGCAATGGAACAATATCAGGGGTTTTTAGCTCCTAGAAAAATTTAAATCTAAAAAATGTGTAGAACAGTAATTCTGTCTCAGAAATTGTGTGTGCTAGATGTTTTCATACATTGCATATTTTAATTAACATTTTATAAATGGAATTTCAAAAGATTACATTGCCTACCCAGTTGGAATAGTCTAGATTTAAACTCCAAATTCCATTTATTTTATGTTACTATCCTTTCATAGATGAGGGTGAGAAGCAACGGGTTCCACAAGAAAAGAAGACTAATTAGACTAATTCTAGTTTCTTTTCAATTTGATTTAGTTCTTACTTCTGTGTCTCAGGCTGCTATCATTTTAACATTCTTCATTCATTCTCTCAATATATTGTGTATTCACATTGTGCTAGACATGGCTCTACAGTCAAATAAGACATATTCATTTATTCTAACCTACTAGAGATAATTATTCTTCCCTTTTAACGTCCTTAATAACTGTGACATATCTTAGATCTGGCAACTAAATGTATACACATTTTCACCATTAAATCATTTACAAAATATGTGTATCCACCATTTTATATAAATGGGTAATGATTTAGTGAACAAATCAACTTTTTCAGGTATATATTTTTCAGTGGAAATGTTTCTCAAGAAAACAGCATTTTATATGACATTAAAAGTCCATGTTAAAAGTGTTTGTATGATCTTGTCAGAGTATATTTCTTCATGTGTAAATAAGGCAGTATAATAAATATTCAGAGTTATCCATAGCGATATAGGTAGCACATACACTAAATAGGGAAATAAATACATAGCATGACCCCCATGCATACAGCTTCATGAATTCATCTCCCTACTAACTGTAAGAAACTTCAAGGCACAGAATATGTCATATTTGTCTCTTTTCCCATTGATAACTTAGCATCTAGTAGATTCTTACAACATACGTGTAAAATGCATTGTTTATTGAATTGATATTCAAGTTGCTGATTGGATGGATAGACTGTAAGGAGGAATGGGTGAGTGAACTGATGACTTTATTTACATGCTACTTGTAAGATATCTAACACCTCACCATGTGTCTTTATAAAATCTTATCACTCCTTGGGGGCATGTAGTAATACTTTGGATTTGTCTTATTTTACCTCCTGGTCATAGAAACATGTGGCTACAAATAAATGCCAACTTCTTTTGTATCTGGCTAACAGGCAATTTCTGTTATTACAGATTTGAAAGGGTCATCCAAACTACATTTTTAATTTTTTTTGGATTTATCTATTTAACCTATTGTTTAGATACCTAGATTGCCAACAATTGCTTGATATTATTCCCCTTTACATGGATTTTTATTACAGTGGTACTTGCTATAACATGCACTGAATCATTCTGCTATAGATTATGTTGTTTTTAATTGTTGGATGAGCATAAGTAATAAAAAGATGACATGTAACTTCCTAGCTTACAATGAATTTTTTCATTATACTTGTAGATATTTTTAAAAGTCATAATAACCCCTAAAGAAGCTATTTTATTTTTAATGTAAAATAAACACATGGGAAAATAAATGCAGAGAGGTGAAATGACTTGTTCACTGTTATTTAGTCCAGCAGTCATTCCAGATGTTCTCTGGGTAGGAAGGATTCATTAACAAAGACAGATATTGGCTTTGAAGAACCTAAGGTCCTGGGGTGGGAGTGGGAACAAATAAAGAGGTAATTATGCTACAGTGAACGGAACTATACTTAATGCATGCAGAAGGGTGCTGTGAAAACACACAGGATGTGTTTCTCTAAGTCGTCCAAAAGTCAGCGGAACTTGAATCCAGTTTATGGTTCCAAGTCCAAGACTTTTTCTGCCAGACTCAGACTTATCTTTCTTTTATCTCTGATTTTCTCTTAGACCTGGTGGAAGCTGGTTAACCAAAGTTGATGTGATGTGTGAGAAGTTAAACTTCAAATGAAGAAAAGAACTGGATCTTTACTGTGTTGCTTTTGGTATCAGAGACTTCTAAAGAAGGTAGCAGCATGAAACAGGGGTGGGGAGAGAGGCAAGATGGACAAGAGAGCAGGACCCCCTAAGCAGCAACATTAGTAGACAATGGACTTCAAAAGCTAGAATTCTCATTCCCACCAACAGTGTAGGAGGGTTCCCTTTTCTCCACACCCTCTCCAGCATTTATTGCTTGCAGATTTTTGGATCGCAGCCATTCTGACTGGTGTGAAGTGGTACCTCATTGTGGTTTTGATTTGCATTTCTCTAATAATGAGTGATGTTGAGCATCTTTTCATGTGTTTGTTAGCCATCCGTATGTCTTCTTTGGAGAAATGTCTATTTAGTTCTTTGGCCCATTTTTTGATTGGGTCGTTTATTTTTCTGGAGTTGAGCTGCAGAAGTTGCTTGTATATTTTTGAGATTAGTTGTTTGTCAGTTGCTTCATTTGCTATTATTTTCTCCCATTCAGAAGGCTGTCTTTTCACCTTGCTTGACCCAGAAAGATGTTATGGGGAGGGAGGTGGGAGGGGGGTTCATGTTTGGGAATGCATGTAAGAATTAAAGATTTTAAAATTTAAAAATAAAAAAGAAAAAAAAAAAAGATGAAAAAAAAAAAAAAAAGCTAGAATTCTCCATCTCAATTACCTGCTCAGAGAAACCTATTCCATCTTTCACCACAGAGACAAAACATACACATAAGGTTTTCTGACTAAGAAAGGATGAGATGAATCCATAATAGTTTCTTAAATAATTCCTTACTAAAAAGTAAGTAATTCTGAAGATTCTTTATACTTCTTAATTCATAGCAACTCCTAGAGAGACCTTTGCTTTCCAGGGTCTGTTGACTGGGAATAGAACACTCACCGTAATGAAATTGCCAACAACAGAAAGTGGATGCACTCTGGAGTTTTTTGGAAATGAGGTTTGAAAGTAAAATTTTAACTGGAGACTAATATTAGAATATTCCTGTGTAATATCTGACCTCTGTGCCATGAAGCACCAGAGGTTCCTTTCCATGCATATTTCCATTTGTAATATCCTGAGGTCATTTCCTGTGTGTCAGCTTTATAATTGTCCCATTGTTTAACAGCTCTGTCCAGGCATTCTCTCAAATGTGGGTTCTTTCATCATCCACTTAGGAACACAGAATTAAAGCTTGTTTCCGAGTAATTTAAATCCCAGTGATCAATTTTCTGGCTTCCTGGCTGTCACCCTTCTTCTCTGGCTTCCTTTCTTCCTCATCTTTTCTTCTTTTTGAGGAGCTAAAGGTTTCTTGATATATAAATATTCCCAGAGCCACTCTTTTTCACCTTGTACCTAATTCTCCATTTGTGGCAGCTGTGTTGATTATCATCTGTTTTATTATCTTCCTTTAAATCATGCTGACATTTTTGTCACATCTTAAGAATACAGTTTTTTAAGCAAAATCAACAAATATACTATTTCCAACGTTCATCAACTATTTTTATTTTACTTGGGAGTCTGTGGATTGCTATTACATAATATGAATTACGTGATAATCTCTTTCCTTTTCCAAATTATTTCTTCAACAGTTTGTCAACAGCTACATAACATACAAAAATACTTGGTTTTCAAGGACCTGGCTTAGAGTAAAAAAAAATTTTAGTACAATATGTATTTTTAAGGTAGCATTTTTAATACAAATATTTTAATTTTTTATTTTTTCTTTTTGGCTGCAGTGTGGTTTTTGAGATCTTATTTCCCTAACCAGGGATCGATCCAAGGCCCTTGGAAGTAAGAGCACAGGACCCAAACCACTGGACTACCAGGGAATTACATATAATATGTGTTGTTTTGAAATAATTTGGGACTTCCTGACAGTCCAGTTGTTAAGACTTTGTGCTCCCACTATAGAGGACACGAGTTCAATATCTGATTGGGGAACTAAGATCTCATGTGCTGTTTGGTACAGCCAAAAATAAATAAATAGATAAAACAACTTTGTTGGGGTTTAAGTTACATACTGCAAAACACGCATCTTATGAGTAAAGGCAATTTTTGGTAAATATATAAAGTCCTGCAGTGACCACGATGGTCAAATTTTAGAACACGTTCATCACCACAGAGAATAGTTCTGTATCATGTGCAGCTCAACTTCATACCCCATCCACAAACTCTGAAATCTCTGGTCTACTTTTTGTTTCCCTCTGGTTTTACCTTTTCTTTAGTGTCATACAATTGGAATCATACAGTTGTGACACTTTGCATCATAGTTCCCAAGGTTTTGTTTTTCTATTGTTTTTATTCTTTGTACAAATGAATTAACCATGGAAAAAATAATACAAATACTAGAGGAAATTTTCTAGTATAGTAGATATTAGATATTATTTTTATAAATGTATAGACTTTTATACATTGACCTGTATATGCAAATAAATGCACATGTATGTAGACTGGGAAATGGGCAAATTTGACCCACATGTATATTTGATTTATTCTTGGAACAATCTTGTGCATGCATTTTAGCAAAAGTTGGTGCTGCAAAGCACTGTTCTAGTCTTATAGAAAAGAATAACAAAACACAATTTTTTCTGCTCTTACACAAATTTTGGTAGAAACATAATTATAAGGCAAAATATAGTAGGCATAACAAGATAGTACAAAAAAGTATATTGGGTACTTGAAAGAAGAAAAAAGAATTTGATATATCAGCAAAGTTCAGTGATGGCTTTTGAATAGAAGGGCTTAGGTGGATGGAGAGAAATTTAAATATATATATATTTATATTTATTTATTTTACTATTTATTTTTGGCTGCATCAGGTCTTCATTGGGTGGATTGAAACTTGATGGGTGAAGATGGAAAAGACTGACAGTCCAGGCAGAGAAAACTACATGAGAAAAAGCTAGGGAGGTTTTCAAAAACTTGAGAACACTGTGTAGACTCTTGGCTTGATAAATATTTGTTGAAGTGAATGAAATTTTAATGTCCTGTTTATAAAGCAAGTGCTAATAAAGTGAAGCTGAAATGGGTTTGTAGTTGATAATCCATGTTGGGAGTGCATGTGTTGAAATAAAATTATAGCAAACCTCACTTTACTTTCTATACATCAGCTTCTTGCCTGTGTCTGAAAAGCCTCTCTACTTCCTGCTCACTGCTTCTTATCCTTCAGGGTTGAGTTTCACTAGGCTCTTCTTAGGAAGCCTTTCTTGACTTTCCTCCCCAGCCAGAGTTATATGTTTTTGTTTTTGTTTTTCTTTCCCTGTGCCAGCCCTTTAATCATAGTGCTTATGTTAAAAGCATTGATTTTTGTGCTGGTCTCACTACTAAACTGTGGAAACTCAAGGGCAGAAATTTTCTTTTACTTGTCTTTGCTTTACCAGTTCTTGGATGTTAAGGCAAGCTTCAGTTGAGCACCCAATAGGAGCTCAATAGGAGTCTAGTTCAAGGATGGTGGTGGTGGAGGTGTTTAGTCACTCAGCCATGTCTGACTCTCTGAACCTCCATGGACTATAGCCCGCCAGGTTCCTCTGTCCATGGGATTTTCCTGGAAAGAATCCTGGAGTGGGTTGCCATTTCCTCTTCCAAGGGATCTTCCTGACCCAGGGATTGAACCTGCGTTGCCCATGTCTCCTGCATTGCAGGTGAATTCTTTACCACTGAGCTACTGGAGAAGCCCTAGTTCAAGGACAAAATACATTAAATTGAGAATTGGGTTGATGGTTTTCTCTCTTGCCTTTATGATAACCCTTCTTTTGTTCCAGTAGCATGTTTCCATTGAGAATTGGGTTGATGGTTTTCTCTCTTGCCTTTATGATAACCCTTCTTTTGTTCCAGTAGCATGTTTTACAATTCTTCATTTGTAGCCAGGAACTGAAGTGTTGCATGCATTCCACAACTCTGTCCTTGGCCCATGATGGCCTTGGCCTCTGGTTCCACATCTTTCTACTTCAAGTTCAATTGCCTCCTTTTGAAAAGTACTTTTTCTAAAACCTCATCAGGGTGGTGTTCTTCCAACTTTGAATTTCCATGATGATTTTCAATACCACTTTCATGAGCGCCTTCTATTTTCTAGACCATATCTTGAGGTAGAATCTACATTTCATATACTTTTTATTCCCCCAAAACCAAGAGATTTTCTCAGAATAAACATACACTCAAAATGCCTTCAGTGTCTTTCTTTTAACTGGCCATTGACTATTTGTCAGTCTTTGCTGATCATAAGCTATTCAATAAATATTTACACATGGTTCATGCATCACACACTTTGGGGGAAAAACTGCAGAGTGACACAATGTGAATGAAAATGCAATTTGGAAGCAGAAAAAGAAAAAAAAATCAGAAATATATCCTCTAGCAAAGTATAGAAGTTCACAAAATCATTTGAATCCTCACTTTGTTGATGAAAATTTCTACAAAAATCTAGCAAGCCTGCAAGCAATTTGAAAAAATGAAACCCTGAAAGAAATAAACATTTTCTCAGCATAGACAGAGTTTTGAAAGAACTTTGTAGCTTCCTTTACTGTTATGAACATGTCTTTCCAGTAACTACATAGTGACTAATTTTTATTAAAGCTAATCATTTACGGAAGAACTGTACAAAAAGATCTTCATGACCCAGGTAATCATGATGGTGTGATCACTCACCTAGAGCCAGACATCCTGGAATGTGGAGTCAAGTGGGCCTTAGAAAGTATCACTATGAACAAAGCTAGTGGAGGTGATGGAATTCCAGCTGAGCTGTTTCAAATCCTGAAAGATGATGCTGTGAAAGTGCCGCACTCAATATGCCAGCAAATTTGGAAAATTCAGCAGTGGCCACAGGACTGGAAAAGGTCAGTTTTCATTCCAATTCCAAAGAAAGGTAATGCCAAAGAATGCTCAAACTACCGCACAATTGCACTCCTCTCACATGCTAGTAAAGTAATGCTCAAAATTCTCCAAGTCAGGCTTCAGCAATACATGAACCATGAACTTCCTGATGTTCAAGATGATTTTAGAAAAGGCAGAGGTACCAGAGATCAAATTGGCAACATCCGCTGGATCATGGAAAAAGCAAGAGAGTTCCAGAAAAACATCTATTTCTGCTTTATTGACTATGCCAAAGCCTTTGACTGTGTGGATCACAAGAAACTGTGGAAAATTCTGAAAGAGATGGGAATACAGATCACCTGACCTGCCTCTTGAGAAATTTGTATGCAGGTCAGGAAGCAACAGTTAGAACTGGACATGGAACAACAGACTGGTTCCAAATAGGAAAAGGAGTACATCAAGGGTGTATATTGTCACCCTGCTTATTTAACTTCTATGCCGAGTACATCATGAGAAACGCTGGACTGGAAGAAACACAAGCTGTAATCAAGATTGCCAGGAGAAATATCAATCATCTCAAATATGCAGATGACACCACCCTTATGGCAGAAAGTGAAGAGGAACGAAAAAGCCTCTTGGTGAAAATGAAAGTGGAGAGCAAAAAAGTTGGCTTAAAGCTCAACATTCAGAAAACGAAGATCATGGCATCTGGTCCCATCACTTCATGGGAAATAGATGGGGAAACAGTGCCAGACTTTATTTTTTGGGCTCCAAAATCACTGCAGATGGTGATTGCAGCCATGAAATTAAAAGACGCTTACTCCTCGGAAGAAAAGTTATGACCAACCTAGATAGTATATTTAAAAGCAGAGACATTACTTTGCCGACTAAGGTCCATCTAGTCAAGGCTATAGTTTTCCCTGTGGTCATGTATGGAGGTGAGAGTTGGACTGTGAAGAAGGCTGAATGCCGAAGAATTGATGCTTTTGAACTGTGGTGTTGGAGAAGATTCTTGAGAGTCCCTTGGACTGCAAGGAGATCCAACCAGTCCATTCTGAAGGAGATCATCCCTGGGGTTTCTTTGGAAGAAATGATGCTAAAGCTGAAACTCCAGTACTTCGGCCACCTCATGCGAAGAACTGACTCATTGGAAAAGACTCTGATGCTGTGAGGGATTGAGGGCAGGAGGAGAAGGGGACGACCGAGGATGAGATGGCTGGATGGCATCACAGACTCGATGGACGTGAGTCTGAGTGAACTCCGGGAGATGGTGATGAACAGAGAGGCCTGGTGTGCTGCGATTCATGGGGTCACAAAGAGTCTGACATGACTGAGCGACTGAACTGAACTGAACTGAATCATTTATCTTTAAGTGCATTTGGTTTTGCAGATCAAGTATTGACTAGGAAGCTATGTATGGATTATGACAATGAGATAAAAAAGAAATCTGCTTTGAGCTTTTCCCTTTTATCTAAACAATGGCATTCATTCTTCCTTCCTTTCAAAAGCATTCACTTTGGTCAGAAATTTTTGCTATCTCACACTTGATTGCCTTGGAGACTTCAGTAAACACATCAAATCTTACTCTCATAAACCCTGTTTCTCCTTCCTGCAAAACTGAACTCATCTTTGATAACCTTAGCACAGCACATCCTAATGGGTCCTGCTTTCCAAGCAAACTGCTGTCATGTTAATTTTTATTAGGATTTTTGAAAGGAAATATAAATATTTCCCTTTAAAGTGATTAAATGTTAATAGAATATTTTGAGGAATAATGTCATAGAATTTGCTCTTATGTCTCAGCCATGATACCTATGAAACATGGAGTCCACTTACCCTGCAGGTTAAGGAACCTGACTCAAAACTACTCCCAGGGTGAATCAACAATGCTCTAGAAAAAGTGATCAGTGAGGGCCAGTCCATTTTGGTACATGTTCTTATTAAGTTGTTGAAGGAAGGGTGAAACCTTGGCTGGCAGAAGCCTTCCCTTACTGATTTATCTCTCACAGTTTTCTTGAGGAGACACTGTAAAGGCATTCTCAAAAAACTTTAATATTTCCCCAGGCACAATGAGATGGTTGAATACTAATTCCCCATTCTCATGTCTTCTGTTTTTTGTCCTTTTAGCCAATGCACACTTCCCTGCTTTCCCCACTGAGGCCCCTTCCTTCTCTCTCACATCCCTCTCAAAACTGGAAGCAATTTTCTACATCAAACATCTACTGTTTTCCTTTGGTTTGGAATGCCCATGTTTGCCCTACTCTCTGTGCTCACTTTTAAAGGGCAGAGAATACAGGGACATTTTTCTCCGAGCTCTTCAATGTTAACAAAATAGAGATGCTGGCACCTTGTCAATAGTTTTATCTACTATACATTTGAAAAACTTTGCCCTGCCATAGGAGCGCACTAGATGTACTGAGAAAATTTCAGAAGGAACTCAGCTTGGGCTGTGGCTGTGCTTCCATGCAAGTGCCAAGACAAAGTTCAGTGAATGTTTGTTGAATGAATGCATAAATAAACAATGAGAAAACGAGAGCCAACTCTACTGACTCCACAGGATGGCCTTTCATACTTTATAACAGATTCTAGAATTGTAAATCTACTATCATTTGGGAGGCTGTATCCTGATTATGTTAATTTAGTCTTAGCAACGGTGGTTTGGAGATGAAACTTGTTCTAAACATGTGGTCAACTGGGAGTATGATTCTCAATAAGAAGTTATTCTGTGAGTTTGTTTATTTTTATTTATTTGGATATACCCAGTCTTAGTGGCAGCCTGTGGGATCTAGTTCCCTAACAGGGGATTAAACCTGGGCCCCCTGCATTGGGAACTTGAAGTCTCAGCCCCTCCACCACCAGAGGAATCCCTGTTCTGTGATTTTGGATCTTTCTACAACAACCTTTAAAAATGTTCCTATTTTAAGTTTTATTATTACCAGCTTCCTTTATTTTTCTTGTAAGTGGGTTAGAAATATATTGTAAATAATAAAGGCACAAGCAGAATAAACACTGACTTTGACATAGTGAAATAATTATTACAGCCAAGTAATTAGCATATCGTCTCTTCACCTAGTTACCTTTTTTTTTTGTTTTAATGATGAGAGCCCTTGAAATCTACTCTCAGCAAATTCCAGTATTCAGTGAGGTATTATTGACTACAGTCATCATGCTGGGCTCTAGATCTCTAGATTTAGTTATCTTATAGAACTGCAATTTTTATCAACATCTCCCCATTTCCCCCATCTCCCCTCTATCCCTGGTAAACAGGGTTCTATTTTTTGCTTCTAGGAATTCGACTTTTTTTTTTCCATTTTATTTTTGGCCACACCAAGTGGCATGTGCAATCTTACTCCCCTGACCAGGGATTGGACTCTTGCCCCTGCACTGGAAGTATGGGAGTCTTAACCACTGGACTGCCAGGGAAGCCCCTGAATTCAACTTTTCAAGATTCTACTACGTAATTGAGATCATGTGGTTGTTTTCTTCCTGCATTTGGCTTACTTTACCTAGCATACTTGCACTCATCTCACACGCTAGTAAAGTGATGCTTAAAATTCTCCAAGTCAGGCTTCAGCAATACATGAACCATGAACTTCCAGATGTTCAAGCTGGTTTTAGAAAAGGCAGAGGAACCAGAGATCAAATTGCCAACAACCGCTGGATCATGGAAAAAGCAAGAGAATTTCAGAAAAACATCTATTTCAGCTTTATTGTTTATGCCAAAGCCTTTGACTATGTGGATCACAAGAAACTGTCAAAAATTCTGAAAGACATGGGAATACCAACCACCTGACCTGCCTCTTGAGAAACCTGTATGCAGGTCAGGAAGCAACAGTTAGAACTGGACATGGAGCAACAGACTGGTTTCAAACAGGAAAAGGAGTATATCAAGGCTGTATATTGTCACCCTGCTTATTTAACTTCTATGCAGAGTACATCATGGGAAACGCAGGGCTGGAGGAAGCACAAGCTGGAATCAAGATTGCCAGGAGAAATATCAATAACCTCAGATATGCAGATGATACCACCCTTATGGCAGAAAGTGAAGAACTAAAGAGCCTCTTGATGAAAGTGAAAGAGGAGAGTGAAACAGTTGGCTTAAAGCTCAACGTTCAGAAAACAAAGATCATGGTGTCTGGTCCCATCACTTCATGGCAAATAGATGGGGAAACAGTGGCTGACTATTTTTCTGGACTCCAAAATCACTGCAGATGGTGCTTGCAGCAATAAAATTAAAAGAGGCTTACTCCTTGGAAGGAAAGTTATGACCAACCTAGACAGTATCTTAAAAAGCAGAGACATTACTTTGCCAACTAAGGTCCGTCTAGTCAAGGCTATGGTTTTTCCAGTAGTCATGTATGGATGTGAGAGTTGGACTATAAAGAGAGCTGAGTGCCAAAAAATTGATGCTTTTGAACTGTGGTGTTGGAGAAGACTCTTGAGAGTCCCTTGGACTGCAAGGAGATCCAACTAGTCTATCCTAAAGGAGATCAGTCCTGGGTTTTCATTGGAAGGACTGATGTTGAAGCTGAATCTCCAATACTTTAGCCACTTGATGTGAAGAACTGACTCATTTGAAAAGACCCTGATGCTGGGAGGGATTGGGGGCAGGAGGAGAAGGGGACGACAGAGGATGAGATGGTTGGATGGCATCACGACTCAATGAACATGGGTTTGGGTGGACTCTGGGAGTTGGTGATGGACAGGGAGGCCTGGCGTGCTGCAGTTCATGGGGTCTCAAAGAGCTGGACACGACTGAGCAACTGAACTGAACTGAACTGAACTGAACCCAGTATATTGTACTAATTATATACGCACATCATTATATACAAATCTGGGGCTTCCCAGGTCATGCTAATGGTAAAGATACACCTGCCAATGTAGGAGACATAAGAGACATGAGATCGGTCTCTGGGTCAGGAAGATCCCCTGAAGGAGGAAATGGGAACCCACTCCAGTATACTCGCCTTGAAGAATCCCGTAGACAGAGGAACCTGGCAGGCTAGAGTCCAAGGGGTTGCAAAGAGTTAGACATGACCGAGTGTCTGAGCACACACACACACACACACAGATGCACACACACACACACACACATATAGCAGCAAAGCATCATGTTGTACAACTTAAATATATACCATTTTTATTTTAAAAGACATTTATATCTTGATTCCAGTTATGTGAGAAATTAGGAAAAGCAAAACTGTAATGATAGAAATCGGACCACTGTTTGCTAGGGCCAGGAAGTAGAGAAGGGATTAACTACAAAGAATTGTGAGTGAACTTTTGAGGGTGATGGAAATGTTCAGCATATGAGTGTGGTGGTGGTGGCCTACTATATTTATATCTTTTAAGGCTGTACACACAAAATTAGTGACTTTTGTTATATGTTAATTCTACACGAGTAAGGCTGATTTAAAACGTGAAAAACAAAACACACTAATAAATATATCTTTGGGGTTTGGAAAAAAAAATAAGGAAAAAAATACTGCCAATTGAGGCTGGCACCAGAGGAGACTCTCATTGTAGGAATCTCCTGGCAGAGCTGGACCCTGAGGCTGTAACCATCCCCTTGGGATTATTTGCTATCTCCATTATGGCCATCAGAGATGTCCTTTAACTTTCTGGTCCAAATTTAGAGAAAGGACTTTGCTCTTGTCTTGCAATAACTTAACTGAGATGTGGTAGAATATTTTTTACATCCATTACCAAAAATCAAGAATTAAAAGGGAAGCAATCATAGAAGAACACTATTGTTGTTGTTTTCCGGTCGCTAAGTCACGTCCGACTCTTTGTGACCCCATGGACTATAGCACACCAGGTTCCTCTGTCCTTCACTATCTCCCAAGTTTGCTCAAATTCATGTCCATTGAGTTGATGATGGTATCTAACCATCATAGAAGAACACTATGAATCTTCTAAATGATTCCAATGACATTTTAGAAGAGCAGACAGGGTTTGCTGTAGGCTGTGGGTTAGGCTGCAGTTTGCTACCCTCTTCTCTAAATGTTAAGATCTGGTCCATTCCCAATCGCAAAATAAGCTCTTGACAAGTTCTCTCTTTACTCTCGCTTTACTGGCTCTGTCTCACAAGGGCTTTCTTTGGCTATCTGCATCCCCCAGCTTTCAGATGAATAAGGAAGGTTAAGGATGATGATCTACTGAGTTTTTTCCTCCCCTAAGGTCTTGCCTCTTTCCTGGTTCAATGACATCAAACATTATCTGCCCCTCCAGGGACCACTCACCCTCTATAGTCTAAAGTGGGCCCTTCCTTTATAAATCTTTAAACAAAAATCATAATCTTGTCAGAAAGTAATGCAAGAATTGTAGCAGCTTTGTAAAATGTGAACTTATTTAGTTAGGAAAGAGAGACACACTTCCTCCTGAATTTTTTAGAAACATAATGCAATTACTCCTATTTTTATTGGATTTGTTGTTTATTCAAGGCAGAGAGTGCATGTATAGACACAAATTTGCTTTGGGTTTCTCAGTGAACCCTGAATAATGCAGAAATAGTTGACTGCTGCTGAAGTCAGAGGGCTGAAAGCTGCTGGGTTGAGGTTGGGAGAAAAGGGGTATGTACATCACCTCCATACATATTCTGCCTATATTCCTACATCAGCTGCTGTTGGTACTTACATACAGAAAAGTTATCCTTAAAAAACTCAAGCCTTTAGCAGAAGAAATCAAGGATCTCAACTTTCTCCTGCCATCACTCAAAGCTATCACTCAAGTCAAAAGCTTGGGTCTGTTTGGATTGAGAGCCTTGGACTCCTTTCTTTCCTTCTTGAAGTTAAGATTGACACGAGTATTGTGATACTCAGACAAATATCAGGGCGATTCTTATAGCCAGTAGATGTAGCACATCTTAGTCCCGACACGCAGTCATTGACTTGGCTCATTTGAAGACTGTGTGATCCGTCTCATTTCCTACAACTGCAAAGCAGGAACTTCCCTGATGGTCCAGCGGTTAAGACTCCATGCTTCTAATGCAGAGAGAGGGCTTGGGTTCAATCTCTGATCAGGCAACAAAGATCCACATACCATGTGGCCTGCCAGAAAACAACAACAACAACAACAACAACAAACTGCAAAGCGAATGCGATGTCATGGATTTGAGCGTCCCATCATCTCCTGGCTCTGTACATCTGATGCTCCCATTTCCCTCTGACACGTCTCCATCATTGTGATTTTTTGGCATGTCTTTTGTCTCTGGAACTTCCAGATGCTCCAGTCTCATCTCCTGTATTTACTGCCCCAGTCCGTGGGTCAGTTATTTCCTTTACATTCCAAGGTGGACTGGTTCCTTTTTACTGGAGAATATGGATGTATTTCACAACGTCTGGATGCAAGGTGTGACAAATTGTATTTTTCATCTAGGATTAAAAATAGGTGGGTTCCCTCTTAAGACCTTGTGGTGAGCACTGCCATTATCCAGGGAGGAGGTTGGTGGTGTGAGGAAGCTATGTATTCACAAGTTTTAAAGAGTTTCCTGGAAGCCACCATCCATGTTGAGAAAAGGCCTTTGCCATTGGAAAATTTCTCATAGCTATTTATGAATGAAGACCGAGGAAGGACAGTAACCCTGGCATGCCTGCGATCTGCTTGTAGGCCTCAACCTGAGATTAACAGAGTCCCGGTGTGATGGTAGATCATGTGAGCTGCTTCATGAGACCATTTAGATTTGGAGTCTTTAAGCTGAAGTACTAAAAGCAGCCTCTCGGGGTTTTGTGTGTTAGTATCTACTGTGTGCTTTTTCTGCTCTAGAGGGTGTCAGTTCAGTTCAGTTCAGTTCAGTCACTCAGTCGTGTCCGACTATTTGCGACCCCATGAATCGCAGCACACCAGGCCTCCCTGTCCATCACCAACTCCCGGAGTTCACTCAGACTCACGTCCATCGAGTCAGTGATTCCATCCAGCCATCTCATCCTCTGTCGTCCTCTTCTCCTCCTGCCCGCAATCCCTCCCAGCATCAGAGTCTTTTCCAATGAGTCAACTCTTCCCATGAGGTGGCCAAAGTACTGGAGTTTCAGCTTCAACATCAGTCCTTCCAAAGAAATCCCAGGGCTGATCTCCTTCAGAATGGACTGGTTGGATTGCCTTGCAGTCCAAAGGACTCTCAAGAGTCTTCTCCAACACCACAGTTCAAAAGCATCAATTCTTCAGCGCTCATCTTTATTCACAGTCCAACTCTCATATCCATACATGACTACAGCAAAAACCATAGCCTTGACTAGATGGACCTTGTGGCAAAGTAATGTCTCTGCTTTTGAACATGCTATCTAGGTTGGTCATAACTTTTCTTCCAAGGAGTAAGCGTCTTTTAATTTCATGGCTGCAGTCACCATCTGCAGTGATTTTGGAGCCCCCCAAAATAAAGTCTGACACTGTTTCCACTGTTTTCCCATCTATTTCCCATGAAGTGATGGGACCGGATGCCATGATCTTTGTTTTCTGAATGTTGAGCTTTAAGCCAACTTTTTCACTCTTCTCTTTCAATTTCATCAAGAATCTTTTTAGTTTCTCTTCACTTTCTGCCATAAGGGTGGTGTCATCTGCATATCTGAGGTTATTGATATTTCTTCTGGCAATCTTGATTCCAGCCTATGTTTCTTCCAGCCCAGCGTTTCTCATGAGGTACTCTGCATAGAACTTAAATAAGCAGGTGTAGATTGGAGCTAATGATTTGAGTTCGTCTCCCATTTTGTTTGTAAGTATGATTTGAGTTCGTCTCCCATTTTCTTTCCACCTGCAATATAGGAGACTGCCTGCAAGGCAGGAAACGTAGTTTGATGTTTTGATCCCTGGATCAGGAAGATCCCCTGGAGAAGGAGATGGCAATCCACTCCACTATTCTTGCCTGGGAAATCCCATGGACAGAGGAGCCTGGTGGGCTGCAGTCCCTATGGACTGTACGCAAGAGTTGGACACAACTTAGCAACTAAACCAGCACCACCACCACCATCGTGATTCTTTATAGAAACAAGAAGAGTAACGGTGTAATAATATTAGAAAAAAGAAGTTCATGATTATCACATGTGAGAATAATGGGACAAGGGAGAGTGAAAACCAGAAGAGTTTTCTGATTTAAAGCTGTTGGTGATACTTTAATAAAAATGGGGACATGAGGTATCAGTGCAGGAGTCTACAAGAAGGTTGGAAATGTGTATCTGGAATCAGAAAAGATCTGGGTAAGTGGATTCAGGATCCATTTTACAGACATAATGAATTATTTTTTTCCTTGGGTCTGACATGTACCTTGGAAATTGTAGTATGTATGCTGGAAATAGTAGTATATGGACGATTTTTAATTCAAAGGGGATAAATGAGTTAAATATGAAGACACTTCAAAGAGTAAAGCACAATTTGCTCTCTCACGTCCTTTTAGAATATGAGTGTTAAATTCAAGATCTAAATAGCAACGACAAAAAAGACTGGTTAAAGTACTGCTAGACTACAAAGTTATAAGCATGTGCTCTATGCTAATGTGAGAATTGCTGTGATTATAGGAGCTGTTGGTAAATTGCATGTTTCAAAAAGTAGAAATTACTTTCCCTTGAGAAATGTGAAAGTCATTTCAGGGTTATATTTGTGTTTTGTTTGTAAGTTACTTTTCTTGAGATACATAGTTCTTAATTTGGGGTTGTATTTTTATTTCTTTAACAAAGAGTTGGAGCTTTGTAACTATCAGCACTTCTGGTTAAGTTGAACAAACTAACTGTTGTAGATATATCTATGCTGATTGTTCATGTTAGTTAAACTCACTGTTAAAAGGCGAGGAACTAAGTAAATTCTTCTCTGTGTCATACGTTTAACATGTTGGAGGCCAGTTTTAATATGAATCTACAAAGGGAAATAATTGAAAAAGCCAAGTTAGAAATTTTACTCCTTTTAAGGGAGATTTAAAATCAAGTCATATATTCATTGGAAGGAATCTTCAAGATGACTTTTATTTTTCTGTAAGGTTTCCCTGAGTGGGATTAGGCATGGGGTGTAGGTAGAGTTTATCGAGCCTACGAGACCCACAGTGCGGGATAATTGAGTGGTCTTTTTCCTGTGGTGTCCATCAGCACCATTTTTGTCATGCCCCTTTCTTAACATTGGTGGTGACACAGAGATTTGACAAATTTGCATGTGTGGTAGATATACCCCCAATTATCCTTGTAATTCTGATCCCTTTTAAAGAGGACTCAGAATTCTCCTATACCAGGGATACAAACAGTTGTTATTAAAAATACATGATACAACCCATCAGCTATCTTTGTGAAAGAAGAAACAAAACCTGGTAAGAATACTAATAGATTTGGAAACCTCAGTTGGACCCATCAAAAACAGAAATGTTCAAGAACCAGGTGGTTTCCAGTGTAAACATTTGCTGATTGCAACTTTGGTTCAATTACTGTAATTTATCTTTCTATTGAGTCCTCTTTCAATATCAGCGCATTAGAATTGCAAGTTCATTGGGTTTTGGCCAAAATCTTCTTAATCAACTTTGTATCACTGCCATGTTAGGCAGGGTCCTGTCCAAATCAGCTTTTGTTATGCTGTTTCTAATGCAGGTGTGCCAGTGGCCTGAAATAAGGCCACATCTTAAGCCCCAGAACAAAACCAGCCAGAATCTCTTAGGACATTAATTACACTTTTCAGATCAATGAAATTTTATACTCCCCCAAAGTAGAGAGGATGAAAATGGCAATTTGGCAGTGTTCCCCATGGTGTGGACTCAATACCCTCTCCCTCTAATCCCAGATAAATGATGTGCTCTGGCTCTGACTGGGACAGGCCTGAGGCACTGTGCCAAAGGAATCTAGAAGGTTCTGTCTTTCCAAATGTGAATCAGTGTTAATCTGAGGTCTGATGACCTTAGGTTTCAATCTTAATCTTGGTCTTGCTATTACTCAGTTTTTATAAAGCCTCACTTTTCTTATCTATAAAAGAATGTAATAAAAGTATTGAAAACATGTTTCTACGTTCTGATTTCTGTCTACCTTATTTCTCCTGCTCTCCCTTTAAATAGACCTTAAGCTCTGAATTTCACAGAACTGACCAGACTTTAAAAACTGAGGTAGGATGTAAGCCTCTTCATGCCCTTCCTTCATATTCATTGGAACAAAACTGACATTGTTTTCATTTTTTTCTACTTTAAGCACTGCAGAAAGCTATGGATACCCAATACAAAGAAAAGACAAGCATGAAAAGAATAAATTTAAGATCTGTGAAAAGGGTATGAACAAAATATTCATAGAAGACTAAATATTTATGAGCAGACATGGGAATATGTTGATGTTCAGTGGTAATCAAGGGAATACCAATTCATAATATCACATTTCAAGTACCAGAGTAATTTTAAAAAATAATGGCATACTTTATGCTGATGAGATGGGTGAGATTTATATTGCTAGTCAGAGTATACATACATACATGCTCAGTCGCTCAGTCGTTTCCAACTCTTTGCTACTCTGTGCACCGAGCTTGCTGGGGTCCTCCATCCATGAGATTTCCCAGACGAGCATACTAGAAGAGTGGGTTGCTGTTTTCTTCTTCAGAGCATCTTCATGACCCAGGGATCAAACCCACATCTCCTTTGTTTCCTGCATTGGCAGGTGGATTCTTCCCACCTAGGAAGCCTAGTCAGAGTATAAATTGTGAAAAACTTTATATAGAAAATAATTTAGCAATATGTACCAACAGCCATTGGGCCCACTGCCCCTCCCACCTCCTTTTAGGATTTATTCTAAAAAATCCATTCAGAAAATTGAATAAATATTTCTGTAATTATGTCTAAAAGCAACATAAATACATAACAACAGAGTTCAATAAAGTATGATATAATGATGGGATGTCACATGACATGATCATTTAAAATGACATATTAAAGAGCAGTTAATATTAACAGAACAAAATAATTATGCAGTGGAGTCTACTGGAAGTATGCTGTGATTTTAATTATGTAAGTATATTTTATATACATACTTTGGTATCTAAACGAAAGACAATATATCCCTATCAATCACTGTTCCATGATTTTCTCAGAGGGGTGAATGTAGAAATATTTTCTCATTTCTCCTTTAACTTCATTCCGTGTTCTCTAATGTAGAAATGAAAATGTATTTCTTCAGCAAGGATACTGAAATACACTAAAAAACAATATTTAGGATTTTAAAGGAAAATTTGATTTTTAAATTGGTTAAATGCCAAATTATGATATGCTTAGCAATTTCGGCACACATATTTTGTCAGATATGTTTCTAATCTCAAACCATAACTAGCACAAAATGCAATTTGTCACTTGCAATCATAACCAGTAAAGAGAAGATATTATGGGGAAAGGAGGAAACAAAGTGTAAACCAAAAATTGCTATTTCTACTGAGAAAACAAATGAAAAGATCACAAAAAGATACTTTTCGTGCATTATTTCCTCTTTGCTGGATTTGAGTCACTTTGTTGGCAGCAATAATTCTTTAAGTCAGTTAGGATATCCTTTCACTGTCCTTTAGGAAATACCGGTCCAGTGATCTCAAAAGATTAAAGCAGCATCCAGTGTATCTGACTCACTTAGAAGGTTTAATATTCTCTTACATAGTTTCTTAGGAACATGAATAAGACTTTGAGTCTATCAACTTTTCCTTATTAAAATTTTTAAAAAATAAAACTTAAGTAAGTGATTTTTAAATTAGTACTTCTCAGTCAAAGCTGCCCCCATATGATAAAATTTCACAAGGTGTCAAATTCTTACAAGCCAAAGGTTTGTCACATGTGTTCTTAATCATTTCCAATTGAACTTGTATTTGAGATGTAAATGTGGTTTTTAAAGACATGCTTCCATTACAAGCGAATTGGGCATCTTCACCCCACATGCTTTTCAATCATATGAAATTGCTGATTCTGGTCTTGCAGTGACTCATTTTAACTCCCAACTAAATAAAACAAAGAATGCTGTAGATCTGAACTCTAGCAACCTAATCTTGAAATTATTAAAAATACATGAACCAGATGGCAACCCTCCAGGGTACATCATCTGACACAGATATCAGATTAGAAATAATCTTTCATAAGCAGCCTGTTTAATAGCACACTTTCTCTAGACCTCCATTAATGTTGGTGTGTTGCATGAAATTGTCTAGAGACCAGTTACTTAGAGGCCTGACCCAAACTATAGGAAATAAAAAATGTATTAGCCAATCTGTAGCAAACAGAAATGCTCATTAAATTAATATTAGTCCAAAAACAATACAGAGTACCATTCATGAAAAATGCATTGGCTTATAAAGATATCACTTCACCTCACTGGAAGGTTTTTAATAACATACATTTGAACAGTACACTGTATTTTTGATGTATATATTCTACCCTAATAAACTTATTTATTGCCACTCGGGTGTTGCAATAATCCATACAGTAACTAGAGAATGTTTCAAGAAATCTGGGCTCTTAGTGAGCAGGGAAAGCTTTGTCTTCCTTGTTTTTCAAGAAGGAAACCAAGGCTACAAACAGTCTTCTGCAAAAGTCAACACAAGTTGTAGCAGACTGGCATGAAAACTTGCTTCATGATATAATTTGTTTTCTGACTTTCCAAATCACCTCAAATGGAACTCAAGTTCTTCTTTGCAAATGAGAAGCAGTCATAGTAGCCAGGGAGCCCTGGATTCAATCTGAGGATTATTTGTTCTACTCCATGTTTGTTAGTTTGCTTTCTTCGTGGATCTGTTATTATTCAATAGGTTTCTTTTGGCTGGAATATAAAGGGCTGTGACTGAAGTTACTCATCCTTTATCTGTTGGCTCTACCCAAACACAGAGAGAACACTCAGCCTTTCCTTCACTGAGGCCAAACACTTGAAAAAAAAATCAATTAGAAGCATCAGCAATGTCAAGTTTATATACATTTAAAATAAAGCAATACTTGCTCAAGTTTCTCGAATGTTTACAGTTGACTATGAAATGTTTTTTTTTTTGTTAGATCTTAAAGCTGTTTCTTTAATATTTTATAAAATTAATGTTTACTGTAAAAATAGAGAAAGAAGGGAGAGGTCTATGTCACACAATCGCTAACTCTTTGATAAATTTCATTCCATCCTCTTAAGTATTTACATATACTTATTTGCTGAGTTTATTCAACTGATTATGAAAACATAAGCTGATCCTGGGCAATGTGCTATACACTGTGAGAAGGACTGAATAATGTGTGTGTGTTTGTGGGTGTTTGTGCGTGTGCATACATGTGTACATGCGCTGTCCTCAAGTGACATACAGTTTGGTAGTACAGAAATATAATGCAGAAAGTCTTATTTAGGGAATAATTTTATATACATATAAAACATAGTATATATGGTAATATATATTTTTATCTTGCTTTCATAATATGCATAATGAACACATGCCACTTCATTAAAATTTTGTGACAGTATCATTTAAAGGTTATATATTTCTTAGTATGAGTGCTCTTTATTTAGACATTTCCCTAATGATAAATATGTTCTTTAGTTTTATTTAGAAAATAAGTAGCACAATGTTGGTGCTTATATTTTTCTCGTTTCTATGTGCTTTAGGAAAAATTACTAATTAGGGAATTTGTGTGTCAAAAGCTCAGAAAATTTCAAGATTTAATACAACTGATTACCGTCCAGAAAGGCTATGGAAATTTCCACTCTCATTGCAGAGTCTATGAGCGAGACAATCATACTACTTCATGCCAGCATTCTGTTATTTGAGAAAATTATCACTAACATATTGGTTGAAAATGGCAGCTCTTTGTTTTAGTTTACATTTCCTTGTTAGTAAGTTTGTATATTTCAGATGTGTATGCACATATATAAATATATTAATTTATATTATGCATATGCGTGCATGCTCAGTCATTTCAGTCATGTCTGATTCTTTGTGACCCCATGGACTGTAGCCCACCAAGCTTCTCTGTCCATGGGATTTTTCAGGCAATAATACTGGAGTGGGTTGCCATTTCCTTCTGCAGAGGATCTTCCCAACTCAGAGATCGAACCTGCTTCTCCTGTGTCTCCTACATTGACAGGCAGATTCTTCACCACTGAGCCACCTGATAAGTTCATATTATGCATATACAAATACATAAAACTTCGTTTTTAATTTTAATAAATTATTAGTTGGTGCTTTTTGCTTGAATTTTTTAGAATCTATTTTGTATTTCACTTGTAAGATATTAATCCACTATCATAGTTACGGTTAACTATATTTCCCATTTGGTTTCCCTGCAATATTTTTATGTTGGCTTTTTATGAGCTGTGGAAATTTTAATTTTTTTGTTTTGGTAGATTGATTTTGTGACTTGAAAGCACTGTGCCATCCAGATATCGCTTTTTTATGGTTTTTAATATTTTATAGTTCTCTTTTTAATAGATATGGAATTTATCCTGATGTGTTTTATGATGCGAGTAGAACATTGATTTTTTTCTCAATAGTAAATTTGCCTGACATCTTTTATTGAACAGTACATGTCATCTTTTTAAATTCAAAACTTTAAAATAATTTTTGAACAATTTTAATAGCTTTTGCTATACACTAAATAATATTTTCAAGATATATTGATGCCACATATAAAGAAATGAAAATACTGAAACTTGAAAAAGTTAGTTTTTTTGCTCTACTCTCAAGTAGAAAGACATGCAATGCTGAATTTTCACCCTTTTCTTTTTGTCTTTAAAAGTGACATGGTTTATCAATATCATTTGTAAAGGCTTCAAATGCATGTGCATCTAGTTACTCCAGCCAGCTGCTTGAGGTATTGGTCAAGTGATGATTTTATGAGCTGGAAAGTGTTTTGTATTTTAGTTTTTTCTGTGATTAGATGAATAACAGAAATGATGCTGCCAGTAAAATATTGTTTTGAAAAAATATTAAGCAGGAAACGTCACAGTATATAATATCTACAAATTTGCTAGTTTTGCTTATCAGTAGCAACTAGGGACCATTTTTATGCAACTTCTCTATCTTTCCAAAATCTAAAATTTAATGGGGAAGGGGAACACTAGTCTATCAAGTTACAATTTATCTTTGCATAGAACTCTGATAAGCAAAAAGTCAAATAGTTGGTTTGGAATAACTTGGGGCGAAGAAAGTAGGTAATTTAGAATGCAAGCGAAGTCAAAAGACTGAAAAATCTCAGATGGGAAGATAGCCTGAGGATGACCAGGACCAGTTAGAACTGGACATGGAACAAGACTGGTTCCAAATAGAAAAAGGATTATGTTAAGGCTGTATATTGTCATCATGCTTATTTAGCTTATATGCAGAGTACATCATGAGAAACGCTGGGCTGGATGAAGCACAAGCTGGAATCAAGATTTCTGGGAGATATATCAGTAACCTCAGATATGCAGATGACACCACACTTACGGCAGAAAGTGAAGAAAGTGAAAGAGGAGAGCGAAAAATTTGCCTTAAAATTCATCATTCTGAAAACTAAAATTATGGCATCTGGTCCCATCACTTCATGGCAAATAGATGGGGAAATAGTGACAGACTTTATTTTTTGGGCTCCAAAATCACTGCAGATGGTGACTGCAGCCATGAAATTAAAAGACGCTTGCTCCTTGGAAGAAAATTTACGACCAACCTAGACAGCATATTAAAAAGCAGAGACATTACTTTGCCAACAAATGTCCATAAATCAAAGCTATGGTTTTTCCTGTGGTAAAACATCCTGTGTATGGATGTGAGAATTGGACTATAAAGAAAGCTGAGCACCGAAGAATTTATGCTTTTGAACTGTAGTGTTGGAGAAGACTCTTGAGAGTCCTTTGGACAGCAAGAAGATCCAATCAGTCCATCCTAAAGGAAATCAGTCCAGAATATTCATTGGAAGGACTAATGCTGAAGCTGAAACTCCAATACGTTGGCCATGTGATACAAATAACTGACTTATTTGAAAAGACCCTGATGCTGGGAAAGATTGAAGGTGGGAAGAGAAGGGGATGACAGAGGATGAGATGATTGGATGGCATCACCAACTCGATAGGCATGAGTCTGAGCAAGCTCTGGGAGTTGGTCTGACATGCTGCAGTTCATGGGGTTGCAAAGAGTCAGACACGACTGAGTGACTGAACTGAACTGACCAGGACAGCCTCCTGTCAGAGGGACACGCTTTCCTTCAATGTGCCCCGTAAAATAGATTTTAGCACTTGGAAATCAAACACAACAGGCATAGACATGGGAAAGATCAAACAATCACTGTGGGATGAAGCTGGTGGAGTAGTAGGAGCTTTGTCACATCAAAACTACCGGAAGATGATGGCTAAATGACACAGCATTTCACAAAAGTCACTGAGTACTGTGGTCTCAATGAAGTGTTTTCAAACTTTCCAATAAGCTGACTTTTCTTTTACAAAAATAACAAATTTTTTATCTAATCAATATTTTCATTTGAAGAAGAATTTGCATATAGAGTATTACAGTACATGAATTATCTTTATGCATTTTATTAAATTATGTTTCAATGTGGCATTATTGTTGTGCCCTACTACTTCTATTTAAGTGAGGTTTATACTATTAAAGTGAATTAAAAACTAGAAAAAAAGAAATACAAAAATATCACTATGCAAATTTCTTCATTTTCTTATTTTCTCCAAAACTAAGCTTAAATGGTCTAAAAAGGAGAGCTCTAGAGACTGCTAGATAGATTCTTGTTCCCCATATAATGCTGAAATTGGAGAAGCATACCATCTAATCAATGCACACTAGACCAAAGCAATTGAATCCTTCCGACTTCTTTTAGAAAGTGGTTTTGGGATCTGTGGACTATAAGTTTTTCCTTTTTTCTAGGTTGAGATTTCTTTTAGATCCAACTCATATTTTCTATTGGGTATATCAGGAAGCAAAGAGAGGAAACTTAGGAGTATAAGTGTCTCATCTCTTGAGCTCCTTTTGTAAGTATCAATACCAACTCTGACACCAACAAAATGATTCATTGCATGCTTATTATGTAGCAGGTGCCATTCTAAACACTTTAAATATATTAACTAATTTAGTCCTCATCAGTGTCCTGTGAAGTATTTACAATCACTATCTCCGTTTGACATAGGAGAAGCTGAGGCCTAGAGAGGTTAAGCAGGGAAATGAACTAGAGTCTCAACTAGGGTAATGAAGCTAATAGGCAGAATATAATCTAGTTAAGTGGAAACCTGAAGATTTCCATTAAAATATATGAATAGCTAAAGAAGAAACATTTGATACTGAGAAACTAGGTTTTGAATCACATCTTTGTAAGGACCCTAGCTGGCCAATTTTAAGACTCCTGGTTATAGTTCCTAACCACTGAAGAGTGAATATTTAGAGTAGGGCGGGATGGGGGAGGGAAGTGATGATGATGGTTAGTGAGAGATCTCAGGATCTGAGAACTTCTAGTTGAATATTCTTTCAGCAGATAGGAAGCCTATCACCAAGTCTGGGAAAATAAATTTTAATGCAATAGATGAAACAGTAACCTTTGATATTCACTGTTGGAAAAATAGCTAATTTTCATTTATTTTTTTGGATTGAGGAGATATTTCATATTGCTGTCAGTTTCATGATGACCCAAAACAAATGAACTTCCTTTTGTAAGGATGCTCAGTTGAGGAGGTGATATATTTTCTGTTTATCCAGCCATTGACATTTTGGCATTGCCATCATTCACATACTACATTTTAGAAACTACTAAGAGAAATTGTATTTGCCCACATCCCCACATTGCGACCAAAAAAAAAAAAAAAGAGATAGAGATAGAGAGAAGAAACATATAAAATATTTATCTAAGCTCAAGTTTGAAGAAAGTTGTTTAATTTCTTAGAAAGATTTTCTTTGCTGGAAGTATAATTCTGTAAAAGATTTGACAATATATTGATAAAAGGGATTTTGCTTTTCTAGCACACAGACAAAAAGAGTTCTCTTCAATGGAGCTGTCTTTCTTTTTGTTTCTCTTTTCTTCTTTTCATTTTTTTAACAAAGGTTTTCTTATTCTTTAGAAATTCAGTCAGAAGAGCAGGTTTCAGGTGGTAAGAGCTGAAGTTTATAACATCAAGCACAACATTCTGTGCAGATAGGCCATGTGCCATATGTTGTCAAGTTCATAAAATAATAATTGTTATTATGCATGCACGTCTGCCTACTAGTGTCAGACTCTCTTGTGACCCCACATACCATAGTCTACCAGGCTCCTTTGTCCTTGGGATTTCCCAAGCAATACTGGAGTTGACTGCCATTTCCTTCTTCAAATTGTTATTACATCACTCTCAAATTTGATTCTTTAAGGAATATGATTATTAAAGTAAAATGTGAATTAATTTTAATAGATAATTCTGCAAGGTACACAGCAATAAAAACTTTTATTTATTAGCTTTTTATTCTATGTACTTCTCTACTTAAATACAAATTTGTTTAAACAAATTCAGACAACATTTACCTATAAATTAAAGTTTATTTAACTTTTCTACTCTATTCCCATTAACTCTTTACCCTAGATGTAACTTCTGGAAAAATCTAGCATGTATTTTTCTTGAACTTTTTCATAATGTACAAATATAGATGAATAATGGATGTAGCTATATAGTTCTAGGATTTTAAAAGAATATGAGGTCATAGCATACCTATTATTCCACACATTGCATTTTTTTTACTTAATATGTCTTGATGATAGTTGCTAACTTATATATTTTGAGCGCTATTTTTTTTTTTAAGAATTGTTTTTTAAATCACCCCCAACTAGAGTGGGTGACTGTACACACAGTCCATGTAAGGAATGTAAGGAATTGAGATACAGAGAAGCATAAGATCAAATGGGAGTCCCAGCGAAACCAGTGCTTCAGAGCACCAAAGAGACTTTGAAGTCCAGTCTCTATGGCTATGTAATCTTTAAAAAAAAATTTTTTTTTATTGTGATGAATGTCACATAATAAAGCATACTATTTTAATCACATTTAACTGTACAAGTCGGTGGCACTAAGTACATTCACAATGTTGGACAACTCTCACCATCATCCATCTCCTGAAATTTTCATCTTCCTAAACTGAAACTCTGTCCCCATTAAACACCAAGTCCCCATTTCTCTCTTCTCCAACCCCTACCCTCTGATCCTTGCAATTGACCAGTGTACTTTCTGACTCTATGAATTTAACTACTCTAGGGAGAAAAATGGAGAGGAAATGGCAACCCACTCCAGTATTCTTGCCTGGAGAATCCCAGGGACAGAGGAGCCTGGTGGGCTGCTGTCTCTGGGGTCACACAGAGTGAGACACAACTAAAGCGACTTAGCAGCAGCAGCAGCAGGGAGAAAAAGGAAGGTATTGTTATGTATACTTGCTTCACACTACAGTCATCATTGTTTTTTTCTCTTCACTTTCTCTGAAAACATACTCATTTTCTGTGCATTTTCTCACAAGTATGTTCCATGAGCCATCTAGTCAATTGTCCCAGGCAGCAGGGATTGTATGATGCCCCTCATTACATCAGAGGACTTTCATAAATCCCAAATCATTTGTTAGCCCTTGCCTTCTGAAATCCTCTCTCATTTCTAGAAGCAACTCAAGTCACGATAAACTTTGTACTTTCACCTCCATCCTGATGCATCTCCTTTTGATTCTTTGAAGGCGATCCGGTGTTATCACTGGCATACTTTTGTTATCCAGTAGTGTCGACAGTGTTTGCCAGAACACAAAGCCAATGGCAGAAAACGAGTCCACAGCTGAGTAAATACTTGTTGCAGAATATCCTCAATGCTGGATAAAGTGGCAGAGCAGTCTTGGCTGCTGCTGCTGATAATTTTGGCTGGAGCGCTCAGTAGAATGTACCTCACCGGTTCTCATTGACTGCAGACTCAAGGCATGGGAAAAATACGAGGACACATTTACTGACACATACATAATATTTACTGTAAAATATTATGATATAGACATACCACAGGCACATACTTATATACAGTATTCCCTAGTGGCTCAGATGGTAAGGAATCTACCTGCAATGCAGAAGACCTGGCTCAGCCTGGTGCTCTGTGATGATCTAGAGGGGTGGGATAGAGGGGGAGGCTCAAGGAGGAGGGTATTTATGTATACCTATAACTGATTCATTTTACTGTATAGCAGAAACTAACACAATATTGTAAAACAATTATATACCAACAAAAATTTTTAAAAAGTTTTAGAAGTTACCAAGTCAGCAAGGACTTGAAGGCCCAAAAGGCCAAAAAAAAAAAAAAAAAGTAAAGCAAAATAGACTTGATTTCCCTCCCTTTGCTTTAGGTGCTGTTTTCTCTAGTGAAGTGAAAGCCACTCAATGGAGTCTAACTCTGTGAGACCCCATGGATTATACAGTCCATGGAATTCTCCAGGCCAGAATACTGGAGTGGGTACCAAATTTGGTACCAGTTTTCCCTTTAAATCATTTGCCCATTCTAATGGAGATCACTGAGATGCTTAGAAGCTGAGAAAATCTTCTGTCAGTTTTGGGGATTATAGAATTGGAAACTAGAGTCCAGGAACTATTAAGAAGGAAGGTCCTAATATATACTTGAGTCCTTCACTTAACATTGATGAAGGACTATACCCCTGGAATAAGTGGTTTTTTACAAAGAGTGGCCTTCACAAAGGCTGAAGTTTTGCTTTGAAGCAGCTCAGTGCCAGATGGATTAGACCTTGACCATAACTGCCTGCCAGAGTGCTCATTCAGAGACTCAAATTAGCTCTACAACCTTTCAGATGAAATTCCTGCCTTTTAATCACAAACTGGCAATTGGAATGGAAATGAGATTACATGATCAAAGCGCCGTGAAAAGATAAATGGAAAATAGATATAGGCCCACAGGAAATCCAGACACTAAAGTCAATGAACAAGGGCTTTGAGCTAACTGTGTGCTCCAGTTCTTCTAGTTACTGCTGTTACCTAGAGTATGGATGCAAGGTCACCTGGTCGATTTTGCCAGTTCCTGCTTCCTGCTCGTGATCCCTTTCAGATCACTTGAATTCCCGCCCTTTGCTTTAGGTGCTGTTTTCTCTAGTGAAGTGAAAGTCACTCAATGGAGTCTAACTCTTTGTGACCCCATGGATTATACAGTCCATGGAATTTTCCAGGCCAGAATACTGGAGTGGGTAGCTGTTCCCTTCTCCGGGGGCTATTTTCTCTATGGGAATTGCTATTTCTTGGTTGTGTGCGTATTTGTAAACTTGTGACTGAAGACACATTTCCAAAAATTGCCCATTTATACCCTCTCTTGTCCAATTCTTCATTACGCATTGCTCTCTTGGGCTTTTTCCCCAAACCTATTAATATAATCACCTTTCTTCCCATTAACAGTGAAGAATCAGCAGAAACCTTAAAGCAGATGTGAAAGTCAGTTATTTTAATTGGAAATAGCCTTGGGTATTTTTTGCCAGGTTTGAGTGTCCCACATAAAACTACACAAAAGTAGAGACTAGGGATCCCAGACACTTTTCAAGTTCATGTTTTTTTGGTAAAACTGTCTCATTGGATAATGAAGTTCAGTCCCCTAACACAGTGGAGAATTAGAGCAAATGGCTTTCTTCTGTGGGCCATGGCATTGGACACCTTCCTTGCTCTTTAGAACCCTTTCCCCAAGAAGGAGTTTCAGGCTGCAGTTGAGGACTGAAGATGCCTGCAGGTGACTGGCTGAATCACCTCCCAAAGAGCATCCATCATATAGCTCCTACTTACATAAGAACTATAGACAACCGAGGTTTATTTTATTTTATTTTATTTTATTATTTTTATTTTTTATTTTTTTTTTAGTTTTTTATTTTTTAAATGTTAAAATCTTTAATTCTTACATGCGTTTATTTTAAAGTGTCTGTGATCTGCAGACCCTGGAGAAGGAAACTGCAACCTACTCCAGTATTCTTACCTGAAGAATCCCATGGACCGAGGAGCTTGGCGGGCTGCAGTCCATGGGGTTGCAAAAGTCAGACGTGACTTAGCAAGTAAACCACCATGATCTGCAGAGAATTCCTTACTTGGAAGTCTCCTGGTGGGAAAGGAGGAATCTAAGTTCACCTTTGTAAGAGACCATGTACATGTAGTTGACAGACATTTTTACTGTCACTCTAACAGGCCTGCCCTCTTTGTCTGGTATCATCAGTGTCCCACCTCCATTCCTATTCCCTTACCACTCTAGTGAAGCCATCAATAAAGAGACATGGATGGACCTAGAGAGTATCATACAGAGTGATGTAAGCCATAAAGAGAAAAATAAATATTGTATATTATTAATGATATATATATGTGAAATCTGAAAAAAATTTGTGTAGGCAATCTGACAGCAAAGTAGAAATAGAAACACACTTAGAGAACAAACATATAGACACCAAGCGGGAGACAGGGATGGGATAAACTGGGTGATTGGGATTGACATATATACACTATTGATACTACTTATAAAATAAGTAATTAATGATAAAGTACTATATAGCATAGGAAACTACTCAATGCTCTGCAGCGACTCAATTGTCTATGGGAAGGAAATCCAAAATGGGATATATGTATGAGCTTCCCAGGTGGAAAAGTAGTAAAGAATCTCTACCTGCCAATGCAGGAGGTGCAAGAGACACACTTACGATCCCTATGTTGGGAAGATCCCCTGGAGTAGAAAATGGCAACCTGCTCCAGTATTCTTGCCTGGAAAATTCCATGGGTAGAGGAGCCTGGTGAGCTACAGTTCACAGGCTCACAAAGAATTGGACATGATTGAGCACAGCACACAACACGCACATGTATGCTGCTGCTGCTGCTGCTGCTAAGTCGCTTCAGTCGTGTCCGACTCTGTGCGACCCCATAGACGGCAGCCCATGAGGCTCCCCCGTCCCTAGGATTCTCCAGGCAAGAACACTGGAGTGGGTTGCCATTTCTCTCCAATGCATGAAAGTGAAAGTGAAGTCGCTCAGTCATGTCCGACTCTTAGCGAGCCCCATGGACTGCAGCCCACCAGGCTCCTCCATCCATGGGATTTTCCAGGCAAGAGTGCTGGAGTGGGGTGCCATTGCCTTCTCCGATGCACATGTACACTTATAGCTAATTCCCTTTGTTGTACAATAGAAACTAACACAATATTGTAAAGCTGCTGCTGCTTCTGCTAAGTCGCATCAGTCGTGTTCGACTCTGTTCGACCCCATAGATGGCAGCCCACCAGGCTCCTCTGTCCATGGGATTTTCCAGGCAAGAGTACTGGAGTGGGTCGCCAGTGCCTTCTCCGATTGTAAAGCTACTATACTCTAATAAAAATTTTAAAAGTATAAAGATACATTGTCTTTAGTCAGATAGACCTATGATCCAGGACTGGCCAAATCTGGGTCAGAGTCCTCTATTATCTGTGCATTGTCCTCTTCCCTACACACACACACACACACACACACCACATCGCATAGGCACACACACATACCACTTAAGCAGGAAGAGGTAACAGAGAGTTTCTCCCTTTTCCTTTGTTTCTGGGGCTGATAACTGGAATTGTTTGTGACCATACTCGGCTTCCTGTACATCTTATGGATATGGAGAAAGAGAGATGGCCAACCATTTGGTTATTTGACTCCTGAATCTGCGTTTGGCGAGTCCAGCTCTAGGCTTGACTTCTCAGTCTTGTGAGGCAACCCATTACTGATCTCAGAAGGCAAGTTTCAGTTGAGTTTTGTCACTTGCACCGAGAGTCCTGAGTAGCCTAAAAATGAGAAGGGATGGAAATTATCCAAAATGAAGAGCTGTGTTAAAAAACAGCAGTGCCTCCTCTGACTTGTGGAATAATGAGAAAGCTCATCAGATTCAAAGTAATTCTAGCACAGCTGAAGTAGAAATGGATTCTAGGGTCTTTATCACAGTTCTACTAACTTTGTACATCAGATACTTGAGAATATTACGCATATTCTTTACAAGCATAGTTTAAGTTATTTCCTCTTGTCCTTTCTAAAGGAGAAGCCACAATAAAAATTAGAGCTCAAGAAATGCATCAATTTCTCAGAATGCCTTAAAGTTCTGTATCAAACAGAGAATTACTTTATGTTAAAGGGGCTTATGTTTTTGAAAATTATTATATAATAGGGATTATTTTAAGTATGTTTTTGAATCATTAACATATTTACTGATTCTCTCCCATGCTGTGCTGTGCTTAGCTGCTCAGTCCTGTCCGACTCTTTACAACCCCAAGAGCCCTCCAGGCTCCTCTGTCCATGGGGTTTCTCCAGGCAAGAATACTGGAGTGGCTGCCATGCCCTCTCCAGGGGATCTTCCCAACCCAGGGATCGAACCCAGGTCTCCCACATTGCAGGTGGATTCTTTACTGTCTGAGCTACCAGGGAAGCCTGATTCTCTCCTACATATTTACTATTATATAATAATTATGTAATACAAATGCACATTTACCAAATAGAAATATATTTTTAGTGTTACATATTAATTCTTATATAACATTTAAAAGAAATACAGTTTCATTTCTTCAGAAATATTGTATACTTGAAAGGTTTACCACTATACTGGACTTTTCCCCATTATTTGAAAGTAGAAGAGTTTTACTGTAATGTATTTTACTGATGTGTATCGTTTTTGTAGATTTTTGAGGTTGAATGTTTTAACACCACAGAAAATCTTTCTTATGTATGCAGCACTTGAAAATGTAATCGTTACTGGAATGAGTTAATCTGAAACTGTAAAACATGAATTATTTATTTACTGTCAAGATCAAGACAGAATATGTTAATTTATTTATAACACAGAAGGGCCAAGCTATTCAAACAAAATGTGTTTGGGGGATTATTATTAATTAACCAAATTTGATATGGACGTGAGTTTGAGCAAACTCAGCCAGATAGTGAAGGACAGAGAAGCCTGGCATGCTGCAGTTCACGGGGTCGCAAAGAGTCAGACATGACTTAGCAACTGAACAACAACAACTAAATTTTATAGAAACATTTCCAAATTGAATTAAATAAAATAATCATATAAAACTGAATAGTTTGAACTTCTATTTACTTTTCAAACAGTAAATCTCTTTTAGTTGACTGCAGATATCATTGTAATGCTCAGTTGCTGGATAATAAGTTGATGTTCTCTATTGCTTTTAGATATATAAACTCGTTTGTCCCAGTTTTAAATGATTGCAGACTGGTGTGTTTTTGAGGTGTTTACTTTCATAGTTTTCTATCTTTTTCCTCACTGTGAAAATCCCAGCTGTCATTTCTATCACTACGCTAGCATTCAGCCTTCTGTTCTCTCTCTTTCTCATCATTATTCTATAGGTCTCATGTGAACCTGGTCTATTTTGGCCTCTCAGAACTCTCTTTGGCTGATTTCTTGATTCTGGAATGTGAGGTTGATGGATAATAGTCCCTGAATAAATGAAGGGGCCATTTAATTCCCTTTTACTGATGAAGAAAATGCTGCCTCTTTTCAGGTGGTGAAAACTGGCATTAGAAAGCTCAGATAATGTTGAAAAATATATTATGACCGGTAGGAAAAAAGGATATTTCAACACATTATATAAATAGAAAACATTCTCAGTAATTATTCCTTGAATAAAGAAAGACTTTTGAAGAGTCCTTTCCTGTTCCATTGTTGTTTTGATTTGAAAAGCCCCAAAAGTAAGGGTTTGTTTATTACATTTGTAAAAGGCCAAGAGCGCATAAAAACTTCCCCCAAATGGAGTCATCAATAATTCAAGAACAAAGTACAGAGGTTTATACAACATATAAAACTGTAAAGCCAAAAGATAGCATGATCTAGAAACTCACCAGGGAAAAACTAAAATGACAAATTTGGTTCATCACCACCTTGCAAATGCACGGTGTTAGCAAACACTTGACTTCATTTTTCTAAAGTGTAAATGGCATTTTATTTAGCTGAAGACATCGACATATGGAAGTTGTTTGGTAATTTATGCCAGTTGAATAATTACTTCATAAATTAATGAACAAGCTATTATTGGACATTGACTATTTGCACAGCACATCCCAGGTGGTGAGGGGGAAGCAGTAATCAAGTCAGATCATGCTGTTGCTATGCCCATGGGACATCCTGCCATCAGATTATAGCTGTTTCCTGTCAAAAAGAAATCTTGTTTAAAACTGACAGTCATATATGTTTCAATTTCTAAATGTCCCACTAGAGATAATTAGAAAAATTAGGACAGTAGTATAGCAATGTAGGCAAAGACAAATAATTCTTCTAAAATACATCTGATGAAAAGAAATTTTATTATAAAAAGAGTTTGAGTTCCAGCTGCTCAGAGTATTTTTGGTTTTCTCTTGGGCTTAAAATGGCAAGCTGTTTTTTTCTCATAAAGTTCAAGAGATAGTAAGAGCAGAATTACAAGAAACAAAATAAATTATTTACTCTATGTTCTCTTTTATGTTCTTGGTTGTGTTTAGTTAACTTCTTATATGAAGATGTATATTTGTGGTCAAAAGGAAAAGGGGATTCCTTTGGAAGAATATCTTGTTGTGATCAACCCAAGTGCAAAGGGTCAGGTGTTCTCTGAGGTAATTCTGGGTAAGAAACATATATGAAAAAAGGAAGAATGAATCTAGGAAAATTTTATATGGTGTGTTTCCCGTAATGCCAGATGGATTAAATATCCTAAAATACCCTTGACACAAAATTCATGAACAGGCTATGTGATAAACAATCTATTGTTGTTCAGATGCTAAGTTGTGTCCTGCTCTTTGCTATCCCATGGACTGCAGCATGCCAGGCTTCCCTGTCCTTCACTATCTTCTGAAGTTTGCTCAAACTCATGTCCATTGAGTCAGTGATGCCATCCAACCATTTCTTCCTCCGTCACCCGCTTCTCCTCCTGCCCTCTATCATTCCCAGAATCAGGGTCTTTTCCAACAAATTGGCTCTTTGCATCACATGGCCAGAGTATTTGGAGCTTCAGCTTCAGCATCAGTACTTCCATTGAGTATTCAGGATTGATTTCCTTTAGGATTGATTGGTTTGAACTCCTTGCAGTCCAAGGGACTCTCAAGAGTCTTCTCCAGTACCACAGTTTGAAAGCATCAATTCTTGGCACTCAGCCTTCTTTATAATCCAGCACTCACTCCCTACATGACTTCTGTAAAAACCAAAGCTTTGATTTGTAGACCTTTGTTGGCGAAGTAATGTCTCTGCTTTTGAATGTGCTGTCTAGTTTCCTCATAGCCTTTCTTCTAAGGAGCAAGCATCTTCTAATTTCATGGCTTGCAGTCATCATCTGCAGTGATTTTGGAGCCCAGGAAAATGAAGTCTGTCACTGTTTCTACTGTTTTCCCATCTATTTGCCATGAAGTGTTGGGACTGGATGCTATGATCTTAGTTTTATGAATGTTGAGTTTTAAGCCAGCTTTTTCACTCTCCTCTTTCACTTTCATCAAGAAGCTCTTTAGCTCCTCTTTGCTTTCTGTTGTAAGGGTGGTGTCATCTGCATATCTGAGGTTATTGATATTTCTCCCAGCAATCTTGATTTCAGCCTGTGCTTCATCCAGCCCAGCATTTCACATCATGTACTCCACATATAAGTTAAATAAGTAGGGTGACAATATGCAGCTTGACTTACTCCTTTTTCAATTTGTAACCAGTCCATTGTTTCATGTCCAGTTCTAACTGCATACTTGCCCTCATACAAGTTTCTCAGGAGACAGGTAAGGTGGTCTGGCATTCCCATCTGTGTAAGTGCATAACTTAACCCTAAAGAAGGATATTTTCATGGGCTAGTGATGAAGGCAAACTTGGAAAGGAGAATAGAAAGAAATTCTGAATCTAGGCTGTTCTGTAGAGTTTGGAGGAACATTGTAGATTTTTACAGTCAAGGGACTTGAGTTGTAATGGCTACATGGAGGTGGAGTGGGGAGATAAGGTTTTAGACTCTCATAAAGAAGGGATTTTACATTAAAACCTCCACAAATTCTAAAATTCTTAAAGGACAACATCACTGTATAATACCTCTGCTGCTGTCTAAGGAAGATGACAGGCAAGTTTGCCCATCTTGTTTTGTAGTTTGAAGAGATTAAAAAAAAAATCTGTGATAATCTATCTCTCTCTCCCTCTCTGTGCATGGATTTGGACTTGGAATTTATGTACCAATGTGATTTTAGTGAAAAATAAAAATTAATATTTCAAAATGATTCTTGATGGGCAATACTTATGGGACACCTAGAAGAAGCAAATGTAAAATCTCTCTGGAGAACTCACTCCAACTTAGCTATATCAAGTTTCCCACGAATGAAATTTCATCAGACTTGACTTTGCAATTTAAAATAACAAATACAAAAGGAAACAATTATCAATTAGTTATAGTCATTGAAGACCAAAAGAGCATATTAAAATACAGAGAACTTTGAACTGTGTGTGTAATTGGATATCATTTATGAAACAGTTATGCTTAAAATAATAGGAATGACAAAACATTTAATTTTAAAAAATGAAACAAAGATACCAAAAGAAAACCTCCAGACTTGCAAAACAAAAACATACTTTCTTTGAAATTTTGCATACATTTTAGAAATTTGACACAATTACAAATGTGAACAAATGGTCACATATAGATACACCCAAATTAGAGAATATTCACATTTTTTTCTGACGAACACATGAAATTTTGCAAAAAATATTTGGGCACGGCATAGATTTATAGAACAAGTCTTAACAAATTTTAAACAATTTGTAGCAGATAAGCAAAAAAATTTTTTTTCAACTACAATGCAATTAAATCAAGTATGTGCTCAGTCGTATCTGACTGTTTGTATCTCCATGGACTGAACCCATCAGGCTCCTCCATCCATGGGATTCTCCAGGCAAGAACACTGAAGTGGGTTGTGGTGCCCTCCTTCAGGGCAAATCAAGTATAAGGAAGACTAAATAAAGGCTAATAGAAAGTTAGTGAATTTTCAAAATGGGAAGAGGCAAGAAGACAGCTCTTGAGGCAAAGACAGGGTTTGCTTTCTTATGTAGATTTTCTTATGAATCATTACCATGTAATTCAGGTTATGATTTTTCACGTAAAGTCTCTTGAAAAGTTAACAGCATTTTTTGAATGTTTCCTTTTTTTCTGAAGTTTTTTTTTTGAAGTTTCACACAAAATGAAAATTAGTTAATGTAAGAAACATTTTAGCATTCTGGTTTCCAAAACACAATAATCAATTTACTCCTACAATAGTCTCTAGTTAGAAAATATTATATGAATCAAATTTAAATTTGTATCATGTTTAGGTGATCCCTCACCCCCCCAAAAAACATTATGCTTTAAGGATTTCACTTAGCAGCAGGATATTAGTCTAATGATCCCTCTAGTGAGGAAAGTATTAATTGATAGAACAGAATGATATTTCCCTTGTTGTATGTTCTTATAACTACCAACTTTCCCTACTATTTTATTAATAGTTATAATTTTGAATGTTTCCCTCAAGTTCTAGGAACACACCCCATACATGGCCAATAAATAGTTTTTTGTCTTTTTCTTTCCTACGTAAAGCTTTTTTTTTTTTTTGCTTAAATTCTTACCGTTCTGTTTCCAAACAATATCAAATAATAAGATACTATTATTATTGATTCATGGATTTAATGATCACATTTCTAGTCAAGCAATTTCAGGAAGAGTTTAAAAATATTCTCAGTGTAGGAACAGTTGTCTTTTGGCTTCTACTTCATTTTAGTTAAGACTGGCTATTTACTTCTTAGTAAATTCACTGTATGGTGACAATTTGAATATTTTCATTATGTTTTATGTTCTGTTTTCATTAGTTTGTGGATTTTGCCTTTTTCTTGATGATTTACACATAGCTTTGTCATTTTATTAAATTTTCAAAGAACTAACTCTTAGATTTATCAATTCCACTGTGTAATTTGTGTTTCTATTGTGATTTTTAGTAATTATCTAGTAATTCGCCAGTGTCCCAAAGGATTGATTTTTTTGTATTTTTATGAAATTTAAAGTGGAAGCTGAATTTATTGTATTCTTTCTCACTCCCCAACAATAAGCACATGTAATTCAAGGTATTTATCTTTGAATATAACACTGCCCACTTACCTAGCCTTTGCTATTTTATGTTCTTATGTTTACTGATTTACAAAAATAACTGGTGGTTATTTTTTTCTCACAGTATTTTTTCTTGATTTAGGAAGGATTTTAGGAGGATGCTTTTTAATTTACAAGATGCTGTATTTTGCAATTGACAATGATATTATTAGTTTATGTTCTTTTTGAACAGTAATCAGATAATATGGTCAACAAAACTTCTGTCTTTTGGACTTACTATATTTTCCTCATGACGTAAAATATCCATCATTCCAGCATAATGTAGCAGCTGGCTTTCCAAGAAAATACCCATTACCAACAATCATGTCATGAAAATCCACTTGTTTCTTTAGGAAGTATGTTATAGGCTTGAGACTCAAATAATATAGCTATTTTTTTCTTGAAACAATTAAAATATAATGATTTATTAATCCATCTGTGTCTGAAACGTAAAACTTTTTTCCTGTAGACAAAAATCTATTAGTTTAAGTTAATTTCTTCTCTACAACCCTGTCATAACCAAAACCAGTGGGTTTAATTCAAAGAAAATTTCTTAATCAACTGTATACTATACAATTCAGCGTATAAATTGTGCCTTGGAGAAAAAGCACCAATTCCTTTATATAACCAATTATGGTAAATACAGTAGGTGAATAAATTGCAATACTGTTATTTATGGTTTATGACTATATCTGAAAAATACATACAAAGTTTCTTTTTTTAAAGAACAGAATGATCTTATTTTCAGCCAAGCATTTGATGGACAATCTGGATTAGTGAAGACAGGCTCATTTTATCATCTGAAAGGAGATGATGGAATTAAAGAAGGATTGAATGACTCGGCACAGGAGGATGAGGTGAATTTGGGGTTTTCACAGTACATTAGGGAGAAAAGTGTGGTGGAATTTCCAAAAAACTTTTTGAAGAAAGAAGACAGTGCAAAAGTTATGAAAAAGGACTCACAAGTGAAGTATAGAATTGCTACATGACCCAGCAATTACACTCCTATGTATATACGTCAAATAATTGGAAACAGGCTTTCAAACAAAGCTTGCACATGAATGTTTCCAGCAGCACTATTCACAGTAACGCAAAGACAGAAAAACCTAAATGTCCATCAAAGATGCATGGGTGAATAAAATGTGATCTATCTGCACAAGGAAATATTATTCAGCCATAAACAGGAATGAAATACAGATACATGCTACAGTAAGCATGAACCTTGAAACTGTGACCATAAGCGAAAGAAGGCAGACGCAAAATGCCAAATACTGTAAGATTCTATTTATATGAAATGTCCACAAGACACAAATCCATAGAGACAGCAGGTTTGTGGTTGTCAAGGGCTTATAGGGAGAGTAGAGAGTGATTGCTTCATAGGTAGGGGGTTTCCATTTGAAGTGATTTTTTAAAAAAAAGCTCTAAAACTATATAGTGGTGGTGGTTGTATGACACTGATCATATACTTAATGCCATTGAACTTAGACTTTAAAATAGTAAATTTTGTGTTATATATATTTTATCATAATAAATAAGATTAAAGAAAACACTGCTGAGTTGAACATGATTTTGGTCTGAATACTGGTTTACCCTGAGAAGTCTGTTTCCCACCCCTGTAATTTAAACAGGACTATTTACAGGAAACAAAATTACTCATTTATCTTTTTAAAAAGATATGTTTTTATAAAGAAGGAGCCCTCCACCGGCTATCAAAGAGAGGGACTTGTCAGTGAAAATTGTCCAAATGAAGGAATATCTCTGAAAGTTAACGTAAGAAATCAGTGATAGTGATTGCCACTGGGGAAAGGAACTAGAAGACATGGTTGGGAGAAATTGCTTTTCCTCTGTACATTTTTGTACTCTTTGCACTGAGATTATCTTATCTATTAAAAATTAATTGACTGACATTTTTCTAATGGTTGAAATAGAAGAGAGACTTAAAAAAAACCAGATGTCTAATAGGTACTTCTCAGTTTTGTTTGTGGTGAAATAACCTTTTTGCTTTATTCTCTAAACTTCAATAAAACCTATGACACACCAGTGCCTAGAAGGTTGTTTGTCTGTTGATTTTTCATCAGAGAAAAGGAAGAGAGTGAGCTATTTTGGGTCCAGGTGGCCAAACAGAAGGGAATAGCCATTGACATGAGAGAAGACTGAGAATTATAATTTATCAGAACAGAGAGTAAGAAATGAGTCGAAGAAATAAAAGAGCATTGAGCGGTTGGGTTTCCCTTAAAATAGGGTGGGGGCTCAAGCTGTTTTAATAGACACAATCATTAAATATTATACATGTTAATATTCACTTAACATTGATTTCATTTTGCCTAGCGATACAAAATTACTATAGAAGAGACTGCATGAGTTGTGGATGCACAGGCAACTAAAATTTGTGTCATCAGTGTTATAGAGTATTATGACTAACTCCTGTGTATAGCTTGAAACCTTCCGTTGTGATAATACCAAAGGATGAATTTCAGTGGTATCTGAACAGCAGCATTATTGTTGCAGCAAGTTTCCGAAGTAAACACTTGTACACTGCAGAGCCAGTTAAACCAATAAAAATGATTTCTGAGTATAGATCCAACACTTTTGATGTATAGGAATGCTCTTTTTACTTTGAAGTATAAACATTTGATTCACAATGTTAATTTCTGCTGTACAGCAAAATGATTCAATGATTCCAGTACATTCTTCGGAATATTTTTTCCATTGCGGTTTATCACAGGATACTGAACAAAGTTCCTTGTGCTACACAATGGGCTTCCCTGGTGGCTCACATGGTAAAGAATCCACCTGCAATGTGGGAGACCTGGGTTTGATCCCTGGGTCAGGAAGATCCCTGGAGAAGCGAATGGCTACCCACTCCAGTGTTCTTGTCTGGAAAATTGTGTGGACAGAGGAGCCTGGTAGGCTATATAAAATAGGACCTTGTCATATATCAATGCTATATAGAACAGTTTGCGTCTGCTAAACCCGAACTCCCAGTCCTTCCCTCCCCTACCACCCCTTCTTCTTGACAACTACAAGTCTGTTCTCTAGTTCTGTGTGTCTGTCTCTGTTTTGTAGATAAGTTCATTAAGTCATATTTTAGATCTCACATGTAAGTGGTATCATATGGTATTTGTCTTTCTGGCTTACTTTGTGTAGTACATAATCTCTAGATTCATCCATGTAGCTGGACTAATGAAATGGCATTACTTCATTCTTTTTAATGACTGAGTAATATTCCAATGTGACCCTATGGATGATAGCTCACCAATCTCCTCTATCCATGGGATTCTCCAGGCAAGAATACTGGAGTGGATTGTTATGCCCCCCTCCAGGGGATCGTCCCAAGCCAGGGTTCCAGAGATCAAATCCCACCTCTTATGTCTCTTGCATTGGCAGGTTCTTAATCACTAGCACCAACTGGGAAGCATATATATATATATATATGCAGTGTATATATATATATATATATATATATATATCTTCTTTATCCACTTATCTATTGATAAACATTTATGCTGTTTCCATGTCTTGGCTATTGTGAGTAGTACTGTTATGAACATAGGGGTGCATTTATCTTTTTAAATTATAGTTTGGTTCAGATATATACAAGGAATGGGATTACTGGATCATGTAGCAACTCTATTTTTATCTTTTTAAGGAACGCTATGACCAACCTAGACAGCATATTGAAAAGCAGAGACATTACTTTGCCAACAAAGGTCCATCTAGTCAAGGCTACGGTTTTTCCAGTGGTCATGTATGGATGTGCGAGTTGGACTGTGAAGAAAGCTGAGTGCCGAAGAATTGATGCTTTTGAACTGTGGTGTTGGAGAAGACTCTTGAGAGTCCCTTGGACTGCAAGGAGATCCAACCAGTCCATTCTGAAGATCAACCCTGGGAATCTTTGGAAAGAATGATGCTAAAGCTGAAACTCCAGTACTTTGGCCACCTCATGCGAAGAGTTGACTCTTTGGAAAAGACTCTGATGCTCGGAGGGATTGGAGGCAGGAGGAGAAGGGGACAACAGAGGATGAGATGGCTGGATGGCATCACTGACTCGATGGATGTGAGTCTGAGTGAACTCTGGAAGTTGGTGATGGACAGGTAGGCCTGGCGTGCTGCAATTCATGGGGTTGCAAAGAGTCGGACACGGCTGAGCGAATGAACTGAACTGAACTGAAGGAACCTCCATACTGTCTTCCACAGTGTCTACCCCAACTTATATTATCCCCAACAGGAGGGTTCCTTCTTTTCCACACCCTCTCCAGAATTTGCTATTTGTAGACTTTTTAATGATGACCATTCTGACTGGTGTGAGACAGTATAGAATAACTCTTTGTTTAATAACTATTTGTGTATCTATTCTTCCCAACTGGATAGCAAAGGAGGTTGAAGCTTCTGTTTACTTTATGTATTTTCTCAGTGCTAGACAGATAATAGATCCTGAAAAATAAATTTTTATTAAATAATCCCAGGATATTTGATTAGGGTCTGGAGAGCAGTTAAGAGGAGGTGATCCATGCAAGCAGCTGAGTAATTCTCCTGACTATAATATCAGGCCTGGCATAAAAGAATGCATCAGTATTCTGAATGGAAAGGTCATAGAGCTCTGTGAATACCTAAAGTGCAGAACAATTAACATGCTCACTGATGGTCATGTTAAAATTGACATTCATTTTAAGAATTTGAAAATCATTTCAAAGGGTATCAAAATACCATTTTTTACCGTAAAAGAAAACAGACTTTGAAGTGAATATATATTTATTTACCATTTCTTAGGAACTTCCATGTACCAGACACTAATATGAGAGATGCAAAGATGAAAAAGATATAATCTATGTCTTCAAATTGTTTACAAAGTAGTAACAGAAGTAAAAATATAGCAAAACCTTATCAACATATGAGAAATATGTTTAGTAATACACAACTCAAGTGCAGTGAAAACATGGAGATAATATTTAGTATAATTTTAATAGTATCAGAATAATTATAGTATCTGTTACTTGTGAATTTCAACTATATTGCATCATAAAAAATTTTGATTTGTATAATTATTTTTCTAGTAACAGTAGTCCCATACAAAATTTTAAAGACATCTTTTTCTTCTAATAATGCACTGTCCACATGTATTAATGCATACAATGAGGCTCATACAATTTTTATTGGTTAAATTTATAATGGATTGTTATTTAAAATATTTAGAAAGAGAAGAACATTTTATTATACACTATGGACATTTTGGATGTATTGTTAGAAACTGTAGAGCTAGCTAAATATCTGCTTCCTAACGTAGACTCTTTCTACTAGTTTAAGATTCTGCATTTTCCGATGGTGCTTCATTTCAAATTTTACCACTTAGTCATTATCTGTGTTGCCTTGGATACCATGTCATTTGTAAAGCTTCTGTACTATGCAGAAAAGCGTTTCACTTTAGGACTGTCATTTTGCAGAAGGATTTTTTTCCCCACTTCATTTTGTTCTATACTTTGAAATAAAACACAATGACTTACAGATTATTTGCAGAGGAGCCCTAGGATTTCCCAGCTTTTAGACTTTCTGTTAAGTCACCTGTAGTCTGTAATCAGTGGGGTTTAATCACAGTTGTGATCTTTCTGGTGTTACATGGTAAACATTTTCCACTCTGTTGCACCATTTATGACCTGCTATTGTTTTCTAAAATCTTCTCATTCTAGGTAAAATTTGAGATGTTTTAATGAAATTTTAAGTTTCTAGGTTGAATTCTGTTAATATTTTTCTGAAAACTTGAAGAAACTGAATTACCTAATTCAATATTTTCTTACCTGAAATTTAGCTGAGAGAAAAATGAACAAAAAAATGAGCAAAAATCAAAGCAAAGTTCTGATATTATATATAAAGGAAAGTGACTTTTAACATGTCATACTTGTAATGATTGTCTTTTACCACAGAATATCTCATTCTATTACAAAACGTTACTGTGATTGTTTGACAGTTTGCTATGTATATGCAATGCCAAAGAATGCTCAAACTACTGCACAATTGCACTCATCTCACTCGCTAGTAAAGTAATGCTCAAAATTTTCCAAGCCAGGCTTCAACAATATGTGAACTGTGAACTCCCTGATGTTCAAGCTGGTTTTAGAAAAGGCAGAGGAACCAGAGATCAAATTTTCAACATCCGCTGGATCACGGAAAAAGCAGGAGAGTTCCAGAAAAACATCTATTTCTGCTTTATTGACTATGCCAAAGCCTTTGACTGTGTGGATCACAAGGAACTGTGGAAAATTCTGAAAGAGATGGGAATAACAGACCACCTGACCTGCCTCTTGAGAAACCTGTATGCAGGTCAGGAAGCAACAGTTAGAACTGGACATGGAACAACAGACTGGTTCCAAATAGGAAAAGGAGAATGTCAAGGCTGTATATCGTCACCCTGCTTATTTAACTTCTATGCAGAATACATCATGAGAAACGCTGGACTGGAAGAAACACAAGCTGGAATCAAGATTGCCGGGAGAAATATCAATCACCTCAGATATGCAGATGACACCACCTTTATGGCAGAAAGTGAAGAGGAACTAAAAAGCCTCTTGATGAAAGTGAAAGAGGAGAGTGAAAAAGTTGGCTTAAAGATCAACATTCAGAAAACGAAGATCATGGCATCCGGTCCCATTGCTTCATGGGAAATAGATGGGGAAACAGTGGAAACAGTGTCAGACTTTATTTTGGGGGGCTCCAAAATCACTGCAGATGGTGATTACAGCCATGAAATTAAAAGACGCTTACTCCTTGGAAGAAAAGTTATGACCAACCTAGATAGCATATTCAAAAGCAGAGACATTACTTTGCCGACTAGGGTCCGTCTAGTCAACGCTATTGTTTTTCCAGTGGTCATGTATGGATGTGAGAGTTGGACTGTGAAGAAGGCTGAGCACCGAAGAATTGATGCTTTTGCACTGTGGTGTTGGAGAAGACTCTTGGGAGTCCCTTGGACTGGAAGGAGATCCAACCAGTCCATTCTGAAGGAGATCAGCCCTGGGATTTCTTTGGAAAGAATGATGCTAAAGCTGAAACTCCAGTACTTTGGCCACCTCATGCGAAGAATTGACTCATTGGAAAAGACTCTGATGCTGGGAGGGATTGGGGGCAGGAGGCAAAGGGGACGACAGAGGATGAGATGGCTGGATGGCATCACAGACTCGATGGACGTGAATCTGAGTGAACTCCGGGAGTTGGTGATGGACAGGGAGTCCTGGCGTGCTGCAATTCATGGGGTCGCAAGGAGTCAGACACGACTGAGCAACTGAACTGAACTGAACTGAACTATGTATATATTTATACACACACACATATATGTGTGTATGTATACAAGCTTTGGTTTTTCCAGTAGTCATGTATGCATGTGAGAATTGGACTATAAAAAAGCTGAGAGCAGAAGAATTGATGCTTCCAAAAAAAAAAAAAAAAAAAGAAGAATTGATGCTTCCAAACTGTGGTGCTGGAGAAGAATCTTGAGAGTCTGTTGGAGAGCAAGGAGGTCAAACTAGTCAATGCTAAAGAAATCAACACTGAATATTCATTGGAGGGCTGATGAAGCTGAAGCTCCAATACTTTGGCCACCTGATGTGAAGAGCTGACTCATTGGAAAAGACTTTGATGCTGAGAATGATTGAGGGCAAAAGGAGAAGGGGGTGACAGAAGATGAGATGGTTGACTCAATGATGAAATGAGAAGACTCAATGGACATGGGTCTGAACTAACTCCAGGAGCAAGTGAAGGACAGGGAAGGCTGGTGTGCTGAAGTCCATGGGGTCACAAAGGGTTGGACATGACTTAGTGACTGAACAACTACAGCAATCTGTATATACACGTATATGTATATCTTTTTAAATTGAGGAAGTTATTTGTCAGGATAAGCATTTCAGTTCAGTTCAGCTGCTCAGTCATGTCCGACTTTTTGCGACCCCATGAACCCCAGCATACCAGGCCTCCCTGTCCATCACCAACTCCTGGAGTCTGCTCAAACCCATGTCTGTTGAGTTGGTGATGCCATCCAACCATCTCATCCTCTGTCTTCCCCTTCTCCTGCCCTCAATTTAAAACAATATTAAAGGAAGTAGGAAACAACTTGGATAACGGTCATATATGACTTTTTCCTCCCATCATTCAGTTCAGTTCAGTTCAGTTCAGTTCAGTCGCTCAGTTGTGTCAGACTCTTTGCGACCCCATAAATTGCAGCATCCAGGCCTCCCTGTCCACCACCAACTCCTGGAGTTCACTCAGACTCATGTCCATTGAGTCCGTGATGCCATCCAGCCATCTCTTCCTCTGTCATTCCCTTTGCCTCCTGCCCCCAGTCCCTCCCAGCATCAGAGTCTTTTCCAATGAGTCAACTCTTCTCATGAGGTGGCCAAAGTACTGGAGTTTCAGTGTTAGTATCATTCCTTCCAAAGAAATCCCAGGGCTGATCTCCTTCAGAATGGACTGGTTGGATCTCCTTGCAGTCCCATCATTAAGTATTTTTTATGTTCACTTCTTAGTCATTTAGTGAAGACACTAAAGTAACCCTTCCATTAGTTCCATCAAAGGTATTTCCAAGAAGTAATTGTTGGATGATGAAATATTGACAGTTTGAGAAAATCTTTAAGGAGCAAAGTCCTTGGGTCATTTGAGAAGTATCAATAATAGCATGGCCTTCAATATCTTCTACTTAACTTTTCAAATCCAAGTTCTTTGTTACATTGCTGCCAAGTATGAACTGAGGACCAGTGGCTCTGGCATCACCTGAGAAGTATAGAATCTCAGGCCACATCCCGGCCCTACTGGATTATTATCTTCACTTTGACAAGGTTTCCAGGTATGCTGTATGCACACTAAAATTTGAGAGTCATTGATTTACCTGTTAGTCTTCAATAAGGAATCATCCCTGAAAGAAAATGAACAAAGGTCAGTCTCTTACATATTACGCACAAATACTTTTTTTCATTGGTTTTTAAACTTGTTTTACATGGAAACAATGATTTTTTAAAAGTCTTGGAAAATAAAACTAAGACATTCATGAGTACGTTCTCTAGTCTGACAATTCCAACATTTGGATCATGCGGGAATTAGCATCTCCTGATTACCTTTTTTTCTGAGAATTGTCATATTTTCTTGGATCATTCTATATTTAGAAAGTTGGGATTCCATCCTGAACCCTTAAAATATTATGCTGTGGACTCTGAGTTCTGTTAAAATTCTCTATGATGAGTGTGTGTGGTGTGTTGTGTTGTCTCCTAGTAGGCAACTGACTTGGTTAGGTTCAGAATGCGCTCTTTTTAGATTTCTGTGGGCAGCGGTCCCAGTGTAAATTCAGTTCTGAAAGCCTTTGCATGCTGTTTGGTCTGTACTCTCCTCAAGGCTTGGTCTGGGACTTGGGCATTGGTTTATATTATAGATCAGTTCTCAAAGACATTGGTCTCTGCTTTGCATATATTCTGTTCAGCATGAGAATGAGCCCAAGACTTGTGCCAGTTCATAGTGGTAGGCAATCCTCTTTACTAACTCTATCCTTTCCAAACTTTTCTCTATGCTCTCCATTTCCCAGAGACACATTTTCCTTGCCCTCTTGCTAGAAAGCTAGAGTTTTATGTAGCATTTTAGTTTCTTGAACTTTCTTGCAGTTTTCTGTGACTTTTACCCTCAGGGGAAAATGGCAAGAAAAAGAAAAAAAAATAATAAGATGAATTTTCTCTACATTCCTGGGAACACAAGATTCTTGGATTATCTGGCCAGAGAGACATTTTTCTTGAGATCTGAGGTGTCCGTGTCCTGCCATGGCAGTGCAGCTTTGCGAATGGGGCAGGCTTTAGGCAGAGGTAAAGGAAGGAAGACTGAAAAACAAACAAGCAAATGAAAACACGGGAGGAGGGGCGGTCACTCCTATATGCTCTTTTACAGAGGTCCTCTTCTGTCCAAGGGCATTTTTTCACTTTTTTTTTTCTTTTGCCACCTTTTCATGCTGTGCAATTTTGCTCTCTAAGAAATAAAGACTGTGGAGAGACAGAGATGCTGTAGATTCATCTTGATACAAGTCAGTCTTTAAATTTTTACTTACTTTCCCAATTCTCATGCTATTGTGTAATTTTCAGGGCCACATGTAGTTGCTTTTTGTATTGGGTTGGCCAAAAGCTTCATTCTGGTTTCTCTGTAACATCTTTTGGGAAAACCAGAATGAAATTTTTGGCCAGCCCAATATAATGTCCAGAGTTTAGTGGTAAACATTGGGAGAGATTAGATTTAGAGGGCTTACTCCATCTTGATGGAAACCAGAAAGTCCATGAGAGAGTTTAAAATCTTGATAAATTCATTTAATAGATAGGAATGTGTATGTCATAGATAAGCATATATATGTACATATAGATTATATCTTTTATGTAAGTTTGTTGGCAGTTCTTTCAGTGTTTTTAGGCTTCCAAGTTTTTTGTTGAGATGTCAGCTTTAAGACTTAGTAGTCTTTTGAATAAAATGTCCTTTTTTCCTCCATTGGTTTGACCATTACATACTCTTTTTAAAAAATTATCCTGTTTGGATTTCAGAGTATTTCATACATCTGTGGTCCTTTGTCTTTTTCACTTTTGGAAAATACTCAGAAATTAGCTCTTCCAAAGTGGCTTCTGGCCTGTACTTTCTCTTTCTCTCCTTTCTAGATGTTAGTTTCATGTATGTTAGACGTAGTAACCTTAACCTATTGTCTCTTAAGCTCATTTTTGTTTTTCTATTTTTGTATCTGTGCGTTTTTTGAGTTTCAGAATTGGCTTTTAAAATTATCTGTCTTCCACTGCTGAAGATGGTCTGTATGACATCAGAGTACACACTAGGTCACCATTTGTATCTCTCAACTATGCGTGCTTTTTATAGTAAGTTCCTGACATTGGAGAATAGATTTTTCAGAATATTGATGAGTCTTGTATCTGAGGAAACTTATGTTAGTGGGACAAATATAGCCTTTACTGTTCCAGTTAACATTAAAGTTACAAGTGACAATCCCTGTCTGTTTTCACTACCCATTTTATATTTCCCTTATTTCTTGCTGGCATCTCCGTTGTTATATGAGGTCTCAGACTCTGTTCACTGTTTTTGTGACAGTCTGTGGCTGTTATACTTGTCTATTCACTGTTAAACAGAGAATCAAGGGTAGCCAGTGGATCACCTGAGCTAACACTATAACCTGAGCCTGTTCTTGTCTGCTCTCTGTGAAATAAAAGTTCTGCCTTCTCCTGACAGTAAGTGTTAATTACCTCTGTAAGTGTACTGACTCTTTCCTCTGTTTGATGATCTTTAAACATGAGAAAGTTGATAGTTTAGAGGTTGATGCAACTCTAAATAGATAGAGAGACAAACACATAAACACCAGAGGAGAGAAAGAGGGGGGATGAGAGAGATAGATGAAAGAGATTAACAAGTATAAGCTCCCAGTTACAAAATAAAAAAGTCATGAGAATTAAATGTACAGTGTTGGGAAATAGTCAATTATAATGTACTATCTTTGCATGGTGACAGTTGGTAACTAGACTTAACAGTGAGTGTTTCATAATTACAGAAGTATCAAATCACTGTGTTGTGTCCCGAGAGTTAACAGTGTTGCAGGTCAATTCTACTTCAAAAACAAACAAACTCATGGTAAATGAGGTCAGAGTTCTGTTACCAAACATAGGGGTAGAGGAGAAGGAGTTGGATGAAAGTGGTTAAAGATACAATCTTCTAGTTATAAGATAAATAAGTACTAGAGATGTAACATACAACACAATTAATATAATTAACACTGTTCTATGTTATGTATGAAAGTTGTTAAGAGAGTAAATTCTGAGTTCTCATCGCAAGGAAAATTGGTTTATTTTTCTTTTGCTTTGTATCAACAAGAGATGATAAATTATTGTGATCATCATTTCATGATGTATATAAACCAAAGCACTACGCTCTAGGCCTTAAACTTAATACAATGCTGTATGTCAGTTATATCTCAATAAAAATGATCTGTCTTCCAAATCACCACTGGTGTCCTATATATCTGTGTTTAATCTGCTGGGAAATTAATCTATTGACTTCTTATCTTTAGTAGCTTTGTGTTTAAGAATTTTCACTTGATTATTTTAAAAATTATAATTCTTTGATAAAATTTCCTTGTTTTTATTTACCTTCTTAAATATATCTATTGTAGTTGCTTAAAAAGTCTCTATGTCTAAAAATCTAATAGCTAATAACTTCAATAACTGAATAATCCTTAGATTGTTTCTATTATCTTTTTCTTCTTCTTCATCCAATAACTTGGTGTTTCGGTAATTTTTTGTTTTTTGAATGCCAGCCAAATTTATAAAATTCATAAAGGCTTTGGATGCGGCTGTTTCTGTAAATCATTTCCTCCTTTAGGTTTTGACGAAGAAGGAGTGAATTGACTCAGTCTTGATGTTCACTGTTTGTAAGGCTTGATGTATTCTTGATTTATGAATACATTATACTACTGTCCTTTATGAGTTCCAACTTAAAGCTGGAGTCTTATTAGGACCTGACTGTCAACAGTATTTTCCCCCAATCTATGATACTGCTGATAATACTTCCTTTTTTGTTTTTTAATTTCTGCTTTCAAAATAGGATAAAAATAATGCAGAATGTTGTTCTCATGTCAGTGAGTTTCCCTTTCATCTTTATCAAGCAGCTATGCTGGCTGCCAAGCTAGCTCGCTGATGTTTCAGACAGATGGTTTTATATTTCACCTACGTCTTTTTATTCTTGGCTTAGGGGTCAGTCTAGACAAATTGGTTCATCTCTGCCGGAAGAGGAAATCCCATAAAGGAGTTTTTCTTTCCTGGTAGTTTCGTTCTTATGTATTGTACTATAATAAACATATTAGTGGAGACAGGTATATTTGGACCGATATACAAATGTCTATGGACATGTGCATTTTTGTGTCATTGACATGTTTAATATCCTAATTTCAGAATGGATTGTCTTCTTTTCAACTTTTTATTTACACTTCACTCTCTGAGAATTTAATAAATTACTCACCATAGAAACACTTGTCGCTTTAGCATGTCTTCCTCAGGATCCTCAAAATCACATTCTTCCAAATGAGCTTGGTAATAGACTGAAAGATACAAAGTCTTCCAGACACAACGGAGGAACTAATGTTCCAAGGTTGTCCACCTGAGAGATATTTATTACCCATAAAAATTCCTTTGATTTATCCTAGTGACTGGGGCTTCCCAGGCGGCTCAGTGATAAAGAATCCACCCATCAGTTCAGGACCCACCGGAGACACAGATTCAATCCCTGGGTTGGGAAGATCCCCTGGGTCCAGGAATATCCCCTGGAATGGCAACCCACTCCAGTATTCTTGCCTGGAGAATCCCATGGAAAGAGGAGCCTGGCAGGTTACAGTCCATGGGATTGCAGAGAGTCGGACACGACTGAGAGATGGCACACACTCCCTAGCGACTACACCCAATGTGTATTTCTTATAATGACTATTAGTTTTCTAGATCCTGATTCCTTCTTAGACATCTCTTTTGATCGTTACTTTCTGGTGACTGGTCTGTTATTAGCATCAACTTGTTTCCACATCATCATATATTTCTTCTCAGCCAAAATAATGTTGACTGAAAAAAATTTGTTAGGGCATCCATCTGTATCTTTACAATTTTGATCTTCTTAGCTGTGTACCATACTGGCAAGGGTACCAAACATTCTGACATTCTATTTTATTTAAGCCTATCTTATTTATGATTCAATCAATCACAAAATCCTCATGAGATCAAAACCAGGCAGATTTTATTCAAAAAATATCCCACGTCTGGCCATCATTGCAACTAGTCAGATATTTTTAAATCAGGGATTTAATTCAGTTATTTTTTTCCCCAAATATTTTGACATTAGGAGAGGTAGGCAATAGAATCTAACCTAATTTTTTTTTCTCCAAGCTTTATTTGAGGTATGATTAACAAGTAAAATAGTATATATTCAGGTTGCACAATGTGATTTTTTAAGGTGTATAAAGAGATGATTTAATATATGTATATACGTAGTGAGATGATTATCACAGTCGAATTACTTAACATATCCACTATCACACATAATTACATTTTTTTTTTTGTGGTGAAAACACTTAGGATCTCCTCTCTTAGCAATCCTCATCAAAATTCCAAAGGCATTTTTCACAAAAATAGAAAAAAAAATACTAGAATTTGTATGAAACTGCAAAGGACCTCATCTATACTTTAGAAAGGAGCAATGGTCATGGTATATAGTTAGACCTGTGATAATTTCAGAAAATTTCCCCAAGTTTTTGTCAATATAAGATTAAATTGGATAAATTAGCATAATGGTAGTGTTGTTTTTAAAAGTTATGCATTGTATACTGAAGTAAATGCATTAAGTAGTTTTGAAAGCATGCCAAATACACAAACACGAGTAATAACTAAACTTACTTAAATATGTTTGTCAGTCATAATTTTTTTTATAGGAGTAGCCTTCATGGTTACTTTCTCCAATGGTTATTTTTGATTTTTCTGTCTCCTACTCACAGCTGTGTCATTGTCATTTGGAATCAGTACATAAACTTAGTGTATATTTGTGCTTGTGATGACAGAATACATCTGTCATCAACATTTATGTTGTTAGGCAAATGTCTCATTGTTGAGAATGACACATAATGGATCTATGAGTTTCATTCCTTTTGAAGGTCACTGTTTGGAGAAAATATGTTTCATGACATTTATTGTGGCAAGAAAAACTTTGAAGTGATATGCAAGTTTTGTACCAACTAGACTGGTTTGGGAGTTAAAGAATCTCTGGAAAGAGAGAAGTAAGTTTTAGTAGAAAGGCTCCTAGGAGAATAATGGCAGAAATTTTGGAGGACAGAATGATGTAGTGACTATTTGTCCTCTGGCCAGATCCATCATTCAGATAGGTCTAAGCCCCAGAGAGAGAGGGGCCATGCGGAGATACTGAAAGAGTGGTTGGTGTATATAGGAAGTGGGAAATGTCAGCCACTCAGTCATATCCAACTCTTTGTGATCCCCTAGACTGCATCTCACCTGGCTCCTCTGTCCATGGAATTTCCAAGGCAAGAATACTGGAGTGGGTAGCCATTCTCTTCTCCAGGGGATCTTTCCGACTCAGGGATTGAACCCTAGTCTTCTGTGTTTTCTGCATTGCAGGCGGATGCTTTACCATCTGAGCCACTAGGGAAGCCTAGTATAATACATTAACCTTCATGAAAACTGGAAGTGCAAGGGGTATTTTGTGACAACATGTGAAAGCTAAGATGTTGTGACTAGAAGAGAACTCTAGAAGGAATTCTCAAATCAGCAGGCAGTTTTAATGCTGTGAAATGCCCTCACACAAGTTAGGAGAAGGTAACATTCATGACAAAAAGTAGTACAATAGTGAACAGTGCTTTCACCTGATGCTAAGGTCAGTACCAAGAACATGTACCTGGAACAAAAATGAGGAAACAAGTAGACTATTAATGATTTCTTGATACTGCAGGCTTAATCTCCTTTTCTTGTAGATTGTTACTAGTTAGAACCATTTCTGGGTGGCCCTATACAGGTTGGCTCACAGTTTCATTGAGTTAGACAAGGCTGTGATCTATGTGATCAGTTTGGTTAGTTTTCTGTGATTGTGGTTTTCATCCTGTCTGCCCTCTGATGGCTGAGGATAAGAGGCTTGTGGAAGTTTCCTGATGGGTGAGACTTCCTGTGGGGAAAACTGGGTCTTGTTCTGATGGGCAGGACCATGCTCAGTAAATCTTCAATCCAATTTTCTACTGATGGGTAGGGCTGCATTCACTCCCTGTTGTTTTGCGTGAGGCCAAACTATGGTAGGGGAAATAAAGGTAATGGTGACCTCCTTCAAAATGACTAGTGTACACACTGTTGTATTCAGTGCCCCTGACCCCACAACAGGCCACTGTCAACCCACGCCTCCGCTGGAGATTCCTGGACACTCACAGGCAAGTCTGGCTCAGTCTCTTGTGGGGACACTGCTTCTTTCTCCTGGCTCCTGATGTGTGCAAGGTTTTGTTTGTGTCCTCCAAGAGTCTGTTTCCCCAATCCTGTGGAAGTTCTGTAATCAAATCCCATGGTCTCCAAAGTCAAATTCGCTGGAGGTGCTCAGCTCCTTTGCCAGATCCCCAGGTTGGGAAGTATGTTGTGGGTTCTGGAACTTTCTTAACAGTGCAAGAGTTTCTTTGGTATAATTGTTCTGCAGTTTGTGTGTCATCTGTTCAGAGGCTCTATAGTGTGGCTAATGGCAACCTCCTCCAAGAGGGCTTATGCCACATGCTGCAAGACCCAGGTCTGCTGCAGCCAGAGCCCCTGTCCCTGTGGCAGGCCACTGCTAACCAGTGCCTCCACAAGAGACACTCAAAGGCAGGTCTGTCTCAGTCTCTGTGGGGTCTCTGGGTTCTGGTGCACACAAGGTTTTGTTTGAGCCCTCTGAGCATCTCTGCTGGGTTGGGGTTTGATTTAAATGTGATTATGCCTTCCTACATCTTATTGGGGCTTCTCTTTTGCCATTTGATGTGGGTTATCCTTTTATTGGTAGGTCATGACAGGTGGGTCAAGGTGGAGAGTTCTGACAAAACGTGGTCTCCTGGAGAAGGGAATGGCAAACCACTTCAGTATTCTTGCCTCGAGAACCCCATGAACAGTATGAAAAGGCAAAAAGATAGGATGCTAAAAGATGAACTCCCCAAGTTGGTAGGTGCCCAGTATGCTACTGGAGAAGAGTGGAGAAATAACTCCAGATAGAATGAAGAGACGGAGTCAAAGCAAAAACAGCACCCAGTTATGGATGTGACTGGTGATGGAAGTAAAGTCCAATGCTACAAATAACAATATTGCATAGGAACCTGGAATGTTAGGTCCATGAATCAAGGCAAACTGGCAGTGGTCAAACAGGAGTTGACAAGAGTGAACATTGACATTTTAGGAATCAGTGAAATAAAATGGACTGGAATGGGAGAATTTAATTCAGATAACCATTATATCTACTACTGTGGGTAAGAATCCCTTAGAAGAAATGGAGTAGCCCTCATAGTCAACAAAAGAGTCTGAAATGAAGTACTTGAATGCAATCTCAAAAATGACAGAATGATCTCAGTTCATTTCTAGGGAAAACCACTCAATATCACAGTAATCCAAGTCTATGCTCCAACTACTAATGCCAAAAAAGCTGAAGTTGAATAGTCTACAAGTTGAAAGGTCTACAAGACCTTCTAGAACTAACACCAAAAAAGATGTCCTTTTCATTATAGGGGACTGGAATGCAAATGTAGGAAGTGAAGAGATACCTGGAGTAACAGGCAAGTTTGGCCTTGGAGTACAAAATGAAGCAGGGAAAAGGCTAATAGAGTTTTGCCAAGAGAATGCACTGGTCATAACAAACACCCTCTTCCAACAACACAGGAGATGACTCTATATGTGGACATCACCAGATGGTCAATACCAATATTAAATCAAATTGATTATATTCTTTGCAGCTGAAGATAGAGAAATTCTATACAACTGGAAAAAATAAGACTGGGTGCTGACTGTGGCTCAGAACATGAACTCAGCAAAATCCGGACTTTAACTGAGAAAAGTAGGGAAAAAGACTAGACCATTCACGTAGGATCTAAATCAAATACTTAAGATTATACAATAGAAGCAAAAATAGATTCAAGGGATTAGATCTGATAGACTGCCTGAAGAACTATGAACAGAGGTTTGTGACATTGTACAGGAGGCAGTGATCAACACCATCCCCAAGAAAGAAATGCCAAAAGGTAAAATTGTTGCCTGAGGAGGTCTTACAAATAGCTGAAAAAGAGAAGTGAAAGGTAAAGGAGAAAAGGAGAGATACCCATCTGAATGCAGAGTTTCAAAGAATAGCAAGGAAAGATAAGAAAGCCTTCCTCAGTGATCAGTGCAAAGAAATAGAGGAAAACAATAGAATGGGGAAGACTAGAGATCTCTTCAAGAAAATTAGAGATACCAATGGAACATTTCATGTAAAGATGGGCACAATAAAGGACAGAAACATTATGGACCTAACAGAAGCAGAGGATGTTAAGAAGAGGTGGCAAGAATACACAGAAGAACTGTACAAAAAGATCTTCATGATCCAGATAACCATGATGGTGTGATCACTCATCTAGAGCCAGACATCTTGGAATGTGAAGTCAAGTGGGCCTTAGGAAGCATCACTACAAACAAAGCTAGTGGAGGTGATGGAATTCCAATTGAGCTATTTCAAATCCTAAAACATGATGTTGTGAAAGTGCTGCCCTCAATATACCAGCAACTTTGGAAAACTCAGCAATGGCCACAGGACTGGGAAAGGTCAGTGTTCATTCCCATCACAAAGAAAGGCAATGCTAAAGAATGCTCAGACTACTGCACAATTGCACCTATCTCACATGCTTACAAAGTAATGCTCAAAATTCTCCAAGCCAGGCTTCAACAATACATGAACCAAGAACTTCCAGATGTTCAAGCTGAATTTAGAAAAGGCAGAGTAAGCAGAGATCAAATTGCCAACATCCACCAGATCATCAAAAAAGCAAGAGAGTTCCAGAAAAACATCTACTTCTGCTTTATTGAGTACACCAAAGCCTTTGACTGTGTAGATTACAACAAACTGTGGAAAATTTCTAAAGAGATGGGAATACCAGACCACCTGATCTGCCTCCTGAGATATCTGTATGCAGGTCAAGAAGCAAGTTAGAACTGGACATGGAACAATGGACTGGTTCCAAATAGGGAAAGGACTACATCAAGGCTGTGTATTGTTGTATGCTTATCTGACTTATATGTGGAGTACACTATGCAAAATGCTGGGCTGGATGAAGCACAGGCTGGAATCAAGATTTCCTGGAGAAATATCAATAACCTCAATATGCAGATGACACCACTCTTTATGGCAGAAAGTGAAGAAGAACTACAGAGCCTCTTGATGAGAGTGAAAGAGAAGAGTGAAAAAGCAGGCTTAAACTCAACATTCAAAAAACAAAGATCATTGCATCTGATCCCATCAGTTCATGGCAAATAGATGGGGAAACAATGGAAACAGTGAGAGACTTTATTTTCTTGGGTTCCAAAATCACTGTGGATGGCGACATCAGCCATGAAATTAAAAGATGCTTGCTCCTTGGAAGACAAGCTATGACCAACCTAGACAGCATATTAAAAAGCAAAGACATTACTTTGTGACAAAGGTCTGTCTAGTCAAAGCTATGGTTTTTCCGGTAATCATGTATGGATGTGAGAGTTGGAACATAAAGAAAACTTTGCACCAAAGAATTGATGATTTTGAACTGTGGTGTTGGAGAAGACTCTTTAGAGTCCCTTGAATTACAAGGAGATCCAACCAGTCCAGCCTAAGGAAATCAACCCTGAATATTCATTGGAAGGACTGATGCTGAAGCTGAAACTCCAATACTTCAGCCATCTAATGTGAAAAGCTAACTCATTGGGAAAGACCCTGATGCTGGGAAAGATTGAAACCAGGAGGAGAGGAGAAGGGGATGACACAGGATGAGATGGTTGGATGGTATCACCAACTCAATGGACATGAGTTTGCGAAAGCTCCAGGAGATGGTGAAGGACAGGGAACCCTGGCGTGCTGCAGTTCATGGGATCACAAAGAGTCAGACACGCCTGAGTGACTGAACTGAACTGAACTGAGAACCATTTCAGGGGTAAATGCAAAAACTATATGTAAATTAGCTCCAAAAGAGTAGAGTTTTTACAGGCTCACATAAATGCAAAAAAGCAAGTATGTTTGGCTTCAAGGAAACTCTCAAGGGACTCTTAGAAACTCTAAATTCAGGACTGAAACAGTTCCTTCTTCCTTCACCCTGTCTACTCCTTACTGCTCCCCCTCTCCATGCTGTTCTTCTCCCTAGTCTTGTATATGTATTGTGATTTTTTTATGTTAACAAAATGATATGCTAACGGCAAGAATGAAAATGAAAAATATTTGTATATGTCTCTACTCATCAGTCCCACTTTGGGGAAGTTATCCCATAAAAATAAGGAAGTAGATGATAAAAAATACACACGATTTACATCAAATGAATGCATTGTAAAGTGTGAGTGTGTTTATGTATGCTTTCCTATGCCTAAAGCATGTCCTGGAAAGATGTGCAGGAACACATAAATGGTGGCTGCTTTGGGAAAGCACGTCTGGGCAAGGTCAAGAGGAGAGGGACATCACTTTTCATATAGTTCTGCCATGCTTAATTGTACTACAAAAGAATCATTTTTCTATTTCTTATGTAATTTTAAATGGTGAAAGGAAACCTTATAGGAAAAAACAAATGTAAAATGTTTTAAGAAGAGGATAGAATTCATAATTCAATATCTCACTGCATGAACATCTTTAGGTCACTGTTTGACCAAATATACACTGTATAAAATGCAGATGGTGGAGTACCAAAGATCCTCATTGGTTGTCATAGTGACATTATCTACTATGTTTCATATTCTCTGTTTGACTAATCAGCTGAAGCTACAGGAGACTTGCCTCTAGCTTGTTTGGGCTTTGGGAAGGGATTAAAAGACAAATTCATGGAGAAACAAATGCACACAGAAGTAAAATAGGACTGCTGCTGTTCCATTTATTTATTCTTCCTTTTTAGTCATTGTTGAAAGCTGGCCTTGGTATATAACTCACAGAGACATCCCCAAGGCTACCCAAAATCCTATGTTAGCATATTGTCTTAAAGTGGTAAGCCTGGGTGGGATGTAAATGACTCTGGGATTGGATGACTTGATTTCTAGCCCTAGCTATTCCACTTATGAAATGTCTATCATTTTATCATTTGCCAACAACTCTACAGTTTACAAACTGCCTTAGTTAATCTTCATAACAGCTCTGTGAGAGACATGGTACTATTACCCCCATTCTAAAGATAACAGATTTCATTTTAGAAAGGTTAAATTAATTGCCCAACAATCTGAGAACAGTTGATAATTGGAACTGAAAGAGCGGTGACACAAATTTAGGTTTGTAGTTGCCAAACCCAAAGGCTGTTTTAAGATGCCATTGCCTAGCAAATGATGCCATGTAGAAACATTTAAGGTAAAATAATAAACATTAAAATGTAATAGGGTAGATATGCAAGATATTGACCTGAAAAAAAATAAAGATCAAAGTATAATTCAAGACAAATATATCAAATGTGACAGATAAATCATTGAAAACAGAAATCTGGATTTGTTTTTACAAATAATATCACTTCGTGAATAGAGAAATATGTTTTACTAAGGATTTGTTCAGTCGCTGAGTTGTGTCCGACTCTTTGTGACCCCATGGACTGCAGCACGCCAGGCTTTCCTGTCCTTCACCATCTCCTGGAGTTTTCGCAAACTCATGTCCATCGAGTTGGTGATGCCATCCAACCATCTTGTCTTTTTTTCCTCTCCTCCTGCCTTCAATCTTTTCCAGCATCAGAATCTTTTCCAATGAGTCAGCTCTTCACATCAGGCAGCCAAAGTATTGGAGTTTCAGCTTCAGCATCAGTCCTTCCAATGAATATTCAGGATTGATTTCCTTTAGGATTGACTGGTTTGATATCCTTGCTGCTCAAGGGACTCTCAAGAGTCTTCTCCAACACCACAGTTCAATAGCATCAATTCTTTGAAACTCAGCTTTCTTTATGGTCCAACTCTCACATTCATACATGACTACTGGAAAAACCATAGCTTTGAATATCCGGACCTTTGTTGACAAAGAAGCAAAGGTCCTTCCTTAAGGATAGAAGACTTCTTTCATAACTTGAAAATATAAAAAATAAAGAAAAAACAACAAAACAACAACAACAAAAATACAATGAAAGCATTTGAACTAAACCCAGATAGAAGAGAAGTGTTTTTGCATGGCTGCTGTTGACTAAGTCCTGGCAGGTTCTGATGACTGATTTTCAGCTCAACACTCAACTGCCATTGTGCCCTTTCATCATCTGTGGAGCTTTTACAAATACCAGTGAAAGTGAAAGTCGCTCTGTGGTGTCCGACTCTTTGCGACCCCCTGAACTATACAGTCCATGGAATTCTCCAGGCCAGAATACTGGAGTGGGTAGACTTTCCCTTCTCCAGGGGCTCTTCCCAGCCCAGGGATTAAACACAGGTCTCCCGCATTGCAGGTGGATTCTTCACCAGCTGAGCCACAAAGGAAGCAAATACTAGTACTTGGATCCAAATAGCAAAATCCTGATTAAATTGATCTTGAGAACTGTCATTGGTAAGCCCTAAGAAAAGACCCTGATGCTGGGAAAGATTGAGGGCAGAAGGAGAAGGGGACGACAGAGGATGAGATGGTTGGATGGCTTCACTGACACAGTGGACAGGGGTTTGGATGAACTCTGGAAGTTGGTGATGGACAGGGAGGCCTGGCAGGCTGTGGTTCATGGGGTCACAAAGAGTCAGACACGACTGAGTGACTGAACTGAACTGAAGCCCCTAAGTTACGGAGCAAAGAGGACACGAAAGAAGTGTTGTGGATCTTCTTCTCACACCTTCTGGGGAAGATACTAACTGAATATAAGATAAAATCATAGTCATAATATCATGGAACACTTTCATTTGTGTAACATATACAGACCAATTTAAAACATTATGGCCAACATGATCATATTTTATTCCTGCTATAATCTTAAAAGGTTTTAAATTATTTTCTAATTTCACACATATTGGTAATTGCCACCAGTAACTCCCTCTTCACAAAATTTATTTAAAAATTGTCTTGCACTATTATTATGGATGTAAGGCTCAGCTGAGAGGATGAAAAAAATTCATATATATCAGTAATACTATCCTCTATTTTTGAAGCATAGCAACCAAATTTTAAAGCATAAAACTAAAAAATATTGGCTCTAATTAGCCATGAAAAATTAGAAATGACAGGTTGCAAAATGATTTGAGGAACAGAATTTTATTTCTTCATCTTATAGTTTTACATTCAATATCACCATTATTCACTGTCTGGAAACCACAGAGACATTACCAAAGTATGTTAGGAGAAATGATAATACTTCATAAGAGGACAGGTATCAGGGCTGCAGAACTGAAAAATACAGAGGATGTGGGGAAAAGGGAAATCTAAAAGGTGCTACAGATGTCAAACATGCTCTCCCTACAAGAACTGTAAAGTGGTTACAATGAAAGAAAAATTTCAAAGTGGGTGTAAGTGTAAAGAACTTGGCAATGTTAATTCACCAGTTAAGACTTTGAGCAAAACTCGAGTACTGACTTTGTTTCATCAATACCATGATCCTCTAAATTGTAAGGAGAAGTAATCTAAAATGTATGTGGAAAAGAGCAAGTATAGCAAGATATTGCCAGCCTGGTACCTGATCCCTCTGAGGCTCATAGAACTGAACTTGTTATGAAGAATCCCGAGCCACTGAAAACTCTTCGCTCTGATTCCAGAAGACTATAAATCTTTGGCCACTTCTAGGCATCTCCATTGGAGAAGGCAATGGCACCCCACTCCAGTACTCTTGTCTGGAAAATCCCATGGACGGAGGAGCCTGGTGGGCTGCAGTCCTTGAGGTCGCTAAGAGTCGGACACAACAAGCGACTTCACTTTCACTTTTCACTTTCATGCATTGGAGAAGGAACTGGCAGCCCACTCCAGTGTTCTTGCCTGGAGAATCCCAGGGACGGGGGAGCCTGGTGGGCTGCCATCTATGGGGTCGCTCAGAGTCGGACACGACTGAAGCGACTTAGCAGGAGCAGCAGGCATCTCCATATCAAGCTATTTGAAGGATTCAGGAGAGTTGAATTGATGTTGGCTGTAAGCTTCAAAGGTTTTAGATGACACTGATAGGGAGGAGGAACCCATACCTGACTAAGTTAAAACTTTAATGAATGTTGTAAAACAAGAGACAGGAAGAAATTACTTCTGAGATCTGTAAACAATAATCCCCTTGTTGGTTCTGAGCAGGGTTTACTGATTGAATAGAGATGCTTCAGTTTCTAATACAGTGGATGCAAGCATTGAAGGCAATTAGTGAGATTCAAGGAGACATTGAAATATGAAATCTGGAAAATAATGATTTACATGGCTTTGAATATGGTGATTTCCAAGTTCTGAGGTTGAATATTTCTATAAAACCTTTACTGTAGACACGTTTACATTTTTCCTTCTTGTTATATGGTGATATTTTACTGACATAGCAGTATATAATAACATTCATTCTTTTTTTGTGTCTACTGTGAATTTATATTAAAAGAAATATGAAATATTAGCTTTAGAGCATCAACTAGCATAAGTTAAAAATCCTGGTAATCTGCTTCCTGTCTCTATGTACCTATTCTAGATGTTTCGTATAAAAGAAATCCTGCAGTATATGTTCTTTTGTATCTGTGTTCTTGCACTTAGCATCATATTTTCAATGTTCATCTATCATATATCAGTATTTTTTTGGTCACTAAATAATATTCCTTTGTAAAATGCATTTTAACTATCAATATATTATGATGATAATTACTGTCTCTCTTTTTTTTTTTCAAAAAATTACATTTATCCTGAATTCTTGGACAGCAAGAATTCAATAAGAAAATCTGATATATTTTAAAATTAATTGAAAGAATTTAGAAGGCCAAGATGTCAGATAAAAGACCCAAGATGGGAAAATCTTTTAAATATATTTTCAAAGACTGAAAACAGAACTGCTCTCTTGTGTGTGTACTCCCCTGAAAGCTTGCCAGTTTTTCTTTTTTTTATTAGGTGGCTTTTGGTCACTTAATATATATATTTTTTCCATTTTGTTCTTTGACTACTCAGTTTTTTCTAGGATTTCCATAGTGTTTCCTCTGGTCTCACTGTCTTCAGTGAGTTTAAGTGGTGACTTTTGGTCTCTACCTGAAGATCCATATGCTGGCATCATAAAAACAGAGATCACAAATAAGAAATAAGTATGTGATTTCTAAAACTAACTAAGGCTGAAGCACAAAAATACATGGTTAAGATTTCTTTAAAATAGCAAATAAAATGCAAATGAAATAAGTCCAAATTTCTTGTAATATCATAATTTCGAAGTGTGGTTTCATATGGAGAAATGACTTGCTTTAACTCAAAACAATAAAATGAACTGGCTGGAGAAATAGGAGTTGCAATTTTCAATGCTGATATAAAAAAAGGTATTTTTCATTAGAAGTTCATTAGGTTGTAATGAACTTACAGTGATATTTTGAGAACAGTAATCAGCCAGGAATAATCACTTGACTCAAACAAATCATCTATGAAATGGAATTCTTTTCCTATACAGGAGCATGTTAATATTAATAGATTGTATGTCACTGTATTATAAGGAAATGATGGTGCCCTTCCCTGGACCACACAAAGGAAATACGGATGAACCTCCTAATAGATATTTAACTTTTTGACTTATTCAAGCAGCAAGTCTGGGGTGAAATTGATGTGTAAGAAAGTAGGGAGAGGAGCCTAAATATGTAATTTCATCTTCTGTATCAAGAATAGAATAGATGTTTTCCTCTTTCCCTTTGAATCACTAGTTCTATACACATTTATTCTGATCACTCCCAAAGAGAAGCACTTAAAAAATAGATTTCCTTTAAAAATTTCTCATAAGTGGTTTCTGTTGACCTAACGCTGTAAAACATTGTAAAGAGATTTTACAGTAATAATTCTCAGTGCTCTAAATTGAATATAAAACATTACCTTTGCCTTCCTTATGTCCAGGGAAATTGAACATAATATTTTTGTTCTGCCAAAGCCCAAACTGTGCATACTTTATATATTTGATGGACAAAAAACAGCCATTCCCAGCAACACACTGAAATTGCAATATGCTACAAGTCACCAGCATTTGTAGCATGTAGTTTTTCAAAGATAACTTGTAGAAAGACATCTTGAAAGTGACAAAAAGGATCAATCAAATTTCAAAAGCTGAGAATGTGAGCAATACTAATGGAGACTAGAGTTGACTTTTATCTTTTCCTTTGATCATTTTGGCTATGCTTTCAGGTAATTATTTAACATGAGGAGTGGAAAGATATTTGGAGAGGAGGGAACTGACACTAATTACTAGGAGAGATTTTTAAAAATGTCTCTTTGTGAGTGGGCGTGTACACATGTGTGCTCCATAGTAGAACTGGGAAAGAGGTTAATTTCATGGAATTGAAAATTATTTTATTCTACTACTTTAAAATGTAATTATGGCATATAATGTTAAAGTGGTTTGAGTCCATAATATTGTAATTTTCTCTTTACAATATCATGAAAAACTGTCATTGACTCTCTCCTTGGACCATCAACTGAAAAGGGAATCATCAGTATGCCAAATGAGCTCATTTGATTATCAGGCAGTCCTAAATGTTAGTTTTTTCCTATTTCAGTTTTCATTTTGATTTTTGGAGCAACAAGAACAAAGTCTCCTGCTTGATATTCTTACATATTTGAAATAACTATTGTGTCTCCCTGTAGGCCTCTCTTCTACCCAATAGCGTTCCTAATTCCTTCAATTATTTCCATTCATCAAAGATTCTCATACCTCTCATCATTCTAATAAAATTTCTCAAGCGATCTTCTACTTTGTGCCTTATAAAATGATCAAAATTGAAAATAATGCTTTAATATAATCTAAGCAGTTCAGTGCAGAGGGAGAGTCTAATCTACCTACTCTGATTTGAACTCAAAAATTCAATTCATGTAGCCTAAAATTAAAGCAACATTCCACTAGCTGTTAAACTGTTGGCTCACATTAAACTCGTGGTCAACAAGTGTAAGCATAAATGCCAGAAAGCCAGTTCTTTCCCCTCTCTCTTTTTCCACTTAGAAGTTTGTCTAGTTTTACACCCACTAGTATGGCTACTATCAAATAATTAGACAATAATAAGTGTTCTTGAAGATGCAGAAAACTGAAACCCTTATAGACTGGTGCTGGGAGTGTAAAATGGTGCAGCCATTATAGAAAACAGTGAGGAAGTTGTTAAAAATAAAAAATAGAACCATATGATCCAGTCATTTCACTTCTAGGTACATATCCAAAATAATTCAAAGCAGGATTTCAAAGAGATATCTGTACACCCATGTTCATTACAGCATTATTCACAATGGCCAAGAAGAGAAGGCAACCTGATCTCCATAGGTGGATGAATGGAAAAAGAAATATGGTATATGTATACAATGGAATATTACTTAGACTTGAAAAGGAAGCATTCTGACACATGCTACAACATGGATGAACCTTGATAATCTTATGCTGAGACAAATAACCTGTCATAAAAAGACAATTACTGTATGATTACATTTGTATTGGCCATCTAGAGTAGTCAAACTCATAAAAACAGAGAGTATCTAGGATGAGAAGTGGGAAATTAAATGTAGTTAATTTTAGACTCATTTTAACTGTTAAAGAAGAAAGTTTAATTTTTAAAAAGCTTAAAACATCTATCCTTTAAAGATGTTATTGAGTTAAAATTGTATTGTATGTACTATTAAATAATGAATGGTTTTCTGAAAAGAAGAAAATGTAGCCCTACATAAAAAAGAAGTAACATATCAAAAATACTTTTGCTTGATCTTGCTACATTATTAGCTAGTTCCTAGATAACTTTTAAGTGTGTATATAAGATGTTGGATTTAAAATTACCTATGTGGTGTTCTAACTCTCTATTCTTTTTTAAACTCTCTGTTCTTTATGTTTCACATTCTTTTTAAAAATCGCCAAGTTTTAACTTTTTATTTTGACATGTGTTTATAGGTTTGGCTTTCTTGTCATTAATGAGATGCCAAATGTCAATAATAACTAGCTGCTTAGGTGATGATGAGATAGGGAGAGATTAAGTAGGTTATCTTTATAATACTTACCAAGAAGATCGGCTATTTATTGACTATATCTGGTGAAAGCATTTTTCCCCAGCTTGCAGATTTTTAGATTGCTGAAATTGAAACTGAGGGTTTTAGAATAGTTGACTTTTGCTGACTTTTTTTCCTAATGAATTCACTTAGGAACCATAGAGTATCACACATAGTACATGATTTGCAGAATCAAATCACTTGAGAGTCATAAACCATTGTGTTATTGTAATCAGAGTAAGACCTTCCTTATACATGGAATCATTAAAGCAGTTGAAATTTAAGTATGGCCTCATTCCAGCTACTAAAATTTAACATCAGGGAATGGGGAAGAATTAGTTTTTCCATTAGGCACCATACCTTTGGTCTCTTTATTATACAAAAGGCTTATCAAGTCAAGAAATTCATACTTAAAATGCATAATTGGTTTTTAGCTTTTAAATAGAACATGAAATTTGTTATGCAAGATGCTGATGTAGAAGTTATAACTTTAAAATATGGGAGGGCATCTTTGTATAGAGCATAGGATAGGCATACAATTTTGTTTCTCCATATAGTTATCAAGTTTTCCTAATACAATCTACCAAATTATCTATCATTTTCTCCTTGTTTTGAGGTACCAGGCTTACTATATTTCAGGTTCTGCTGGGCCTAATTCTGGACTTCATATACTAATCTATTTTTCTATTTTCTGTTTTCCTATTACTGTGGCAGAAGCACACAGACACCCAAATGCTATGGTTCTGACACTCATTAGTGAACTGAGGGAAGGAACCAAAAGTCAACAATTCTTCACCACCTTGTCGGGAACACATAGTGCTCTTTTTGTTTTTGATCACCTTAAAGCCCTAGACATACACCACACCTAGAGGAAAGCCAAAAATAATAGATAATATAAAGAGAGTGATGATTCCTAGTGACTTCAAACATTTTGGCCTTGAGACTCGTACATATTGTTGACTTTCTTTTGATGAAAAAGAATGCTCTTCTTGAGGTGTATCTCCAAATGACTTAGTGAATTAGGCTCACCTTGGATAGATGCAGCTTTCTTACAATGTTTCTCAGGTGGTATACTATTATTTCCATTCCTACCACAATAGCACTAGTTCTCTCCCCTGCTGACTTAAAAAATGTGCGAATTTTGAATTAAGTTTTACTTGGAGCAAAATGAGGACTATAGCCTGGGAGACGGTATATCAGATTGCTCTGAGAAACTGCTCCAAAGAGGTAGAGAGGAAGGTAAGTATATATGTGATTTTGGTGAAGACAGAGTACACAAAATCAAACATTCTTTTTTTTTTTTTTTTTGAAGGTTTCTGCTAGTCCTGAGGAGCAGCCATCACTATGAAGTGCTTTTCTAGATATGAAGAGATGCAAGAATTGGGCTCGTAAAATCATCTCCTGAAAATATATAACTAGCAAAAGAACTGTTCTGCTAGTTTTCCTAAGAGTTGAAAGTCAACAGTTGCAGTAGTGCATGGTTTAATTCTTATTGAAGTAGATGGCAAGTGCCAGTTTGTAGTTGACACCCCTATTACTCATAATTTGGTCTTATAATAGCTATCTATATTTTCACTCTAATCATACCTCTTGGTCACTTCCCACCCTACAAACTTATCAGATTGATTTAAAATAAATCTTGGGTGGTATGGGATATCCTCATTGGATTTCCCTGGACTTCTGTCTACAGACCCAATTCCTAAACCAGCATTTAAAAACCCTGAGACCCTAATCAAGTCTTCCCACCTCATTTCTCAATACCTGTGTGTATCAGATCATCTTCAGATAAGCTGTATGCTTTGCTGTTCTTCAAGTATGCTCTGCGATTTACCACCTCTGAGTTTTAAAATATCATAGAATTTTAGAGCTTGAAGAAAATTTGAAAATGATCTCACTCAATACTCACTGAACAGATGCAGAGACTGAGGACAATGTGGTTATAAGTAAAAGGATTTGCACTGCCATTAGGATCCCAGACTCAGAGACCAATGCTATTTCCACTATACCAAATTTACTTTTTTCTTGACTTTTCTTCTCACTCCAACAAACTCTCCTTTCCCTTTCCCTGCCTGTCAAAACCCTTCCCTTCCTGAAAGGATTAGGTGTTACTCTCCATAAAGATTTCCCTAATCATCTTAGTTAAAATGATTTAATCTGGAACTCTGCACTCCTCTTCATGAACTTATATTCAGATCTGTACTGTGGTATTTATGTTGTATTATCTCCCTCCTCCAAGAATGTATGTGTTTTGCAAGAAAGGGATGGCAAAAGAAGCACCCTTTTGGTCCACAGCACATTGAAATTACTCAAATAAAAATATTTGAGTAAAGGCCCAGAAGTGACTGGGTAATGAATCATTCAAGAATGACTGATCACCTGTTTTTCCATATTATATGTGTGCTGGGGTATAAGAGAGAGACCCTGGAATAGTATGTCTTTTTCCTTGAGCTAAAACTAAACATCTTGAAAGCTTGCCATGAATTTCCACTTCTGTGATTTTATAACTAACCTTACATCATCTTGAAATGAGAGTGGTAACAGCTCCTTGTCAATTTTCCAAATATTAAACTAATCACACTGCTATTAGAAGAATCATCAGAAAGAATCTAATGAGAATCAGAGGGCTGTAAACTCATTTGATACTTTTTTCATTTCCTACTTTTCTTACTTTTCCCCCCACAGCAACATGTATGGATGGGTGTCCAAAGTGTGTTAATGTGAGTCAGCAGATAGTCAAAAGAGAGGAATGAATATGGAAATAATATATGATTATTAGATTTATTTTTTGAAAATAGAAACTGTATGGTAGTGAGTATTAGATGATTATTGATAAGTAGAAAGCAAAAGTAGTTAAAAGACATTTATAAAATTCTAAGTAAAAATCAGTTCACCAAAAATGAAGTGGTGTTCTGGCTACAGGTCTACTGGAAGACTTCAGGTTGGTACTAAAACAATAGTTAGCACTGTTTATTTATTTATTTTTTTTGTAAAGGAAAAACTGGATTGTTTCTGGCTGTATTCCAGGCCCCAGTTATTCTGAAAGAAAAGCACAGATGAATTCATTATTAAGGAAAGATTTATTTAGTAATTTAAAAATTTCAACCTATTAGAATTCGGAGAATGGGCAAAAGGTGTCATTCACTCCTTCGTTTATGAGAGGTTGCCACAGTGTCAATCAAGACAGAAAACGCTACAGCAGGTTTAATTTCTGTTTTTCTTTTTTTTATTGACTGAAATGCCACTGATTCAAATGGAATTGTTTTGCTAATGCCTCTTAAAATTATCATATTTCAGGGACAGTACAATTTCCAAGTACTGTATTGACCAAAACTTTGTAGATTAAATGACAGTGCCAATATTGTAATTTGTCCTCATCTTGCTTCTTTGTAAAAGAAAAAATAATGAATGCTAATGGAATGGAGTTCTAGATCTTTCTACTCAAAATCAAAATTTGTTGTCATATCTACTTAGTGGAGAAAATTTAAACTTTAAATTAAAAAGAAAATTGTTGGGTTCAGATTTTCTAAAAGGAACTTTATCAGATTACATTTCAGGACAGAAAGGTGTAACATCTAAAATTTTGCTTTATGAAGTGAAATGAAGTCACTCAGTCATGTCCAGCTCTTTTTGACCCCATGGACTGTAGCCCACGAAGCTCCTCCATCCATGGAATTTTCTAGTCAAGAGTACTGGAGTGGGTTTCCATTTCCTTCTCCAGGGGATCTTCCTGACCCAGGGATTGAACCCAGGTCTCCCACATTGCAGGCAGAGGCTTTACCATCTGAGCCACCAGGGGCCACCAAGGAATCCCTGGTGGCTTTATGAATCCCTTTGCTTTATGAAGTTAGATAAATCTTGAATCAACTCATAATTCATTATCTAATCTGCTTGAAATCAGGGAGGCCTCTTAATCATTCCAAGATTGTTTACTTATCTATAAAATGGACATTGAATGAGGTTTTGGTAAGTAACAAATATAATGTATTATACAAATCATTCAGTATGGTATTCAAAACATAGAAAGTTCTTAATAGATGGCTCCTTCTACTAATGGTGGTTTCATTATCATCATTGCTGTCATCAGTAGCATCACAATAGTCAGAGCTTAGGGCACACAAAAATTAAGGTGATTCATACTGATGTCCTGTCTAGACATGCAATTGGTTCCAGCAATCATTAGCATTATGCATGGATGATCCATTCATTTTAATGACCAAGTCATACAAAATTGTGCAAAATTAAATTGCTTGATAACTTCTAAATATATAATCAAATTAGTGCTGTAAATAATAAAATATCCAGCAGCTACTTCTGGAAATGCAGATCTAATTGTATTAACTCTCCTGCTTAAGGCCCTCTAATGACTTCTCACTCTACTTTGAATACATTCAGATACTTTAAAATACCCTTACAGGGTCTACAAGATCTGACTCCTGGCTCTCCCTCTGGCCTCATTCCTTCCCTTTCCCCTCTCTCCTACTCACTCTATTTACTAGATATTCTTGCTTTTGTTTGGTCCTGAATATGCCTACCATCATCTCTGTTATGTCACTGTTTTCTTTCTTTCCTGTGTCTAGTTACTATCCAAAGTTGTGTGTCTGTGTTTGTGCAAATATAGTAAATGTATATACATATATATGAGCCTGGCAGGCTGCAATCCATAGGGTGGCACAGAGTCAGACACAACTGAAGTGACTTAGCATTTGCACATGCATATATGCATATACAGTGGCATCAATATATATTTATACTTATTTTTATACATACAATCAAATACATATATTTACATTTTATCTCCCTTTTAGAATGGAAGTTTTACAAGACCCAAGACAATTGACATAATGCATAACTTTTGTGTCTTCAGTGCTAGCAACAGAGGCACATTGTAGGCACACAAATATTTTGTGAATTAATAAACAAACGCATAAATGAATGGAATATGCTGAGATGTGGTCAGTTCATTTTTACCTTAAATTGTACCTTAACCTTGAAAGATCTTCCCATTTTGTAAGTAAAGAAAAACTGTTGTTTATATGTAGTATTTATTTTTGTTTTCTATTTAGAAATCTTAGTATATAAATTAACTGTAAAATTTCTGTAGGAAAAGACCTACTGTTGTATACTCTATTGCATGCTTTTTAAGCTCAAAAACCAAATATCTAAAAAGTTAATCATGATGTTTTTTGTAAGGTCAAAGTTGTTATGTACAGAAGCCTGGGGACAGGTTCTAACAGAATTTTTCATAAAACTAGTTTCACAATAGCTTGATAATTCAAGGCACAGAGCCTATTCACACTTTTCTATTCTGAAATGCTGGGAATTTACATTGGATAGAGTTTGGAACAGAGCAGCAAAACATGCATTTTCATAGATTTGTCCACTTGAGGGATTTTAGAAGTTGCTTTTCCGCCTTTTCTATATTGCTCGTTTCAGAGGGTCAAAGCTTCAGAGTTCAAAACAGTGATCTCCTGGGAGCTATGGATTTGTCACTATGGCAACAAGCACAGTAAATCAGTAATCAGGGACAGGAGAAAAGATTGTCTCTTATTGTTCCCCAAGTAAAAATGGTAGCAATAAAACTCTACTTCTTCAAAACAGATACATAATCTTAGTGTAAAGGTGACCAGTCTCTTCATTTCTGGCATTTTATTCTCCTGACCTAAAAATTGAAACAAGTGAAAGAATATCAGTTTTGAGGAAAATAATTATTTACCTGCTCTAAATTGCAGTGCCACTTATTAATGTCAATTTCTAACCTTAATATACAAACTACTCAAGGTCAGAGTAAGCATAAGTGAAGGTTAATTGCTATTCATCTAATAGAATAGTAAGAGAAATGTAAGAGACATTTAGATTAACAAAGAAGAAACGTTAGAGGTCAAAACAGTATCTTACAAAGCTAATTGCATTTCAGCAATCATGAACAAGGCTCAGAAGTTTGGGCACCTGGAGAAAATCTACCTTCTGGAATCTAGAAATGAAGTAACTAGAGTTGTGAATTCTGCTGTTTCTCTTCATTAAGAAGCCACCTGCTTTATAACGAACCGCCACACAGTTCTCCATTGTGGTAGTGTTAATTTGCATTCCCACCAACAGTGCAAGATGGTTCCTTTTTTCCCACACCCTCTCCAGCACTTATTGTTTGTAGATTTTTTGATGATAGCCATTCTGACCAATGTGAGGTGATACCTTATTGTAGTTATTTGCATTTCTCTAATTATTAATAATGTTGATCATCTTTTGGTGTGCCTTTTGGCCATCTGTATGTCTTCTTGGAGAAATGTCTATTTAGGTCTGCTCATTAAAAAATTTTTTTTTTAATATATTGAGCTGCATGAGCAGTTTATGTGTGGACATGATGGGGTAGGGGAGGAGAGGTGAAATGAATTGGGAGATTAGGATTGACATGTACACACCACCATGTGTAAAACAGATAGCTGATGGGAACCTACTGCATAACACAGGGAGATCAGCTTGTGGTGCTCTGGTGACCTGGGGGTGGGGTGATGAGGAGGGTGGAAGGGAGGGGTTATATGAAAATATACAGCTGATTCTATAAAGCAACTATACCCCAATAATAAATAAATATTTGTTGGTAAAAAAAAAAAAGCCATCTGCTGGTTGGCGTTGGGACTGGGTGGCTTCACAAGGAAGCACTATCCATGGAGACTTGAGGCATGTGACAAAGGTCAGAGCTTGACATAACTGTTGGCATCAGCACTCTTGGGAGCACTGATCACATTGTACTGTAATGACTGTTTACATTTTGTCACTGTTGCCTAGACTGTGAGGTCTATGTGGGAGGAGACTAGATTTTATCATCTTTCTAATAGTAAATGCCTATTCACCCTGCCTAATATTTAGAAGCTGCCAAAAAATCACACTGAATGGATGCAAAAAATGACCAAATAAATAGATTCTATCATGAATTCAGCATTCTGTCCACTTCCACCCAGTCATCTGTCTCTGATAATGATGCTCAGGGACCAGTTATTAAAGGATATGAATTTGTCTTTAATAGGACTAACTAGTTCAGAATCAGTAAGTCATCAGTTCAGTCGCTCAGTTGTGTCTGACTCTTTGCAACCGCATGGACTGCAGCGTGCCACTGCAGGCTTCCCTATCCATCACCAACTCCCAGAGCTTGCTCAAATTTAATGTCTATCAAGTCAGTGATGTCATCCAACCATCTCATCCTCTGTCACCCCCTTCTCCTCCTGCCTTCAATCTTTCCCAGCATCAGGGTATTTTCCAATGAGTCAGTTCTCCTCAGGTTGCCAAAGTATTGAATAGGCTATGCAAAAGCTTTTTTTCTTAATTCTCCTTTCTGAATCTGACATGCATATGTTATGCTAATAATTCTTTGAGGTGACAAGAGTCAAAGAAAATTGCACCTGGTGTAATTAAACAGCCAAGGAAGACTTTATTTAAGACTATTGTGGTGTTGGAGAAGACTCCTGAGAGTCCCTTGGACTGCAAGGAGATCCAACCAGTCCATTCTGAAGGAGATCAACTCTGGGATTTCTTTGGAAGGAGTGATGCTAAAGCTGAAACTGAAGTACTTTGGCTACCTCATGCGAAGAGTTGACTCATTGGAAAAGATTCTGATGCTGGGAGGGATTTGGGGCAGGAGGAGAAGGGGACAACAGGGGATGAGATGGCTGGATGGCATCACTGACTCGATGGACATGAGTCTGAGTGAACTCCGGGAGTTGGTGGTGGACAGGGAGGCCTGGCATGCTGCGATTCATGGGGTCGCAAAGAGTTGGACACGACTGAGCGACTGAACTGAACTGAACTGATTGCAGTCCAGAGAGAGACTGACTTCAGTTCCCTTGAAACAAAAGACAGACAGTTCTTAAGCACCCAGGTTTGTTGTTTAGTTGCTGAATCATGTTCAACTTTTTGTGACACCATGGACTGCAGCCTGCCAGGCTCCTCTGTCCATGGGATTTTCCAGGTAAGAATTCTGGAATGAGTTGGTTCTCTAGGTGATCTTCCCAATGAAAGGATCAAACCTGGGTCTCCCTCATTGTGGGCAGATTCTTTACTGTCTGAGCCACAAGGGAATTGACACTTATTGATGGTAAGCTCCTACCCTCTCATAGAAATTGGGAGATATGGGCTTTACCTTTTTTGATTATATCCAAAGAGATAATTCCAGGTCCTAGAGAAAGTCAGTCCTAGGTTGTAAAACTAGAAAAAGGCTGGGAGAAGATTTACACCTTAAAGGGGGAAAAAATTTATCATTAAAAAAATTAATATTAATATAGTTTTTTTACAGTTTTGTGCTTCTGTTGTACAGCAAAATGAATCAGCAATATATGTGTGTGTGTGTATATATATATATATCCACTTCCTTTTGGACTTCCTTCTCAGTTATGTCACCACAGTGCAGTAAGAAGAGTTCCCTGTATTATACAGTATGTTCTCATTAGTTACCTATTTTATATACTTTAAAAACATGCATTTGGGATTGACACGATTACATGTTTTTAAAGTAAATGCTCTTTCAGAAAAGGGAGATCAGGGCATATTGTCAAGGAAGGAGAGGGTGGTTTATTTTTCACAACCCCCCGCCCCCACCAAAACTGTCAACAATGTACAGGAGGAGAATGAGGATTTAGAAAAGTACTAGATTTTATGACTAGAAGACTTCATAGAGAATTTATAGCTTCAGGTAGCAATGAGGCAAAAGCCAGTTTTCAGGGAAAGTGAGTAGCTGGGAATCAGTAGCAGGAGGAATCCACTAATTGAAATTTTTTAGTAAAATAAGTAAGAGGGAAAAATGATGATTCAGAGGTAGGTAGGGGGAACAGAATTTGAGCATCTTTGAGGTAACCATAGGGAAGGATACAGAGTGATAAATACTGGGTTATTATCCTCAAGAATTTGGGAAGGAATCATACAAAGATCACATATAGAAGGATTAATATTAAACGGAGATGAGACACTTCTCCAAGTGAAAACAAAGTGAAGTATATATAGAAATGACGATCATGTTCTTCCATTTTGCTCCTGACATAAGTATCAACATTGAATTTTTTTACTGGGAAATAATGACACTCTTGCTGAAGATACATAAAATGCGAGTTTGCCAAGACATTAAGTCTGTGACCTACACTGCTGCTGCTAAGTCACTTCAGTCGTGTCCGACTCTGTGAGACCCCATAGACGGCAGCCTACCAGGCTCCCCCATCCCTGGGATTCTCCAGGCAAGAACACTGGAGTGGGTTGCCACTTCCTTCTCCAATGCATGAAAGTGAAAAGTGAAAGTGAAGTCGCTCAGTTGTGTCTGACTCTTAGCGATCCCATGGACTGCAGCGCACCAGGCTCCTCCGTCCATGGGATTTTCCAGGCCAGAGTACTGGAGTGGGGTGCCATTACCTTCTCCGTGACCTACACAAATAGGTGCAAATAAATAACAATAAACAGAGGACTTAACTTTAAATATTTCTCTGGATGCAACTTTTAACTTCCCAAATACTCTTTCCTGACAAGAAAATTTAAGAGCACTGTATAATCTATTACTGTTGTTTAGTCCCTAAATCATGCTTGCCTCTTGCGACTCTATGGACTGTAGCCTTTCAAGCTCCTCTGTCCATGGGATTTTTCCAGGCAAGAATACTGGAGTGGGTTGCCATTCTCTTCTCCAGGGGATCTTCCCGACCCAGAGATCAAACCCACGTCTCCTGCGCTGGCAGACACCAAGCTATCAGGGAAGCCTGTGTAATCTATCAGTTGTTGGGTTATTCGTTCTTATTGCTTCTTGGTGTATTGTCACTTTTTGGTCATATCTTCTGTAAGTGCTTTATTTTAATCTGTAGCTGACAAAGCACTCATCATCTCAGCGAGAAATTAAGAAAAATATTGTTGTAAACTAATAACCTAAGTACTTTAAAACTTTTGACAGGTGCCTTTTATATTTGTCCTACACTTTAATTTATGTTCATGAGAATTTCTCTCCACCTCTACCACTTTCTTCTTCTCCACACCATTTCCATCCCCATCTCCACCCTATCTCCATCACCACATATCCATCTCCACTTCTATCTAGATAGGTTTGGAGCTTGTTTAGTTTCCAGTAAGCATTCAGGCTCTATCTAAAATCTCTTGTATTCAAAAATAAATTGGATTAACTGGCATTACAGATCTGTCATTTTTAGTCTCCTGAAAAGTCCCTGATTTGGGGATCATTGGGAAATTCTATTAAACTGTCATGGGTGGGGCTTCCTTGGTGGCTCAGTGATAAAGAATCCGTCTGTCAATGCAGGAGATATGGGTTTGATCCCTGGTCTGGGGAGATCCCATATGGTATGAAACATGTGCACACCACAATTACTGAGCCTGTGCTCTAGAGCCTGGGAGCCACACCTACCGACCCTTCACGCTGCAAATGTTGAAGCCTGAATGTCCCAAGCTCATGATCCGCAACAGGAGAAGCCGCTGCAATGAGAGGGCCAAGCACTGCAACAAAGAATTGCCCCTGCTTGCTGCCACAACTAGAGAAAAACCTGCCCAGCAATGAAGAACCAGCACAGCCAAAAAAATATTTAAATAAATGATGTAATGGATGAAATTTAAGAGGAGAATACAAAATCCCTCTGCATATTACTGTTATTGTGACACTTCCCCAAAGCAGGGAAATGAAGGCTTTAAAAACAGTCATTTAAAAAAATTCTTTTAATCAACTCCCTAAAATAAAGTTTTAGATATCTTACTACACCACTACATCTCTCTATTATATAAGTAAGCCAAAAAAATATTATGACAGTAGAGATATATAGATCTTTTCCTTTGCTTTCAAAATATCTAAAAATAGAATCTGTTTACATAGTATGCTGGTAAAAAGCTTATGATAACAAAAATTAGGAATGAAAAATCCCAGACGGTTAGGGATTTAGAGTTCACATACCATCTGCAGTTATTATCCTTGTGGTAATTGTGTACATAAAGCTACCAGATTGGATTTCAAAAGTTCATAGGAAGTATTTACAAAGCCAAGAACAATTTTCTTTGTTGCAATTCTTAACTTACACAAATGCACTTCAGAACAGCAGATGAGAGCACTTGTATTTTCCAATCACTTAAAGACCACTTTAAGAGCCCAAATCCACATGGTTCAGTGCGTCTGGTTATTAACATTTCTCATGGTCTTTTGAGCATATTTGTTAAACAGTTTTTAATTGCTATTTTCTTTTCCTCTTTAAGCAGTAGTCTTTCAAATGAAAAGAAAATCCTGCATAATTATTATTATTTTTTGCATTGAAAATTTAAAATTAAAATTGTGACAGTGTTCTGAGCAAGCATTTGAATTCCTTTTCCTTCATTATGTGACCCTGGCTTTCTGAAAGTGTCAGCTATCATTTGGCTCATCACTGAATCATCATCACTATATGCATTGCCTTAGACTGGAGGCTGGACATAAGTTTTTATTTATTTCTCCAGTGCTTGATTTAGTGTTATTTACAATTGAATTTAATGAATATTTATGAATATTTTAAAAATTCAAATTTTAAAAATAAATTTAAAATACCAATGACAAATGTGTTGATACAGTTGTGGAGAAACTGGAAATTTTGCACAGTTGGTAGGTGTGTAAAATTGTGAGGTACTATGGAATACAGTATGGAAGTTCCCCAAAAGATTAAAAATAAAACTACCACATGATCCAGCAATCTCACTTCTGGATATTTATCCAAAAGAACTGAAATCAGAACCCTGAAGAGATATTAGGTCTCTCATCCTCACTGTAGTGTTATTCATAATAGGGAAGATGTGGAAATAATCTAGCAAGTGGGTAGATAAAGAAAAGGTGGCATATGCATACAGTGGAATATCATTCAGCCTTGAAAAATAAGGACATTTTGCAATATGCAACAATATGGATGAAACCTGAGCATGTTATGCTAAGGGAAATAAGCCACTCACAAAGACAAACACTCCATCATTCCACTTACATGCTATATCTAAAATAGTCAAATTCGTGGAACCAAAGAGTGAAATGTGGTTGACAGAAGATGAAGGGAAGGGGGAAATAAGCATACTTTGGCATAAAATTTCAGTTAAACAAGAGGAATAAGCTCTAAAAATTAGCTGTACCACACTGAACCTACAGCCTACAGTCAATGACACTGTATTGTGCATTAAGAAATTTGTTGAGGGTAAATCTCAAGTTAATTTTTCTTAACTCAAGGAAATAAGATACAAAAAAATTAGGTGAATAAAATATTTTAGTCCCACTTAAGCCTTAAGATTTCATGTATAGGACACAAAATGGATTCAATTCTCATTGTCCTCATTGCATTGTCCTGTTAGCTTTCTGCAATTTTTTTTTTTTTCCTGGACAATTAGGTAGAACTAAATCTTTCTTTGCCATTAAGTTGCCATTTCAAAGTAAAGAATAAAATTTATCTAGGTAATTAAAGTGGACTCCGGGTACATATTACTGTAATTCATAAGTTTATCTCAGAAATACTGAGCACTTACTGTATGGCAGGATTTCTGCTACAGGTGCTTAATATAAAGTGGTGAACCTGACAGAAACACTTCTACCTTCACGGAGTTCCCATTCAAAAATAGGAGACTGGCAATGCCATACAAACAATTATAATTCCCAACTGTGATAAGTCCTATGGGGAGAAAGCAGTGAGTAATGAGAGAGCAATTAACACCAGGAAATCTACAAAGATTCAGAATGATGGGAGAAAGTCCCTCCTTAGGGGTCACCATAAGCTGGGACCTACTGTCATTGTGTCCTGGTGAAGACGGAGTCTGTTATTCCAGGAAGAATGAGCTGTGCCCCTGGAGGCCTTGAGTTGGGAAACAGCTTGGTATATTTCTGAACTGAGAAGAGGGTTTAGCACAATGGGACAGAGAGAGAGGAGAAGACGCATGGGAGTTGGGAAGTTGGGGTAGATAGAGGACAAATGATGCAGGCACCTGTAGCTCATGATACAGAGTTGCTTGTTTTTGAAACCCAATGGGAAACTGGGAAAAATACAAATATGACATTAGCATGATCTAAATTCTTTCTTTCTTTAACTGACAAGTCTAGCTTACAGGAGGCGAGGACTTTGAGTAGTGAGGGAGAGGGTGGCAGGGAACACTCCCTATTGAGGAAATAAGTCAGGAAGTATTGGGTTGGCAAATAGGTTCATTCAGGTTTTCTGTAACTGAAAAATCTGAATGAAATTTTTGGCCAAGCCAATTCATCTTTGTCTGCTTTAATGAATATGAGTTTGTTGAGGAGCAACAGATAATTATAAACATGATAGATTCTGTGTTTTGTTAAAATTACTTATGTTTTTGTCTATGTTTTATGACTTTTCTTATGTTTAGAATCTGTATAAAGTCTTATTACTTATTTTAATTTGTCTGAAAATTTAAGATCATAATACCATAACTATGGCCTGCATCATGTCATCCAATACAATTTTATTAACCACAGGCTATGTGATAAATATTGTGCATAGCTAAGGTGATGGCACCCCACTCCAGTACTCTTGCCTGGAAAATCCCATGGACGGATTTTGCAGTCCATGGGGTCGCAAAGAGTCGGACACGACTGAGCGAGTTCACTTTCACTTTTCGTTTTCATGCATCAGAGAAGGAAATGGCAACCCACTCCAGTGTTCTTGCCTGGAGAATCCCAGGGACATGGGAGCCTGGTGGGCTGCCGTCTATGGGGTCACACAGAGTCGGACACAACTGAAGCGACTCAACAGCAGCAGCAACAGTAGACATCTACAACTGTCATCCTGTCCCACCCTATCTCTCTCATGCCTGTTGTCTTTTTTTGCCTTTTTGGATCACTAAATTGTAGAATCACTACTCACTCTCTTTACCATCTTCTTCTTACACTTAAAAAAAATTATCATTTCTTTATATCTCTTATCAAATGACAACTGTAATTCAACTCCAGAGAGACTGATACTGCTGAAACAGGTAGCTCGAGCTAGTATTATAGAAGGAAATAAATCTCATCTCATGCCTTAATTATTAGAGCTCAGACTATCTAAATTTGGTGCTACTTCTATAAATTATGTTATTTTGACAAGAAGAAGACTGGAAAATAATTCTCAAAACTGAAAAAAGATCAGCATCTTATTTTCTATCTAGACCTATTGGAAAAGACCTCAATGCTAGGAAAGATTGAGGACAGAAGAAGAAGGGGACAACAGAGGATGAGATGGTTAGATGGTATCACCAACTCAATGGACATTAATTTGAGCAAACTCCAGGAGATGGTGAAGGACAAGGAAGCCTGATGTGCTGAGTTCATTGGGTTGCAAAGAGTCACAAAGTGACAGAACAACAACAAAATTTACATTTAACTGTATTTCTGTATCAACCTATTTATCTGGAAACATACACATTTAAAGAAAATATCAGCCCAAAGTAATTCTGGTTCAGAATTAGGAAAGGTGTACCAGTAACGCTGAAGAAGCTGAAGTTGAACGGTTTTATGAAGACCTACAAGACCTTTTAGAACTAACACCCATAAAAGATGTCCTTTTCATTATAGGGGACTGGAATGCAAAAGTAAGAAGTCAAGAAACACCTGGACTAACAGGCAAATTTGGCCTTGGAATGTGGAATGAAGTAGGGCAAAGACTAATAGAGTTTTGCCAAGAAAATGCACTGTCCATAGCAAATACCCTCTTCCGACAACACAAGAGGAGACTCTACACATGGACATCACCAGATGGTCAACACTGAAATCAGATGGATTCTATTCTTTGCAGCCAAAGATGGAGAAGCTCTATACAGTCAACAAAAACAAGACCAGGAGCTGACTGTGGCTCAGATCATGAACTCCTTATCACCAAATTCAGATATAAATTGAAGAAAGTAGGGAAAACCACTAGACCATTCATGTATGGCCTAAATCAAATCCCTTATGACTATACAGTGGAAGTCAGAAATAGATTTAAGGGCCTAGATCTGATAGATAGAGTGCTTGATGAACTATGGAATGAGGTTCATGACATCGTACAGGAGACAGGGATCAAGACCATCCCCATAGAAAAGAAATGCAAAAAAGCAAAATGGCTGTCTGGGGAGGCCTTACAAATAGCTGTGAAAAGAAGAGAGGTGAAAAGCAAAGGAGAAAAAGAAACATATAAACATCTGAATGCAGAGTTCCAAAGAATAGCAAGAAGAGACAAGAAAGCCTTCTTCAGCGATCAATGCAAAGAAATAGAGGAAAACAACAGAATGGGAAAGACTAGAGATCTCTTTAAGAAAATTAGAGATACCAAGGGAACATTTCATGCAAAGATGGGCTCGATAAAGGACAGAAATGGTCTGGACCTAACAGAAGCAGGAGATATTAAGAAGAGGTGGCAAGAGTACACAGAAGAAATGTACAAAAAAAAGATCTTCACGACCCAGATAATCATGATGATGTGATCACTCATCTAGAGCCAGACATCCTGGAATGTGAAGTCAAGTGGGCCTTGGAAAGCATCACTACAAACAAAGCTAGTGGAGGTGATGGAATTCCAGTTGAACTATTTCAAATCCTGAAAGATGATGCTGTGAAAGTGCTGCACTCAATATGCCAACAAATTTGGAAAACTCAGCAGTGGCCACAGGACTGGAAAAGGTCAGTTTTCATTCCAAGCCCAAAGAAAGGCAATGCCAAAGAATGCTCAAATGATCACACAATTGCACTCATCTCACATGCTAGTAAAGTAATGCTCAAAATTCTCCAAGCCAGGCTTCAGCAATACATGAACCGTAAACTTCCTGATGTTCAAGCTGGTTTTAGAAAAGGCAGAGGAACCAGAGATCAAATTGCCAACATCCACTGGATCATGGAAAAAGCAAGAGAGTTCCAGAAAAACATCTATTTCTGCTTTATTGACTATGCCAAAGCCTTTGACTGTGTAGATCACAATAAACTGTGGAAAATTCTTCAAGAGATGGGAATACAGACCACCTAACCTGCCTCTTGAGAAATCTGTATGCAGGTCAGGAAGCAGCAGTTAGAACTGTACATGGAACAACAGACTGGTTCCAAATAGGAAAAGGAGTACATCAAGGCTGTATATTGTCACTCTGCTTATTTAACTTCTATGCAGTGTACATCATGAGAAACACTGGACTGGAAGAAACACAAGCTGTAATCAAGATTGCCAGGAGAAATATCAATAATCTCAAATATGCAGATGACACCACCCTTATGGCAGAAAGTGAAGAGGAACTAAAAGCCTCTTGATGAAAGTGAAAGTGGAGAGTGAAAAAGTTGGCTTAAAGCTCAACATTCAGAAAACGAAGATCATGGCATCTGGTCCCATCACTTCATGGGAAATAGATGGGAAAACAGTGGAAACAGTGTCAGACTTTATTTTGGGGGGCTCTAAAATCACTGCAGATGGTGACTGCAGCCATGAAGAAGAAAAGTTATGACCAACCTAGATAGTATATTCAAAAGCAGAGACATTACTTTGCCAACTGAGGTCCGTCTAGTCAAGGCTATGATTTTTCCTGTGGTCATGTATGGATGTGAGAGTTGGGCTGTGAAGAAGGCTGAGCACCGAAGAATTGATGCTTTTGAATTGTGGTGTTGGAGAAGACTCTTGAGAGTCCCTTGGACTGCAAGGAGATCCAACCAGTCCATTCTGAAGGAGATCAGCCCTGGAATTTCTTTGGAAGGAATGATGCCAAAGCTGAAACTCCAGTACTTTGGCCACCTCATGCGAAGAACTGACTCATTGGAAAAGACTCTGATGCTGGGAAGGGATTGGGGGCAGGAGGAGAAGGGGATGACCGAGGATGAGATGGCTGGACGGCATCACTGACTCGATGAACGTGAAACTGAGTGAACTCCGGGAGTTGGTGATAGACAGGGAGGCCTGGTGTGCTGCGGTTCATGGGGTCACAAAGTGTTGGACACGACTGAGCGACTGAACTGAACTGAATACTAGGCTGTATATTGTCACCCTGCTTATTTAACTTATATGCAGCGTACATCATGCAAAATGCTGAGCTAAATGAAACACAAGCTGGAAACAAGATTGCCAAGAGAAATATCAATAACCTCAGGTATGCAGATGATACCACACTTATGGCAGAAATTGAAGAACTGAAGAGCCTCTTAATTAAGGTTAAACAGGAGAGTGAAAGAGCTGGCTTAAAAGTCAACATTCAAAAAACGAAGATCATGGCATCTGGTCCCATCACTTCATGGCTATATATGAGGAAACAATGGAAAGAGTGACAGACTATATTTTCCTGGGCCCCCAAATCACAGTGGATGGTGGCTGCAGCCAAGAAATTAAAAGATGCTTGCTCCTTGGAAAAACAGCTATGACCAACCTAGACAGCACGTTAAAAAACAGAGACATTACTTTATCAACAAAGGTCTGTGTAATAAAATCTATGGTTTTTTCCAGTAGTCATGTATGGATGTGAAAGTTGGACTATAAAGAAGGCTAAGCACTGAAGAACTGATGCTTTGAGAGTCCCTTGGACTGCAAGGAGATCAAACCAGTCAATCCTAAAGGAAATCAACCCTGAATATTCATTGGAGGGACTGAAGCTTCAATATTTTGGCCACCTCATGCTAGAACCAACTCATTGGAAAAGACCCTAATGCTGGGAAATATTAAAGGCAGGAGGAGAAGGGGATGACAGAGGATGAGATGGTTGGATGGCGTCACTAACTCAATGGACATAAGTTTGAGTAAGTTCTGAGAGACAGTGAAGGACAGGGAAGCCTGGCGTGCTGCAGTCCATAGGGTGGCAAAGAGTCAGACATGACTGAGCAAATGAACAATAACAAGTGTAATTCTTAAAATGAGCAAATAAAATCCCTAAAATTGGAGAACAGTTTTGCATACTTAATGGTTTGATTAGGTATTTAAGCTAATTGCCATTTCTTCTCTCTTTTTGGTGATGAATGCTCAAATGTTTAGCTTTTTTTTTTTTTGGCTATTGCCACAAATTGTACTGGCTCTCATTAGAGTTACATCTTTTGTCCACTTACAATGCACACTTTAGTCACTCTTAAACATGCCTTTCTTTGGTTATTGCCCACGCTCTTGTTAATGATGACTTCTCTGATGCTTCTCAAAAGAAACACACTTAGCAAGCATTGTGGAGTTGAACTGCTGAGTTTCTGCAATGATTTTTCTATGGTTCTTCCTTAGCATTTCTAGATTTTCTGTGTTGTAAGAACTGAAGTTTAATATTTAGTAAGCACATAAATTTCTTGCATAAAATTGAATATTTTTATAAAAGATTTTATTGTATTGAGGAAAATATGCACAGATTAAAGGAATAAACATTGAGAACTTGTGTTTGAAAATTTAGCTCCATATTTTGAAATGTTTGTCAGTGTTATGAAAATACTTATTTCCCACTACAAGTATAAATTAATATATTTTCCTTAATCTAGATGCAAAAAAAATTTAGTCCCATATTTTGAAATATTTGTCAGTGTTATTAAAATACCTATTTCCCACTGCAAGTATAAATTAATATATTTTCCTTAATCTAGATGCAAATATGATCAATTGTTTTAGTAAAGCTATATGACAGTCTCACAATAATTTAATGGTTAAATATGTCACTTTCTTGTAGGTGAATTAATCATTGATAATATATGCAGCCATCATGAAGATAGTCTTTCTTCATTGTTGAGAAGATGAAAGACATATTATACATATATATCAATTTATCAATATTTATCAGTTTGTTTCTGAGCATGGTCCTGAGAAAAGAATGATATAACAAACATGTGTTCTTAGTATGCTAGCCCATTGATTTGAAAAAGGTTTCCCCTAGGACATACAAATAAGGAAAGAAATGCAATCAAATGAACAATATAGAATTAAAAATCACTCCCATTTTTCCACATGCAACAAATCAGTCATTGTTTTCACAGAAAAAAAATACAAAGTGTATATATAGAATTGGTAGTCTCATTGATTTCAAAACCTAGGAAAATATTTTTATAAACAAGGGGCTTACATTGGTTACCTTTCACTTGCTTAAAATTATCAGATGTTGTGAAATTACTCAGTCATGTATGAGCACCCACTGTGTATTGTCCTTGCAGCAATCCTGTCCTTCCAGCCCCTGACTTTTTTTAAAGGGATTTGTAGGGCAATATATATGTTGTTTTCTCTGAAAACGCTGACAAGAAGCCAAAACACTAGAGCTCATGTGTGTGTGAGATCATGGTTCCCTCTATACCTGCAGAATGCTTATGAAGGAATTTTTTCTCTAGTATGCTGTAAATGCTTGTTTGTCGATGATGTGGTAGTAAAAATTCTTAATATTTCTTCTGTCAAATCAAAATTATGGGTGCTAGTTTATGGTAACTGGGATCTAGTTAATTAGATTTTTTTACAACAAAGGAACCCTTTCAGTATCTTTACCTATCATATTGGAGAAGGAAATGGCAACCCACTCCAGTATTCTTGCCTGGAAAATCCCATGGACAGAGAAGCTGGTAGGCTACAGTCCATGGGGTCACAAAGAGTTGGACACGACTGAGTGACTTCACTTCACTTCACCTATCATATTAGCTCAAGGTTTGAGGATAACTTGCCCAGTTGACAGCTATCAGTTGAGGATGTCAACAGGATCAGGTTGAAGAGCTGAATGCTGAAGACCTGTTAGCCTAAAGGTCAGTGATTTCTCAACACTGGCTATGGAACAGAATCACTTGGAAACTTAACTAATACTGATTGTCAGGTTGGAAACACAGATTCATTCAATTGGAACCAAGGGCAGAGGGCAACTGGACACAGGTGTTTTTAAACGTCCCAGAGGCGCTCCTCAATGTCTAGACAAGGTTCAGAAACTAGAGAGTGATTTCTTTTTAGACGGAAAGTAAAGAATTGGAAAGTCTTAGTTAGAAGGACTGCAATATGACATTATTTCTTTCATTGGATCTGAGGTTCTTAAATGGTTGGGGGACCAGCAGCATTAGCATCTGGGAACTAGTTGGAAAGGCAGATTTTCAGGCCCCAGAATGGACCTACTAAACCAGAAGTTCTGTGGCTGGAGCCCAGAGTTCTGTTTTAAATCTTTTAGGTGATTCTAATGTAATTTAAGGGGCTTCCCTGGTAGCTCAGTGGTAAAAAATTCACCTGCCAACGCAGAGACATAGGTTCAATCCTTGGGTTGGAAAGATCCCTGAAGAAGAAAATGGCAATCCACTCTAGTATTCTTGCCTGAGAAATCCCATGGACAGAGGAGTGTGGTGGGCTACAGCCCATGGGGTTGCAAAGAATTAGATGCAACTTAGCACCAGCAAGGACAAAAAGTTTGAGAACCATCATTTTAGGTAAAGCCTTAGTTAACATAGATAATATGGAGACCAACAGTTAAAGCTCTTCCCATTCATTACTCAGAGTTCCATTAGATAGAAGGTACCCAATCAAGCAATTGATGTACATCTTGTCGACAATAAATAGCTTTATCATTGGAATAAAGTAGTTGACATAGATGACATTTTATTATTCTAAGAACCTTCCAAGAATAATGAGTGACATGGCATAAATATCCATATCCAAAAGCAAGTGCTATTCCAAAGAATATTTTCTGAATATTTTTATTCCTTTGCTATTACAATCCCTGAAACACAATGGCCTCTCCCTAATTTTCAAATATATTTCCAAAACAAACCATTTCTCTGTTAGTCAAAATTAGAGCCAGAAAAATGGATTTTCAGGTGATTTCCTTTCTTGTCTGAAGGCGAAAATTGCTATCAAGACAAGAAAACATATTTATATTCTGCGGTGGAACTGAATGTCTTCCAAGGATCATAAGAATAATTAGAATCCCCATCACTACTCTCTTGACCGACTCCAGGTATTTTATCTATTTAAGGAAAACCTCATCTGTCTTCTATCTCTGGCCTGGAAGTTTGTAGTACTCCGTCATTGTTACTGTTAAATTTGGTTTTCTTTATGACATGCAGTTTTTTCCTACTGGATTTCTACTCTCAACTTTGAATTCCTATGCTGTTTATAACTTCTTCCTTTTCCTGTTACACCTATTTCTTTTTGATAAGCTATGCCCTTTCACTGCTGTACAGCATGAGTCAAATCCCATCACATTCCAATAATATCTCTCTGTTCATGTGTACTTCCTAGGGTTAAAACTGAGAAATAAGTTTGGGCTTCGGACTTCGAATATTCAGATATAGTCATCTGGGTCTAAATACTAAATAGTTAAATGCCAGAGTTAAAATTCTCTTTCTGTCTCATGGAATCACAGAAATACAGGACTAGAAAGAATTTTGGTTTTGGGTAGTTCTGGAAACTGTTTTATGGTTTTTCTTCTCATGTAACAATCATTATGCTACCTAGCAATTACTAAGAAACTTTAAACTTGTTATTTCTGTTTTTGTCCTTCAAAGAACAATTTAAATATCTTTTCCTTCAGCTGCTAATTATTCCACCAGGAGTACATTGTTGGTGATGTAATGTGGAATTTGAAAAACCTGAATTATGTTTGTCATTGCAAACAATACCCATCTTTGTTTTTTTTTACATCGACTCTTATTTTCCAGAATCTAGACCCTGAAGCGGAATGATATTATAACCCCATTTTCATGTCTTTCTAAGTCTTGCCTTTGGAGGCAAGTTTGTTCATTGGTTCTCAAACTTCACAGTGCATCAGAATCACCTGGAAGGCTTATTCAAACACAGATTGCTCCCCAAGCCCAGAATTTCTGATTCAGTAAGCCTGCAGAGGGGCTCAAAGAACTGCCTTTCTAACAAATTTCCAGCTGATGCTGCTGGTGCTGTGGCCACATTTTGGGTACCACAATTAAGATGATCTTCCTTTACTAGATGAAAAACAAATGATCTAAAAAACATCAAAGTTGCCCTCAATTCCTCAAATAACTACTTTTCATCTCATTTCATTTCTCCCTGTGGTAGCCAGAGTGATCATCTTAAAATATGAACTAAACCTGTATAGGACTCTTGAGCTTGGTTGCCCATCTGCCCCAAACTTTTTAGCATCTTTCAGGGGCTATTGAAGTAAAATCCACTCTCCAAACCCTGAGCCCCTTTACATGAATTACAAGGCTCAGCATAAACTCTAGCTTTATTGCTCTCATCTCAGGGCACACTTTCCTCTCATATTATCTCTTTTTAAAATGTACATCTTATGAGCTAAATACTTTTTTATTTTCCTCATTGCACTGATGAGGGATACAGAGAGAGTAAGCATTAAACCCAAAGTCACATATATCTTAAGTGCTTGAGTCAGGATTCTTAGCTCCATCTGACTCACACAAGCACAGTATTTTATCTATTCCTTTGACAGAAAATGTTTAGCATTGACATATATACACTGCTGCTACTGCTGCTAAGTCGCTTCAGTCGTGTCCAACTCTGTGAGACCCCATAGCTGGCAGCCCACCAGGCTCCCCTGTCCTTGGGATTCTCCAGGCAAGAACACTGGAGTGGGTTGCCATTTCCTTATACACTGCCATGTGTAAAATAGATAGCTCGTGGGAAGTTTCTGTATAACACAGGGAGTTCAGCTTGGTGCTCTGTGATGACCTAGAGGAGTGGGATGAGGGGGTGGATGGAGTCTCAAGGAGGAGTGGATATATATATATATACATATAGCTGAATCACAATATTGTACAGAAGAAACTAGCATAACATTGTAATTGTAAAATGTTCCAATTTTAAAAAAAAAGAAAAAAAAAAACCCCTGAATCATGAACCACTTCCCCTTCATGAAAGGGGAGACCTGGAAAAAAAGGAGTCTGACCACCCATTTTATTCTTAAAGGGCCCAAATGATGGTTGTGACAGATAGAATTAGGGAAGTCAGGAGGGCAGTTGGCAATGGGGAATTTGCTTTTAGAAGGACAGAGCATGCAATGATGCTCAGGAATTCATGATTCTACCACTAACATCTCAATGCCTCAGTTTCCTCTTGTACAACATGAGGAGCTGATCTGGAATTAATCCTTTGGATTTTATCTAGCTTCCTAAAGGAAGCATGTAAATGAAAGAGAGGAAGTGAAAGAAAGATATTGGGGCTTAAAGAGTCAGTGAGTGCTCAAGGTATTGAGTCATTAGTCTCCCTCTGATGTAAAAGGAGAAAATGAGACAATGATTGAGATTAAAGAAAACTGCCTTTTAAGAAATTACTTAGGTGGGATAGTTAATACAACTATGTGTAGGATGGAGGCTGTCTCCAAATTAACCTAAGAAGTCTAAACTAAAATATGTAATGGTCAAAGTCAAGTAGTCTTTATAGGAGAGAGAAGCTTTATAGGAACTTCATAGGAGAAATAAGCTTCAGTTTGTACAGTGCGATGTGAAGTGTGTGTATTCAGTTTGGGTGGCGTAATGTGAAAGTGTTAGGAAATTCTAGCTGCCCCTCAAATATTATAATATTTCTGACCCTCTTAAAATATTGATTGGGTTTCTACCATTAAAATAAACCCATTTGAATGTAGTTTGTATTGTTAAAAAAAGGAAAATGATAGGATTGACTCTAAGCAGTAGGGTTTTAATTGCCTGAATTTGAGTAAATGAATATATGGTCCAGGCAAACCACTATTTTGGATGTTAACTGAATTGTACCTGTTCAATTATAGATTAGACTGTGTATATATATGTATTGTATATAATATAATATCATAGTATATGTAATATAATACAAATATAATATATATGCGTATGAATAAAATATATGTACATGTGTTTTGTTATGCATATGATAATTGTGTTTTGATACTACAATAGGACCAATGTTTATCTAATGCTTACTGTGAGCCAAATTCCAAATTAAGTTCTGTAGAGATGTTATCTCTTATTCATCACAGTTTATGAGATTGATAGTGATATTTCCCACTTTTCATAGGTGATGGAACTGAAGTGTAAAACAAAGATAAGGAAAAATTTCCTAAGGTCATACAGTTTCTAAATGATAGAGCCAGGATTGGAATGTAAGACCATTTGGCTTCTAAGATGTATTTGTCATCTTTGTCTATTTTCCTCAGATCCCCAAATTGACCAGAGAAAAGAAGTTTTTAAGCAATGTTTTTCATGTGTTTTTTGCTTATTTCTCCATTACTCAACACAGTTGGGTACCAGCATAATATGGAATATTCTCTCTTATGAGAACTCAGGTACATGGAAATGTTTTCAAAACTTAGTAAGCAGAGGCCACTTCCACTTTTATACTACAACATCTGTTGGTAGAGCCTTGGCCAACCCCACAATATTTCTCTTCTTCTGGAGATAAACAATAGAACCTTCCCTCTCCCAAATGTCTGACAGTCATAGAGCTTTGGATAGCCTGGGAGAGAGAGGTTGGCACTTCAAGTTGCTATGAGAACCTTCAAGATAATGACCGTAACTTTTGTATGTATTATGCTGTAAATGTGCTTAGTATGGGCACATTGGGTGCATTGATTGAAATATACAATTACCTCAATTTAATGTTGCTACCTGAGACTGGATTATGTTTGTATCATCTTCTTATCACTTACTAATTTATACAACTCCCTTTAGCTTTCAGTAGATTGACTTATATTGCTGTGGCTATCCACTATTGATTAGGAGACTTAGAAAGACTTAGAGAAACATTTTTTTTTTCCTGAAAAAGTAGACAAGTAATTTGTTTGTTATGTTTTCAGTTATTTCATTTATTTTTATTGGATCAAGAACAGAAACTTTGAGACTTAAAAATAATGGAAATGTAATTCATCATGCAAATAAACTATTATTCATTTGGTTTAAATGATAGATTTGATCTAATAACATGTTTAAATTTAGATTACCCCCTTTTCAGTGTTTTGCCATTCATGTTCTTCTCTCTGGAGAACTTCCCTTTGCTACCAATAAGAAAACAGGTCTAGAAAATGATGTGAGGTGAAAGAATTTTACCAATGTTTGCCTGAAAGAAACAGAACTTTAACGGCTGGAAAAAATGATCAAATATACATGAAAGGTAGAGACATGGAAAGAGACAACATCCATAGAAAATGAAAAGAAAATATGGGCTCACTTGCATCTTCACTGAAACCAGGGTTTCTTGCAAAAGGGTGTTTTGCAATCACAAATTCAGGGGGAAAACACTCCTGGCAAGCAATTACTCTTAGTGTTTGCAGGAGATTGAATAAAGTTCTTCATAACATTTTCAAATGTCTGCAGCTTCCCTCAACTGTCACACACACTGCCCACAAGGCAGTAATTGGCTCTGGTTGACTCCACAAAGTTGCTCTCGTGAGTAAATTAGGACTAAACTAAATTTCTTCTTCCTAGTCCTGTGGGAAACATAGTGAGATACAGTCAAAATGAAGCCATTCAGAAAGAAGAATTAACTTTCTCATCTTCAGATCTGAAACATTTAGGCAATAATTTTGGTAATATATTTATTATGGCCAAGGGGAAAAAATGGCTAAATTCTTATACAGTGGAAATTGCACATTTGCTCAGAACAGAGTACATCTTTAAGTCAAAAATGAAAGCACATCTTCTAGTAGGAATTCCATTTGGAATTTCCAGTTGGCAAAGTGCTTCCAGTTTTGAAAAAAGTCACAGCAAATGACATTCCATTTGGGTCTAACAGAATAGCTAACATTGAAGAGATGTCACAGATCAAAATGAAGTAGGCTTTTCTTGGGTTAGTCTTCATCTCCACAGAAAATTCAGAAATAAGATGGATATGGGAGTCACTGTTGTTTGAATTATAAATTGATATCCTTGCTGCATTGGGAACCATTGCAAGAAGGATTCAGTTCATTTCAGTTCAGTTGCTCAGTCCTGTGCAACTCTTTGTGACCCCAGGGACTGCAGGACGCCAGGCTTCCCTGTCCTTCACCAGCTCCCAGATCTTGCTCAAACTCATGTCCATCGAGTTGTTAATGCCATCCATCCATCTAATTCTCTGTCATCCCCTTCTCCTCCTGCCTTCAATCCTCCCAAGCATCAGGGTCTTTTCCAATGTGCTAGTTCTTTGCATCAGGTGGCCAAAGTATTGGAGTTTCAGCTTCCACATCAGTCCTTCCAATGAATACTCAGGACATGACTGAGTGACTGAACTGACTGATTTCCATTAGGATCGACTGATTTGATCTCCTTGCAGTCACTGGAGAAAGGAATGGCTAACCACTTCAGTACTCTTTCCTTGAGAACCCCATGAACAGTATGAAAAGGCAAGAAGGATTCAATCAGTTCAGTTTGGTCACTCAGTCATGTCCAACTCTTTGCAACCCCATGAATCACAGCACGTCAGGCCTCCCTGTCCATCACCAACTCCCAGAGTTCACCCAAACTCATGCGCATCAAGTCGGTGATGCCATCCAACCATCTCATCCTCTGTAATCCTCTTCTCCTCCTGCCCCCAATCACTCCCTACTCATTCATAAAGGCCAAGAACTTAATTAAGGAGTGAATGTGCTATAGTTTATAGCTGGGATACAAGTTGGGTAGAGATTTTTGTGAGATGTCTTACTATAAATATCACTTATGGTAACATAAAGGTATTTGCTCAAATACAAAGATATTTTTCTCTGAGGGACTAAAAGCAATTGTTTCAGTTGGAATGAAAACAGTGATGCTTGGAGAATGTACTCCAAGTCTATTTCTTTTGTTCCTGTATAATAGAAACTAGTAATTTAAGTTATACATTAATATGTGTATTATTTTCCTAGGACTGTGTAGTACAGTAACAGAAACGAAGTTTAAAATCACTAGGTTTGGTTCTTCCTGAGAACTGTAAGGAAGAGTCTTCTCCATGCCTTTCTCCGGGTTTCTGGTGGATTGCTGGCAGTCTTTGGCCTATAAATGACTCACTCCTTCATCTCCACGTGATGTTCTCTTTGTGTTTCTGTCTCTTTGTATCATCTTCCCTCTATGCATATTTGTCTCTGCAGCCAAATTTCCCCTCTTGATAAGGAGACCCGTCATATCGGATTAGAGCCTGCCCTAATGAACTCATTTTAATTTGATTATTTTTTGCAATGACCCTCTCTCCTAATATTAGGTCACCTTCTGTGATGCTGGGGATTAGGACTTCAGCATATCTTTTTTCAAGGAACACAATTCAACCATAACGGTGCATCATCAGTAAAGCTCCCATTTTTAAAGGAACTATGATCCCCCATGTTTTGTAAAGCTGGAAACATTGGTTTAGAGATCTTATGCAGTGAAACAATGCATTGTCTAGCTGATGGAAGCTTTCTCAAAACCTAGACCCAGGACACCTGACACTTTCTGAAGTTACTTTTGGTATCTGAAACACTGATTACTTCTTAGACAGTAGCACTAACATTTCATCATAAATTGTGTTTCATACAGAGAGGAAGCTGTAGAAACTCTATCCAGAGAGAAGGAAAGGTAGGCTGCTCCTTCTCTGATTTGTCTACATTCAAAGGCAGCAGGAAAGGGACCTCTTGCTCCCCAGTGCTTCCCTGAATCACATTAACACTATCCAATAACTACTCAACACAAGACTGCTCCTTTTAAAGCTCATATTCAAGCTATCTTTCAATAGTTTGCTAGTCTGTATGGTCCATGTCCATGTAATGTATTAATTACCACTACCAGCTCATAGTAGTTCTTTCCACTCCTTTACTGTCCCTGACACTATAGCTACTTTTACTGGAGCTATCTGACCTATGCACAATTCACTGATGCTTTTGTTCACCCTGTCTTACTTACGTACACACAGACACACATATATTGGGCTACTTATGTACATTTACAGTGATATAACTGCTCATTCATGTACATCAACAGTGTGTAGGTCAATACTGGTATAGTAAACTAGAGATATCCTAGGGAAGTTCCCAAACAGCTAATGCTCTTTCTCTTATTCAGTCAGTGGTGGAAAGTCAAAAAAGACTTCTGATCAAGTTGTTCATTGAAATATATAAATATTAAACTGGAAACGGACATGAATTAGGAGGTTATTGAAACTGCTGAAAAAGAAATAAAGAATACTTAGCCAAAAACAATGTTAAGAAAAATGCAAAGAAGGATTTTAACTTCTCTGATGATGACTGCTGCCACGAAATTAAAAGACACTTGCTTCTTGGAACAAAAGCTATGACAAACTTAGCATATCCGAAAGCAAAGACATCACTTTGCCAACAAAGATTCATGTAGTCATAGCTATGTTTTTTTCCAATAGTCATGTATGGATGTGAGAGTTTGGCCCTAAAGATGGCTGAGTGCCAAAGAATTGATGCCTTTGAATTGTGGTGCTAGAGAAGACTCTTGAGAGTCCCCTAGACAACAAAGACATCAAACCAATCAATCCTAAAGGAAATCAACCCTAAATATTCACTGGAAAGACTGATACTGAATCTACAATACTTTGGCCACCTGATGTGAAGAGCCCGCTCATTGGAAAAGACACTGATGCTGGGAAAGATTGAAGGCAAGAGGGCAGAGGAAAGACTGAAGAAAGAGGGCGGCAGAGGATGAGATGGAATCACCGACTCAATGGACATGAATCTGAGCAAATTCTGGGAGATGGTGAAGGACAGGGAAGCCTGGCACTCTGCACTCCATGGGGTAACAAAGAGTCAGACAGGACTTAGTGACTGTTAAACAACAACAAGCTTCCTTCAAGGTGAAAAACCAAACAAAACATAAGACCTGGAAGTTAAATGAATATATTAGGTGAAGGGTAAAGAGTCAAAATTGGCCAAGTCAAAATTAGTTGAGGCAGTAACATACACACACACACAGCGGAGGGTCTGGTTTGGGTGACAGAAGAAGAGACAATACATTTTGTTTTGGACTTTGAGAAATTTAGGCAAAGAATGCAGTCTTTCAGGATGGTTGACTTTTATGCCTTTTTGCTAATTTTGTAAAGTAAGGATTTATTTTTCCTGGTCTGGGTCTCTTGATTATTGGTGAATGAACTGGCATAGAAGGCAGCTTGAGTTCAGAGTCTTCTTCCCAAGCATGTTTCAATCCACTCTAAGTAGGCAGCTGCCTGTTATGTCCAACACTAGATGCCCCCCGCCCCGCCCAGCCTACTCTTCTCTCAGGGATTTGATTTTGATACCAAAGTGTTTGCTCATCTACTCTCTTGAACTGTTTAAAAAAGTACCTTGACATTTCTAACCAGCTGATGATTTATAAAAATTCTAACTCCCACTTTCCTACCAACAAAGTTATAACAATATTCTCACCCATAAATATGATTCCAAGTATATTATAAAAACAACTGCCCTCATTCAATGAAAAAGAGCTTTAGAGGATTATATACTTCAATTCAGTTTCACCAATGCCTGTATTGAAAGAATATAGTCTTCTGGATCATTTTCCTTCGTTTTAAAGAAAAGTGATGGGAATTTAATCATCCCTTATGTAGGCAAAATTTGAATGGGATGAAGATAAATATATGATTTGAGTTTGAGTTATGAGAGAAGAGAAAAAAACAAAACAAAACCAGAACGCTAAAGCTAGAGTTGAATATCTATAGACAATCGCTAGACATCAGACAATTTATCACAATGTGAGAAGTGACATACAATTGTAGGGGCCAAAGGAAAACCCAGTAGGGCATCTGCCAGCATCATCCAAGCACCTGGAGGAACGTGAGGTCTATTGTGAATATTTGAAAGCCCACATATTCCCTACTTTGATTTAAATACACTCTAAGCAATCAATAGTTGGAGTTTTATCTTACTATTTATAATTTATGAATTTTCTTATGCCGTTGAAATAGTCACAATTTCCAATACCCAATTTTTCCCCCTGCACTGTCACTCACACTACAGCATTCTTGGCCATTCAGTTCCCTTTGTCATTCCTTGGATTCCTCATTTGCAAGAGTGGGGGGCATTCCGTTTGTCACTTCCCTCTCTCAGACCGCTGGGAAGACTGATGAGATCATGTGTTGAAAGCCTACCGGACTCCTTGGAAACAAGATGCAACATATGTGCAGCGTTTCATCCTTATCTATCTCCACATTGAGGTAAAATGAAGTAAAATGAACACAGCTGGGGCTTAGATTATAGTAGGATTCAGGGACTGAAACTGTCATTTGTGAAAAGAATACTTCTCCCTTTGAAACAGGTTTTCTTTCCAAGGACCTTGAAAATGAGATGCTGAAAATTTTTCCTTTTCTAATTGATTCCCCGCATGTGATATGTTCGGGAGAAATTTTCCTCTACCATTCTAGGTTCTCTGGCTGATCTAAGAATTAAAATGACTTGAGATAGATTTGTCGGGGGAGTAATTTCCTTGGTTCTGTCTCACTGCAGCAAAAATTTGAAATGGCAGACCAGTGTTACAGCTTTGTTACAGCTCAGTTTTACTTGGCAAGCAAAGGAAAATACATCCTCTAGGTGTGGGGGTGTGTCGACCCAAAAGAAAAGAGTGGCTCAATTTTGGCTCCTCTTTTTATATGTTTTTTTCTCCTCCCCCTGAGCCTGCCCTATGTTAACTGTGCTAGCCAGGAAGGCTGTTTGTTTCACCTGAGGTTCTCACTCCGGTCCTCAGACCTTCCTTTGTTCTATTTTCCCAGACTTCTCTCTTTTTCTTTTAGCCACCACCCATTTTGGACACCATTTTCCTATTCTAACTACCTCACAGATTAACAGGTGAAAATCCAACAAAAGTTTAATAACATGTATACATAGGAGAGACCCAGAAAAACAGGTTACTCACTAAAATGGCCAGAACTGTCACCTTAAACACCATTTTAAGCAATCCAGAGGATGTTGGAGATAATGGTTCAGGACTCCAAAGGGGAGGAAGGCATTTCACACGAAGATGATAAAAGCAAATGTTTGGTAAACAAACCTTTGGTGAACTATGCAGGGACAATGGGAAATAGAGAGGAATTTCCACAAGCAGACTTTGCTAGGTTTGTTCTGTCTACACCCCTAGTTCATACTATAGTCATCTATGGTGACAGTCCTCTTCCTGGAACAGGTCCTCAATATACATTCTTTGAGGCAGTTAGGGGGAAGCTCAAAATTCCTTCCTGAGTCTTTTGGATTTTACATTGTTTTCAGCTCAAATTAACCCACATGCCAAAGAGATATTTTTGTGTGTGCTCAGTTGTGTTTGACACTTTGTGATTCCATGGACTATAGCCTGCCAGGCTCCTCTGTCTATGGAAATTTCCAGGCAAGAATACTGGAGTGGGTTGCCATTTCCTATTCCAGGGATCTTCCTGACCCAGAGATTGAAGCTATGTCTCCTCCACTGGCAGGTAGATTCTTTACCACTGAGCTACCTGGGAAGCCCCCAGAGACATTTGGGGGCAGTAAATTTTGCTCCACTACATGTCTTTCTCCCTGGAGTTCATTGTCATCTCGCAATTTCCTTGTAGCAAGCAATGTTTTCACTTTTGGGGGTAACTTAGAAGCTTTCTTACTGAAAATGGAAGACTCTTAAAAATAAAAAGTGGCACAAAAGGAACAATAAAATATAGGAAGCAAGCCTCTAAATTATATGCTTTTAGATAATAATCACATCCTTGCAGTGGCATTGCAATATGCAGGGCACATCACTGACTTAAAAAGAAAGAAAATAACTTTGAATTTGTATTAATTAAATGTGAAGGGCTGCTGTCATCTTTCTCTATAAAAATTAGCAGAGATAATCATTTCGGTACATTAACTTAACTGTACTTCATATAGTTTAATCCTTGGAATGAAGCAAAAACAAAACAAAAAATAAAATAGTTATCACAGAGCTATTAATAAAACAAATAGTAATTAGTGAGAGATGTGACCAAATGAAAATCAATCCTAGGTAACAAAACAGAAGGCTTCCCTTGTGGCTCAGATGGTGAATAATCTGCCCACAATGTCAGAGACATTGGGTTGGGAAGATCCCCTGGAGAAGGGAATGGCTACTGGCTTTAATATTCTGGCCTGCAGAATCCCACGGACAGAGGAACCCAGTCCATGGGTTCACAAAGACTCAGATAGGACTGAGCAACAAACAGTTTCACTTTTTTAAAGAAAACAAATTTCTAATGACATTTTAGACATGATCTTTGCTTTCAGAAGGAAAGGGACTCAAATATTTCAAGAATCCTTTCCTCTACTAAGAGTTTACAGTTCAATGAAAGATTTCATTTTTTGTATGTGTTGTCATTTTCTTCTTTTTTTTTTTTGGAAACTATTTTCAAAAATCTGAAAATAAAATCACCATCTTTTCTTATTAAAAATGTGGTAAGGTAAACTATGCGAGATAGAATTATATGAAAAAAGTGGGAAAAGAAGTAGTTTTCATCATTATGTTCTTTAAAAATGGAATCCAGATGTTAAAGTCTGGACTTTTGAAACTGTAGACATATCTAACATTGTCAAAATAATTCCATTTTTTAGAGCGGCAAGTAGGAGATGTTCTTTCCTGGATTATTAGTGAAAATAATTCCATTTTTTACAGTGGAGGGTGGGAGATATTCTTTCCTGGATCATTAGTGTGAAGGACACAGAGGTTACAGGAGGGGTCCCTCTAACCTGTTCTCTTCTATCCCATGTACAGGGATATCTGTGTGTGTGTGTGTCCAACTCTCTATGACCCTATGGGCTGTAGCCCACTTTCATTTTAGTAAACTAAAAACAGCTAATGTTTCATTGAATACTTACTGTGGTCCTCATATTTGTGTATATTATCTTGTTTAATCTTTACAACAATTTCTTTATTTTCCTCTTTTATAAAATTAGGATAGCTTTATTCCCTAAGTTCACAGAGCTAGGAAGTAGAAGAGCCTGGATTGAATGTTACCTGGCAGAAACCTGTGCCTATCACTGTTATCTTCTGATAAGGAAGAAAGATAGATAGAAAATTTCTGTAAAAGTAATTTAAAAGATGATCAAATAGTCAGTGGATGTGCTTTTATTAGTGGATTCCTGACCAATTTTTTACTAGACAGATGGTACTTTGGGGGCATTGACTGTGTCTTATTAATTTCTGTGGGAAATTCAGTCTCATGCCCAATGTCTGTGTGTAGGAAAGATGTCTTAAATAGTTGTCCATAAAGGAGATATTGTTTCCTCCTTGAGGTAGACAACAAAGCTGAGTAAGACATTAAGCAATATGCCCCTCATCTGTAACCAATAAGGAGCAAAGTCAGCATCATAGCCCAGGACTGCCATCCATGGCTCTTCCCACAATACCACAACTTCTCTACTCATTTCTTCTCTCTGTTCCCAGATTTTTAGTTTTATAAGGCTCATTTTAAAAAATTGCTCTTAATCACACCTTAAGCTCAGAAGGCACCTATTAGTTCAATGTATATTAATACTGAATGGCTTTAGATTTCAAAAGCCATGTAAGTAGGGATTTGCGGTTTCTACAGGGATTTGTTGATTCTTGGGGCTGGTGCACTCAGACGACCCAGAGGGATGATATGGGGAGGGAGGAGGGAGGGGGCTTCAGGATGGGGAACACGTGTATACCTGTGGCGGATTCATGTTGATGTATGGCAAAACCAATACAATATTGTAAAGTAATTAACCTCCAATTAAAATGAATGAATTTATATTTAAAAAAAGAACATTTCTAATGTCATCTCATTTAATCTTCTCAACTATTCCATGATGCAATAATGACTGTAGTCTCATTTTATGAATGAGAAAATTGAGGCTGTTGTTGGTGAGTTGCTAAGTTGTGTTGGATTCTTTGGGAACCCCACGGGCTGCAGCAAGCCAGGCTCCCCTGTCCTTCACCATCTCCCAGAATTTGCTCAAATTCATATTCATTCAATTGATGATGCCATCCAACCATCTCATCCTCTGCTGTACCCTTCTACTCTTGCCCTCAATATTTCCCAGCATCAGGGTCTTTTCTAATCAGATGGCCAAAGTATTAGAGCTTCAGCATCAGTCCTTCCAATGACTATTCAGGGTTGATTTCCTTCAGATTTGATTGGTTTGATCTCCTTGCTGTCCAAGGGACTCTCAGGAGTCTTTTCCAGCACCAAAATTCAAAAGCATCAATTCTTTGGTGCTCAGCTTTCTTTAATGGTCCAACTCTCACATCTGTACATGACTACTAGAAAAACCATAGCATTGATTAGATGGGTCTTCATAGACCAAGTAACATCTCTGCTTTTGAATATGCTCTTTAGGTTTGTGATAGCTTTTCTTCCAAGGAGCAAGCATCTTTTAATGTCATGGCTGCAGTCATCATCCACAAGGATTTTGGAGACAAAGAAAATAAAATCTGTGACTACTTCCACTTTTCCCCCTTCTATTTGCAATGAAGTGATGGGACCAGATGCCATGATCTTCACTTTTTGAATGCTGAGTTAGGTCACACAACCAATTCAGGTCAGCCTGACTCTTAAAACCCAAATTCATTCAACTACACTAAAATGGTTGACAAAGTATAGTATTTCTCAGAGCGTTATTTTAATCTGTACAATGAATGACTGATATCGCTTTCTTTTGCTCAAGAGAACCAGATCTTATCGAGTCCTTTTGTAATTGGAAACTCCAATGTCAAAATACTGTTTTCATTGAGTGTAATCAGTACTCATTAATGAGCTCACCTGGAAAATGGTAGAAGCTTGTAAAGGGAACAGTGATTCTTCAGAGAGAGTAGAATTCTTTATCTACATCCTTTTGTCTTCTGCCAGGCAGCTTAATGCACTCACCCATCCAGGGACCTGCCAACTCTAAGTCCCAACCTTCTCATCAGCATCAGCTAATCACTGGGTTCATGGTGCCACCCACCTAGCCTTCCTTTTGCAAATCACTGACATTCTTCCTTTCAGCAAGAGCCAGTAATTCCAGCCCCTTTCTACCCTTTGCTGAAGCTCCTTGTTATTATCCATAGAGACTTAATACCCACACTTAAAGAGAAGCCTGATGTCAGGGTGTCAGCAGATGCCACCATTGCTTCTGCTGCGGCCAGCCAATGGCCTAGGCCTGAGGCAATTGGGCTAGAATGAGATTCCTGCTACTTTGGGGAAAAGCTGTGTTGGGACACTGGGATGGTGGTGTCAGATTAAAATTACTGCCAAAACAGAGCAGAATAGCAACATGTTCATTCATGTTCCAAAGAGGATCTGAAGTCATGCTTGGAAGATATAATCTGTAAGGTGAAATTTATACCTGAGAATTTATTTTTAAGTTTCTCTTGCTTCAGAATAAAGAGATGAGGTGACAAATATCTGCCAGGTTGTAAAATATTTAGTAATTTGGAACATTTGCTTCCCTGATTTTGGGATGTGGGTGGATACTGTGAACCTGTGTGTGTGTGAGGGTCTTAAAGAATAATTCTCAATCCCTGAAGTGAATGTTCAAAGCTTCATGCGTCAGACTCCAGGATCTTACATACTAACCAGTGTTGGAGGGTAGATGTAAGGACACCTAGCTCCCTTCTCCTCCTGTTGACATAGTACTGGGGTCATGCCCAGGGAGCCCCGAAAAGATGATCTTATCCCTGGAGACTGGTCAGGACTGGTCTACCAGGCTGCTGGGTCTCTTGGCTGGGGAGATGGATTTTGAGCTATTTATAGGGTGTATGTTGGAGCTTTTCCACTTGCCTAAGCTGGAGGGCTTTCGGGTAAGGGAACTGTCTCTCTTCTCCAGTACTGTATTTGATTATGCACTATGCCCAAACCAACTGGCGTCTCTTGTGTGGTTAGAGCCCTTTCAAGTCCTTTTTTTTTTTTCTGTTTAAAATGAAAAGTGTCTACTGAAAGCAAGCAGTATTATCCTGCCAAATCAATGTAACTAGGGCTAAGTCACCTCCTTTTGCCCCAAACTACTGTATTAAGGGGGATTTTCTCTGTCTTAGCTGTTCATCTGCAGAGGATAATTCTATTCACTAGTGCTACATTCACAGTTAAAAAAAATGTTATGCTTAAGCTGGCCAGGCTTACCTATGTGTGTGTGTGTTTTGTGACCCCAAGGACTGTAGCCCACCAGGCTTCTCTGTTCATGGAATTCTCCGGGCAATTCCTGGAGAGGGTAGCCGTTCCTTTCTCCAGGGGATCTTCCTGACCAAGGAATCAAACCCAGGTCTCCTGCATTGCAGGCAGATTCTTTACCATCTGAGCCACCAGGAAAGCCCAAGGGCTTACCCATATCCACAGCTTTTCTAACTTTCTAGCACCAGAAGCCCTTCTCTAGGGAGCCAGTTTGCCAGAGGAAGACTGACTCCAGAGAAGTGTTGCTGTCCAACTGCCTTGTAAAACCAGAACTTTCAGTGTAACATTAGGAGGTAGGTTCTGCAGTCAGGCTGGCTTGTTTAAAATAGGTCCCTGGCTGTGTGATTTTGGCCAACTTTCTTAAAATCTCTGAGCCTAGTTTGAAAACAGAGATGCTAATTTCTATCTTGTGGACTGTGGAGACGGAAGGTGTTAGTCTCTGATGGGTTCCATAGATACGCAGTCATCTTGATACAGCCCTGGTGGCCAGGGTTCCACCCAACCAGGTGGGCACTGTCTACATAGCTGTTAGTTTTGCCATCAGCAGCTTTTACTGCTAAGCTGAGTGGACAAGAGGAAATGGGGTCAGCATAATACATTAAACAAAAGGACTTGTTAGGAGCTCATTTAAAACCTCAGTTATCTCCACTCAACCAATCCAGCACCTCAACCTGGAAACATTTGGGAGAAATTATACTTACAAAGAAGATATAATGCAGATGGAGATGAAGCCAAATAAATAAGAGTATTTTGACTATTACTAATGTTAGCTATTATGCTTTATACAAACAGGGCTGTTGTGGCCTAGGTAATACCTCTTACATATTTATATATCTCTGCCTAACCTCATTTAATGTACGGCTATTGTTTTGGCTCTAGAGTTCATATTAAATGGAAAGATAGGATAATTAAGTCAAACCATATGGCAGAAAGTGAAGAGGAGCTAAAAAGCCTCTTGATGAAAGTGAAAGAGGAGAGTGAAAAAGTTGGCTTAAAGCTCAACATTCAAAAATGAAGATCACGGCATCCAGTCCCATCACTTCATGGGAAATAGATGGGAAACAGTAGAAACAGTGTCAGACTTTATTTTTTTGGGCTCCAAAATCACTGCAGATGGTGACTGCAGCCATGAAATTAAAAGACGCTTACTCCTTGGAAGAAAAGTTATGACCAACCTAGATAGTATATTCAAAAGCAGAGACATTACTTTGCCAACTGAGGTCCGTCTAGTCAAGGCTATGGTTTTTCCAGTGGTCATGTATGGATGTGAGAGTTGGACTGTGAAGAAGGCTGAGCACCGAAGAATTGATGCTTTTGAACTGTGGTGTTAGAGAAGACTCTTGAGAGTCCCTTGGACTGCAAGGAGATCCAACCAGTCCATTCTGAAGGAGATCAGCCCTGGGATTTCTTTGGAAGGAATGATGCTAAAGCTGAAACTGAAGTACTTTGGCCACCTCATGAGAAGAGTTGACTCATTGGAAAAGACTCTGATGCTGGGAAGGGACTAGGGGCAGGAGGAGGAGGGGATGACCGAGGATGAGATGGCTGGATGGCATCACAGACTCAATAGACATGAGTCTGAGTGAACTCCGGGAGATGGTGATGAGCAGGGAGGCCTGGCGTGCTGCAATTCATGGGGTTGCAAATTGTTGTACACGACTGAGTGACTGAACTGATATGATCCCAGGGATTTATGATAAGCTTTTTTATTTTGTATTCCTGTTTCTTCCTTAAGCATTTTCATTTTTGCAGTTGTAATAGGTACATCTTGAGATTTAAACAGAGTGAAGAACAGGCAAACTCAAAAAGAAAAAAATAAATAATTCCAGGTCATCCAAACTGAAATCATATTTCGGGTCATCAAACTGAAATGTGTTTGACCTCTTTCTGTTTCTACAGCTGTAAAATGAAAAAAATTACAGTCAGGTCTATAATTTTAAGGAATAGGAATGAAGCACAATGAAGCACTTTTAAAATTCAAATAATGCCCACCTTAATTTCCAGCTTTTAGCACAAAGTTGGCACAAAACATGCAGTATAAGGGTTAGTTTCATGAGTCAAATAACATTATATGTGGTATATAGTTCTTTGTTTATCTAGCAAATTCTCTGGTAGAACAGAAAGAACGCTTCATTGGAAGTCAGGAAACCTGGATTCTGGTCCCAGAAGAACCTTGGACTAGTTGGATGACTTTTCTTCTTGGAAATTTCTATTCCTTATTTGCCACTTGAAGGAGCTGATGCTCTTTAGTTCTCCCATTACTGACACACTAGTGATTTTATTTAATCAATGCAGCTGGGTGATAGTGCCTACAATTCTCCTCTGACATCTAGTAGAGGCGAGTAGTTCCAGGGTGCAGGAAGAAGAGGAGGAAGAGGGAGGGGATGATGCGGGAGCAGGAGAAGAGAAGGATATGAAGAGGGAGAAGAGAAAGGAAGATTCCTTTAGATGTCAAGGGGGTAGTACCAGCCCTGCATGAACTTCTGAAATAAGCCCAATTTGCCTTTGTCATCATCCTTCACTTATTCCGTCCTCAGCTCCCATGCTTCTCTCTCCAGATGAACAATGTCTAGCTGACGCTCTACTTTTTCCATGCTCCCAAGGTCTGCCCTACCCCAGAGGCATCCACACCCCAAATACCCTCCCTTTTGGCTCCCAATCTAACCACTCACACATCTGAACTCAACTACATGTTGGGAAAGACCTAATTAATTAATGCTTAAATAAGAATGACTTAATGTTCAACCTTCCTTCAGATACTTGGTTATATATTTTAAAAAGAGGCTGCCTGCAAGTGCAGTAACCCAAGTGAAGGACAGAGTGCAAAAGGATGAGGTCAGAGTTCCATGCCACAACCATCTGAGTCCCCTGGGATTCTCCTTCCCTTGGCCGTGCTCCAGAAGCCCCTCCTGCTTTCCTCAGCCTCTTCTCTTTCTTTTCATCAGAGCACATGGATGCTAGGAAGCTGACTGTTACCACAATAGCTCCTTTGGTGCATCAGGGCATCTTCATGAACTGCATCAGTTTATAAACAAACCAACATAGCCAAGAAAATGAGGAAAGAATCAACAGCTTCCTTGGTGATGACATCAGGAACTGTGACCATGAGAATGGAGAAGGCAGCATGTGCTTCTCTTAATTTGACCAAGGCTTGGATTGTCAGAACGTCAGGATGAGAGCAAGGAGGGCAATCCGTGTCTACCCGAAATGAGGGATAACAAAAGGGATTTCTTGGGTCATCTACCTTCTCCAGAAAGCCTATTTATTCCCAGCCAGTATTAAAGTTGAGCAAGATACAAGGAACCAGTGTTTTCCCACTTCAGCCTTCCCTGCTTTTTCCATACCTGTTTCAGTAAGTGTGGCTCAGGTCAGAGGTTCTGTTACAATTGCAATCAAAAGGCATGGAACCCCAGCTCCTTGGCTACATTAAAGGGAGGATCAGTCCTCCTGACCTCTCCCAAGGAGTGATGAATGCAGCAGCAGAGTAGACCTGGAGTCCAAGGATTTACCAGAACACCTGCCTGTGACCCCAAGGACCAAACTCCTAATCTTGATTACACTGGGGTGTTGTGCTCCCCTACTTATGTAGCTAAAAGCCGATAACACAGGGGCTGTGTCTCCCCTCTAGAGCCCCCAATCCCTCGTTGCTGCTCCAGAATGCAGTGGGTGGTGGAAGACACCTATGCCCTCTTGTCTTTGACTGTCCCCAGTGATGTTGTTCTAGAAGGCTTGGTGTGTGTGCTGCCTTGTTTACACAATAGGAGGCAGAATACACAAATAATCATCTAGGTTAGTGCTTTGCAAATATTTCTATATTACTGAGAAAAAAGGCCCTTGGGAAAACCTCATGTACAATTCTCAGAGTTTCCTGGATAGGCTGAAGATAGGTTTAAAGGACCCTTGCTTAAGACCCCTGAGAGAGTAAATCATCCTTGATTCTTGATCTGGACAGTTAGTGCTTGAGGTATCAGTTATCTCTGATAGTAGTTTGTATGGTGTTAGAGCAGGTGCGATCTCAAGACATTGTAAATATCATATACATTCTATATTGGCTTTCTTTTCCCAGACACCATACCTAAAGTAAAACCTATCCTTTGCCCCATGATGCTCTATCCTTTCACTATTTATTTCTTCTTCAAAAACATCTACTACCACCAGATTAAAATGATCTGCAAAAGTTGAGAAGCATGGGCTATGCTATTTTTTAAAGTCTATAATATATATATATATATATATATATATATATATAAAATTTTATATTGGTATAAATGGTTAACAGGATTACCAGGTGGTTCTCATGGTAAAGAACTCACCTGCCAGTGCAGGAGACATAAAAGACTCGGGTTCAATCCCTGGAACAAGGAAGATCCCCTGGAGGAGGGCATGGCAACCCACTCCAGTATTCTTGCCTGGAGAACCCCATAGACAGAGGAGTCTGGTGGGCTACAGTCCACAGGGTTGCAAAGAGTTGGACACGACTGAAGGGACTTAGCATGCACACACATAGCTGATTAACAATGGTGTGATAGTTAAAGGTGTATAGCAGAGCAAGTCAGTCATGCATATACATGTATCCATTCTCCCCCAAACTCCCTTCCCAAGCAGTCTGCCACATAACATTGCATGAACTTCCCTGTCTATAAGTAGGTCCTTGTTGGTTATCTGTTTTAAATATAGCAGTGTACATATTGAGTTATATTTTCAAATAATATGCTCAGTATGTTTTCCTTCAAATTATAAACAACATTTCAGATGATACACATCTAAATTTACAGCAGTGATCTATTTGTTCATCTAAAAAAGTACAGTGAATTATTGTCCTTATATTTTAAGATTCTTTTGGGTAGTCTTAAGTGTGTTTGTTATACTGCTAGACAATCCTGAGAATATCTCAGTCAGGGGAAGGGAATTAAAAAGCACATCAATATGGATGTATGTTTATTTGATCTCATCACCAGCATTAGTTATTGCCTCCATATTTATGATTGGAATACATAATCTCAAATTCTATTAAATCTTATTCTTCTAGACCCAGCAGGCTCTTGTATCAGCTAATTAACACAAAACTTACTGCTCTCATTTTTTGGAATACCAACGAGTTGTCAGAACACAACCCTGACTGTGTTGCTAGGTTGGGAAAGACACAGCATAGACAGAGTCTTCTGTCCCATGAGAAGGTGGATGGGGCTATTTCTGATCATGTCTCTACATTTGTAGAGTTGACTGGAGATCAAGAAGAGAGTTCCATCACAGTATCTCAGACTAGAGAATATAGTGCTGAGTGCACATTCAGTCTCTAAGATTCTCTCCAAGATGGTGCCTCAGCATCACGTCTCAGCTAATGGTTTGGTCAGGTATACTGATTGTATACCTACTGTTCACGGTATTTTTTGGGGCTCCAAAATCACTGCAGATGTTGACTCCTGTTATGAAATTAAAAGACACTTGCTCTTTGGAAGAAAAGCTATGACCAACATAGACAACATATCAAAAAGCAGAGACATCACTTTGCCAACAAAGATCCACCTAGTCAAAGGTATGGTTTTTCCAATAGTCATGTATAGATGTGAGAGTTGGACTATAAAGTTGAGTGCTGAAGAATTGATACTTATGAACTGTGGTGTTGGAGAAGATTCCTGAGAGCCCCTTGGATTGCAAGGAGATCCAACCAGTCCATCCTAAAGGAAATCAGTCCTGAATGTTCATTTGAAGGACTGATGCTGAAGCTGAAACTCCAATACTTTGGCCTCCTGATGCAAAGCACTGACTCACTGGAAAAGACTCTGATGCTGGGAAAGATTGGGGGCAGGAGGAGAAGGGGATAAAAGAGGATGAGGTGGTTGGATGGCATCATCAACGCGATGGACATGAGTTTGAGTAAGTTCTGGGAGTTTGTGATGGACAGGGAAGTCTGGCATGTGGCAGTCCATGGGGTCTCAAAGAGTCGGACACGACTGAGCCACTGAACTGAACTGAACTGTTCACAGTGTGCTGGTGGCTTAACACAGTTGATAGGAAAGCACATTTACTGTTTCAGAAGTTAACTCTGAAACTGCAGACAACAAACTATGGTATTGTTATACAAGGTAGCAGGTGGTAAATGCCAGAAAAGGGTATAGATTGATTTTTATTGCAGGACAGAAAAGGGGCAGAAGGATTGAAGATTACTTCTAAGTGGAGATAAATTAGAGACCATGTGATGTGGGAGAAACCATTGGACTGAACCTTGAGAGTAAGGACTACTTGAATAGGCTTTGATGGAGAAAAGTGACCCTTAGTACCTGAGCAATGGTTTAATACTAGGAGCCACAGAACTCTCTAGCACAGTGCTCATTTATTTGCCATAAATTGCAAGTCACTTCTGCTGTCCTATCTCTGCTTAAGTCATCTTTTCCCAAAGATTGGCCTTGGCTTGGCAATGGCTGCAGAGACCAAGGGGAATTCTTCATTAATGCAGTCTGATGCTTCTAACTACTTTGCTGATAAATGCTGGAAAGAAGCAGATTAATGAAGGCTCTACAGTATCACAGAGGCTTAGCTAAGAATACAAATCAGTGTAACATCCAGTTTGGGAGGAAATTTTTGAAAATCTGCACTTAAATAGGGAAGTTGACCACAACGAAAAAAGTTCTGTTTTTCGGATGCTGGCAGAAAGCAAATAACGATTTTACTAGTCAGATAGAGATGACAGATGCTCTGAAGGATTACTCTGATAGTTGGGAGGAAAAAAGCCAGTTTTCTTCAATTGTAACTGATATATAAAGGAGATGTCACAGGAATAGCTTATATGTCAAACAAATTGACATGTTTGGGGGAATTTGGTTTCCAAAGAAGACTTTGAACACAGGAAGAAACAGAAATAGCCTCTGAGGGGACAATAAATTGAAATTGAAACCAGATTTTTTGCTCCGCCTTCATTGTTTGAAATTCAATATACCCTCTTACTAAATCTGCTTGTGCTTTTACCCTTCTATTAAGCCAAATTTCTTTGTAAATATATTCCAAGTGCACTTACACATATATGTAAAACTTTACATGCATTCATAAATGTAATTACTACACAGCTGCTTTTTCAAGTGAAATCCTTTATTTTTGTTCTTCGTGTTAACTCCATCACCACCTGGCCTCATTTCCAACCATACAATCCTTTACTCAAAATAAGCACAGAGTATGTGTTGTTCCATATTCTCTGCAAGCTCATGTAGTCATATGGTTCCAAACTGGGAAAGGAGTAGTATGTCAAGTTTATATATTGTCACTCTGCTTATTTAACTTCTATGCAGAGTACATCATGCGAAATGCCAGGCTGGATGAAGCACAAGCTGGAATCAAAATTTCTGGGAGAAATATCAATAACCTCAGATATGCAGATGACACCACCCTTATGGCAGAAAGTGAAGAAGAACTAAAGAGATCCTCTTGATGAAAGTGAAAGAAGAGAGAGAAAAAGTTGGCTTAAAACTCAACATTCAGAAAACGAAGATCATGGCATCTGGTCCCATCACTTCACGGCAAATAGATGGGGAAATAATGGAAACACTGAGAGGCTTTATTTTGGGGGGCTCCAAAATCACTGCAGATGGTGACTCCAGTCATGAAATTAAAAGACACTTGCTCCTTGGAAGAAAAGCTGTGACCAACCTAGACAGCATATTAAGAAGCAGAGACATTACTTTGCCCACAAAGGTCCACCTAGTCAAAGGTATGGTTTTTCCGGTAGTCATGTATGGATGTTAGAGTTGGACTATACAGAAAGCTGAACACCGAAGAATTGATGCTTTTGAACTGTGGTGCTGGAGAAGACTCTTGAGAGTCCCTTGGACTGCAAGGAGATCTAGTCCATCCTAAAGGAAATCAGTCCTGAATATTCATTGGAAAGACTTATGCTGAAGCTGAAACTCCAATACTTTGGCCACCTGATGTGAAGAGCTGACTCACTGGAAAAGATCCTGATGCTGGGAAAGATTGAAGGTGGGAGAAGGGGTCGACAGAGGATGAGATCTTTGGATGGCATCACTACTCGATGTACATGAGTTTGAGTAAGCTCTGAGAGTTTGTGATGAACAGGGAAGCCTGGCGTGCTGCAGTCCATGGGGTTGCAAAGAGTTGGACAAGCCTGAGAAACTGAACTGAACTCAGGTAATCATAATTTGCATATACAAGTACATAATTTGCATATACAAGTATAGGGAGTTTTGCATTGCTTTGTTTTATACAAAAACTAGCAAAATATTAGTCATACTTCTCAACATTGTTTTTCTACTCATTTTTTCTAGAAATCACTCCAAGTCAAATGGTTGACTTTTCAACCATTCTTTTAGTGATTGCATTATGTTTCATGGTGTGGATATATAATTCAAGGTTATTATACTTTGCTTTATTCTTGGCGAAGATAGTTTTTAATTGCCATCAAAATGATTATACTCGTAAATACCTTCAAAATTAGTTTTAATTTTTAGATGGCATTAAAATAATCATAATCCAACTGACAACAAGACAAACTTATACAAGCATGTTTTCACATCAGCCATCAATACCGAGAAGCTAATTAGACTTGGGCACATTGCAAGGAGAAACTAGAGATTTCTGCTGCTCATAGTGTACCTCCTCCTTGCATCAGAGGTAGTTAAAGCCTTCACCTTCACCATCTGGGCAGGGGAACAGATAGGTAAAGACCCACATTTCAGTTATTAGAAATGAAATTAGTTTGGGCTGGTTTCCATTGCATACCTGCCTACTTGGGATTATTCTTTTATATGGACAATGCTTGCCTTCAGTCAGCTTCTATCTGCATTCTGTCTCCTTCATCCCTCCTTCCATATTATACAAAGTCAAAACCCTTTCTTGCTCTCAGCTCCTAGGCTTTTATTATGCTTCTCCTATGCTTCTGGCTCAGTTATTTTTCCTGAGTGATCTAATCTTCCTTTTTTGTACCATGCTTCCCAAATGTTCCCTAGGCCTTTATCTCAACAGCATCTCTGGCTCCTACTCCCCACCACAAAAATCACTCTCCTGTTTGTTAAGCACTGATTAAGTTTGAATTGTGGGAATTGCTATTGACTTGCTTTTCTCCTTTGTGAGTTTACCCAAGCCCTGAGTGCCCTCTGTTTGTCTCACTCAGCACAGTTCATGGAGCCTTCTGTGCAGCCAACACTCTGGAGACATTTGTTGGACTGACTTTGTCGCATTGAGAATCGGGGCACTGCCATCTTGGCTCACAGTTAGTCGCTTGTCCTCTGTGGCCTCCACATAGAGTTTACTTACCAGCTCCCATGAAACATCTCCTACCTGTTTCCTCCTCCCCCTCTCCCTCTCCATTCGTTTCCTTTTAGCACCTTATTATTTCCCTCTTGTGCTGTTGTACACTTTCTCTGAGTAGCAATCATGCTTCTTTTCTCTCTCTTCAATTATGTATATTAAATGAAAACTTGCCAGACCTTAGCTCTGACTTTAGTGCTCCCCTGGTGGAAAACCTGCAGTGCTTTCAGTCAATTGTATAAAACCTAACTCTTCAGCCTGGCTTTCTAATGTCCTCCATGTGGTGCGACCAAGTGTATGTCCAGGCTTATTTGTACTACCCTACACCCTCTTGTCATATACTAAATAGTGTATATTTTCATTTTCTGTATGCAGATTTTGGCTGCTTAATGTTGCCTTATTCATTTTCTTTTTTGCACCTTAAATATAGACTCCTCTTTATTGTTGACTACTTAGCCATTCTGGAGACTGTGAAGATGACTATCAGATCTCATAAGACTTGTGTTGATTTCTTACATGCAAATATCACTCTCATCACTAAGTCTATTGCTTTCTGTTTATGCCACTCTTATGGTTCCTTTTATTTGATATATATAATATTTTTTATTTGTTACATTAAATGATATTATTATATCATATGTTTTATTTGCTACATATAGTTATACATAGTACATGCTTTTAATAGATAATCGTTTATATAAATATATAAACATACACAGATACATGAGATGGTGAAGGACAGGGAAGCCTGGTGTGCTATAGTCCATGGGGTCTCAAAGAGTTGGACACAACTGAGTGACTGAACAGCAACAATATATTTGTGGTTCTCTTTATTATATATATACTTGATTACTATACTGTAAACCTTTGAGAGACCATGGTTTGTTGATATTTGTTTCTGGCCTTATATGTTTCAAATAGGTTTCTTTACCATAATAAACATTTTAAAGGACAGTTCAAAATCCCCAATAACTTGGACCAGTTTTAGCAATATTTAATAGAAGAAAATTAAAGCCAGATCTTTGTGACTAAAAGTCTAATATCCTTAAATGTTTTTTTAAGACCTTTCTAAATTTAAACAAGTCATCTTTCAGTTCAGTTCAGTTCAGTCACTCAGTCATGTCTGACTCTTTGCAACCCCATGAATCGCAGCACGCCAGGCCTCCCTGTCCATCACCATCTCCCGGATTTCACTCAGACTCACGTCCATCGCGTCAGTGATGCCATCCAGCCATCTCATCCTGGGTCGTCCCCTTCTCCTCCTGCCCCCAATCTCTCCCAGCATCAGAGTCCTTTCCAATGAGTCAATTCTTCACATGAGGTGGCCAAAGTACTGGAATTTCAGCTTTAGCATCATTCCTTCCAAAGAAATCCCAGGGTTGATCTCTTTCAGAATGGACTGGCTGGATCTCCTTGCAGTCCAAGGGACCCTCAAGAGTCCTCTCCAACACCACAGTCCAAACTCATCAATTCTTTGGTGCTCAGCCTTCTTCGTAGTCCAACTCTCACATCCATACATGACCACTGGAAAAACCATAGCCTTGACTAGACGGACCTTAGTCGGCAAAGTAATGTCTCTGCTTTTGAATATACTATCTAGGTTGGTCATAACTTTCCTTCCAAGGAGTAAGTGTCTTTTAATTTCATGGCTGCAGTCACCATCAGCAGTGATTTTGGAGCCCCCAAAATAAAGTCTGACACTGTTTTTACTGTTTCCCATCTATTTCCCATGAAGTGATGGGACCAGATGCCATGATCTTCGTTTTCTGAATGTTGAGCTTTAAGCCAGCTTTTCACTCTCCTCTTTCACTTTCATCAAGAGGCTTTTGAGTTCCTCTTCACTTTCTGCCATAAGGGTGGTGTCATCTGCATATCTGAAGTGACTGATATTTCTCCCGGCAGTCTTGATTCCAGTTTGTGTTTCTTCCAGTCCAGCGTTTCTCATGATGTACTGTGCATAGAAGTTCAATAAGCAGGGTGACAATATACAGCCTTGACGTACTCCTTTCCCTATTTGGAACCAGTCTGTTGTTCCATGTCCAGTTCTAACTGTTGCTTCCTGACCTGCATACAGATTTCTCAAGAGGCAGGTTAGGTGGTCTGGTATTTCCATCTCTTGAAGAATTTTCCACAGTTTCTTGTGATCCACACAGTCAAAGGCTTTGGCATAGTCAATAAAGCAGAAATAGATGTTTTTCTGGAACTCTAAATCCCCTATGATTATACAGTGGAAGTGAGAAATAGATTTAAGGGTCTAGATCTGATAGACAGATTGCCTGATGAACTATGGAATGACGTTCGTGACATTGTACAGGAGACCTGGATCAAGACCATCCCCATGGAAAAGAAATGCAAAAAGGCAAAATGGCTGTCTGGGGAAGCCTTACAAAAAACAAGTCATCTTTACCTGTATATTTTAAGTAATACTCCTGGATATCAAATACTATTTCAATGAGTTATTCCCTATTAACTAATATCTTGGCACAATAAAGAATGGGAATACTTTTGGCGTATTTCAAATTTCCTAAGATACTCTAACCCATATGGCACTTCCATCATTGAAAAATGAGATGTGATATTTACATTTACAGAACACAGAAATGCCAGACCAAGGCATTTCTCTCCATTTTTTTTTTTAAAGCTTGTTCCTTCTTAAGTTTAAGTAAAAACTAGCTGCATTTTGACCAAAGTAAAAATATGTTCTTTGTTATGTACAATTATTGCTTTCTTAGGGTAACTGTTTTTTTAAATAATTCGCTCAAATAAATGAATTTTTTATTTCCTCCAGACAAATTTGTATTAAGCAAGAAATTTGCCAGCCAAAATGAATCAAAGGACAGGAAGAATCTCTCAAGATTACTGGAGAAGGAATTTTACATTGTAATAATAATAGGTGAATATGTGCATGTATGCGTGTGTGTATGTGTATATACTATATATATAGTTATGTGTTACATACATATATACACACACACACACACACACATATATTTGTGTTGCTCAGTTGCTTCAGTTGTGTCCGACTCTTTGTGACCCTATGGACTATAGCCTGCCAGGCTTCTCTGTCCATGGAATTCTCCAGGCAAGAATACTGGAGTGGGTTGCCATGCCCTCCTCCAGGGGATCTTCCCAAACCAGGGATTGAACCTGTGTCTCCTGCATTGCAAGCAGAGTCTTTATCCACTGAGCCAAGGGGAAGCCCATATATGTACACACATCCAATCAATTTTTTGCCAACATTTATTATATAAAATTGTACTAACAGATACTTTTTGGTTTCTATATATTAATTTTTTGTTCATTTAGGCAGTGCCTTTGAAAAATAAAAACCAAAATAAATAAAAACAAGAAACTCTACCAGTTGGTATGTTATTGTCCTCTTAAATTCCTGATGGGTTTGGATCTGAGCCACAGTCGACATGGGCATCATTGCACAGAGAATACGAAGAGACATGTTTTTGAAATCTAAAGTCCTGAGAGTTCACTCTTATCCTTACAAGGGAAATTTTGGCAATTATTGAGAATCTCATATACACAAGAATAAGAAATAGTATTGCATCTTGATTGATGACTCTTTCTCAAACCTTAAAATACAAATGAGAGTGTGATTACCTCCTGTCATAGGAAAAATGATTCAAACATGAGCTGTGTATTGGAAAACCAATGGACAGAGGAACCTCGCTGGCTATAGTGCATGGGGTTGCAAAGGGTCAGACACAACTTAGTGACTAAGCCACCATCACCATTACCAAGGAAAGGAAATAATGCAATTTACCTAGATCGTTATATTCTTTAAAATTGATTAAAGGGTTTTAGAAAGAAGTTTATTGAGGGACCAAAATTTAGCCTGGCACTAGGGTTTCTCCTGGATCAGAAAGCAAGGGCCTTTTCTTTCTTCTCATTGCTTAGTATGATTCATCTTGTCTTTCATGGACTTCGGTCTTATTTTGACCACAATCTAAACAAGTAAGCTATCAAACAGATTAATACAAACTCCCCTGAACATCTTGTACATGAAAAGATCAGCAAAATCTACTATAGCCTTACTAAACTTTTGAAATATGGCTATCATATAAGTATGCCAGTATCCAATCATCAGAATATATATTACCAGGCAAAAATCCTAAATTCAAATGAAATTGTAGAACAAGATTAAAGCTAATATCTAATGCATATTTGATATCAAATTAGTATCAAATACATTAATATCAAATACAAGTCATTACATTGTAAAGTCACATTTAGTCACGTTTCAGAATATATTTTTGTGCAGTACTGGGTTTAGTGAGGGCTTCCATAGCAGCTTGATGGTAAAGAATCTACCTGCGATATAGGAGACCCAGGTTCAATCCCTGAAGTGGGAAGATGCCCAGGAGAAGGGAATGGCAATCCACTCCACTATTCTTTCCTGGAGAATTCCAGGGACAGAGGAGCCTGGTGGGCTACAGTCAGTGGGGTCGCAAACAGTTGGACACAACTGGACAACTAACAGACATTTATTGGGTTTATTGGTAGTATCCATGATTTTTAGTTGCTTTTTGTTCAAATACTTTTCTTGGAAAATGATTGCAGTTTTGGTTTGCATTGATCTAGAATTCTGCAATATTTTTGATCAATGTGTATTTTAATTGGTGATATATTTTGGGACTTTGCCACGAGTATCTTCCTGGCTGTGTTTCTGCGGATTCTGAATTAAGAATAACTGGAGATAAGTGTTCAGGCTTGGATCTATCCTTAGTGGGCTTCCCTGGCGGCTTGGATGGTAAAAAAAAAATCTGTCTGCAATGCAGGAGACCTGGGTTTGAGCCCTGGATTAGGAAGATCCCCTGAAGAATGGAATGACTACCCACTTCAGTATTCTTGCCTGGAGAATTCCATGGACAGAGCAGCCTGGTGGGTTACAGTCCATAGGGTCACAAATAGTCAGCACCACTGAGTGACTAACGTGGACTCTGTCCTTAGTGGTTGTAGGGTTTCAGGTCTTATGTTGCTCCTCTGCATAAATGAACATCTCATGCTCATTTGCTAAGTCGTGCCCAACTTTTAGTGACCCCATGGACTGTAGTCTGCCAGTCTCCTCTGTCCATGGGGTTTCCCAGGCAAGAATACTGGAGTGGGTTGCCATTTCCTTCTCCAGGGATGGGGATCAAACCCATGCCTCCTTCATTGGCAGGTAGATTCTTTAACACAGAGCCACCAGGGAAGCCCATATGAAAAGAGTTCAACCTGGATGTGGTGATTTCTGATGTCCTTCTCCACTCCTAACCTTATCAGCGAACATATCATACCTTTTATGTGTTACTTAGAAGGCACTTTCCAGATCCCACTTGAGGATTAATCTCCATTCTCATCATGTTAGGCTTCAGTTCAGTTCAGTCGCTCAGTCGTATCCGACTCTTTGCGACCCTATGAATCGCAGCACGCCAGGCCTCCCTGTCCATCACCATCTCCCGGAGTTCATTCAGATTCACATCCATTGAGTCAGTGATGCCATCCAGCCATCTCATCCTCGGTCGTCCCCTTTTCCTCCTGCCCCCAATCCCTCCCAGCATCAGAGTCTTTTCCAGTGAGTCAACTCTTTGCATGAGGTGGCCAAGATACTGGAGTTTCAGCTTTAGCACCATTCCTTCCAAGAAATCCCAGGGCTGATCTCCTTCAGAATGGACTGGTTGGATCTCCTTGCAGTCCAAGGGACTCTCAAGAGTCTTCTCCAACAACACAGTACAAAAGCATCAATTCTTCGGTGTTCAGCCTCTTCACAGTCCAACTCTCACATCCATACATGACTACTGGAAAAACCATAGACTTGACTAGACAGACCTTAGCTGGCAAAATAATGTCTCTGCTTTTGAATATGCTATCTAGTTTGGTCATAACGTTTCTTCCAAGGAGTAAGAGTCTTTTAATTTCATGGATGCAGTCACCATCTACGGTGATTTTGGACCATCTACGGTGATTTTGGAGCCCCCAAAAATAAAGCCTGACATTGTTTCCCCATCTATTTCCCATGAAGTGATGTTAGGCTTAGAACCCTGTTATTGGCTTGCTAATCTTTCTAGAGTGTGGGTTTACAGCAGGGAACATAGTCTCATCCTCAGACAGACATAGTCCCATATGAAAAGCCTTACCCAAGATGTGGATGGACTTGGTTCCAGCTCAGAGCTCTTGTTCACTGCATGGACCCTGGAGGATGGGAGCCCACCAGCTGGAAATTAGGTTCCTCTGGTGGGTGTTGGTATGATACAATATTTCCCCAAATCTGTGACACTGGGAATGTTTATAGTGTGATGCCCCCTCCCTTTCCCTGCTTCCACTGCTCAATACATATTTATGAGGGATTTTGTTTATTTAAATTTGATTTTTGCTACATTTGGCCACCAGGCTTGTAAGCAATGGAAGTTTGTATTTTCTAGCTACTTACCAACTGCATAGTATCAATAAGTCAGATTAAAAAAATAGATGTGTTTCTGGCTGTTCTGGGTCTTTATCGCTGTGCACAGGCTTTCTCGACTTGCGGTGAACACGGGCTACTATCTAGTTGCGGTGGGTATGCTTCTCCTTGCAGTGGCTTCTCTTGCTGTGAAGTACAAGCTCTAGGGTGTGCAGACTTCAGTATTGGCAGCTCGCAGGCTCCAGAGCACAGGATCAGTAGTTGTACCACACAGGCTTAGTAGCCCAGTGGCATGTGGGATTTTCCCCCACCAGGGATCAAACTGGTATCCCCTGCATTACACAGTGGAATACCAACCACTGGACACCAGGGAAGCTCAATAGAAGTGTCACTCCTGAACATTTAGGCTGAGTCTCATTTACTCTTCACTATTTTGATTCTTTAAAATATTTAGACTACAAGGGAACATTTTTTAAAAGTCTGTATCAAATCTAATTTTCTTGAGACAATTCACGAATTAGTGTCTGTTTCAAATTTTACATCATATTCAGGAACAAAACAACTCCTAAACACAAGTCTCTTTCCCTCTGGCTAATAAACTGTAATCACCTTCTTTTCTAAACAGGGGCTCTTTATTTTCCCTCTGACCTTGGGCTGCTTCTGAGGCCATTTTGCTGTTTCCAACCCTCTCTCTCAATGTCAGCTTATCCTTAGGTGCTAATTAAAATGGCAGGTGTTAAATTGATCATTAGCACGTTTTGGCTACTGCTCTGCATGCAGAAGTCCCTCAGGTGATTCTTCGTTCCTCCCAATATAATCCCTCTTTCTCCAGACATTTTCTCCACTTCCTTTCTCCAGTAGTTCCAACTGCTTCTTAAAGAGAAAGCAGATAGCCTAGCATGTCTGCCCCAGCTGTTCCTCATTTATTTCTCAGGCTTGTCCCCTCTAAGTGCTAGAGCCAGATTTTTTTTCCCCTTTGGTAATGGACCATCATTTTATTTATTTTCAGTAGTTTGGAAAAAATAAAACAAAGCTTTGTTAAACAGTTTTCATACATTCCTCTTTCAAACTTTCTTAGTATCCAAGTAGACAGCTTGAAAGTGAAAGTGAAGTTGCTCAGTCATGTCCAACTCTGCGACCCCGTGGACTGTAGCCCACCAGGCTCCTCCGTCCATGGGATTTTCCAGGCAAGAATACTGGAGTGGGTTGCCATTTCCTTCTCCAGGGGATCTTTCTGACCCAGGGATCGAACCCGGGTATTCTGCATTGTAGGCAGACGCTTTACCGTCTGAGCTACCAGGAATGTTATATGTATGTGTAAACACACTTTCTATATTCACTCATTCTTTGCTGGACCCTTAGGTCATTTCTATATCTTGACTATTGTGAATAATGCTACAGTGAAAATGTGGGTGCAGATACTTCTTTGAGATCCCAATTTCAATTATTTTGGATATCTACCCAGGAGTAGATCATATTTTCAATTTTTTGCTATACTATTTCCCACCTGTGCTGTGTTAGAAGTTGGAGAGAAGATGTTACTATTTCCTGTCTAGGCAGATTCAGTATTTTAAAGATCTTGTCTCTGGAGGAGCCAGATGAATGGAGAGGAAACTAAAAGTCAGTAGATGGCTAAGGCATCCAATGTTTAGCAATTCCTGAATTTTTAAATGACAAACTAACTTTCCAGGTTTGAAGGGTATTTATGGTTTGTACCAGAAACCTCATGGTTTCTCCTTGGGCAGCATTTCTCAAACTTATCTGCAACTGAGTCACCTGAGGGCTTTTAAAAACTACCGATGCATGCACACTATTATGTGTGAAATAGACAGCTAGTGGGAAGCTGCTGTATAACTCAGCGAGTCCAGCCTGGTGCCTGTAATGACCTACAGTAGTGGGATGGGAGGGAGAAAGGAGGCTTAAGAGGGAGGTGACAATATATATATGAGTTCAATCGCTCAGTTGTGTCTGACTCCTTGTGACCCCATGAACTGCAGCACACCAGGCCTCCCTGTCCGTCACCAACTCCCGGAGCCTACCCAGATTCATGTCCATTGAGTCGGTAATGCCATCCAACCATCTCATCCTCTGTTGTCCCCTTCTCCTCCTGCCCTCAATATTTCCCAGCATCAGGGTCTTTTCAAATGAGTCAGTTCTGTGTATCAGGTGGACAAAGTCTTGAAGTTTCAGCTTTAGCATCGGTCCTTTCAATGAATATTCAGGACTGATTTCCTTTAGGACGGACTGGTTGGATCTCCTTGCAGTCCAAGGGACTCTCAAGAGTCTTCTCCAACACCACGGTTCAAAAGCATCAATTCTTCAGCACTCAGCCTTCTTTATAGTCCAACTCTCACATCTGTACATGACCACTGGAAAAACCATAGCCTTGACTAGATGGACCTTTGTTGGCAAAGTAATGTCTCTGCTTTTGAATATGCTGTCTAGGTTGGTCATAACTTTCCTTCCAAGGAGCAAGCATCTTTTAATTTCATGACTGGAGTCACCATCTGCGGTGATTTTGGAGCCCCAAAAAACAAAGTCAGCCACTGTTTCCACTGTTTCCCCATCTATTTCCCATGAAGTGATGGGACCAGATGCCATAATCTTAGTTTTCTGAATGTTGAGTTTTAAGCCAATTTTTTCACTCTCCTCTTTCACTTTAATCAAGAGGCTCTTTAGTTCTTCTTCACTTTCTGCCATAAGGGTGGTGTCATCTTCATATATAAGGTTATTTATATATATATGTATAATATGTATGATATATACGATATGTATATATACATATGATATATAAATATATATACATATATACACATATACATATATATGTACATATACATGTGTATACACATATATGTATATATACATATGCAGTGTTCTTGCCTAGAGAATCCCAGGGATGGGGGAACCTGGTTGGCTGCTGTTTATGGGGTCGCACAGAGTCAGGCACTTAGTAGCAGCAGCAGCAGTATACATGTATATATATGTATGTATATGTATATATATGTATATATATATTCATATATAATCATATGTGTGTGGATATATATGTATATATATATTCATATATATATCATGTGTGTGTATATATATATACACACAGACACACACAAGTGTGTGTGTGTATGCCTGATACACATGGTTGTACAGCAGAAACCAACACAGCATTGTAATTTTCCTCCAATTAAAAAAATAAATTTAAAAAATAGTAAAAACAAACAAAAAAAAGGCTTTCCTGGTGGCTCAGAGGTTAAAGCATCTGCCTGCAATGTAGGAGACCTGTGTTCAATCCCTGGGTCAGGAAGATCCCCTGGAGAAGGAAATGACAACCCACTCTAGTATTCTTGCCTGGAGAATCCCATGGACAGAGGAGCCTGGTGGGCTACAGTCCACGAGATCTCAAAGAGTCAAATAAAACTGAGCGAGCAACTTAACTTAAAAAAAAAAAAAAAAAAAACAGAAAACACTACAAATGCCTGTGTTTCATCTGGACAAACTGTGACTTAATTAGACTGCGGTGTGATCTGGGCTTTGGAATTCTTTTTTTTTTTTAAATATAAATTTATTTATTTTAATTGGAGGTTAATTACTTTACAATATTGTATTGGTTTTGCCATACATCAACATGAATCCACCACAAGCTCCCCACTAGAACCTAATCTGAAGCAAATGTTGAAAATCAGTGTTTTACCTCAGTTTACCCTGTCATCTGAGCTTCCCTGGTGGCTCAGATATTTAAGAATCTGCCTTCAATTCAGGAGACCTTGATTCAGTCCCTGGGTTGGGAAGATCTCCTGGAGGAGGGCATGGCAACCTACTGTAGTATTCTTGCCTGGAGAACCCCCATGGACAGAGGAGCATGGGGGGCTACAGTGCCTAGGGTTGCAAAGAGTCAGACATGACTGAGTGACTAAGCACTCTGTCACCTATGTGGAGCAGGAATCAGAAGCAAGAATAAGATGTTACAGCTACTATCGTGGTGAATTTCATGTTGTAAGTGGTCCCTGGAGATGAAAAGAGAGACTTCATCCTCTGAGGCTGCCAGTGAGTTGCAGTGATTCTGATCTCCATTTAAATGCATCCAGAGGTTGCCTGGGTCCCACCAGCCAGTTTAGGGACACTTCCTGCTGAGGATGGAGAAGGGCATGGCAACCCACTCGAGTACTCTTGCCTGGAAAATTCCATGGACAGTAGACCTTGCAGGCTACAGTCCATGGGATAGCAAAGAGTCAGACATGACTGTGTGACTGACTTTCCTTTTTTTCCCTTTTCCCTGTTGAGGGGAGGAGCTAGAGATGGCCCCAAAGTGCTTCACCAACAACTACCCTGAGCAGGGCAAGATCCTCTAGGGGCCGAGGTGGGAACTTGGGGAAAATAGAGAGAGAGCACCCTCCTCCCAATTAGTGCCGCTTCATTTGCCACGTTTACACATGAATCAAGCATATGTAAAAGCTCTGTAGTTTTGAGGCCCATGGGTTAAACATCCCATAGGCTATTTGCAGAGTGAAAACATGCTAAATGTTGGGTTGACAAAGAAGTCCATTCTGGTGTTTCTGGAACATATTAGGGAAAATCCCAAGCAAACTTTTCGACCAAGCCAAAATGTTTGTATAAGATGGATTCTTTGATTTTTATTTCTGAATAGACAAGGTAACAGGGATTACCTGGAATAAGCAAGATGTTTAGGCATCCTTTTGAGGAGGAGGAATCCTCCCTCTGTGTCAAACCTCCCTCTGTGTTAGACTTAAGCAGCAATTTTGTTAATTAACACAGTCGCTTATTTAACAAGTATTCATTGAACTTGTCCTCATGATGAAATACAAAATTAGGAAGCCTGTCCTTGAAGCATTTGCTGATGTTCAGGTTAAAAAAATGATGTAGGGAGATGCTGCAAATGCTAGAAGAGGAGACATGGGGGGGGGGCGGAAATACGGAGGAAGTGGTCACATTTAATAACTATCATGGGTGGCACGCTTGCTATTATCTCATAAAGCCAGGATTCTTTCTATTCATACTTTACAGGAGAGGAAATTGAGGTACGGAGAGCATATGGATCTTAGTGAGTGCCACATGGCTTATTAGAACTGTGACTAAAGGAAGGTTAATGGGCTCCAGGGCTGACTTTATATGATTGAGCTCTAGTGCTTGATGGTGTCTATGTGTGCAAGTCTGCATGATGAAAGAGTCTTTTTTCTTCTAGGTAACACAGGTGACAGGTGCAATTTGGGAAGAGAAATCTGCCTGAGAAAGTCAAAAGAGAATCAAAGAAACTTTTGGGGTTTCAGCCTGTAAGCACTTACAGGAAAATGAAGTAGAGAGTTCCAGGTGAATGAGAAAGCACAGCATGAAAACGTAGCCATGAAGGGAAACAGTATATGATGAAACTAAACTTGAATTGATGCTTTTGAACTGTGGTGCTGGAGAAGACTCTTGAGAGTCCCTTGGACTGCAAGGAGATCCAACCAGTCCATTCTGGAGATCAACCCTGGGATTTCTTTGGAAGGAATGATGCTAAAGCTGAAACTCCACCTCACGCGAAGAGTTGATTCGTTGGAAAAGACTCTGATGCTGGGAGGGATTGGGGGCAGGAGGAGAAGGGGACAACAGAGGATGAGATGGCTGGATGGCATCACTGACTCGATGGACGTGAGCCTGAGTGAACTCTGGGAGTTGGTGATGCACAGGGAGGCCTGTCGTGCTGCGATTCATGGGGTCGCAAAGAGTCGGACGTGACTGAGCGACTGAACTGAACTGAACCTTGAATTTTAATCTATAATATATGATGATACCATGAATGAATCTAAGTAGGCAGAACTTAATCCATTTTGTGTTTAAGAAACATGCAGGGATGAATGGCAGGGAGTTGAAATGGCATTGCTGTGTGTGCTGTGTGCTAAGTTGCCTCAGTCATGTACGATTCTGCGACTCTATGGACTGTAGCCCACCAGACTCCTTTGTCCATGAGATTCTGCAGGCAAGAATACTGGGGTGGGTTGCCATTTCACTCTCCAGGAGATCTTCCCAACCTAGGGATCGAACCCACATCTCCTACATCTCCTGCATTGGCAGGCAGGTCCTTTACCATTAGTGCCACCCAGACAGTACTAGAAAAATCAACTAGGAGATTTCTGAATTTAGGCACTTTGGAGAGAAGATGGTCTGAATTAAGGTAGGAATAGTGGAGAGAAAGAAGTGAAGATAGAATATGTAAAAGAATTAGAATTTATAACCCTGTGTATTAGTGACACATTTGATATGGGGCAGGGGAAAGCTAATTAGGATTATTGGGTGTATGGGGTGATATTGACCCATTTATACTTTCAGTTGTGCAGTGAAGATTTATCAAGTGTTCTCATGACAGTGTTTGAAGTGCTAGGTGATAACGCTGAACAGCCCAGGCAGAGTCTCTGTCTTTAGCGATTTGCACCCTACCTTGGAGAAGTGAAACAGCATTATAATGAATAGCATTATAATAAATAGCTCAACAGTGGTTCCAGTGGCAAGAGCAAGTAAAGAAATTAACAGGCTGATAAGAAAGTGAAGGGGATATTAATTTGGTTGGGAGGGCAGAGGTGAAGAAGACCTATTTGGGGAGGAAGCGTTTGAGCTTAAAACTGAGTGATGTGAAGGACTCAGCTCTGTGAAGGGTCGGGGAAAAGAGATTAAGACAAAGGAAACAGTAAGGACAAAAGTCCTGAGGCAGAACAGATGCCATGGTCCAGAAATAGAGTTTAATAGAGGATGTTTAAAGTGGAGAAGGGGCTTCTGTGGTGGCTCAGATGGTAAAGAATCTGCCAGCAATGCAAGAGACCCAGATTCAATCCCTGGGTGGGGAAGATTCCCTGGAATTGGAAATGGCAACTTGCTCCAGTATTCTTGCCTGGAAAATTCCATAGACAGAGGGGTTACCATCCATGGGGTCGCAAAGAGTCTGGTACTCCTGAGTGACTGAGAGCACACACACATAGAAAAGATCAGTGGTCACCTGGATGTGAAGAAGAGAAGACAAGGAGCAGGAAGGGAGAGGGAAGAATATTCAGTACCCTGTTTTTTCCTCATGTCAGCTAAAACGCAATATGAGAAAAAATTGGTGCATTGGATATATTATTATTATTTTGATTATGGTTAAAATTTGACATGGGTCAAAGCTTATCAAATTACACAGTTTACATAAGTGCAGATTACTGTATGTCAACACAATACCACACTAAACCTCTTTCTAAAGCATCTAGAATAGGAGAAAAATTAAGATGGGGCCAAAAGTGAAATGACATTTACATATATAACTAGTATATTCATATAAAAACAGAGAAAGTGGAAGAGAAAGTATATTCAAATGTATTTTAGGAAAAAATTAACTTTTCTGAATCACAAACCATGCAAAGCTTTTAATCAAAAAGTCTCACTATTAACAGCAAAATTAATAAAAATCACATAGTATTAAATATGAGTGATAATATGCACAGAGTAAATACTATAGACTATATTTTTAATTTATTTTATAGGATCTGGTTAACAAATATGGATTTTTTGTCTACTAATTATGTATATAGTTAATATAATTTATACAATTATATTTACATGTTATTTAAATTCCTATTTTTGTATTTATTTATATTTGCATAAGCAGGAAAGAATAAACAACGAGAATTATGTGGGGACTTCCCTGGTGGCTCACTGGTAAAGAATCCACCTGCTAATGCAGGAGAAGACGTGGGTTCAGTGTCTGGGCTGGGAAGATCCCACATGCCATGGGACAACTAAGCCTTTGAACCACAACTACTGAGCTTGTGCTCTATAGCCCAGGATCCACAACTACTCTGCCCACAAGCTGCAATTAACAAAGTCTGCATCCCTAGATCCCATGCTCCACAACAAGAGAAGCCGCCGCAGTGAGAGGCCTGTGCACCGCAACAAGAGAGTAGCCACTACTTGCCGCAACTCAAGAAAGCCTCTGCACAGCAATGAAGACTCAATGCAGCCATTAATTAATTAATTAAATCATAAGAAAGAACTTTTTGGAAGTCAAGCATCTGATAAAGTGTGTGTACCGAGATCTGGCAGGATTGCTCAGTGCCAAAGGCTGCATGTACTACCTGAGCTAAGAAGGAGTCCTAAACAGAAGAGCTCACTGCATAATTCTCATCTCTCTTGTGATATCCGATATTTCTCTGTCTGAGATGGTTTTTTATAGTCTAAAGTCTTCTGGAAAGAATAAGTATCACTTATTGTCCATCTCTTTAATCAGAACAAAACTTTAAAAAAAATTATAGAAAGGAATACCCATTGATAACCTTTTTTTAAAAAAAGAGTAGGGATGGTTTGACTAGGAGAATGTTCCGTAGCAAGAAGGAACATGAACACATAGAGGTCAATAGGAATACAGAAGAAGTTTCTAAACATTCAAAAGGTTAGTGATAGGAAAACAAAGACAGTTTTGCATACTCAGATGGCTTTTTTCCCCCTAGAATTTGAGAAAATCAATTTCTGAATTGACGCTTTTCATCCCGAGGATATCAGAACAATTTGAAAAATGAAAATTTCAAACTTTCTCAAAATCAACTTAGTCCCCCAGTCTAGCCAGATTTCTTTAGTCCAGTGTAATCATTTCTATTCCATCTTTTGAGGAGCCATGAAGAAAACAAAATTTAAATGAGAAGTTGATGTATCTTTATTCTACTTTGTATGCATCCTTTCTCTCTGATGTTAATGGTCATAGAATTTATGCTCTCTCTAAAAAGTTGATGTTTTGCTGTACTAAGCAAGAACTTACTTTATGACTTATTATACATAATATTGGCTTCCTTGGTAGCTTAGCAATAAAGAATCAGCCTGCAATGTAGTGGACTTGCAGGAGTTGTTGTCCAGTTGTTCAGTTCAGTTCAGTCACTCAGTCGTCTCCGACTTTTTGCAACTCCATGAACCACAGCACACCTGGAGTCCACCCAAACCCATGTCCACTGAGACGGTGATGCCATCCAGCCATCTCATCCTTTGTCATCCCCTTCTCCTCCTGCCTTTAATCTTTCCCAGCATCAGGGTCTTTTCCTGGGTCAGTTTTCCACATCAGGTAGCCAAAATATTGGAGCTTAAGCCTCAGCATCAGTCCTTCCAATGAACATTTAGGGTTGATTTTCTTTAGGATTGACTGGTTTTATCTGTTTGCAGTCCAAGGGACTCTCAAGAGTCTTCTCCAAAACCACAGGTCAGAAGCATCAGTTCTTCAATGCTCAGCCTTCTTTATGGTCCAACTCTCACATCCATACATGAACTGGAAAAACCATAGCTTTGACTAGACAGATCTTTGTTGACAAAGCAATATCTCTGCTTTTTAATACACTGTCTAGGTTTGTCATAGCTTTTCTTCAGGAGCAAGCGTCTTTTAATTTAGTGGCTGCAGTCACCATCTACAGTGATTTTGGAACCCAAGAAAATAGAGTCTGTCATGGTTTTGTTTCCCCATCTATTTGCCATGAAGTGATGAGAAAAGATGCCCTGATCTTAAGTTTTTGAATGTTGAGTTTAAACCAGCTTTTTCACTCTCCTCTCTCACCTTCATCAAGAGACTATTTGGTTCCTCTTCACTTTCTGCCATAAGTGTGGTGTTATCTGCGTATCTGAGATTATTGATATTTCTCCCAGCAGTCTTGATTCCAGCTTGTGCTTCATCAAGCCCAGCATTTCATATGATGTACTCTGAATATAAGTTAAATAAGCAGGGTGACAATATACAGCCTTGACGTACTCCTTTCTCAATCTGGAACCAGTCTGTTTTTCCATGCCTTGTTCTAACTATTGCTTCTTGATCTGCATACAGGTTTCTCAGGAGGTTGGTAAGGTAAGTAAGATATACCCATCTCTTGAAGAATTTTCCAGTTTGTTGTAATCCATGAAGTCAAAGGCTTTAGCATAGTCAATGAAGCATAAGTAGATGTTTTTCTGGAACTCTTGCTTTTTCTATGATCCAGTGGTTGTTGGCAATTTGATCTCTTGTTCTTGTGCCTTTTCTAAATCCAGCTAGAACATCTGGAATTTCGCGGTTCATGTTCTGTTGAAGCCTAGCTTGGAGAATTTTGAGCATTACTTTGCTAGTGTATGCTGTTGCTGCTGCTGAGTTGCTTCAGTCGTGTCCGACTCTGTGCGACCCCATAGACGGCAGCCCACGATAAGTGCAATTGTGCGGTAGTTTGAGCATTCTTTGGCATTGCCCTTCTTTCAGATTGCAGTGAAAACTGACATTTTCCAGTTTTGTGGCCACTGCTGAATTTTCCAAATTGGCTGTCATATTGAGTGCAGCACATTAACAGCATCATCTTTTAGGATTTGAAATATCTTGGCTGGAATTCCATCACCTCCACTGGCTTTGTCTGTAGTAATGTTTCCTAAGGCCCACTTGACTTCACACTCTAGGATGTCTGGCTATAGGTGAGTGATCACACCATCATGGCTATCTGGGTCATTAAGATCTTTTTTGTAGAGTTCTTCTGTATATTCTTGCTGCCTCTTCTTTATATAGTCTGCTTCTGTTAGGTCCATACCATTTATTGTGCAACTTTGCATGAAATGTTCCTTGGTATCTCTAATTTTATTGAAGATATCTCTAGTCTTTCCCATTCTATTGTTTTCCTCTGTTTCTTTGCATTCATCATTTAGGAAGGCTTTCTTACCTTTTGCTATTCTTTGGAAATCTGCATTCCAATGGGTATATCTTTCCTTTTCTCCTTTGCCTTTCACTTCTCCTCTTTTCTCAGCTATTTGTAGGAGATACGGGGTCAATCACTGGGTCAGGAAAATACTCTGAAGGAGGAAATGGCAACCCATTTCAGTATTCTTGACTGGAAAATTCCATGGACAGAGGAGTCTGATGGGCTACAGTTCATGAGGCTGCAAAAGCACACACACTCACATATAAATATACATGCATAATATTATATATATATATATAATGATTTTATAAGAAAGCACTTATTTTTCTGGGCTGCGTAGCATGGGAAATTTAAAGGCTGTGCCCTTGAAACAATTGTAAACTCTGTTGAGAAGAGAAGGGTTTGTATGTGAAATACCCAGGGAAAAATTCAAAGGCAAATAAAACAAGGGATAGCCCGGCTACTGCAATCCCCCGACCAACTTTTCCAATTACAAAATCCATTTCCTTATACTAAATACCACTTTTTATGAATTCATTTTTTTAAGATATAAGAAAATCTAATCTTTCCGAATCTCTAGCTAAGCTTACAATTTTGGCACTTAAATAGTAATCTCATGTTGCAACTCTACAAGCAATGATGTTTTCCAAAATTTCAAGTGATCTCTTTCTGGTTATAATATACCTTCAGTTTGGCTTTTATTCTGCTGCAGAAACCAAACCTGGTCTACTTATTTGCAACTAAAATTTCCTGACTTTTGAGTCATATTTCAAATGCCCTGCAGCCTTGTCTGTCCAAATCCTACTATTTATTGCCCATATAACAAATCCTCCATTGACCCTTCTTTGCTCACACTGTATGGAAGGGATCTCATGCCTAAATATTAGTCATTTAGTTATCTGTTCAAATAATATTTATTAAATTATGTCACACATGTTATATTAGAAATAAACACAAATTACTAAGGGAACTCTCAGAATTGTTATCTTTTAGGGCTTGATGTAGGATAAAGTGGAAAGTGGATGAAGATAAATCTTAAAAGCTAGAACTAAAAACTATCATAAAAGGTCTTATATTCCTTGATAAGGAATTTAGATTTTAATCTTGTATAATACTTCTGTGAGAGTTTGTATTTTCAAAGAGGACAGTACAGTCTTATGTTAAAATCACTGGGGCATATGCCTTACTATCTTTCTTGAATGTGAAATCCTTAAAGACAGAGGCTGTGTTTCATTCATCATTAGATACTCCTCTACATTACTTTCAGTGCAAACCTAGATCATGACTCTTGTTCAATGGAGTTCTAGAAACCCAGAGAGACCGCAAAGCTCTCCCTTGAGAATCTGCCTAAAGTTTAGGTGAGCTAATGGGATCAGCTAGTTAAGTAAACAATTCAAATTAATACATTCAAGTGAACTCATATGATTCTATGTGAGTTTTATTTAATGTCAAGCCAAACTAGTCCAGAAAATATGATTGTTCAAGTTCCCTTAGCAAAGTGAACTCGCCCACGTTGTACATGCATAAGGTTTTCAACACTAATTAGTGTACTAAAAAGAGCCTCTAATATGATAGAATGTATTCACCCTAATGTTGCTATGAGAAGTTGCCATTTATATTTTCATAAGTGCAATTTTTCTCACTGAAGCAGCTACAGAAAGAGCAAGCATTATTTTCCATGATACACCTTGCATGCTGCTGCTGCTAAGTCGCTTCAGCCATGTTCAACTCTGTGCAACCCCATATAAAGCAGCCCACTAGGCTCCCCCATCCCTCAGATTCTCCAGGCAAGAACATTGGAGTGGGTTTCCATTTCCTTCTCCAATGCATGAAAGTGAAAAGTGAAAGCAAAGCCACTCAGTTGTGTCCGATTTGCAGTGACCCCCAGGGACTGCAGCCTACCAGGTTCCTCTGTCCATGGGATTTTCCAGGCAAAAGTACTGGAGTGGGGTGCCATTACCTTCTCCACATATGGATAGGCTATTTCTGAACTGTCTTGTAAAATAGAATACCACTTGTCTTTGAGTCACATTACCTAGAAGAGGAATATGAGGACTGATTCTTCCTTTGTGTTTGGAAAGTAAGGAGTTAAGGAGAGTTTATTACAAGAAAGTGAAAATCATTGTCCCAACCAGTACCTGGGACACATGTCTAAGCCTGAAAGAGAATGGATGGATGATTTCCAATCCTGAGGGAATGAAAACACCAGAGAAGAAAATGACTGAACATCCTGGGCTCCCAGGTTCTCTATACAAGGGAAGACACTTAGACTGGGTCAGCCAGTCTCCAAGCATTTGAATACCAGCCAATTAAAATGGCTCATAATTATGGAGGAGTCCTTTAAGAATTTCTGCTTTGGAGTGGTTAAAAGATGAATTCTGGCTATGACCTGAAGATCTACTCCCACAATTAAGGGTTTAGTCTATGATTTCCTTGCGATAGAGGAGTTTGGGCTCAGACTACTTCCTCTGGGTGTTTCTGCATTACTCAAGATGAACTGTTCTTCAAAAGGGTGTACAACTAAAAGAAGCCACCAGGGTAATACTTCCACAGTTTTGAATAACAGATCACTGTGTTCAATGCAAGGAAGTTCAAGTTTAAAATAAGTGCTGCACCTGAAGCCAATTAAAGAGAGAGATCATTATTTTCTTGCTGTTTGAATCCAATTTTTAGAAAGCACAAAGGGGTTATTTAAATGGCAGCAAATGCGCTGTAGAATCTTTTCTCCCTGACTACAAAGCAATCTGTTGTATTTGAGGTTAGACTAGCAAAACAATTGGGATCCTGACAAAGTAGCAGGGAAAATAAGGGTTATTAGGAACAGAATATCTAAATCAATATTATGCTCTGTCTAATTAATATGTACTTTTCTGTTGCCAAGTAAGATGTATTAGTGCAAAAGCACAATAATACTATCACTCAAGCATGTAAATAAAGTTGAATTAAGAACAAGTGAGCCTTGATAGTTACATGCATATTTCTGTATATTTACCAAGTCTTGGAAAAGTCGATAGAGTAATGATACTAAATATTTTAAAGAGTAACACTAATGTGATTAGATACTAAAATAATGCTGCTCTTGGATGATAGGGAGAAGGAAATGGCAATCCACTCCAGTATTCTTGCCTGGAGGATCCTGTGGCCAGAGGAGCCTGGAAGGCTGCTGTCCATAAGGTCGCATAGAGTCGGACACGACTGAAGCGATTTAACATGCATGCATGCATTGGAGGAAGAACTGGCAACCCACTCCAGTATTCTTGCCTGGAGAATCCTGTGGACAGAGGGGCCTGGAGGGTCGCTGTCCATAGGGTCGCACAGAGTCGGACACGACTGAAGCGACTTAGCAGCAGCAGCAGCAGCAACTTGGATGATAACTGTCAAAAGAGAAGTTTATTTGCTAATCTCAATGTGAGTTAAGATGAGGACATTTCTCCCACTGAACTGTAAATGACCTGGTCGAAGCTTGGAAATGGACCATGATTTTCTGCCAGAGATTATGAGAGGGGCAGTGAGGGTGAACAGGGCTGGGCTCAGACCTCGTGGAGGGGACAGGGGCAGTGTGAGAGTCGCAGGCAAAGGAGAAGAATCTGGAAAGTCAGGAGGTGCTAACCAATAATCTCAGACTGGTATGGGTCAGATTACTGGTCTAGAGATTAGACCTTTATGGAGGGTTGATAGATCATGTTCAACAGTAACTATGACTCATTTGTTTAAAATGTATTTTGGAAATTTGTGCAATTACTGCTCCCATGAGTTTTTCTTTTTGTCATCTTTTAACACACATCGAACAGTATTGTGCCACTTAAGATGGAAACTGTCCTAGTTTAGGTGCTATTTTAAAAATTTTGCTTAGCTAGTTAGGGCACCAAGATAATTACTCAGTGTCCGGGTCAGGCTCACTAAGTTAATAAGACTCTTTTACTGAATCCAGAAAGAATCCTTTTTAACTTAGTTTTCATAAAGACATCTATTTTCGGAAAACAAATATCACATATTAACACATATATATGGAATTTAGAAAAACGGTACTGATGAACCTAATTGCCGGCAGGAATAGAGATACAGATACAGAGAATGGTCTTGTAGACACAGCAGAGGCAGGAGATGGGGGAACAAATTGAGAGAATAGCACTGACATATATACACTATCATGTGTAAAACAGATAGCTAGTGGGAAGTTGCTGTATAACACGGGGAGCCCAGCCTCGTGCTCTGTGATAACCTAGAGGGGTGGGAGGGGGGAAGTGGGAGAGAGGTTCAAAAGGGAGGAGACATATGTATACTTATAGCTGATTCTCGTTGATGTATGGCAGAAACTAATACAACATTGTAAAGCAATTATCCCCTAATTAAAAAAAATTAAATACAATCCATACTATATGATATTTATTTATTTGCTTATTTGTTTATATTTATACCCTAATCCCCAAGAACCTTGTGTTGGTACCAGTTAGTTTAAAATAATATCCAGAGGTAACTATGGTATAATAGATCCCTCTGGTCAGGAAGTTAGAATAGGTGGACCCGTGAAGAATCTGACTCTTCCTATTACAAAAACCTTTTTCTCATTGAGATAGCTGCCTGATTAGGGCAAAGTTTCAGTGTTTACTTGTTTAATGTCCACTCTATGCCCTTCCCTCTCTCCATTCCCTAAAAGAGTACTTGTTTCCTGTGCTTGGACTCTTAATGAGATATTGATCAATATAATTAATTAGCAAGCATAGAAACTTAATTGTATTTTAACTAGTTAATCAATGACAATGCTCACTTGATATATATATCTTACTCTGAAGACACACACACAAAGGGCTATTATTAAGCAGTTGGAAAGAATGCAATCCTGCCATCTGCAATCACTTGAATGGAACTTGAGGGCATTATGCTAAATGAAATAAGTCAGACAGAAAAAAAACAAATACTGCATGAGATCATTGAATCTAAAAAGGCTAAACTTGTAGAAACATAGAGTAGAATGAGAGAATGAAGCATGGGGATGAAGGAAATGAGGAAATGTTGATCCAAGAGTACAAACTTGCAACTTAAAGATGAATAAATTCTGAGGATCTAATGCCCAGGATAGTGATTATAGATAAAATTATTGTATTATTATTATACATTTGAAAGTTTTTAAAAGATGAGATCAAATTGTTCTTACTACAACAATAAATGGTAATTATGTGATGTGATGGATGTGTTAGATAACACTATGATGGTAATTATATTGCAATATATAAGTACATTCGATTAATATGTTGTACACCTTAAATTTACACAGCGTGATATGTCACTTACATCCCAATAAAGCTGAAAAAAGTAACATATAAAAATAATACATATGTATTTGAGTATCTATCTACCTAATACCTATCTGTCTATCTGACATAGCTATACACTCATAATCAAATATTTTCTGTAGCTAAAAATGTACTCTGGCCACCTGATAAGAACTGACTCACTGGAAAAGACCCTGGTGCTGGAAAAGATTGATGGCAGGAGGAGAAGGGGATGACAGATGATGAGATGGTTGGATGGCGTCATCGACTCCATGGACATGAGTTTGATCAAGCTCCAGGAGTTGGTGAAGGACAGGGAAGCCTGGCGTGCTCCAGTCCATGGGGTCTCAAAGAGTCGGACACAACTGAGTGACTGAACTGAACTTAAAAATGTACTCTAGCTATAAATAATGTCATTATATTTTATTAAAACTATAATTAGATAACAGCACCAGATGGGTAATAAGACTTTTTCAAGCAGTATACTGTGAAATCTTGCTACAGGCACAAGCATTGAGTCACAGGCTGACATCTGCAAACATGATATAGATAAATTAGAGGCTCTTGAAAATGGGGCACAGTTTTTTCATTCACAGCTTTTTTCTCATAGCCTTTCCTTTGTCGCATTCAACTCTTCCTTTCTGTTTTTTTGCCCAGCCTTAGTTTTTAATGTTTTCTTTGCTTAGAGTTGTCCCTAGGCAGAATGTAAATTCAACTCTTTTCTTCAGCCTCCATTTGCCTATGTTCTTACCTCAGATCAGCTCATCTGGTAATCCTAGCTTCAGGTTGCCTTAGCCCTGGAGATCCACCTGAGCTTTGCATCCTCCAACACAAATCAATGCCTGAGATACTCATTGACCTTTTAAAAGTCACCCATGCTAAGTCCTATTCTTGCAAGGACCCCAGTTCTTAGCATTCTGTGCTTCTGAGGTCTTGAGAACTTCTTTAACAAAAGCCTATAGAGCATTTATTCAGTAAAAGTGACCACGTGGTGAAAAGTGTAGACGTCCAAAGGAATGTATCTTATTAATGCTCATAAGTGGCCACATCTTCTTGATGAGGCCCTTTATTTTCATCCTTACAAAAATTGCTCTTCCTGTTTAAAGAATATTCATAAAATACACATAAGCTTTTAAAAGATAAACAGAACTTTTTTCATTAGTGAAGACCGAGCTCCTGTCTTATTCTGTATTCCGCAAACCCCCTCAGATCTCAGCACCTGCCATGAGGAGTGAGGAGTTAGTCACGAGAGTGACGTAGTGGATGAAGAACAATCCCACACAACATTCTACCGTGTGAACTTTCAGGGTGCTGTGCAAAACATTTTATAAGTCAGCATGGCACCTGTGGAAGTGCCATATCTTCTTGAGTTTTGATGTGATTTTTAGCCTGGCAAGGGAAGACCAACAATGCAGCATGCCATCACAGCTTCTGTAAGTGCTAAGCCAAGTAATCCGAGGCTGTGCCCTGATGTACTTAACCGTGACTTACTTTCCTGTCAACAGTACTGTCATTTGAATATCCAATTAGAGGTTATAGTTTTTTTAAACACACTTCCAGTATCTATTAGGGCTATTTGAAATTAATTATTATGGTGCATTCATATTCCATCCTAAGGACCATATTAGGTGAAATTTATACAGCAATAAAATATACAGTGGTATTTCCTTGAACATATTATTACAGTACTAAAACAATGATATTTTCTTACTATAAAAAAAGCAATTGGCTCAAGTAATGTTTTAGAACTGTTACTGTTGGTGGCTGGATACTTTAATTATCATTCTAGATCTTTATTATCTTTTGTTTAGAAAGTAGCATCTAGATTTTTTTTCAGTCTATGGACTATATCAGTTGCTTATGTTCTAAGAACATAATTGGTGATTTAATAAAACCAATGAAAGTGTGAAAACATTAAGAATGTTGCAGATCAAATCAGCAAATATTGACATGCATGAAGCAATAATTTAAGAAGTAAGGTAGATTTGAGTTAAATTGCTAAAATTGATTCTCAGGAACGTGACTTATCATCTCTAGAACTGACCAACGGTTCTGTGTAAATATATGACTGAAAAGATTGGGAATGCAAAATTTCATTCAAAACAATAAGCAGGAGCAATCTTAGCGAATTAAAACTGAATTGTGACTTTAATTTGTAACAGGAAATCTAGTCAATGTGCTTGTGCTTGACTGCTCAGTAGCCCGCCAAGTTCCTTTGTCCATGGTATTTTTCAGGTAAGAATACTGAAGTGGGTTACCATTTTCCTTCTCCAGGGGATTTTCCTGACCCAGGGATCAAACCCAAGTCTTCTGTGTCGCCTGCATTGCAGATAGATTCTTTACCCCCTGAACCACTGGGGAAGCCCCTAGGTAGTCAATATCACTACAGAATTCAGAGAAAGACGATTTGATCAGAAGAGGGGTGAGGTGACCAATTAAAAAAAATTAGGCTAAAATAAATAAAATTCAAAAAGCTAAAGGTACAAGCTAGTTTTGGCTCATAGTAGTTGGAACATTTTTATGAAATCAGTCATTCAGGCTACATTAACTTACAGCTGTTAAACATTAAAATAATACAACTAACTTCTCTTCTCTCATTCTATTTATAATTTAATTTTCCATATAGCTTGGAATGCTTTAAATTGCTAAGACAAGAATTGTTTTATTCACTTACTCATCTGCTTACACATTCACGCAACAAATTTTGATTGCCAAATGTTTCTGTATTCTTTTCTGAATTGCAGAGAAAGAACTTATACCTTCATTTACCAGTCTTTTCCCAAATTTTTGGCTTAGCGTTTACCAGTGAGACAAACTCTCATGAGATTTGGAAGGTGGTAGAAAAGAAGTTGGGCTTTCCCAGTGGCTCAGCAGTAAAGAATCTGCTGTAATGCAGGAGATGGAAGAGACAGTTTCGATTCTTGGGTCGGGAAGATCCCCTGGAGAAGGAGATGATAATTCACTCCAGTATTCTTGCCTGGCAAATCCCAAGGACCGAGGAGCCTGGTGAGCTACAGTTCATGGGGAGTCACAAAGAGTTGGGCACGACTTAATGACTAAACAGCTACAACAAGAGAACATATTATTCTCCAAAACTGCTTGCCAAGAGCCTGGTGAGTGCACAGCAGGAGATCACAGTCCCAGGTACGTTGGTGAGGTTCATCCACTTTGGTGCCACTGGCTACTGGCATTGGTGGCAGTAACTTCACTGACCTTTGCCCCCTCAGCTCTTCCAACAGTGTGTAAGCTTCAAATTTTTGCATCAACATACTCTCTCATTGGAATTATTAGAGAAGCTTCTGTCTTCTCTCTCCAATCCTGATATAAATGTGGTCTTATTTATTTATTTGGCCAGGTAAATATATTATTTTCACTACCAGCAGAGAAAATTGTGCTATTTTAGGTGATAATTGCATATAAGCAGAATGATTTTTTTCTTGAAATACTCTCATTTTAACAACTGCCATAAAAAAAAGCTATACCGTCAAAGAGAAGCTGATAAAAGTCTTTTTCTTTCTCTCTCTTTTTTGTTAAACCTCTTCAGTTTGTGACTTTTACCAACTCCAGCTGATTCAAAATGTATCCACAATGTCTAAAGAGTAGGATACATAAGAAGACAACTGAATTTAAAACAGTGTCTATTTTACCTTAACCTATGTATTTTCTGTTCAAAAAGAAGAGCGAGGGTTCACTTGATTATGTTATTTATGTGATTTTCTGCCACAAGTTGTGGAGAATTGCCTAGGATTCCAGGAAACATCTTCTGATAAGTCTAGAATTCCCTATCTAGTATAAACTTCTTGTTACGATTCATGCTGACAGTAGACTTTTTTACCCATCAGATGCCAATGTCTGTTGTTGTCTGTTGCTGCTGTTTTTTTATGGGAGAAATTTGAAATGTCCTTTTTTTTTTTCTTTTGAGAGAAGATGGCAACATAGTCAGGTATCGTTATTACTCCAGACTCATTTCCACATTTCGAGATACCATGGATAGGATTAATAATGATCATTAAGGAAAAAGGGATGAAGCAGACAAGATCTGAAGAGAATGCGATCATCAAAGCGTGCAGATAGATAGAAATGGAGAAATTGCCCTATTAGCAGCTCAGCAATTAAAGCCATTTCTCTTAAGAGCAGATGAGCAGTGTCCTTTATGGAATATGGTATATGTTTGAAAGGACATGTGGGGAAACAGAGTTGAGTGTGTCTACCATTTTGTAAGTCCATGGGATAATGAAATGATTAATTGGGAAAATAGATTTTGGGGTTTTCTTTTTGTTCAGAGAAGGTCTTAATTTCCAGTCCTTTCTTGCAGTGCCCTTAGATTGTTTCTTGGCTCGCTCACTAATTAAAATAAGCTGTCATCCAAGGCCTTTTCTCACCTTAACATAGAAAGAACATTAGAAGCGTGACCTTGCTGAAGTGGTAAATCAAATTGTACTGAAGGGGATCACAGGAAAAGTCTTGCTCATAACCAAAAACTCTGTTCAACTTTTTAGTTCCAAACTCTTTGAAAACACCAACTTAAAATGTTGGGTTCTTGGCCCTTCCAAAATGCGGTGTCCTGGGGTGAAGCAAGAAATTTCCCTGCTGTCTATCATGGTACCCTCCATAGTAATCATCTGTCATGTATGTTACCACCGTTTTGTTCTGAATCTCTTATTATTACTCTTATTATTACTTATTATTACTCTTATTATTACTTATTATCTTATCTGAATCTACTTCTTATCTGAATGACTACTTCTCTTCAGATGGCTAAACAGAACCATTATCATGGCTCCATATCTTGCTGGCCTCTATTCCAATTTAATGCTACTGTTGGTCTGGGTTTTAAACAGCTTTGTTTTTCATTTCTGAAGGTGATCCGTTTGAAGAGGAAAACTGTTACTGATGTGCAAATTATGTACCATATTTCACTCTGCATTATTCATTTTCATCATTCAGCTCATGTTGCATTGCTTGGCAAAGAGCATAGGATTTTGAAAAAGTACATTCCTAGTGCCCTGGGTGTCATTTAAAACAAAGTGATTTTTCTCCAATCTGATGTCCTTAGGGTTCATCTCATTTCTGTCAGATTTGGGGCCTGTTGACCTAGGTAGATTTGCATAGCTAATAATAAATCTAAAGTAAAAAACCAAAAAACCAAAATCACATCTTTTCCAAGTGAGTTACAAAAGGTAAGAAACTGATTTAGGGATGATGTTGAGGGCAAATGTTCAACTGTAATATCAGTTCCTTTCACTTATAATAAATGATTAATATCTGGAGCCCTCGATTGCTTTATGTCAGATATATAGATAAGTGAAAATCATAGGTGTGATTATGTTCCATTGGGAGCAGCTTTCCTTTCTTTTGGGTAAAGGCAGTTCTTCAGTCAATCAGATTTGTGCAAATGGTCAAGCTTTTTGTTGTATATTTCCATGATTAATCCCCAACTTCTCATTTTTGTGAAAATGTCTATAAGATACATTTCTGTTATAGAAGTGCTACAGATCTCTTTCTTAAAAAAAATCTCACTAACACTAATTAAAGTTCGGAAGAATTTGATGCTGTACTTCTTTTTGTAGCCGAATTTCTATCCTGATGATTATTTCAGGACTGCCATAGTTTTGAATCTTCTCACTTCCTGTAGCTCCTTTTGATTTTTCAGCCTCAGGGCAGAAATGATCAATTTGCCCATTTTGAGGGCTCATATCTCCCTCAAGGTCACCTTAAAACACCTTTGTCTTTCTCATTAATCATGGCATGCCTCTGTTCTGGGATTACTTTTCTCCTTTTTCTGTGAATATGTATCATCGCTCATCTCTCAAATTTTTGCAGAAATTCTGCCTAGCTTGTTATTTCATCTGTTTGTCAAAAGGAATGTATCTATATGGAAAGTGTTATACAGTGGCAGGTTTTGCACAGAAGTTCAAATTTAAGATAATGAGAGAACATAAACATTTCATTGAAAATAATCAGCCTTACATGCAAAATGTATATGCCTATGGGAGGTGATTTCATCTGTTTAACAAAAGTATATTTGGTCTGTATGTTGAACCTGGCCTTGTGCTGAGTGCTGAGCAGCAAAGATGAGCAAGGCTCTAGTTCTGCCATCAAGATCCGTGATGAAGGGAGAGATGTACCAGAATGGAAGCTCCCTGCAGTGTGACAATTCTGTATAGCGGTGCTTGTACCAGGTATCCTACAATAGAAGAGAGGCTGCTCTTTCCTGACCTTCTTTAATGGGATGGGAGGAGGTGGTTGAGACTTTTATGCTTAAATCTGGATGAACATGTAAATGTCCAAAGTCATGTAGCTGCAATAACTTGACTCAACCTAAGAGTTAGATGACCTATATATATTCTATTTGCTTTTAATAACTGTGAGGCATGTGGCCATCTCATTTTGAAAAATGACATTCTGCTTAGAAACTTCATTTGCTTAAACAAATTGATATGCTCCTTTCTATAGATTAATCAGGAAGGAACATTAATTTCATGTACTTTTGAAGACAAAAAATGATAGGCTATGAGAAATGTGGAAAGGTCAAGAAATGAGAGTATCAAGGAAGTATTTTATTGTTTATTGTGTAAGGAGTATTGACATCACTTCTTTTTTTCTAAAGGATGACAAGGATAGAACAGTCTATATTTTATCCTTTTCTGATTGTGGGCTTAGTTGGGCAGCTGAGAAAGGAAATAAAAGAGAGAGGCTGAAAAGCCCAAATTGAACTTTACCTACTTCACAATGTTGAAAAAGCCCAGCCCTGTACCATAAATGTAAATTGCTTGGACTTCATCCGTTGTTGAGTGAAAAATGGCTTGCATGTGTAATGTGATCCCATTTACATGAAACTGCGGAAATAGTTTACAAAATCTCATTCTTACCTGTGACATAAATAAAATACATATATCATATGGTCCATAAAGAGATGCCTGGAAGGTGGTTCTCCAAAATACCACAATGATTATTTTGTGTTGAGATTTGAAAACTTTTACTCTTTTACTGTTTTCTATCATACTGTTTTGTTTTCTTTTAACTTTCAAATGTTTGTTCATAAAATGCACCACTATAAACCAGACATCATGTTATGCTCTGAATATTCAATATAAAGCAAGTGTTTTTAATATTTCCCTTATGAATACATATTATTTTTGATAGCTGAGAGTAACAATGTAGTCATAAACTGGAAAAATTGAGCAATAATAACTTTTTAAACTTAGAGATTCAGTATAACCTAGGGATATTTGACAAAGACATATTTAAGAAGCATCAGTCTGTCAGATGTATTAGTATAGCCTAACACTATAAGGATCCTGAACCTGAAAAAATTAGAGTGAGTTTTTAGCATCATAATAAGCTCTCCAAGAATATTTAACCTTTTTGTTTAGATTGGGGATTTCTTCTATGGTTAAACTATATTTCCATCTCCTTGCAGATAAATTTTTGTTAAGTTTTAGCTTTGCACTTTAGTTGGAAATGAGAGGTAAGTGACCTTGATAAATAGAGATAGGGTGGAGAAAGTTTGTAGAGATGACAAATTTTATAAAGTAATTTATAAGGTTATTCAAGCGATACATAAAAGCCAGGGGAAGCTTGATTTACATTGTTACAAGAGGGCAGATAACGGAAAGATTAAATTAAAAGACGGGCCACACAAAACATGTCTGAAAGTGAATAGCGTGTTAGAATATTTCCCCAAGGAAGATGTGTAGCCTTCAGCTAAGACTATATGCAAAGTAGATGTTTCCTTTATGAAACAAATCCTTTAAGACATACCTTAAAACAAAATTGTAGTTACATTATGTGGCAAAGTGTGTGTGTGTGTGTGTGTGTGTGTGTGTAACATTTAAAATAATCAAAATTTATATCCTAAAACCTTAAAATTCAAGGAGATTTTCCATTTTTTAAGTTTTGGAATTACCAACTTTCTTTATTTCAAAAGTATGGAGAGTATAAATATCATTAATAACAAAAGTATTAATGATATAACAAATGTATCATTATTAACTGGTAATGTGTGAGTGAGACAAAAAAAGCACAGGCAATAAGCGATCATAAGAACATGTGAGCTCAGAATCTAAGAAAACAGTTATGTAGCTAATCCTTCAGCCTGAATTTTTAAATAATTCGAGTATAGTTGCTTCCCAATGTTGTGTGAGTTTCTTGCTGTATAGCAAAGTGAGTCAGTGATACATACACATGTTGTTGTGAAAGTGTTAGTTGCTTAGTACCTGACTCTGTGAACCCATGTACTATAGCCCACCAGGCTCCTCTGTCCGTGGAATTTTCCAGACAAGAATACTGGAGTGGGTTGCCATTTCCTTCTCCAGGGGATCTTCCCGACCCTTTTAGAGATTTTCTTCCCATTTAGATCACCACAGACCATTGAGTAGAGTTTCCTGTGCTATGCTGTGAGTTCTCATTTATTATCTATTCTATACATAGTAGTGTATATATGTTAGTCCCAGTCTCTCGATTTATCCCACCCTCCTCCCTTGCTCCCTTGGTAATCATAGATTTTTCTCTACATCTGTAATTCTATTTCTGCTTTTTGACTAAGTGCATCTCTACCATTTTTCTAGATTCCATACTTAAGTGATATTATGTGGTATTTGTTTTTCTCTGTCTGGCTTACTTCACTCTGTATGACATTCTCCAGATGCATGCACATCTCTGCAAATGTCACTATTTCGTTACTTTCTATGGCTGAGTAGTATTCCATTGTATGTGTGTACCACATCTTTATCCATTCCTCTGTTGATGGACAGTTAGGTTGCTTCCATCTCCTGGCTATTATAAACAATGCTGCAATGACAGAAATCATAGCAAGACCTTTTAAGACCCACCTGCTAGACTAATGAGAATAAAAACAAAAATAAACAAATGGAAACTAATGAAACTTATGATCATTTGCATATCAAAGGAAATCATAGATAAAACAAAAAGTCAACACTTAGAATGGGAGAATAATTGCAAATGAAGCAACTGACAAAGGATTAACCTCCTAAATATACAAACAGCTCATGCAGCTCAGTATAAAAAGCCAAAACCAACCAAACATACAACCCAATCAAAAAAATGGTAGGAATTAATCTCAAAAAGATACAAGCAGGTCATGCAGCTCAATTCCAGAAAAATAAACGACCCAATCAAAAAATAGCCCAAAGAACTAAACAGACATTTCTCCAAAGATATATAGATGGCTAACACACACATGAAAAGATGCTCAACAGCACTCATTATCAGAGAAATACAAATCAAAACCACAGTGAGGTACCATCTCACACCAGTCAGAATAGCTGCTATCCAAAAGTCTACAAACAGTAAATGCTGGAGCGGGTGTGGAGAAAAGGGAACCCTCTTACACTGTTGGTGGGAATGCAAACTAGTACAGCCACTATGGAGAACAGTGTGGAGATTCCTTAAAAAAACTGGAAATATTACTGCTATATGATGCAGTAAACCCACTTCTGGGCATACACACCAAGGAAACCAGAATTGAAAGAGACACGTGCACCCCAATGTTCATGGTAACACTGTTTACAATAGCCAGGATATGGAAGCAACCTAGGTTTCCTTCGGCAGACGAATGGATAAGAAAGCTGCGGTACATATACACAATGGAATATTATTCAGTTATTAAAAAGAATGCATTTGAATCAGTCCTAATGAGGTGGATGAAACTGGAGCCTATTATACAGAGTGAAGTAAGTCAGAAAGAGAAACACCAATACAGTATACTATAGCATATATATGGAATTTAGAAAGATGGTAACGATGATCCTATATGCGAGACAGCAAAAGAGACAGATGTAAAGAACAGACTTTTGGACTCTCTGGGAGAAGGCGAGGGTGTGATGATTTGAGAGAATAGCGCTGAAACATGTATATTACCATATGTGAAATAGATCACCAGTCCAGGTTCGATGAATGAAACAGGTTGCTCAGAGCTGGTGCACTGGGATAACCCAAGGAATGGGATGGGGAGGGAGGTGGAAAGGGGGGTTCAGGATGGGGGACACATGTAAAACCCAGGGGTGATTCATGTCAATGTATGGCAAAAACCACTACAATGTTGTAAAGTAATTAGCCTCCAATTAAAATAAATAAATTAACTTAAAAAAATGGTTCAGTTCAGTTGCTCAGTTGTGTCCGACTCTTTGGGACCCCATGAGTTGCAGCATGCCAGGCCTCTCTGTCCATCACCAACTCCTGAAGTTCACTCAGACTTATGTCCATTGAGTCAGTGATGCCATCCAGCCATCTCATCCTCTGTCGTCCCCTTCTCCTCCTGCCCCCAATCCCTCCCACCATCAGAGTCTTTTCTAATGAGTGAACTCTTCGCATGAGGTGGCCAAAGTACTGGAGTTTCAGCTTTGGCATCAGTCCTTCCAAAGAACACCCAGGACTGATCTCCTTTAGAATGGACTGGTTGGATCTCCTTGCAGTCCAAGGGACTCTCAAGAGTCTTCTCCAACACCACAGTTCAAAAGCATCAATTCTTCGGCGCTCAGCTTTCTTCACAGTCCAACTCTCACATCCATATATGACCACTGGAAAAACCATAGCCTTGACTAGATGGACCTTAGTCAGCAAAGTAATGTCTCTGATTTTCAATATGCTATCTAGGTTAGTCATAACTTTCCTTCCAAGGAGTAAGAGTCTTTTAATTTCATGGCTGCAATCACCATCTACAGTGATTTTGAAGTCCCCAAAATAAAGTTTGACATTGTTTCCCCATCTATTTCCCATGAAGTGATGGGACCAGATGCCATGATCTTCGTTTTCTGAATATTGAGCTTTAAGCCAACTTTTTCACTCTCCTCTTTCACTTTAATCAAGAGGCTCTTTAGTTCCTCTTCACTTTCTGCTATAAGGGTGGTGTCATCTGCATATCTGAGGTTATTGATATTTCTCCTGGCAGTCTTGATTCCAGCTCGTGCTTCTTCCAGCCCAGCGTTTCTCATGATGTACTCTGGTAGGAAAACCTAAATAGAAATTTCTCCAAAGAAGTCATATGGATGCCCAATAAACACATGGAAAGATTCTCAGCATCACTAATTATTAGACAAACGCAAATCGAAACTACAATGAAATATTACTCACACCAGTCAGAATGGTCATCATCAAAAAATCTAAAAACAATAAATGCTGGAGAGGGTGTGGAGAAAAGGGAACCCTCTTACACTTTTGATGGAAATGTAAATTGGTGTAGCCTACTGGAGAACAGTAGCTAACATATGACTTAGCAGTCTTCTTCCTCCCAGGCATATACCTGGAGATGAAATGTTGTTGCTGAACCACGAAAGACACCAGGTTTCTTGGCCTCTGGAGGAGAAGAATTCAATCTGGAGTCAGTGACGAGGCTCGATTACTCAGAGCTTTTGTGTAATAAAGTTTTATTAAAGTATAAAAGAGATAGGGAAAGCTTCTGACATAGACATCAGAAGGGGGCAGAAAGAATATCCCCCTGTTAGTCTTTTGCTGGATGTTATATAGCTACTAGCCACTCCAGTGTTCTTTCCTGGAGAATCCCAGGGATGGGGGAGCCTGATAGGCTGCTGTCTATGGGGTTGCACAGAGTTGGACACGACTGAAGCGACTTAGCAGCAGCAGCAGCAGCAACAGCAGCAGCAGCAGCAGCAGCAGCAGTCTGCTAATCAAAGAAAGGAAATGTCTCAGAACTCAGAGAATGGCACCAGGCTCCTCACCCACAAGATGCATTCTGAGATAATCTTGGCACCAGGTGAGTCCTCCTGGGCCATAAAATGATTGACAGGAATCTTGAAGAAAGTCAGATTTCCATACAAATATATAGTTTCGTTAACAGATTAGGAGGACAATGTAAGAGTATAACAAACTGGTTTGTCAAGTTGATTCTGAGACTTGAAGACAGAGTTTGGGGTAAATGCATAGTATAGTAACATAGCTTAAGAAAATCATCCCCATAAGAAAAATGTCTAGGTTAGCTCAAGGTTTGAGGAAAGTTAAGTCCAAGTGGAATCAGGTGTCATTGTGGCAACAGAATTTTAAGAGAAACCTCTTTTTAAATTTGTGTCAGTTCAGTTCAGTTCAGTCGCTCGGTCATGTCCGACTCTTTGCGACCCCATGAACTGCAGCACGCCAGGCCTCCCTTTCCATCACCAACTCCCGGAGTTCACTGAAACTCATGTCCATCGAGTCGGTGATGCCATCCAGCCATCTCATCCTCTGTCGTCCCCTTCTCCTTCTGCCCCCAATCCCTCCCACCATCAGAGTTTTTTCCAGTGAGTCAACTCTTCGTATGAGGGGGCCAAAGTATTGGAGTTTCAGCTTTAGCATCATTCCCTCCAAAGAACACCCAGGACTGATCTCCTTTAGAATGCACTGGTTGGATCTCCTTGCAGTCCAAGGGACTCTCAAGAGTCTTCTCCAACACCACACTTCAAAAGCATCAATTCTTTGGTGCTCAGCTTTCTTCACAGTCCAACTTTCACATCCATACATGACCACTGGAAAAACCATAGCCTTGACTAGACAGATGGAACTTTGTTGGCAAAGTAATGTCTCTACTTTTGAATATGCTATCTAGGTTGGTCATAACTTTTCTTCCAAGGAGTAAGCATCTTTTAATTTCATGGCAATCACCATCTGCAGTGATTTTGGAGCCCCCCAAATAAACTTTGACACTGTTTCCACTGTTTCCCCATCTTTTTCCCATGAAGTGATGAGACCAGATGCCATGATCTTTGTTTTCTGAATGTTGAGCTTTAAGCAAACTTTTTCACTCTCCTCTTTCACTTTCATCAAGAGGCTTTTAGTTCCTCTTCACTTTCTGCCATAAGGGTGGTGTCATCTACATATCTGAGGTTATTGATATTTCTCCTGGCAATCCTGATTCCAGCTTGTGCTTCTTCCAGGCCAGCATTTCTCATGATATACTCTGCATACAAGTTAAATAAGCAGGGTGACAGTATACAGCCTTGTCGTACTCCTTTTCCTATTTGGAACCAGTCTGTTGTTCCATGTCCAGTTCTAACTGTTGCTTCCTGACCTGCATATAGGTTTCTTAAGAGCCAGGTCAGGTGGTCTGGGGTCAGGTGGTCTGGTATTCCCATCTCTTTCAGAATTTTCCACAGTTTATTGTGATTCACACAGTCAAAGGCTTTGGCATAGTCAATAAGGCAGAAATAGATGTTTTTCTGGAACTCTCTTGCTTTATCCATGATTCAGCCGATGTTGGCAGTTTGATCTCTGGTTCCTCTGCCTTTTCTAAAACCAGGTCAAGAAGGGGAAAAAAATGTAACACTATTTTGTTTCCTTCTGCCACTTAAGAGAGAGATAAAAAAATGTCTGACACTTGCAGCCTATATCCTCCATTTGGAGTCCCCTGGCCATCTTGCCTGTTACCCTCTCAGAGAAAACTATAATTCAAAAAGATGTAAACATGAATGTTTTTTTCTACCACAGATTTCCAATCATCTAAAGCCATCATTTATTAAGGATCAAGAGAACCAAAGTTTTGGTTAGAGAATGCCCCAATCCTTTAATAAACTTCACATTTAGCTAAATTTTGTCCTAAAACATACTATACTATTTGATTTTTGAATAAAATAAGCACATGTAGATTATATGGATGAATAATAGTGCTCTAGAAGCTTATAAGCATGCACATACAAATGCAAGACTAGTCTGTCCACAGAGAGATGGTAGATGGATTAAACTTAATTATGAATAGCTTCTTGGAGGAGAAATAATTTAAGCAAATTTCCAAAGTTCTAGCACCACACAAGAATATATTTCCCCTGCTAAATTGAGGAAATCATGTGTGTAAAGTTTATACTGAATATTTAAGACTCACAGGACACAATCAGAATATAAATACATTTTTCCTTTGAAAGTGAAAGTTGCTCAGTCCTGTCAGACTCTTTGCAACCCCATGGACTGTAGTCCATGGAATTCTCCAGGCCAGAATACTGGAGTGGGTAGCCTTTCCCTTCTCCAGGGGATCTTCGCAACCCAGGGATTGAACCCAGGTCTCCCACATAGCAGGTGGATTGTTTACCAGCTGAGTCACAAGGGAAGCTCAATAATACTAGAGTGAGTAGCCTATCCCTTCTCCAGTGGATCTTCCCCACCCAGGAATCAAACCAGGATCTCCTTCATTGCAGGCTGACTCTTTGCCAACTGAGCTATTTTTCCTTTATTGACTGTTAAAATCCATCCTATGGGATTGTTATTTCTACCTCTTATATAAAACTCTGGAGTGGTCCCATAACTTTAGGGGCCTTTTAGGAAATCAGAGTCCTGTGGTCAGGTCAGTTGCCTAAAAAGAGATAGTCTCAATTTCATAATTGAAATGTTCAGTCTGGAATAATAATTGAAACTCTGAGCTGTATTGCAAAGTCAAGTTTCTCCTTGCCCTGAGTAGGGCTAGATTAGGGTTGAACTCATGCAGGTGAGAAAGAGAGCCTGTTAAGCTCATCTCAAAATCCCCGCCTTCCTGCATACTTCTTCCCACACTGCTTGTCTAGTCTTTGACTGCCTCTGACTCTTTCTTGAACTTCCCAGGTGGCGCTAGTGGTGAAGAACCTGCCTGCCTATGCAGGAGATATAAGAGACGCAGGTTCAATCCTTGGATCGGGAAGATACTCTGGCGGAGGGCATGCAACCCACTCCAGTATTCTTGCCTGGAGAATCCCATGGACAGAAGAGCCTGGAGGGCTACAGTCCAAAGGGTTGCAGATAGTCAGACATGACTGAAGTGACATTGCATGCCTGCACAGGGGCCCCTTCTTGGTTGAAGCCTGCCAAGGATGGATTTAACTTGACTGAAACCTGTGAGTCTGGCATTGGATGTCTTTGGCTATAGTGGATTCTTGAACTGAACCTTGTCCAGTGAGGTTCTTCATAGTTACCTCTTGGTGTATCTGACTTCAGGGTTCTTGATCTGATGGGTGTTGTGCCTTTGGTTGGCATTAGGAGGCCTGTCACTCTAATATTATGCCTTCTTTATACAATGTCTTCTTCCTCTGTACAGGAAGTGTATCATTTATTTACTTATCATTTTAAAAAACATTCATTCACTTATTTATTTGGCTGTGCCTAGTCTTAGTTGCTGCACATGAGATCTTTTAGTTGTAAGGTGTAAATTCTTAATTACAGCATATGGGATCTAGTTCCTCGACCAGGGATCGAACCCAGCTTCCTACAATGGGAATGGGGAGTCTTAGATACTGGACCACCCAGGGAAGTCCTGAGATTATTATTTAAAACAACCTTGAGCTTCCTCCTGCAGGTTGTACATCTGGTCAATAGACACCTTGGCCCAGCCTTTGTGGAGATGCATTTATTATACAAACAGAGTCCTCTGCTTTGGTGCCTCTCATGACCCACCCAAGTCAAATATCCCTCCTCTGTGTCCTCAAAATCCAGGGACCACAAATCCCTTTCTCCAAGTGATTTCCTTGAGAGGAATGTCCTCCTTCCCCTCCCCATGGGCTGTGATGAAAAACCCTTACGACTCCCTCTCAAGTAAAGCCCTCCTTCATTTCCATCTTTCTCTACTCTTCTCCTTAAGTTTTTAAATAGTCTTAACGTGACTTTAAGGGGCTATGATCAGAAAAATTAGAATTTTTCATTGCTTTTTATAAATGTCCTATTAAAGTGGTTTGCGATAGCTAGGATAGTAAAGAATCTGCCTGCAATACAGGAGACCCAGGCTAGATCCCTGGGTTGGGAAGATCCCTGGAGAAGAGAATGGCAACCCATTCCAGTATTCTTGCCTGGAGAATTCCATAAACAGAGGAGCCTGGTGGGCTACAGCCCATGGGGTCACAAAGGGTTGGACACAATTGGGTATCTAACACTTTCACTTCCAGGAAGTTGTTGCCAGCTATTATCTTAAGGTTTCAGCTAAAACTGGGTCAGAAAGTTCTGTATTGTAATATACTGTTATAAAATAAGGAGAAGGAAATGGCAACCCACTCCAGTATTCTTGCCTAGAGAATCCTGTGGATGGAGGAGGCTGGTAGGCTGCTGTCCATAGAGTTGCACAGAGTCAGACACAACTGAAGCGACTTAGCATGAATGCGTGCATTGGAGAAGGAAACGGCAACTCACTCCAGTATTCTTGCCTGGAGAATCCCAGGGACAGAGGCGCCTGGTGGGCTGCCGTCTATGGGTTTGCACAGAGTCGGACACGGCTGAAGTGACTTAGCAGCAGCAGCAGCAGTTATACAATAAATATATTTGTCTGGATTGTTATGTAATGAGTGCACACGTACATGAGCATGAATGTGTAAATGTGTATACACCTCCTTTCTCTTTGTCACACACATACTCAGACACAGTTGTGTTTATATCAGTACATTCTCTTACTCTATAGGACTTTATGAAGGTTTCCTCAATGTAAACCCTCAGGCACTGGGAATGAGGTAGACTGGCTTTCCTCCATAGGGAATCTGAGTGGGGTCAGGGTGATAGAGACAAAAAAGCAGATAAATACATTGTAAAGGGAGAAATGCTACTCTCAGGCTCTGTCAGCTGCTTGAAGGACAAGGAGAATTGGCTATGATAGAGCAGATGATGTGACCAAACAAGCACCATAATCCAGGGTAAGGACCTTCAAGTTAATGGATGGTAATTAGAACTTCATCCCATAAATAGCAGGGCGTTCCTGGAGCTGCTGAAGAAAATGTGCGTGTAAAGTCAATTTCATGTCGTGATATCAATCCAACATTTAGGGTTTCCTGCTTCTTGTCTACCCTTCTGCTACTCCCTTTAAGTGTGAGTATCCTTGGAATAGGTCTCCCTTGCCATCTCCTACCATCAAGGAGACTGACTTTCAGAAACCAGCCTAATCAGACAGCTGTATATGTTAATCAAGAATGAAATTTTTCCCTAGAATACAGCCGGCTTTTAGTAAAACTGTATTGTAGAGACAGCTTCGTTCAAGCCTCCACATAAAAATGTTTTGTTTTTCATCAAAATTCAGTAAAAAGGGAATCTGAATTGTGTGCTTATGACTATGCAGATGAAACTCTGCAGACTCCATGAAATTGCATCTTGAAAAATCAGTGCAATTGTCAGGAAAATGCTTAGATCTCAAGAAGCTCCTCAGAAATGGAGCAAAATTCAGGGTCAACATATTATTTGAGTAAATAAAACATTGATTTAAAAAACTGTTTCTTAGTTTCTATATGTCAAAGGCTGAGTCAAACTGTTTATTTCTGAACTTTAAAAATACTGTTCTCAATGAGATGAAATGGAAATTCAGTGGAAATTTTCCATGGGCTGTACTACTTAAAACATATTATATATGTTGATTATAAATGCCACTAACTCCCGATATTGTTGTTACTTATGTACCTGTTGACTAATATTAACACTGTAAAATTTGGTATTAATCTTTCATTAAGAATGGTATCCTATGGCATACTTTTTTATGTTTTAATTGGAGGATAATTACTTCATAATCCTGTGTTGGTTTCTGCCATCTATGGTACACTTTTTATCAAGGAAGCAATTATCAATGGTTCATAGGGTAACAAAATTTAAAAAAAAAAATTGCAGCCTATGTTTTAAGTTTACTTTAGGTTTAAGGGTAAATTTAGGATGTTTAACGTCCTAACTTGAACTGATTTGGTTGTCTAGGGATTTGTTGGAGAATTCACAGGACTTTTCCAGATATTTTAGGGTTGACTGCAAATTAAAACCATATTTGTTTATATATCCTAAAATTATCTTTTAATAGGAGTTCTAGGAGAACAGCTTCAGGAAATGTGAAATACATGAGAGTTTCAAATAAACTATGAAACATGGTTGGATAGCATTCTGATTCAATGGACATGAACTTGTGTGAACTCCTGGAGATGGTGAGGGACAGGGAGGCCTGGCGTGCTGCAGTCCATAAGGCTGCAGAGTCAGACATGCTGAGCAACAACAACAAATGTAATGAGAGAGAAATGGTGCTTACAGACGCTGCACAAGATGGTTTGCCTATTAACCTCTAATGGCACCCTCAGAGCTCCCCTAGAATATTCCCTATCCAACTATCAGTGTGTACAACCTGAAACTAAATTTTTTCAGGTTTTAATCCATAAGTTAAAATATATTGCAGAATGTGAGATGGCTTTTCTTTGTAAACTAAGAAATATAGCAGAGGATGAATTCCTATTGTCCTCTGTCATGTGTAAATGTTCATGCTGACATTTCAGAATCTTCTTGCAAGATTCTTAAGGTTACACATGTTGAAGTGCAAGCCTCCGATACAGATCACTGTGTCATGTTTGCTGAAAAGACATGATCTGGCCAAATTCAGCCCAGCATTTCTAGATAACCCAGAAATCCACTTGGTCCCCAAATGGAACAAGTGACAGCTAAATCAATGTAGCAAGACTAGCTTCATTTCACTTCAAACATAGGATGAAAATTTAACTTTTGCTAAGGGCAGGTTGGGGCTTCCCAGGTGGCTCAGTGGTAAAGAATCTGCCTGCCAATGAAAGAGAAATGGATTTGATCCCTAGGTTGGAAAAATCCCCTGGAGAAGGAAATGGCACCTCATTTCAGTATGCTTGCTTGGGAAATCCCATGGACAGAACATCCTGGTGGGCTACACAGACAGCTGGGCATGACTTAGCAACTAAACAACAACAACAAGGAAAGTTTAGGAAAAAATAGAGATGGTGATGCCTTCTAATTATCCACCTATGTATTAGCTACTCTTAAGTACTTAAAACAAGTTTCTTTTCATTTACTTTTTTTAAAGGCTTACTTATTCTCCTGTCAAACTCACCTTAGCCTTTTAGCTTTGTATCACTGAGTGATGAGGCAGATTTTGAAACCAATCTTCCAATATTTCTCCTACATTTTTCCTACCTTTTTTCTTTTATTTTGCTTATCACATAAATGTTCATGTCTTGCAGCCTTCTTTTCTTGGTTCTTTTCTCCCCCAGATCTGTATATTTTCCCATATGGATCTCGTTTATCCTCCTAAAATGCAACAGCTATATCTGTATTGTGAATTTCTATAATTCTATTGTAATTATCTCATCTGAACACCGGTGCTGTTTATCCAGCTGCCTCCTAGACATCTCTATCAGGAGGTCTCACAGGTGCCTCATCAGCACGAATGATATGATGAACAGATTATCGTGCCTCCCACATTTGCTCTTGCTGTATGGAACCAATCTCCTTTAAAAGAGAACAATCCTGCATCTATCTATACACCCCCATCTCTATGACTAAGTGAACTGAACTGCTAGTGTTTCTGTCAATAGTCTCCTCTCTCCCAACATCTACATCCTCATTATCAATCTTTGATTTGGGGATTTTGACATTCATACTAATGACTCCTCCAGTACAAACTTGAATCCTTCAATATACTTCCAGATCCTTGATTTATTCTCTGAAGATCTTTTCTTCCATTCCAAGACAACTACTCCCATGATCAGCCTAAACCTTACCATACTTTAACAAATACCTCTCATCCTTTTAGCTTTCTTTCTTTACAGCCCCAACTCCAATGATTTCACAAAGCCCTTAGAACCATTCTACAAAATATTGATCCCACATGACTTCTCACTACTGCTCATCCCTCTGATATTTTCATTCCCTGCTTATCCAGTTGAAGTCCCATGGTCATTCATTACAGTCATATCTCATATATATCCCTAATTCTCCTCCCCTGTAGGCTGGCAAACAAAACCCAGTTAAATATAGTCTTTCATTTATACTGCAGCTGCACCAGAGCAGGTGACTGTGGTGAGCAAAATATGACACAAATGTTCTGACAGGCCTTTAAATCTAGGATGACTGACTTCAAGTAGACCCCAGTGTTGCCTAAAAATTCTCCTCTATTTTCAGTTTAATGGAAGATGTTTCTAGATACACACTTCCCTTGATAGAAAGCACCACAAAGGAAATATAGCACTGTGCTCTGGATCTTTAAGGATTCTCATGTAAATAATCTAAAATGCTGCCTGCTCACATTCCCTGGGGAAAATAATGGCTAGCTACATGAGGGAGGAAGTGTCAGAGAAATGCTTCACCTTCCCATGCTTGTAGGTCAACAGGGCATACTTTCTCTCCCACTCTGATCTCCACTACTTTGCTTGCATTCTAATTCTCAGCTGGAACTTTTTTTTTCTTATTGCAGGAAGAAAATAAACACTACCAGACAAAAAGGTCTATCTTCTCTTTCAAACAAATCTAGAAAGTTTCTGCATTCATAACTGAATACGCATTCTTATTTCTTTCCCACCTCACTCCTCGCCCAACCTCTTTTTCCTACTTCTAGATCTAGAGGGGTCTCAATCCTAGTATCTCACTGCTTTGGTGATGTCACCTAGCCCTGTAGGTTTAAATACCATTCACATGCTGACTGGCCACAAATATACGTATTGCCAGCCTGATCTCTCTCTTTGATTCCTGACTCAAGTATCCATTAGCTTACTCAGCATTTCCACTTAGAAATTGTAAAGTTTTGTTAGGGTGATTCATAAACAGTCACTTTTGCCACAAGGTAGAATTGCATTTCTCTGATACGTCTTCCCTCATATAGCTAGTGAGAAGGCAATGGCACCCAACTCCAGTACTCTTGCCTGGGAAATCCCATGGACAGTGGAGCCTGGTAGGCTGCAGTCCATAGGGTCGCAAAGAGTCGGACATGACTGTGTGACTTCACTTTCACTTTTCACTTTCATGCACTGGAGAAGGAAATGGCAAGCCACTCCAGCGTTCTTGCCTGGAGAATCCCAGGGACAGGAGCCTGGTGGGCAGCTGTCTCTGAGGTCGCACAGAGTCGGACACGACTGACACAACTTAGCAGCAGCAGCAGCAGGCATATTTTCCCCAGTGACATGTGAGCCTGAGTGTTTCAGGTCATTTATATGAGAAGCCTTAAATATCCAGAGCATAGTGACAATGTTCCCTTTGCTCTCATGCTTTCTCTCAAGGGAAGAGTGTGTCTAGAAGCATTTTCCATTAGAAGATGTTAGATAGACTGAGTGACTGAAGTAGGCAGCAATGCTGTTGACTTTTGATGGCCTTGTAGCAAGATTAAAAAATAATTCTACGCTTTTTAACCCAAATATACTTGGAGCTGTTGGTTCTACATCTTAACCTAGCCTATCCTGATTGATCATATTTCTGTTATGCACGTCAAATTTAACATATTTAAACAAACTTGTGCCTTTTCTCTTCAAACCAGATTGGCTCCTAGTTTTTCCCACGTCATCACCAGTCTTCCAGTCTCTATGTCAAAAACATCCTTTGTCTCACAACTCATATCCAATTCAACAACAAATCCTGTTGGCTCTGCTTTCAAAGTGTAGCCAGATGTAAGCACCAGCACCTACCACATGAGCACTCTGCTCCAAGCTCTGCAGTGATCTCCTAACCTGTCTCCCTGTTTCCCCTTTTACACTGCTGCAGTCACCTCTCTGCATAGCATCAAGCATGATCTTTTACAAAAAAATACAGCAGATTCAGTTGTTCCTCTGCCCTCAGTTTTTCAACAGCTTTCTACTGCATGCAAAGTAAAATCTAAAGTTCTTTCCTACCTGGCAAGATCCATATCGTCACTTCAAATTTCCTGATTTCACTTCTACTTAGCACTCTTCTTTCTCTCAACTCTCTGCTTCAGACGCTTGTCTCTTTCTACCATTCAAACTCATTGTGTAAGCTACTCATCAACTTTCTTTTATTGCCGTCCCCTTGCTTACATATCAATTACCATACATTCAAGCTAAATCAATACTATCTTGTCATAAGGGGATTAAGCTTCTGGCTAAGACTGATTGCCAAGTACAACAAAGAGCATTCTACATTATTCGGAATGTTTGTTTTACACTTTTTGCCATCTGTTGACTTGTGACCTTGAGACTGTTAAATAATTATTATAAGAAACTATATTTGTTTCACTTTTTATTTATATACTTTTGACTATGCTGAGTCTTAGCTGCTGCTTAGTTGCAGGATTTCTCTAGTTGCAGTAAGCAGAGGCTACTCTCTCGTTGAAGTGCACGGGCTACTCAATGTGGTGGCTTCTCTTGTTGTGGACCAGGGGCTCTAGGGAGCTCTGGCTTCAGTAGCTGCAACACGTGGACTTCAATAGTTGTGGCCTGAGGACTCTAGAGCAGTGGCTCAGTAGTCACGGTGCATGGGTTCAGTTGCTTTGCATCATGTGGGATCTTCCCAGTCCAGGAATCGAACGTGTGTCCCCAGACTATAGTTATAGTCTGTAACTATATTTGCTAGGAGTTTTTTTCTTTAAAGAATTGTTTGTCCAGTTAAAATTGTAAACCAATTGTCATGGATTTAAAATGTGTCCATAAATTCTTAAATAGTCCTCCTTTCATTAGGTGGAACCTAATAATCCCTACTTTGATTGGGCTGTACATAGTTACTCACATCTATAGAGTAAAATGTGGCAAAAGTGATGGTGTGGTTTTCAAGACCAGATCATAAAAGGCTTCATGGCTTTTGTGTACGTGTGTGTGTGTGTGTTTTGTCACTTTCTTGGATCACTTATTCTGGGGAAAGTTAGTTGCCACCTCATGAGGATACTCAAGCAGTCCTATGGAGAGGTCCACCTGATTGGAAATTTAGACCTCCTGTCAAGTGAGAGAGCTTTCTGGGCAAGTAATCCTCCAGCATCTGTCCAGCCTTCAACTGACTGCAGTCCTGGCCACCATGCTGACTAACTTCATGTGAGACATTGGGTCAGGAGCATTCATCTAAGCCCCTCTATACTTTCAGAAACTGTGTGAAATAACAAATGTTTATTATGTTAATCTGCAAAGTTTTGAGTAAGTCACAATGCAAAAAAATAAATACACCTCATTGTATTTGCCATAGAGGTTTAATTTTAATAAAATATAGTCAGTGTGAAAATTGACCTCTTTAATATGATCTTACTGATTTTGTTGTAAAAGATTAAAATGATAAAAAATAATGTATAGATTGCCTTAAATTTAAGTACATATGTAAAGTTCTTTGCAAAATTACTCAGAGTGATTACTCATGGAATAATTTTGACTATAAAATTAATTATAAAATGCCTTGCACAATCTCTTCCATGGGAATGAAAGTATGGGATAGTCAAGGAGTGAAAACATAGCATATGTTGAGTAGGGTGGATGACAGCTTGTCTAGAGTGGAAGGTACAAATGGGGACAAATGCAAATATGTTTCCAGGTAATCAGTTACTTTTAGAATTTATATTTTTAAAAAACTACTTCTAAGTTTAATTAAGTTAAAAATTTTATTGATCATATAATATTTGTCAGGAACCAGGCTAAAGATTCAAAGATAAGCAAGCCTTGGTCCTTTTCTTGGAAGAGTCTAGTAGGAGAGTGATAGAATCCGGGGGTACCACATCATGTATGGGGTCAAATGGAGGCACCTTTAGAGCACGTTCAGCTTCTGGACCATTGAAATAGGTTGCATAAATCTTGGATTGTGTTATTGTTTACTTGCTAAGTTGTGTCCGACTCTTTGTGACCCCATGGACTGTAGCCCACCAATCTCCTCTGTCCATGGGATTTCCCAGGCAAGGATATTGAAGTAGGTTGCCATTTCCATCTCTAGGGGATCTTCCCAATCCAGGAATCGAACCCACGTCTGCTGCATTGGCAGGCAGATTCTTTACCACTGAGCCACCTGGAAAGTCCCAAGTCTTGGACAGAAGGCACAACAAAAAATCAACTTGAAATGTTCTTACCACAGGAAAAGAAAGAAAAAATTAGAAGTAAAGAAAACGAGAAAGAGGGAGAGGGAGGAAGGAAAGATTAAACATTCTTTCATTAAATTCATAGGAAATAAACCTTATGGTTTCAGGGTTCTCATGAGGTCACCCTTTAGTTCAGTTCAGTTCAGTCACTCAGTCGTATCCGACTCTTTGTGACCCCATGAATAGCAGCACACCAGGCCTCCCTGTCCATCACCATCTCCCAGAGTTCACTCAGACTCACGTCCATCGAGTCAGTGATGCCATCCAGCCATCTCATCCTCTGTCGTCCCCTTCTCCTCCTGCCCCCAATCCCTCCCAGCATCAGAGTCTTTTCCAATGAGTCAACTCTTCACATGAGGTGGCCAAAGTACTGGAGTTTCAGCTTCAGCATCAGTCCTTCCAAAGAACACCCAGGACTGATCTCCTTTAGTATGGACTGGTTGGATCTCCTTGCAGTCCAAGGGACTCTCAAGAGTCTTCTCCAACACCACAGTTCAAAAGCATCAATCCTTCGGTGCTCAGCCTTCTTCACAGTCCAAATCTCACATCCATACATGACTACTGGAAAAACCATAGCCTTGACTAGATGGACCTTAGTCGGCAAAGCAATATCTCTGCTTTTGAATATGTTATCTAGGTTGGTCATAACTTTTCTTCCAGGCAGTAAGTGTCTTTTAATTTCATGGCTGCAGTCACCATCTGCAGTGATTTTAGAGCCCCCCAAAATAAAGTCGGACACTGTTTCCACTGTTTCCCCATCTATTTCCCATGAAGTGATGGGACCGGATGCCATGATCTTTGTTTTCTGAATGTTGAGCTTTAAGCCAACTTTTTCACTCTCCTCTTTCACTTTCATCAAGAGGCTTTTTAGTTCCTCTTCCCTTTCTGCCATAGGGTGGTGTCATCTGCATATCTGAGGTTATTGAGATTCCTCCCGGCAATCTTGATTTCAGCTTGTGTTTCTTCCAGTCCAGCGTTTCTCATGATGTACTCTGCATAGAAGTTCAATAAGCAGGGTGACAATACACAGCCTTGTCGTACTCCTTTTCCTATTTGGAACCAGTCTGTTGTTCGATGTCCAGTTCTAACTGTTGCTTCCTGACCTGCATACAGATTTCTCAAGAGGCAGGTCAGGTGGTCTGTATTCCCATCTCTTTCAGAATTTTCCACAGTTTCGTGTGATCCACACAGTCAAAGTCTTTGGCATAGTCAATAAAGCAGAAATAGATGTTTTTCTGGAACTCTCTTGCTTTTTCCATGATCCAGAGGTCACCCTTACCCATCCCTTAAATGTCAAGAATAACTTTCCTTTTCAACTCTTGGTGTTCTCTCTCCATCCATGAAAATAGTTGAGGACATGGTATAAACTTCAGTAAATTGTTTTGCTAGCCTGGAGGGGAAAAAAATATTTCACCTTGATGACAGAGCAGACTTATAAGCACAGCTGTCAGATTAGGTCTGTAAACAGCACTGGTGCCTGCGTGTCAAGCTGTCATCAGACCACCTGAGACCCTTCAAGAAAAGGAGGTTTGGGAACTGTCTCCTAGCAACACCAAACAGCATCATTTAATACTAAACATTTATTTTCTTTGCGTGTCATTCGACTTCATGACATCCAGAGAGAGAGTTGGGTGAAAGGACAGAGAGCAGTGAAACAAAGGGGATAGTGGAGGGGGGAGAGGACTAGCAAAGGAGGAATGGAAAGAGGGTGTGGAAACTTGGGGTAGAAGATTCAGGACACTTGGGGAACACTGAAGGTGATTTCTTTAAGTAAATAACTTTTTGCTCTTTCAGTCTCAACTAGAATAATTGGTGAAACTTGATTTCCCCAAAACAATTTTGTCTCCCGTGGGGTTCTTATGGGGCTTAAGAATTGTTCCTAAGGCAGCTGTCAATCCTGCCAACTATTTTCTTCATAGCCGTGAGCGGAGAGCTGCGTGTTATTCCTGATTCTACATATGGCTCTCTTCCAACCTGCCAGTTTGCTGTCCTGTGAAATTGTTAATGAAGCAGAGAGTGGGAAGCTGATGCTCACTGTGTCTCCAAGCAGAGCACAGTCCTTTTCTGTGTTCTCCATCCCTGTGGCCTGTGTGCTAGCTCTGAAGTTGTACCATGTAGGAGAGAGTTCTGGAGAGTTGCTGTGTGGCAAGGCCTTCCCTATAGCGCACACTCTCTAGCACAGAAGCTGACATGAGTCTGGGGGGGTCACCTCCTCCGTGGCATTGTTCTGCTATTGTAGCAGGACTTATTGTGCTAAGCTAAGCCTAAGCTGTGGAGTAGGACATGGTAACCCATACCAGTTTTCTCACCTGAAAAAGTCCATGGACAGAGCAGCCTGGCAGGCTATACAGTCCATGAAGTTGCATAGAGATGGACGCGACTGAGCAATGGCACACAAACCCAAGCTGGCTCAAACTGGACCATGCATCTGAATTACCTGCAAGGTTTATTAAAACTCAGGTAGATTGCTGGTTCTCATCCTCAGAGTTTCTCGTTCAGTAGAGCTGGGGCTGGTTCAGGAATGTGCATTTCTTATCAGTGACCAGAAGATGGTGACACTGTAGATCCAGACCTCTAACTATAGTGTTGCTCACATTGACTCTCACTGGATTAAGTCACAACAATAAGCTGGTTGTTCTCCATGTTTTGGATTAATGACACCATAGCTTTCTTCTCTTTTCCTCTGTGGGGGTTATGTAGACGTTGCAGCTGTCAAATGCAATAGGAAAAATAGGAAGTGGTCAGAATGAGGGCTATAATAGAGATAGAGCCCACTGATACTAGGGAATTAAATGAGGGATGGAAGGAAAAAGATAAATTATAGATAATTTGTAGGGGTTGGCTCTGAGCAATGGTGAATCATGCTATTTGCAAAGATGAGGAAGGAGGTTAGAAGAGCAGATTAGGGGAAAGAGAATTCACAGTGGTGAGCAGAGGTTGGAAATAAGTTCACTTTAATATTAATTTGAGATGTCCCTTCAAAACCAGAATAGAGATCTCAAGTACAGAATTGATAGGTGAATCTTGAATTCAGGGAAGAGAAACAAATTCTGGTATCAACAGAAGTCAAATGATATTAATGCCACGGGTGTTAGAGAGGTATAGACATGGAAAAATAAGAGTTGAAAAAATAGCCCTTGTAGCACTCGAGACTTTGAGTCCTTTGACTTCATTATCTCATGCAAACCCTCCAAACGCTCTTATGTTAAATGAAAATAGAGACCTGGGAAAAAGAGGAAGCTTGCCCTACAGTTTGTAACTGAGCAGGGCAAAGATCTCATCTACTGAGTACAAAAGGCTTTAGCCTTACCTTCTGTACTACAATGGGATATGTCATTATGTAATGGCTAAATAGTAATCCTAACTAAAGTATTTTTTGATCATCATATAAAAAATATTACAAAGAATAATGGGAGACATAGACTAAGGATCTAAAGAGTGAAGACAGCGTGTTATAATGTATTTTTACTTGATCCTCAATAAGTCTTAGCAGTAATAAAGATTATGTCATTTAGATCTTAAAAGATTTATCTTCAGGCTTTGATAAATGCCAAGTCCATGATTGCAGTTGTCTTAAAATAACTCACACAATTAATTTTAAGTGCGCAAAGAGGGGGCAGAGTATAGAAACGAGATGGTTCTGCATGAATGATGGATAGTTTTAGGCGTGCTAACAAGAGCTATAAAGTAAGAATGGAGTGTCAGCATGCACACTCACCACTGCACAGCTGCCGCTTGCAAATTGGAAAAAAAACAAAACAAAACAAAACTCCAGGCCAGCATCAGCAAGGTTAAACCAGAACTCAGAATTGCCAGAAGCCTAGAAAATCCTCAGAGAGAAAAAGAAGAAATGAACCCAGAACTAAATATTTGAGGGCAGAATTCTATGAAAAAGATTGAATGCCTAAAAAGGTTTATTTAAAACATTTATAATTAGAAATAAAATATTCTTATAAAATTCTGAGCTTAACTATTGAAAGTGTCTGTTTGTTTCAGACAAAATCAAGACTCCAGCCATGTTTTATTATTATATGGCTCATTCTAGCCAAAATCGTTTATTAAAAAAAAGAAAGACACATTTCTATAGTAATCACATTTTATTATTCAGTTTCTCCCCATGGTGATATTGAGAGAGAGGGAAGTTTTCTGCCATTAGTGTGTTTATTCCAGACAGAAGTACTGATTCCAACCCCTGCTTCTCCTGATCATCTTTAAACTTGAACAAGACTGTCAGCCAAATAGAATGGCCAGTGACAGAGTAGAATGACTCTGAGTTCACCTCCTCCCATGGGCATATAAAAGCTACAACTATTTACAGAGCATCTATCTATGAGCATGAACCTGAAGACTAACAGAAAAGCTGGTCAACAGCTAAAGATATAAAGAGGAAAACACAACAAGATTGTAGGAGGTGCAGTACAGCTAAGACCCACAGCCTTAGTAGGTGACCCACAAATGGAAGGATAATCACAATTGCAGAGTTTCTCTTCCCAATCCTAGAGGTCCATGCCCCACACTGAGCTCCCCATCCTGCACCAGAGAGGAAAACCCAGAATATCTGGCTTTGAAGGCCAAAAGGGCTTACATATGGGAGAACTGGAGGGCTGTAAGGAATAGAGCTCCCACTCTTAAAAGAGTGCAGGCAAAAGTCTCAAAAGCTCCAAGACACAACATAAAGGCAATAATGAGAGAAGCAAGGCAGAAGGCAGCTGCGAGTCCCCATGGGAACATCAATGTTAACAGCAGCGAATTTTGGGGAGCTTGTTTGACCCTGAGGGCACCTTTTTGGCATCCTTTTTCTAACCTATTAGTGCTGGGGGCTTACCTGCTCACCAGCTAGTTGACACAGTCCAGGGACCCCCTGGGCCAAACAGCTAGCCATGTTGGGGACCCAATCCCACCACCAGTGGGCCTGCTCCAGCCCTGGTTGCCCTGGGTCTCAGAGTCAGCAACACTGGGACCTAGCTCCACTAGTCCACTACTGGGCCATCAGAGATTACTAATCTCTTTCTCTGACTTACCAGTGTCATCAGTTCAGTTGCTCAGTCATGTCCAACTCTTCGCACCTCCATGGACTGCAGCCTGCAGGGCTTCCCTGTCCATCACCAACTCCTGGAATTTGCTCAAACTCATGTCCATCAAACTGGTGATGCCATCCAGCCATCTCATCCTCTGTCGTCCTCTTCTCCTCCTGTCTTCAATCTTTCACAGCATCAGGGTCTTTTCTAATGAGTCATTTCTTTGCATCAGGTGGCCAAAGTATTGGGACATCAGCTTTAGCATCAGTTCTTCCAATAAATATTCAGGATTGATTTCCTTTAAGATTGACTGGATTGTTCTCCTTGCAGTCCAAGGGACTCTCAAGAGTCTTCTCCAATACCACAGTTCAAAAGCATCTATTCTTTGGTGCTCAGCTGTCTTTATGGGCCAACTCTCACATCCATACATGACTACTGGAAAACCCATAGCTTTGATTTGGCAGACCTTTCTTGGTAAAGTAATGTCTCAGCTTTTTAATACACTGTCTAGGTTTGTCAAAGCTTTTCTTCCAAGGAGCAAGTGTCTTTTAATTTCATGGCTGCAGTTTGACATAACCTCTTTTGTCTAAATCAATATTTAGACCTCATGGACTGTAACCCGCTACGCTCCTTCTGTCCATGGAATTCTCGAGGCAAGAATACTGGAGTGGGTAGCCATTTCTTTCTCCAGGGGATCTTCCCAACCCAGCCCAACTCAGGAATCAAACCTGGGTCTCTTGCACTGCAGGAAGATTCTTTACCATCTGAGCCACAAGGAAGCCCCAAATCAATATTAGCACCTTAATTACCAATATATTCTTTTTTCCTAGTAGCTACAGTCCATCTGGCTGATCACTGAAAACCTATTCCAGACTTTTACCTATTGTTGAAATGAGCTATGTTTTCTTAAATTATCTTTTATCTTTTTCAAAACAGGGCCAGTACTTGCTCATATTTTTATGTTTGACACAATTACTTTAATATTCCCAGTGAAGTCTGAAAGGCCTATTAATATACATTCATATAAAATGCTTGGACAGTCCTGCCAGTTAACTCTTGCTTTCCACTCTATCTTATTTGGTTTATTATTTCTAGTTTGAAGATTTTTTTCTTAGGTAGAGAAAAGTAGACTTCTTTTGTCTTTATCATCTGATAGCATGAGGCCATCTGTTACAAACACTGCAGCTATACCTTTTTTATTCTTTCCCAAAATGTAGTTAAAATAAAGCACTTTTAGTTCTCTGCCATTCCTTTCAAGTTTTCGTTCATTCTGGGTTTCAACATTCCTCAGAGCTCAGAATATCCTAATGCTCCTGTGCATTCATTCTTGGGTGTAGAGTTCTCTTTTCATCTTTCGTACACGTGCTTTAAAAACCAATCCATCTAACCGGAATGACTTTCGTGCCACTCTGGCTTTCTCTTTTTCTTCATTTGTATTTATATATTCAGAACTTCAGATTTAAAAAATAAATTCAACTTGTCTCTTGAGAATTGTAGAGTCTTTGAATCTGAACATAGGATCTTGGCTTTCTCTGATAGGCACCAAGCTGTGTGAGTTAATTCCTGGGGAAGTTATACACCTGATAGTTATTTTGTATATTTCTGTTTCTCACATTGGACTCAAACCTCCTTGGGGACAGGAACAAGGGTTCTTTTTTTAATTTTTTTTCCCTAGAATGAGGAATCTTCTGAGGCATGTGGAATCTAGTTCCCTGACTAGGTTTTGAACCCATGCCCTTTGCCTTAGGAGCACAGAACCTTAGCCACTGGACCACAAAGGAAGTTCTGAGAATGGTGGCTCTCTTGCTTACCATAGTTTTCTCAGCAACTCACACAGAGTCTAGAATATAAAAGAATGTTGTTATTAAATACATATCAGCTCTGAGTGTTTGCTTGCCCTCAGCGCTGCACAGAGCTCAGATGCTTGAGTTTTGTGAACACTCACAATGGGCTGAGAGCCCAACATAATAGATGGTTTTCTTTGTTTCAGTTAGAGAAAGCTTCAACAAGCTGGCACCAGAGTTGTTTCCTTTCCCTCACTCAGCCTCCACTAAACCGCTAAAATGTCCACAAACTTCTGCTCTCAGCGCAACATCAAAGAATACCCCTGTTTAACTTACATATTTCTTTTTTCAATTCATGAATCAGTTATCTCAAACCAAGCCCAAAGCAGCAACACAAAAATCGTATTCTGAGCTCACAGTCATTGGCTGATCAATTTATGTTGACCAGATGGATTCATTCAGGGTCCAGTAAGACAGTATTCCAACCCAGTCTTATGGACATTGTTCAGAAAGGTCCAGTTGTCACTGACACACAGTGATTTTCAGAGGGCTGGGCATGAGCTGGAGTTACCATGGCCGATTGACTTGGAGAGACTGCTTACACTTCCCTTGTTATTTCTTTCTGATGATCTTAAACCAGGAATGTTTTCAAAACGAAGAGAAAGGGGAAAGAAAAATATTGCTGAGTATAAAGTATTTCAGTAGATTTTGCATAACTTTAGCCATGTGCAAGGAATTAGCCTGTAAGGCAGATGAAGTGAAAGAGAAAGCTGCTCACCCCTGAACCACAATAAACAGCATGTGGAGTGTGGGGTTGAACTTGAAACCGTATTCGGGGCCTGTCAAAACATGGCAGGCTAGGCTAAAGCTTTCATCCAAGCACATTATGTTGAATAAAGTAATAAAAAATTACACATTTGAGTGCCAAAGAAAAGCGATTCCCAGGAACATGGGTAAGAGGAACCTCTGGTGCACAGTCGCTGTGTGGTGCAGGTCGGGAGGGAGTTTCTGACCCAGGTTGAAGATCCAGAAGCCACGGAGTGACTGGATTTGGGCTCTGTCTTCCATGAAGTCTACTCTCCATGTTACACTCTCTGTATCTCTAAAGAGTGAGTAAAGTGTCTTAAAAAGCCGCAGACTGATTCTAGGCTCTGGGGAATCGGGGGAGCAGCGCTCCCTGCGTTAGTGAGGGTGGGGCTTGGAAGCTATTCACAGTGGAGGACTGGGGTCAGAGCAGCTGTGACGGCCAAGAGCATGGCGGACTGAGGTACCACTGCAGAGCAATACCAGGGGGCTTTGTGCGGGACGCTTAGCGGGGAAGATGCATCCTCTTTATTTGCCAAGTGGATTATGAACTCATCCCATAAGGTGGCACAAGTGGTAAAAAATCCTCCTGCCAATGCAGGAGACATAATAGACGCAGGTTCAATCTCTGGATGGGGACAATCCCTTAGAGGAGGGCATGTCAACCCACTCCAGTATTCTTGCCTGGAGAATCCTGTAGATATAGGAGCCTGGCAGGCAGAAGGCCACAAGGTTGCAAAGAGTCAGATGTGACTGAAGCACTTAGCATGGCACACATGTGCTTTATTTTGAAGCCAAAAGCAAATGAGACTTTTGATATAGGAGTTAAATAACCTGAAATGGAAAGAGGCTTGCCATGCCATGCTCAGTAGGTCCAACTCTTTGCGACCCCATGGACTGTAGCCCATCAGGCTCCTCTGTCCATGGGATTTCCCAGGCAAAGTACTGGAATGGGTTGCCATGCCCTCCTCCAGGGCATCTTCCTGACCCAGGGATTGACTCTAGGTGTTCTGTGTTTCCTGCATTGATAGGCAGCTGCTTCATCTCTGGACCACCTGAGAAAGCTGGAAAGAGCCTTAGCAGTTTTCTATGGGGTTGGCCAAAATGTCCCTTTGGTTTTTAAGTAAAAATAAAAGATTCATTTTTCATTTTTCTAAGAATTTTATTGAACAATATATTCATTATTTGTTCCACTCCTTTCTGCCATTTCCCCCAGAGACTTCATAATTCCATCTTCCCAAAACTTTTCCTTTTTGATAAAAAGATAAAATAACTTTTCCAAATGCCTTTTACAGTCTTCTAGGGAACTGAAATTTTTTTTCCATAAAGCGAATGTTGTGAAGACCGAAATAAACGGAAATTCAAAGGTTCAATGTCTGGTGAATATGGCAGATTAAGAAGAACTTTATAACTAGTGGAACTAAGGACTACAAAGGTCCCTATACATTATGGAAAAGCTGATGCCATGAGATAGAATTCTAGCTTTTCATCCAGTCTTTCCTCTACTCTGCACTGCTTTGAAGCTAAATGATTGCAGGGATAAAATGGGGATTTAGCATGGTCTGAAGCTAACAAATAGAGCTTTGGAGCCAGATGACCTTAGTTGGAATCCAGCCCCTTCCTAAAAGAGTGAGTGACCCTGGGCAAAGTATTTAACTCTCTGTGCTTCAGTTTCTCATCTGTAAAATGGGAGCAGTAAAAATACTAAACGTACATGGATGCTGAGAAAGTTAAGTGAGCTGATCCATGTACTTTGATGTGAATATCATTAAGTATTTGGAAAATCCTAGATATTACTATGATATTGCTGTAATTTGGCCCCAATCTACTTTTCTAGTCTCATATTGCCAACGTGCCCTTCCCCCATTACTCGTTATTTTGCCAGGGTTCCCTTCTTGCTGTTTCCAGAAAAACCCAGATTTTTCATGCCCACATGTGATTCTCTCTGCCTGAAATGATTTCTGCTACCTCTACGTATCTCAGTTTTGAAATCAAAATCTTCTACTTCAAAATCTTCAGGCAACCTTCTCTCTCATCCTTACTAGCACAGTTAAATGTTCTGTCTGTTCACTCTCATTTTCCAATGGCAGCTTTGCTGTTCCTGTTGAGGCTGATTGTGACCCCAGAACCCTTGTCACACTCTATTAGAGCAGCAAGTCTCCATCACTCAGAGTCAGCATGCAAGCATGACCTGCTGGTCCTCCTGTGATGACTGCCCCCCATCCTTTCCTGGCTCATCATTCTCTATTTTACAAATAAAGAACACAGAGAAAAATCATGTCCTTTTATCCACTGGATCCATAGGCTTCCACTCACAGCTTCTCACTGGATTTTCCTAAAATATATTTTAGCACAATCCTCTCTCTAAAACTGCCTATATAGCATTTTCTCAATGGCATGCTGTTGGACTGAGGGTAAATGCCACATCTGAGGATAAATGACAAATGTGTCTCTATCTCAGGGAATTTTCTCCCTAGAAGAAAATATGAAGTTTTCTCTTCTTGTTTTCGAAGATCCAGAAGCTGGGCCACAGTGTGGTCAAGACAGTTTTCCTTGCAGAAAGAAATCCTTAGGTTCCATCTTTCTCTATAAGTCTTGGAAGATATTGATTTCTTTCATCAAACCTGTATCATCGAGGTGTTATGAAGATTAATGATCTGATGCTTATGAAGTGCTATCCTCTACCTCAAAAAAAAAAGGAGATAAAAAGAAGAACTCACCAAACCCCCTTCATTTCAAGTAAATCTTTTCTGACCCACTCACTAGACCTCACTTTCAACACTGGGCTTCTTGAAATTCTTTATGAACAACTTGCAATTTACCAGTGGTTTTATTTTCATACCTGAGAATAGAGAATAATGAGTTTTCTCTTTAGTTCTTAGTTTTCAATATGTGCTTCCTTACAGGATTTCAGACTTGTTAGTACCAATGAGGGGGTGGAAACTGAAAATGAATGTTCTGAGAGCTACAGCATGCCAGCCAGCAAGCCAGGAATCACTAGCTGCCGCCACCAACAAGAAAACAAGAGGCAAACATTTCGATTAAATTTTTTTCACCAAAGAAGAACCCATAAGGGAAGAAAAATTGGAAAAAAATTGATATAAATGTATGTATAACTGAATCACTCTGTTGTATACCTGACACTAATGCAACATTGTAAATTAACTAAGTTTCAATAAAACATAAAATAAAAAATCAATCAATTCAATCAAAACGTTTATAAAAGAACAATATTTACCCAGAAATCTCAAAAAAATACAGTGAGGGAAGCTATCCTTGAATAAACTTTGAGTAGCTTTGTAGGAAACTCTCATTCAGTCAGTCACAGGCTATTCGATGATACTAAATTCAATAAATCCTTGCTCTTTCCTCGAATTGAATTTCATAGGCACATCTGCTACATAATGTATTGTGATTACACATGACTGCTAAAATTGTTTACAGAGAGCTTGGCACATCTGTTGGAATGGCTGCATCACACAGAACCTATGCGGAGAATTAGTTATGGTCTGTAAATGCTATAGCAGCACTAATTCATTACTGTGATCATCAAGGCTCTGAGCTTTGCCATGCAGTTTTCTGAGGGGAAAAAAGTCCAGAGGAGGTTCTGGTCCAAGAGGAAACCCAACCCAACCAGATCTCTTATCTTGCATTATTTCATCCAGCTGAGTCACTTGTAGCTCCTGGGTCCCTCTCCTACCTTAGTTCTTCTTCCCAATGTGAAAAATTACATAAACGATCACTGGGGTTTCAGGAGGCATTGTGATACTGAAAGCTCTGTATATCAGTGATGAAACAAATCACGGAGACAGGGTTCTGGGTAAAGTAGGAAAGAATGAATGGCTTTACTGCTTTGCCAGGTAAAGGGGGGCGCAGCAGGCTCATGCCCTCAAAGTCCTGTGTCCCCACTTGGGGAAGATAGTGACAAGTTTTAGCAAAAGAAGGCACACTCAACTCATGGATGTTCTTGCAAAGGTTTGGTGGTGAGATAAGTAGGAGTCAACACCATCACCTTCAGGTCCAATTGATCTGGGGTCTACATGCTTGTCAGCAGCATACCATAACTTTTCCCACCTGGAAAGGGTTTTAAGCATCTGCAAAATAGCTCAAAGATATTGTATGTATCCATTGATGGAGATACAGGACCTTGCCCCAAGTCTGCTCTTGACTATTTATCCCTGGTCTTGCATCCCCTCCCTTCCACAATTAACAACTGTTTGGGTCTGCCCAAACATTGGAACTCAGGGAAGGTCATGGAGGCTGAATGAAGGCTGTTTCCTATAATCAAATAAATGGCGGGGCACAAAGGCCCTGTGCCCAGGAGCCCCAGATCAGCCCTGCCTGTTATCAATCATGATAGTTACAACTCCTGGAGGAAAAATTATCCTTAGCTATGACAATATTCTCAATATTAGCCACACTAAAAATTATATTATATATGTATTAATAATATCATCACCAACTCCAAATTGGCACTTGCTCTCTTCGTCTGTGGGCTTCCCAGGAGGCTCAGTGGTAAAGAATCCGTTTTCTAATTCAGGAGACAAAGGAGACGTGGGTTCGATCCCTGGGTCAGAAAGATCCCCTGGCGGAGAAAATGACAACACACTCCAGTTTTCTTGGCTGTAGAATCGCGTGGACAGAGGAGCCTGGAGGGCTTACAGTTCATGGGGTCACAGAGAGTCAGAAACGACTGATGATTGAGCATGACCAAGCAGGCAATCTACCTCTATAAGGATTAAATCATGAGCTGCTGCAGCTGCTGGCATTCAACACCCAGTGAAAGGAGCTCTGGATGGAGGTCAGGAATGAGGTTCTCTGTGCCCTCAGAAAAACTGGCAGAACAGTCTTTCAGACAGATATTTTTCAGGAGAAGATTTTATGAGCCCAATTCTTGCATCTCCTCATATCTAGAAAAACACTCGGATCATTATCAGTGACATCTGCTCCTCGTGACTAGCAGCAAGACTCTACCAAAATGTGTGCTTGACCACACATACCCCACTTCACTAAAGTCGTGTATAACACTGACCCTTCCCCCTACCTCTTTGGAGCAGTTTCTCGGAGCTATCTGAAATGCTCTCTCCTGGGCTGTAGTTCTCATTTTGTTCCAAATGAAACTTAATTCACAACTCTCACATTGTGTCTTTTTTTCAATTAACACCATCATATTCATATGCATCTATATATATCAATTGATTAATAGATAAATTGAGCTTACCTACTTTTAATTAAACCCTAAAAATATTCCTGAAATAATGATCTGATAAAATAAAGGTTAATAAACTCTACTTAACTCATTGTGAAAGGGGGAAAGCAACATGGCAAAATTAATTGATACATAAATGTTTACTATGCACATGGTATTTCTGTTATAACCTGAATGATTTAAAAGTTAGGATAATTAGAATAAATTCACATTTTTAATGGTCTCCCCAAAAGGGAGGAGAAAAAAAATATGTGTACAACTAACAATGTTGATGTTGTTCAGTCGCCAAGTTGTGTCCAGCTCTTTGCAACTCCATAAACTGCAGCACCCCAGGCTTCCCTGTCCTTCACCTTCTCCTGGAGTTTGCCCAAGTTTATGTCCATTGAATCAATGATGTCATCCAATCATCTCATGTTCTCTTGCCCTCTTCTCCTCTTGCCTTCAATCTTCCCCAGCATCAGGATCTTTTCCAATGAGTTGGCTGTTCTCATCAGGTGGCCAAAGTATTGGGGCTTCAGCTTCAGCATCAGTCCTTTCAGTGAGTATTTAGGGTTGAGTTCCTTTAAGATTGATTGGTTTGATCTCCTTGCTGCCCACATATAACTTCATCCAGAGAAGAAGAAACCCTCTAAATGTGTAGGAAGAGGACAGAGGTTGTTTTTGTTTGAAAAGGAAAAGGGAAGGTTTCAAAGAAGAAGTATCACTGAGCTAGATCTTAAATAAGGGATGAACTTTGCTGGTGAAAGTGCAAGGAACAGACATTGTAAGTAGAATGAATAGCAAGGGTAAAGTTATGGGGACAGAAACCCTCTACATATTGAAAACATGTTTGGGTGGAATATAAAAAGCAAGCAAAGAGGTACTGGGAGATAATGTAGAAATATTATTTTTTAAATTTACCTTAGGGTTTCTTATCTGTAAAATGGGCATGAAATAATAGGCCTGTTTGTGAAACTGTAGAAGTCAATGAATGTGAATTTCTTAGTGCCAAACATGAAAAGCACTTGATAAATGGTAGCAACTGATTCTGCATTAATAATTTTTAATAAATATTCCACAGAACTTGGAAGAAATCATACTCTCTGTAAATATGAAATTGTAATTATTTTACCTCAATTAGATCAGTCTTATACTTTTCAATACTTCCATTTGTTTACTTAGTTGATCGTTTGTGGTCTACAGCAGGAGTTGGCAAATTACAGACAATGGGCAAAACCCCCTGCAGTGGCATGTTTTTTAAATAAAGTATTGTTGAAACACAGTCACAGCTGCTTATTTATATGATGTCTCTGGCAGAGCTGCAGATTTGTGACAGAAACCATGGCTCTCAGGGCCTAAGATATTTAGTATCTGACCCTTTCCAGAAAAAGTTTTCCAACCTTTGGTCTAAAAAGAGGCAAAATTCCATTTCTTGTTACAATTTTTTTTTTCTAAATTTCTTCTAATACTTCCAGCAATTTTCAATACTGATATTTTTGGTTCTACATTTCCTGATGCTTAGGATTCACTGTGATATATTTAATTTGTATCATTTTCAAGTGCCACTATTTGTATAATTTATTTTATGTTTTGCAGTTCTTTAATCTGATATCTATATTAACTCCTGATATCTCTTTGTTTGTATCTCTCAAGTCTTTTTCCTTGTTATGACTGCATCTCTTTCAATATATTTTTAAAATTTAGTGCAAGATGAATTTATCCCATTGGCCTATATATTTTAAATTACTTGTCCTTAATACTATCTTTTTATGTTATATTTTCCTTTGTACCTACATTTTGTTCTGTGGGATGCATGTATTGTGTCTCTGTATGTGTGTATGAGAGAGATGAAAAGGTTGAAGGATAGAAATGAAAAAGAGAGAGAAAGGAGAGAATCCAGCTGCAGATAACAAAATCCACTGTAGATAGTTTAAGCAGAATAGGATTTTCTACCAGGAATGTATTTCAGTGGTTTGTGAAACTGTTGGAAAGGCTGGAAGAGCAGCGTCTGGGCAGAGTTCCTTTCTCCTGGATTTGCACTGCTCAACCATGATTGTGGTTGAGAAGCTGGAGGTCATGGACAGGAACTATTGAAACCAAGAGCTGTGGCCAGGACCCTCAGTTTGTCGCATCAGGAACACTGCCATTCCCATTGTGGCTGATGCTTTTTTCTGGGTCACGATGCTTCCATTGCGACCTCTATCAGGAAATGAATGCTTTGTGCTCCACCTTCCTCTGTCTCATGTTCAAGTTCAAATTGGAGTGAATACATGTGATGGGTTTCCTAAAACCCATCAGGAACCCCAGTGCATGAATGTCTGGGAAATATAGATTTTTAGCTCTCTGTTCTCTGCAATGTAGAGAGGCATTTAAAAATATATAATTGTTGAGCAAGCCAATCTACCATATCCATCACCTCCTATTCTTCCTTGCTTTGAATAGTATGCATAGCTTTGAATAATACGCAAGAGCTTAAATAGTGCACATGCATTTCTGTTTCTTAATTTATCAATATTAATTGGGATCTATTGCCTCTCAAATATGAAATATGAAGTATCCAACCCTATTTTCTCTTAAATATGAAAGATTAAGCAATAAACTCACTTCCATACCCATTTTTTTCATCTTTGTCATACTTTATATAAACCTTTCTCAAGGTTTATAGCATTTACATTCTGTCCTATAACTGTATTTCACCCAGCGACTGGCATTTTTTCTACACTTTTATAGATTTAATTATACTGAAAATCTTTTCTTACTATGGCATTTCCTTTCTTGACATTAATTTGATATATCTCATGCTTGGCTGTATTTCATTAACAGATATGTCTACCTTGCAGCATATTAGTAAAAATTGAAATAATGTGCATAGAACGCCTGGTGCATAGTAGTGCCCAATATGAGGTCATTCCTATTGCTTTTATTTTTTATTAATAAAGAAAAATTAATTGAAAAGACAAACTGAGAATGTAATTAAGATAGTGGTAGAACATAATTCACATCATATGAATAAATTTTGAACCCTGTTTTTTTCCTAAGCATAAGACTGCTTGATTTCAGTCTTTCCTCTGATACTATATTATGACATTAAACTAGATAACTTGTTCAAGGGCACAGAGTCATCAGTTTTCTGAAATATGACCCAAGAAATTTTAAAGAGTCATCTGTGACCTTGGACAAGTTATCTAGTTGAGTCGGCCTCAGTTCAGCAATGTTCATAATCCCTTCAGCCTCTTACCGCTCTATATTGTATTTTGCTGACTCTTGGTGGATTACCTGTAACTATTTTTAGAATCTAAGTTTGCCTTCTTCCAGGTGTTCTGAATGCTCCTTGACATATTTTCTGCACAGTTGATGTGTGTGACAAGGAAAGCCAACTAATTCTAATAATAATCTAAAAAGTCTATCATTGAAAAAGAAATTTATATCATGCTTATCAAAATCCAAGGGTAGTGATCTTTTGCTTATCTACTGATCATGTCAAATAAATGTGTGTAATATGTAAAATGAAAATGTGACTTTATTTGTATTCAAGTCCCAAGTAGAATTTTTGGAAATTCTGGAGCTATTTTAGATATTTATTTGAAAAAAAAAAATCCAAATATCACTGGGGAAAAAACATATAATGACTTCCAATGGGCTGAAAGTCTCATTAAAATGAGGGATATTGTTGAAACAAAAATTAAAAAAAAGAAAAACCTCATGACTTCATGAATGTTTGTGGGTTTTTTTGTTTTCTTTCTTTCTTTTTTTTTTTTTTTGATTGCAGGGTGGTCACAGGCTTCTAAAGCTGTGGTCTAGAACATTCAATTAAAAAATCATAACTGGATATTATGATATTGATTTTCAGAAATATGATCCAAGAAAACTTAAAACTCTTAAGAACTAACACAGCAATGATTTCTCAAAACACTCATATTGTTGAAGTTGGAGATGATAGGAGAACATATCTATGAAAGCACAATATTAACATTTAGTGGGAAGACATTTTTTGAGTCTGTAACATGGTATAGAAATTTCATTAAGAGGCAACTTTGCACTGGCTAGTCTTAACCAAGGTTATCACGGAAAAGTTAATAATTGTGTTTGCATATTCTCACTAAGTCTATGTTTAGTGTCTGGAATTTGTGTTAGTTCAAGTAACTATAAATAAAAAAACTAGGAGCTACCTAGGCCCTTCTGACTTTGGACTTGCAGGCGAAAGAAGTATTAATGGGAGCCCATTTGCAAAATTTGAAAATGAATCCTGAATTTTTTTGCAGAACAGTGAATTTTGTGAATTGTTTTAGCACAAAGACACCACCATATACAATCATAGCAACCAGTTCAGAAAAGTCAGATCCCTAGAAAATAGTTACACCTTAAAAAGCATTGAATTATTAAAAAAAAAAAAGCATCTGAATGATATTGAACTTGGGAGGAAAGCTATTAAGTATTTGTATGTATGTTATCTGTGCAGTGAAAGTCACTCAGTTGTGTCAGACTCTTTACGACCCCATGCACTGTACAGTCCCTGGAATTATCCAGGCCAGAATAATGGAGGAGGCAGCATTCCCTTCTCCAGGGGATCTTCCCAACCCGGGGATCTAACCCACGTCTCCTGCATCACAGGCAAATTCTTTACCAGCTGAGCCACAAGGGAAGCCTTGTATGTATGTGGGTATTGCACAAATTCCTCCATCTTCCAGCTCTGTGACTTTGGGAAAGTGGTTTCATCTCCCTGAGCTATCGAGGTTGTTTAGAGATTTACAGCAGGAAATTCATGGGAAATGATAAAACTCTATACAGACATTACATTATTGCATAATTACATTTTGAAAAGCATGACATCAAGAATTATTTAATCACAGATCAATTAATCAGAGAAGAAATTTTTAAAGCAACATTTAAATCCAATGCAATGCCTTACTATCCAAGCATTAATAATTCTTATCACTGTTTTCTTAACTATAGTTAACTTTTAATTATCTGCAATACAGAGCAATTTATCAACAGTGAAACTTCATCTCCTCTACAGAAGCATGGTGCTAAGATTTGGTTACTGATCAGTGGGATTTTTAATTAAAATACAATATGTGATGCTGGAGGAATCTGCAAGGTGAAACTGGCTTTCTTGTTATTCTTCACCAACCCAGAAAAGGATATTCAAAACATAATTGCAGTTTTATTCCCTATCTCGACACCCTAGAGACTGTGAAAAAAAAAAAAAAAACAACAAAAACAGTGATGCAGAAACTGGAATTGTATCTTGATTATTGAATACTTATTTACTTAACCAGTGAATCCCATTAGCTCTTGTAAACTTTAGGAAGAGTCTCAAGGGAGAGCTTTGCTTTCTCTTCAGATTTCAACACAGGCTCTAGAGCTCCCTTGCTGGATGCCACTCTGAATTTCTGATTCAGTAGATCTGGGCTAGGGACCAAGAATCTGCCTTTCCAATTCATTCCAGATGATGCTGAGGCTGCAGGTCTGGGGACAAGCTGAGAACCGATACTTAGACAAAAGGACACTGAAAAGGGAGGATTCAGACCTGGATTCTTGTGCTCTGGTGATGGATAGCAGTCTAAGCAATATTGTGTAACTTCTGGGCTTCTTGAGGTTAGGAAGCCATTTCTGCTCCTTTTGGACCAACTGATCCTAAGAGAACACTGCCTCCTTGACAGAGGAGGGTGCACAAGGACAAAGCTTACCTTCCCGACCATCTCAGGCTGGTGGACTGTCTCCTAGGGAGATGATTAGTACTCCTGTCGGTGCCTCTAGGCAGGGATTAGCCTGTCGTGAGACACCTGGAAGCTGGTTCCTAAATGACTTCATTTCTCTGTTCTTACCTTTCATGTGATGATTTCTTCCAACGACTTTATTTCTGTTTTCAACTTCTCGAGGGCATATCTCCCAGTTATCCTAATATATTGCTTGTAATTTTTTTTATAAACAGGTAGATTCACACTGTTTATAAGAAAAGACCAACTCTCTTACCTTCCTTGTTGGGTTAATTGAGACAATCAAATAAGAGCTCTATATGAATGCTTATAAACTACCATATAATGGCAGATAACAGATTCAAAAAAGTATTTATAAGCTATTTATGCGGTTGAACAAAAGCCAGATGGGTATGACTTACATCATGGAGTTAATCTATACCAACAAAAAGAAGAGAGAAAACAGGCAAGCCCAAGGGTTGTAGCTAAGAGTTGTAGCTAAGAACCCTAACACCAAGCTATCTAGAGAGGGTTGTATCGCATTTTGGTGGACATGTTTTATAACTCCTTGGTGAATACAAGATTGAAAGGGGGATGATTGATTTTGAATAGATGTGCCTGGACCTCCTGGTAATCCAAGAGGCAATTTTATTTCAGTAAATCTGGTTTTGGTTTAAATAGTTCTTATTCATATAAACAAGATTCTGCTGACCGCATTTTGTATGTCATGATGTGAGCTCCCCTGCTCACACTTTCAGTAGTGGTTAATAATTCCAGTGTGCACACGGATGATGATTGGTCTGTAAGCTGGAGTTGGCTCCTCACCCTTTTCTTTTCTCCCCCACATTTCAGTTCCTCTCTTGCCAATCAAAATTTCAGCAGAAAGGATGCTCTTAGCCAGAATCAAGTTACTATAATGGAGACAAAGTAAAAACGGCCAGAGAAATGAAAAGATTGAGAAGTGAAACAATAGTCTCCCCCCAAACCCAATAGTCTCTCTCAGAGAGGAAGTCATCCCATTCTGTCACAGTTCTAGTTTCATAGGGTTGGGTTAGGATGGGGATGCTTCAGTTAGGGAAATACAGAAATGTTAAAGCTAACCCTTGTGAAAGGAGCATATCCTGGTGATTTTTATATGAGACCATTGAGGCGCACTCTCTCTTTTCTCTCATCTTGTTGAGGTGCTACAAATGGGCTGGCTGTGATTTGTAATTTTAAAAATATTCTTATTCCTGAAGAACAAAGGGATCAAGATTGTTAAGGCAAGTTTGTGTGCCCATCACACAGTGAGGTCAAACAAACTGAAATGACAGAGTTTGGAGCAGAGAAAGTTTTATTGCAAGGTTATGTAAGGAACCAAGCTCCCAGAAGGGTTTTGGCAAAGAACTTTAAAAAGTGTGATGAGGAAGGGGTCTCAGGGTCTGTGATCAGTGAGTGCACAATCCTCTGATTGGCTGATGGTGAGCTAGCAAGGTGATGTAACGGGGGTTAACATTATCTGTCCAGGAGTCCTGAAGCTATGTGTTCATGGTCCTCAAGTAGTTAACATCTTTCTTTTGTTGCAGAAGGGGAGGTTTTACATCTGCAAAACAACTCAGGAAATGCGAGTTGTTAAATTATCTAGGTACTTCAGAGAGGAGCTAAAGCAGAGGATAAGGAGGAAGGCCTCTGCCAATGCCCAGCCCACCCCCAGGCCCCATGGGGTCTTGTTCCAGGATATCCTGAGATGAATTTTGGACTAATATTTAAGGGAAAGGAGAATGGGTTTCAGGACATAATTAGTCTTATCCGAGTCTTACCTGGTAGCTCAATTGGTAAAGGATCCGCCTGCGATGTAGGAGACCCTAGTTTGATTCCTGGGTCGGAAAGATCCCCTGAAGAAGGGAAAGGCTATGCACTCCAGTACTCTGGCCTGGAAAACTCCATGGATTGTATAGTCCATGGGGTCTCAAAGAGTCTGACAAGACGGAACGACATTCAAGAAACATCGTCTTACCCAGACTAGTTCACTAAGGGAGAAAAGCTAAAAGGGATTCCGCGGGGAAGAATTCCTGTATTTTGCTGGGGTGAGTCCTCTGTTGTATTGTTCAGAAATTTAAGAAAAATGTCAGATTTATAGATGCATTTGTAGAATTCCTGGTATTTGTGTGTGTGTGTGTGTGTGTGTGTGTGTGTGTGTGTGAGTTGCTTAGTTGTGTCCAACTCTTTGCAACCCTGTAGACTGTAGCCCACTAGGCTCCTCTGTCCATGGGATTCTCCAGGCAAGAACACTGGAGTGGGTTGCCATTTCCTTCTCCAAAAGTAACTATAGAAGGAAAGAAAGTGAAGTCATTCAGTCGCGTCTGACTCTTTGCGACCCCATGGACTGTAGCCTACCAGGCTCCTCCATCCATGGAATTTTCTAGGCAGGAGTACTGGAGTGGGTTGCCATTTCCTTCTCCAGGTATTTGCTTTAAAGTACCCTAATGGAATTAAAAGATGCTTACTCCTTGGAAGGAAAGTTATGACCAACCTAGATAGCATGTTAAAAAGCAGAGACATTACTTTGTCAGCAAAGGTCCATCTAGTCAAGGCTATGGTTTTTCCAGTGGTCATGTATGGATGTGAGAGTTGGACTGTGAAGAAAGCTGAGCACCGAAGAATTGATGTTTTTGAACTGTGGTGTTGGAGAAGACTCTTGAGAGTCCCTTGGACTGCAAGGAGATCCAACCAGTCCATCCTAAAGGAGATCAGTTCTGGGTGTTCATTGGAAGGATTGATGCTAAAGCTGAAACTCCAATACTTTGGCCACCTAAGTGAAGGGTTGACTCACTGGAAAAGACCCTGATACTGGGAGGGATTGGGGCAGGAGGAGAAGGGGATAACAGAGGATGAGGTGATTGGATGGCATCATTGACTCAATGGACATGAGTTTGAGTGAACTCTGGGAGTTGGTGATGGACAGGGAAGCCTGGCGTGCTGCAGTCCATGGGGTCACAAAGAGTCGGACACGACTGAGTGATTGAACTGAACTGAACTGAACCTTAATTGAGGGGGGTAGGAAATGTGTGTGTGAATATTATCTGTGAGGCAGCAGTGGCATGAAGCGATATCTTCATTCCCTGCCCAGGAGTTGAACCTGGGCAGCCTGGAAGAAAACCAGGAATCCTAGTCACAAGACCAGCAAGGGCTAGAGGCTAGAAGTTATTATTTCCCTGAATCTTTGCCCCCAGTGAAAAATGCATTTCTCACAGAGATAAAAACTATAAAAAGCAGGTACAGTGTTTACTACTTAGAGACATAGCACAACACTGGGAAGCGATTCATTCGGTTAAGATAGAAGCAAACCAGAGATGCACACCGGGAGAGAACGGGTGTGGGTGTCTCCCATAGTGAGGAGGAGAGCAATAAAGAGGAGGTTAAGTCATTTATATAGGGCAGTTCTTCCAGTTTTGTTTACCTTTAGCCGATTGTCTGCTTTCTTTCTCCACACCTGACCTTACCCTTGGACCCTGCCTGACATGCATATGCAACTTTTTTCCAAGATGGATTCCAGCCCAGAGGCCTATGGGATCATATATTAGCATCACATATTATGGGGTGACCGCTCCTTTTCGACCCCAAGGAGCTTTTCTGCACATGTGCAATGTCTCCCTTGCCCCAAGAATGGGAAATATGTGACCGCCTGATCCATTACTCAGACACGGTTTAGCCCATCTCTGGTTATCTTAAAGTGCCCACAGGAGACAAATCCTGGCTATTTACCCTGTTTTGGTTATTACTTCCATTGTAGAGAGCAAAAAGGAGGCTGGTTGTGATGTAGGGGATAGATGGGCTCCAGGCTAGACATTTACAACTGGCCTCCTCTTTATATTTCATGAGGCATGAAAAAGTGGGCTTCAGGCTAGATAACTATGAGTTAGGCATTTACAATCAGCCTCCTGTTTGCCCTCTGAAATGGCAGTAACAACAGAAACAGAGTCAGGGTTTGTCTCTCATAAACATCTTAAGGTAGTAATCATGTCAAGGACAAAGAGGGGCAAAAGCTTGTTTGAATAAAGGATTAAGGGATCTTCACTCCCCCCTCTTTTGGGACAAGGGAGACACTACACATGTGCAGAAAGGCTTCTTGTGGGTCAAAGTCAGGGGATACCTCCAGGCCATAATGAGTCTTGCTCCCCTTAGAAGCCTTCACTTAGAGATCCATCTTAGCTGAGGGGTACCATGCACCCCAAGGGAGGGTCTCAGGGTAGGTCAGGTGTGGAAAAAGAAACCAGATACTTGACCTGAAGAAAGACAAAGACCCAGAAGAGCTGCCCTATGTAAATGACTTTACCTCCTCTTTACTGCTCTCCGCCTCACTGCTGGGGGACACCCACACCCTCTCTCTGTGGGTGTGCATCTCTGCCTTGCCTCTGTCTTAACTAAACAAACTGTTTCTCTGTGTGCTCTCCCACCTGTTGCTGTGCTCTGTCTCTAATAAATGTTGTACCTGCATTTACAGTTTCTGCCTCCATGACAAATGAATTATTCACTGGAGACAAAGATCCAGAGAAAAATAGCTTCTAGCCTCTATCCCTTGCTGGTCTTGTGGCTAGGATTCCAGGTTCTCACCCAGGCTACCCAGGTTCAATTCCTGGGCAAGGAAGAAGATCTTGCTTCATGCCACCCCTCACTGCTGCCTCCATAGTGATCAGTTATAAATATTTAAACTGGAGCCCACCTATCCCATTTCAGGGGATGAAACAGGAGGCTAGCTGTAAGTTTCCACCATGAAGCCTGTCTTTTTCTCACCCCAGGAAATGTAAACAGGAGGCCAATTATAAGTCCCTAGCCTGGGGCCCATCTATCCCCTGCTTCAAATATACCTAAAACAAGTTTTACATGTACTTTTTTTCTGGTAAATTGGGGAAGAGGTTCATTTTACTCTACTTTTAAATTCTATGTCCAAACTTCAATAATAATAATAATATGCCTAATAATGAAAAGAGATAAAATTGTTAAGTGATTTGGTGATCTATAGATTCAATGGAAGAAAATAAAACCCACTAGTTAGCATGGTATGTATTTCACTCAAGTAGGTTTTAAAAGCATTTATTTTATCAATATTTCAAAGCATTGTATTAACTCACTATTCTTTCATATTGTAATGTTGTCAGTTTTATGATGCCAACAACGGATTCTCTATTATGGAAATAGCTAGCAGTTTGTAGTATTTGATCCTAACTTCTTGGTGATTACCATGGTTTTAAGTCATTATGGCACTGAAGTTTTAAGTACAGGCTATCAGATGTGAAAATTACATCTAAAACCACAGTTTGTCATTTAGATATTTTTGAATATTTTGTTATTGGACAAAATAAATATCAATCTGTTTCTATCAGAGTTTTTAGAATCCAGGATAGGCAGGAAATGTGAAGAAACAACTATAGAATATTCTAGTAGAAATGACTATAAACTGCTTGTTGGATCTGCAAAGACAAGTGAAGAACTGACAATTAAACATATAATTTGAGAAATTGGGCTTTTAATATAAATTACTTTGATTGGATCTTTATGTTAACTGAATTCCATGAATAAAAACTCATTTTCTTTTACCTTTGTGAATGCTGTCTTCCTTAATTTCATGAGATAGAGATCAAGTGAGGCTTTTCTAGCACTAAGCTTCAGCTTAAAATAAGCACTAATTTCAAGTGAAAGTGTGGAGTAATTTGGGAACATTTTTTCTCCTGCTTTATTTGTGTGCAGACTGATTACAAAACGACAAAAGCAGTCAGGTGGCTTAACTGGATGCAATAGTGCTCACTGGGGCAAAACTGGGAGTCTGTTCATGTTTGTAATGCATTTTCATATTTTGCACAATATCTAGACATCTTCCTGAAGTGGGTTCCTCATAATTCTTCTGCAGGGTTCTTAGTTTGAAAGCTTGTCCTACATATTAGTGTTATCTGGACAAACATGCATATCTCATTCTTGGCATCCACCAGAATTTAGGAAACAAAGAAATCAGATGCAAGAGTATAACCTGATCCTGCTTATGTATCAGATCTCATTCTGTTCTCCTTTGCATCAAAAGTTCTCTCACTTTGGGATCTTTGCATTGGTAACTCTCAGTCACATATTTGATTGCTAAGGATCAGTTCTAAGGGCTTCCCAGGTGGTGCTAGTGGTGAAGAACTCACCTGCCAATGCAGGAGACATAAGAGATGCTGGTTTGATCCCTTGATCAGGAAGATCCCCTGAAGGAAGGCATGGCATCCCTTGCCAGTATTCTTGCCTGGAGAATCCCATGGACAGAGGAGCCTGGCGGGCTGTGGTCCATAGGGTAGCAGAATCGGACATGATTGAAATAAATTAACATGCACACACGCATGCACAATCAGTTCTAAGCTAAATACTGTCCTTTCAGAGAGGTCTTTTGAGGCCATTCAATCTAAAGTGCCCCTTTGCTGAGCATTTCTCCAAAGAATTAACTTGTGTCATTTACTTCATTGCATTTTTCACTATTGGCAATTGTCTCATTCAATTATTTCTACATTTATCTTCTCCCTCCCTTCACTAGAAGGTAATCTTCCTGAAGATATATTTCATTTTTCTAGCACAATGGCTAGAACACCATCTGGCATATGATTGGTGCCCCAAAAGATATTGTTAAATGAATAAATGACTCATTAACCAAATGGATGAATGAATGACATTTATGTATGGCTTTTCTTTCCAAATCATGGAGTCAAATATTTAGAAGGAATTGGTCATCAACATAAAATCACCACCTTCATTAGGATGACTTACTAAATAAGGCCCTATATTAAATAAATTAGTAAAACAAGAGCAAAGTTGTGCAACATATCACTTATGGTTGAATCATCTATTAAATAGCAAAACTCCAGTGCCTGGTTACACAGAGTATTTAGAATTTCATATGGCAGCTTTGAATCTAAACTACTGAGCATACGATTCTTCATTTGTCCCAGAGATCAATCTAGCAAGGTGAAGTACTGGCAGAGGACCGGCATTAGAACGAGCCACAGTAAATTTGGCTTCCCAGGTGGCACTAGTGGTAAAGAATCTGCCTGCCAATGCAGGAGACATAAGGATGCAGGTTCTATCCCTGGGTCGTGAAGATCCCCTGGAGGAGGGCATGGCAACCTAATCCAGTATTTTTGCCTGGAGAATTCCATGGATAGAGGAGCCTGGAGGTCTCCAGTCCATAGGGTCAAAAAGAATCTGAAAGGACTAGCAATGTAATACCCATGCATGCGCAGTAAATTTGGAAAGATATTAGTAGCATTCTCAAACTTAAATGGTGACTCTGAATCTCACCAGATTTAGCAGATTCAAAAGGTGAGATTGCCCTTGATGAAGGAGAAGGTTAAAGAATCCTAGGGAAAACCAGAAGTTGCCCTCATGGGCTCTACTCTAATTCATATTATTTCAGGTGAGCTTGCTTTAAGATAGACTGTTTTCTCTTGATAGGGAACTCTATCAGGTACTTCAGAAATCTCTATCCCTGGATATCCATGACACACCATTTCACTGACAAAGTTGCACACAGCTCCTTCAGCCAGGCTCTCCAACTGTGCCCCAAGCATCTATCACTTTTCCTCTAGATTTAGTCCCAGACAAAAATTCTCTTGTTAGTGGCTCTGTCCTTATAGTTTATCTGACAGTGTTACTCCTGTCAGGAATGCTCTACTTATTATGTCCACTATTTGTCCTCCATATGTCAATTCAAGCATCTATTATTTCATGAGTATTTGTTGATGTGGCTACCTAGAAAAAAAAAGGAAAAAACTTTCCAAGTGGTGGAACGTTTACTAAATCTGGAGAAAGAGCAAATGAAACCTAGAAACTATTATACAGAGTAAAGTAAATCAGAAGGAGAAAAACAAATATTGTATATTAACATATATATATATATGGAATCTAGAAAAATGGTACTGGTGAACCTACTTAAGGGAAGGGATGGAGATCCAGATATAGGGAATGGACTTGTAGACCCAGTAGGGGAAGGACAGGGTGGGAGGAATGGAAAAAGTAGCATCAACATGCATATACTTTCATGTGTAAAGTGAATAGTTATAACACAGGTAGCCCAGTCTGGTGCTCTCTGATGATCTATAGAAACGGGGTGGAGGAGGGGAGAGAGGGGAGAGAGGGAGGAAACTTATGTGTAATTATGGCCGACTTACCTTGTTGCACAAAAGAAACTAACACAACATTGTAAAAATTAGAAAACAAAAATGAAATATTTAGGAACCAAAATATGTAGAAATCTGGGAACCTATTACATACAGGGGGAAAGGTTGAATCTTCTTTTTCTTGTCTGTTAAGATGTTGTCATGTTGTGATCCCATGGACTGGAGCACACCAGGCTTCCTAGTCCCTCACTATCTCCCCGGAGTTTGCTCAAATGCGGGTCCTTTGAGTCAGTGATGCTGTCTGTCCATCTCAGCCTCTTTTAATATATCTGTTAAATTTAAGCTAGAATTCCGTATAGCTTTTGAGTGTTGGGAGTGATATTGCTAACAAAATCGGAAGAGAGGAAGCGCAAAGAGTAGAACTGTTGCTATTAATGAGGATACAGGTAATGGCATGTCTATTTTTAAAAGTGTCATTTACTAGGGTATAATTTACATACAATAAAGTTTCCACATATTAAGAAAAAAGAGCAAATGAGCTCTCCGGTGCCTCTTCTTATAAAGACAGTAAATCCTATTGGATCAGGGCTCTTTTAACCTCATTTAACTTTAATTCCTTCCATAAAAGCCCATCTCCAAGTATTACACTTCAGGGTAGAGCTTCAAAGTAAAAAAAAAAGTGGGGATGGGGGAAACATGGCATTCAGTCCATGATAGGCATGGTATATTATTGGTAGCATTGGAACTGCTCACTGATATTTTATTTGGAATTTTTGCAACACTTATAAGTAATATTAGTCTGTAATTTCTTTGTTGTCCACTATCTTGATCAGGCTATATGTCAATATTATTTTTGCTTAACAAAATGAATTTACAATATTCTCCATCATTTATGAGCTAGAAAAAAAGAAAATGTTAGCAACTCAGTATGTGTAACTCTTTGTAACCCCATGGACCGCAGCCTGCCAGGCTCCTCTGTCCATGGAATTCTCCAGGCAAGAATACTGGAGTAGGTTGGTATTCACTTCTCCAGGGGATCTTCCTGACCCAGGGACTGAACCTGGGTCTCTTGCATTGCAGGCAGATTCTTTACCATCTGAGCCACCAGAGATGCCCTTGCTAACTGGTCTCTTAACATTTGATAGAACTATTTAGTGAAAACAGTTGTCCCAACTGTTTTTCTGAAGCAGTTCCATTACAACTTTATTGCTTCTATGAAAATGTATGTATTTAATCCTCCCAGCCTTATCAGGGTTAATTTTGGTAAAGTAAATTTCTCTCTAAAAATATCTCTTTCTTGTATAGATATGTGCTTGAATTCCCCAGTAAACAGGTTACTGGTGGCTTATCTAGATTTAGTCTAATTTTGAAAAATAGAGACTAGATTTTGACTAATTCTAGAAAAATAAAGATACCTGATTTTTTTCTTATATTCAGAAATCAGGAAATATATGCATCATAATGCTTTTTCATTGGAATAATCACTGTTTCTATTTATTTGCATCTTATTTATCATTTTTCTACTTTTTTAGCGCTGTTCCTTTACTATTATCCTGCCAGGAGGTTGTTGACAGACTCCTGAAGGTCAGGAATTTGTTCTCTCCACACTATATACTCCTATTATCTATAATACAGTGCAATACAGTAGATGTTTAATAAATATACATTGTTATGAAAAGCATCATGGACCCTAATACATGTGTGACATTTCATAATAATCTTCTAGTAACATATTATAATGCAGTGCCCATATAAAACTTTTAATAGAATTGTAGCTATCTCATTTTGCTACACTCTGCAAATGACTCTAAATAATATATTTAGAGAGTAGCAATTGTCAAGAAGTATGAATAAAAAATGATAATTTGACATTTACAAGAGTGAAAGTTTTGCACCATTAACCACAAGCAGAGAAATACGTGACAATGAAAAAATATCTGTCAAAGGAAATATTTATGAAATTGTTGGAGTTCAAGGGCAAATACATTTAACAGGTGAGAGAAGTTTTCTGTTTTTTTGCACATCCGTGTCAAAGACTGACTGTCATCTATTTTCCTTCAGCAAGTGAGTGGCAATTTGGCTATTACTTGGGTTGGAATGCAGGGATCCATTAAAGCTTTCAAAATATCATTAATGGCAAGATCAGACATTTTTATGGAGGTAATCATTTCTTCAGATGGATCTTGTTAGCACATTTTCACACTCTATATTAGCATCATTACTGAACATGAAAACAAGGTAGATGCGTCACCTTTAGGGTATCAAGTCAACACCAGCACAGCATTTTTACGAGTCACTGATCTGCTGTCAGCACTGAGCAGTCTAACAGTGGGAAAGTGACCTTGAGATACACTTCACATTTCTCTGTAATGTTTCATTCATTATAGGCTCCGTAAAGTCTAAGATATACAATGGAAACACCTTCAGTTGAAAACATCACAAATAATTTGACATACTATGGCTTAAGAGCAAAAAATTCATTGGAAAATAATGAAGCATTTATTTCAGCAGAAAGGAAGAAGTTAGTCGCACTCTGTTAATTTATGTTTGGTCTATATTCATGGTTTTCTTACTGGCTGTATTTAAATAGTAACCAGACAATTGAAATTAGTATGCTATTAAACTTTTAGACACATTTGCACAAGAAAATGAAATTTGCAAGGTAAGATTTAGAGTAACCGAGTCTGACCGTACCAAAAGTAACAAATTACATTGAGCAAGCTCTTTAGAAATGTTTCTTTTAACATATGAGATCCTCTGCAATGAATTATTTACACCCTTTGTGCCAAGAAAAGGAAAGCTTTCTGGGTCAGCATTAATTGTTTTGTATAGCTGTATAGATGTATGTATGACAGTAATCAGGAGACATGAATGTGTGTTATAGTTTAGATATACACACAAAAATACTTTAATAACTTGCATTTCGCTTGGACAGCTCAAATTTCTTTTTTTCTTTTTCTTTCTATGTGGCATGCTTGTGTGCTGACTGTAGCCTGCCAGGCTCCTCTATCCATGGGGTTCTCCAGACAAGAATACTATAATGGGTTGCCATTTCCTCCTCCAGGGGATCTTTCTGACTCTGGGACTGACCCTCGTCTCTTATGTCTGTTACATTGGCAGGTGGATTCTTTTGCCACCTGCACCACCTGGGAAGCCCAAGACATACACACAAAAATACTTTAATAGTTTACATTTCACATGGGCAGCATAGATACAAAAACAAAGTTATCTAGATAATTCATACATAAATTCACTAGGTATTTCAAGACTGTCATCTAGCTGCCTGTGTACTGTGGAAGACAGTCGAGAGGAAAAATATACTTCTACTTCGGTCTGAAATATTTTATAATCAAGGAAAAATGTTAGAGATCTGTTTTTCTAGAATTTATTTTTTATATTTACAATTCTTTTTTTATTGGGGTTGACTTTGTTTTGTATTTGTGGGCTCAGCCAGAGGCTAATCGCAATCAGGTAGTAACTAAGGATTATTAGACCATGTCTGTAGTGCACTGACTTTATTGAGCTGAAATGTTCCATTGAGTCTTATATCGAGGAGTATTCAGGTGATGTTTTTTGATTCTTTTTCCTTTATATAATATGCTTCATACGATTCCTTGCATACATTTTTTTTGTTGATTTTTACAAACAGCTTATTGACCCAAACACACAGGTGTATTGGAACCTTTATGCATTGCTATTTTTAGGAGCCAAGTAGTGAAAACATTTCTGGTGAGATAGTGTTGGTATTATAGCAGTGAAATCTTGGCAATTCGTCATAACTAAAATTGAATTCATCTCTTTACCCATCCCCCCACCATAGAATCTCATTTACTCCTATCTCAATTCATGAGTTCACTGATTACCTGGTCTCTCAAATTGGAAATCCTGTTGTTATTCTCGACAGCTCTTCCTCAAATTTTATTCTCTCCCAATTCTGTCAATTCCCCCTACGGGGTAACTCCCAAACCACTCAGCTCTGTTCTTTCCTCAATTTTAAAGATATATCCACCTCCAGGTTTCATGTGTGATTTTTGGGCCTTCATTTTTATGCCATGAAAGAGTATCTTCATGCAAGTGTGGAAAGAGGTCATTAGCATGGGGACAGAATTAACTGCTTTAATTAAGTAAAATGAAATATTTTACTAAAAATACACCTCAAAATGGATCCTTGCACATCACTGGCTTTTGGCAGCGTGGTTGAGAAATAAAAATGTTCTAAAATATTCCCCACTCTGTTTCCAGTTATTGAAAACTATTTTGATTATGTCAGTCTTTTTCACACACACTTTACAGTTCTGCATTGCATGAGGATAATGTCCAAACTCCTTGACAACTTATACGAAACTTATTCACATAATTCTTTGCACATTGAAGGATATCTATCTATCTACATACCTATATATCTATCTGTCTATCTATCCCTGTGAATAAATAAATATGTATGAAATATATCATTTAGGGCCCTGGTGGCTCAGATGGTAAATAATCTGCCTGCAATGCAGGAGATCCGGTTTGATCTCTGGGTCAGGAAGATCCCCTGGAGAAGGGAATGGCAACCACTCCAGTATTCTTGCCTGGAGAATTCCACGGACAGAGGAGCCTGGAGGGCTACAGCCAATGGGGTCACAGAGTCGGACACAACTGAGTGACTAACACTTTCGCTTTCACTTTCTTTTATATATCATATATTTACATATTTGGCATATGTAGATATATACACAGTTGCATGCATTCATACATTGTAGGGTATACAGGTATGTATAGTGGAGTATCAATGTATTGCATTTAGTTTTATTGAATATGAACTAGACAAGTATGAGAGATCGGCATGAAACTGATTGTTGTCCATTTTAGTTAAATCAGCATATCCCAGAGAGAGAAGTCAAAATTATACCACATCCATGTTGACTTTGCTTCAGTTGCATTGTGGGAAGAGGTCTATCCACAGAGTAATTTGTGAAACATTTTACTTTCAATCGATTACAGTTCTTTTTTTTTTTTACTTTATAAATCTAATTTTATATTTTATTAATTTCAATAAAATGAGAAAAAAAGGTGGAGGTGTAAACAAAAAATAAGGGAGTCAAGGTGAAAACTGGAGCAGAGAGAGATGAAGGAGACATTGTAGAAATACTATCATTGCAATCCAAGGCTGTTGGCTATAGACTAAACTTGTTATTCTGTTTTATTTTCTTTCTGAATTCTCTTTCCTGCCAAGTACTTTTCTCAATTGTAATAAAATATTTCTTTTTAATAATTTAATATATTAATATAATAGCTAATAATTTAAATTAAGATTTAACTAATTTAATAATTTAACATATTAAAATTTAAAGGTAAAACCCAGCTAAAGTTAATTCAACAATATAAAGATAATTTATTTGACATTTATTGTCTTTTTGCTTAGATATTCTTATTTATTTTTATTGAAGTATAGTTGATGCACAGTAATAGTATATAAGGCTACAGGTGTACAGTATAGTGATTCACAGTTTTTAAAGGTTAAACTCTATTAATAGCTACATTGTAAAATCTTGGCTATATTCCCTATGTTGTATAAAGTATCCTTGCAGCTTATTTTGTGCCTAACAGTTTGCACCTCTTAATCCTCCTCCACTTGATTGCCCCTTCCTGCTTCCCTCTCTCCACTGGTAACTACTAATTTGTTCTCTATATCCATGAGTCTGCTTCTTTTTGTTTCATTTACTAATTTGTTGCATTTTTAAGATTCTACATATAAGTGATATCATACAGTATTTGTCTTTATTTGTCTAACATTTCACTTAGCATAATGCCCTCTAATTCCATGTATGTTGCTGCAAGTGGCAAAATTTCATTTTTTATGATTGTGTAGTATTCCATTCTGTGTATGTGTGTGTGCATGCATGTGCATAACCATATCTTCTTTATCCATTCATTTGTTGATGAACACTTAGTTGCTCCTATATTATCAATTCAGTTCAGTTGCTCAGTCGTGTCCCACTCTTTGTGACCCCATGGACGGTAGCATGCCAGACTTCCCTGTCCATCACCAACTCCCGGAGCTTACTCAAACTCATTTCCATCGAGTTAGTGATGCCATTTAACCATCTCATCCTCTGCCATCCCCTTCTTCTGCTTTCAATCTTTCCCAGCATTAGGGTCTTTTCTAATGAGTCAGCTCTTCAAATCAGGTGGCCAAAGTATTGGAGTTTCAGCTTCATCATCAATCCTTCCAATGAATATTCAAAGTTGATTTCCTTAGGATTAACTGGTTTGATCTCCTTGCAGTCCAAAGGACTCTCAAGAGTCTTCTCCAAAAACACAGTTCAAAAGCATCAGTTCTTCGGTGCTGAACCTTCTGCATGGTCCAACTCTTACATTCATAATGACTTGCAAAAAACCATAGCTTTGACTAAACAGACTTTTGCCAGCAAAGTAATGTCTCTGTTTTTTAATATGCTGTATAGGTTTGTGATAGCTTTTCTTCCAATGAGGTAATATCTTTTAATTTCATGACTGCAGTTACCATCTACAGTGATTTTGGAGCCCAAGAAAATAAAGTCTGTCACCGTTTCCCCATCTATTTGCCATGAACTGATGGGACCAGACGCCATGATCTTAGTTTTTTGAATGTTGAGTTTTAAGCCAGCCTTTTCACTTTCCTCTTTCACTTTCATCAAGAGGCTCTTTAGTTCCTCTTGGCTTTCTGTCATAAGGGTGGTGTCAGCTGCGTATCTGAGGTTATTGATATTTCTCCCAGCAATCCTGATTCCAGGTTGTGCTTTATGTAGCCTGGTATTTGAATGATGTACACTGTATATAAGTTAATTAAGCAGAATGACAATATACAGCCTTGACATAATCCTTTCCCAATTTGGAACCAGTACTTATTTCCATGTCCAGTTGTAACTGTTGTTTCTTGACCTTTACATGAAAGTTTCTCAAGACACAGGTAAGGTGTTTTGGTATTCCCATCTTTTTAAGAATTTTACAAAATTTTCCCATCTCTTTAAGAATTTCCCACGGTTTGTTGTGAGCCACACAGTAAAAGGCTTTAGTGTAGTCAATGAAGCAGAAGTAGCTATTTTTCTGGAATTTTCTTGCTTTTTTCTATGATCCAATAGATGGTGCCAGTTTGATGTCTGGTTCTTCTGCCTTTCCTAAATACAGCTTGAACATCTTGAAGTTCTTGGTTCACATACTGTTGAAGCCTAGCTTGGAGAATTTTGAGCATTACTTTGCTAGTGTGTGAGAAGAGTGTAATTGTGCCGTAGTTTGAACACTCTTTGGCATTGCCTTTCTTTGGGATTGGAATGGAAACTGCCCTTTTCCAGTCCTGTGGCCACTGCTGAATTTTCCAAATTTGCTGACATATTGAGTGCAACATTTCACAGCATCATCTTTTAGGATTTGAAATAGTTCAACTGAAATTCCATCACCACCACTAGCTTTGTTCATAGTGAGGCTTCTTTAGTCCCTCTTTAGTTCACATTCCAGAATGTCTGGCTCTAGGTGAGTGATCACACCATCGTGGCTATCTGTGTCATTAAGATCACTTTTGTATAGTTTTTTCTGTAATATTCTTGCCACCTCTTCTTATCTTCTTTTTCTGTTAGGTCCATATCATTTCTGTCCTTTATTGTGCCCATTTGTGCATAAAATATTCCCTTGGTATATCTAATTTTCTTGAAGAGTTCTCTAGTCATTCCCATTTTATTGTTTTCCTTTATTTCTTTACATTGACCACTTAGGGAGGTTTTCTTGGGGATGATCTTGATCACTGCCTCCTGTACAATGTCATGAAGCTCTTTCCATAGTTCTTCAGGCACTTTGTCTATCAGATTTAATCCCTTGAATCTATTTGTCATTTCCAATGTATACTCATAAGGGATTTGATTTAGGTCATACCTGAATGGTCTAGTGGTTTTCCCTAGTTTCTTCAATTTAAGTCTGAATTTTGCAGTACGAAGTTCATGATCTGACCCACAGTCAGCTCCTGGTCTTATTTTTGCTGACTGTATAGAGTTTTTTCATCTTTGGCTGCAAAGAAAATAATCAATCTGATTTCTGTATTGACCATCTGGTGATGTCCATGTATAGAGTCTTTTCTTGTGTTGTTGGAAGAGGGTGTTCGCTATGATATTAACGCCTTATTGATCATAGCATTTGCAAATATTTTCTTCCAGTCCCTTGGTTGTCTTTCCATTTTGCTTATGGTTTCCTTTACTATGTGAAAGTTTTTAAGTTTAATTAGGTCCAATTTGTTTATATTTACTTTCATTTCCTTTGTTTTAGGAGACAGAGCAAAAATAAATCACTGCAATTTCAGATATTTATTATTTACAAAGCAGTGTTCTAAGAGTTAACAATTATAATTCCAACAAATCATGCAATAGTTTTAAAAGTATATACATGAACATCTCTGTGAAAAACAGGGAGACAGTGATTCATCCCCCTCCTGTTCTCTGAGTTTTAGGGAATTGACCCTTAGCCACTCAGGGGTCAACTTATAAATCTGGAAGATTAATTTACCTGCTTTCTCCTATTTTCTACTTCAAAAACAGTCACCAAATCCTGTGAACCCTAGTTCCTATCATTCACCTGTGCTGTTACCTGGCATCCTCTATCCACCTAGCTACCTACCCCTCATATTCATACATGAATAAATTTTTATTCCTTCTTTCTTTATTTAACCCATCATCATATATCATTGACTTTATCACCAAAACAATAAATCTAAATGTATCTTACCATTATTGTAACTATTAACTCTAAAAAACACCAGAGTAGATGTCTTAAAAAGCATATTGAATCATGTCCACTTTGGGTTTGAATGCAAACTTTTCGCCATTACCTGCAAGAATCTGCACGATCTTACCTCTTCTGTTACTCATCTAATTAGCACGTATATTGTGAGGACTCATGGTATGCCAAATTAGACACTGGATATACAAGAGTATTTAGAAATAAGTATTTTAAATTACAAACAAGTAATTACGTTGTGATACTTTTTATGAATGTCATGAAAAAAAGTAAGTTTAATTCTAAGCCATAATATGGAGAGGGAACACCCATTTGAGATAGGGTATCAGCTGGTGGGGGATCACACAAGGTGAGAAGTTATAAAAATGAGATGGAGCCAATCACAGGATGGGTGAGGACAAAGTGTTCCAAACAAAAGGAACTAAATGTGCAAAATTCCTAACATGAGGATCAAAAAGAGGGCCTGAGGTCCGGATCAAAGTGATATAATGGGAGAATTTCAAAGAAAGTGATACAGATGTAGGTAAGAGATTGTATTCATTTTCTATTTTGCTGACAAAGGTCTGTACAGTCAAAGCTATGATTTTTCCAGTAGTCAAGTAGGGATATGAGAGTTGGGACTATAAAAAAGGCTGAGTGCCAAGAATTAATACAATTGAATTGTGGTACTGGAGAAGACTCTTGCGAGTCGCTTGGACAGCAAGGAGATCAAACTAGTCAATCCTAAAGGAGATTAAACCTGAATAGTCATTGGAAGGACTGATGCTGAAGCTCCAAAACTTGGCCACCTGATGAAATGAGCCAACTCATTGGGAAAGACCCTGATGCTGGGAAAGACTGAAGGCAAAAGGATAAGGGGGCTATAGAGAAAGATGGTTAGATAGCATCACTGATTCAATGGATATGAGTTTGAGCAAACTCTGGGAGATAGTGAAGGACAGGGAGGCTTGGCATGTTGTAGTCCATGGGGTCACAAAGAATTGGACATGACTGAGAGACTGAACAACAAGAACAACAAAAATTTCTGTAAAACAAATTATCATAAACTTAGTGGCTTAAAACAATGTACATTTATTTTTTAATATAAATTTATTTATTTTAATTGGGGGTTAATTACTTTACAATATTGTATTGGTTTTGCCATACATCAACATGAATCTGCCACAGGTATACACGTGTTCCCCATCCTGAACCCCTCTCCCCCCTCCCTCCCCATACCATCCCTCTGGGTCATCCCAGGGCACCAGCCCCAAGCATCCAGTATCATGCATCAAACCTGGACTAGTGATTAGTTTCATATATGATATTATACATGTTTCAATGCCATTCTCCCAAATCATCCCACCCTTTCCCTCTCCCACAGAGTCCAAAAGCCTGTTCTATACATCTGTGTCTCTTTTGCTGTCTCACATACAGGGTTATCATTACCATCTTTCTAAATTCCATATATATGCGTTAGTATACTGTATTGGTGTTTTTCTTTCTGGCTTACTTCACTCTGTATAATAGGCTCCAGTTTCATCCACCTCATTAAAACTGGTTCAAATATATTCTTTTTAATGGCTGAGTAATACTCCATTGTGTATATGTACCACAGCTTTCTTATCCATTCATCTGCTGATGGACATCTAGGTTGCTTCCATGTCCTGGCTATTATAAACAGTGCTGCGATGAACATTTGGGTACACGTGTCTCTTTCAATTCTGGTTTCCTCGGTATGTATGCCCAGTAGTGGGATTGCTGGGTCAAAAGGCAGTTCTATTTTCAATTTTTAAAGGAATCTCCACACTGTTCTCCATAGTGGCTGTACTAATTTGCATTTCCACCAACAGTGTAAGAGAGTTCCCTTTTCTCCACATCCTCTCCAGCATTTATTGCTTCTGGACTTTTGGATAGCAGCCATTCTGAGTGGCATGAAATGGTACCTCATTGTGGTTTTGATTTGCATTTCTCTGATAATGAGTGATGTTGAGCATAATACAATGTACATTTATTATCTAACTCACAGTTTCCATGGATAAGCAGTCTGGACGTAGCTTACCTGGGTCCATGGCTCAGAGTCTTAGTCTTAAGAGGCTGCACTCCTGCCACTGACCAATGTTTTCCTTCGGGAGCTCAGCTCACATGGTTGTTTGCAAATTTCATTTCCATGTTCTGGGGCTGAGATCCTTATTTTCTAAGGCCAGGGGCCACCCTAGCTCTGAGATGACCCCCAAAGGTCTTTGCCATATGGCCTTCACAAGGCCATCTCATTACATGGAACCTGACTTCTTCAAGGACAGCAAGGGCATCTCTCACTCTAGACTGCAATGATAAGAGTGTTATAGAGTGTAATGTAATGATGGAATGACTGTTGTATTATCTTTGCCAGATTCCATTGGTAGAAGAAAATAACAGTTTTTACCAAAGGTTTCAGTTGTGTAAGTTTTGGTAAGGAATTTGAATTTGTTCTAAGTGAAATGTGATTTTACAGAAAAAAAGGGGGAAAGAAAGACAAAAGTATGTTTCAGGGAATTATGACAAAAGAAGGAGCTAAATCTGATCTGTGGCTCAGAGAAGATTTCTTGGAGAAGGTGGCTCTTTGGTAATAGAATAGTGGGTAAATACAAAAAGAGATGGCATCAGAGGAAGATAATATCTGTGTAAGGACTGCAGGTAGATTGAGGGAGAGCAGATAGCACACACACATAGAGTATTCAGGATGAAATGTGAAAGTGCTAGTCGCTCAGTGGTGTCCGACTCTTTCTGACCCCACATTGGAGTCCTCCAGGCTCCTATGTAAGTGAACAAGTATACTGGAGTAGGTGGCCATTCCCTTCTCCAGGGAATATTCCTGACACAGGGATCAAACCCAGGTCTCCTGCACTGCAGACAGATTCTTTACCATCTGGCCCACGAGGGAAACCCCAGTATTCAAGATGCACAATTTCAAACGTGAATAGGAACCAAGTGAACTTGTAAGTGATTGGTAATTTTGTATGGCCTTATAAAGAATCTATATTATTAGACATGCTAGTCTGGAAGATAAGCCTGGAGTTGACAATAGGGAGAATGAATTGAAGAAAGAACTTGGAACTGATAAGGAAACCACTACTTCTGGTGAAATTTTAAGAACATTTTTAATACATTTTGAAACCGTGGAACTGCACAACATGTGCACTGTCAGAAAAACTGTAATTCTTTCTTTTCTAACCACTTTAATTGAGGTATGATTGACATAAAAAGAACTGTAGATACTTAACATATATCACTTTATGTGTTTGGAGAAGTGTACAACCATGAAACCATTATCACGATCAGTGTCATAAAGATACTGATCATCTCCAAAAATTTCCTCCCACCATCTTTCCTTTTTTGAACAATTTTCTTTAAAAGGGGCTACAGCCTAAAAAAAGCTGTAACTGGAATAAAACTTTCCTTAGTTTGCCTGCACGGATTCTTTGGAAGGACCCTAGTTTTAAGGGCATGTCAAAAAACTAGGTGCCCTACCTTTAACTGGAAATTTTCAGTTTTAGGTGAAAGAAGTCGAGTAAGAAACTAGGACTTGTTTTTATGCTAGATAGAAAATGCTGAATTTCTTTGGGACTAGAAGCCTGGCTGCCCTGTTTATCTTTGCATCCTCAGTCATTAACATATTCTCATTGATTCCAAGATATTTTATTTATTTATTTATTTATTTGATTCCAAGATATTTTGAAAACAGACAAATAATTAAATAGGATGTAATATCAAAGCTCCAGTCGGTGAAACATCTGCCTGCAATGCGGGAGACCTGGGTTTAATTCCTGTGTCGGGAAGATCCCCTGGAGAAAGAAATGGCAACCCACTCCAGTATTCTTGCCTGGAGAATCCCACAGACAGAGGAGCCTGGTGGGCTGCAGCTCCTGGATTGCGAGAGTCAGACATGACTTAGCATGATCTTTCTTTCTTTCTAATATCAAACAAATATTTCAGCCATCAGACCACTACCACTTTCCACTCTGCTCTCTCTCCTTTGCCTTTCTTTTCCTTCCTAATATACGAAGTCATTATTAAGTTTCTAATCTCAAAATCTCGAGGCATTAATTTTAATCTTGTTTAATGTTTGAATGAAATTGTATAGACTGCCTTATCCACAGACCCTATGTAATGTGTGAGATCATTCACAGTATGTAAGGCAAGCTCATGTCGATTGCTTCAGTACTAATGATGATTATACTCAGATTTGCACTGTCTTTGAAAATAAATTTAGATGATTCCTCATTTCACAACTATTTAATGCCAAACTGATTACTACATTCTGGATTATGAAAGAATACAGTAGGATATTATTTCTGAGCTACTAAGTAATGATTGTGAGATAAGATAAAAGGCGAAACCGATGTTTACTAGTGATGATTAAAGGTATGTTTGATATTTTATTTAACACAAATATTTGAATATCCTTTCTGGGATTTTCTAAATAAATAGCATGTTAGCATTTAGAATTGTTTAGAATATGTATGTGTACTCCTTCATTCACTTTCATTAATATTAACAAGGAATGAGGCTATTTTTTTCACTTAATGGAATTCTGGCAAATAAGATGTTTCTCTTCCCTTAGCTCTGTGTTTGCCATCTAAGAATAATAAATAATTGTTAAATAACTTTGCATGCTCAGTTGCTTCAGTCCTGTCCAGCTCTTTGTGACCCCATGGACTATGGACCTCCAGGCTCCTTTGCCCACATGATTTCCCAGGCAAGAATAATGGAGTGGGTTGCCATTTCCCTCTCCAGGGGATCTTTCCAATCCAGGGACTGAACCCACGTTTCCCTCATTGGCAGGCGGATTATTTACCACTGAGCCACCTGGGAAATCCTAATAATTCAAATGAATCTGTATTTTTCTACTATGGGTTGATAAAATTCCTCAGAATTAATAACACAGACTTCACAGCAACTGCTTCACTCTGGATAGTTTAATATTTAAATGAATAGTTTATATATGTAAACATTGTGTAATATCCAGTATCTGCCTTGATAAATTATTTCCTTTTTCAGAAAATTAAGATTATATATGAGAAAGATGGTTTAAATAGAATTCAGTCAAAATACAGGACATCTGTGATTTGAAAACCCTTGAGAATTTTTTAATGTGGTTTAGTGTACTAGGAGGTTTGACACTGTAAAAATGTTTAGCACCTGGGTTAACTGCCGAAAATTGGAAGCCAACACAAATACTGTCATGACACCCAGAGATTTATCAGCTTCTGAATGTGGACATGTGTGAAGGCTGTTCTACTGAAAATTACTTACCATGAATAAACTTTTGTGATGATAAGCTGTAATTATTTTTATTAAAAATAAGGATTTTTCATCACAAAAATATATTGTGCTTATGAATAATTTGAACAATTCAGAATAAGATAAAATTGGAGAAAAACTCATCTATAGCCTTACCATCTGGGAATAAGCACTCTAACTTTGCTTACCTTTCTTTTCAGTATTTCTATGCACCATTTTTTATCCAGCTGTGTTTATATATGATATGAATAGGTTTATAGGAATCTAGGGGAAAGCTATAAAATTTGAAAAGCATGCACAGAATAAGGAAGAAAATCCAGAATTCTATAAACAGATATAGCCTCTTAATGAGATTTCTAATTTTCTTTTTTTTTTTTTCCTATGCCTATGGACATCACCTTTTATATTCTGCTTGTGAAGGTTAGTAATCAGAGGGATATTTTTGATAGAAGAAACTATCCTCTGAGACTTGTTGAGAGAGGATATTTCAGTGAGTAGGTTGATTTATTAGTTTTTCTTGATGAACAGAAATAAAGACAAGTTTAAAACAGAAGATCTAAAAATATGAAACAATATAAGATTTAAAAATATGAAAAATGTTTTCCCAGGGTCCTTGGGAATAAAAACGTATTTCTGTATACAATCTGTGTTAAGAAAAACTCTTTCAGTGTCCCAACCAGTTTAATGAAAATAATATTACATAGGGCTTAAGCTCAAATCCAGTGTCTGCCATTTGGTAGCTGAATGACCTTGGACAAGATACTCTGTCTGTGCTTCATATTCGCATCGATAAAGTGGGGATTGACGAGTGAACATATGAACTGCTTAGAAGAATGGTTGCCGCTTCATAAGTGCTATATGCAGGCTAGTAAGTTTGGGGAAAGAACAGTAACTTCTATAGTTTAAATAAGTTGTACTCGGCAGTAGGGGGCTTCCCAGGTGGTGTTAGTGGTAAAGAACCCATCTGCCAATGCCAGAGACGTAAGTGACATGGGTTCAATCCCTCAGTTGGGAAGATCCCTTGGAGGAGCTCATGGAAACCCACTTTAGTATTCTTGCCCAGAGAATTCTCATGGACAGAGTATCCTGGCAGGCTACAGTTCACAGGGGTACACAAAGAGTAGGACACGACTGAGGCGACTTAGCACACACACGCAATGGTAAACATTGTATGGAGTGTGCGTATGAAGCATACAAAGGAAAACATTTTGTTGGGGACTAGCAAAGGAGAAGGCAATGGCAACCCACTCCAGTACTCTTGCCTGGAAAACCTCATGGACGGAGGAGCCTGGGTGGCTGCAGTCCATGTGGTCGCAAAGAGTCAGACACGACTGAAGTGACTTAGCAGCAGAGGAGTAAAAATAGAAAAGAAGCAGCTGAACCTAGTTTTGATACCAGGCTATTGTAATTAATCTAAACTTGACGTGTCAGTTCAAACACAGAAAGGAAAAGCTTTAAATGATTAACATTGTGATTTAAACTGTGTAATGATTGTAAGGATTAAATTATGAGTCTAAATTTATGCAAGACATTTAGAACCTATAGCAATCTTAGGGAAGAATCCCCATTGACAGAGGAGACTGGTGGGCACAGTCCATGAGGTCCCAAAGAGTCCGACAAGACTGAATGACTAAGACGAGCCACAGTACTGTAAATAGAGATAATCATTTGGATTTTAGAGGTCTTTATAAAGATGAGATTTACAAGTGCTCAGCCACTCAGTTGTGTCCAACTCTTTGTGACCCCATGGATTGTAGCCTGCCAGGCTCCTCTGTCTATGGAATTTCCCAAGCAAAAATACTGGAGTGTTGCCGTTTCCTTCTCCAGGGGATCTTCCCCACCCAGGGAGAGAAGCTGCATCACCTGTGTGGCAGGCAGATTCTTTACTACTGTGCCACCATAATTTACATCAAATACTGGACCTGAACTAAGCACCTAAGAAGTGATAACTGCTATTATTGCGAAGAGTAATAATCATAATTTTTAATAATTCTAAAACTCTCTGTATCTTTGAGTTCTTAAATTTGTCTTACCTCTAAGACATCTGGAGTAGGTTTAAATCTTTGGTTTCAAACAAAGATTTGTGATGGTGTTTTTTGAGTTTTTCTGTACTTGAGAATCTATTTCTGATTCTTTTTCAGGTGAAAGACCATCTGAATGTGCAAATATTTCCTCTCTCTCAACTCATTTTCTCAAAGTATTATAGCTATGTTTGCACTCTTTCTTTTTTGAAAGAGGAGAAGTCTGAGGTTTGGTTTTTGTAAGAAATCTGATTGTTTTCCTGGAGCTTATAGGATTAAACAATTTTTTAAAATGTGTTCTTTGTCCCAGTAAGACATCACCTACTTTGATTGATTTCACCTGGAAAGTTATGATCCTGTTTTAGATCTCCTTTCATTTCTTCAATTTAGTTTTTTTAAAACTGTCTTTCAATACTTTTCACCCATTCTGTCCATATCTCTCACCCATCTCAGCCATCCTCATAAGAATGACCTTTACACCTTTTTCCTTTCCTGCCCTTGTTTGCTTTGAGTTAATAGCTTTTCCTAGTTATTCCTGTAATTTATGTATTTAATTTTCCTTGGTGTCATCGAAAATGTAAATTTACCATATTGTATTACTATTTCTCTTTCTGACTCTTCCTTATCTCACTCTTCTCTCTTTAAATCCCTTATGTTCATTTTAGCTTGTTTTTTCCATATAGCTTTCTATTGATCTTGCATTGATGTCATAGTGTCTTCTTGGTTCCTAATACAGATGTCAAACCCTACAGCTTTTTGTTCCTTAAATTACTTCTTAATGAGTATTTTTTTTCTTTTTTTAAATTTTTTAAATGTTTATTTATTTATTTGACTATGCTGGGTTTTAGTTGCAGCTTATGGGATCTAGTTCCCTGACCAAGCGTTGAACCTGGGCCTCCTGCGTTGGGAGAACAGAGCCTAAGCCACTGGACCACCAAAGAAGTCCCACTGATAAGTAATGTTTTATTCCTAAAGAAGAAGTAACACTGATTCTGATTCTAAAGGATGGGTTTCTTTTCTTTTTTTTTTCTCACTGAAGGAATTTGTTTTACAGTCTTTATTTTATTCTCTCTGTCCATGGAATTTTCCAGGCAAGAATACTGGAGCGGATAGCCATTCCCTTCTCTCAGTTCAGTTCAGTTCAGTTCAGTCGCTCAGTCTTGTCCGACTCTTTGCGACCCCATGAAGTGCAAAACGCCAGGCCTCCCAGCTCCCGGAGTTCAATCAAACTCATGTCCATCAAGTTGGTGATGCTATCCAGACATCTCATCCTCTGTTGTCCCCTTTTCCTCCTGCCCCCAATCCCTCCCAGCATCAGAGTCTTTTCCAGTGAGTCAACTCTTCGCTTTAGCATCAGTCCTACCAAAGAACACTCAGAACTGATATACTGTAGAATGGACTGGTTGGATCTCCTTGCAGTCCAAGACTCTCAAGAGTCTTCTCCAACACCACAGTTCAAAAACATCAATTCTTCAGTGCTCAGCTTTCTTCACAGTCCAACTCTCACATCCATACATGACCACAGGAAAAAAAGAGCCTTGATTAGACGGACTTTTGTTGGCAAAGTAATGTCTCTGCTTTTGAATATATTATCTAGGTTGTTCATAACTTTCCTTCCAAGGAGTAAGTGTCTTTTAATTTCATGGCTGCAGTCACTATCTGCAGTGATTTTGGAGCCCAAAAAGATAAAGTCTGCCACTGTTTCCACTGTTTCCTCATCTATTTCCCATGAAGTGATGGGACCAGATGCCATGATCTTCGTTTTCTGAAGGTTGAGCTTTAAGCCACATTTTTCCCTCTCCTCTTTCACTTTCATCAAGAGGCTTTTTAGTTCCTTTTCACTTTCTACCATAATGGTGGTGTCATCTGCATATCAGGTTATTCATATTTCTCCCGGGAATCTTGATTCTAGCTTGTGCTTCTTCCAGTCCAGCGTTTCTCATGATGTACTCTGCATAGCAGTTAAATAAGCAGGGTGACAATATACAGCCTTGGTGTACTCCTTTTCCTATTTGGAACTAGTCTGTTGCTCCATGTCCAGTTCTAACTGTTGCTTCTTGACCTGCATATAGGTTTCTCAACAGGCAGGTCAGGTGGTCTGGTATTCCCATCTCTTTCAGAATTTTCCACAGTTTATTGTGATCCACAGAGTCAAAGGCTTTGGCATAGTCAATAAAGCAGAAATAGATGTTTTCCTGGAACTCTCTTGCTTTTTCCATGATCCAGCAGATGTTGGCAATTTGATCTCTGGTTCCTCTGCCTTTTCTAAAACCAGCTTGAACATCTGGAAGTTCACGGTTCATGTATTGCTCAAGCTTGGCTAGGAGAATTTTGAGCATTACTTTACTAATGTGTGGGATGAGTGCAATTATGCGGTACTTTGAGCATTCTTTGACATGGCCTTTCTTTGAGATTAGAATGAAAACTGACCTTTTCCAGTCCTGTGGCCACTGCTGAGTTAACCAAATTTGCTAGCATATTGAGTGCAGCATTTTCACAGCATCATCTTTTAGGATTTGAAATAGCTCTACTGGAATTCCATCACCTCCACTAGCTTTATTTGTAGTGATGCTTTCTAAGGCCCACTTGACTTCACATTCCAGGATGTCTAGCTCTAGGTGAGTGATCACACCATCGTGATTATCTGGGTCGTGAAGTTCTTTTTTGTACAGTTCTTCTGTATATTCTTGCCACCTCTTCTTAATATCTTCTGCTTCTGTTAGGTCCATACCATTTCTGTCCTTTATCGAGCCTATCTTTGCATAAAATGTTCCCTTGGTATCTCTAATTTTCTTGAAGAGATCTCTAGCCTTTCCCATTTTGTTGTTTTCTTCTATTTCTTTGCATTGATTGCTGAGGAAAGCTTTCTTATCTCTCCTTGCTATTCTTTGAAACTCTGCATTCTGATACTTATATCTTTCCTTTTCTCCTTTGCTTTTCACTTCTCTTCTTTTCACAGCCATTTGTAAGGCCTCCTCAGACAGCCATTTTACTTTTTTGCATTTCTTTTCCATAGGGATGGCGCTGATCCCTGTCTCCTGTACAATGTTGAGAACCTCTGTCCATAGTTCATCAGGAACTCTGTCTATCAGACCTAGTCCCTCAAATCTATTTCTCACTTCCACTTTATAATCATAAGGGATTTGATTTAGATCATACCTGGATGGTCTAGTGGTTTTCCCCACTTTCTTCAATTTAAGTCTGCATTTGGCAATAAGGAGTTCATGATCTGAGCCACAGTCAGCTCCTGGTCTTGTTTTTGCTGACTGTATAGAGCTACTCCATCTTTGGCTGCAAAGAATATAATCAATCTGATTTCGGTGTTGACCATCTGGTGATGTCCATGTGTAGAGTCTTCTCTTGTGTTGTTGGAAGAGGGTGTTTGCTATGACCAGTGCATTTTCTTGGCAAAACTCTGTTAGCCTTTGCCCTGCTTCATTCTGCATTCCAAGGCCAAATTTGCCTGTTACTGCAGGTGTTTCTTGACTTCCTACTTTTGCATTCCAGTCCCCTATAATGAAAAGGACATCTTTTTTGGGTGTTAGTTCTAAAAGGTCTTGTAGGTCTTCATAAAACCGTTCAACTTCAGCTTCTTCAGCATTACTGGTTGGGGCATAGGCTTGGATTATGGTGATATTGAATGGTTTGCCTTGGAAACGAGCAGAGATCATTCTGTCATTTTTGAGATTGCATCCAAGTTCTACATTTTGGACTCTTTTGTTGACCATGATGGCTACTCCATTTCTTCTGAGGGATTCCTGCCTGCAATAGTAGATATAATGGTCATCTGAGTTAAATTCACCCATTCCAGTCCATTTTAGTTCGCTGATTCGTAAAATGTCAGTGTTCACTCTTGCCATCTCCTGTTTGACCACTTCCAATTTGCCTTGAATCATGGACCTGACATTCCAGGTTCTCATGCAACATTGCTCTTTACAGCATCGGATCTTGCTTCTAGCACCAGTCACATCCACAACTGGGTATTGTTTTTGCTTTGGCTCCATCCTTTCATTCTTTCTGGAGTTATTTCTCCACTCATCTCCAGGAGCATATTGGGCACTTACCAACCTGGGGATTTCCTCTTTCAGTAGGGGATCTTTTGACCTAGGGATTGAACCCAGGTCTCCTGCATTGCAGACAGATTCTTTGCCCTCTGAGCACCAGGGAAGCCCAGGTATACATAGAAAACTATAACCTTGAACTCTCTTGCCTTCTCACCTCTACTTTCACCTGTATCTTCGACTTCACAGAGATATATCTACCCGGATTCATAATCTGAATACAGTTGCTGATGGGAAATACTGATGAGAGATACAAGTGAAGGATCCAAAATGCTGAGTTGCAAATACAGCACAAACAGTTGTAGCACAGCTGCCTGGTTTTTGATTAGCATGGGTCCTGAGTGAATGAATAATGCAAGATATAGCTATTTCCTTTCAGAGGGACAGTGAATTATGTTGCTGGCAGCGTTAAAGGGATATTTCAGTCTTTGACTGTTTTAGTCGATTTGAGTTAATCTTGCTGTCAATGGAAATTGCTTCCATATTCTGATCATTCATTGCATGCAAATCCTACCTAACAGTGGTGTGTGTGTGTGTGCATGTGTGTGTCTGTTGATATTGTTGTCATCATCTGCATGTATATTTTTTCAATAAAAACTAGGGGAGTCTGTGTTGGGAACTTATCACTTAAAACAAGAAATACACACTTTTCTTTTAAGCATGATAAGTGGATGTGTGATCTGAGACTGCCAGAGAAAGTTGTGCTCACTGTAAACATTGTTTACTTGATGTATATGAATGGAAGGTTCTCACACAAGGTTTCATTCGTTTACTCTCTCATTCAATTCAATTTCACAGGTATAATTTTGTACTTTGTCTTTTTTTTGGAGATACCCTGCCTCATAAAGCGTATTTACTTATCACTTATGAAGCTCTTGTTTCAATATCAGCCATGTAGAACAAAGGACTGGAGAAGGCATTGGCACCCCACTCCAGTACTCTTGCCTGGAAAATCCCATGGGTGGAGGAGCCTGGTAGGCTGCAGTCCATGGGGTCGCAAAGAGTCGGACACGACTGAATGACTTCACTTTCACTTTTCACTTTCATGTATTGGAGAAGGAAATGGCAACCTACTCCAGTGTTCTTGCCTGGAGAATCCTAGGGACGGGGGAGCCTGGTGGGCTGCCGTCTATGGGGTCTCACAGAGTTAGACACGACTGAAGAGAATTAGCAGCAGCAGCAGAACAAAGGATCGCATTAAATAGCATGAAGAGAAAATAAATAGTGAGAAGCTGTGTATAGTCCTTTTTGACTTAATTTCAGTATCTACTTCCTTGCCCTAGCTTACAGCACATAGGAGTATCTAGGTAGAATGGGGCAACGAGGAACAGTGTTTCAATCATGGTTGGTTTATATTTAACTTAATTGCATTCCTGCTAAAAAAGATGAGCATGATTTCTAAATACCTTCCACAGCTATTCTGAACACTCTTTTTCTACCTCTTTTTCTCTTTTTTCTTTCCATTGTTCATCCCACCAACCCTGATTACACTGTTTTCCTTTTCTATCAGAGATAAGGTAAAGAAGAAGAAAAAACTCAAGAAGAGGAGTAGAAGGGCAAAGAGAACTAGAATTGAATTTCTCTTGACCTCCTCTTCTTGTTTACACTTCACATCCTGAAATGATAGGATAAGATATAGAATTATCCTTTCAGACCACAGAGGAGTAAACTTGGGTGTGAATAAGCTTCTGTATAACAGAATAAGGAATCCAATAAATCTGAATAGGAAATGAGTTTAAAATATCTGTTATGATTTTAACATTTATTTTAGATGCAAAAGGGACACAATTTGCTTTACATTCATCTGTAAAGATATTTGTTTTTGTAAATCCACAGTGATCCTTTGTAGATCTTTATATAAACCCTTGCTCCTTGCCTCATTCCTGTGGAATTGTTGAATAATTTAAATGTCAGGATTCCTGGTTATCCTATGATTCTGTTTCCTCATGGTGCAGATAAAAACTGAGTTCCCCAAGTCATAGGAAAATTTGGAGATCCAATTGGGAATAAGATCTTGATTGCAAGTTGTACTTCGTTTACAACCTGTTTGAAAAGTATCCTAATATTTATATTTTAGCCTTATAAAGCACTGAAGTAGATGTGAGTCGGGTGCACTATTGTAGAGAAGCCAGGATTTTAGTACTCTGGTTGTATTTTCACATCAATAGGCTGCCTCAAATCAGAGGTGGAGAGTGTTGGGATTTAGCGTGAGTTTTAGGCTTCACCAGAATCAAGAAGTCAGCAGTAAAAAGCTTGTCTCCTTCTACTCATGAATTAATTATCTCAAATAGTTTGAATTTAAAGACTGTAGAGTATGAAACTTCCCTGGAAGTCCAGTGCTTAAGACTTCACCTTCCAATGCAGGGGGTGCAGGTTTGACACCTGGAAGGGGAGCTAAGACCCCACATACCTCATAGTTAAAAAAACCAAAACATAAAACGAAAGTAGCCTTGTAACAGATGAATAAAGACTTCGTACATGGGTTGCATCAAAAAATGTTTTTAAAAAGACTGTAGAGTATAAATTGACCCAATTTTCTCCTAATACGGCTGCCAGAGATATGGCTGGGGAATCAGTTTTGAGATTCCTTGTCTTCACTTTCATTTGAAGATTTAATTAGAAGCATAGCTGTTGCTGATTTAATGAAAGTTGATTTTGGGGCCCACTTGAGTCTGGCTGGTGGAAAGAGTCTCTGGTGGAAGCAGTGTCAGAAACATACATATACTTTAACTTCTCTCTTACTCCCAGAAGCGAGCTTCACCAAACAGAAATAGAATTCATGCAATGTGTTAACGATGATTATGTATAAAACTGTCACCCACCGAGGAAGACCTTATAATTAAATTAGTGGAAATGACTGCATTTTTACAGCTAAAATTTAAATGATTCCTATGTACACAGCCTGCTGATCTCAGCACACTTCTGCTTGGACATCTTGTCTTTGACCTCAGATGGCAACATAAAAATTACCTCACCATTCAATATGAAAAATCCAATTGACCTATCCGTTTAGGTAGGCTGATCCCTGCTTTAGAATTAACCATGGATATCCTTTCTAAATTACTTTTGACTGGGCTAGCACCTTTAAATCCCATTTTTAATACCATATTTAAGTTTCCTTAGACAAAATATTTGAGAATACACGCATGAAAAGACTTAAAGGTTAATACACATTGCCACAGGCTAATAAACATGGCACTCGACTTTTAGGGAAAAAACAGAAATTAGAGACTCACACTTTCTGTGTCATTCCAGCTCCTCTCTGCATGTTGTAAGTGGTCAGGCTCTCTGGTGTGAATGCATCATAGCTCCACATTTGTCTAGCCAGCATCATCCGTAGTGACACGATCAGAACCAATATCGCCATCACTGACAGCACACATCTTTATCTGCAGGGCAGCTATTGCATTTTTTGTGCAGCAGGTAATATCCTGACTTCCTGGTTATTTAGCATGCATTGGTACCTGATTCAACAGTGGAGATGTGGGCTGGTGAGCTTACTATCACTGACAGACACTATCCAGGCAGCAAGAAGGCAAACCTATGAACATTCTACCATCTCCCCACTGCAACTTTTACAGCAGCAAATGGTAAATGTATTAATACTATTGGTCAAATTTCATACTTTCAGGGGAATCTGTGATTGTTTTCAATGTTTGCTTTCTCGTGACTGAATCCCAACCCAGCAGCTTCTTCCACCAAGTTTTGCTTCCTTTGCTTGCCTTTCCCTTTGCAGATTCTAATCTCAGGAGGACTCCCTAATAACCACCCCCCTGGCTAATCTCTAGTTCAAAGTCTGCTTGCCCAGTTGTCCAGCTTGCCAGCAGACCACGAGTAATACCTTCCTTATTTTTGTTACTAGGTCACGCACTAGATATCTAAGGTTCTAGGACAGTGCTTCCTTTTTTTTTTTTTTTCTGATTTCTAATAATAAAATTCATCTGTTTGTGCTGGGAGAGTAGTTTTCTGATGTTGGCTTTTATGGTCTCTTTTTCTAATGCAGCATAAGTCCAAGTAAAATAGCTTGTCTACACTTTGCAGATTCATTCAATCCATTGACTATTTAAGGAAATTGAACTTGTTATTTATGGCTTCCTTGGATAAATTTTTTTAAAATTAATGTTTGTAAATAATTTGAGCTCACTGGAAAAGTTTGACAGGTTATTTAACAGGACATTGAATGGTATGGAAAGATAGCATTACTTCAACTTTTTTATGTTTTAGCTGTCCTTAGAAAGGCTCTTTATTCATGGAAATAGCATAATTTTAAATGCATTATATTTTGCTTATAAAAAGTTATACCATTAAAAAGAAAACATTGCAACTGTACTATTTTAGTTCAAAAAGAAGCGCAGAAACCAAGATATGAGAAGAAAAAAAATATAGTGATAGACATTTTTGAATAAAATTTAGATTATACTAATTAACATTAAATGAAAACTTTGTAAGCAAGAACTGGCAGAAGATAAGCTCTAAACAAAGGGGATATTTTCTCATCAACAGTCTCTGAGTCCATGTACCTTGATGGTATCTTGAAATGGGAAAAGCAAAAGTGGACAATTGAGACATTCATTGTGGAAAACACCAAATATTTCTATATCTTATAAAACATTTTAATTTTTGTATGATGAAAGAATGCACACTGAAGATCAATTATCTAAATTAAAGGCGCTTCCCTGGCACTCCAGTGGTTAAGACTTCGCCTTCCAATTCAGGGGGTACAGGTTCACTCCCTGGTCAGGGAGCTAAGAACCTACTTGGCTTGCAGCCAAAAAACCAAAGCACAAAACAGAAAATATATTGTAATAAATTCAACAAACTTTTTAAAAATGGTTCACATTAAAAAATTTTTTAAAATTATCTAAATTAGGGGCACGTGGGTGTTCAGTGTCTCAGTCATGTCTGACTCTTTGCAACCCCATGGACTGTAGCCTGCCAAGCTCCTCTTATCCAAGGACTTTCCCAGGCAAGAATAGCTTTCTTTTAATGTGTGTGGGTTAGTCACTCAGTCGTGTCTGACTCTTTGTGATCCCATGGACTGTATAGCCCACCAGACTCCTCTGTGCATGGAATTCTCCAGGCAAGAACAGTGGAGTAGGTTGCCATTCCCTTCTCCAGGGGACCTTTCTGACCCAGGGATGGAACCTGTGTCTCCTGCATTACAGGCTCTGCTTTACTATCTGAATCACCAGAGAAGCCTGGTGGACACTAGTTTTGAGGCATTCTCATCCCCTCCCAGCCAGCCTTCAATTGCCAGAAGTTTTATATGACATTTTGGTACCAGGCTTATTTATCTCAATGGCCTGGAGGAACAGGACAGTTGTCCTACTTAAAAATTGATGAGTTATAGAGTAATATAAGGATCAAGAAAACAAAAGCTAGACTGACTTCATGGGCACGTACTTGGCAAACAACGTTTATTTTGTTTCAGTGAAACTTCATGTAAAAAGGTGGTAGGGCTTCCCAGGTGGCTCATTGGTAAAGAATCTGCCTGCCAATCCAGGAGACATGGGTTTTATCCCTGGGTCAGGAAGATCCCCTAGAGGATGAAATGGCAACCCACTTCAATATGCTTGCCTAGGAAATCCCATGGACAAAGGAACCTGGCAGGCTACAGTCCTTGGGGTACCAAAGAGTCGGACACAACTTAGCTACTAAAACAACAATATGCTGTCCTGCATCACATTCCTAGGCTTCAGGAACATATGAAAATTTGTGATGAAGCCAAAGAAGAAAGAACCTCTGAGCATTCAGCAGAAACTAACATTTATTGCTTTTCTGTTTCTGGCACAATTTTAGATGCTTTCATCTCGGTCTCCTTAGGACCCATGAGAGGCTTGAGTTATTGAGCACATGTTACAGAGAAATTAGTAACTCAGCTGATATCACACAGTTACAAAGAGGAATCAAAATTCAAAGCAAGGTCAGTGAGACTTCAAAACCCACATGTAGTCTTTCTATTATATCAAAGGTAATGACCATGTGCATTTGTATACCCTCCTCGGCTCTCCAGGCCTCTTATTCTCCCTTTCATTTCCTCCCCTTTCTCCTCTTCCTCCTCCTCTGTATTCCTCCTCCTTGTCCTTCTCGTCCTTCTTTGTGTATATCTGGTTAGTTTATTTATTTAAAAAGAGCTTGGGATCTTCGCTACAAATTATAAGGCCATCTGAGGTAGACGATATAAAAGTTAGATGATATAAAGGAAAGATATAAAAGTTAATTGCTATCTAATATTAAATAATAGTGCTATGACACATTAGCTTCGACTCACCTGAGATCTCCTCTCCTCTTCAAATAGCAAACAGTCGAGCTGCAGAGGACTTTCTATGTTACAGTGGGCAAAGGACTGCTGATTGAAATGAATTCACCACATAGGCTTAGTGTGTTTGCACAAAACAAATCTATCTCTAATAAAGTCCTTTACCACATTTCTGGAAGAAATGGATTATAAAATGATTGTGCAGCTTTAAAGAGGCCTGAAATTATTTTTAACAATTCAAAAATAAATCAGATGCACTTAGTTCCGTGCTTGTCAACTGGATGGTTTGTCTCCTATGGGACATTTGTGGGTGACTAGAGACACTGTTGTCATAACCAAAGGGGGTGCTTTTAGCATTCAATGAATAGAAACCCAAGGATGTTGCCAAACATCCTCTAATGCACAGGAAAGCCCACCACAAAAATTTTCCCGCTCAAAATTTCAGTAGTATCACTGTTGAGAAAACTTGGTCCAGGTTAAGAGCAATTTAAGATAAAAAGAGATGGATTTTTCTCTTGTCAGATGTCCTAGAGTCAAAGACATAGGACATTCTTGTGCCTCAAAGATTTATGTCTTTATTTAAAATTTTGTTATTTTATTCATCGTGGATCTTGGCATTTATGATCATTTCTACAAGTTCTTCAAAATACTATTTATCTTGACTTTTAAATTTCTAATTGCCTCCTTGAATTTTGTGCCCAGGACATACATCCCACCCACCACATCCTATTCCTGGCTCTATTAAAGATACAAAAAGCGATTCCACACATATGTATTACTATACAGTATTTGTTTTTCTCTTTCTGACTTACTTCATTCTGTATGACAGACCCTACTTCCATGCACATCTCTGCAAATGACCCAATGTTATTCCTTTTTAGAGTTGAATAATATTCCACTGTGGGAGACATAAAAGACTCAGGTTTGATCCCTGGGTCAGAAAGATCCCCTGAAGGAGGGCATGGCAACACATTCCAGTATTCTTGCCTGGGATCTCATGGACAGAGGAGCCTGGTTGGCTATGGTTCATAGGGTTGCAAAGAGTCAAACATGTTCCATATCCTCTTTATCCTTTCATCAGTTTATGAACATTTAGGTTACTTTCATATCCTAGCTTTTGTAAATGGTGCTGAACTTTGGGTTACATGTATCTTTTTGAAATAGGATTTTCTCAAGATATTTCCCCAGGGTTGAGATTGCTGGGTTAGATGGTAAATGGTGCAGATGAACCCATTTTCAGGGCAGGAATAGAGACATAGATACACAGAATGAACATATAAACATAGGGGGAAGGGAAGTGTGGGAGATTAGAATTTACCTATATACACTCACCTATGTAAGATAGTTAGTGGGAAGCTGCTGTATAGCACAGGGAGCTCGGCTCAGTGCTCCATGATGACATAGAGGGGTGCAGGGGAGGTCCAAGAGGGAGGCGATAGCTGATTCACCTCAGTGTACAGCAGAAACTAACACCACATTAAAGCAACTATCCTCCAAACAAAAAACAAAACATGTAAGTAGAGAAATATAATATAGCATGGCGGTGAGGAATGCAGGTGAATCAACTTTAACATTTTCTAATTCAATGTAGTTGTCACTTTATTTCCTTTTTTACTTGCCAAATTGAGAAAGAAGAATCTGTGACACATGTTGGTTCAAAGAATATGTTTATCAGTCAACACACCACAAACACTGGCTATTAAAACACAACCCTTTGTGTAGCATGAGGATGGGTGAAGGAAACTGACTCTTCGTCTGTTGCTTGGTCATACTTTTAACGAAAGATGTCACCCGTCCATTCACTTTCTCTGCCTAAGCTGAAGGCCACACATAAGCCCTCTCTTTTTAGTTGTTACCTCCATGTGGATGTAGAGACAGTAATTTCCAATTGCCTTGACCAAGACTCACTTTCTACTTCTACTACAATAGCAGAACTTTGAATATTAACAGAGTATCAAAGCTGAGAAACAAGTTAATAATTTGAAATAAAAAGTGGAAAATAAGAAAATAATTAATAAAAGTTAAGGTTCTAAAAAGTTGTTTCTGAAGCAAATCTGGCATACATATAAATCTTTATTATAATACAGTTCTGATCCTTGCCACATGACATTAAAAAATCAAACAAACCAAAACACAATTCTGGATTCTCTTGTACCTAGCTATGGCCATGTAATAAGTAGTGCTGATCATAGTGGAAACATATGAAAGTGTGTGAATTTCTCAAAAAGCTGTTTATAGATCTAAACTATTTGGGAGAGAATTTTTTTTTTTTTTTTTTTTGTATTGCATTTAGCCTGTGTTGCCAAAGTGATGGCTGGAGTGCCTGCAATCACTCTGAAGTATGAGAACACCTTGGAGATAGTAGACATATTGGAATACTAAAGTAGAAAAATAAGCTTCAGGATTCCCGCTATCGGCATGGACCCTCAATATTTATTTTTGTTACAGACACATCTAATTTGAACTGATAAAATAACCTTTCCACGTGTCTCTTTGGAAGCTCTGAAAACTAATCAGCTTCCTCTCATAACAACAATGGTAACCAGGATTTGTATGTATATCAGACTTGCTTAACTTAGAAATAGATTTTTAATACTTTAATTTCCATTACTTTTTTATATATTCCACTTATGTTTCAAGTTATTGACTTGGTCATTCTGTAGATCAAAATTTGGCTAATTGTAGGTGCAGATATCCTTTTCATTATAGGGGACTGGGATGCAAAAGTAGGAAGTCAAGAGATACCTGGACAAACAGGTAAATCTGGCCTTGGAATGCAAAATGAAGCAGGGCAAAGGCTAACAGAGTTTTTCCAAGAGAATGCACTGGTCATAGCAAACACCCTCTTCCAACAACACTCGACTACCTTGTACATGGACATCACCAGATGGTCAAAACTGAAATCAAACTGATTATATTCGTTGCAGTCAAAGATGGAGAAGCTCTGTATAGTTGGCAAAAACAAGACCAGGATTTGACTGTGGCTCCTTATGGCCAAATTCAGACTTAAATTGAAGAGAGTAGGGAAAGCCACTAGACCATGCATGTATGACCTAAATCAAATCCCTTACAATTATACAATGGAAGTGACAAATAGATTCAAGGGATTAGATCTGAAGACCTATGGATGGAGGTTCGCAACATTATGCAGGAGGCAGTGATCAAGACCATTCCCAAGAAAAAAAATGTAAAAAGGGAAAATGGTTTTCTGAGGAGGCCTTACAAATAGCTGAGAAAAAAAAGAGAAGCAAGGGCAAAGGAGACGAGGAAAGATATACCCATTTGAATGCAGAGTTCCAAAGAATAGCAAGGAGAGATAAAAAAGCTTTCCTCAATGATCAATGCAAAGAAATAGAGGAAAACAACAGAATGGGAAAAACTAGTGATCTCTTCAAGATAATTAGAGATACCAAGGGAATATTTCATGCAAAGATGGGCTCAATAAAGGACATAAATGTTATGAACCTAACAGAAGCAGAAGATATTAAAAAGAGGTGGTAAAAATACACAGAACTATACAAAAAAGATATGAATGACCCAGAAAACCACGATGGTTTGATCATTCACCTATCCTCGATAGGTGATATCAAACATCCTAACCAGATATCCGGGAATGGGTAGTCAAGTGGGACTTAAGAAGCATCACTAAGAACAAAGCTAATGGAGGTGATGGAATTCCAGTTGAGCTATTTCAAATCCTAAAAGACGATCCTGTGAAAGTGCTGCACTCAATATGCCAGCAAATTTGGAAAACTCAGCAGTGGCCACAGGACTGGAAAAGGTCAGTTTCCATTCCAATCCCAAAGAAAAGCAATGCCAAAGAGTGCTCATATAACCAAACAATTGCACTCATCTCACACGCTAGTAAAGTAATGCTCAAAATTCTCGAAGCTAGGCTTCAATAGTATGTGAACCATGAACTTCCAGATGTTCAAGCTGGATTTAGAAAAGGCAGAGGAACCAAAGATCAAATTGCCAACATCCATTGGATCATTAAAATAAGATAATTCCAGAAAAACATCTACTTCTGCTTTATTTACTACGCCAAAGCTTTTGACTGTGTGGATCACAACAAACTGTGGAAAATTCTTAAAGAGATGGGAATACCAGACCACCTGACCTGCCTCCTGAGAAATCTGTATGCAGGTCAGGAAGCAACAGTTAGAACCGGACATGGAACAACAGACTGGTTCAAAATTGGGAAAAGAGTATGTCAAGGCTGTATATTGTCACCCTGCTTATTTAACTTACATGAGGAGTACATCATGAGAAATGCCGGATTGGATGAAGCACAAGCTGGTATCAAGACTGCCAGGAGAAATATCAATAACCTCAGGTATGCAGATGACACAACCCTTATAGTAGACAGTGAAGGACTAAAGAGCCTCTTGATGTTAAGTGAAAGAGGAGAGTGAAAAAGTTGGTTTAAATCAACATTCAGAAGACTAAAATCATGGCATCCGGTCCCATCACTTCATGGCAAATAGGTGGGGAGACAATGGAACAGTGAGAGACTTTATTTTGGGGGCTCAAAAATCACTGTGGATGGTGACTGCAGCCATGAAATTAAAAGACACTTACTCCTTGGAAAAAAAGTTACAAGCAACCTAGACAGCATATTAAAAAGCAGAGACATTACTTTGCCAACAAAGGTCCATCTAGTCTAAGCTAGTGTTTTTCCAGTGGTCATGTATGGATGTGAGAATTGGACTGTAAAGAAAGCTGAGTGCCAAAGAATTGATGCTTTTGAACCGTGGTGTTGGAGAAGACTCTTGAGAGTCCCTTGGACTGCAAGGAGATCCAACCAGTCCATCCTAAAGGAAATTAGTCCTGAATATTCATTGAAAGGACCGATGCTAAAGCTGAAACTTCAATACTTTGTCCACCTGATGCACAGAACTGACTCATTTGAAAAGACCCTGATCCTGAGAAAGACTGAATGCAGGAGGAGAAGGGGACAACAGAGGATGAGATGGTTGGATGGCATGACCAACTCAATGGACATGAGTTTGAGCAAGCTCCAAGAGTTGGTGATGCCTGGTGTGCTGCAGTCCATGGGGTCACAAAGAGTCAAACACGACTGAAGGAATGAACTAAACTGACTGAGGTGCAGATAAGCTGCCCACACTTTTGTTGACCCACCTCCAATAAAGATTGTGTGCTTAATATAAAAATAAATTCTGGTTTTCAGATGTAACATCTCTGATCATGAGCTAAAAAGTTGGATGTCCTTGCTTTTCAAAACTTCTAGGTAACCGTTATTCTAACCTTATTTGATTGAGATTATTTTTGGATGCGAGAAAACACACGTGTGCATCCATGTTCAGGTTGTGTAGCTTGTTTTCAGCTGCCAGAGTAAATCACTGAAAATTTCCAACAGGGGACAGTGAAGATATTTCAATACAAATGATAATAAGGGAACTAAATGACAAATGGGTAAAACCAAAGTATCACTCAGGTGAGGGAAAAGTCTTCTGCTTCGGGTTTTTGTGCTCACCAACTATGAATCTGAACAGTGTGATCTCACAAAGGTAGGGAGGAGGACAAAAGAGAATGGACGCATGAATACATATATAAAATATATAGTGGTTTATTTCTCTTCTCCCTTTAGGTTTCTTTCTGATGCTTGAAAAAAAAATCTATAGATATTATTTGAGGCATTTGTCAACTTCTACCTAAACTTTCTTTTCCAAGTATACACTATGTCTCCTTGCATGTGTGTGTGTGGTGCTAAATTGCTTCAGGTGTCTGACTTATCCAACCTGCGTCTCTTTCCTCTCCCTCACTGGCAGGCAGTGCCACCTGGGAAGCCCCTTGTTGTTCAGTCGCTCAGCCATGTCCAACTCTTTGCAAACCCATGGACTGCAGCATGCCAGGCTTCCCTGTCCATCACCATCTCCTGGAGCTTGCTCAAACTCACATCCCTTGAGTCGGTGAGGCCATCCAACCATCTCATCCTCTGCTGTCCCCTTCCCCTCCTGCCCCTATGTCCCTTTAAATATGTTATTGTAGCAGATACTGTAGTATCTCACCTCTATTCCTATAGGTCTTGCCAATTCAGAGAACTTTCATTGGCTCTCAGATTCTGCTCTGTCCTCCAATAAGATGGGCTAGAAGTGCCAAGCAATTTACACCCCTATGCAAATAGCCCTCAACTGATACAAGTTGTTGGTGTGTAAATGCCCCAGTTCCCTCTCCCACTGAGTGCGAAAACCCTATGAGGAATTTGTATATACAGTACAACTGCTCCTAGAGTTCCCAGTGATATTAAGCTTACTAATTATATTTATGCTGGTTTGGTAGTACATACACCGTTTTAATGGAAGATAATTATCTGTTGCTCTATAAGCCCAGTAGTATTTATCTTTAGTCAATGTGCTTTCTATCACTAGCAACACTGGAAAGAAGCTCAAGTCTAGATGATTGCTTTAACCATGTTCCTCCACATGGATCTACCATACACATTACCCGCCCTCCATATGACTGTAAGGGAGAAAATCATGAAATGTTTGCGTGAGAAGAACAGTAATTGTGGGCATTCCTGGAAACAATGCCTTATTTCAATACTGAACAAAAGTGCACATGCGTACTGTGTGTTAGATGCTTTGATAGGAGATGAGGATGCAGTTTTGTTTTTGTTCTCATAACGCTCATAGCCTAGAATGAGATCAAATTCTTACTTAAAATATATGTTAAGTTTTAAGAAAAAAAAGTGCCGCATATATTATGGGCTGCAATATACTATCCCTGGATGAAATGATTTTCACTGAGCTGTGCTTTGTTGTAATCTTATCAGTTTACATAAAGGTGTATTATATTGAAGCAGTGCCGTTACACATATCACTGTATTTATTTGAAGGATGGTAAGAAGGGTGTTTGCTAAATAAATACGACAGTATCTCTCTATAAGGATACAGAATAATTTCTTTCTTGTCTTATTATAGAGAATATTTATGCTTGCCTTAATCAGCTCAGCTGGTTTGCTTGACTTATGGATACTGTGATTCTGTTTTCTAGTTCTGGCTACCTGCTAAAAGCGTGAGACAGAGATAAACGTCCTGGTCCATCTCTCACGAGTGGATAGGGTTTCACTGCTTGTGTTATGTATGGCTATCACTCTGGGATTCATTTTATTTGTCTGCTCATATTTTTCCCTAATTATGTTTCTCTTACTTTTTAACAAAAATCTGTCTTCCTAGATTAGCTGCATCTTTTTTGCTTTCTCCAAGTCATTCTAAAATAAGACTTTGTGTAAATAAATCATCTAAGACATAAAATTATTAGACTATCACAAAGCCCAATTTACCCAACCTCATTAAATTAAGCTGACATCATTAATAGTTGGGTAACTAATTTTCCTTGTAGTTCTTTATCTAAGACAGTGATTAGAAAACCCATACCTTAAGTAATAAACATGTTACAGTTAAACTGGAATACTCCTTAATTTATTTTGTGTAAAAAAAAAAAAACACATCAACATGGTGAGGATAGGATGGAACAAAACAAACAAACAAAAAAATAAAATGTATATTTTTGCACTGAATGGATTCATTCTCATCTGTTGTTTAAATGTGAACCCCGCCTACTTATAAATGTTCAGGGGTACTTTTCTTTTAAAACTCAAAGTTTCTTGTTGGAAATGCGCAGACTTTAACATTTCCAGCTGCAGTACATCTGCATTTACTTTAAGGGAAAAAGATTACCCAGGAATTGAGAGACTATGCAGAGGACAGCCCAGAAATGCAGGGTGTTAGATGACACCAACATGGGGGAAAGCTCAGTCTTTCACAGTCACTAAATAAAGTCCTGAGATTAAACAGTCTTGGGAATTTGGGGTTTATAGAATTACAAAGATTCTTTTGTGGAATGATAGTCACTTTTGGCTTCATGTCTTTTATTTGCACACCATGTGTGGCGACAAAGGCTAAAATACCAAACTGCAAGCCAAAAGAGGATGTTGAGCTTGGCTCTATGTGGTTCAAATTAGTCAGATATGTTTGATAGGAAGTTGGCTCATTTCTGTCTCTTTTAGCTTGGTTTTTATCTAATTAAATTCTCAAAAGAGAATGGTGGAATGACTGACCTATTTGTTTCTCCAAAAGGAAAAGAGCAGAGAGTTATTCTTTGAAAACACATTTTTAAAGGCTGCAGTCAGTATCAAAGGTTTTAGATGCTTTACTTTCCCCAAATATTTTATTTTATTTGATGCCTTTATGTATATGATGCCTCACATGCACATGAGGGCTTCCCAGGTGGCACCAGTGACAAAGAATCCACCTGCCAATGCAGGGTTCCATCCCTGGGTCGAAAAGATCCCCTGGAGTCAGAAATGGTGACCCACTCCAGTATTCTTGCCTGTAGAATCCCATGAACAGAGAAACCTGGTGGGCTGTGGTCCACAGGGTCACAGAGAGTCAGACACAATTGAGTGAATGAGTGTACATGGGTGTATGATTTCCATATAAGTGTGTCTCAGAATTGCTTATATTAATCTTTTTAATAATTTCCACTCTCCCTATCACGCACTTTAAAAAAAAGCAAGACCCCTTTGAGATTTGAGCTCTAGTAGCTTCTTTTACTTGCCATTCTTGTTCTGAGTTACATGACTTTGGATCCCCTCACTTTTCTCAGGACAGAATAAGACCCTATCTTATATTTTAAAATAATTACAGCAATAGATATATTCTTTCTTTATACAGCCCCTCCTGTACTTTAATTCGAGTTGATACTAAAATATGAAAGGTAGTTGATATTAAATTAGTAACTAAAACAAACTGGAGTGGGAGTGATTGGCTGGGGACGTAACTTGTTGACCGTCAGTTGTTTAATTCCAGTTGGTTCCTGGGAATTAAGCATCTTGGTGGGACTTTATGGTAACAGGCAAGTCTGGCCCTTTTTTCCCCTATGTTCTAAAGTGATGAGGGATTTTATTTTCCAAGGCTGTCATTCCAGTACTTTCCACAGGCAAGTAATTGAATTTCCAAAAGCCTAGTACTGGAAGAGCCAAGCTCAACATCCTCTCTTGGCTTCCATTCTATGACTTTTTCTGCTGAATAAGGCCCACTGAGAATGACTAGATTGTAGTTTATTATGTTGTCCTGATTATGAATCAGTGCAATTTACAAATGTTTTACATTTGAAACCTGGAGTTGTTTTAGGCTCATTTGCTGACATATGTGAATTTGCTAGAAAAGACCAGTATCAAATGACATCCACCATCTGTGGAGGGTATTATGTCTAGAGCTAAGAACTGGAAACATGAAAGAGGTTTGCAAAGTGAATTGAACCTACTTGCCTTCAAAAGCAAAAGCAATTATTTATTACTGCAAAATATGCCCCAAATCATTCACTTGAGATATATAACTACTCTTGTATTTAAACAATTATTATAATGCATCTGCTAATGTTGACTTTTAAATTATAAAGAATATTAAGAACAAAGTTAGGCTTTCAAAGTAGATCCCTATAAAAGAAAACTTATTAGAAACTGTGAAATAAATTTTTAAAACAACCCAACAACCTGTCTCTTGTTTCCAAAGTAACTCCTCCCCTTTATCACTATATACCTGTATGCGAGATAGCAAAAGAGACACAGATGTATAGAACAGTCTTTTGGACTCTGTGGGAGAGGGAGAGGGTGGGATGATTTGGGAGAATGGCATTGAAACATGTATAATATCATATATGAAACAAAAAAAATAAAATAAAAGGTTAGAATTATTTCAGAAATGGACAAAAACAAAAACAAAAAACTTTAAGTCCAAGTCTCATATTTCCATGAAAACCTGTCTTCATCCATGGTCTTCTCTTATACACCTTCTTGTGAATATAAATTAAGGTCCATAACGTTTCCAAGATTAAATCTTGTTTCCAATTTTAGGATTAAAGGATCGTTCTCTTTGCAGGGTATTTTATTGGCAAGGGTGTTGAAGATTGGGAAGCAGAAAAGGATAGGATTATTTGAAATCTCTTCTTATAGTGGACATAATCCGTTATCTATATATCAGTTCATTCCTAGTTTTTTGGTGATTGATTTTAAGGTAATTTTCATTGGCAAAGCTAAGTAGGTACCATAATACATTTGGGATGAGTCTCAGTATTAACACCAATAAAATATGAAAAGATTGTAGGTCAAATGTAAGATATTCATTATAATTATGAACAAAATTTCAAATCATGAGATTCAATTACTGTCTCCTATTCCTGTTGTAGAAATGACTTATCTTTCATTTACATATGTATTTAGCAGATATTTAGGACTTTCCTGGTGCCTTAGATGGTAAAGAATCCACCTACAATGCAGGAGATCTGGTTTTGATTCCTGGATCAGGAAGATTCCCTGGAGAAGAGAATGGCAACCCCCTCCAATATTCTTGCCTGGAGAATCCTCTGAACAGAGGAAACTGGCAGGCTATGGTCCATGGGGTCACAAATAGTCATAACTGAGTGGCTAACACTTTCGCTTTTAGTAAGTAGTTTAAATGCCTCTCATGTACCAAGCAGTGCTATGAAACTTGGGCCTATACCAATGAACAATCAATATCACATATAAAGCTCTTATTGTAATGACACCTATGTTCCACTGGGAAAAATAAATACATGAATAAATCTATAGGTCGAGTGAGTGGTAAATGTCACAAAGAAAAATCACCCCAGGTTAAGGGAATTGAACACTAGATCATCATGGGAAAGGAGGTCACATTTGACATAGATTCAGAGTGTAATTAATACAAATAAACTGTGAAGAGCAGAACAGCCAGTGCAAAGGCGCTGAGGTAGGGGTATGCTAAGTGTATCTGGACAGCAACGTAGACGCCAGTGTGGCTGTTATGGAGCATGCAAGGGAGAAGCTGGTTGAGAAAGGATACCACATAGGTAGCACTGGGCCTTACAGGCCAAAATAAGGTTTTCGATATTTTTTTATTGTGGTAAAAAGCATTGCAAAATTTACTATTTTAACTATAAGATGATACGGTTCAGTGGTATTTGTGTGTGCTTAGTCATATTTGCCCTGGAGAAGGCAATGGCAACCCACTCCGGTACTCTTGCCTGGAGAATCCCATGGAGGGAGGAGCCTGGTAGGCTACAGTCCATGGGGTCTTAAAGAGTAGGACACAACTGAGCGACTTTACTTTCTTGCTTACTTAGTCAAATTTGATTCTTTGTGACCCCATGGACTGTAGCCTGCTGGACTCCTCTGTTTCCATGGGGTTCTCCAGTCTATTTAGTATATTTATATTGTTGTGAAAAATAGCTTCAGAGTTTTCATCTTTCAAATCCAGACCCATTAAATGACCCTCCTTTTCACCCATCCCCAGCCTCTGGTAACCACTATTATACTCTTAGTTTCTATGAATTTGAGTTCTTTACATACACCATGTAAGTGGAATCATGATATTTGTCTTTTTGTGACTGAATTGCTTCACATCATTTCCTCAAGGTTGTCACATTCTATGCTGTACCATTCAATAAGATTTTCGTTCTTTTGAAGGATGAATAATATTTCACCTTATGTATATACCATATTGTATCTATGTATCTAACTATGGACATAAAATATTAGAATTATCTCATGACTCTCTTTTATGTACAATGTATTACATATTTTAGCAGGCATTTAAAAACTTTTTTGTGTAAATATTACTTTCTTTGGCAATTTGCATTTTTCGTACAAAGCTTAACTGTTTTTTGCTTTCTTCTAAAATAATTTTTCTCTGGTCTAATCTTGCTTCTATCACGGCTGTTGCCATGGTGTCTGCATGACACTAAGTTCCATTATGGCATTCATTCAGCTAAAGGAAATTATGATTTATTTAACCATTTCTTTCATATCTTTTTTCATATAACTAGCATTTAGCACAGTAAAAAGCTTACAATAAGTATGTGTGTGTGTTTAATGAATGCTTAGATTCTGCGTACTTTGTTTTTATAGTTTTCTCTAAGTTATAACTAGCTGTCTGAATAATGGAATTAACTCTTTTCATAAAATCTTAATAATGTAAAGAGAGAAAAAAATGGTTTTTAGGACAATAATTATCACAATTCATATGCAAATAAGCAACACAGGACAGAATATACATCATTTTATGAATAAGTTATACTTAAGCATACCTCTAAGTAACAAAGCATTGTGCTGATACATTAAATAACATCATCATTAATAGTGATATATGCTTTATGAAGGTGGAATACAAAACAGATAATTTTTAAGACAGAGGATCAAGATGGTATGGAAACATTACCTAATGTTGATGGGTAGAATGAGAAGGGAGAGCATTCTTGGGAAAGAAAGAGCCCAAGCAAAGGCATGAAGGTAGGAGATAAAAGATTGACATGCAGACTTGATATTGAATGAGATAGTCTGACACAAAGCATGAGCATTTTAAGTACTCTGATGAGGAGTAATGGAATATAAGCCAGAAAGGAAAAATAAAGTTAATGGTATGTGAAGCTAGGGGTTTTTATATCTGATTCAAGAGACAGGGAGTGGGACTGCCTATAGACTGATACAGATGAACTTTGAGAAGATAAATGATACAACCCAATTTCTCATCTAGACAGGATGATCTAATAACCTTGGAAAATTAGGGGGAGGGGAAATGCTTACCTTTTGTGAAACCAGGCAGATAGCTATTCGATAATCCTATCAGTAACCAACAAAATACAAATGGTGAGTACCAATGAGGACGAACAGCAAAGGAAGGATGAATAGGAACCATATTTAAGAAATGTACTGACTGGGTGACTGTGATGAATTAAGAAGATTCTAGGGGTTGGAGAGCATGGTAGATACTCACTATTAAGTTAGACTCCACAGTGGAGGAGGAACAAGACATTGAGGAGATATGATGAATTTGATTTTGAACTTACAACTTATGGGGATACATGAGTTATGGAGAACAAGGTGAAACTAAGGGAAATCTTTAGAGTGGATCGATGGGATGAGACTGCAACTATTGCAACTAACTACTTACCTTACTGCAAGGTAAGATTAGGGTTGGATATAATCAGTAGTTGCAGAAAACACAAAATAATAATAAAAAAAAAACTATTAAACATCTGCTAAGTATCAGGAGGAATTTCCCTGGTGGCTCAGTGGTAAAGAATGTGCCTGCCAAGTAGGAGACCCAAGTGCTATCCCTGGGTTGGGAAGACTCCATGAGATAGTCACTATTAGCTTGATTTCCTTGAAGAACAAACAGACATATTAAATAATCTGCTCATGGATACAGAGCTGATAGGTGGCAAAAGCAACACTGGGAGCTTGGTGCTTCTGACTTCAGAGGTTACTTGGATTAGAGACATATCTCCTGCTTTTCCCCTGGGACTATGTCTTTATATCCTTGTCTGTTTTTGATAATGCAGTTTTTGAAATTGTATTTATGAATGCTGAGATACAACTTGAGATATGCATAGTTCTAAACAACCAGAACTAATAAAATTATATTGATCTGTAGCACATCAAAATCACAGGGCAAAACACCATCCGAAGTATTTCTAGCCACTTACGTCAATTTAGCAGTAATTAGGTCTAGGGAGTCTCTGGGAGCCCTGTGTTCCAACTATATCTAGATGATTATGTTTCTGTGGCTGTGCACCATGCTTCCAATTTTATTTTCAGAATTGTTTTTATTAGTATCCCAGGAAGGAGGCTATGTAACCTTGTTTTCCTCCCATTATTCTAACCAGAATAAATCAGCTTTATTTTAAAAAAAAGAACTGACAACTACCCCAAATACCTCATACCAGACTATTTTACCTTTGTTTTTAGACATGAAAATGATGTTTGCTAAGAGATGCAGAGAAGTGAAAGGCAAAATGAGACAAAGGAGACAATGTAAACTTTGCCTGATTATTCAGAAAGAAATGCAGTTACTTTTGCATTTTTTCTCTCTCCCGCCCCTTTTAAAGGAGCCAGTGATGTTTTGTAAGCCTCCTAGTGAACATAAACATCATCAATGTGCTACTGACCTATTTATATTCCTTGCATATTTCTAACTAAATCATGACATTCAAAACATATTAAATTTTAAATGTTTCTATTATCAGCAAGAAGATATTATCTTGTTTTTGTAAAAGCTGTCACTAGGAAAAAGTACTTTGGTGTTCCTAATAGAAACCTCCCATAGGGATGTCTGATAAAAGTAAATGTTAAGACTGATCAACAGTCTGATTCTACTTTGGAGATTGGTATACATTAGGTGTAATAATTACTGAGTTACTGCCTTTCCTGATGGCTCAGTGGTAAAGAATCTGCCTGGAATTCAGGAGAGATAGGAGGCATGGGTTTGATCCCTGGGTGGGAACCATTACCTGGAAGAGGAAATGGCAACCCACTCCAGTATTCTTGCCCAAAAATTCCATGGACACAGGAGACTGGTGGGCTACAGTCCATGGGATCACAAAGAGCCTGTCATAACTGAGCACAGCATAGCAGACAATTACTGAATTGCACCTGAAAGCATGTACAGTATTTAATAACTGTGATTTAGCATAAAAATAAACCTTTACTATTAATAGTATGAATGTTTGGGAAAACACTGCAAAGGGCTCTTGTTGAATACGTGGTCTCACATGCAAGACTAATGAGACCCTTTAAGGGTGTTGGCTATTACTCAAAATTACATCATTCAGTTTGAATATTTTAGTTGTATTTTATACAAACACATGATTAGCTCAAATAATCATTTTTTTTAATCTCATCAGATTCAAAGCATTGGGAAATCAAGTAGTTTGTCTAAGATATCACCAGGTCAAGTTTTTCTTTAAACCAAGAGAGGAATTATCATTTCATTTTCTCTCAGAGGAAGACAAATGAGAAATATTTTCGTGCCCATTAAAACCACATGTATTATTTAGGATTTACAACCCGTGCACCCCTACCCAACTTCTTGCAGTATATTCATCCGATTACATGGTCATCCCAGAGGTGACCACAGAGGTAGACCCAATTCTACATTCTTGCTTTTGAATGGGATTTCACATACTGCAAATTTAGCAAAAACATTGTCTATTGCTGACCAGCCAAATTAACTACTCTTTATTGATTGAAAGCAAAACAGATTGATTATTTGCATGGTTGTTTTAAAGATATCGCACAGTTCGAAAACATTTATGATGAGATGAGAGTTAAGTTTCACAAGCACCAAGGACTCCAAAAGCAATGTATTCATGAACAAGTTAAAGGATATCAAGCTCTTCAGAGCAAGGGAAAGAACAATGGCCCATGTCATGCTTTCTGGGACAGATGGAGTAGAAGACACAGATGCTGAGCATCAAGAAATGAACATTATGGAGGATGCTTTCATTGGGAACAGACTAGATGTTAAACAATGCTAGAGATTCTTTCTCTTCATACCCCAGTTTGCTTAGGAATCTGTGAACACATATGTAGAATTTTCTAATAACAATTTTCAATATCCCAACAAAAAATTCAAATATCACAAATTTTAGGTAAATATTTCTGGTATGGGAAAAGCATGGCTTTAGGGATTAGCAAGATCAGGAGTCCCAACACCACCTGTTCTGACCTAGCAGAATACATTCAGCATTTTAGTCTCATGAGCAAGAACATCATTAAGTTGGCATCATTGCTGGTTAGAAGGATTAAATAATTATGTCATCAGGGTTTGTCTTCCAGTAAGATGGAAATGTGAGTGACTGTCTTTAAACACTGCTTTCTTCTCCACGGCCTCATTCCTCCCATCTCTTCTGCCTCAAGCACACGCTTGCATATGAACAGGAAGGGGACCATGGGGGGAGAAAGACTGAGTGCTCAGAGGGAGAGCAGCCGTATCTCAGGATATCTGTAGAGGCAGGATGGTGTGAGATCTAATCAGGGTGAGAGACAAGCTGTAGGAGAAGGTTAGGTTTCAGCCCTGGAGCCACACTCATCTGGATTCACCAACCTCCTCTATCATTTATTAGCTGTCATCTTAGGCAAATTCCTCTTCTCCTACAGGTATCATTGTTATCTGAAGAATGGGTCTCATAAGAGACTATTTAAGATAATTCTCACTCATAAAGCACTTACCACAATCTGGCACCTAATAATTGTTTAGTTTCTACTAGTCATTATCATCATTTTCATCAGTATTTGCTTCTCTAGAGGGAACTTCACTAGGAAAAGGAGTCTCTAGATGCAAATAAAAGTGGACTTCTGACAGCTTTAACCCTGATGCGGGAGATAATGTCAGCTACTTAGTTTTGGAGGGGAGGATGAGAAGAAAAGCAGAAGGGTGATCACCTATCAAATCAGTAAGAGTAAAATATTTCCAAAGACAAAAATTTGAGTCATCTTTGATTTTGTATACAAATCCCCTCTTCCCAAAATAATGCTTAATGGATGTTTCAATAACTATTGAACTACTTTTTGAAAATGTATCTGTTTGATGATAGAATTAATAATTTCTTTTGCTACTGCAGTTTGCTTATCTATGGAAAATATAACTTAAGAATTAGCATTAGCATCCATCCTGAAATAGGAAAAAGCTCTATGACTGCCATAACTAAAGATGCTTTTAATCCATAACCAATGTCTAAATTCTAAAAATTTTTTTAAATCTCTACACATGACATACCACCTGTAAAAGTGTATACTTTCTTTTAAAATGACTCTTTACTTCATGAGATTTCCAGGTAGTACTTTGGAATTAACACTAAACTGTATTTTTAGAAAAAAGTTTTAAGAATCAAGGTAACAAATTTTCATTTAATATAAAGTTAACATAATTAAAGTTTAATCATATTTCTCTACATCAGTTTTCTTTGCTTCCATAATTGTGTTTCTTCAAGGATTTGGGATTCCCATGTGGTTCAGAGTTAAGAATCCAGCTGCCAAGTGGGAGATGTGGGTTTGATCCCTGGATTGGGAAAATCCTCTGGGAAAAAAAATGGCAACCAGCTTGAATACTCTCGCTGGGAGGATCCCATGGACAGAGGAGCCTGGTAGGCTACAGTGCATGGGGTCACAAAGAGTCAGATATGAGTTAGCCACTGCTGCTGCTGCTAAGTCGCTTCAGTCGTGTCCGACTATGCGATCCCATAGACGGCAGCCCACCAGGTTCCCCTCCCTGGGATTCTCCAGGCGAGAATGCTAGAGTGGGTTGCCATTTCCTTCTCCAATCCATGAAAGTGAAAAGTGAAAGTGAAGTCACTCAGTCGTGTCAGACTCTTCCAGATCCCATGGATTGTAGCCTACCAGGCTCCTCCATCCATGGGATTCTCCAGGCAAGAGTACTGGAATGGGTTGCCATTTCCTTCTCCAGTTAGCCACTAAATAACAAATGTATTAATTTACTCTGATTTTTATCAGTGGTTTTGGTAACTGGGTAAGATGGTATAGTTGGAAAAATGACCTATAAAAGACTGTAAAAGCCAGTTTAACCTGCAATTTAGCTGAACATTTAACTATTTCAGCTGAGATTTGAGAGCTGACAGGAAATCTGTTGTATGAATGTGTTGATCCCTACCTCCTTTTCACCCACACAACTTTGGATGACCAGTCCAAGGCCAAAAGACCAGGGATAGCACTGTGCTTGCCATCACGTGGGAGATAACTTGTGCAGTAGAATTAACTGAAACTTCACTGAGGCAAGAATCAGTATCTAGGAAAGCCCTGAGTACAATCAGAGTGTCAGTTCCTTGAAAACCAGAATACAGCAATCATTGGCTCCCTAGTTTCTCATATATTACATGGCCTTGCACACATAGGCACACAACATGTGTTGGCAAATGAATAAATGACTTTTGAGACATTTGGAAATTTAGGTATTTCACGTGTCTACCTCCTCCCTACATACATCTTATTAGCAGACCTAATTAAAATCTGAGCCATCTTAGGCTTCTGTGTTCATTGCAAACACCCATCTGGGCTCATCAATTTCACCCTCTTCACCAAACAACTCGAGTCACATAGCATATGTTTGGTAATTTATCACCTTAAAAAAAATAAAACTCTGCTAGGGAGTAATTGCAGTCCAGAAAAATCTCATTAGTATAGCACAGCAAGTCTAAACCTGCCACCTAACTTTTCAATGCTGCACAAGAACAAATGCATGCCTGAATTTAAGAAAGGATATTATTTGTGATGTTGTACTATTTATTACTCCATGGCTTTGAAATAGTTCAGTTTACATGGAAATACATGGAAATTGTTCAATATATGATGGAGTCATTCAGATAAAAATTTCAGAAAGTAGAGTAAAGTGTACCTGTGGGAAACAATATTATCACAGGGAATAAGTAGGTTCTAGGGAGTCAGATTTTGAAATCCTAACTTAGCTAACTGCAACTTATCCCAAGTTTTTTGTTTCCATCCACAAAAAAGGGATAGCAGAGTCTTAAGAGAATTATTAATTCCTTGGGCTTTTCATGCTTATTTTTCTTGGGCTCCAAAATCACTGTGGATAGTGACTGCAGCCATTTAATTTTATGTAAGAGATGCTTGCTCCTTGGAAGGAAATCTATGATGAATCTATGACATAGCATATTAAAAAGAATAGAGGTCACTTTGCTGACAAAGGTCCATATAGTCAAAGCTATGGTTTTTCCAGTAGTCATGTATGGATGTGAGAGTTGGACCACAAAAATGGCTGAGTGTAAAGAATTGATGCTTTCAAATTGTAGTGCTGGATAAGACTCTTGAGAGTCTCTTGGACAGCAAGGAGATCAAAGTAGTCAATCCTAAAGGATATCAACCCTGAATACTGGAAGGACTGATGCTGAAGCTGAAGCTCCTATACTTTGACCACCTGTTGCGAAGAGCTGACTCATTGGGTAAAACCCTGATGCTGGGAAACATTGAGGTCAGGAGGAGAGAAGGGCAACAGAGGATGAGATGGTTGGATGGCATCACCGAGTCAATGGACATGAGTTTGAGCAAACTCTGGGAGATAGTGAAGGACAGGGAAGCCTGGCATGTTGCAGTTCATGGGGTCACAAAGAGTCAGACACAAATGAGCAACTGAACAACAACAGAGGATTCTTAAGGGATTCATTGAAAAGCACTTTATGCAGACAAACACATCATGAAAGCACCATACATCTCCACTGCTCTTACTCTGCCTCATTTTCTGTTAGAGCAAAGGTGAGTAACATTAACCCTCTGGCAACATTTCTTCATCTATCCCTAAAAAGGGCTATTAATCATATCTCTGTACAATTGTGAGAAGCCAATGGTACTAGATAAAGCTCTGTGAAATCTATGGCAGGTATTTAGAGTTGTTCATTTATTCGGTCACTCAGTTGTGTCCAACTCTTTGCGACCCCATGGACTGCGGCACACTAGGCTTCCCTGTCCTTCACTGACTCCTGGAGATGATTCAAACTCATGTCCATTGAGTCAGTGATGCCATCCAAACATTTCCTCCTCTGTCATCCCCTTCTTCTCCTGCCCTCAATGTTTCCCACCATCAGGGTCTTTTCCAATGATTCGGCTCTTCGGATCAGGTGGCCAAAGTATAGGGAATTCAGTTTTAGCATGAGCCCTTCCAGTGAATAGTCAGGACTTATTTCCTTCAGGATTGATTAGTTTGATCTCCTTGTTGTCCATGGAACTCTCAAGAGTCTTCTCCAGCACCACAACTCAAAAGTATCACTTTCTCGTGTTCTACCTTCTTTATTGTCCAACTCTCACATCTGTACATGACTACTGGAAAAAACATAACTTTGACCAGATGGACCTTTGTCAACAAAGTGATCTCTTGGCTTTTTAACACACTAAGTTTGACATAGCATTTCTCCCAAAGAGCAAGAGTCTTTTAATTTCATGGCTCAATCACCATCCACAGTGATTTTGGAGCCCAAGAAAAGAAAATCTCTCACTGTGACCATTTTTTCCCCCATATATTTGCCATGAAGTGATGGGACTGGATGCCATGATCTTAATTTTTGAATGTTGAATTTAAAGCCAGCTTTAAACTCTCTCTTTCAGCTTTAAAACTCTCCTCTTTCACATTTATCAAAAGGTCCTTTAGTTCCTCTTCCTTTTTGCCATTAAGGTGGTATCATCTGCATATCTGAGGTTGTTGATATTTCTCCTGGCAATCTTGATATCAGCTTGTGATTCATCTAGCCTGACATTTCCTATGATATACTTTACTTATAAATTAAATAAGCAGGGTGACGTTACACAACCTTGTCATACTCCTTTCTCAATTTTGAACCAGTCTGTTGTTCCATGTCTGAATTTAACTGTTGCGTCTTGACCTGCATACAGGTTCCTTAGGAGGCAGGTAAGGTGGTATTCCTATCTCTTTAAGAATTTTCTACAGTTTGTTGTGATCCACACAGTCAAGGCCTTTAGCATAGTCAATGAAGCAGAAGTAGATGTTTTTCTAGAATTCCCTTGCTTTTTTCTGACCCAACGGATGCTGGCAATTTGATCTGATTTTGGTATTGACTATCTGGTGATATCTGTGTGTACAGTTGTCCCTTGTGTGGTTGGAAGAGTTTTCTTTGCTATGACCAGTATACTCTCTTGGCAAAACTCTGTTGGCCTTTGCTTTGCTTCATTTTGCACTCTAAGCCCAAACTTGCCTTTTACTCCAGATATATCTTGATTTCCTACATTTGCATTTCAATCCCCCATGATGAATCAGACATCTTTTTTTGGTATTAGTTCTAGAAGATCTTGTATGTCTTCATAAAACTGGTTAACTTCATTTTCTTTAGCATCTGTGGCTGGGCCATAGATATGGATTACTGTGATTTGGAATGATTTGCCTTGGAAACGAACTGAGACAATTCTTTTGTTTTTATATTGCACCCAAGTACTGCATTTTGGACTCTTGTTGACTCTGAGGGCTGCTCCATTTCTTCTAAGGGATTCTTGCCCACAGTAGTAAATATAATGGTCATCTAAATTAAATTCACCCATTCCAAGCTATTTTAGTTCACTGATTCCTAAGACGTCAGTGTTTACCCTTGCCATCTCTCGCTTGACGGCCTCCAATTTATCTTGCTTCATTCCAGGTTCCTCCCAGAAATCGAATGTTAACAGCTATTTATTTACCGTAATATGTCACCTTTGATGTGTGTGTGTGTGTGTGTGTGTGTGTGTGTGTTAGAGAAGCTTTTTCTAATAGTATGTTCCAACTATTATCTAATACTATTAGTGAATTAATGATACTCTAATATTTACTAAACATTTATATAATATAATATTATATTACATTATATGCACTTATTGATGGAAAAACTGAGATTCTTCTGAGCTAAGTGCAATTCTAGATGGTGCAAATATGGCAATAAATAATATACATAAAGATGGATTTCCTATTCTCATGGAGTCATTTGAAGAGAATGAAAATATTAATATATCAAATGATCAATCAGTCAGTCAGTCAGTTCAGTTGCTCAGTCGTGTCTGAGCAAAGACACGACTCTTTGTGACCCCATGAATCACAGCACACCAGGCCTCCCTGTCCATCACCATCTCCCAGAGTTCACTCAAACTCATGTCCATCAAGTTGGTGATGCCATCCAGCCATCTCATCCTCTGTCGCCCCCTTTTCCTCCTGCCCCCAATCCCTCCCAGCATCAGAGTCTTTTCCAATGAGTCAACTCTTCACATGAGGTGACCAAAGTACTGGAGTTTCAGCTTTAGCATCATTCCTTCCAAAGAACACCCACGGCTGATCTCCTTCAGAATGGACTGGTTGGATCTCCTTGCAGTCCAAGGGACTCTCAAGAGTCTTCTCCAACACCACAGTTCAAAAGCATCAATTCTTCAGTGCTCAGCTTTCTTCACAGTCCAACTCTCACATCCATACCTGACCACAGGAAAAACCATAGCCTTGACTAAATGGACCTTTGTTGGCAAAGTAATGTCTCTGCTTTTCAATATGCTATCTAGGTTGGTCATAACTTTTCTTCCAAGGAGTAAGCGTCTTTTAATTTCATGGCTGCAGTCATCATCTGCAGTGACTTTGGAGCCCCCAAAAGTAAAGTCTGACACTGTTTCCACTGTTTCCCCATCTGTTTCCCATAAAGTGATGGGACCAGATGCCATGATCTTTGTTTTCTGAATGTTGAGCTTTAAGCCAACTTTTTCACTCTCTTTTCTCACTTTCATCAAGAGGCTTTTTCCTCTTCACTTTCTGCCATACGGGTGGTGTCATCTGCATATCTGAGGTTATTGATATTTCTCCCGGCAATCTTGATTCCAGCTTGTGCTTCTTCTAGCCCAGCATTTCTCATGATGTACTCTGCATACAAGTTAAATAAGCAGGGTGACAATATACAGCCTTGACGTACTCCTTTTCCTATTTGGAACCAGTCTGTTGTTCCATGTCCTGTTCTAACTGTTCAGTAGTGCTGATTAAAAGTAGTATAAAGGGTCTAGAGAATGATGGGTGTGTGGTCAGAGAAGTTTCCTTCTGAGAAGCTAATGTTTGACCACAGCTCTGATGGAAATGAGGACTGAGTAAAACAGAGGCAAGAGCAGGTGCAAAGTTCACCTAAATGGACAACCAAAATCATGGCTGTAGAGATGGGAGTGAGGGGAGAATGGAGGAATCAGTGGAAAAAGAAAAAACAGAGAAGGTCTCATAGGCTATGATGAATCTTTGAGTTCTACTCTGAATGAGATAGTAGCCCTTGGAAGGGTTGAGTGGAAGATTAATGTGATCTAGCTTACATTTAGTTTATTTACATGTTTTTCATAGTTAAAAAATTGAGTTATTTTTCTTTTTATTATTGTGTGGTAAGAGGCTTTTTAAAATTGAAGTACAGCTGATTTACAATGAAGTTTCTTGTATACAGCAAGGTGATTCATATATATATATATATATATACATTTATACACATACTTTTTCACACTATTTTCCTTTATAGGTTATCAACACTTGAGTATGGTTCCCTGTGCTATACAGTGGTTCTGTTGATTACCTATTTTATACATAACAGTGTGTATATATTAACCCCAAACTCCTCCTGATCTATCCTTCCGCACCTTGTTCTCTGACTCATTGTACCTCTTCCCCTTTGGGAACCAAACTTTGCTTTGTATGTATGTGACTTAAATTTTTAAAGTCTCACTGTCTTAGTCTATTCTGGCTGCTGTAACAAAAATAATATAGACTGGGTGGCTTATAAACAAACAGATATTTGGTTCTCAGATTTCTGGAAGCTGACAAATTCATGATCAAGGCACCAGCAGGTTCAGGGTCTGGTGGGAAGGGTCTGTGTTGCTGTGTCTTCACATGGCAGAAAGGAGAAGGGAGCACTCTGAGGTTTCTTTTCTAAAGACACTATTCCATTCATGAGTGGATTAGGTTTCAGCATATGAATGTGGGGTGATACAAAAATTTAATCTGCAGGACTCACTTTGGATGCTGAGTAGAGAGTAGATTGTAAGTGGAGCAAGAGAGGAAGAAGGAGGAATCTCCAGGAGGTGACTGCAACAGCCCAGGAGAGAAAGCAGGGTGGGTTAGATTAGAGAGTAGCAGTGGGAAAGATGGGACATTTACAGCTCTGGAAATATTTTGTAAGTAGAGCCATGGGGATATCCTGATGGTTTAGAGGTGGGATGGGAAGAAAGAAGAATGATGCCGAGAATGGCACTGAGTCTTCTGGCCAGAACAACTGAGGCTGTAGACTAGAGAAGCCGTGAATTAAAATTGGAACTCTTGGCGGTGGAGACAATTTGCAGGTAAAAGAATTCAGCTTTGGATCTGCCAAACTTAAGCCACTTGACATAAATTCAAATGGTGGTAACAAATAGTAAATAAAATAACCCAGTTCAGGATTCACTGGAGAGATCCAGACTGAAGCTATAAACTTTGAAGTTTACCAGCATGTGTGTGCGAGAGTGCTAAGTTGCTTTAGTCAGGTCTGATTCTTTGCAACCCTATGGACCGTTGACTGTCAGGCTCCTCTGGTGTTTAAAACCCTGATGCTAGAATAAATCACCTAGGGAGTGAGAGAGAAGTTCAAAGGGAACATCTGGGATGTTCGTGCATTTATAGGATGAGAATAAAAAAAGATGTGAAGGAAGAAAAATATTTCCCCTCATCTTGGTAGCGGACGCTGAACAGTGATTTTCCAAAAGAGGTCCTTTCCCCATGCTCATCAGAAATATCTGAGGGGCTTCTTTGTAATATAGTATACATTCTCTGGCCTCATTGCACACCGACTGGACCAGAAATGCTAGGAACAGACCATCAGAGTCTGTTTGAACAAGTTCCCCAGGAGAGGCTTACTGATGCTCAAGTTTGAGAATTGGTGCTTCCAAAAGTTTTTTTTTTTTTCTTTTTTCTGATAGCCCACATAGAAGATGACACTGTTTTCTCAGCATGTTGTGTAAATAGACAAAGTGCTGGCATGGGTAGAAATACTGGCCTGAAACCCTGGCTGTCTGGCCCTCCATACAGTCTGAGGGGATCAGAGTGCTGGCGAAACTATAATCAGCTTGGGTCGAAGATGATGCTGGGGCACAAAATCGCAGAGTTTCCGTTTGTTCTATCACACATAAAATTAGAGTTTTACAAAGCTGTGGTTATGTGTGTACATTTATTCTAATAAATATGGGAGTTATTGAAATGAAAATCAGAGATTAACTGATATTTAAGATATCTATTTCAGCCACAAAGGTAAATATTACAAAAAAAGACATAAATAAAAAATATGAAGAACCTGACATCCAAAGGGATTCTCGAAGTCTAGCAATTCATGGTCCTGAATTTTAAGGGAAATAAAAAAACCTTCTCTAATTTCCATATCACTAATGAGTTCTCTTTCTTGTTTTTCTCACACAGGCATTTAAGGACTAAAGGTTTTGTTTGACAGCTGTTTTTTAATGTACTTAAAGCTAAGGTGATATTCAGGTAGCAGTTTCTAAAATCTGTTCAATAAAATGTTAATGGTCCCATGGTTAATTTGGGACCAGGTATATCTCCTTGGTTGTTAACAAGCCATATATTGTTACGAAAAAAAAAAATGTATTCAAGATGTAAAAACACAGTTTGTTGTTGCTTACCCCAATGTGTCTCAGGTGTATTTGATCAAAACAACCCCTTTTGAAAAATTATTAATGTCTCAAAGTCAATATTGTTGCCAGAATCCAATGTAGGAAACTCTGGTCTAGAAAACTCTTACAACATGACATGTAAGCAACTCGAAGGTAGTTTAGGAATATGTATCCTGGGTTACTAATGGAGAGAAGTGATGATGAGCTGGGTGATTAGTCTAAAGAGATTCTCGAGAGCAGGTAAGTCTTGGCAAAAAGAAGCGTGTGTTAGTAGAAAGGGACTTTCAGGGCAGAGGGAGCAGAGAATCAGGTAGCACAAACTTGTGTCTAGAGTCTTGGAGCTATAGTGTAAAAGAGCTTTTAAAAAGGAAATTACTCATGGTGTCAAAACTCAATTTTCAGACTTAAGATATATGTGTCTCAAATACAAAGAAAGATTTCTCATCAGGGTGATATTAGTTCCTGACATTGAGGTGAGAAACCAGTGAGAGAGCTTTTCCAGGAGAATAATGGAGCTATTGCCACGTAAAAAGTGGAAGTGTTAGTCACTCTGTTGTGTCCGACTTTTTGCTACAACATAGACTGTAACCTGCCAGGCTCCTCTGTCCATGGAATTCTCCAGGCAAGAATACTGGAATGGATTGCTATTCTTTTCTCCAATGGATCGTCCCAAATCAGGAATAGAACCGGGGTCTCCTGCATTGCTGGCAGATTCTTTATCATCTGAGCCACCAGGGAAGCCCACATAAGAAACCACTCTAAAACACAGTGTTAGCAATAGCCACTGGATTAGATCATGAGTCTGTGGGTCTTTAATTTGGGCCAGGTGCCCCTGAATGATTCTACAGGTTTGACTATACTTATGATGTGTCCATGCTCAGCTGCCAGTCAACTAGATGTCTCCTCTGAGCTTTCACCAATTATCTCCTGGGGCAGAAAGAAGGTTCATAAGCCACATCTTTTTTTTTGTCATCCAGAAGGCTAGCCTGAGCCCGTTCATGTAGTTAATTCACAGGGTATTATTAGTAATAGGAGAAGGACTCTTAAAGTGCACATGTGTAGCAAAGGCTATAAATTTGCATAACATCACTGCCACCCAATGCTATCAGTTAACGAAAGCACAAGGCAGCTCTGAAATAAAGAGTGGACTCTGTCCCTTGGTAGGAGAAGCTAAAAAGTAATGTGTTCTTTTTTTTTTGTAATCTACCACAGCAGGTGATACAGGCTACATCGTGGAGGCACAGACTTCCCCTCTATCAGCAAGTAGAATGCTCCTGTGAAACCTTTCATAAGCCCACATGGTGTAAAGAGAACAGGCAGTTACCTCAGGATGTGTCTTGCAAAGTGATGCACAAAATAAGTGGAGATAAAGAACAGTGATTGTAACACAAGTTGGAAGGTATGGCAGCTTAATGCTGAGATGCTGAGTGTAGCTGCAAACTAATGCTAACACTAGTTTTGCTTTTCAACTTTTTTTTGTAAAAGTGAAAATCCTCTTTGGATTTCTTTCAGTTAACAAAAACAGATACTAATATAGGTCTTTTGTAAAAGCAAAGTGGCATAAAATGAACTTTTACAGGTGGGAGATACCTGTACCTTAGGAAATAGGGAGGAACACCAGAAACCAGTCTTTTGGAAGGAGCATAGGCAGAAAGCCTGGGAAGTCACATGAAGTCATCTAGACTGGCAGAATTTGATGTAGTTACACAGTTGCTTTCAGAAACCACAGCCAGAGTAAAATCTGCATTCATATGCTCTATGGGTTTCCCTGCTGGCTCAGACAGTAAAGAATCTGCCTGCAATGAAGGAGACCCAGGTTCATTCCTTGGGTCAGGAAAATCCACTGGAGAAGGGCTACCCACTCCAGTATTCTTGCCTGGAGAATTTCTTGGACAGAGGAGCCTGGTGGGCTTCAGTCCATTGGGTCTCCAAAGGGTCAGACACACAACTGAGAACTAAGCACAATATGCTCTGTGGATACACACTTGTTAATTGCCAACCAGGCATTTTATAACATTTGAATATGTAGCCTTTGTTAATAGTAAGCATAATGTTAAGTGTTTTTAATTTAAAGTTAATGATATTCTAGAATTAAGACTCCAAATACATTCAATGAATCCTGGGAAGTGGGAAAAGATAGAGAAGGTGCGTATAAACAAAGTTAAAATCATACACAATTTTCAGAGGAAGTTTATAGATGTAGATACATCCTGGTAAAATATTTCTTTTAACAGGTAGTATGTATACAATACGGAAAAGGCAATGGCACCCCACTCCAGTGCTCTTGCCTGGAAAATCCCATGGGCGGAGGAGCCTGGTAGGCTGCAGTGCATGGCGTCTCAGAGTCGGACACGACTGAGCAACTTCACTTCCACTTTTCACTTTCATGCATTGGAGAAGGAAATGGCAACCCACTCCAGTGTTCTTGCCTGGAGAATCCCAGGGACGGGGGAGCCTGGTGGGCTGCCGTCTGTGGGGTCACACAGAGTTAGACACGACTGAAGCGACTTAGCAGCAGCAGCAGCAGCAGCAGCAGCAGCATGTATACAATAAACTAAATTAAAAGTTCTAGATATGATATGATAAAAAATACCATGCTTATCTCATTTCCCCAGTTCACTAATTCCTCTTATGGGATGGGCCACTGTTACTGATTTCTTGTTTATTCTCACAGAACTGTATATCTTCTTTTTTTTCTGTCTTCATCTTTCTTAACTTAAGATGTAGTCTACTCTGTCTCTAGTTCTATTCCCTTTTGACAAGTTATTCACAACTTATGTTGTTCAAGAGACAACTGTATGTATAAATGATGCTAAAAGGAATGTTAACATTTAGTGGCACATTTAAATAAGTGAAACATTTTAAAAAATGCATCATTTCTTATGTATACCAATATATAAGTGTGGAAAGAATCTTAGGACTAGAATTTCTGGATTAAAAAAAGGGTGTATCCATATGTTATTTTGAAAAAATATTGCCAAATTGCTACCGATCAAGACCTTTTGCTGCATACAATTTTAAAATTATTTTATTACACTTAACTGTAGAAAGCTCTGGGAGTTGGTGATGGACAGGGAGGCCTGGCATGCTGCAGTCTGTGGGGTCACAAAGAGTTGGACACGACTGAGTGACTAAACTGAAATGAACTGGAGTATGGAAAATCTTTACTTTTACAGTTTCTGAGTTTTGTGTTATAATTGGGTGCTTTTTTTTTTTGAAGATTTTAAATCTCTCATTTCATTTAAGGAGTTTGATATTTTATTCATTTTATTATACATATCATTTAATGTATTATTTTAATTATGCTAAACTACCTTTATTTGTTTTGCGTGAAGTGTGGTGTAGAAACTTAAGCTTTTTCCCAGATGTTTCCTCAGGTGGCTGAATCCATTTCCTGACTAATATATATTTTATTAGTAAATTAAAATAATATCTTTATCTTTCTACTTAATTTTTGATGTATTCTTTCTTGTTTCTTATTTACTAATACCTCTTCTGGTTTTGCTAGACATAAAACACTGCTTTGGAGAAAGAATCCACAGCTAAAATAGAGGAAAGAGGTGTCACAGTTTGGCAGGATTGATGAAAAAACAGTCTGGAGTTGCCACTGAAAGAAGAAAGTGAAAACCCCAGAAAATAATAAGGAAAACAGGAACCATAGGGACCTAGACAGAAAAGATTAGATATCTATACTCACATGATAGCATGAGGTTATCCACACATGGATCCCCAAATAATGGAGCGGGAAAACAAGAGAAACCATAAGCCTTGTGTGGGAAGGAAAAGATAGAGAAGGATTTATAAATGATATAAAATCCATGAAAGTCCAGAGGAATAGAAATTAAACTGAGATTTATGCTGGGTATTAGGGTCTGTGATGGCCACAATCGATAGCATCTCCCTTCCCTACTCAAGTTATAAAGCAAAATTTCTCTTTTATTACTAATAGAAGCAAGATTAGAAGCCATGCCTTCAGGGCTGCTAAGAAATAGGGTTTTATAATCCTAAACTCCAGAATTCTTTAGATTTAATCACCTAGTCAAGGCAACATAAGATTGGGAAGCTTCCCTGGAGAACAACCATTTCCCTTAGGAGTAGCAGTGAAGCTAACGTGCTCTGCAGGCATCTTGCTCCCTAGAGAATATAGATGGAAGAGAACACAGCTGCCCAGATGGTTGCAAGCAGACACATTGCTCCAGGTAACTCAAGCAGAAGCCAACCGACTAAAAGGGCAGAGAGAGGCAAAAAGGATGTCCATACCCCTTCTCTAGGAGATCAGGAGGTTTTTTCCTCTAGCATTAGACTTCTAGGCCTAATGAATGATGAGGGAAATGATCCTTGAAATAGAACAAGAAGGTATCAGTTACAGCATGTTAAGCAATTAAATGTGTGATCAGACAGGTAGAGCAAGGAAAAGTGATCAAGTGGATATTGTTAGGAAGTGTATGATGAGGCAAGATTTCAGTGTCATGGGAATAGGAAAGCTTTACTGAGAATTTTTAGGAATAAGTAGATTAAAAACACAAGCTTTAATGTCAGTGACCACAAAAACAGCATTATAAACCCTTCTCTTATTTCACTGTATCTAAAAAGAAATCTATAATTATGTTAATCATTCAGCTTTAGAAATTAAAATTGTGACCTGATTATATACAAGCATCATCCAGACACACACACACACACACACACACACACACACACACACACACACACACACGTGATTTGACCTAGGGAGTAGAATGCCACTGTACTCTAGTCTGTTCCTAAATAACATGCTATATGTCATTCATGTTGGTTACTTCCAGTACTCCTTGCCTCATACACATTTTCAATTTTTCCTGAGTGTTTGAGTTCTACTTTTTTTTTTTACTTCAAAACATGTTTAATTATTGTTTTTGTTTCCAAAACAAAACATTACAGAATTACAGATATCTGATCTTTGAAAAGGTAGAGATTTTACAGACTTAACTCTGCACCCCATAAGGTAACTGTGATCCTTAACACTAAAATAGTTCTGGAAATTCTGGAAGACTACTAAACTTCAAATGTCATTGACTCCTTGAAGTAATAGTATTTGAATGGTCGATTACAGAAGCTGAATGAAGCGACAAAGACCACAACCACTTGGTGACAGAATGCTGGAGCTGTGTACAGTGGTCTTTGTTTTCTGCCTTTCTAGCTCTGCTGCCTATGCAAATTCTGACTTTCTTGAATTTCCATTTACACTATATATCAGTTCAGTTCAGTTCAGTCGCTCAGTCATGTCCGACTCTTTGCGACCCCATGAATCGCAGCACCCCAGGCCTCCCTGTCCATCACCAACTCCCGGAGTTCACTCAGACTCACGTCCATCGAGTCAGTGATGCCATCCAGCCATCTCATCCTCGGTTGTCCCCTTCTCCTCCTGCCCCCAATCCCTCCCAGCATCAGAGTCTTTTCCAATGAGTCAACTCTTCGCATGAGGTGGCCAAAGTACTGGAGTTTCAGCTTTAGCATCGTTCCTTCCAAAGAAATCCCAGGGCTGATCTCCTTCAGAATGGACTGGTTGGATCTCTTTGCAGTCCATGGGACTCTCAAGAGTCTTTTCCAGCACCACAGTTCAAAAGCATCTGGTGCTCAGCCTTCTTCACAGTCCAACTCTCACATCCATACATGACCATAGGAGAAACCATAGCCTTGACTAGACGGACCTTAGTCAGCAAAGTAACGTCTCTGCTTTTGAATATGCTATCTAGGTTGGTCATAAATAAATAAATAAATATATATATATATATATGTATGTACACACACACACACGTATATAAAACACACATATATTCAACACTGGTCGAATCTACCTTATGCCCCACCTCTTCATTAAAATTCCCTATTCAGTGTACAGTTTAATAATAGCTATATTTTTAATCTTAAGAATTTCTAAATAATAACAAGTTATAAGTGATGCCTGACTCTCATCACTCTCAGCAATTAATTTCACAAAAATAAGATTGAATAATGCTTAATTATAGTATCAGTTGGATTAAGCAAATAACTTTTATTAAATAAATGAATTTCTCATTCTATTTCAACCTTTGGAATTTATGTATATATTAATGTATAATGTTTTTATAATTTAAAGTGTGAAATCTGAAAACACTATATAAAGAATTCATAGCTAGGTCACCATATTACACATCTATTATTCTATCATATCAGCAAACTTGTACTTATATTAATTGTAAGGCAAATATACTTACTGGATGTCTGCCTTAAAGATGTTTATATCCATGGTGTTAGAAATATTACCTAGAGTATGTGAGTTCTTTACTGATCATTTATTGAAGTCAATAGTTCTCAAAGTGTGGTGCCCAGATCAATAGCATCAGCATTGCCTGGAAATTTGTAAGTGCAAAACTGGGTTCCACCCCACACCTTCTGAATCCTGAGGCAGAAACTCTGGGTATTGGGACTCAGAAATCTGTAATCTAAGTTCCCTAGGTGACTCGGATGCCTGATCAAGTTTGAGAACCACAGCTCTACGTGAATCTCTGCTGTGAATTCTAAAATTCTCTCCCTGAACAAAAGAAACTGAAATCGGGTCACAAGAACCCCGATAACACTTCCCAGAGATTCATAATTACATGACTCTAGTAAATTGTCTAGTAAATTACAGTATCATATTGAAGGTTTCTTTTAGGTAAATAAATGTTTTGATGGGAATTTTGCCCCTTTCTTGGTATGATGATAACGCTGGGATCCAAGTGCAGAATGAAAGGGTACGTACACAATTTACTACTTCAGAGCAAGCCTAGCTAAAAGGAATAGTCATATCATATGACTATGGAAACAATTGGAAACATACTAAAAATGATTTTTATATTCATACCTGTTGGAAACTACTGAATATAATTTGTACATATTGTTCTTTCAATAAAGATGACTCATTCCCCAAAGATAAATTATCTCGCCAGTACTTTTTAGATGAATATTTTCAGAATTATCTTGCCTTGGAGCCTAAAGGCAGCAAAAGGGGCAAGAATGGGATGTGACAGAAGAGCAGCTTTAAGCTGTTCCTGAAGCATGATGCCTTAGAATAACAAGATAGTTCTCCTGATGTAGACTAAAGAACAGCCAGGTTGTCAGGTCCACAAAATTTCTTCCAATTTATATGGCTCCCTGGGAATTGACTCAGCATACTTTATATCAATAGAATTAATCTAATTTTTAAAATAGGGTCATGTACCTTTGCTCTCTCCTCCTCCTCCTCCTCTTCTTCCTCCACCTTCTTCTCCACCTCTTTCTTCTTATTCTTTTCCTTGTTCTTAATGGGGCTTCCCTGGTGGCTCAGTGGTAAAGGATCCATCTGCTATGCAAGAGACACAGGCGTGATCCCTGGGTTTAGAAGATTTCCAGGAGAAGGAAATGGCAATTCATTCCAGGATCCTTGCCTGAGGAATTCCAAGGATAGAGGAACCTGGCGGTATAGTCCATGGGCTCACAAGAGGCAGACACTGCTTAGGAACTACACAACAACAATAATGGCTATATATAGTATTATACACTGTATAATTTAGTCTGCCAATTATTATTGTTTCCATTGTCTGAGATATTATGAACAATGTATGTTAAATACCCTTATACTTAGATCTGTATTTGATGTTTTTTCCCTCAAGATATATTATTTCAATAACATATCTCTGCCAAAAAGAAGGCATATTTTTAGAGCTTTCAATACATATTGCTATATTGCTCCCTAGACACGTGTTGCTAATACCAGTTCAGTTTTTAAGATAGATTTTTATTTAAATGCATGCTAACACTAGGTAATAGTACTATTTTTCTTGTCAATCTAATTACTGTATACTTTAATAAAATTTTCTTTGATTACTCCTAAGGTTAGGTATTAAAAATTTACCAATTACATTTCCTCTTTTGTTATTTATTTGTCAATCCTTCTATTGGATATTCACTATCATATTGATTTTTAGGAACTCTGTATATTAATGATGTCAGTTCATTAATGATATTAATGATACACTGGAAATGCTTCTGCGAGTTATTTTTTCTTTTAAATTAATTTGGTTTTTACTTTTTCCTTAACCATATGGTTAAGATATAATTAACCTTATGTAACTTTAAAGTGTACAAGGAACTTAATGCATTTATATATTGCAAAACAATTACCACCAGAGCTTTAGCTAATGCCTTCATCCCATTACATATCCAAGAAATTCTTTGTCTTAATTTTATTTGCTGTGTTTTCCATGTTTACCTAGAAAATATATTAATTTTCCCATAGGTATCATTTAATATCTATATGACAAGCTTAAATAAATGTTTTCCATCCCCCAATCATTTAGTTATATGTATTTTCTTCCAATACTTTTCTGTTTTCATTTAAGTAATATAATACATATGGAATTTCTTTTGATGTAAGAATATATTAGGAGACAACTTGTTTTCTAAGGAGCTCCCTACCCCAAAATAATATAAGTAGGAAAACTTTTTGACGGTCAGAAGAGAACTTCTCCAAGCTACAATCCATTTGAAAATTTCGCAAAAGAATCCGTCATCCATTCTATTATTTCTCTAGAAACAATTTACTAGCATTTTATCTTTGTGTTTCTCAGTGAATTGGGTGAATATTGACTGGTTAGGATGGTAGAATAACAATTGTTCAACTAATCCTGACCTTTCTTTAAGTTAACCAGTTCTTTCCTAGAGTTTTATCTCAGTTTGAGAACACTGTGGTCATTTTTTTTTCTTTCTGTTGGTGATTCCAATAAGCTACTTGTTTCAAAGCATATTCTGGAAAATATCAGTTTAAAACCCAAAAGCTTTGTTTCCTTGTTGTTGCGTAGTCATTAAGTCATGTCCGACTCTTTTGCAGCCCCTGGACTGTAGCCCACCGGGTTCCTTTGTCCATGGGATTTCCCTTGCCAAGAATACTGGAGTATGTTGCCATTTCCTTCTCGAGGGGTTATTCCTGACTCGGGGATTGAACCTGCATCTCCTGCATTGGCAGACGGAGAAGCCTTTGGTCCCTTTCTATTATTCTTTGTTGTAAGGTGATACAATGTAAAGTGCCTTACAAAGGTCAATTGCAAATTTTCTTTAGTGTTTGAAGAAAATTAACCATGTCTTTCCATGGAAGTCTGAGGCAAAGATGCCATCTTCATGCCTCATTGACTCGCATATTTCATTCAGCTTTCAAAGTAGTGTTCAGCTGTTCTTTTCTTATCAGAGTTGGGCATTCCTCAGGGTGCCCTTCTGTAATCACAGAGCAGTATGTTGGCTACACTACAGAGACTCTGGCCTGGTGGACTCTGAATAGAATTGCCCGACAGAGACCCAGTTCTAATTCTTACTGTGCCATTTCATTAGCTTTCAGTTCTTGCTAAAGCCCCTTAATCTTACAGTATTTCATGCTTTGCATCTGTAGCAAGTGATAATAAAGCTGATGTATTCTACCAGGAGATTGTTAGGATTAACTAATTAATGGTCACAAAGAGCCTTTTAAATAGAAAATGCCAAATATCTTCCCTGGCACAAAGCAAAATCATTTTGCTTGTCTTTTTATCTGTCCTTTGTTGTCAAGCTGTCTTGTATCATCTACTTTCAGAGTACTTTTCAATTCAATTCCATCCAAAAGACTTTTAAATAAAATCAAACTACTTTAGTACCCAATTATGAGTAAGAAAATAATCCTGCTTTTATAGCTTGGTGCCCAGGGGACACAAGTCATAAGGTACTTCTGATTCACCAGAATCAGAATGCTTTAAACATTCACTGGACTGTTTCAAAAGTCTAAAGCAAAAGGATCAACATAACATAAGGGAATTCAAATTACCAGAAATCTCAGTTAATCGGGAAACAATTTCCTACAATTCAGCTTTCATGAAACAAGCAGATCATACATTTGATTTTAAAAATATGCACAGAGAGACCCCCAATAGACATTTTTTTTCCAAAGAACATACGGATGGCCAACACACACATGAAAAAGTGCCAAACATCACAAGTCACTAGGGAAATACGAATAAAAGTACAATGACATGGCACCTCAGATCTGTCAGAATTTTCTCGTTTAGTCGCTCAGTCATGTCCGACTTTTTGCGACCCTAAGGACTACAGTACTCCAGGCTTCTCTGTCCTACACCGTCTCCCAGCGTTTGCTCAAACTCATGTCCATTGAGTCAGAGGATGTGGAGAAAATGAAAACCTCAAGCATTGCTGGGGAGATTGTATATTGGTGAATCTACAGAAAACAATATGAAGTTTCCTCAAAAAATTAAAAATAGAACTACACTACAATCTAGCAATTCCACTTCTGGATATTTTTCTGAAGAAAAGAAAAATATTCTGAAGAGATACATGCACCCCCTCTGTTCACTGCAGTATTACTTACAATGACCAAGATATGGAAGCAAACAAAGTGTCTGTTGGTAGAAGAGTGAACAAAGAAATCATACAAATATAGTATGATGTTGTTTTACATATGGAATATGAAACAAATGAATAAACATTAGAAAAAAGAAAGACTCATAGACACAGAGAATAAGCAGGTAGTTTTCAATGGTGGGGGGAGGGGAGATTAGTGAATTAAGTGAGGTAGAGTAAGAGATAAAACTTCCAGTTACAAAATAAACTAGTTAAGAGAATGAAACATACAGCATGGGAAATATAGTAAAAAATACTGTAATACCTTTGCATAGTGGCAGATGGTAACTGACGTGGTGACGTTTTTGTAATGTATAGAAATTCTGAATGACTATGTTTGCACCAGGAACGAACATAGTATTGTAGGTCAGTTATATTTCAAACAGATTCACAGAAAGAGAGACAAGATTTGTGGTTTCCAGAAGTGGGGGTGGGGCAAGGGGGAATTATATGAAGGTGAGCAAAACGTACAAACTACCCTTTATAACATAAATAAGCACTAGGGATGGAATGCACCACATGCTTAATGTAATTAACACTGCTTTGTGTTACATTTGAAAGTTGTTAAGAGAGTAAGTCCTAAGCGTTCTCATCATGCAGAAAAATATTTTTTTCTTTAATTTTGTATCTATATGAGATGACGGATGTTTGCTAAACTTATTGTGATAATCATTTCATGATGTATGTAAGTCAAGTCATGCTACACTCCTTAAATGTGTATGAAAGTGAAAGTGTTAGTCTCTCAGTCATGTCCAACTCTTTGTGACCCCATGGAATGTAGCCTGCCAGGCTCCTCTGTCCATGGAATTCTCCAGACAAGAATACTGGAGTGGGTAGTCATTCTTTTCTCCAGGGGATCTTTCTGACCCAGGGATTCAACCCATGTCTCTTGCACTGCAGGCAGATTCTTTACTGTCTGAGCCACCAGGGAAGTTCTTAAATACACATAATGCTGTATATAAATTATATATCAATAAAAGTGGAAGAAAAAAATTAATTAAAAACACACATAAATTCATGTATGTGTCACATTCTATTCATTCTTCTATAGAGATCCCTCTATGAACGGAATGATTACATAATTTATTGTCAAAATCAAGACACTATTGAAAGTGAAAGAAGATGCTATTATTGATTCCACCAGAAGATCAGGATTATATCATTCTGCCCATACATCTACTGAATGATAATCATTACAGTTCAGTTTGATGATGCTGGCTGTTTCAGGCAAGATTTTCAGTTTCTCTGTTATTAGCAAAAAGAGAAACAGAAAAGTTTCTGTTTAAGCTTGTGTTGATTAATTAATTAGAAAATTTTAATTACTAATCATTCTAGATTGAGTCCTCATAATTCAGAGTGGCACCAGGGCAGTAATTCAATAAAGCAGTTGTCTGTTTTCAGAATATCAATTCTATGCCTTCTGTTTTGGAGTAGCCCCATCTTATGCATGGCACATTCTAGAATTCTGCCCTCCAGGGATGGGCTTGAAGGGAATTGGTCTGGTAGGGCAGCTAGCAGAGCCTCAGCGCTTTACGATCTTGCCCTGGACTGCATCGTCTTAGCAAAATAATCACAGCTCCAAGCTCAAGAACAAAGCAACACGCCTATTTTTTTATTCTAGTGTGGGTAAAAATCACCCATTTGTTGTCTTAAAGTAGAGATTACTGAGCCCCACCTTCAGAGATGCTAAGGCAGTTGACTTTGCAAGGGACCCAGGATTTCAAACCAGTCAATCCTAAAGGAAACCAACTCTACCAACCTTGAATGTTCATTAGAAGGACTATTGCTGAAGCTGAAGCTCCAATATTTTGGCCACCTGATGAGACGAGCCAACTCATTGGAAAAGACCCTGATGCTGGAAAGATTGAAGGTAAAAGGAGAAGGGGGGCGACAGAGGATGAGATGGTTGGATAGCATCACCGATTTAATGGACGTGAATCTGAGCAAACTCCGGAAGATAGTGAAGGGCAGGGAAGCCTGGTGTGCTGCCGTCTATCATGTTGCAAAGAGCTGGACATGACTTAGTGACTGAACAACGGCAACAAACATCTTGGGTTATCAGAAGCAAGTGCCCGTGAACCACTTTTCTAAGAAAATAGTTTCCAAACGTTAAACACCAACGTTTGTACCATAACCTAAACTCGGACCATAAATATGATTTTACATTGAGGCAGTTTGGACAAAAAGACTGTTTATTTAAGCTTTATTTAAGAATCCTTTCTTCAAAGCCCCTTTCCTCTTAAAATGCCTCAAGTTATTCTAAAGCAAGTGGCCAATGTTTCTCACACACACTAAGAAATACTATTCTTCAATGCTGAAGACCAACTTAGTTGACCATAATTAGGCTTTGTATTTCATGACAACAATTTTGTAATTTGTAAAATGAATCCTACCCATTTAGAGTATTCTTATTATTTTATCCTACAATCCATAAGCAAACATCTGGGAATGTGTTATGATTTAATGGAGAAAACGGATCAAGGGCACAAAACACATAAGGTCATGAAAACTTTAGCCCGCCAGGCTCCTCTGTTCATGGGGATTCTTCTGGCAAAAATACTGGAGTGGGTTGCCATTCCTCCTCCAGGGAATCTTCCCAGGGATCAAACTCACATCTCTTATATATCTCCTGCATTAGCAAGTTTGTTCTTTACCACTAGCGCCACCTGGGAAGCCCCTGAAACCTCAATGCTGCTGCTGCTGCTAAGCTGTTTCAGTTATGTCCGACTCTGTGCGACCCCAATAGTGATGCTTAAATGACAACTTACTGAGAGTTGTAAGTTTATCACATTAGACGTGTTGATATTGATTGGAATAAGACATGCCATAACTCAATGCCTTTTTTCAAGGTTCATTTTTCTAGCTGAATCCTCATAAAATACAGTTAAAACAAGAGAAGAGACATGTGGTGAATGGTTCGACAGATGAAGAATAACATTTTGAGAATCTTTTTTTCTGAAAAGAGAAAAACCTAAAGCTCCCTTTATGTTCAATTATTGGAATTCTCCAAAGGCCCAGTATGAAAGCCTTTAAAATTCTTGAAGTAAGCCAGCAATAAAAGTATATTTTAGAACACTCAAAAATACGAGAATATAGCTGCAAAGATGAATAGACACTATCTCTAACTTTCACAATCTTTGAGTTAAATTTTGCTTAATTAGAATTAAACAAACATATCCATAGAAAAGTTTCATGATAAAACCTTAATTCAGATGGATTGTCAACTATTTACCAGTTACAAGCTATCAAAACTGAACTAACATACTGCATCTATAATATGAATAAAAACAATATTGATTTCACAGGGTTGTTCTGGTTAAGAGTAATGGTAATGCTTTTAAAGTATTTAGCACTGTTGAATGGAATGCAGCATTTACCTAAAACAAATAGACTGTCAGTTATTTATCTGACAAAAATGGGTTTCTTTAGGATCAACAAAAATTGCAATTCAGGGTCTGCAACCATGGTGAGCTATGTGCAAGTCTCTGATAACAGGCGAAGAGGCCTCTCATAGAGAAGAAAAGGAAGTGGTGGTAAGGAAGGGCTTTGTTAAACTAAAGATCCATTGGAAGAATTGGGAATTTGAAGTATAGTGGCTTTTCACTGAGTCTCAATGGCTAAGCCCTTGCCAGTAAGAAAAGGAAGTCTTTGTTCTTCCTGTTGGGCTCCACTATTGTCCTAAGACATGAATTTTGCTTAATTAAAGTTAAGTAAAATTTAATTTTAATTTTAAATTTAAAAAGTTAATTTTGCTTAATTAAAATTCCCCATTCTGTCCTCCTAAATCTATTTAAATTGAGCTTTCTGTTTATTAATTTTTATGATGGTAAATGCTCAAGAAAATTAGCTGTTATTTTGAAAAGTGAAATTATTAGTCGCTCAGTTGTGTCCAGCTCTTTGCGACCCCATAGACTGTAGCCTGGCAGGCTCCTCTGTCCATGAGATTTTCCAGGCAAAAATGCTGGAGTGGGTTGCCACTTCCTTCTCTATGTGATCTTCCCAACCCAGGGATTGAATCTGTCTCCCACATTGCAGGCAGACTCTTTACCATCTGAGCCACTCTAAGTCAAATCATTTAATTCAGTATTTCTCAATTCTATTTTCTCTAGTATCAGTACAACATCATACTGTTTATTACAAGGGGTCATTTATGGATATTTAGACCTCATAAGATGTCTGTTGTCTTTAGAATTTAAGAACAGAAGTTTTAACTCAAGCATTTTTCAGACTATAAACAAAGACAACAGAAGTTGTTCCTTTAAAGTCTCAGCTCTCACTGTCCTTGTTACCATGGGTTTGAAGACATAGCTCACTTTTTAAATACAGATCTGAGTTTGCATATTCAGCAATACTTTCCTCAGGTTCTGTACTTTGCAGGAGTATAATTGAGAGGCTTTCAATTACAGAGAAAAGAACTGATGCATTATTAAATCATTCCCTTTGTAGGAATAATATCTTTGCTTAATACAAATACAAATCATTTTCAAGAACAAGCTTGACAACTGTTATGGAGTTTCATTATGCAGAACTTCTTATATGCTCCCCTTCACTCACCACACCCACTCACCCCTGTATTTTTTCCTTTATTACCTTGTCATTTTAGTACATGTTATAAGACCTCTCATAAGTTCTTTGGGGAACTCAAGGAAAACATTAAGTGTTCATGGAAGATTAGATTGTGCCTTTCAAAGGCACAGATTTTGGTGTGCGGGAAATTTAGGTGCCCAAGAATTGATGCTTTTGAACTGTGGTGTTGGAGAAGACTCTTGAGAGTCCCTTGGACTGCAAGGAGATCCAACCAGTCCATCCTAAAGGAAATCAGTCTTGAATATTCACTGGAAATACTGATGCTAAAGCTGAAACTCTAATACTCTGGTCACCAGATACAAAGAATTAACTCATTTGAAAAGACCCTGATGCTGGGAAAGATTGAAGGCTGGAGGAGAAGGGGATGACAGAGGATGAGGTGGTTGGATGGCATCACTGACTCAATGGACATGAGTTTGAGTAAACTCTGGGTGTTGATGATGGACAGGGAGGCCGGGCATGCTGCAGTCCATGGGGTGGCAGAGTTGGACATGACTGAGTGACTGGACTGAACTGAACTGAACTGACTGAAATTTAGGCTATAGGACAGATGTTAAAATTTTACTTGCTCCTTGAAGCAACTCTTAAATACCACTTTCCTCGCCTGAGTTCACCAAAGCAGTCCCTCACTCCTGGATGTCTCTTGAGGGCTATCCTGACATAGGTCAAACAAATTGATTGTCCTCCACTGCAGCCTATGGGGCTTCCCCGGTGGTTCAGTGGTAAAGAATCCACCTGCAATGCAGCAGATGCAGATGTGGGTTCAGTCCCTGGGTCGGGAAGATTCCCTGGAGAAGAGGATGGCAACCAATGCCAATGTCCTTGCTGCAAGGAGCCTGGCCGGCTACAGTGCAAGGGGTCGCAAAGGTCAGACACAAGTGAAGCAACAGAGCACACACACAGAGCCTATTGAATCTGTAGCCAGGGACTACACAAACTCACCTTGGCTTTCCATCATGGGAATGCTTGATGCTTCCTCACTCTTTGGTCACCTGTTAGACTGAAATATCAACATTTGTTTTTCTATTGCCTACCAAAATCTCTAAAGGAAGGGAATCTATTTAGTCATCCTCTATTTAGCAAATATTTGCACATTTGTTAATGATAATGCTTGAACATTTACATTCATTAGAACTACCAGAACTCAGGTCACAAGGCTTTCAACTTTATTCTCAATGACTGGGTTGAAGAGGAAAAGCATTGATTCTGTTGTTTAAAAGGCAGAAGAGTAAACGGAGTGGTTACAAATATCTTCCCTTGTTTTTATCTTTTGTAAGTACACGCAAACACAAAATTCCATATTTTCTGCTTTATTCCAGTGAAAAGATGGTCACATTCACACAAATAGTAGCTCATTCTTAGAATGGAAATGAAGAATGCAAAAAGTATGTTTTGATTTTTTTGATAACTGACCTTCTCTATACGTTTGAATTCACACAACTGAGTTCAGAGTTTGTGTATGTGTTACAGCTGCATATTGTAAGTAGGGGTAGCTCTTATTTGGTCGAACATAGATTGATTTTCCTGGAGGGTGTTTTTAAAAGGAAATTGTCTACCTGAAGAAATGATGTAGTCATTATCCTCAGAGTTAACCTTTTCAAATATGTATAAATGGCAAACATCCCTTTCTTGTTTTATTTTCAATTCAAAATTGTTAGAGCATTTTTTACTGGCATCCCTCTCTGTCCTCAAATCTCATGCATGATCCAATATTAAAGTTAGAGGTCAAATAAAATTAGACTGGATACTTGAAACTTCCTTCCTTCCTTCCTTCGTTTTCTCTTTGGGGCTTTTTTAAAAGTGTTTTAGATCATATGTTATAATCATCCCCAGGTCAGTTTAAAAGTCCTAGCCAGAGTGCAGACACGTTATACAGAATCTTATTATTCCATGCAAATGTCTGTTTCTCTTTTAAGATTGTTTTACTGGTTTTCCCAGGTGTTGCTAGTGGTAAAGAACCCACCCGCGAATGCAGGAATCATAAGAAATGCTGGTTCAATACCTGGGTCAGGAATATCCCTTGGAGGAGAGCATGGCAACTCACTCCAGTATTCTTGCCTGGAGAATCCCTTGGACAGAGTAGCTGGCAGGCTACAGTCCATAGGGTCGCAAAGAGTCAGACACAACTGAAGCTACTTAGCACACAGCACAAGGACATACAATGAACATTTTATCACTAGAAGATTTTGTCCTTCAATTTACCTTTTCAAAGTATGAAGCTGAGTTAATGTTTTGAAATAGTACCCAGTATTGGTGAGCATAAATTGAAAAATTATATTCCCAGAAAGAAAATTATTAAACTGTATACCATAAGGAAAAGCAATTTCACAATAATATCCAAAGCATTAATATATATGTTAAATATTCACAAATATAACCTCATTTATATTTCCAGGAGGAGTTCACAATTAATGGAGAATGTAATTCAAAGAAATTGCAAATCTTAAATGCATGTGAATATATATATATGTTCAGTTCAGTAGCTTAGTTGTGTCCAACTCTTTGCAAACCCATGAACCACAGCACGCCAGGCCTCCCTGTCTATCACCAACTCCCGGAGTCCACCCGAACTCATGTCCATTGTGTCAGTGATACCGTCCAACCATTTCATCCTCTGTCATCCTCTTCTCCTCCTGCCCTCAACCTTTCCCAGCATCAGGGTCTTTTCAAATGACTCAGCTCTCCTCATCAGGTGGCCAAAGTATTGGAGTTCCAGCTTCAACATCAGTCCCTCCAGTGAACATCCAGGACTTATCTCCTTTAGGATGGACTAATTGGATCTCCTTGCAGTCCAAGGAACTCTCAAGAGTCTTCTCCAACACCACAGTTCAAAAGCATCAATTCTTCAGCGCTCAGCTTTCTTTATATATATATAAATTGGGATCCAATAACTACATTTTTGGTAATAAAATAATCACATATGTACACAAATGTTTTTGAGTTGCTATTCATATATTAGACTATGAGAAATTTCTTGAATATCCAATGATTAGAGAATTAATCAATAAATTAATCATAATTTGAACATTATGGTACCATCAAAATCATGTTTCTTTCTAAGGGAAAAGTATGCTTTTTGTTTCAAAAGGCTATTTTAAAATACAAACAATAATGATATACTAATAATATTAGTGAGAAAATGTTTTAAAAGTGCAACCATTTCTGATTATAATTCTGAAACCATATGTGGATATATATTCAGTTCAGTTCAGCTACTCAGTCGTGTCTGACTCTTTGTGACCCCATGGACTGCAGCATACCAGGCCTCCTTGTCCATCACCAACTCCCGGAGTTTACCCAAATATGTATATACAGTTTGTCTGTAATATATATTAAGATATAGCAAAATTATAATGTCCTATTCAATTACCTTTACATGGTGGTATCATTAGCTTTTTCTGTTTATATTGAACATGTATAACTGCTTCAGTCTGGAAAAAGCTCATTTTAAAGATATTAAATAATTTCTCATCCATTCTACCATTCACAATATACTAGTTCTTATTGCTATTAATTTTGTCCCTATCCTAAGTATAGAGACTACACTACACACATTTAAGATTTCCAAATGCTTCCATTAAATGTTTTTATGTTATCCTTGATTGATCAAATCAAACTGCTGGAAGATATAAAATATTTACAAAGATTGATTCAGTGAAAATATAACCTTATTTATATTGCTAGGAGGTGTAGACAATTAATGGAGAATGCAATTCAAAGAAATTGAAAATCTTAAATGTATGTGAATCTTATTTAACAAGATGTTAACAATAACAGTGTTCAAGGAATCACTAAAATTAGTGAGCTCTTATCCTTGGCCTATTTATCCTACAGCTCTCTGCTGGAAAGACTCGTAGGAATCTTCTCATGCATGGTCTATACACTATGTCTTTTCATGAGCAGTCTATTGTTTACTTGATGAAATTTAACCCAGATCACTTTTTCCAAATGTCATCAGCCTACTGTGTGACAGTGCATCATATCAACCTAATTTAAAAAGGTTCTTTTCTGTGAAAAGCAATAAGTTAAATTTTCCAAATAAATTTTAGTTTTAAGTAATTTTCACCATTATCATATATTACAATCGTACGTAAGTGTTAATGACATATTGTCAAGCTGCTATTCCTTTTGAAATACACTAAATGTTTCACTTATTTTCTCAAATATCAAGTCAAAAATTAAGATTAAGCCTTTACAAAAAAATTAAGATACAGAACTATGCCAAAGCCTTTGACTATATGGATCACAATAAACTGTGGAAAATTCTAACAGAGATGCGAATACCAGACCACCTGACCTTCCTCTTGAGAAACCTATATGCAGGTCAGGAAGCAACAGTTAGAACTGGACATGGAATAGACTGGTTCCAAATAGGAAAAGGAGTACGTAAAGGCTATATATTGTCACCCTGCTTATTTAACTTATATGCAGAGTACATCATAAAAAACGCCGGGCTGGAAGAAACACAAGCTGGAATCAAGATTGCCGGCAGAAATATCAATAACCCCAGACATGCAGATGACACCACTCTTATGGCAGAAAGTGAAGAGGAACTCAAAAGCCTCTTGATAAAAGTGAAAGGAGAGTGAAAAAGTTGGCTTAAAGCTCAACATTCAGAAAACGAATATCATGGCATCTGGTCCCATCACTTCATGGGAGATAGATGGGGAAACAGTGGAAACAGTGTCAGACTTTACTTTTTGGGGCTCTAAAATCACTGCAGGTGGTGACTGCAGCCATGAAATTAAAAGACATTTACTCCTTGGAAGGAAAGTTATGACCAACCTAAATAGCATATTGAAAATCATAGACATTACTTTGCCAACAAAAGTCCGTCTAGTCAAGGCTATGGTTTTTCCAGTGGTCATGTATGGATGTGAGAGTTGGACAGTGAAGAAAGCTGAGCACCAAAGAATTGATGCTTTTGAACTGTGGTGTTGGAGAAGACTCTTGAGAGTCCCTTGGACTGCAAGGAGATCCAACCAGTCCATCCTAAAGGAGACCAATCCTGGGTGTTCATTGGAAGGACTGAGGCTGAAACTCCAATACTTTGGCCACCTCATGCGAAGAGCTGACTCATTGGAAAAGACCCTGAGGCTGGGAGGGATTAGGGGCAGGAGGAAAAGGGGACGACAGAGGATGAGATGGCTGGATGGCATCACCTACTTGATGCACATAAGTCTGAGTGAACTCCAGGAGTTGGTGATGGACAGGGAGGCCTGGCGTGCTGCGATTCATGGGGTCGCAGAGTCGTACACAACCGAGAGACTGAACTGAACGGAACTGAAGACACAGAAACCTGAATTAGAGTTGAGAGACCAGAAGGGGGAGCTCTCACTCCCTGTGATGAGGACAAAACCCTACAGGAAGAAGAAAAAGTCCCCTTCCTTCCAGCAAGGACTCAACTGATGAAAAGCAACGGACACTTTGTTTACTGTTTCTGTGTGCTTAGTCTTAAGTTATGTCCGACTCTGTGAGACCCTGTGGACTGTAGCCTGCCAGGGCTGTCTGTGGGCTTCTCTAGGCAAGAATACTGGAGTGAGTTGCCATGCCCTCCCCAGGAAATTTTCCCTACCCAGGGATCGAACCCCAGTCTCTTATGTCTCCTGCACTGGCAGACTGGTTCTTTACTACTAGCACCATCCATCTGGGAACCAACATCCTTTTTCTCTCTGTAAAAACTTTCTCCTTTCCTTGCCAAGTTAGGACTTGCAGGTAGCTGGCTTTGGTTGCAGGTCCCAAATTATAATTAGCTGCTGATCCCAAATGAACCCATTTTGCTTGAGACAGAGCTGGCAGTCTATCGTTTCAGGTCAACACTTTCTTAAAATGTGACAATTAAAATAGGTCCTAATGGAGTCCCAAACAAGTGAATGAACTGGGGCAGAGGAGGAAAAAGCCAGAAGGAAAAGGATCCAGAATATGCAGATGTCTAAGACAAAAGAGAAAAGTTATTAAAAAATTGCTTAGTAGATCTGAACCAGTGAAAAGAGATATATTTGCTTCAATAAAAGTTTAGGAATCATCCACTCACTGTTATGCATGTGACTGGTATTGGGGATTTGTGGACTGACTGGAGAAAATATAGTCTGGGGATGGTAACTAAAAAACTTTACTCATACAAATATAAACATGCGGAGTGTTAGCAGGGAGGACACCTTTAGTTAATCCGGAAGACCTATCCCAGACTGTTAAGAAAGGACAGACTTCCAGAGGAAGTGACATTGAGATGGGGCCTGGAGAGTAAAACCATCTTAGCTTGGAAGAGCCAGAGCAGGGGGCCCAAGCAGACACCATGATGCGGAGAGTAAGAGATGGGAGAGGGTCAGGAAATGTCACAAAGTCCGCTAAACCTTAGTGTGGAGAGCCTGTGGGGAGAGAGGGCAAAGTGATGGACAGGAAGTGAGTGGGGTTAAACCAGCTGGGCATTGCTTGTCCAAGACCTTGATCTTTAACAGCTGTGGAAAGACTTTATCTCCCAAAACAGAGGACTGACAAAATCAGAGGTGAGTTTTTAAGAGGTTACAGTCAGAGGCACTGTAGAAAACACATCAGGGTGAATGAAGGGCTCAGCAAATGAAAGTGAAAGTGAAAGTCACTCAGTTGGTCTGACTCTTTGCAACCCCGTGGACTCTACAGTCCATGGAATTCTCCAGGCCAGAATACTGGAGTGGGTAGCCTTTTCCTTCTCCAGGGGATCTTCCCAACCCAGGAATCGAACCCAGGTCTCCCCACTGCAGGCAGATTCTTACCAGGTAAGCCACAAGGGGAGTTACCAAATCCAAGCTTGTTCTTATGGTCATATGACAGGCCAAGTAACTGAGAGATGAAGTACTGAGGCAAGGAATATGACTTTATTCAGAAAGCTGGCTGACCAAGAAGATGACTACTAATATCTCAAAATAACCATCTTGGTGAGGTCTGGATGAGAGGATCTTTTGTAGAACCAGAGAGAGAAGTGGTGAGGAACTAAAGTAAAAAGACAGAATACAGAGGGAGAGACACTGACAAAGCAAAGTGAAAAGGCCCATCAGTCTTGCAAAACATCTCCAGGAATGGCCAGCCTCAGGAAGGCATGTGTTAATCTCTTCTTTCTTGCAGCCACTCACAGGTGGGTAGGGGCAGATTATCTCTCTGTGAGTTGAACAAAGGCACTTTAGTTTAACAAGCAGAAGGGCAGGGTCCTCTGAGGTAAGCCATTATGTATGCTTATAATAACGAAGACTGTTCAAACTATCACACAATTGCACTCATCTGAAACACTAGCAAAGTAATGCTCAAAATTCTCCAAACCAGGCTTTAGCAGTACGTGAACCGTGAACTTTCAGACGTTGAAGCTGGATTTAGAGAAGCAAGAGGAACCCGAGATCAAGTTGCCAACATCCGTTGGATCATAAAGAAAGCAAGAGAGTTTCAGAAAACATCTATTTCTGCTTTATTGACTATGCCAAAGCCTTTGACTGTGTGGCTCACAACAAACTGAAAAATTCTTAAAAAGATAGGAATACCAGAGCACCTTACCTGCCTCCTGAGAAATCTGTATGCAGGTCAAGAAACAACAATGAGAACTGGACATGGAACAACAGACTGGTTCCAAATAGGAAAAGGAGTACGTCAAGGCTGTATATTGTCACCCTGCTTATTTAACTTATATGCCGAGTACATCATGAGAAACGCTGGGCTGGATGAAGCACAAGCTGGAATCAAGATTACTGGAAGAAATATCAATCACCTCTGATCCAAAGATGACACCACCCTTATGGCAGAAAATGAAGAAGAACTAAGGAGCCTCTTGATTAAAGTGAAAGAGGAGAGTGAAAAAGTTTGCTTAAAGCTCAACATTCAGAAAACTAAGACCATGGCATCTGGTCCCATCAGTTCATGGCAAATAGATGGGGAACATTGGAAACAGTGAGAGACTTTATTATTAGGGGCTCCAAAATCGCTGCAGGTGGTGACTGCAGCCATGAAATTAAAAGACGCTAACTCCTTGGAAGAAAAGCTATGATCAACTTAGACAACATATTAAAAAGCAGAGACATTACTTTGCCAACAAAGATCTGTCTGGTCAAAGCTATGGTTTTTCCAGTAGTCATGTATTGATGAGAGTTGAACCATAAAGAAAGCTGAGGATCAAAGAGCTGATGTTTTGAACTGTGGTGTTGGAGAAGACTCTTGAGAGTCCCTTGGACTGCAGGGAGTTCCAACCAGTCTATCCTAAAGGAAATAAGTCCTGAATATTCATTGGGAAGACTGATGTTGAAGCTGAAACTCCAATGTTTTGGCCATGTGATAGGAAGAACTGACTCATCAGAAAAGACCTTGATGCTGGGAAAGATTGAATGCAGGAGGAGAAAGGGATGACAGAGAATGAGGCTGTTCAATGGCATCATTGACTCGATGGACATGAGTTTCAGGAAGCTCTGGGAGTTGGTTATGGACAGGGAAGCCTGGGGTGCTGCAGTCCATGGGGTCGCAAACAGACACAACTGAGTGACTGAACTGAACTGGTAATAACAAAAACAATGAAAGGCAAAGGTTAAAGTCAAAGAAACAGATCCAGCACGGAGTCAGAATTAACTCTTCCCCGCAACAGTTAGGCAGCTAATACTGAACTTCAAAAAAAAAAAAAAAAAGTAGGTAAAGAAGTAGGTGACAGTCATAATAACAGGAATAGAAGGTAGTGGACTAAAGCACAATAGCTGGGGCCCTAGATAAGCAATCAGCCTGACCTTGAAGAGGCTGAGGTATAACCCTCATATCTCCTCCAGCAAAGCTGGGAGTCAGGGCGTCACTCCTTGATGGTGACTGCCTTTTGTTTTCTAAATGGTCGTACATGCCTGTTCAGTCACTCAGTCATGTCTGACTCTTTGCGACCCCAAGGACTATATCCCATCAGCCTCCTCTGTCTATAAGATTATCTAGGCAAGCACACTGGAGAGGGTTGCCATTCTCTTCTCCAGGAGATCTTCCCCACCCAGGCATTGAACGTGCATATCCTGCATTTGCAGGCGGATTCTTGACCACTGAGCCACCTGGGAAGCATGGAGCCATGAATCATTATGCTTTTTTATAGTTCATTTATGAATATCTATTTCATTTCAATGTTACAAAGTTTAAATGGGATAAATTGAATCAGCTTTTATGATAATCATACAAGTGGTGTTTCTACAAAGTGCAAGTGAAAATGTTTTTGATAACAACCCCGTCTAGAATTGAGGGATCATTTTATTCTTCCCATGAAATAGTGAAATATAAAAACCCTAAACAGATATCCATTCATCAATATTTACTCATTAAACAATTCCTTGGTTTCCCAGGTGGTTCAGGGGTAAAGAACTGGGGTTCAACCCCTGGGTTGGGAAGATCCTGTTGAGAAGGAAATGGCAGTCCACTCCAGCATTCTTGCCTGGAAAATCCCATGGACAGAGTGAGCCTGGTGGCTACATGGGGTCGCAAAGAGTTGGACGTGACTCTGCAGCTAAACCATCACCACCACCAAACACTTCCTTAAGGCTTGACATTGTACTGGGTATCACGGAAAAACTAAAAGAAATTTATGAATGTATTAGGGTGTGATTTAAAGAAATGCTTAGATGTAAATAGGGCTTCCCTGGTAGCTCAGCTGGTAAAGAATTGGCCTGCAATGCTGGTGACCTGGGTTTGATCCCTGGGTTGGGAAATTCTAGAAGGGAATGGCTACCCATTCCAGTATTTATGAATATATTAGAGTGTGATTTAAAGAAGTGCTTAGATGTAAATAGAGTCAAAGGAACACTGAAAATAATGAGATGGACCCTGATCTTCTCCTATAAATATACTGATAATTCATGTTTCTCTGTTTTAAATCTGTGAGAAGTGTGCTGATTTAACCTTGCAATACAATTCATCTTCTCTTGATTTGTTATTTAGAAGTCTTGATTGCCCTGTGGAGAGAATTATCATCTTGTGAGTGAACTTGAGAAATTTCTGGTGGAGATTTTCCCAGCAGTTGAAATCCAGATGATTACTACATCTATCCAATGTCATGACCGGACTCTGACTGTTTATGTTTCATTATAATCCAATTAGGTAAACACAACCTTAAAGATTTATAGATAGCAGAGGTTCCAAATGTTTCAGTTTCTCTTTTATTTTTCTTCCTGTAATGGATCATTCTGCTCAAAGGAGAACATGAACAAAATAGATTATACATTCCTAGTGAAATCATTTTGTTCTCATCTAAACTGTCTCTGGTTCCTTTCTAATTTCTAGACCAGGTTGTTATTGAAAGCATTTTCACTTGCACTTTGTGAACACCATTTGTATGACTGTTTATTCTCCTGTTCTGCAGTTAGGTCTATGTTCTGATGAATATGAAGGTCAAAGTCCTACGAAACATACACATCTCACGGAGAAAACAGAAGGAAATTTTTTTACTCCTCCGCTTCTACAGTGTTAATTTGTGAATCTAGTTGATTATACACACTCATCTTTGACTTAAATTTTACTTTAAAAGTTATTAAAGATATAGTTCAATAATAGTGGGAAAGATAGAATACATATTTTTGTAATCATAATTTTTTTTATGTGCAGGGATGATATCAGAAGATAGGGATTTTAGTTCTTATTCTTGGAAAAGTCCCAAACATCTCGAGATATCAATTTTCTTATCTTTGCAATAGAGATAACAATGTCCATGGAATAAGATGGCTCTAAGAATCTAATACAATAGCTTCTAGGAAGATAGTGCAAAGTATAAAGCACCACATAAATTTGACATTGACAGGCAGCTCTTGCCTAGATGTTCAAGTTTAATTAAATATTTTAAAACATGATGTCAACTGAAAAGTATTATTAAATAAAATTCATGCTTCACTCAGTCCTGTTCAATAGTTGAAATTTTAAAAACAAAATCCATTAATTTCATGAAATAATGAATTTAATAATTAATTTGATTTTTGAAGTCAATTTTACTTTAAAGTTAATTTATTTTTAAACATTTTTATTTTTAGAAATTGAAATTTTTCTCTGAACTTGAGTAGATTGCAATATGCAAGTTTACTCATTCATTGATTTATTTATTAAATAAACACTTATTGAACAACTAATTATAACCTAGACACTATGATAAGTTCTAGGGATTAAAAAAAAAGTGCTCTTTTTTTTTTAAAGGAATTCCCATTACAGTAGGGGAAATTAACAAATGTAATACGCAATAGTACGCATTAGTACACAAAATGCGTAAATCAGCAATTATGAATCACAGTACCAGGTATTGTTTTAAAACTGTTTAAAAGGCACTTTGAATAAACATAGGCAAAAGGGAAATTTTTTATTTAGAGAAGGATTATAGAAGAAGTCATAGACGCTTTCTTTGAATTGAGTGTTACGAGCTCAAGTGTATCCTCCCAAAATTCATATATTGAATTCCTAACCCCTAGTACCTCAGAATGTGACCTTCTTTGAAGATAGGTAATTTACAAAGGCTATTCAGTTAAAATGAGGTCATTAGGCTGGGTCCTAATCCAAAATGCCTGGTGTCCTTGTACAAAGGTAAATCTGGACACAGACATGCACACAAAGAAAATGTCATGTGAAGATGAAGGTGAAAATCTGGGTTCTGCCAGCCAAGGGCCAACAAAGATTGCCAGAAAACAACAAGAGGCCAAGGTAGGGGCTTGGAACAGATTCTTCCACACAGCCCTTGGAAGGAATGCTGACACCTTGATTTTGAACTTCTATTCTCCAGAAACATGAGAAATAAATTTCTGTTATTCAACCTACTCAGTGTGTGGTACTTTGTGATGGCAGTCCAAACAGACTAATATGCTGTCTTTAAAAAAAAAAATGGATATGAATTTATCAGGATAAAGGAAGGAAGAAGAGGGCGGGTGTTCAAAGTTGAGGAAGGAGCCTGTGCAAAGAGAGGGAGATACCAACAAATGAGGTTCAATAGCCAAAGCGCAAGTTGTTCAGTTTGGCAGAATATAGAATACGAGGGAAATCCCAGAAGGAAGAAAACCTTAGAAAGATGATAAGGAGTAGCCCTGTTAAAGCCCTGAGGCCATGCTATGGTTTTGGATTTTATTCTGAAAGTAATTGTGAACCAATGAAGGCTTTTAAACAGGGGAAATATATGATGAAGTGTATATTTTATAAAGACCTCTTACTTTTTTAATTCTTTGAAGGATGATTTGAAGGGATAAAACGCAAGATGTAGGAATCAGCTAGGAATTGACTGTGAAAGTAACTTGAGAAATGATGGTTATTCGATAAAGGCAATAGAGTGGGATAAATGAGTAGATTGGGGAGATAGTAAGAAGTTATAAAAATTTGCTGAGCAGCTGGTTAGCTTCCAGAGATAGAATAGACTGATTTCAGCAGTGGAAATGGGGAAGTGGTGGGTAAGACTATTTCAAAAAAGAGCTGAAGGACTGTCTTTCACCCAGTATGGCAAAGGCAACCTACATAACCTTGGCAAAATTCTGACTTGCCCTTGACTATTGATCTTGTTATTTAGGGCATATTTGGGAGGGTATTTTATTGTATAGTGATTCTGGCAGCACTTGATGGGCACTAATACTTATTCAAGTGCAGCAAATTATATTCCAGCAATTCTGAAAGACCATTACATTTTTATTATATTTTATTGTGTATATCACAGACAGATGCATATTCACTTTGATGGCAAACAAATGTTTCTGCATAAAAAATAATTTTATAAACTGTGTTCTATTTTTAGTGTAGAAGATATTCTGGTAGCTAAATTGCAAAAAGTTTTGCTATAAAACATAAATGTTTGCTTTTTCTAGCAAAAGAAAGGGAATTCAAATCTATTCACACTAACAGAAAACAATTTTATTGCAAACTACTCAAGCAACTTATTTTATCTTGAGTTTCAAAATGTGTCACTTAAACGTTAAATAAGAAAGAAGGGCCACAGGGCTATTTTAGAAAGAAGTTAAGAACTTTCCTTGGAGTAGGAAATGGCAACCCATTTCAGGATTCTTGCCTGGAAAATCCCAGGGACGGAGGAGCCTAGCAGGCTACAGTCCATAGGGTTTCAAGAGTCTGACAACAGACTAAATCACCCGGAACTTTCCTATTGCAGAGAAATTACAAAGTATCCTAAGGGTACTTTTGGATGTTTTTCTCTTTTGCTGTGCTTTACAATAGCTTGACAAAGCCAGTGTCTTCTTTTTTCATTAACATCAATTAGCACCTACAGTTTGCATTTTATTAAGTGATTTGTCCAGACTGATAATTTCAGAGGATCTGTAATGAATTCTTTCCTTTACTTCTTTCTGTTGTAAAAAGCCCTTCTCTAAAGCATTTCATGCTACTTCCCTAAGCGCCCCTGGTCCTTGTTAGCCTGGGCTCTGTCTTTCCTTTGCTTTGTGAGCGAAAAAATGTTGCCAGCCATATCAGTAGACAAAGGGTATTGTAAGCCATCAAGCCACTACAGCCACTCCTGATCGTGAGTCCTGAGAGAAATCAAGTTGGAGACAAAACAGGCTGCCTACTGCCAAGCCCTCAGCCACTGTCAGAACTCACAAAGTTGTACCTTGAGGGAGTGCAGGATGGGAAAGCAAAGGACTTGTCTCCAGAGAGCTTAGGTGCATATCAAAGGAATGATTTCAATGAGCCCAGACTCTTGCCTCTTCCTAAACTTAGAAAAGTGCTAAATTTGTTAACTCGAGATATCTTTTAGTTAACAATAATCTTTTGATCTTCCAACTACCTGGTCATTGTTGCAAAAGCCTCTTTATATCCTGTCTCCTAGCAGTCTCTCAGAGCGATCGGAGAGGCTCTCTTTGAGACTTGAAATCCTCAGAAAGTCCACAGAATACAACCTAATTCTTAACTTTTAGGTTGTGCTTTTTTTTTTCCAGTGGACGACCTTGACTAGAGCCTTTATTCTCTGTTCAGGAGATACCTGTTTATCACTAGCTCTCCACTCAGTTGTTCCTTAGTCACTAAGTAGTGTCCAACCCTTAGTGGGATTTTCCAGGCAAGAATACTGGAGTGGGTTGCTATTTCATTATCCAGGCGATCTTCCTGACCTAAGGATCAAACCCGTCTCCTGCAATGCAGATGGATTCTTTACTGCTGAGCCACCAGAGAAGCCCTCTGTAGTCCTCTGCTTTTGCCAAGATTTTCCATCAAGCTCCTTCTGGTCCCTGCTGATGCTAGTTGAGGGATCTGAAGGAAATTCTCAAGGCCAGGTTGTCTTGCTTCATGGCACAGAATGCTCCCTGGGCTGGGAACTTGTGGCGGTGTGTTCTTTCCCACCCAAGAGGGTCACAATCCCCTATGTTGGTGTTCCCCAGCTACATGATCTCTTCGGCTGGGAGAGGAGACTCTCTGGCCTAGTAAGGGGAGATGAGCACTCCCTGTCTTGGGTCCTTTCATGGGAATCCATTTGATCCCCTGAATGCATGGTGTTTCTGGGTGGGGAGGGGAGTCATTGGACCAGTGACAAAAGAGAGTACTTCCCATCAGTTCAGTTCAGTCACTCAGTCATGTCCGACTCTTTGTGACCCCATGAATTGCAGCACACCAGGCCTCCCTGTCCATCACCAACTCCCGGAGTTCACTCAGACTCATGCGCATCGAGTCAGTGATGCCATCCAGCCATCTCATCCTCTGTCGTCCCCTTCTCTTCCTGCCCCCAATCCCTCCCAGCATCAGAGTCTTTTCCAATGAGTCAACTCTTCACATGAGGTGGCCAAAGTACTGGGGTTTCAGCCTCAGCACCTTCCAAAGAAATCCCAGGGTTTATTTCCTTCAGAATGGACTGGTTGGATCTCCTTGCAGTCCAAGGGACTCTCAAGAGTCTTCTCCAACAACACAGTTCAAAACCATCAATTCTTCAGCGCTCAGCTTTCTTCACAGTCCAACTCTCACATCCATAACTGACCACTGGAAAAACCATAGCCTTGACTAGACGGACTTTTGTTGGCAAAGTAATGTCTCTGCTTTTCAATATGCTATCTAGGTTGGTCATAACTTTTCTTCCAAGGAGTAAGCGTCTTTTAATTTCATGGCTGCAATCACCATCTGCAGTGATTCTGGAGCCCCCAATAATAAAGTCTGACACTGTTTTTACTGTTTCCCCATCTATTTGCCATGAAGTGATGGGACCAGATGCCATGATCTTCATTTTCTGAATGTTGAGCTTTAAGCAAACTTTTTCTCTCTCCTCTTTCACTTTCATCAAGAGGCTTTTGAGTTCCTCTTCACTTTCTGCCATAAGGGTGGTGTCATCTGCATATCTGAGGTTATTGATATTTCTCCCAGCAATCTTGATTCCAGATGTGCTTCTTCCAGCCCAGAATTTCTCATGATGTACTCTGCATAGAAGTTAAATAAGCAGGGTGACAATATACGGCCTTGACGTACTCCTTTTCTTATTTGGAACCAGTCTGTTGTTCCATGTCCAGTTCTAACTGTTGCTTCCTGACCTGCATACAGATTTCTCAAGAGGCAGGTCAGGTGGTCTGGTATTCCCATCTCTTTCAGAATTTTCCACAGTTTATTGTGATCCACAGAGTCAAAGGCTTTGGCATAGTCAATAAAGCAGAAATAGATGTTTTCCTGGAACTCTGTGCTTTTTCCATGATCCAGCAGATGTTGGCAATTTGATCTCTGGTTCCTCTGCCTTTTCTAAAACCAGCTTGAACATCAGGAAGTTCACGGTTCACATATTGCTGAAGCCTGGCTTAGAGAATTTTGAGCATTACTTTACTAGCATGTGAGATGAGTGCAATTGTGCAGTAGTTTGGGCATTCTTTGGCATTGCCTTTTTTGGGATTGGAATGAAAACTGAGCTTTTCCAGTCCTGTGGCCACTGCTGAGTTTTCCAAATTTGCTGGCATATGGAGTGCAGCACTTTCACAGCATCATCTTTCAGGATTCGAAACAGCTCAACTGGAATTCCATCACCTCCACTAGCTTTGTTCATAGTGATGCTTTCTAAGGCCCACTTGACTTCACATTCCAGGATGTCTGGCTCTAGATTAGTGATCACACCATCATGATTATCTGGGTCATGAAGATCTTTTTGTACAGTTCTTCTGTATATTCTTGCCACCTCTTCTTAATATCTTCTGCTTCTGTTAGGTACATACCATTTCTATCCTTTATCGAGCCCATCTTTGCATGAAATGTTCCCTTGGTATTTCTAATTTTCTTTAAGAGATCTCTAGTCTTTCCCATTCTGTTATTTTCCTCTATTTCTTTGCATTGATCGCTGAAGAAGGCTTTCTTTTTTATTCTTTTTAATTTTTATTTTTACTTTATTTTGCTTTACAATACTGTATTGGTTTTGCCATACATTGACATGAATCAGCTACAGGTGTACATGAGTTCCCAATCCTGAACCCCCCCTCCCACCTCCCACCCCATATCATCTCTCTGGATCATCCCCGTGCACCAGCCCCAAGCATCCTGTATCCTGTATTGAACCTGGACTGGCGATTCATTTCTTACCTGGTAGTATACATGTTTCAATGCCATTCTCCCAAATCATCCCACCCTCTCCCTCTCCCAGAGTCCAAAAGTCCGTTCTATACATCTGTGTCTCTTTTGCTGTCTCGCATACAGGGTTATCATTACCATCTTTCTAAATTCCATATACATGTGTTAGTATACTGTATTGGTGTTTTTCTTTCTGGCTTACTTCACTCTGTATAATAGGCTCCAGTTTCATCCACCTCATTAAAACTGGTTCAAATGTATTCTTTTTAATGGCTGTGTGATACTCCATTGTGTATATGTACCACAGCTTTCTTATCCATTCATCTGCTGATGGATATCTAGGTTGTTTCCATGTCCTGGCTATTGTAAACAGTGCTGCGATGAACATTGGGGTACACGTGTCCCTTTCCATTCTGGTTTCCTCAGTGTGTATGCCCAGCAGTGGGATTGCTGGGTCATAAGACAGTTCTATTTGCAATTTTTAAAGGAATCTCCACACTGTTCTCCATAGTGGCTGTACTAGTTTGCATTCCCACCAACAGTGTAAGAGGGTTCCCTTTTCTCTACACCCTCTCCAGCATTTATTGCTTGCAGACTTTTGGATCACTGCCATTCTGACTGGTATGAAATGGTACCTCATTGTGGTCTTGATTTGCATTTCTCTGATAATGAGTGATGTTGAGCATCTTTCATGTGCTTGTTAGCCATCTGTATGTCTTCTTTGGAGAAAGGTCTGTTTAGTTCTTTGTCCCATTTTTTGATTTGGTCATTTATTTTTCTGCACTTGAGCTGCATAAGTTGCTTATATATTTTTGAGATTAGTTGTTTGACAGTTGCTTCATTTGCTATTATTTTCTCCCATTCAGAAGGCTGTCTTTTCACCTTGCTTATAGTTTCCTTTGTTGTGCAGAAGCTTTTAATTTTAATTAGATCCCATTTGTTTATTTTTGCTTTTATTTCCAGTATTCTAGGAGGTGGATCATAAAGGATCCTGCTGTGATTTATGTCAGAGAGTGTTTTGCCTATGTTCTCCTCTAGGAGTTTTATAGTTTCTGGTCTTACATTTAAATCTTTAATCCATTTTGAGTTTATTTTTGTATATGGTGTTAGAAAGTGATCTAGTTTCATTCTTTTATAGGTGGTTGACCAGTTTTCCCAGCAGCGCTTGTTAAAGAGATTGTCTTTAATCCATTGTATATTCTTGCTTTCTTTGTCGAAGATAAGGCGTCCATATGTGTGTGGATTTATCTCTGGGCTTTCTATTTTGTTCCATTGATCTATATTTCTGTCTTAGTGCCAGTACCATACTGTCTTGATGACTGTGCCTTTGTAGTAGAGCCTATTCAGGCAGGTTGATTCTTCCAGTTCCATTCTTCTTTCTCAAGATTGCTTTGGCTATTCTAGGTTTTTTTGTATTTCCATACAAATTGTGAAACTATTTGTTCTAGCTCTGTGAAAAATACTGCTGGTAGCTTGATAAGGATTGCATTGAATCTGTAGATTGCTTTGGGTAATATACTCATTTTCACTATATTGACTTGAAGAAGGCTTTCTTATCTCTTCTTGCTATTCTCTGGAACTCTGCATTCAGATGCTTATATCTTTTCTTTTCTCCTTTGCTTTTCGCCTCTCTTTGGGATTGGAATGAAAATTGACCTTTTCCAGTCCTGTGGCCACTGCTGAGTTTTCCAAATTTGCCAGCATATTGAGTGCAGCCCTTTAACAGAATCATCTTTCAGGATTTGAAATAGCTCTACTGGAATTCCACCACCTCCACTAGCTTTGTTCGTGCTTCCCATAGATGCTTATTATCAGCAAGACTTCCAACTGATCCTTTGCTGGTTCTACTGGTTTTGCTTGATGTTGTCAGAGATCTTCCAATTTGATGCTGTAGGCATGAGATTTTCTGGCATGCTCTTTGTTGTTGGGTTGGAAATCAACAAACACTGGGTCTAGGTCACTTTCTTCTGTCAGCTGTGAAGTTACAAGATAACTTCCTGCTATGCTAATCTCCTAGCTCAGGGGTCTCTAGGCAGTTCATCATCCTCTTTCAACTTCCAGAGTTATCCTTTGATTTTCCATTGGCTTATTTCCAGATTTTATAGTGATACTTAGTGCAGAGGAGTAGGGAGAGACAAATTTTGGCACCTTGTCATGATAGGAAATTTCTACTATGTATAGAGACGACCAAGTTTGGTGGACCCTAGAACATATGCTCTTTTGTCCGAGACTATGTGCAGGACTGTTCCACAGTTATACAAGTAAGGCTGGGCAGAGGGAAGGTCATTGAGCTTCTTAATTGGTAGACATGGATGGCCCTTTCATGTTCAGATGTCATCACTTGCAACTAGCCCTCTGGATGACAGAGTGTGTGTGTGTGTGTGTGTGTGTGTGTGTGTGTGTGTGTGTGTGTGTGCTCAGCTGTGTCTGATTCTTTGGGATTTCATGGGCTGTAGTCATCTGTCTCCTCAGTCCAGGGGATTTCACAGGCAAAAATACTGCAGTAGGATGTCATTTCCTACTCTCGAGAACCCACAACTCCAGTGTCTCTTGCATTAGCAGGCATATTCTTTACCACTGTGCCAAGTGGGAATCTCATGACAATGTAGATCCATAAGTTTACAGTGGGACCTAGAAAATGCTACCATTTTATCACAGAGCTTCCTGGATATTCTGTTTCTTTTGAATCCTTTAGATCAGGATACTTTATTTTTACCTATATAAATAGTCAAAGTCAAAAATGGTAGCAACTGAAGAATTCTTAAGGATTTTAGAAAGCATTCAATATCACTTTATAGATAAAAAAAGAAGCCCCTATAAGTTTTATCAACTTTTCCCAAGTAATAGAGACAAACAGTTGGGGAGCAGTATTAGGTCCTGGCTTTACGACTTCTACTCAGTGCTTTTCTTCATTTCACCATGGAAATATATGATAATTAGGATTTAATGCATTTTCAATAGCAAATGTATTATTCTAACTCTTTCATAAATTTTTTTCTCTACACATTTAATTTGCCTGCATGTTTAGTTCACTTCTGTCCTGTAAAAGAACACGTCTATTCTGTCATTTATGAGTCAAGCACACAGAAAAGAAATGATGATGGGGAGAAGGAAATGGCAGCCCACTCCAGTGTTCTTGCCTGGGGAATCCCAGGGACGGGGGAGCCTGGTGGGCTGCCATCTCTGGGGTTGCACAGAGTTGGACACGACTGAAGCGACTTAGCAGCAGCAGCAGCAGTGGCTATTCATTGAGCAGATTTTATTAAATGTTTTGTGTATTCTACGATTTGAGATAGCTGTGCAAGTATTGTAGAAACATAAAGTTAGATAAAAGATAACTTCCTGCCATCCGTCCCTCACCCCAAGTAGTTTTGAATCTAATGAGAGATACAGATTATAAACTCACTATAATGTAAGAAATTATGAGATTATGAGACAAATCAATAGTTGTCAAAGGGAATTGGAAATAATAGTAACATCTGACTAGGTATATAAGGGCAGACAACTTGAGAGATGTCCTAAAAGTTGAATAAGAGCTAAAAATACTTCATAGAGAGCTAATTCTGTGATAGCATGGTGCTGATTGTACATAGGTAAATAAAACAACATAAACAAATATTTTACATAGATATAAATTTACTGAGATTAAAATATAAAAATGAAAAGTTATTTCACTTATAAATTTAAAGATGTTAACATTTAGAGAGGAGTTATAAATTTGCTCAAAACTACTCAGTTATTACATGGTAGAACTGGAAGAAACCTGGGGAAGCCCACACCAAACACTTTCTGAGTCTATAAATTTTGAATCCAAGGAGTGCATAGTTTGGGGTTTACTGGGTACTCTAAAACTATTAGCTGGTGTTAAGATGTACTTTGGTTCACATCATTTTGCATGCATGCATGCTCAGTCGCTTCAGTTGTGTCTGACTTCTGAAACCCATGGACTGTTGCCTGCCAGGCTCCTCTGTCCATGGGATTTCCCAAGCAAGAACACTGGAGTGGGTTGCCACTTCCTTCTCCAGGTAACCTTCCTGATCCAAGGATAGAACCCATGTCTCTTGCATTGGCAGGCAGATTCTAAACCACTGAGCCACCAGGGAAACCCCACTGTCTACCTTGGTCTTCTTCAAAATGCTAATTCTATGCTTTATGCATACTTCTTAGACAGCAGGAAAAATTTTATAGCCTTTTGATAAAATTATATGTGTGAAATGTTGCACAAATAGCAATGATTCACCAAATCATCAGACTTTTTTTTTCTGAAACATCGAATTCATAGATTTTTCAGTTATTAAATCAGCAGGTTCTTCTAATAAGGAGACTATTTCATAGTTGTCTTTTTGAAAGTATATATTTTAAAGTGAAATTAGTAAAACCAAGACTTGTAACATGAAGGCAATAGTGGTTTCATGATGCTATGCCTTAAACTGCATGCCATTGTGTTTGTAATTCTTGATCAACACTCCTCTTGCTGAATTTCTGATCTAAGATTAATATTGATACTCTAACTAGATTGTGGTGTTATTGTTTAGTCACTAAGTCAGGTCCAGCTCCATGTGACCCCCCTGGGCTGCAACACACCAGGCCTTCCTTCATGGTCTCCCTGAGTGTGCTCAAACTCATGTCCATTGAATCAGTGATGCCACCCAACTATTTCATACTCTGGCACTTCCTTCTCTTCTTCTTGCTCTCAATCTTTCCCAGCATCAAGGTCTTTCCAGTGAGTCAGCTCTTGTTATCAGGAGGCCAAAATATTGGAGTTCAAAATATCAGCTTCAGCATCAGTCCTTCCAATGAATATTCAGTGTTGATTTCCTTTAGGATTAACTGATTTGATCTCTTTGCTGTCCAAGGGACTCTCAAGAGTCTTCTCCAGTACCACAGTTCAAAAGCACCAATTCTTCCGTGCTCAGTCTTCTTTATGGTCCAACTCTCACATCCACAGCTAACTACTGGAAAAACCATAGCTTTAACTATATGGACCTTGTTTGGCAAAGTGATGTCTCTGCTTTTAACCCTACTGTCTAGGTTGGTCATGGCTTTCCTTGGTGGCTCAGAGGGTAAAGCGTCTGCCTGCAATGCGGAAGACCCGAGTTCAATCCCTGCGTCGGGAAGATCCCCTGGAGAAGGAAATGGCAACCCATTCCAGTACTCTTGTCTGGAAAATTCCATGGACAGAGGAGCCTGGTAGGATATAGTCCATGGGGTAGCAAAGAGTCGGACATGACTGAGCGACTTCACTTTCACTTTTCACTTTCATGCATTGGAGAAGGAAATGGCAATCCACTCCAGTGTTCTTGCCTGGAGAATCCCAGGGATGGGGGAGCCTGGTGGGCTGTCATCTATGGGGTCACACAGAGTCGGACACAACTGAAGCGACTTAGCAGCAGCAGCAGGTATCCCAATCAGATTGGGCTGTCCAAACAGCATATCACAGATTCTAAGGGTCAAACAATAGAAATGTATTTTTTCACAGCTCTGGGGGCTGGGAAGTCCAAGATCAAGGTTCTGATCAATTTGATTCCTGGTGAGCACTCTCTTCTTGACTTGACTTGCAAGTGACCAACTTCTCTGTATGTGCTCACATGGCAACACAGAGCACTCTGTTATCTCTTCTTCTCATAAAGGTCCAAGCTCTCCAGCCCCACTGTTATGACCTCCTTTAACAATTGTTTTCTCCCCACAGACCCTGTTGCTGAACATAGTCACATGGTAATTTGGAACTTCAACATACGTATCTAGGAGTAACACAAACATTCAGTTAATAACATAAAGCTGAAGTCAACACATTAGCAGGACTGCCTTCTTTTCTGCACACCCTAGAGAAGAATCCATTTTCTTGCCTTTTCCAGCTTCTAGAGACTGGCTCATATTCATTGTCTACTGGCTCCAGCTCCCTTCCCTCTTGAAAGCCAGTGTATTAGTTTCCTAGGTCTGCTCTAGCGAAGTATCATATGAGTGGCTTAAATTCACAGAAATTTATTGTCTCACAGTTCTGGAGGCTAGAAGTCCAAAGTCAAGACGTTGGCAGGGTTGATTCCCTCTGAGGGTTGTGAGACAGAATCAGTTCCATGCCACTCCTTGACTTCTGATGACTTGTTGGCAATTTTTGGCATTTGTTGGCTTGCATATACATCATTCCAACCTTCTATCTTCACATAGTGATATCTCTATGTTTCTTCACATAGTCTTCCCTCTGTGCATGTCTTTCTGTGTGCCAATTTTCACTTTTTTATAAAGACATCAGTGACATTGGATTAGACTTCCGTTAAACTTGTTTACCAGAGAAGGCAATGGCACCCCACCCCAGTATCCTTGCCTGGAGAATCCCAGGGATGGGAGAGCCTGGTGGGCTGCCATCTATGGGATTGCACAGAGTCGGACATGACTGAAGTGACTTAGCAGCAGCAGCAGCAGCAAACTTGTTTACATTTTTAAAAATCTCTGTTTCTGCATAAGATTATATTCTGAGGCATTGGGAGTTAAGAGTTCTACATATTTTGGTGGGGAACACAATTCAACACAAAGTCATCAGCAATGGCCAGTAAAGATCATTTTATCTCACATCAGTCAGTTCAATCGCTCAGTCATGTGCGACTCTTTGTGACCCCATGAATCACAGCATGCCAGGCCTTCCCGTCCATCACCAACGCCCAGAGTTCACTCAAACTCATGTCCATCGAGTCGGTGATGCCATCCAGCCATCCACCTCACATCACATCACATCATATTATTCTTACTTTTTCTTCTGCCTCTGTTTCTCACTTTTAAAGATCCTCATGGTTACACTGCGCCCACTCAGATGCTATACAACATGATAAACTACAGGTTCTAGGAATTAGGGTGCAGATGTCTTTGGAGGGCTGTTATTCTGCCTATAGCAAGAAATTGTTATTTGTTAAAAGTCAGAAAGAGTCCTGAGTGTGACTTGAAGAAAGAGTTAGAAAATTTACCTTTGGGGAAATGTGCCAGTGTTGTGACTGTCAGAGGTATGATTGCTAAGCTGTCTTCTGAGAAAAAGGGTTTTTGAGTTTCTGAAAAAGCTAAGTTAGAGGTAAGATAATGGTTAGAGGAACAATGGAGCATTTCCACCAGTGCTCTTGTGTGAAGCAGCCTCCAATCTTGCACCAGACATCAACTTCTCAGTTAAATAAATGCTCAGCAGATACTGAGATTAGGTTCCAGAATTAATCAGCTATTCTGTGCATATGCACACTAAAATGATAAAAGTTTAATTTCAAGAAAAAAGTCTTGAATACTTTTTGGTTATAGAGTACCCTACTAGAAGAATCACATGGCAAAAACCTCCTGAGCTTGCTCCCCATCCCTGAAAACACACACACACACACACACACACACACATACACATACACACACAGCTTATTGTTGCTCTATTGGGGAAACAGAGAAGGAAGAGAATAGAGCTTTTTTATGGTGCTTATTTAAAATCTATCCCATTTCCTGAGTCAGATGAGTTTTGAGAATTCTGGTATGATTTTCTCCATACTTAAGCTTATCTTCATCCTCACTGAATAGATTTTGCTTCATGGCTTTCTCATAATTCATACAGTTAATATTTATTTTATCATAAATTTCCTGAGGCCTCCTCCAGTCAATACGTGAATTTATTTAGGAATGAACAAATTCCAATTCCCTGCACTAAAACACTGGATTGAGTTTCGCATTTGGTGTATCTGTCAAAGAAGAAGAATTATTTTAAAGCGTTCTGAATTCTTTCCAAAATCTTCTCCAGAGTCATTGTCAATTGCCACAGACTGTGATTTTTCTCTGGAAGTATGAAACAGAGAGATGGGATCAAACAGAGTGAAAAAGACAAATAAAGTAATTCAAAGAATGTAAAGAGGAAAGGACAATGGGAATAAGACAAAGAGAAGTCTTTGGACTTCCCAGGTGGCACTAGTGTTAAAGAACCTGCCTGCCAAGGCAGAGGATGTAAGAGACATGCTTTTGATCCCTGGGTGGGGAAGATCACTTGGAATAGGAAATGGCAGCCCACTCCAGGATTCTTGCCTGGGAAATCCCATGGATAGAGGGGTCTGGCAGGCTACAGTCCAGGGGTCGCCAAGAGTCAGACACTGCTGAACTGACTTAACAAGCAAGAAATCTTTGGATGCTAAATTAAGAGATACTATTAAAAAGGGGAAGATCGAGAATCCTAAGAAACAAAAGATAAGACTCTTGGGACAGAGGTATACAGAAAGCATTAAAGAAACAAGTAATTGCAAAGAAAGGGAATTCTAGATACTTAAATAAAGAGGAAATGGGGGGCTTTCCTGGCAGTTCAGTGGTTAGGGCTCCCTGCTTCTACTGCAGGGGGCTTGGGTTTGATCCCTGGTCAGGGAACTAGGGCCCTGAATGAAAACATGAGGAAGGCGAGAGAGGAGAGAGAATAACCTGGAGGCTAAGTTGTTTTTTTTATTATTCCACAGAGTACATTTTCTTTCAATATTAAAGGAAGGAAAAAGAGAATTTAAGATTAGTTTATAATAAAAACGAAGACATGATGTCAGCTAGAGGTTCAGAAATTTCTCCAGCAACTTGGAGGACACTGCAGTCTGACTTTGAACACTGACTGAAATTCATTCTTCCAAACATGAATGCAGATGGCAAATCTCTTGTTGCTCACCAGTGGCCCCCGAGTCCTGCATCACCCATGGACTCTGCACATGCAAGTTTTATTAATGATTTTTCAGGTATAGTAAACGATGGACTATGAGAGAATGAAAGTGGGATTTTGGCCTTCCAGGTCCTTTGTGGAAATTTTCTCCTGTGAAGTTGTTGTCTTACTGTTGTCTTATGTCTGGAGTGCCATCCCCCATGGAGGCACTGCCTATGAATGTCACAAGTGTGTAAGGCTGATGGATCCTTCAGTGACTTACAAAGGTTTCACTACATCACCTTTAGAGAATTTTGAGAGAATTCATACATTAACATTTCAACACTGTATAAAGATTTAATGACATGTGTACTTAGGAGACAGACCAGAAAAAGAAAAGAAAAACCTAACCTCTGAATGTGTGACCATCCAACCAAATGCCACAGAGTCTTTCATCCAAATCAGAGTCCTGTAGGCTTTGATTCCATAAAGATACAGACAATGTGTGTAAATATGCAATTGAGGGGTGAGCTACAAAACCTCCTTGCTTCTTTTTTAGACAAGATGTATGTACGTGTGCGTGTGTTCAAAATATCACCTAGATTTGGGCAGTTTTCTAAGTTACTTTCCTTTCTTTTGATATCTGTGTACTTGCATGCTAAGTCGCTTCAGTCATGTCTGACTCTTTGCAACCCCATGAACTATACGCAGCTAGGCTCCTATGTCCATGGGATTATCTGGCGGCAAGCTACATGTATTTCCAAGATTCTAGCCTTTGAAGTCACTCAGTTGTGTCCGACTCTTTGCTACCCCATGGACTGTATAGTCCATGGGATTTTTCAGGCCAGAATCCTGGAGTGGGTAGCTGTTTCCTTCTCTAGGGGACCTTCCCAACCCAGGGATTGAACCCAGGTCTCCCACATTGCAGGCGGATTCTTTACCAGCTGAGCCATTGGGTTGGCCAAGGAGCTCTTCTGAGTTTTTCCATAAGATGTTATGAAAAGACCTGAAGGAACTTTTTGGCTAACCCAATATCTTCTCATTAAAAGGTGTAAGTAAAGCATACTTTGCTTTTACTGACACCAACACTGGTGTAAAACAAATAGAAAGTGAGCAAGCGGTCTTCCAAGCACTCCAGGACCATCTATGCTGAAAGCTTTTTTAGCACAAATTAAAGATAAATGAACTGGTGAGCAATGGGCAAACTTTTCAACTGAGTCAAGTTGCATGTTCATGTGACAAATATTGTCATTTTTGTTGTTGTTATTATGAGCAGCAGTTGTTTTGATGTTTCGGTCTCTTTAGGAGCAACAGAAAAATATAAAAACCAAAGAACTCAAAACAATTTAAAGCAATTTAAATTGTTTTACCACTAGGCACCATGCCCACACTGTGAGTCAAAGCATCAAATTACTTAGATCTAAGCCAGCACAATAATGGACTTTGAAATTCACAGCTAGAAGTCTTTACAGAAATCCTTCTTTAAATGCTGGGTCATGGGGGAGAAAGTTCTGAACTAACAAAGGTGGTGAGAAAGGGAGAGGAGACAAGAGAACTAAAGTGGGTGCAATAAGATCCAGAAGTTACACTGCATCTATTTCGTATAGTTACGAGTGTGGAGAAACAAGAAATAATGAAAACCTCCATCACTTGCCTGCCTTAAGCTCAGTTATTGAAAATAATTACTTGTAATATGCTTTTCATTAAATTACAAACAAACTGCTTTTGACAATTACCTCTAGAATCCTTTTTGTATTTCCCTTTCCTTTCCATAATAGAATGTCTCAACCATTAAAAATATGATACTCCAGACAGATACTTCCTTGAGGACATATAAATATTAAAAACTAAAATTGTAAGAAGAGCTCCCAAGTCCTTCTTTTATTATTTGTTTGTTTGATTAATCTGAAACTCTGCAGTGGGAATAGCAAAAGATAGAACTGGGCTCTGGAACTTGGAATACTTTTCCAAGACCTGGAAACATTTGACAGAATTTTGAGACTGCGCATAATTTAGTGTTATTTTAAAAAATCAATAGCCTTTGCTTTTTGAGCAGCCTTAGTTTTATTGAGCAGAAATACAGAGTTTTCGTAAGATCTCCTCCCCTAGTTTCTCCTAGTATTAGCATCTGACATTAATGTGATATATTTGTTACAACTGATAAGCTAGTGTTGCTATATTAATGTTATTAATTAAAATGCATAGTTGACAGATGGGTTCATCTTTGTGTTTTGTTGTTTCATTACTAAAAATCTATAGCTTTCACTGGTTGTTGAAGCAACAGAACTGCAGTAATGCCGCTGCCATGCCCCAAGAGAAAGTGGCTCACATGATGGAGGATGTGAACAAGTGAGTGGGAGGGAAAAGGCAGATGGAAAGAATAGAGGGCTATGATGCCATTCAGCTCATCAAGGAACCCGCTGGAGCCTGATGCCAATTACTTTTAATTGGAGGATAATTGCTTTACAATATTGTGTTAGTTTCTTCTGCACAACAACATGAATTAGCTGAAGTATACATACTCCATCTCTCTTGGACCACCCTCCCCTACCCTATCCCACCAATCAGATTCATCAAGATGTGGATGGACCTAGAGTCTGTCATCCAGAGCAAGGTAAGTCAGAAAGATAAAAAGAATTGTCATATATTAACGCACATATGTGGAATCTAGAAAAATGGTACGGGTGAACCTAGTTCAAGGGCAGGAACAGAGATGCAGACACAGAGAATGGACCTCTGGGCATAGAGGGGAAGGGGAGCGTGGGATGAACTGGAAGATCAGGTTTGACATAAATACACTACCATGTGTAGAACAGATAGCTAGTGGGAACCTGCAGGGTAGCCAATTACTTTGTTTCCTAGATACAGGAGGCCCAGAACCTTCAGCATGCCATGCGCTAGATACAGTTCAACCCAGGATTTGTACCTTTTTGTTCCCAGCTTTGCTGAGATACAGTTAACATATAACATTGTGTAAGTTTAGGGTGTACAAAGTGATGAACTGACATTAGTAAATATTACAGAATGATTGCCTCAGAAAGGTAATCATAGAATCATCTTACTATGAAATGCTCTGGCTTTTTACCAAGGGTACTGTAATGAAAGCCGTGCAATTATTTCTTCACATTTGGCTAAATCACTGAAAACATTATGCACTGGCCCTATACAAAAGTTTACCCATTGGATTTGAACACTAGGAAATGTATCTTTCTTCTCACAGCCTAGTATTCTTCCAATTATAGGCAATGACTGATATAGATGCCTCTGCCAAGAAGATGAACTCTGACCTAAATTTGGTGCTTAACTGCAGCAACTGTTCCTAGACTGTTTTTGATACAACTATTTGCAATAAGTCCCTTTCTTTTTTCTTTTCTTTTTATTGCAAGTGCATGTAATGGTAAAGAGTACGGTGGCTATCAGAACAGTTGGGTACCACCTTGATTTATATGAAGGTACCAAAAGTTTTGCCCACTATAGCTTTGCATCATTAGTGCAAATGTCAACACAGTACAAAAGGCAAATCTCTTAGGAAATAGCTGTGACCTTATAGACTCCCTAAAAATGTCTCTTGGCAACCCCAAAGTGGTCTACGACCAGACTTTGAGAATTGTTCATGAAAAAAGATAAAACTTCAACCTTTAGTTTTAATCACTTGTTTCTTTGGATAGTCTCCTTTCTTCCCTAGAATGTAAATTCCAGAGAAGTAGCTGTTCTGTTCTCTCTTGTATCTTAGCACCTGGTACTAGACACAGATTAACTGAACCTAAACGACAGAGGATGAGATGGATGGATGGCATCACTGACTCGGTGCACATGAGTTTGGGTGAACTCCGGGAACTGGTGATGGACAGGGAGGCCTGGTGTGCTGCAGTTCATGGGGTCGCAAAGAGTCAGACACGACTGGGCAACTGAACTGAACTGAACTGAATGAAACTGCATAATATAGATAAAAAATATTTTATTACTAAAAATATGGTAAAATAATTTTTAGAATGCCTTTGTACAGCATAAACCCATAATATTTCTCACCACAAATAATCCTATGCTTAAATTTTCATGTCACATATTTTGATAATCAATAATAATTAAAACAATTTAGATCAAATATATTAGAGGAAATATTACATATTTTTCTATAACATTAAAAAATTACTGCCATTTAAGAGGCAAAGAATTTATAGCCAAAATATATCAGAAAAATATGCTTTAGAGATGTTTAGGCTCTTGTTTAATGAAAATGTTTTTTTCTACCTTTTGTGACATTTTTTAAGTTCAAGACATTTGTATTTTTACTGTCTTCTAACAAATATTCTTTTCATATCTATATTGATATTGTTCTTAAAGAAGTCTCACTATTATCTATTGTATAAATATCAAGGTCCATTCCTGCCTAAAATATATCTCACTCCATTGATATCCACTAAGTATTGACTGACTGACTGGATGGATTTATTGAGTACTATGTGCATGTGTGCTCAGTTGCTTCAGGTGAGACCCCATGGACTGTAGCCCACCAGGCGCCTCTGTCCATGGGATTCTCCAGGCAAGAACACTAGAGTGGGTTGCCATGCCCTCCTCCAGGGAATCTTCCCAATCATGGACTGAACCTGCATCTCCTATACTGCAGGCAGATTCTTCACTGCTGAGCTATCTGGGTAGTCCAAAAAGTGTTAGTTACTCAGGTGTGTCTGACTCTTTGTGACCTGGTGGACTATAGCCTGCCAGGCTCCTCTGTCCATGGAATTCTCCAGGCAAGAATACTGGAATGGGTAAACACTCCCTTCTCCAGGGAATCTTATAATAAAACCTAAATCCCTAATCTTTTTTTAAAAGATTTTTTTTAATATAGACAATTTTTAAGTCTTTATTGAATTTGTTACAATATTGTTTCTGTTTTATGTTTTGGGTTTTTTGGCTGAGAGGCGTATGGGATCTTAACTCCCCAACCAGGGATCAAACCAACACCACCTTCATTTCAAGGCAAAGTCTTAATCTCTGGACCACCAGGGTGCTGTACTCAGTAGCTCATTCATGTCTGACTCTTTGTGACCCCAAGGACTGTACCCTGCCTGGCTCTTCTGTCCATGGAGATTCTTCAAGCAAGAGTACTGAGTGGGTTGCCACACTCTCCTCCAGGGGATCTTCCCAACCCAGGGATCAAACTCCAGTGTCCTGCATTGCAGGCAGATTCTTTACCATCTGAGTCACCAGGAAGACCCTGAAACACCAGGGAAATCTCCCTAATCATTTTTATTGATTGGTGATTTAAAAAAATGATATAAGCCATGTATTTCAAGGAGAATTATCTTTATACTAAAACAGTAGAATGACTATTGGAAAGGGACAATTGACAAACAATATAGATAGTAAAACTCACGGAACAGAGTGTTGATTTGCATATATTAAGTGCTTGACAGTTTCAAGCAGTGTGACTTTCCAGACCAAAACCCCAAATTTCAAGAAATCTGTATTTCACATGTTACCAGGAGGACATTTTTATAATAGCAGATTTGAGTTCATAATTATCTGTAGAATGCCTTGAGTGCTCCTACTTAGAAACCATTTACCTAAATATAGAATAAGAATTTGAAAAAAAAAGAGGATAATTTTGCATTCAATTATAATTGGAGCAGTAAGTGTACAAGAATACCTACTAGGTAAGGAAGCAAATGAACTAAAGAATCTGATTAAAGTGCTTTTTAAAGTTCTTAAAGAGGAAAACTAAATTACTTTTTGATGTAGTCTTTATATCAAGTACCATCTTTTCTTAATTTAAGGACGTCATTCTTACTTTCTTATTTACTGGCCATGAGGTTGCTTTTGAGTTTAACATACTGTACAGGAGTTATAACTGATTTAGAGCCAAAAATTCGTATTTGAATTCTACTTCTTCCATGGGGCATTGACCAAGTCATCTAGCCATTCCAAGCCTCATTATCTTCAGTTGAAATGTATGGGACTCTCCTCAGTGATGTGTAGGGATCTCTTTGCATTCTACTGATTTTGAGAAGCATCTTCTACAGACTAACTTGAGCAAAAGTGTGTTGACAATAGTCATTAAATAAAAGAAAAAATTGAGGAGAATGAAAGTAAGGATAAAGGAAATATGAGACTAAAATATTCAGATTATATATTTAGAAAGGATTTTTATGAAATCATAAACTACTGCTTTAAAGACCTTGGAAGAGAATAGAAAGATCTTTATATATGGCTATTATTCTCCTCCTGTAACACTCTATATGTACCCATATCATCTAATTTATCACATTTAACATTTTAATTTGATTACTTATTCATTTCCTCTATCTATAAACTCCTCAAAGTTGGGGCAAATGTGTCATGTTCATCACTGATTCCCTAATAAATGCTTAACCCTGTGCTGAACACACAGCAAAGACTCTGTAAATATTTGTTGAATGAGGAAGTAATTTCTTTCTTTTCAGTATTAATACCACTTAAGTGCCCATTTTTGATTTTGCAGAGAACATCACTAAAGAGAGTACATCAGTTCATTTAGAATCAGAGTGAGCAAACTGCAGCCTGTAGGTCAAATCTGATCAACCATCTATTTTTATAAATAAAGTTTTATTGGAACACAGTCACACTCATTTGTTTACATGTTGTCCATGGGTGCTTTTTCCCAACAGTGGTAAAGTTGAGTACTTGGGATGAAGCCTGAGTAGTCTGCAAAGCCAAAAACTTTAATCGCTGAACTTTCATAGAAAAAGGTTGCTAACCCCTGGTCTGGAGTTGTAAACAGATCATGAATGAATGAATGAAAGTCACTCAATCGTATCTGACTCTTTGAGACCCCATGGATTGCAGTTTGCCAGCCTCATCTGTCCATGGAATTCTCCAGGCCAGAATACTGGAGTGGGTATCAGCGCTCTTCTCCAGGGGATTTCCCAATCCAGGCAACAAACCCAGGTTTTCCACATAACAGGTGGAATCTTTACCGTCTGAGCCACCAGGGAAACCCCAGATAATAACTAATTAAAATAAGGTGACTTAAATCAATAGTAAAAGTCTGATATAATATTATCATTCTTCAAACTTAGTTTTGTAATGATTACAATGTTATAAAAGAACCATTTTGCAGTTAATGCTTCTTTTATCATTTACAAGTCAAGATCTAGCCTTCTTTTCTCCCTGTATTTGAAATTTGATATTAAAAAGCACATAGCACTAATCTGGCCTCTAAAAATCCATACCTCCCCACACAAGTGATGCCTTTCATTCATCACCTAAAGAAATTTATTCTTCTCTCTGGTTTCAGTGAGTTGGCTGCCTGATGTCCAGCTTTCACATTAGGATGCCCAGCAAGCCTTTCATCATCAGAGGCATTGCACTCACTTTCTTACTATTTCTTCTGCAATGATGCTAACTTTCATGATTTATGAAGAAAGCTAAACAAAAAATTATTCAGAAAATACCATAGCAACTAGGCTACAGAGAAAGGACATGATATATACTTATTTGAAAGTCCCTCGACACGTGGTAAGAGCAACAAACAATAGAATTAAGAAACTGTTCCCATTCTGGGAACATGGTAAAGGGAGCCCAAATTTCATGATCACAATGTTCTTTCTTGACTTAAATGCCTTAGATAGAGGTACTTAGGAAGGCCAATAAGACCATCAATTAAATTCTAATAGAAGATGAGGGAATGACTCTCAGAGGCCTTGGATGTTGGCCAGTACATCAGTCCAAGCCATAGTAACTGGGCTGGCTCCTGGGCTCTGAGCTCCTTTCATAAAATGTAACTGATCAGTAAAAGATACTGCGATCTAATTAAGAAAGCGAGGATAAACATGTGGGAGTAAATGTTTATAAAACACAAAAGCACAGCCCTCTGCTGAAGTTCCTGGAAAAAATAAGCAAAAATTTTTATTTTGAAAAACTTTCATAGTAGAATGAGCACTATGAAATGTTTCTCTGAATAAATAAGCATTTTTGAATATCTTAGGAGACCTACTGCTGAAATACACAACAGATATTTTAAGAATAATTTATAACTTTCTCATCATTTGAAACAACTGAATTATTAAAAGAAGGGAAGAAGTTGAATGTGTGTAACATGTATGTCAAAGTATTAAGTTCATTAACATCAAGAAATTTTGTATCATTTTGGTGGTGTCAGATGTTCGAGGAGAAGGCAGTGGCACCCAACTCCAGTACTCTTGCCTGGAAAATCCCATGGACGGAGGAGCCTGGTGGGCTGCAGTCCATGGGGTCGCGAAGAGCCGGACACGACTGAGCAACTTCACTTTTACTTTTCCCTTTCCTGCGTTGGAGAAGGAGGTGGCAAACCGCTCCAGGGTTCTTGCCTGGAGAATCCCAGGGACAAGGGAGCCGGGTGGGCTGCCATCTATGGGGTTGCAGAGTCAGCCATGACTGAAGCGACTCAGCAGCAGCAGCAAGTGTTCAAGAACAATTGTAAGGAGAATCCTTGTTAATGATCTAGCTGGAGACAACTTTACTGACTAAAAAGCCTAGTCTCAAAGGAGAGTCTTACTTTCTTATCTTGTTTTCTTTCTAATGTGGGACTTGGATGCTCTCCTTCAATAAAGATTCAGTGCATTTTCTGTGTACATAAAAATTTAAGTAAGATATATAAAAAATAAAATATTTATTTGTGTTCTCTTTTGTGTCAGTTATTAAAAATATATGTGGAAATACTGTCTATTATACCTCCCAGATCTCTCCCTATAGTTTCCAGTGAGGAACAATTTCTTTGAGGCTAAGATAAGGAATAAGTTTGTGTTCATTGTTACCTTATAAGGCTTGAGTAACTTTTTATATTTCTCTCATCCCTCTGCCTCTCAGGAAACTTAAGGCTAAATTTTATAGTGAAATGTAACAGCTACATTTCCCTCCTATTTGTCATGCCAGCTTTTATCTCTTTTCCAAATTTGATTTGTCCCTTGTCCTGCTCTCTTCCTCCAATTTTTTAAACTTAATTTTATTGTCATGGTCTTATAAGAAACTTTAAATTATTTTTCTCTAAGGAGATAAATGAATAATGAAGTCACACCAGCATCAATCAAATACGCATGTGGGTTCCTGTAAAGAAATTAGTTTTCCACTCTGTTGGTACTCTTCTCCTTATGAGCCAAATGAACTCCTGCTTATTCTTCAAGGCTGAGCTCAAGTGGCCCCCTAACTGTTCCCTCTCCTGCATCTCATCTAGGAAGCAGAGTCCATCACTTTACAGTAGTACCATCCTTGCTTCTGCGGATTCACCCATCATACAGCATCTTTCTGTTTGTATCTGCCTCTTCTCACAGCTTATCAGGCTCTTTTGAGCAATGTTTGCATTTTTTCATGCTTCTATGGTGGCTTCTCAGGTAGCTCAGAGGGTAAAGAATCTGCCTGCAATGTGGGAGACCCAGGTTTGATTCCTGCATTGGGAAGATCTCCTTGAGAAGGAAATGGCGACCCACTCCAGTATTTTTGCCTGGAGAATTCCATGGACAGAAGAGCCTGGTGGGTTATAGTCCATGGGGTCGCAGTCAGACATGACTTAGCAACTAAAACCACAACATGCCCAATATCTAGTCTTCATGATCCTTTTAAAGCCCAACACCAGGCAAAGGGTATATATTAATCATTGTGTGTAGATGACAAATCAATTAATGAATTAGAAAATTATAAAAAAATATGATACCTTGGAAGGCTGATGAGGATAGTGAATACATTGGTGAGCAAGCTTCCACTGTGTTTCCTCCATGAAACCAACACCATGCTCTGTGCTATCAGTGAGGGGATGCACAAGAGGAGGATTTACCAGGGAGATGAAACTCCATTGTGTGATACCTTCAAGGAGTTTACTGTGCTGAGAAGAGTAAGACTAATCTGGGTTTGAGTGAGTTGGATAATTTTTAAGACTTGAAATAGTCTTAACAATATTCATCAGAGCCTTCATTCAGAATAGAATGGCAGAACAGAGTAAGCGATGATATGAAGGCAAAACAATGAACACGGTTTATCCAAGGAATGATGAGAAAGTCTGTTTAAAACACTTAAAGGTGAGTGATAATAAAAAGAGTGTGCACAATATGTTTAAATCAGTGATTGTGTGGGAGAATAGAAGGTAGGAACTGGATTATATGAGAGCCTTAAGATTCATATAGAGTGATATTTGATATACGTAAAAAGTATAGTTCACTTTTGAACAAGGGGGTGGCTTAAAGAAAAGTAGATTCATTTGGCATTAATAAAAATAATAAATTAGATCAGTTTGAAACAGAGGTAGGGTGATTATATTGGTAACAGTAGAAATCCTGATATGGGAAAGGAAAGGTCTAGATTAAAATCCTTATTAGTAGAAGCATAAGCTTCTATCTGGAAAACATTTTAAGGCAAGAATCTTGAGCCTTGGTAGATGAAAAGGGATATGTAAGTCATGAGCCACAGTTTGTTAATTAGAAATAAAAATCTTACCATACCAATATTGAGAATTAATAAACATAATACATGCTATGCTAGTGTAGATCTTTAAAACTGTAAATCAGTAGGGAGAATTAATTCCCATGGAATGGGATGCATAATGATATATGATAATACTTGACTTTTTCCTGTAATAGTTCAACACAGAGAATAATTCAAGCTCATCATTATTTTAATGTTGATGATTCGTAAAGATGTGGTTTATGGACTTTGCAAATGATTATAGCAGAATTATTAATCTATGCATAACATTGCAACCCAGGAAAAGGTTTGTAATAATTTGGTAGGACTGACATAAAAAAATACTAATGAGTGAGTGGCTTCAACTATAGAAATCTATGTTCTCATAGTTCTTGGGGCTAGAAGTTCAAGATTAAAGTGTTAGCAGGTTTAGTTTTGAGATCTCTCTTCTTAGCTTCAGATGACCTTCTTCTCATTATGTCATGATGACCTTTTCCCTTGCACCTGCACTCCTGCGTTCTCTTCCTCTTCCTACAAGGAAACCAGGCCTACTGGATTAGGGTCCCATGCTATTGGCCTCAGTTTTTACTTAATCACCTAATTAAGGACTCTTTCTCCAAATATGGTTAAATTCTGCTATACTAAGGTTTGAGACCACAATGTTTGAATTTTTGTTGTTGTTCAGTTGCTCAGTTGTGTCTGACTCTTTTGCAACCCCATGTGCTGTGGTCCACCAGGCTCCTCTGCCCATGGAATTTTCCAGGCAAGAATACTGGAGTGGCTTACCATTTCATTTTCCAGGGTATTTTCCTGACCCAGGGATCAAACCCTCATCTCTTGTGTGTCCTTCATTGGCAGGTGGATTCACTACTACTGAGGCACCAGGGAAGCCATATGAATTCTGGGGTAACACAGTTAAGCCAATAATATCCTGCCTTTAAAATTCATAATCTTCTCATTTGCAGAAGACATTCACCTGATCCCCAAAGTCTTAACCCATTCCTGCATCAACCCCAAATCTGTATCTCATCTAAATACCACCTAAATCAAGGGTGGTTGGAACTCAAGGAATGATTTATCCTGAGACAGAAATCCTCTCCATCTGTGGATCTGTGAAACCGAAGAAGTCATCTGCTTGCAATAATGGTGGCATCTACATAGGATAAGCATTTCCATTCCCAAAGGGAGCAGAGAGGAGAAAGGGGTCACGAGTTCGAGCAAGTCCAAAACCTGGCAGGGAAAATGTCATAAGATTTTAAGGCTTGAGAATAACCTTCTTTGGTGCAATGCTCTGTCCTCTGTGTCCACTGGGGTGACACACCCACCTTCTGGGCCCAGTTTGGTGGTGTCATTGCCCCTTGTCGTGGCCAGCGGTCTGACCTATTGGAAACAGGGAGGTGGCCCCAAGCTCTGAAACCTAGGAGGAGATGGCTTTGCCCATGCCCAGCCCTGTGGTGGCAGGGGCAGCCCTGCTGATTTCTGAACCACCTTTGGGGTTACTTCTCCCCACCCCTTTTTTTGGGAAGGATTCTACTTGTTTGCAGCTGGATAGCCTTAATATCCTGCTATCTAGAATCCAAGATGCCCAGAAGCCTGCCTTCATTCTGTCCCCTCTTTACCCTCTGTGGTCCAAGCTAGTGGTGTTTATGCTGGTCTAACCTCTCTCTGCTCCTGGCTTCTGCTGAGACCACTGTTTAGAATCATGACCCACACTCACAGTCTTTTCATGGAGTGATTGTCTAGCCATGCCATTCATGATCTCTCTAGAACTTCCTAAATTTTTTGCAATACAGTCAGGGTAAGAATGTTCTGATTCTTTCATTCTTTTTCTTGTCTTTTTCTTTTTAATTGGAAGATCATTGATTTACAAAATTGTGTTGGCCTCTGCCATACATCAACATGAATCAGCCATAGGTTTACACATGTCCCCTCCCTCTTGAACCTCTCTCCCACCTCCCACTCAATCCCTTTCTTCTAGGCTGTCACAGAGCCCCCTGTGTCACACAGCAAATTCCCACTTGCCATCTATTTTACATATGGTAATACTCTCCTCTTAATTCAAGTTCTGGTTCTTTTTCTTAACAATTCCTCCTTCATTTTATCTCTCTCCTTTCACTTTTTACTGTAAGCAGCAAGGAGAAACCAGCTGCACCTTGAATCCTTTGCTTAGAATTCTCTTCAGCTTAATATCTGATGTCATCATTCACAAGCTCTGCCTTCCACAAAACAATGGAATACAATTCAGCCGAGTTCTCTGCTGCTTCATAGCAAGGATAATGTCTTCTCCAGTTTCCGATGATATGTTCCTGATTTCTGTCAGAAACCTGATGAGAATCAGGTTGCACATCCATATTCCTGCCAATGATCTTCGAGGCAATCTAGGCTTTTTCTAACACACATCTCATTCTTCCAGCCTCTGCCAGTTACCCAGTTCCAAAGTCATTTCCACACATTCAGGTTTTTGTTACATAGCATACCACTTCTCAGCACTACAGTTGTGAGTAAATGGGTGTGTTCCCAGTACATGGGTAGCTTAAAGAATAGAAAATTAATTTTTTCACAGGTCTGGAGATTCAAAGTCCTGGATGAGGGTGTCTCAGGTTTGTTTTCTCCTGAGGCCTCTCTCTTTGGCTTCCAGTTGGCCTTCCATCTCCTCACAGAGCACTTCCTGTGAGCACCTACACCCCTGGTATGTCTTACTTGCTTACAAAGACATCGGTCCTATTGCATTAGAGCTAGCCCCAGTCCCCTCCTTTTAACTTAATAACCTCCTTAAGAATACCAGAGCTTTGAAGTCAGCACATGCGTCAAAATCAAAGCCACAATTACAACTAGGAATTTTTTGAATCTGCCCTAATCTTTCACTTTTGGACCTCTGATTTCCTTTCAGAGACTGAGATTGTTTAAGGTTATGATGAACTAGAAAGAAGAAACAGAAAACCAAATATATCAAGTTGTACCCATTAAATATCTATCACTTAAAAAGACTAGATGGAAGGAATTCTTGGGCATATATATCAAATTATCATTGATATGTACGCATATATCAAAACTCATCATGTATATTTTAAGGATCTCACAGTTTTGTCAATTATATATCAATAAAGCTGAGAAATTAATATCTAAAACAAACAAACAAACAAAAAGCTTTTCTACAAATGTGTTTGCATTCTGAGGTACTAGGAAATGGGATGTCAGCATATTAATTTTCAGGGAACACAATACCTACCATAATAGGATTTACACCGTATATTTTCTACACAATAGTCTGCTTCACTTCTTCTTTGATTTCCAATGTGTACTAAATGCTTCTTCATATGATATAAAATTGTTTTCAGAAACCCAAAGGACCTCAAAATATATGCTAATGTTACCCAACTAATTGTTCTTTTTCTTTCTCTGTGATCACTAATTTGAGTCTCCTGAGTTTACACATTTTTTGACCTCCATATTAATGCACACTTTATCCTCTTTCTTACAGTAAAAAAAGATCCCAAATTAATTTTTTTAGATTATAAACATATTCCCTGTAACTATTTATACTTTTTTTAGTGTATCTGTTTTTAATTGAAGGATAATTGCTTTATAATAGTGTATTGGTTTCTGCCATACATCAACATGAATCAGCCATAGGTATATAACCTATGTCCCCTCCCTTTTGAACCTCCCTCCCGCCCCATCTCACCCCTCTAGGTTGTCACAGAGCATTATGTTTTGATTTATTTATTTTTTTTAAAAAAAGACTGTTAATTGTCATGTATGGGCTTGGGGCATGTTACTTAATCTTTCTGTACCTCTGCTTTCTGTTCCATGAGGTAGAATACAATTACTGACCTGTTAATGCTGCTAAGAAGACTAAGATACAATGTGTGAATATGTATGCAGTGGGTTTGGCTCCTTTCTCACTTTATGCCCCCAACTTTCCTTAAAACCTAAGAACATGAACAGGGCCTGTTCTCAGATCAAAATCCAGTAGCATAAGATCCCTGTTGAGAGCAACAATTACTATACTGTGATGATGATTCCTCATCACTTTTGACGTTTGTAAACCTGTTTGTTGCTGAATTAATTGTCCTAGATCTCTGCAGCTTGTTCATATCTTATATGTACTTTTAATTTTTCTAGTATTGCTTCTGCCACATCAGTTTACCGGCTGTCACTTTTTATCAAAATCAATAAAACTTGTTCTAGCAGGCTCCCACACTTTAATTTGCTGTTTCAAATCACTTGGGAGCTGGAAAATCAGATGATCAAGCCTACTGGAATTTGGGGAGATGAATGGGAGCAATCATTAGTAAATCCCAGCTCCAGATTCAGTGCTATGCTGCTGATTTACCTAATTCCTTCACTCAATCATTATAACAACCCAGGGATGAGGAACTATGATTGCTCTTATTTTGTTGATGAGGAAACTAAAACTTTAGGAAGCAATTTGTTCAAGGACATATATGTAGGGAGGAATAGAGTCATTACCTGAGATCAGATCTTTTAATTCCTGGCTCAGTTCATTTACATGACATACCCTGAAGTGAGATATTCCTGCGGTAGATTACTAAGGGCCCCAAGCTTGTTGCACCATATATATTTTGTTATGATTCTGTCTCATACCACTTTTCTCAAAGATCTTAGGTAACTTTTATGATATTTCACTAAACACCTTAGCAGGTTAGTTTTCTGTCAATTTATACAGAGTAAAATTTAATAATAACATATGACTACTCAATGAAATCTTATTCAACAGTAATAATAAAACAGCTAATGTCTATTGAGTAGTTACTCCCTATCAGTTTCCATCTCTTGTTTTTTACTTTAAATTAATTTTTACTGGAAGATAGTTGCTTTACAATGTTATGTTACTTTCTACTGTAGAGCAAATGAATCAGCTATATGTATACATACACTCCCTCTTTCTTGGATTTCCTTCCCATTTAGGTCACCACAGAGCATAGAGTAGAGTTCCCTGTGCTATACCGTATTTCTCATTTTATACTATTTTATACATAGTATGAATAATGTATATATGTCTGAAAGGTTGTTGCTGAACCACGCAAAGACGCCAGGATTCTTGGCCTCCGAAGGAGAAGAATTCAATCCAGGGCCAGAGACGAGGCTTGATTGCTCAGAGCTTTTGTGTAATAAAGTTTTGTTGAAGTATAAAAGAGATAGAGAAAGCTTCTGACATAGGCATCAGAAGGGGGTAGAAAGAGTACCTGCTTGCTAGCGTTAGCAATGGAGTTATATACTCTCCAATGAATCCAAAGAATGTCTGGAGGTTGTAAAGACCTCACCAGATCTACTCCCATACTTTACATTTTAAGATAACAGAATTAGCCAGAAGGTTTAATCCAGAGACTGTCCTCAGGCAGGATACATTATTGTTATATAATCCTAAGGAATGTAGAGGGAAAAAAAAGGTTGTCCTTTCTTCCTCCTTGAGAATTTCAGACCTCTCTCTCCTGGGACCCTGGACTTCTTATCACCCTGCCAAGGAAATGACTCTCTCATGTCCATCCCAATCTCCCACTTCATCCCAGCTCTGTTTCCGCTGTTGGTGTCTATATGTTTGTCCTTCACATTTGTGTCTCTACTTCTGCTTTGCAAATAAGATCATCTATACCATTTTTCTAGATTCCACATATATGCATTAAAATATGATAAAATATGGTTAAAATATGATATTTGTTTTTCTCTTTCTGACTTACTTCATTCTGTATGCCAGTCTCTAGGTCCATCCACGTCTCTACAAATGACCCACTTTTGTTCCTTTTTGTGACCGAGTGATATTCCATTGTGTATGCATACCATATCGTCTTTATCCGTCCCTCTACTGATGGGTATTTAGGTTGTTTCTGTGTCCTGGCTAATGTAAGCAGTGTTGCAATGTCCATCCCATGTTCTTTACATTTACTTTACTTGGATTATCACATTCAATCTTCAGAATCACTCTGGGAAGTAAACACTGTTATTAATGTTATACCTATTTTGTAGGTGAAGCTGAGGTCACACATAGTTATTTGCCAATCAGCCAGTAACCAATGGAGCTGGGGTTCAAATCCAGCCAGCTGAGACCAGTAGAAGACCTGAAAACAAAGATGGTGCCTTTAGCATATTCTTCAGAACAGAAGAATGTTCCAAAAGTGTTACCAAATATTCACTAAAGATTCAGATTCATTGAGAATAAAATATTGTACCTTGCTGAGTTCAGTCTCAGGAAACCAAGAGTAGTGATATAAAGTTGTGGGTAGAAGCAGAGCACTGGAAAATGGAAACTACATGTTCATTTTTAGATTGATATACAGACTCTCCCCTGAGACTGCTGAATGGTGAGGTTTCTGAATTTCATTTGTAACTCACCTAAATGCATAGCTTTCTATAGCTTTATACTGTTGACCCCAGAATTGTAAGTGACCAAAATTTTTCTCTGTACTTTCCTTAGGGAGGAAGATTCTGAGGCTCAGTCCGTCTGGTCTGTTTTCTTAACTCTTGGGCTGCTTCCTTCACTAATTCTACCTTTGTTTTGGTAGATGGGCTTCCTACCACCTGTATAGCTACTCCTTTTTTTTTCCTTCCTTTTTTTTTTTTTTTTGCTTTCAAGGTCATTACATCTGTGATACCTGGTTCACAGTCATCTTCTCTTTCCCATTTTCTGCCTAAATCTGTGAAGACTCAAATTCTCAATTGAAGTTGAATTGCCTGGAGAAATATCAATAACCTCAGATATGCAGATGACACCACCCTTATGGCAGAAATTGAAGAGGAACTCTTGATGAAAGTGAAAGTGGAGAGTGAAAAAGTTGGCTTAAAGCTCAACATTCAGAAAACAAAGATCATGGCGTCCGGTCCCATCACTTCATGGGAAATAGATGGGGAAACAGTGGAAACAGTGTCAGGCTTTATTTTGGGGGGCTCCAGAATCACTGCAGATGGTGATTGCAGCCATGAGATTAAAAGACACTTACTCCTTGGAAGAAAAGTTATGACCAACCTAGACAGTATATTCAAAAGCAGAGATATTACTTTGCCAACTAAGGTCCGTCTAGTCAAGGCTATGGTTTTTCCTGTGGTCATGTATGGATGTGAGAGTTGGACTGTGAAGAAGGTTGAGCACCGAAGAACTGATGCTTTTTGAACTGTGGTTTTGGAGAAGACTCTTGAGACTCCCTTGGACTGCAAGGAGATCCAACCAGTCCATTATGAAGGAGATCAACCCTGGGATTTCCTTGGAAGTAATGATGCTGAAGCTGAAACTCCAGTACTTTGGCCACCTCATGCAAAGAGTTGACTCACTGGAAAAGACTCTGATGCTGGGAAGGATTGGGGGCAGGAGGAGAAGGGGACGACAGAGGATGAGATGGCTGGATGACATCACTGACTCGATGGATATGTCTGAGTGAACTCCGGAAGTTGGTGATGAACAGGGAGGCCTGGAGTGCTGCGATTCACGGGGTCACAAAGAATCGGACATGACTGAGTGAACTGAACTGAACTGAACCCACTCTACAAAGTTCATTGATTTCTTTAATTTTACCCATCCTTCACTAACCTAGACTGGGACCTTATTATGTAGCACATTCTTAATCCCACATCTGTAAACATACTAATTATCTTTATAACTTTATTATTACCTTATCTTCACTATATTGGCTCATCTAGCTCAAAAAGCACACCTCTTTAATCTTTCCTTTTTCCCCTCATCCCAATCCCCAGTCATTCCTTTTAACCTCATACTTCCAACTCATTTCTCCCTCTTTTTCTTCTCCAGCCAAACAAACCACATATTCCATTTTTTTTTGTCATTCTTTAAATATCTTTATCCCACCATTTTACATTACTTACTTTCTGGTCTTATCAATTCAATATGCTTTACAAAACTCCTTATTCTGAATTAACATGAACACCCAACGTCTTTCCTACATCCTGGCTGCTACCAGAGAAAAGCCAAGAGCAGCATGACTGTGCACAGCTCCCAGTTTATCATCTTCATCCTGAGCCATTGGTAATTAACTTCTCTCATTCTTCACAATAGCTATGTTCTACCCTTTCCTACTCCCTTTGCCCTATTCCTTCCCTATTCCCTACCTTTGCCCTATTCACTTTCAGTAGTTACACTGCTTTCCTTTCTTAGGAAAAAAAAAAAAAATAGAAGTTACCAGGCCTGAATAACTCCTTTATTTAATTTATTTTCTTAAGGTCTCAGAGAAAGAGATATCCACTCTCAAAACCAGAGTCAGTTCTTCCATCTATGTTGGAGACTCATAGCCCATCTCCATCAGAATCTTACTCCACAGTTAACCTAATTTATCAACTGCATCTCCAAACTTTTTGTAGAATTCAGGCCATGGTCTGCATAGCATCTGTGTCAGTGTCTCCACCAGCATTTTCCTGCAGATGAAATCTCTTTGGTATTGTTACTGTTCTGAGCCAAATCTTCCAAACAGGCTAAAACTCCATGATGCCAAAACATGTGTGAGTATTTGTGCAGGCACACACATGCATTTGAGTGTGTGTATATGTAACAGAGAGAGAGAGAGGGAGAGAGAAAAAGAGATGAGGGAGGAGATTGGGGCCACATCTATGTTTTCTGCTAATTCTTTTAAAATTTAAACTCAAGGCCTATTTGCAACTAATGGCCAAACCCCTGAGTCCAGAGATCTCATTTGCATCAGAAGTATATAAAATAATAAAATTGCTATCAATATATGAGTCTCAAATGTGTAGACATTAAACAGATAAACTGACACAATAATTTTGCCATCGATTATACATGAAAGAATTTAGTGAATCTTTTAAATGAAATGGCTTTCTAAATTAAACTTTACAAGTCTGCAACATATGTTTTCATGTTTTGTTTTTGATCACAGATGTATCTATAACATAGATATATACAGATTTATATCTGTATTAGAAACTTTATTATATCAATGTATGTTGGTATGTATCTGTATTATATCAGTAGAGTGAAGGGTTAAATGGTAAAAAAAAAAAAAAGTCTGGTTATATATTACCATCAGTAAACATACCCATGAGCACATGTCATTTTTTTAAATTGAAACTTAAGTAATAATTTTGTTCAGATGCTAAGTCATGCCTGATTCTTTGTCACCCATGGACTGCAGCATGTCAGGCTTCCCTGTCCTTCACTATCTCACAGAGTTTGCTCAAACTCATGTCCATTGAGTCAGTGATGCCATCCAACCATCTCATTCTCTATTGCCCCCTCCTCCTCTTGCCCTCGATCTTTCCCACCATTAATAGCATTAGAGAATATATGTAGTATAATGAGAAATTCCCTGTAAAATATTTAAGAGCTTATATTGAACTTACCATAACCTTGTCTACCGAAAAAAAAGACAAATTTTCCTTCACAGCCATGAGAATGATGACTCGAGGCAGAAATTTCATAATGGAGAACCTCAAATAATTAAACATTAATAAATCCTGAAGGGCAATTCTTTAGGATGGAAAATATGTGAGCAAGATAAATACTAGTCTTAGGCAACTCCCCCTCCACCCCCAAACACCAATTCCTTGCCTATTTTCACTGGCTTAAGAACAAAATAGAGCCCAGAGGACACTTTTGTTTGGCCTCTATCATGTGAAATCAAGCATGAAATATAATTATTATGGGCATCACCCCAAAAAGGAACAGATATTAAGTGGAAAAATAGTCTTATTTTTAGATCAATAAAGCAAGGGAGTTTGGAGTCACAGAATAAAATTAAAAAAAAAAAACATTGGTGTGTGTGGGGGTGGTGTTAGGAGGATGTGAAGTGGGGCAGGGCTTCCTTTGATAAGAATAATCTAGAATCATATGGGAGGCAGCTTTCCAGCCATGAGATCCCAATAGAGCTGCAACTTGAAGAACAACAGGCAGGACTGAATAATCCCCTGAAGATGCAGTACAAGCAAAACCATGGCCTGGCCCAGGAGTGAGTTGTGAGTCAATTCAGTCTATGTCACTTTCAAAGCAGTCACCCTATCTACTTGCTTTATGCCCCAAATCCTGGATGCATTCTCCACATCACTAGGAAATCTAAAATCCGTCCTCTTGAGGAAGGAGTGTAAAGGACAGGAAGAACTAGCTGTCAGCCTTAGAGGGTGTATAAAGCATGGACTGGATGATCAGCTCAGGGAGCAGGGAGGGAGGCCCTCTAGAAATTCAGGCCCACTGAGGATCATGCACACCCACACCCAGGCTGCTCTCGAAGTACCTGCGGTACCAGGAAGAGGGTAATGGGCACAAACATTTGGGTCAAGGAATGGAGGAGGGGCAGGCGGACAATTTATCAGGTGGTAAAGTATGATCCTGGACATTTCATCCAAAGACATTTGTGAACACCAGAACCTCTCTTCTCCAGATTCTATTCAAAAAGAAATGCTATACCCCCTCCCCACCAAATCAATTCGGGAAAAAATGATGGATAATATGCTTCTCATGCTTGCAGCTCAGTTCTGAGGAAGTTTCCATATAAATGGAGAGGGAAATGGCAACCCACTCCAGTATTCTTGCCTGGAGAACCCCATGGACGGAGGAGCCTGGTAGGCTACAGTCCACGGGGCCGCAAAGAGTTGGACACGACTGAGCAAATTCACTTTCGCTTTCCATATAAATAGGATTTATTATTATCACAATTCTGGCTGCCCAGGTTTCTTAATAAGGTTCAGAAATTGTGCTAGGAGCACTGGGGTAAGGTGGTTATGAAAAGCTTCAGGAATACTGCAGGCTGCCTACAGAGTGGGCTTTGGAAAATATTTTCATTTCCCTCTGTCCTTTATTCATTTTCCTGACACAAAAATGAACTTTGAAAATGACGGCATCTGTGGTCCATCCATCAAAAGACTGGGCCTCAGACCATCTGTGAGCCTTCTTTGTAAAATGAGATTTTGTTTGAAAACTTCTGCTTAGGTGCAAAAAATAAAAAAATAAAAAAAATCCCTGAAAAGGTTAAAACCATAGAGAGTCACATTTGGTGGCTAAAATTAGGCTTGTTCCTATTAGCAAAGGCCAGAACCCACGATGGGGAAACAGGGAGGCACCTTTGTGAAAAACATCCTAATCTTTTCATCCTGGCTGGATTCCTCAGGAGCAGCAGCTATGACGCGTCCTGCTTTCCGGTAGGCCTTCTCATCTTCTGCACCATCTTCCTTTAATGGTTGGACAGGCCATTAAAAAAAATAATAAAATAACTGTCTAACTGAGGTTCTCCACTTAAATATCCTTTTCATAAGATTTTAAAACAAAAAATATGATCCTTGGTAGTATTTCATGTCTGTATGTAACTTTTTTCCCCCTGTCATAGCTAGAAATAAAAGTGTGTGGCAACTTCTCTGAGCCATTCCCTTTGAACACCTGAAAACCTGAGGAAAATAACTTCAGTGCCTTCTCACATTCTTAAGGCTTTGTGTGTGTGTGTTCTTAGACGTGTCAGACTGTTTGTGATCTCATGGAGTGTAGCCCACCAGGTTCCTCCGTCTGTGGAATTCTCCAGGCAAGAATACTGGAGTGGGTTGCCATGCCTTTCTCCAAAGGATCTTCCTGACCCAAGGATGGAACCTGGGTCTCCTACATTGCCAGGTCTCCTGTGTCATTGATGTGATGTTTTGACATATGTATCCATTGGGAAATGATGACCAAAACCAAGGTAACTAACAAATCCATTACTTCACACAGTTTCCTGTGTGTGTATGTGCGTGTGTGTGTGTGTATGTGACAAAGACACCTGAGATATATTCTCTTGCAAATTTCGAGTAACTATAGTCACCATGTTATACGTTAGGTAGCCAGACCACATTCAACTTAGGTGAAAATCTGTGCCCTTTGACCAATATCTTCCCATTTTCTCCAGGTGCAGTAGTGTTTGTTGAAAAATAATTTTCATCAAATTACAGAGAGAAGGAAAAAAAAAAAACATATCAGTAGCACATCGCTGCAAGCAGAAAATATCTCCAGGGAAGCAATCAATCTGCAGCTCTGATACAAGAGGAAAGCCAATGGTATTTATTTCATCAAGACATCTTTATAAAAATGGAGAAATTCAGCATGTGAATCATGGCAGCCTCTCCCAAATAATCAAAATATTCTGTGAGCCTGAGAGTTAACCAGAGAGGCATTACTAATCAAACAGCCCTTCTTCTCTTATGTTCTAAATTGGAGTGAGTTTCAACCACCTGAAATGCTGTTTTTAGCAGTGCTCTCTTTTTTTTGAGCTGAGGAAACACAATTGCTACCATAGTCTGTTTAGAGAATTAAAATCAGTCTTGGTTTATAGTTTTTGTGGTAATAACAGTTTTAGTTTTAGTTAAATTATCTCAGAGATCATCACGTGGAAACCTTTTAACAAAACAAATCAGGATGTTTTGGTTTTTTTCAGATGTTGGATACATGCCCCTCTCTCCTTCTGCTCTCTAACATAACAAGGATAACAGGAAACAGAAGTGTGAACTCACACTTCAGTAAAATTGGAGACATTGGTAACCAGCACTATTAATACATTGTATGTAGAAACACTGCCAAATGTAGTGAAGGTCAAATGAAAATGAGGGAAGATGCTGAGAAAGCATGCCTGAAGCTAGAATTTCAAGCAATGGGGCAGAACATAGTTCTTCAAAGCAGGTTTTATGAATTTAACCAAGTGATCAGAGTGAATGTCAACCATAATGGTGAAGGTCGACATCATGGGCCTCCTGAGAAAGGCACAACGTCACTTATTCCTGTTCTTTCTCCCTAAAAAGTCCTGCCTAAAATGAATAATGAGGAAACAATGACACAACTGAAACCAAGGCTGTTATGGACATCCAAAAGCAATGGAGTGGCCCCTCACCTAAAATTTAGACCCAGCATTGAGACTCAGGATCTCACACACACACACACACACACACACACACACACACACACACACACACACACAGCGAAAGGGAGAGGCTTATTTCTCACATAATGAAGCTTTCTTGGTTAACTGGAATTGATTCCAAGGACACCCAAAAACAGTTTAAAAGAGAACAGGAGACTGATTTGGGGATGTTACTGTGATTAGGAGGGGTCCAGGGAAGGTGGTTCCTCCCTCATATGTGGGTGGTATCTTGCCTGGTTTGAACCTCCAAAAGGAGAAATCTAGGTTTTTCTACCAGCTTGTCCAGATGTGAAGCAGGAAGGGAAGAAGTAGAGAGACTGAACAGCTGTCAATAAACATGAAAAAACAGAGTACAAAGGGGCGTTTGCAAAAGAATTGGCCCATGCTCTTCTAAAATGTCAATAAAAAGAGGTAAAAGCATACAAAACTGTTTCATGTTAAAGAATAATCTTTTTTAGAGGTATGACAACTATATACAACATATGATCTTGGATTGGAAACTGGGTCAGAAAAAAATGCCCTAAAATACATTACTGGGATGACTGGAAATTTGTGAATGTGAATGATATAGTTATTTTGTATCAAAGTTAATTTCATGAATTTAATGATTGTTATACATGATTTTCTAATATAATTTATGTTCTTAGGATATACATAAGTTACTTGAGTGAAAAATCTTGAAGTTTGCAGCTGTTTCAATAAATAATATTTATATATTTATACAGTGTGCATTGTAAGTGTGTGTACACTTAAAATATACAGAGAGAGAGAAAGAGAGCAAATGTACCAAATGCTATCAAGCAATGAATCTAGGTGAAGAGTGTGTGCACTTGACTTTCTTATAAATTTTCATTTCTTTAAATTTTTTTTTCCAAAATGAAAAATGAAGTGAAGGAGGTAGTATGAAACCTCTTTACTGGAAACAAGAAACAGGATTTGTGGACTAACAGATGGAAGTTCGTTAGGTTCTTTGTGACATTCTTTCCTGATTTAAAAAATTGGGTGACTAAAGATCCACACGGGGGACCACCTTTTCAGGACAGATGAGTGAGAGTAAGCTCAGAGCTATGACATCTTGTGGACTGTGGAGAAAACAAAACCACTCACGCTCTCACTCTGGGTTATACCAAAGAACTGTCTCCATACCAGAAAGAAAATCTACTAACCTGGAACTCACTTCATGTAGTCATATTATCCATACAAAGACCCAAGAAACAATGTTCTGAGGAGTCTCAGTACTGTGGAGTGCAAATCTGAAGAGTTTATTTTTCTTCAATCAACTGCCTTCAGCTCCACTATGTCAAATTCCCTTTCTAGTTCCTTAAGGATACCTTTGGGAGATTTCATAAATTTTCACTTATAGTTCTAGTCATTAACACTTTAGTCTAATATTATTTTGGGTAGACAGTCACCTTGAAGCTCTCTTTTCCCTCCCACTCAAAGTATACTACATGTAAGCTTCAAGGACCTGCAATGAGAAGATTAAGAACAAGAGACTCACCACTCCTCTTTCTCTCTTCTGGGTCCAACTCTTCCAGTAGTGGGAATAGACAGAAGGGAAGAGGGGAAAGGCACTTATGCTTTATTTTGGGGACACAGATGTAATCTTCATTTCTTTGCCATGAGTGTTTCTGGGCTCATTCTGAGTTGCTATACATATCTCCTGTGCCTCAGTGGTCTAAGTGCTAGTTCACCCATGATAAGTCACACGAGGCTCATATGGGACTTTGGCTGAGCTTCTACTAGTTCCTTTCCATAACATGATATATTTAGCAGTGTCTTGCTGGCTAAACCAAAGACAGCTATCTGAGAAGAATGATCCTAGCCACACAACTCAAACTCAGCTACCTCCCAGAGTGCCCTGGATACACTGGATATTTTGCCTCCTTGACACTTCTAGGGGAGATTGAGAGAAAACAGGCAGCTCTGCCAATTAATCCCTGCTTCTATTCCTCCATCTTCCTCTGTTGTCTAAGACAAGGTCCAACCAGGAAAGGGAAGGTTAGACTTCCCTAACTTGTTCTCTTTTAACGTTTCCCTAAAACTAGACTTTGAGTTGGATTAGGAAATAGAATAACTTCTTACTGTCAATAGAATCTGGGGACACTCTAGGATGATTTTTCTTTTCAGTTCTAACTTCTCCTTCCTCTGATCACAGGGAAAAGACACATAAACTGTGGGTAACTAAAGTTGAGAAAGCAAGAAGAAAAGACTGTGTGGGAGAGGATGTAAGTATTGTGTCTTCCTCGTTGTGAAGAACCTGGGAGCACAAGAATTTCAAGCTGTTAATCAAGAGTAAGGATATGAGAAAAAAGAATAGAGAGCTGAGCATATATAAAAGTAAAAATGACAAATACCAAGAAAATGGCAAAAAATGTAATAGAAAAATAATACTAAACATCATTTAATGGAAGGAGAGAGAAGAGAAAAAAGCAATTAAAATGTACTTATTTATCAATATTGACAGTGGCTACAAAATTAGAAGTTTGAATACATGAGGTTATAAAGTAGCATGTAAAGTATAATAAAAATATAAACATTCTAAATTACAAGCAGGAATGTAACAGGTAAAGTAAACCACACCATGTGTAATTAAATAAGAAAAAAAAACCAAAAGAAACAGTAAACACAAATAATTTAGCATAATATAAAAAGACTAACTGAAACATAAGTATATCACATCAATTAATGCAAATGGGCTGAAACTTTCCCTGGTGAATATTAAAGCACAAACCAATTGTTTTTTTCTGTTTACAGATCATCAGCCTCTAAATCAAAAGAAATCCACAAAAGCTGAAAATAAGAGGATGAGCAAAAAAAAACAAATCTAAACAGGCAAATATAAGCACAAGTAAAACAAGAATTAACATCTTGATGTTAGACAAAATTGATAAAGTCATTTTACAATGACAAAATTAGTCTATAATGAAAATCAAATAATTATAAAACTTTTTTAAACAGGTTCAGCCAAAATTATGAGTAATTATAACATAAAATGCTGATCATAGTAAACTCTGCTACTCCTTTCTGTATTCATTAAAAGCATTGTTCAAAGAAAAATTTAAAAACTCATAAATACACATGTTAATTCACCAGAAAGAATGGAAATCCATTAATTCTTGGACCAAAGGAGTTCAAAAAAGACTTTGGGAGTATAAAAGAAAGGTTAAGAAGAGTAGAAGGAAAATTATTAATAACAAAGACAACAAGAGAAATCTATTAATAATCAAGCAGAAAGAATGGTGCATGCATGTCTGCTAAGTTGCTTCATTCATGTCTGACTGTTTGCGATCTGAAGGGCTGTGTATTCTGCTAGGCTCCTCTGTCCATGGAATTCTCCAGGCAAAAACACTTGAGTGGGTAGCAGTGCCCTCCTCCAAGGGATCTTCCCAGGGATTGAACCTGAGTCTCTTGTGTTTTCTGCATTGGCAGGCAGGGTAAGCAGAAAGAATGATAAAACTACTGAATAAATCAAAGATATGGGTATATAGAGGAAGTATAATAAAACGAATAAGGATATACCAAAATTTCTCAGAAAAAGGGTGAGAGAGATTATATGATAAGTAAGAAATAAGAATGGGGGGGAAATCACATATAGATAGAATACTAAAATATTTAAGAGATTGCTTTGTTATTTGCTGTGCAAATAAATATGAAAATATACATGAAGCAGACAATTCTCCAGGAAATTATAGTTTCCTAAACTTAGACAACTGCCAGAGTTTCCTTCTCAAAACGATGGGCATGCTACTTAAACTGTTCTATTTTATGCTATTTAAACTCTTCCCATAAGAAGAAAACCTTTCCAACTGTTGTTTAATGACATGAACACAAAAGAGATACCACAACTTGAGAAAGCTGGTCCCCCAAAGAAAGTTATAGACACATCTGAGTTACAAGCAGAATTTAGCCACAAATATCAGCTAACTGAAACACATTGATTAACTGAAAGAAGTTACACTATGACTGCAAGCAGTTTATGAAATAAATGCAAAGTTATTTTAATACTAAGAAGTTTATTGTTATAATTCACTGTGTTTATAATATAAAGGAGAGAAGCAATTTCTTTATATATTGCCAGAACATTTAGGAAAATTCACCATTCAATATTAAAAAAAAAAAACTACCAAAATATCTCTATAAAGTAGAACTGCCTTGTTTTATCTGAAACACAAGGTTTTGTCTTTTATTCTCTCTCCCTCTCCCTCCCTTGCTCCTCCCATAGGAAGACACTAGAAGCTTTTATAGGCTCTTCTGTATATGCCCTGAGAAGGGAATATAAGGGCAGAAAAAAATGATGAATGGTAGAAAAGGATTTGTGTGTACATGTAACTTCAATGCAAACGACACAAGATAAATGTTTCATCATTTCCTATCTACAGTTGACTGTGAATTCCATTATGGAAAATAGGTTACCGTAGATTCATACTAAAGTGTAAGTTTTGTATAAGGAAATAGGTAATTAGATGATGTGCTTGATGAAAACACCTACATCATTTGGAAGAAAACTATGAGATAAATTAAAAAGGTTACTAATTACTAGCAGAGTTCACTTTTTTATACTGCAGATGGAAGGAAATGATATAGCATGAAATTGCTTAACACATCTGTCAAAAGCAAACTAAAATGATTATATTCTATTTCATGCTGTTTTGAACATTGAGGTTATTTTTTTTAAATCCAGAATCATTCATAATCTTATTGCTATGACAGCAAGATACCAAGTTCCATTCTAATATAATGGAACAAGTAAAGAATAATAAAAATGATTTATCAAAAACAATTTGGTTCAAGTAATAAAATGAGTTCAACAAGGATAAAAAGAATAAGACACTGAATAATAAAAATACTATGGGCAACTCCCCCATTCTGGAATTATATAGAAACATGCTGTCAGTATGTGAAAATTCTCAGCATCATATAGTCCATTAGAAAGATGTCTTCTCTAGGCAAGTTAACATCATGGTCACAGCTTAATGGTTTAACAGACCTGCATATGCTGTAAGAAATACTTTTTATATAACAATGCAGTTAGCATTTGAACAACATGGATTCGAACTCCAAAGATCTACATAGATTTTTCTTTTTTCAATGAATACATACAGTTCAGGTCAGTTGAGTCGTTCAGTCCAGTTGAGTCGTTCAGTCGTGTCCGACTCTTTGAGACCCCATGGACTGTGGCATGCCAGGCCTCCCTATCCATCACCAATTCCCGGAGCTTACTCAAACTCATGTCCATCGAGTCGGTGATGCCATCCAACCATCTCATCCTCTGTCGTCCCCTTCTCCTCCTACCTTCAATCTTTCCCTGCATCAGGGTCTTTTCCAATGACTTAGTTCTTCACATCAGGTGGCCAAAGTATTGGAGTTTCAGCTTCAACATCAATTCTTCTGATGAATATTCAGGACTGATTTCCTTTAGGATGGACTGATTGGATCTCCTTGCAGGCCAAGGGACTCTCAAGAGTCTTCTCCAACACCACAGTTCAAAAGCATCAATTCTTTGGCGCTCAGCTTTCTTTATAGTCCAGCTCTCACATCCATACATGACTATTGGAAAAACCATAGCTTTGACTAGACTACTTTGTTGATAAAGTAATGTCTCTTCTTTTTAATATGAGTTTTAGGTTGGTCATACATTTCCTTCCAAGGAGTAAGCATCTTTGAATTTCATGGCTGCAGTCACAATCTGCAGTGATTTTGGAGCCCCCAATAATAAAGTCAACCACTGTTTCCTTTGCTTCTCCATCTATTTGCCGTGAACTGATGGGATCAGATACCATAATCTTACTTTACTTAATGTTGAGCTTTAAGCCAGCTTTTTCACTCTCCTCTTTCACTTTCATCAAGAGGCTCATTAGTTCTTTTTCACTTTCCTGCCATAAGGGTGATATCATCTGCATAACTGAGTTTATTGATATTTCTCCTGGCAATCTTGCTTCCAGCTTGTGCTTCTTCCAGCCCAGAATTTCTCAGGAGGTACTCTACATAAAAGTTAAATAAGCAGGGTGGCTATATACAGCCTTGACATACTTCTTTCCCAGTTTGGAACCAGTCTGTTCTATGTCCAGTTTTAACTATTAATTCTTGACTGCATACAGATTTCTCAGGAGGCAGGTCAGTTGGCCTGGTATTCCCACCTCTTTAAGAACTTTCCACACTTTGTTGTGATCCACACACTCAAAGGCTTTGGCATAGTCAATAAAGCAAAAGTAGATGTTTTTCTGGAACTCTCTTGCTTTTTTGATGATCCAGTGGATGTTGGCAATATGATCTCTGATTTCTCTGCCTTTTGTAAATCCAGTTTGAACATCTGGAAGTTCACAGTTCATGTACTGTTGAAGCTGTGCTTGGAGAATTTTGAGCATCACTTTACTAGCATGTGAGATGAGTACAATTGTGAGGTAGTTTGAGCATTCTTTGGCATTGCCTTTCTTTGGGATTGGAATGAAAACTGACCTTTTCCTGTGACCACTGCTGAGTTTTCCAAGTTTGTTGGCATATTGAGCACAGCACTTTCATAGCATCATCTTTTAGGATTTGAAATTGCTCAACTGGAATTCCATCACCTCCACTACCCTTGTTCATAGTGATGCTTCCTAAGGCCCACTTGACTTCACATTCCCATGTGTCTGGCTCTAGGTGAGTGATCCCACCATCGTGATTATCTGGGTCATGAAGATCTTTTTTGTATAGCTCTTCTATGTATTCTTGCCACCTTTTCTTAATATTTTCTGCTTCTGCTATGTTCATACCATTTCTGTTCATACCATTTATTGTGCCCACCTTTGAATGAAATGTTTCCCTTGGTATCTCTAATTTTCTTGAAGAGATCTCTAGTGTTTCCCATTGTATTGTTTCCCTCTATTTCTTTGCATCGATCACTGAGGAAGCCTTTCTTATTGACTGAGACAGAACTGTGTTTGAGTGTCTCCTACAGAGGTATGGGTCAGCAGTGCACTGCCACAGGGTCAGGGGCTTTGGGTGCAGCAGACTTGGGTATGGCGTAAGCCCTTTTGGAGGACATGGCCATTAACCCCATCATAGAGCCACCAGAACTTACGCAGGACTGGGTAAACAGACTCTTGGAGGGCACAAACAGGATCTTGTGCGCACCAAGACCCAGGAGAAAGGAGCAGTGATCCCACAGGAGATTGACCCAGACTTGCCCATGAGTGTCCAGGAATCTCCAGCAGAGGCATGAGTCAGTGGTGGCCTGCTGCAAGGTTGGGGGCACTGAGTGTAGCAGTGGGTGCATGGGACATTTTGAAGGAGCTTGCCATTATCTTCATTACCTCCACCACAGTAGATAACAGGGAGGGAACATAGCCCCACTCATTAACAGAAAAATTGATTAAAGATTTAATGAGCATGGCCCTGCCCATCAGAACAAGACCCAGTCAGTCTTTCCTATCAGGAAACTTCCAAACCTCTTATCCTTTTCCATCAGAGGGCAGACAGACTGAAAACCACAATCAGGGAAAACTAACCAATCTGATCACATGAACCACAGCCTTGTCTAACTCAGTGAAATTATGAGCCATGCCATGTAGTGCCACCCAAGACAGACAGAATATGGTCCACTGGAGAAGGGAAAGGCAAACCACTTCAGTATTCTTGCCTTGAGAACCCCATGAACAGTATGGAAAGGCAAACAGATAGGACACTGAAAGATGAACCCCCCAGGTTGGTGGGTGCCCAATGTGTTACTGGAGATCGGTGGAGAATGACTCCAAAAAGAATGAAGAAATGGAGCCAAAACAACAATAGCAGACAGTTGTGGTTGTGAGTGGTGATGGAAGCAAACTCAAATCCTGTAAAGAGCAACACTGCATAGGAACCTGGAATGTTAGGTCCACATATCAAGGCAAATTGGAAGTGGTCAAACAGGAAATGGCAAGAGTGAACATCGACATTTTAGGAATCAGCGAACTAAGACAGACTTAATGGGTGAATTTAACTCAGATGACCATTACATCAAGTACTCTGGGCAAGCATCCCTTAGAAGAAATTTAGCCCTCATAGTCAAAAAAAGAATCCAAAATGCAGTACTTTGGATGCAATCTCAAAAACAACAGAATGATCTCTGTTTGTCTCCAAGGCAAATCATTCAATATCACAGTTATCCAAGTCTATGCCCCAACCAGTAACACTGAAGAAACTGAAATTGAATGGTTTTATGAAGACCTACAAGATCTTTTAGAACTAACACCCCAAAAAGATGTCCTTTTCATTATAGGGGACTGAAATGCAAAAGTAGGAAGTCAAGAAACACCTAGAGTAACAGGCAAATTTGGCCTTGGAATGCAGAATGAAGCAGGGCAAAGACTAATAGAGTTTTGCCAAGAGAATGCACTGGTCATAGCAAACACCCTCTTCCAACAACACAAGAGAAGACTCTACACATGGACATCACCAGATGGTCAACACCGAAATCAGATTGATTCTATTCTTTGCAGCCAAAAATGGAGAAGCTCTATACAGTCAGCGAAAACAAGACTGGGAGCTGACTGTGGCTAAGATCATGAACTCCTTATTGGCAAATTAAGACTGAAATTGAAGAAAGTAGGGAAGACCACTAGACCATTCAGGTATGACCTAAATTAAACCCCTTAAGATTATACAGTGGAAATGAGAAATAGTTTTAAGGGATTGGATCTGATAGAGTGCCTGAAGAACTATGGATGGAGGTTCATGACATTGTACAGGAGGCAGTGACCAAGAAATCCCCATGAAAAAGAAATGCAAAAGGCAAAATAGTTGTCTGAGGAGGCCTTACAAATAACTGTGAGAAGAAGATTGAGTGCAGTTCAGTTCACTTCAGTTGCTCAGTCGTGTCCGACTATTTGTGACCCCATGAATCCCAGCACGCCAGGCCTCCCTGTCCATCACCATCTCCCGGAGTTCACTCAGATTCCTACCGTGGAGTCAGTGATGCCATCCAGCTATCTCATCCTCTGTTGTCCCCTTCTCTTCCTGCCCCCAATCCCTCCCAGCATCAGAGTCTTTTCCAAGGAGTCAACTCTTCCTATGAGGTGGCCAAAGTACTGGAGCTTCAGCTTTAGCATCATTCCGTCCAAACAAATCTCAGGGTTGATCTCCTTCCGAATGGACTGATTGGATCTCCTTGCAGTCCAAGGGACTCTCAAGAGTCTTCTCCAACACCACAGTACAAAAGCATCAATTCTTTGGTGCTCAGCCTTCTTCACAGTCCAACTTTCACATCCATATATGAACACAGGAAAAACCATAGCCTTGACTAGATGGACCTTAGTCGGCAAAATAATGTCTCTGCTTTTGAATACACTATTTAGGTTGGTCATAACTTTTCTTCCAAGGAGTAAGTGTCTTTTAATTTCATGGCTGCAGTCACCATCTGCAGTGATTTTGGAGCCCAAAAAAATAAAGTCTGACACTGTTTCCACTGTTTCCCCGTCTATTTCCCATAAAGTGATGGTACCAGATGCCATGATCTTCGTTTTCTGAATGTTGAGCTTTAAGCCAACTTTTTCACTCTCCTCTTTCACTTTAATCAAGAGGCTTTTAGTTCCTCTTCAATTTTTGCCATAAGGGTGGTGTCATCTGCATATCTGAGGTGATTGGTATTTCTCCCAGCAATCTTGATTCCAGCTTGTGTTTCTTCCAGCCCAGCGTTTCTCATGATGTACTCGGCATAGAAGTCAAATAAGCAGGGTGACAATATACAGCCTTGATGTACTCCTTTTCCTATTTGGAACCAGTCTGTTGTTCCATGTCCAGTTCTAACTGTTGCTTCCTGACCTGCATACAGATTTCTCAAGAGGCAGGTCAGGTGGTCTGTATTCCCATCTCTTTCAGAATTTTCCACAGTTTATTGTGATCCACACAGTCAAAGGCTTTGGCATAGTCAATAAAGCAGAAATAGATGTTTTTCTGGAACTCTCTTGCTTTTTCCATGATCCAGCGGTTGTTGGCAATTTGATCTCTGGTTCCTCTGCCTTTTCTAAAACCAGCTTGAACATCTGGAAGTTCACGGTTCACGTGTTGCTGAAGCCTGGCTTGGAGAATTTTGAGCATTACTTTACTAGCATGTGAGATGAGTGCAATTGTGCAGTAGTTTGAGCATTCTTTGGCATTGCCTTTCTTTGGGCTTGGAATGAAAACTGAGCTTTTCCAGTCCTGTGGCCACTGCTGAGTTTTCCAAATTTGCTGGCATATTGAGTGCGGCACTTTCACAGCATCATCTTTCAGGATTTGAAAGAGCTCAACTGGAATCCATCAGGTCCACTAGCTTTGTTCATAGTGATGCTTTCTAAGGCCCACTTGACTTCACATTCCAAGATGTCTGGCTCTAGATTCATGATCACATCATCATGATTACCTGGGTAGTGAAGATCTTTTTTGTACAGTTCTTCCATATATTCTTGCCACCTCTTCTTAATATGTTCTGCTTCTGTTAGGTCCAGACCATTTCTGTCCTATATCGAGCCCATCTTTGCATGAAATGTTCCCTTGATATCTCTAATTTTCTTAAAGAGATCTCTAGTCTTTCCCATTCTGTTGTTTTCCTCTATTTCTTTGCATTGATCACTGAGGACGGCTTTCTTATTTCTTCTTGCTGTTCTTTGGCACTCTGCATTTAGATGCTTATATCTTTCCTTTTCTCCTTTGCTTTTGCCTCTCTTCTTTTCACAGATATTTGTAAGGCCTCCCAGACAGCCATTTTGCTTTTTTGCATTGTTTTTCCATGGGGATGGTCTTGATCCCTGTCTCCTGTACAATGTCACGAACCTCATTCCATAGTTCATCAGGCACTCTATCTATCAGATCTAGGCCCTTAAATCTATTTCTCACTTCCACTGTATAATCATAAGGGATTTGATTTAGGTCATATCTGAATGGTCTAGCAGTTTTCCCTATTTTCTTCAATCTGAGTCTGAATTTGGTAATAAGGAGTTCATAATCTGAGCCACACTCAGCTCCTGGTCTTGTTTTTGTTGACTGTATAGAGCTTCTCCATCTTTGGCTGCAAAGAATAGAATCAATCTGATTTCGGTGTTGACCATCTGGTGATGTCCATGTGTAGAGTCTTCTCTTGTGTTGTTGGAAGAGGGTGTTTGCTATGACCAGTGCATTCTCTTGGCAAAACTCTATTAGTCTTTGCCCTGCTTCATTCTGCATTCCAAGGCCAAATTTGCCTGTTACTCCAGGTGTTTCTTGACTTCCTAATTTTGCATTCCAGTCCCCTATGATGAAAAGGACATCTTTTTTTTGGTGTTAATCCTAAAAGGTCTTGTAGGTCTTCATAAAACCATTCAATTTCAGTTTCTTCAGTGTTACTGGTTGGGGCATAGACTTGGATAACTGTAATGTTGAATGGTTTACCTTGAAGATGAACAGAGATGATTCTGTTGTTTTTGAGATTGCATCCAAGTACTGCATTTCAGACTCTTGTTGACCATGATGGCTACTCCATTTCTTCTAAGGGATTCCTGCCCACAGTAGTAGATATAATGGTCATCTGAGTTAAATTCACCCATTCCAGTCCATTTTAGTTTGCTGATTCCTAGAATGTCGACGTTCACCCTTGCCATCTCTTGTTTGACCACTTCCAATTTGCCTTGATTCATGGACCTGACATTCCAGGTTCCTACACAATATTGCTCTTTACAGCATCGGATCTTGCTTCTATCACCAATCACATCCACAACTGGGTATTGTTTTTGCTTTGGCTCCATCCCTTCATTCTTTCTGGAGTTATTTCTCCACTGATCTCCAGTAGCATATTGGGCACCTAACGACCTGGGGAGTTCCTCTTTGGTATCCTATCATTTTGCCTTTCCATACTGTTCATGCGGTTCTCAAGGCAAGAATACTGAAGTTGCTTGCCATTCCCTTCTCCAGTGGACCACAAAAAAGAAATGCAAAAGGCAAAACAGTTGTCTGAGGAGGCCTTACAAATAACTGTGAAAAGAAGATTAGTGAAACGCAAATGAGAAAAGGAAGATAACACCCATTTGAATGCAGAATTCCAAAGAATAGCAAGGAGTGATAAGAAAGCCTTCCTCAGTGATCAATGAGTACATACAGTACTACATAATTCATTTGGCTTCCCTGATGGCTCAGATGATAAAGAATCTTCCTGTAAAGTTGAGACCTGGGTTCAATCCCTGGGTTGGGAAGATCATCTGGAGAAGGGAATGGCTACCCATTCCAGTATTCTTGCCTGGAGAATTCCATGAACAGAAGAGTCTGGTAGGCTTCAGTCCATGGGGTTGCAAACAGTCAGACATGACTGAGCAACTAACACTTTCACTTTCTTTTCCACACAATTCATGGTTAGTTAAATCCAAGAATGTGTAACCTCAGATACAGAGGCTGACTATGGGACCTGAGCATCCTCGAAGTTTGATATAAATAGGAACTCTTGGAACAAATTCCCTTTGGAAACCAATGGAGGGATACGCACAACTAGAACTTCATATATGAAATATCATTTCTCCTTTAAATTTCTATAGAAGCAGCTAATTCTCTCCTAGGAGAAGCTCTCTTCCCAATTTATTTCATCTAGGATTAGTGAACATGAAGATCTGGGGAATCCTATGGGATCGAAATAAACCTCCCATGGTAGAATGCAGACTTGAAAGGGATGAAAAGTGGATCCAGTGTGGTAAACAACAATATCAGCATACCAGTGATCCATAAAAGCCTTCCAGAATTTACACACACACACACACATGTACATATACTATCCCTTTCACTAGATTATTATTCGTTCATAATAATATAATTCTGAATTCTGTATATTAACATAATGAAATATATTATGTACTTTATGTACTTTACATTATGTTAATTCTATACTTTAATGAAACTAGATTGCCAGGAGAAATATCAGTAACCTCAGATATGTAGATAACACCACCCTTATGGCAGAAAGTGAAGAAGAACTAAAGAGTCTCTTGATGAAAGTGAAAGAGAGTGAAAAATTTGGCTTAATACTTAACATTCAGAAAACTAGATCATGGCATCTGGTTCCATCTCTTCATGGCAAATAGATGGGGAAGCAAAGGAAACAGTGACAGACTTTCTTTTCTTGGGCTCCAAAATCACTGCAGATGGTGACTGCAGCCATGAAATTAAAAGACACTTGCTCCTTGGAAGAAAAGCTATGATGAACCTAGACAGCATATGAAAAAGCAGAGACATTACTTTGCCAACAAAGGTCTGTCTAGTCAAAGCTATGGTTTTTCCAATAGTCATGTAAGCATGTGAGAGTTGGACCATAAAGAAAGCTGAGTGTCGAAGAATTGATGCTTTTGAACTGTGGTGTTGGAGAAGACTCTTGAGAGTCCCTTGGACTACAAGAAGATCTGACCAGTCCATCCTAAAGGAAATTAGTCCTGAATATCCATTGGAAAGACTGAGGCTGAAGCTGAAACTCCAATATTTTGACCACCTGATGCAAAGAACTGAGTCATTGAAAAAAAGACCCTGATGCGGGAAAGGTTGATGGCAGGAGGAGAAAGGGATGACAGAGGATGAGATGGTTGGGTGGCATAACTGACTCAATGGGCATGAGTTTGAGTAAGCTCTTGGAGTTGGTGATGGACAGGGAAGCCTGGCATACTGCAGTCCATGAGGTCACAAAGAGTCAAACACGACCGTGTGTCTGAACTAAACTGAACTGAACATAATTGAAGCCCTCAAGAGAACCTGGGTTTCTCTGGTGGCTCAGATAGTAAAGAATCTGCCTGCAATGTGGGAGACCTGGGTTAATCCCTGGGTCAGTAATATTCCCTGGAGAAGGGCATGGCAACCCACTCCAGTATTCTTGCCTAGAGAATCAATATAGAAGGAACCTGCAGGCTACAGTCCGTGGGGGTCGCAAGAAGTTGGACGTAACTGAGCAATGAAGTACACAAGAGCACCTGGATTGAAATGGCTCATAGCTTTTGACAAGAAAGGCTGTGAAGTGGAGTTTAAAAAGTTAAAAAAATAAACCATTTGTAATTTCAGTTTTATCACCATATGTAGATAAAATTACTTGCTACAAAAGACTATAAAGATTGGCTTTTGCAAGTTACACATATTTTCGTTCTCTCTTTCTTTTCTCTGCTATGAAGTCTGGAAACCCCAAGCGCTTGCTCATCCAGACTCTCTTGCAACTGGGTATGCCACGTGACACCATTCTAGTCGGTGAGAGGAAACAATAGTAACTCGGCAAGTAAGGACTTTGGGAAACTTTTAAAATGGAGCAGACACCACTAGCAATATATTCTTTGACTTTTTCCTTTCCCCTTCTTCTTGCTGGCAGGCAGACACAATGCCTGGAGGAAAAGCAGACACATCGTGAGCATTATGTTGAAAACCACCCACTGAGGCTAGCGGAACAGAAAGAATAGAGGAGCCTGTGTTCTGAATGATACCCTTGAGCAGCTTCACCACACCTAGGCTGCCACATCTTACTCTAAAGGAATAAAAGCCTTTATCTATTTAAGTCTGTGGTAGATCTACCTTCAGTCACTTGAAGTATAAATCCTTCCTGGGTGATATGCTCACTAATTTTATTACTTTTAACAAGAACTGTCTATCAGAGAGTTAGGCTGTTGGCAGGTAGCCAGGGGACACTGGACTACATGCTAGATTTTGTTTATTCGTCTGATATTTCTTTGGTTCTTCATTCTAGACATCCGTACTTCAGTACTGTAGGCTGTGTAACAGGATATGGATATGGATTATTTGCTTTGGATTTATTTACTGAAATAAAGTTTGGGCTTGAGACCCAGTGTCTCTGCCTTTTACAGCAACTTACACTGTGGTTATAATGATTAAAATAGGTATCCAAGTTTTCTCTCAAAAGCTAGAATTTTATATGTGAAAACAAAAAGTAATCAACTTTTTAGATAAGTTTTCAGGTGTCTTTTTTTTTTGCCATTACTTTATGCCCTCTTGAATTCTAAGGGTGCTTAGTAATTCTAATAGCACACTTCAGTAACAGAAGACATCCTCATGGGTCCAGTGGAAAATAATTTTAGACCTTTCTATTTCAGTGCCTCAAGCCAAAAGTCAGTTGCCGTTTGATGAAGTGGTCTTAATGAAGTGGAATGCATTTTATGCTTGCTGCTAAGTTGCTTCAGTCATGTCCAACTCTGTGCGACCCCATAGATGGCAGCCCACCAGGCTCTGCCATCCCTGGGATTCTCCAGGCAAGAATACTGGAGTGGGTTGCCATTTCCTTCTCCTTTTATGCTTAGTGTATCTTAAAAAATCAAAAATATGTTTTAGAGTTGCTTAATCCTCAAGATAGGCTTCCCTGGTGGCTCAGGGGTAAAGAATTCACTTGCCAATGCAGGAGACACAGGTCTGATCCCTGGGTTGGGAAGATCCTCTAGAGCAAGAAATGGCAACCCAATCCACTATTATTGTCTGGGAAATCCCATGGACAGAGGAACCTGGCGATCTACAGTCCATGGGGTTACAAAAGAGTCAGACAAGACTTAGCAACTAAACAGCAACAACAATCCTTAAGACTGAACATTTTGTATCATATTTTCACTTTTAGTTGCATTATTATTTTCATCAATTTTCACATATCTATAATTCCTTTTTAAAATGTATTTATTTTTTTTATTCTTTTTTTTAAATTTTTTATTTTTTTTATTTTTTAAATTTTAATATCTTTAATTCTTACATACGTTCCCAAACATGAACCCCCTCCCACCTCCCTCCCCATAACATCTCTCTGGGTCATCCCCTTGCACCAGCCCCAAGCATGCTGTATCCTGCATCGGACATAGACTGGCGATTCGATTCTTACATGATAGTATATATGTTTCAATGCCATTCTCCCAAATCATCCCACCCTCTCCCTCTCCCTCAGAGTCCAAAAGTCCACTATACACATCTGTGTCTTTTTTGCTGTTTTGCATACAGGGTCATCATTGCCATCTTTCTAAATTCCATATATATGTGTTAGTATACTGTATTGGTGTTTTTCTTTCTGGCTTACTTCACTCTGTATAATCGGCTCCAGTTTCATCCATCTCATCAGAATTGATTCAAATGTATTCTTTTTAATGGCTGAGTAATACTCCATTGTGTATATGTACCACAGCTTTCTTATCCATTCATCTGCTGATGGACATCTAGGTTGTTTCCATGTCCTGGCTATTATAAACAGTGCTGCGATGAACATTGGGGTACATGTGTCTCTTTCAATTCTGGTTTCCTCGGTGTGTATGCCCAGCAGTGGGATTGCTGAGTCATAAGGCAGTTCTATTTGCAATTTTTTAAGGAATCTCCACACTGTTCTCCATAGTGGCTGTACTAGTTTGCATTCCCACCAACAGTGTAGGAGGGTTCCTTTTCTCCACACCCTCTCCAGCATTTATTGCTTGCAGATTTTTGGATCGCAGCCATTCTGACTGGTGTGAAGTGGTACCTCATTGTGGTTTTGATTTGCATTTCTCTAATAATGAGTGATGTTGAGCATCTTTTCATGTGTTTGTTAGCCATCCGTATGTCTTCTTTGGAGAAATGTCTATTTAGTTCTTTGGCCCATTTTTTGATTGGGTCGTTTATTTTTCTGGAGTTGAGCTGCATAAGTTGCTTGTATATTTTTGAGATGAGTTGTTTGTCAGTTGCTTCATTTGCTATTATTTTCTCCCATTCAGAAGGCTGTCTTTTCACTTTGCTTATATTTTCCTTTGTTGTGCAGAACTTTTAATTTTAATTAGATCCCATTTGTTTATTTTTGCTTTTATTTCCAGAATTCTGGGAGGTGGATCATAGAGGATCCTGCTGTGATTTATGTCTGAGAGTGTTTTGCCTATGTTCTCCTCTAGGAGTTTAAAATGTATTTATTTTTAGTTGAGGGATAATTGCTTTAATATTGAAAAGACCCTGATGTTGGGAAAGATTGAAGGCAGGAGGAGAAGGGGACAACAGAGGATGAGATGGTTAGATAGCATCACCGACTTGATGGACATGGGTTTGGGTGGACTCTGGGAGTTGATGATGGACAGGGAGGCCTGGCGTGCTGTGGTTCATAGGGTCGCAAAGAGTCAGACACTACTGAGTGACTGAACAGAACTGAACTGCTTTAATATATTGTGTTGGTTCTGCCATACATCAATATGATAAGCCATAGGTATACATATGTCTGCTCCCGCTTGAACCTCCATCTTCTCACCTTCTATAACCCCTTTTTTCAGTCTACTACTGTTTTCTTAAAAACAAAATGGCCTAGAGGAAAATCAGTAAATATAACATCAAACACTTGATTTCTAGACCTAGCTCTTCAATGATCACCTAAGCAGGGGATCTCCAGGAATGCAGCTTAAGAGACTGGTAGGAGCAGCATCTTGCCTGGCAAAAGGGTGGTAAAATAGAGATTTATTGGCACAGTACCCAACAGTGTACATATGCTAGAGACAGGAAGAAGGGCTAAAGTTTGCCACTGGCCCTCTGCATCATCATTTCCTCGTGTATAAGGCTGAGTTAAACATAAGCATTTAACATTCTATCTCAGGTGCTTACTTCGGTCACACACATACTAAAATTCTATCTTGGGCTTTGGATTATTTTATTCCCTAACTTTCATCATGTCCCCACCACTTATGTACCGGTCGTTCCAATTTTTACTTTCCTCTAGCAAAGGCAGTATCTAGTTTTCCCTCAGGCTGATGCCCTATCTGTGGCCTCTCTTTGCTACACCAAAGTCATAAGTTCCTCCAAGTTTATTTTATCTCACAAGATTACACTAGGCTAATTATATGTATTTTATTTTCCATAATGTTTGATGAGTTCCAGAGTAGTTTGTCACATAAATATAGTGTGCAATGCCTCTGGCATATGAAAGTGACTTGATTTTCAAGAATAAAAAGCACGTTAAAACTGGTACAGCACTAAGTAACCAAAATGACTCTTTATTTGGCTTTTTTATGGACCAGGGACTGTTTGCAGGTGATTTTTCCCATTTATCTAATTTGATGTTTCCATTACAAGTATTCCTAGTTGGTAGATATGATTGCCTTTTTTATAGGTGAGAAGTCTGAGGCTTGGATGGCTTGAATATCTCATGTTGTGTCCTATGCACAGTGAACGGATCATTCAGATCCATGATCAGATTTCTTTGACTCCAAAACTCGTCTCTTCCAGTCACAGGATTCTGCTGCACACCACGTTATACCACTTTTTAAATGAATGAAATCATCTCTGCTTACTTTTCTCCTTGCTGGATCAAAACTCCAAACAGACACAGCTTTAACCATCTGCTCATATACTTTATTACTCAACTGTGTCAGTCACGGCGGACTCTGCAATCCCATGGACTGTAGCCCCCCAGGCTCCTCTGTCCATGAGCCACCAGGCAAGAATATTGGAGTAGGTTGCCATTTTTCCTCCTCCACAAGATTTCATGACCCAGGGATAGAGCCCGGGTCTCCTGCACTGCAGGCAGTTTCTTTACCATCTGAGCCGATGAGAGAAGCCCTATTACCAATTACCAGACAGTAGACCACTTTCAAGAAAATTAGAGACCGAGGGGACATTTCATGCAAAGATGTGCTCAGTAAAAGGACAGAAATGGTATGGACCTAACAGCAGCAGAAAATATTAAGAAGAGGTGGTTAGAATACAGAGAAGAACTATACAAAAAAGATCTTCATGACAGATAATCACAATGGTGTGATCACTCACCTAGAGCCAGACATCCTGAAATGCCAAGTCAAATGGGCCTTAGGAAGCATCACTACAAACAAAGGTAGTGGGGGTGATGGAATTCCAGTTGAGCTATTTCAAATTCTAAAAGACGATGCTGTGAAAATGCTGCCTTCAGTATGCCAGCAAATTTGGAAAACTCAGCAGTGGCCACAGGACTGGAAAAGGTCAGTTTTCATTCCAATCCCTAAGAAAGGCAATGCCAAATAATGCTCAAACTACCACACAATTGCACTCTTCTTACATGCTAGGGAAATAATGCTCAAAATTCTCCAATCCAGGCTTCAACAATATGTGAACCGTGAAATTCCAGATGTTCAAGCTGGTTTTAGAAAAGACAGAGGAACCAGAGATTAAGTTGCCAGCATCCACTGGATCACTGAAAAAGCAAGAGAGTTCCAGAAAAACATCTATTTCTGGCTTATTGACTATGCCAAAGCCTTTGACTGTGTGGATCACAAGAAACTATGGAAAATTCTGAAAGAGTTGGGAATACCAGACAATCTGACTTGCCTCTTGGAAGCAACTGTTAGAACTGGACATGGAACATCAGATCGGTTCCAAACTGGGAAAGGAGTACCTCAAGGCTGTATATTGTCACCCTGTTTATTTAACTTATATGCAGAGTACCTGATGAGAAATGCTGGGCTGGATGAAGCACAACCTGAAATCAAGATTACCAGGAGAAATATAATAACCTCAGGTATGCAGATGACACCACCCTTATGGCAGAAAGTGAAGAATAGCTAAATAGCCTCTTGATGAAAGTGAAAGAGGAGAGTGGAAAAGCTGGCGTAAAGCTCAACATTCAGAAAACGAAGATCATGGCATCTGGTCCCATAATCTCATGGCAAATAGAAGGTGTAACAGTGGAAACATTGGCTGATTTTCTTTTTTGGGCTCCAAAATAACTGCAGATGTTGACTGCAGCCATGAAATTAAAAGATGCTTACTCCTTAGAAGGAAAGTTATGACCAACCTAAACAGCATATTAAAGAGCAGAAACATTACTTTACCAACAAAGGTCCATATAGTCAAGGCTATGGTTTTTGCAGTGGTCATGTATGGATGTTAGAGTTGGACTATAAAGAAAGCTGAGTGTCAAAGAATTGATGCTTTTGAACTGTGGTGTTGGAGAAGACTCTTGAGAGTCCCTTGGGCTGCAAGGAGGTCCAACCAGTCCATCCTAAAGGAAATCAGTCCTGAATATTCATTTGTAGGGCTGATGCTGAAGCTTAAACTCCAATACTTTAGTCACCTGATGTGAAGAACTAAGTCATTGGAAGATACCCTGATGCTGGGAAAGATTGAAGGTGGGAGGAGAAGGGGACAGCAGAGGATGAGATGGTTGGATGGCATCACCTGTTCAATGGACATGAGTTTGAGTAAACACCAGGAATTGGTGATGAACATGGAGGCCTGATGGGCTGCAGTCCATTGGGTCGTAAAGACTCAGACTCAACTGAGTGACTGAACTGAACTGATACCATTTTCAAGACTAATTCTTCACTCCACAGCAAAATAAAAGGTTTCAAAAAACCAAGGAGACAAGGCCAGTGTCTGGCCAGATTCCCAATCTGACTGTGCTATGGTGTGGAGTTCAGGGCCAAGGAGCAGTGCTGATTTAACAGTGGTCACAGAGGCCTTGAAAAAGAAGGCAGTTTTTCTATTAGATAGCTGGTATGGAAAGATAGATTTTAACCTGCATACTTCGTTTAAGTGACTTAAGGTGATTTTAAGTAAAAAAGAACAGATGCATCAAAACCACAATGAGGTACCGCTTCACACCAGTCAGAATGGCTGTGATCCAAAAATCTGCAAGCAATAAATGCTGGAGAGGGTGTGGAGAAAAGGAAACCCTCCTACACTGTTGGTGGGAATGCAAACTAGTACAGCCACTATGGAGAACAGTGTGGAGATTCCTTAAAAAATTGCAAATAGAACTGCCTTATGACCCAGCAATCCCACTGCTGGGCATACACACCGAGGAAACCAGAATTGAAAGAGACACATGTACCCCAATGTTCATCGCAGCACTGTTTATAATAGCCAGGACATGGAAACAACCTAGATGTCCATCAGCAGATGAATGGATAAGAAAGCTGTGGTACATATACACAATGGAGTATTACTCAGCCATTAAAAAGAATACATTTGAATCAATTCTGATGAGATGGATGAAACTGGAGCCGATTATACAGAGTGAAGTAAGCCAGAAAGAAAAACACCAATACAGTATACTAACACATATATATGGAATTTAGAAAGATGGCAATGATGACCCTGTATGCAAAACAGCAAAAAAGACACAGATGTGTATAGTGGACTTTTGGACTCTGAGGGAGAGGGAGAGGGTGGGATGATTTGGGAGAATGGCATTGAAACATATATACTATCATGTAAGAATCGAATCGCCAGTCTATGTCCGATGCAGGATACAGCATGCTTGGGGCTGGTGCAAGGGGATGACCCAGAGAGATGTTATGGGGAGGGAGGTGGGAGGGGGTTCATGTTTGGGAACACATGTACACCCGTGGTGGATTCATGTCAATGTATGGCAAAACCAGTACAGTATTGTAAAGTAAAATAAAGTAAAAATAAAAATTTAAAAAAAAAACACCTACAATTTCCCCATTAAAAAAAAAAAAGAACAGATGCAATAAATCTCAAGAAATATGTGATAAAACATGATGCTAATTGTTAAAAAATAATATGATGGTTGTCACATAACAAGGGAAATAAGAAAGAGAAGAGGAGTATGAGGTCATATGGGGGCTTCCCTGGTGGCTCAGGTGGTATGAAATCTGTCTGCAATGTGGGAGACCCAGGTTTGATCCCAGGGTCAGGAAGATGCCCTGGAGAAGGAAATGGCAACCCACTCCAACATTCTTGCCTGGGAAATCCCACGGACAGAGGAGCCTGGTGGGCTACAGTCCATGGGGTCACAAAGAGTCAGAAACAACTGAGCAACTGACCCCATCCCATGATACTACAGCTTAGTTCATACTTATCTGCAAGCCTAGCTGGATAGGGAAACACAATGAGGCTACAGGAGCACTTCTCAGACTTGAACATGTGCCGGGGTCCAACCCTGGTGGATCCAGGGTGATTCGAAGGTGGGGACGGAGTCGGCGTCCTGGAAAAAACTTATTTAATTACAGATATAGAGGGAGATTAGAAACAGATAGTGTAGTAGGAAAATTAGTGGAGAAAAGAGGCTGAATAACTGGTTTACATGGAATCCCAATCACCACCTACGTAGGCCACAGGCGTCTTTCCATTTTCCCAAAGGACAGGAGGCACTGAGGTCTCCCTGGTCTGATCTCAGAAGCCCAGGCAGAATTAGCAGGCTTGGTGAGTACCCACATTTCAGATGGTAATTCAGCCAGGAGAGCGGAGAGCAAGAAAGAAACGACACGGGGGAATCAGTCTTTCCAGAAACTGATCCGATTTCTTTATTTTTCAGGTTTGTTTATATACCTTTTTGTTATACATAGGGATGAATACAGAGTCACGTGGGGGTCAGCAGACCTGACCCTTGTCACAATCAGGTGCTTCTTATAAAATTATACAAAGGTCTTATGAGTTTCATCATCTTTTAGCCATGAGGTCTGCTAACATTTTATGGCCCTTTCTGATACTGGTCAGTTAACCAGAAAACTTATTTTTCCAGGGGTGATTTTTTCTTAAATCAGGCGCCACCCTCCAAATAAAGTTGCATTCCTATAGGGTGAGGGTGTAGTGAGTTACAATCAAGAAAGGAATTTACTTAACCTAAGGTTTAACATGATTAATCTTAAAGGTTAATACTTATTTCTCCTATATGCTAGTTATATTCATTATAAGGGCAGGAATATGGAGATTTAGCAGCAAATATTGGCTCAACAAATGTAAACCCTTCACCAATGTTTCCCTTAAGATCTATTTTGTCTTAAGACAAAAAAGTTACATTTTTGCATAGCAAGGACAACAGTGATTTATAACAAAGTACAGTGGTCTATAATAAAAGAGAAAATTCATTAACTCAAAAAGTCTAGTATTGCTAACATCAAAAAACTACTATATTTCCTTTTCTATATTCCAAATACATTGATTAATATATTCCCAGGTGCCTAAGGATATGGAGGCCTGATGGCAATCATTGACTCATCAATGAAAAAAGCCCTATGCTAATACTCCAAACTCTCCGTGCTGTTTATGGCTGAGAGGCTGTCGCACAAGCTAGTCTGTCAGCAGAGAGGTTTGACCTGAGACATCCTTGTCATACCCAGGGCAGGGAATTAGCAGTAATTATTGGCAGGACAAATGAAAAAACCCTTCACCAATATAATTCCTAATCGACCCACTAATACTATACTAATGATCTTCTAACTTCTCAAAAGAGTCTGTATTTAGAAAGTTTTAAAACATCCCGTGCCTCTCACAGTTGGGAGGCTGTAAACAATCACATGCGGCCGGACGAGCCTGATCAGGCAGGCCAGAGAACCTTCAGCGTTCGTAACTTGAAACACTCTTATCACGCCCAGGAATTTTTATTAACTGGAGCTGCAAGTTAACTCCTCTGAGAGAAATGGTTATAGGGGAGAGCTCCCCGTAAAGTACTCTGGTTTTGGGGGTAGATGCTCGGGAACAGGGGGTTTCCTGAGGCTTGATCACGCCTTTGGTTAGCCAAGCTTCCTTCCTCATGACCTTTGCCATGGGCGGAGTTCCTCACGCTGGCTCCCAACAAACATGCAGGTGAATCTGCTGGAAATCCAGTTCCAATACGGATTCTGATTTAGTAGGATTAAGGTGGGACCAGGGCTTTCCAGGTGGTGCTACTGGTAAAGAACACACCTGCCAGTTCAGGAGACGTAAGAGATGCATGTTCGATCCCCAGTTCAGAAAGATCCCCTAGAGGAGGGCATGGCAACCCATCCAGTATTCTTGTTTGAAGAATCCCATGGACAGAGGAGCCTGGTGGGCTACAGTCCATTGGGTCAAAAAGAGTCAAACAAGGCTGAAGCATCTCAGCATGTACACACACAAGGCGGGCCAGAAACTGTACATTTAACAAGTTCCTGGATGAGGCAAATGTCAACTAAAAATTGGCACTTCCTATGGTCACTTGCCATCTACCTCTGTAAGAATTTAATCATTGCTGCTACAGCTGCTAGCTTTCAACACCCCCTGAAAGAAGTTCAGTGTGGAGAGCAGAAATGAGGCATTCTGTGCTCTGGGAAAAGCTGGCAGAACAGGTCTCCAGAGAGTTAGATATTTTCAGGAGCTGACCCCATGAACTCAATTCTACATCTCCTCATAACTAGAAAAGCACTAAAATCCTTCATGGTGGTGTCCGCTCCTTGTGACAAACAGTAATTCCCATGAGACTAGCAGGAACCTTCAGAAAAAGGACATGGGCCTGGTTGCATATACTACTCCTTCAACAAAATCACATATATACTGACCTTCCCTCCTGCCTCCTTGGAACAGTTTCTTAGAGCTATCTGAAATGCAGTCCTCATTTTGCCCCAAATAAAACTTAACTCATAACTCTCACATTGTGCATTTGCTTCAGTTGACACGGACCACTCTTTAAGTGAAAAAGGCCAACATTCACCATCCAATAACTGAAAACTTACCATGACCCCTAAAAAGGCTTCATTTTTTATCTCTGAGTGTTATGAATTGAAATTTGCCCTCATCTCAAATTCATATGCTAAGGTCCTAGCCCCAAGTACTTCAGAATGTGACCTTATTTCAAAGTAAGGTCATTGCAGATGTAATTAGTTCAAATTAGGTCATTTGGGTGGGCCCTACTCCAATATGAATGGTGTTCTTCTAAAAGGGGGAAATTTGGGCACAGAAATACACATGCATGACAAATATCATGAAGATGAAGACAAAGAAGAGGTGATGCTTCTACAAGGCAAAGAATTCAAAAGTTTGTCAGAGAATCTACACAGTTTGTATCAGTTTGTATCAGCAGCCCTAGCAAACTGATAAGGAAAGAAAACATGTCTCTGTAGAAGGAATATTGTACCATGTGTCGCCTTTGACCCTGATCTAATGAGAGGTTCTTAAAGTGTCCCTTAGCTCTGAATGTTTTTCCCTTCCTCCCCAGACATAGCTTTCTTTTATCATCATTAGCATGCTTTTGTGAGCTAGTGTCCGGGATATCCAGTCATCAGGGCATCAAGAAAGATCAATGGATGGTATTCTGTTCTTTCCAACTTGAATAGACCCACTGTTGTGACTTTCTGGGCCTCAACAAGAAAACGAAGCTGGGGAAAAAAAGAAAGCCTTGTATCCCACTGTTACTTTTCCCAACAATTTTAAACTGTTAAAAAGCTCACAAATGTTGTCATGCTCTAGATATGTATATGGATGTGTATGGAACAAGTCCTAAGGGCTTTGCCTTGTTTCTTATTTTTATCCCCTTTCTCTGATCAGAGAAGCAGACTAGAGAACTGACCCTTCTGCAGTTGTCACTGACATGTTAATGCCATTGTAGTTTCTTTGTCACTCCTATCCAGTTACTTAGTATGATCTCTGGCTATGACCCAGGACACTGAAGCCCTCTCCATCATCTGGCCTACAGTAACATATAGCTAGCATCTATTAGAGTAACATATAGTTGGTGTACTTTACTATAATATATAGTTAGTGTATATTACTGTAATATATTTAGCATACTCATTTCTCTTTTAGATAGATGACACATATAATTAACTGCTCTCTCAGAAAGAGATGCTAAGATTGACAGGAAATCTGGGTCCTTATTTGAAAACAGATGAAATATACTTGAATACCACATGAATGACTGTTATTATAACATGTCCAGAACTTTGTGTCAGAGCAAACATTGCAATGACCAGGGTTAAATACTTTGGCCACCTCATGCGAAGAGCTGACTCATTGGAAAAGACTCTGATGCTGGGAGGGATTGGGGGCAGGAGGAGAAGGGGACGACAGAGGATGAGATGGCTGGATGGCATCACCGACTCGATGGACATGAGTTTGAGTGAACTCCGGGAGTTGGTGATGGACAGGGAGGCCTGGTGTGCTGCAATTCATGGGGTCACAAAGAGTCGGACACGACTGAGCAACTGAACTGAACTGAAACTGAAACAGTCACAGGAGATTTTGTTGAAGGCTACTACAATAGAGGAGAGAGACCAGAACTCAGCTCCACTGAAACAAAAAGCTGGAGAGTTTTTAAGACCTGGGGAAAAGGAGGAGAAGATAGGACTCCTGTGCTTAGTAATTATCCTTTCCAAGAGGAAAACTAAACTTTCTCATACCTTCATGATAGAAGTAGCAGCAAGGTATCCTCAGAAGTTAGGTGTATACCCTCCCTAAGAAAATAGGAATCCTATTCCTTAAAGATTATATGTCAAAAGGATGACTTTCGTGTCCTTGAGAAATACAGTTCACAGTTGTAATACTGGCAAGAAGCTATTTTTAGGATTTACATCTCAGACAGAAAAACCATTTACAATTACAAGTTTTCTAACACAGATGAAGAGCTTCCCTGGTGGCTCAGATGATAAAGAATCTGCCTGCAATGAAGGAGACTCAGGTTGGATCATAAAGAAAGCTGAGTGCCAAAGAAATGATGCTTTTGAACTGTGGTGTTGGAGAAGACTCTTGAGAGTCCTTTTATTGCAAGGAGATCAAACCAGTCAATCCTAAAGGAGATCAACCCTGAGTATTCATTGGAAGGACTGATTCTGAAGCTAAAACTCCAATACTTTGGTCATCTGATGGTAAGAGTTGACTCATTAGGAAAGACTCTGATGCTGGGAAAGACTGAAGGCAGGAGAAGAGGATGACAGAGGTTGAGATACTTGGATGGCATCACCAACTCATCACCAACTCTCCTGAGCAAGCTCCAGGAGATGGTGAAGAACAGGGAACCCTGACATGCTGCAGTCCATGGGGTTGCAAAGAGTCAGACATGATTGCGTGAGTGAACAGCAACAATACAGCTGATCTAAGGAAAGTAACACCAGGGACCAAGAGGGAAGGAGAAGCCTGTCTGAAGTTAGGGAAGTTGAGGGAAATGGTAATGATGTCCTGGCCACCTGAGATGCATGTGGGTGGACTTCACAGCACAGGTTTATAATGATAAAGTTGGAAATCACCAGGAGGCATTGGAGACCACAAATGTAGTGTTCCTGAAATTAAGTCCAGATATGTTTGTTTCAGGGGCTTCCCAGGTGATGCTAGTAGTAAAGAACCTGCCTGCCAGTGCAGGAGACATAAAAGATGTGGGTTCAATCCCTGGTCCTGGAAGATCTCCTGGAGGAGGGCATGGCAATCCACTCCAGTATTCCTTCCTGGAGAATCCCATGGATAGAGGGGTCTGGAGGGCTTCAGTCCATAGAGTCGCAAAGAGTCTCACACGACTGAAGCGATTAAGTACACATGCAAGTGTTTGTTCCAAATGTTCCTCAGGCCTCAGAATTCTGAGGTAGACAGGACTGCTTCAGCTAATTTTCTGGACAACTTGGAGTTCTAACTGTGCCTCACAGCAGTACATTCAATCCTTTAGATCTAAAATAAATACATCTTCCCAAGACAAAATCCTAGGTACCCTAGAAACAACTGCTGTTTTTTTTGCTATTAAGCATCTAGGAACAGTTTACCTAGATGCAATTAATCTATTAACAAATCTCCTGTATAGATCAGTAAAACCCAAATTGAGTTAATCATCAAGATCAGTTGAGGATTTTTAAAATTACAAATTCCCAGACTCTATCCCTGGATATTCTGATTTCATAAGTTTGAGGTGGTTCAAAGAACTCGTTTTCTTATAAAACACCTCAAGTTACAAGTAATTAGACATGGTAGGGAATTAGTAGTTGAAATTAGCATTGTGGGGACAATATGTCTCATGAGACAATTGTCAGATATGATACAGAATTTGTTCCCATACATTGCAGTTTCTACGGTGTTTGTTTGTTTGTTTGTTTGTTTTCAGTCTTTCATGGACTATGTTTATTCAACTATCAATACGCTGACAGCAAGAACATTTTATGAAAAATTTTATCTATAATCATTCTTAATGGCTTTTCATTTTACAACCTAATATTCCCAAAATAGAATTTATCAAGTGAACAGGAAAATTCATCTATTGACTTTGTTGTACATTTACTGATATATTTTAAAATATTTACTTGTTTATTTAATAAATAATAAATAATTCCCTGGTGGCTCAGACAGTAAAGCATCTGCCTACAATGCTGGAGACCTGGGTTCAATCCCTGGGTCGGGACGATCTCCTGGAGAAGGAAATGGCAACCTACTCCAGTATTCTTGCCTGGAAAATCCCATGGACAGAGGAACCTGGTAAGGATACAGTCCATGGGGTCCCAAAGAGTCGGACACAACTGAGCGACTTCACTTTCACTATTTATTTATTTGGTTGCATCGGGTCTTAGTTGTGGCATGCAGGATCTCTGTTGCATCACATGGGGTCTTTTGTTGTAGCACATGGGCTCTCTAGTTGTGGTGCATGGGTTTAGTTATCCCTACAGCATGTGGAATCTTAGTCCCTTGACCAGGAATCAGACCTGTGTCCTTTGCTTTACAAGGCGGATGCTTAACCACTGGAACACCAGTGGAAGGGAAGTCCCTATTCATATCTTTTCAAGCAGAAAGAATGAATGACTTTGACATGCGTTTCCAAGCCACCCAACCTGGGCCCTTTTATTTGGTGAACAAACCCAGAGAGGCAGCTTCAGAGAAGTGTCAGGTTTCCAACTCTTCCCCACAGCTTCAATTCCATCAGTTTGAGACCTTGCAACTACGTCTGTTTTTCCTTACGAAATTAAAACAATTGCCTAACCTCTTGGCTCTTAAGTAAAATGTTCAAGGGCTCACATTTGTTGTATAAATACAACAACACTTTCTTGTATAAATGAATGAATCTGTTGCAATTATATAATCTGTTGTGTATAATTAAATTTAAACTGTTTTTGCAAAAAGAGGAAAGAGATAGAACAAATAAATGCCTATAAAACATCTGGTTAGGATCTGCAGAAGGTTATGTGTTTTCTGTGTCTCCAAAAGGTTTATTCTATCTATCACTCATTGCTTTGTTTGAGTTTCTTCAGGCAACAAAATTATAGAGAAGTCCTGTGGATAAAAATACAGTGTCTGGGGCCTACTACGCCTTCCTGTTTGCCTGGAACTGAGCTTAGTCCATGGACAGGCAGAAAGCATCTATATAAGAATGTGTTTAGAATAGGGTCACTTGATAGACGCAAAGGAAACTCACAGGGCCCTGCAACATATCTCTATTGAAATATTGCACAATGTGCAAGTTTATCTGTCCAAGATTCAATTGTAGAAGTGTAGTAGGTTGTATAAACAACAGAAGGAAGAGAAAGATAAGGTGAGAGGATTCAAGGAAAAAAAAATCAGTGCTTTATAGTTTGCTCAGTTGTAACTAATTATGTGCCAGAAGCTCTTGTTTTAATGTAGTATGTGTGTGTGTGTAGATACAGCGCAGGTCTTTGCAAACAAGGTGAACAGGAGACTAAGAATTTAAAGGATGAAAAAACTTCAACCACTTAAAACTGAGAAACCTACATTTCTGAAGCATGAAACTTTAAAATTAATTACATGAAAATAAATATTGACTGCTGCTGCTACTGCTAAGTCGCTTCAGTCGTGTCCGACTCTGACCCCATAGACGGCGGCCCACCAGGTTCCACTGTCCCTGGGATTCTCCAGGCAAGAACAGAGTGGGTTGCTATTTCCTTCTCCAATGCGTGAAAGTGAAGTCGTTCAGTCGTGTCCGGCTCTTCGCAACCCCATGGCCTGCAGCCTACCAGGCTCCACCGTCGATGGGATTTTCTGGGCAAGAGTACTGGAGAGGGTTGCCATTGCCTTCTCCAAATATTGATTAATTTCATCTTATACATAATTCTTTTACATTTGTCAACATACAGGGAGAAATGTAGAGTAAAGATATTTTAAAATAGTCAACATTGGGACTTCCCTGGCAGTCCAGTGGTTAAGACTTCAACTTCCAATGCAAGGGGTGAGGGTTTGATACCCAGTCAGGGAGCTAAGAGGTCACATGCCTCGGGGCCAAAAACACAAACATAAAAAAACAGAATTAAGCAGGATTTCACAGGAGGCCCTAAATAGGACAATAATAGTATCAGCTTCAACTCAAAGGTCATAAAACTTTCGAAATTTGTTTTCTAAGCCTGTATGTTCTTATCTAATGTATATTGAACATCTTTTATAAGTCATACATGAGTGCTAAGTTGCTTCAGTTGTGTCCAGCTTTTTGTGACCCTATGGACTATAACCCACCAGGCTCCTCTGTCCATGGGATTTCACAGGCAAGAATCCTGGAGTCAGTATGGGGAACATACATTGAGAAAACCATACCTGAAAAAGATGCATGTTCCCCGGTGTTCATTGTAGCACTTTTTTACAGTAGCAAGGACATGGGAGTAGCCTAGAGTCCATTGGCACATGAATCATAAGAACTTGTGGTATGTATATACAATGGAATGTTACTCAGCTTTAAAAAAGAAGTCACTTGAGTCACTCCTAATGAGGTGGATGAACCAAGAGCCTATTGTACAGAGTGAAGTAATTCGGAAACAGAAAGACAAATATTGTATATTAACATGTGTGTATGAGATCTAGATGGAGAAGGCAATGGCATCCCACTCCAGTACTCTTGCCTGGAAAATCCCATGGATGGAGGAGCCTGGTAGGCTGCAGTCCCTGGGGTCGCTAAAGAGTTGGACAAGACTGAGCGACTTCACTTTCACTTTTCACTTTCATGCATTGGAGAAGGAAATGGCAACCCACTCCAGTATTCTTGCCTAGAGAATCCCAGGGACGGGGGAGCCTGGTGGGCTGCCGTCTATGGGATCGCACAGAGTCAGACATGACTGAAGTGACTTAACAGCAGCAGCAGCAGCATGGGATCTAGAAAGATAGTACCAAAGAACCTGCAGGGAAGCAGTGGAGATAAAGACATAGAGAACAGACTTGTGAATGCAGTGTGTGAGGGAAAGAGTGGGACAAACTGAGAGTGCAGCATGGAAACATATTTATTACCATATGTAAAATAGAGAGCCAGTGGGAATTTGCTGTGTGACATGGGGAGCTCAGCCCAGGGCTCTGTGACCACCTAGAAGGGTGGGATGGTGGGAAATGGAAGGGAGGTTCATGAGGTATTTATGTATACCTGTGGCTGATTCATACTGATGTATTGCAGAAACCAACATAATATTGTAAAACAAATATCTTGCAGTAAAATATATTTTAGAAAAGTATACTGGAGTGGGTTGCCATTTCCTTCTCTGGGGGATCTTCTCAATCCAGGGATCGAACCCATGTCTCTTATGTCTCCAGCACTGACAGGTGTGTTCTTCACCACTGAACTACCTGGGAAGCCCATTAATAATACTCACACACTGTGCTAGTTTGCAATTGTGCTTAGAAGTGGGATGTCATGAAATAGCCTAAATGTTTTATGTGCATTAACCAACTAAACTCTCATTGCATGGTATTATAATAGGATTATTGTACCCATTTTACAAGTGAAGAGATCAAGGTTCAGGATGATTAATACTTTGCCTGTGTGCTCATTCGCCTTTGACTCTTTGAGACTCCATGGACTATAGCCTGCCAGGTTCCTCTGTCCATGGGATTTTCCAGGCAAGAGTACTAAAGTGGGTTACCATGTCCTCCTCCAGGGGATCTTTTTGACCCAGGAGTCAAACCCCCATCTCCTGCATCTCCTGCATTGCAGACAGATTCTTTACCTCTGAACTACTGGGGAAGCCTGATTAATACTTGAACAAAGTCAAAAGCTTGTAACTGACAGAGCTGGATTCACTCTAGGCCTTTCACCTCTTTTTGTCCCTAATCTGACTTCAGTGTCTGAATTTTGTGAATCCATCCCTTCATTTTAAGTACTTAAACCCAGTCTGGTCAGCTGAAAGACAAAAACATGCTCACTGTACTTTATGCTCAGAGCAAATCAATACTGCTTTGATATTTTTCTGCCCACCTTGTATCTATGAATATTGATGGAATATGGATTACAATTTTAAAAACTCACATATTTGTATATGACAAAAGTTTTCTATGGAAAATTGTCAGGGAATAGATTTAATTATTTAGTGAGTGAATAATTCACATGGGGGCAGTCTAAATTACTACTTTCTAGATTAAATGAAAAGTGACATTGATGCTTAGCATGTCAAAATTTCAAAACAAGAAAGGGAAAACATTTTAGTAGATAGACATTTCACTAAGTTATTTGAGTTGACTGGTTTTGCACAGAGTTGCCATGTTGATTTATTATTTGTGCTGATGTGATATAAACAGAGGGTGAGTGAAGGTATATAATAAAAGCTAAAATTTAATATAGTTTTAAATGTATTACTATAGCAATATAAAGACAATATGATCCTCATCAATCAGTGAACCCCATTCAATACAGGAACCCCTCTATAATGATTTGTGATCTAATTGTTCCATTAAACACACAAGGAAACTGAGGGTAAGCTCAGTTAAGTGATTTAAGGTTAGAAAAGTGTTAGGCCTCAGACTTCCCAATTCTCAGCCCATTGTTCTTATTTCCTCAACTTTACTCAATTAGTGTCTTATACAATCAGCTACAGAATGGAATGCATGTTTGCATGGCTGACTCTTTGTGACCCTTTGGACTGTAGCCCACCAGTCTCCTCTCTGTGGGATTTTTCAGGCAAGATTACTGGAATAAGTTGCCATTTTCTCCTCCAAGGGATCTTCCTGACCCAGGGATTGAACCCATGTCTCCTGAGTCTCCTGCACGGCAGACAGATTCTTTACTGCTGAGCCATCAGAGAAGCCTACCAATATTGAAGGCCAAAATATCTATATATCAAACAAGATAGCAAGGTGGATTTCAAGGGACATCTCTGTGATGTTAGTGAGCACTCAGTTTAAATTTTGGGTTTTTTAAGATTTTACAACATTTCCCTCCTGCCAAGAAACATGACACCCCATGAGTCCTCACAACACACAAATCACAAAACTAATCTCCCATCCTGTGTTCAATCTGCTTTTGGCTCCCAACACCTTTATGTAATCCCCATTGCTTCTTCCATAGGCATAGTGATGTTTTTCCAACATCTCTGAATCTATATTTTCTTCCTGGTCATAAGTTACAGTAGCTATTGGAGTAAGGACAGTAGCAGACCATTCATTCCATAAGACCTTGATAGAAAATATTGAGGTTGACCAGATTCACAGTCAACATGAGTCATGCCTATCAAGCTGTGCAAGTAGTGAGGACAGGCACCAGAACATAAAGCTCAGAACCTCTTAAAGATTCTGCATCCCTCATTCCTTCCTTCCAAACTCCGTCCTGCTAAGGCTCTTAACAATTGGCTAAAACTTAATTTTATTCAAGATTTAAGTAATAAAAGTGATTTAATAAAAAAATAACAAATCCTTACCCCCAAGTCCCTATCATTATTAGATTCTCCTTCAAGTTGATGGCTTTGAACATTTGTGATGCAGAAATACACTTGTGGGAGTAAAGGCTTAAATGGAGCTTGATAACACATAGTTTTTCTTTATAGTAAAAGATGCTGCTGATTCTGGCATTGTTTCCTGCATGTTGCCTCTTACCATTAGCTGTGTTTACACATGACCTGTTTTTAACAGAACTTGGATGTAATTTCCAGTACTGTTTGCATTAACTTGTTACATTGAGAATTAATGACAACTAGTAAATGTTAGTCTCTAGAGAAAGACATTTTAAGGCAATCATAGCTTCTAAGGCTATATTTTTGGTAGAGTTTGTGTTACAGTGCAGATGTCATTAAGGACATCATTTATAGTCACAGGAAAGTTCATTAGCAGACTTTGGACTTCAAGGTACTGTTGGGTGCCTTTCTGTTCTCTGAATATTCAGCCTCTTCTTTGGGAATCAAGTCCACCATCAAATCAGTGAGGCTATTAGTTTCTTTGTGTCCTAAGCTACTGTAGCAGCAAGGTGCTATCTGAGGAAAGTAGTTATCATTATGATTTCAACTTTACGGTGAGGAAATCAAGTGTAAAAGGAGTGAAAGGACTTGCTTACATTCATAAAAACAAAGAACTGAGCCTTCTGATTTTATTTCCATGTTCTCCTGAGGTCTGGCTCAAGTAAGCAACTAATAAGTGTTGATTGAATAGCCACATCTTTTCATTTTTAAATAAACAATTATTAGAAAAAAATTCAAACAAACACAAAAGCAGATAGAAAAATATCCTATGATCTAATGATCCCACTCCTATATATATATTTAGAAAGAAGTGAAAAGTGAAGAAAGCTATAATTCAAAAAGATATATGAGCTTCAATGTTCATAACAGCACTATTTATAATAACCAAGACACAGAAGCAACCTAAAGGTCCATCAACAGATAAATGGTTGAAGAAGATGTGGTATATATACACAATGCAATATTACTCATCCATAAAAAGAATAAAATAATGCTTGCAGCAATATGAATGGACCTAGAGAATATTATACTAAGTGAAGCAAGTCAGATAGAGAAAGATAAACATCATATGATATTACTTATATGTGGAATCTAAAAAAATGATACAAATGAACTTATTTACAAAACATAAATAGACCCACAGATACAGAGAAAAAACTTGAGGTTACCAAAGGGGAAAGGATGAGGGAGGGATAAAGTAGGAGTTTGGGATTAAAATATACACACTGTTATAAATAATATGGATAGCCAATAAGGACCTACTGTATACCACAGGGAATTATACTCAATAACATAATAACCTACAATGGAAAAGAATTTAAAAGAAAAATACATTGATATATATCTCTCTATATGTATACATAGATATGTATTAATATAACTGAGTCACTTTGCTGTACACTTGAAACTAACACAGCATTGTAAATCAACTATATTTCAATAACAATTTTTATAAAAGAAAAGTGAGTCCCCACATACCTCTTACCCAACTTCAACAATTTTTAATATTTTTCTAACCATTTCTGTATATTGCCCTATCTGTTTTTATTTAGATTGTTTAAAGAAATTCTCAGATATAGCTCATTTTGCTTATACATACTTGAATATGTACAGTAATTTTTAAGAAATGTTTTTACTATAATCACCATTCCTGATCTTTGCAAACAAAAATTTTTTAAATTCCTTATTGGTATTTAAATTTTCCTGAGTTATCTCAACACTATCTTTTTTCAGTTTATTTGTTTAAAATGAGATTCAAACGAGGTCCCTACACTGTACTTGCTTTTCATATCTCTTCTGGATCTTTTGTTCTCTGACAATCCTCTTCCCTTTTGATTTCATGCCATTGGCTTATGAGAGGTATCTTAATTTTTATGTTGTAGAGAATGGTCCATATTCTGAAGTTAGCTATACTTCTTCATGGTGACATTTAACCTGTTTTTCTATTGACTCAAATTTACCATTAACCAGAGTTTAGATTCTTCATTAGACTCTAATTCGGATTTCTAGGTAAAAATATCTCATAATTATGAGAATGAAATATTTTAACTTCTATCATCCCCTCTCCACACACTTCTCTTCTTGATTTGATTTTTTCATTCCTTATTTTGTTCTGACTTCGTCGGCTGATGGCTTTACCCCTTGCCAGAACATTACATTTCTTCTTCACTTCTCCAGTATTGGCCTTAATATCGCCAGTCCCCACTACTGTTTCGGCTTTCCCTGGCTCTGTGTTGTATAGCTTTTGTCACATCTTTTATTCCATGAAGAATCTTCTAAAGGATTTTTTCCAGAGTCTTAATTTTAATGGAACATACACAGATGCCTGAATGTTCAGACTATATATTTATAATGTGTTCCTCAGGGAGATATCAATTTGTGTTTTATCTGCGTTTGTCTCTCAAATGTTGCCCTCTGTGGAATTCCAGAAATTTCTTCATGTCACCTTCTCCTGTGCAGTAGCCTGCCCGGAAAACTCTCTCTGCCTTAGTCTGCTTGAACTCCCAGCTCTATCTCTTCAATTCAGTGTGTCCACTGGGCTCTGTATGAATTTCCCTTTCCTGCACCATGGCCTGAAAACTCTTTCCAGGCAGTAAGTTGGATGCAATTGTAGGGCTCATCAAATTTTTCTCCCATCTTTAAGGAATTTTTATCCTTCCTTGCCAGTGATATTCAATGTCTTGAAAATCAATGAATTATTTGTTTTCTTTGTCTCTTGGTTATTTCAAATGTGTGAGTAAATCTAGTCCCTGTTAACCCAGATTTAAAGCAAAAGTCTATCCTCTACCACATGAAGATTCTTGAATCAAACTTTGAGGTAGTATGGGGATCTAAATCAATAAAGAAGATGTTACTTTGTTGCATTTTAAACCATGGGAACAGGACAGCAAGGATAAGATTGGATAGCTGAATGAAGCACTAGAATTTTCCTTTCCAATTTTGATAAGGTCGTGGTTGTTTTCCTTGTGTGCTGCCTGTTTCAGGTTCATGGTGGAATTAAGCACAGCGTGAAGGATGTACTACTGCTTGCAAGTAGTCAGTTGCTACATTCAACTGACTACTTGCAAGCAGACAGCAACAGTGAAGACCTGGGAGATACTGAATACCGAGACAGGAAGCTAACTGTGAGCCACAACACAGGTTCTGGAGACTCTAATACAGGGCTCTATGTCTTATCACCAAAAGGAATGATGAAATGGTATTTCAAATCATAGCTGTTTTCTTCTCTACAGCCCTAACATTTGCTTCTGTTTTTTTTTCTACACAGTGAAAAATATGTACATGTTACAAATCAATAGTTACATAGATCATGAAACATGGCAACAATTTATTTGTTCCGTGACAGTGCAAAATAGACAATATTTTTTGCATCAGAAGATAAAATCACAAACAACAACAAAAATGAACGACACAATTATCAATGGTGTTTTAATTGCACCATCCCATCCACATAAACTTGTTTATTCATTTCAACATGGTATGTCTCAGAAACACTTTACTTTTGCTTTCCTCTGTCTTTCAATATTTAGGCATTTTTTCCAGCTTATTTGTAACTATATATTTTCTAAAGAGCTACGATTACTTGGAAGCAAAATTAGAAGCTTCCTAGAAAAAGAATACCTAGACAACTAGAACACATGAAAAAGGAATGTATATTTGAAGTGATTGATTTTGGAGTCAAAGTGATGAAACTTTTGCAGATAAATGATTTGCTCACAAAAGCATATTGAAGGAAATGGAAGAAACCTGAAATTCAGAGTTGAAAATATTTTTGTTGTTGTTGGGAAATAGTGTTTACTATTAAGAAAGTCTGCTTCATTTGCAAAGAAAAGCAATTTTTTGTTGAAAATTAGAAAGGTATGAAAGAAATGTTTTATATATGAGCTCACAGATTGATTTGAACAGTTCTATAGGCAGAAAAACAATAATATCCAAAATGATGAATGTATGAATGCATTGCTTCCATTAACTCAATAGAGCGTCAATCAACAAACAATGAAGCAGAAGAGATACGGCTGTCAATTCATGTAAAATGCTTTCAAAGAGCATCAGAGATACTCTTTAAAAAGGGAGCATTTTTATTTTCATTACATTGGAAAGATGACTGAGACTAATCTAAATAGAGTTATAAAAATTTATCTGCAGTAAATCAGAGTTCATTTTAGCTTAATTGAGCAGGCAGAAATACAATAGTGCTGATAACATGGGTGGATTGTTTAATAGTTTGTTTTCAAATTTTAGGAAGAAAAAGAGAAGACCTTTTTGTATGTACTGTCGTGATCACCATTTAGTGTTAATTTGGAGGAAGTTCTATCAACAAGCAGAACTCTAAAACTCTGTAAATGTTAATAACTCTTTGAAAAACAGTATCAGGCGCCTGTGAAAAATTACAGTATTTCAATATACTATAAACCAGACAAATATAATATATTGAGAAAACTGTGTGGTTTATAAATTAGATTTAACTGATTATTAACAGATTCCTGAGCCTGTCTAAAAATGTTTATATGATATTGAAATATTGAAAGTTATATCAAATGAATAATATAAATACACAAGTGGTTGATAAATCGATTGGTTTACTGAATTTGATTTCCAAATTGGAGATTATTCTTTTTTTAAAAAAAATTTACCGCATGTTTAAGTATAAATATTAGGAAAATTCTTTCTGAAGAACTTCAAGATAAACTATATATTTTTCTTTAAAACCGAAATAATTCTGTACAGTTTATCATCTTAGAAAAATGGTGACTATTTCAAAACAATCTGTGGCTGGCCAGAGTAGGGATTATACTTTTTGACTTCCCTTTCTAAATCTAAATTGCTTAAGATTTAGAAGAAAAAGAATTTTCAAAAAGAAGATTTCACATAGTTGTTTCTTACTTCATCAGAATATTGCACAACTCATATTCAGATTTCTGAATGCTTTAAGTGGAATGAAAATGTAGTTCAAACAATAATTTGATGTGACTAAAAATTTTATAGACTTTATGCAAATAAGATCACATATCTTTGACTCTTATAGGTATTATGTCAAGTTGGCCTCATCCTTGAACTTGACCTTAGTGCTCTTTGCTTCTGATAGCAATCGTGTGTTGTGTTGTCTTAACCAGTCTCTACATTGCAGAATGTTCATTTTCTACTCTGTGTTGCCAGTCACTACCATAAAGGCAGAAGAAAGAGTCAGTGGTCTGGAACTGAGAATTATCAAGTAGAAACTGGCAAACAGTTTATCTAGCCTGAAAGTCTCTCCATTCCCAGAGAAAAAAAATTGCAACATCAGGGAATTGAACAGGGAATATAAGGTATTTTTCAAAACGCAATAAAAAAATTTTGCACCACATGCTTCATATATTGCCCTGATGAAATTTCCAACTGTTAATTATGAGTTTAAAATCTTCTGCTTTGTTTTTGGTTTTATGCAATGATGACTCTTTTGGGGACTATATACTGGAATTAACACTTTATTTTATGAAAACAATGCTTTATTATTCCAGATATAAATTTAAAAATTTTAGCAAGAAATTGTTCACAAAGCTCCTTCCCTATTAGTGGTCATTCATGGAGAAATATGTCTCTCCCTGTCTATGTAACCAGCAGTTCCTATGACCATTTCAATAATGCTAGGCTTTTTGTCCTACAATTAAAATATTGGCAGCAGAAGCATCTTCAACTTCCATAAGCCATTTGCTATGTTATGGACTGAATTATGTTCCTGAACAATTTATATGTTAAAGTCTTAACCCCCAATGGAGCTATATTTGAAGATAAGTGTCTTTAAAGACAGAATTAAGATTAAATATTGTAATGGGTGGGGGTGGGGGTAAATCTGATGGGACTGGTGTCCTTATAAGAAAAGAGATACTAAGGGTGTGAGTGAGTACATGGAGAAAAGACTATATGAGGACACAGAGAGAAGGCAGTCTCCTATCAGCCAAAGAAGGGAGGCCTCAGGAGAAACCAAACATGCCAACACCTTCACCTTTGACTTCTAACCTATAGAACTGTGAGAAATTAAATTTCTATAGTTTAAGCATCCTTGTTGTTTAGTTGCTAAGTTGTGTTCAACTCTTTGTGACCCCATGGCCCACCAGGCTACTCAGGGAGCCTGTCCATGGGATTTTCCAGGCAAGAATACTGGAGTGGGTTACCATTTTCTTCTCCAGGGGATCAGCCTGATCCAGGGATCGAACTCTGGTCTCCTGCATTGCAGGAAGATTCTTTTCCACTGAGTCACGGGGAAGCCCTAGTCTGTGTTATTTTGTCATGGTAACCCTAGCAGACTAATGCATGTCTCCCAACAACTGCTACCATATTTTCTGTTAACTGGACTTCTTTCTATCATATCTTATTGATTCACTTTGCTGTACAGCAAAAACGAACTAATGCAACATTGTAAAGCAATTATATTCCAATAATAAACTTTTTACAGGAATAGAAGGAGCATACTTCAACATAATAAAAGCTATATATGACAAACCCACAGCAAACATTATCCTCAATGGTGAAAAATTGAAAGCATTTCCCCTAAAGTCAGGAACAAGACAAGGGTGCCCACACTCACCACTACTATTCAACATAGTTTTAGAAGTTTGGGGCATAGAAATCAAGCAGAAAAAGAAATGAAAGGAATCCATGTTGGAAAAGAAGAAGTAAAACTCTCACTGTTTGCAGATGACATGATCCTCTACATAGAAAACCCTAAAGACTCCACCAGAAAATTACTAGAGCTAATCAATGAATATAGTAAAGTTGCAAGATATAAAATTAACACACAGAAATCCCTTGCATTTCTATACACTAACAATGAGAAAACAGAAAGAGAAATTAAGGAAACAATTCCATTCACTATTGCAATGAAAAGAATGAAATACTTAGGAATATATCTACCTAAAGAAACAAAAGACCTATATATAGAAAACTATAAAACACTGGTGAAAGAAATCAAAGAGGAAACAAATAGATGGAGTAATATATCATGTTCATGGATCAGAATAATCAGTATAGTGAAAATGAGTATACTACCCAAAGCAATCTACAGATTCAATGCAATCCCTATCAAGCTACCAATGGTATTTTTCACAGAGCTAGAACAAATAATTTCACAATTTGTATAGAAATACAAAAAACCTTGAATAGCCAAAGCAATCTTGAGAAAGAAGAATGGGACTGGAGGAATCAACCTGCCTGACTTCAGTCTCTACTACAAAGCCACACTCATCAAGACAGCATGGTACTGGCACAAAGACAGAAATATAGATCAATGGAACAAAATAGAAAGCCCAGAGATAAATCCACACACCTCTTCCCTGCTGGTTCAGATGATACAGCGTCTGCCTGCAGTGCCTACCATGTGGGAGACCTGGGTTCAATCCCTGGGTTGGGAAGATCTCCTGGAGAAGGAAATGGCAACCCACTCCAGTATTCTTGCCTGGAAAACCCCATGGATTGTGGAACCCGGTAGGCTACAGTCCTTTGGGTCTCAAAGAGTCCGACATGACTGAGCGACTTCACTTTTCAGTTTCACTTTCATGGACACCTTATCTTTGACAAAGGAGGCAAGCATATACAATGGAGAAAAGACAATGTCTTTAACAAGTGGTGCTGGGAAAACTGGTCAACCACTTGTAAAAGAATGAAACTAGAACACTTTCTAACACTATACACAAAAATAAACTCAAAATGGATTAAAGATCTAAACGTAAGACCAGAAACTATTAAACTCCCAGAGGAAAACATATGTAAAACACTCTCCGACATAAACCACAGCAGGATCCTTTGGAAATAAAAGCAAAAATAAACAAATAGGACCTAATTAAAATTAAAAGCTTCTGCACAGCAAAGGAAACTCAGAGCAAGGTGAAAAGACAGCCTTCAGAATGGGAGAAAATAATAGCAAACAACGCAACTGACAAACAATTAATCTCAAAAATATACAAGTAACTCCTGCAGCTCAATTCCAGAAAAATAAACGACCCAATCAAAAATGGGCCAAAGAACTAAACAGACATTTCCCCAAAGAAGACATACAGATGACTAACAAACACATGAAAAGATGCTCAACATCACTCATTATCAGAGAAACGCAAATCAAAACCACAATGAGGTACCATTTCATGCCACTCAGAATGGCTGCTCTCCAAAAGTCTACAAGCAATAAATGCTGGAGAGGGTATGGAGAAAAGGGAACCCTCTTACACTGTTGATGGGAATGCAAACTAGTACAGCCACTATAGAGAACAGTGTGGAGATTCCTTAAAAAAAAACTGGAAATAGAACTGCCATATGACCCAGCAATCCCACTGCCGGGCATACACACCGAGGAAACCAGAAAGAGAGGTGTGCCCCAATGTGCATCACAGCACTATTTATAATAGCCAGGACATGGAAGCAACTTAGATGTCCATCAGCAGATGAATGGATAAGAAAGCTGTGGTACATATACACAATGGAGTATTACTCAGCCATTAAAATGAATACATTTGCATCAGTTCTAACGAGGTAGATGAAACTGGAGCCTATTATATAGAGTGAAGTAAGCCAGAAAGAAAAACACCAATACAGTATACTAATGCATATATATGGAATTTAGAAAGATGGTAACGATAACCCTGTATGTGAGACAGCAAAAGAGACACAGACGTATAGAACAGTCTTTTAGACTCTGTGGGAGAGGGCGAGGGCAGGATGATATGGGATATTGGCATTGAAACATGTAAATTATCATATGTGAAATGAATCGCCAGTCCAGGTCCAATGCATGATACAGGGTGCTCAGGGCTGGTGCACTGGGATGACCCAGAGGGATGGTATGGGGAAGGAGGTGGGAGGGGTGTTCAGGATGGGGAACACATGTACACCCATGGAGGATTCAAGTCAATGTATGGCAAAACCAATACAATATTGTAAAGTAAAATAAATACAAAAAAATAATTTTTTAATAAAAAAGAATATGTTGGGAGAAATACTTCTTATTCATGATAATAAATATACTCAAGTGTAAAATGGGAATACATAAACCAAACAAAGTAGGCTGTTCCTAAACTTAATAATTTTGTCTCAAGTTGGGTAAATTATAATTGTTTAAAAATTGAACTTCTTCAATTACCTATTTTATTTTCTTAACCAGGTACTACAGAATCAAAATCTATTTTCGAGGACTGCATTTCCCCAACACGTGGATTAAATTCACAAGTTGTCTTAGATGTCTCATGCATAAAAACTACCAAAAATGATATTGTTCACTCTTATGTCTCCAGCAATATATTTCAAGCAGTTTCCTTTGGTATTCTTATATGATTTGCTATTTGTTAGCCAGTCAGATAAATCTCAATTCTCTCTGTGTCTATGTAGTTTCATTTCATAGCACAAAGGTATAAATAAAGGAAAGAATGGTTAAAAATATATAGTACACAAGAGAGAAGCTACAGAAATAACCTTCCTAATCTCACTGATGCCACTCAATTCCATTCCCCTAAATTTGGTCCCAGAGTAGGTTACTCTGATCTAAATGTCATTTCCTTTCTTAATGAGAGTTGTCAAGATAGGGTTTTTTATTAAATGTTCCTTTTGTGTGAAGATTTGGTTAGGCCTTTCAGTTCAGTTCAGTTCAGTTCAGTCACTTAGTCAGGTCCGGCTCTTTGCGAACCCATGAACTGCAGCACGCCAGGCCTCCTTGTCCATTACCAACTCCTGAAGTTTACTCAAAGTCATGTCTATTCAGTTGGTGATGCCATCCAACCATCTCATCCTCTAATGTCCCCTTCTCCTCCTCCCATCAATCTTTGCCAACATCAGGGTCTTTTCAAATGAGTCAGCTCTTTGCATCAGGTGGGCAAAGTACTGGAGTTGCACCTTCAACATCAGCCACTCCAATGAACACTCAGGACTGATCTCATTTAGGAATGACTGGTTGGATCTTTTTGCAATCCAAGGGATTCTCAAGAGTCTTCTCCATCATCACAGTTCAAAAGCATTAATTCTTAGGCGCTCAGCTTTCTTTATAGTCCAACTCTAACATCCATACATGACTATTGCAAAAACCATAGCCTTGACTAGACAGACCTTTGTTGGCAAAGTAATGTCTCTGCTTTCTAATGTTCTGTCTTGGTTGATCATAACTTTTCTTCCAAGGAGAAAGCATTTTTGAATTTCATGGCTGCAATCAGCATCTGCAGTGATTTTGGAGCCCCCCAAAATAAAGTCAGCCACTGTTTCCACTGTTTCCTCATCTATTTGCCATGAATTGATGGGACCAGATGCCATGATCTTCGTTTTCTGAATGTTGAGCTTTAAGCCAACTTTTTCGCTCTCCTCTTTCACTTTCATCAAGAGGCTATCTAGTTCTTCACTTTCTGTCATCAGGGTGGTGTCATCTGCATATCTGAGGTTATTGTTATCTCTCCCAGCAATCTTGATTTTAGCTTGTGTTTCTTCTAGTCCAGCGTTTCTCATGATGTACTCTGCATAGAAGTTAAATAAGCAGGGTGACAATATACAGCCTTGATGTACTCCTTTTCCTATTTGGAACCAGTCTGTTGTTCCATGTCAGTTCTAACTGTTGCTTCCTGACCTGCATATAGGTTTCTCAAGAGGCAGGTCAGGTGGTCTGGTATTCCCATCTCATTCAGAATTTTCCACAGTTTCTTGTGATCCACACAGTCAAAGGCTTTGGCATAGTCAATAAGCCAGAAATAGATGTTTTTCTGGACCTCTCTTGCTTTTTTGATGATTCAACGGATGTTGGCAATTTGATCTCTGGTTCCTCTGCCTTTTCTAAAACCAGCCTGAACATCAGGGAGTTCACAGTTCACGTATTGCTGAAGCCTGGCTTGGAGAATTTTGAGCATTACTTTACTAGCGTGTGAGATGAGTGCAATTGTGTGGTTAATGGAGCACTCTTTGGCCTTGCCTTTTTTTGGGATTGGAATGAAAACTGACCTTTTCCAATCCTGTGACCCCTGCTGAGTTTTCCAAACTTGCTAGCATTTTGAGGGCAGCACTTTCACAGCATCGTGTTTTAGGATTTGAAATAGCTCAACTGGGATTCCATCACCTCCACTACCTTTGTTCATAGTCATGCTTCCTAAGGCCTACTTGACTTCACATTCCAAGATGTCTGGCTCTAGATGAGTGATCATACCATTGTGATTATCTGGGTCACAAAGATCTTTTATGTACAGTTCTTCTGTGTATTCTAGCCACCTCTTCTTAATATCTTCTGCTTCTGTTAGGTCCATACCATTTTTGTTCTTTATTCAGCCCATCTTTGCCTTACCCTCCAATATAATCTTGTTCTAGAGCAGGGAGGGAATACATCAAGGTTGTATATTGTAACCTTGCTTATTTAACATATATGCAGAATTGTTGTTGTTGTTCAGTTGCTCAGTCATGTCCTACTCTTTGTGATCCCATGGACTGTAGCACGCCAGGCTTCCGTGTTCTTCACCATGTCCTTGAGCTTGCACAAACTCATGTCCATTGACTCAGTGATGCAATCCAACCATATCCTCTCTCATCCCCTTCTCCTCCTGCCTTCAATCTTTCCCAGCATCAGAATCTTTCCTGTTGAGTTGACTCTACTCAGCAGGTGGTCAAAGTATTGGAGCTTCAGCATCAGCCCTCCCAATGAATGTTCAGGATTGATTTCCTTTAGGATTTACTGGTTTGATCTCCTTGCAGTCCAAGAGAGTTTCAAGCAACTTCTCCACCACCATAGTTCAAAAGCATCAATTCTTCTGTGCTCAGCCTTCTATAAGGTTCAACTCTCACATTCATACATGGTTACTGGAAAATCTATAGCTATGACTACATGGACCTTTGTAGGGAAAGTAATATCTCTGCTTTTTAATATGCTGTCTAAATTTGTCATAACATATGCAGAGTCCTTCATGCGAAATGCCACGCTGGATGACTTACAAACTGGAATTAAGATTGCTGAGAGAAATATCAATAACCTCAGATATGAAAATGATACCATTTTAAGGGCACAAATTGCAGAGGAACTAAAGAGCTTTTTCATGAGGGTTAAAGGGGAGAGTGAAATACCTGGCTTAAAACTCAACATTCAAAAAACTAAGATCATGGCATCTGATCCCATCACTTCAAGGCAAGTATATGGAGAAAACGTGGAAACAGTGACAGATTTTATTTTCTTGGGATTCAAAACCACTGCGACAGTGACTGCAGCTATGATATTAGAAGATGCTTGCTAATATCATATTGCTAATATTGGAAGAAAAGCTATGACAAACCCAATTAGTATATTAAAAGCAGAGACATCACTTTGCTAACAAAGGTCCATGTGGATGTGAGTTGAACCAGGAAGAAGACTGAGTGCAAAAGAACTGATGGCTTCCAACTGTGATGCTGGAGAAGATTCTTGAGAGTCCCTTGGACAGCAAGGAGATCAAAGCAGTCAATCCTAAAAGAAATCAACCCTGAATATTCATAGGAAGGACGGATGCTGAAGCTGAAGCGCCTCTATTTTGGCCACCTGATGCAACAAGCTGACTCACTGAAAAAAACCCTGATGTTGGGGAAGATTGAGGGCAGAAGAAGGAAGTGGCAGAAGATGAGATGCTTGGATGGCATCACCAACTCAAAGGACATGAGTCTGAACAAACTCCAGGAGACAGTGAAGGACAGGGAAGTCTGGCATATTGCTGTTCATGGGATCACAAAGAGTCAGAGACGACTTAGGGACTGAATAACAGCAACACAACTAGAGCAGAAGTTGACAAACTGCCATGCAACCTATATCTATCCTGCTGTCTGTTTTCTTAAAGAGAGTTTAATTGGATCACAACTGAGCCATTCCTTTTTGTTTTGTATATGACTGCTTTCTCAGTATAATAGCAGAGTTGAATAAAGGCAACAGAGACTTGGGCCCCACAAAGCCTAAAATATGTACTCTATGGCCCTCAAAATAACTTTGCAGCCCCCTGTCCAGTGGTACCTATGGGGATTAGAAAAGAGTTGGACAAACAGGATTGAGTCTCAGGTCATCATTCAAGAAAAAAGGCTAGATAACATTTGCAGATAACTTCTATAGCATGCTGCTAGACTGCATCTGAGTATGCAGGGCCTGCTTCTCCTTGGCCTTTTTATGCCAATATTCTCATATTAGTGGTAGAGGTTTAGTTCCTTAGAACACCCAGTCTGCAGAGAGGGCTTTAATTTTAATTTTTATTAGCTTAAGGATTTAGTCTCATGAGAGAGTAAGAGATCATTAATAACCTGCCATTAAAATAATTTGAGCTCTAATTGATAGTGCTTTTTACCTCAAATCTGCGTCTAATACAGACAGCATGAATATCCAAACCTAAATAAGCATGATTCTAATATTTTTTCCTTCACAAAATGATAGGATCATAACAACATATTTTGAAAAATTCATCTTTTTACCTAGGCTAACATTTGCTCCCACTTTGTTACCCTGCTAGAGACACATAGTCAAAGGAAATTTTAAGAAGCTTCTTCAGTTCAGTTCAGTTCAGTCGCTCAGTCGTGTCCGACCCTTTGCGACCCCATTAATTGCAGCACGCCAGGCCTCCCTGTCCATCGCCATCTCCCGGAGTTCACTCAGATTCACATCCATCGAGTCAGTGATGCCATCCAGCCATCTCATCCTCTGTCGTCCCCTTCTCCTCCTGCCCCCAATCCCTCCCAGCATCAGAGTCTTTCTCAATGAGTCAACTCTTTACATGAGGTGGTCAAAGTACTGGAGTTTCAGCTTCAGCATCATTCCTTCCAAAGAAATCCCAGGGCTGATCTCCTTCAGAATGGACTGGTTGGATCTCCTTGCAGTCCAAGGGACTCTCAAGAGTCTTCTCCAACACCACAGTTCAAAAGCATCAATTCTTCGGTGCTCAGCCTTCTTCACAGTCCAACTCTCACATCCACACATGACTACTGGAAAAACCATAGCCTTGACTAGATGGACCTTAGTTGGCAAATAGAAACCTACTAAATAAACTGAATATAGGAGAGTGGTTAGTAGGCCAGGAAGGAGGCCAAGATTTTCTGATATAAGACGAATTAAGCCATATTCAACTGAGCTTGAGCTCTATGCATTTTTTTCCTACTACCTGCAATGCTAGCCTCCTTTTCATGTCTGAAACATTAATTTTGCATACCATAAAGTTTAGAAAAAAATCTACACAAAGTGAAGGGCACTGAGCATGAATTCATAAAATAATATGAAAATCTCCTATCCTTAGCAAGTGCAAAAATCTATAGCAGTCATGCAGAGCTAAATAATGAGCTACAAATTGGCAATCCAAACTGTTAACTCAGTCTACCAAAACTGACTTAACTCTGGAGTTTGTTTCGTAGTATCTTTTGGTGTGATTGTTTTTTACCTGCTTAAACTTAAATGTGAGTGCATGCTCAGTTGTTGTGGCCAACTTTTTGTGACCCTATGGACTGTAGCCTGCGAGGCTCCTCTGGCCATGGGATTTTCTAGGTAAGAATACTGGAGCAGGTTGCTATTTCCTTATCTAGGAGATCTCTCCAACCCAGGGATTGATCCCATGTCTCCTGCATCACTTGCATTAGCAGGCAGATTCTTTACCACCGATCCACCTGAGAAGGTCCTAAACTTAAACACTTACTAATGAATCTGTAGTAATTGAAGGATGGTAGTAGTGGTGGCATAATTTCTAAATCCATATAAATTGTACCAAAAAACTGACAGCCATTAGGATAACAAAATTGAAAACCTAGAGTCAACATGTACAACAAAGTTAAGCAAACGTATGACTGCAAACTCCAAATCTGATTGGATGGAAGTGAACTTTTGACAGTAACAAAACTCACAAGGAATCAGAAAGTGAGAGGAAAAGTCAAAGAAAAAGCAACATAATTACAGCCACTGTGAAACCAAAGGTGCTGTTTTCATAAAAACTACACACTAGAAGCCTTAGTGGGCCAATGAGAGAAGAGTAACAGACTGAGAGAGTGGTGGACAGCCATCAGTTCAGAGGTCAGATAGCACTGAAGTTATCTGGGCTCCTGAAATGCAGGAAACAAACTCAAGCTCTCTTTTGGGATAAATCCCTATGCAAAGAAACTGCTAAACAGGATAATTTCTACTCTGCAGTAATTGCAAAAAGTCTACCAGAGGAATACCAAGGAAAAACAAGTGGTGTTACCTAAAATTGGGAGGGGAGAAAGCCAGCATAGTTCAGAAATTATAGAGTCATCATTTTATTGCCTGTGATTATATCAGAAGAGAAATCTTAAAGTTGTAAGGCTAGGAAAACTATTCTGGTTCATTTTCCTCCTAAAATTACCAAGAATAATTATGTCAACTAAAAAGAACAAAGGCAAATATTCCTGCTGAGTCCCATACAAAATTACATTGGGATAAAAGAAATTAAGATGCAGAATAGTCATACTATAGAAATGAAGGCAATCCAGAAGGCAATCCAAAAAGAATACCCATTAGCTGGTAAAAACAATAATTGAATATTTAACAAATCATTAAAAGCAAGTTAAAATAGTAAGAATAGATAAAAGAATAACATAATGTAAGGAATAACATGAACTAGAAACAAACTCAAATATTTAAGGTAAATAAAGAAAAGGAAGATTTGAAAAGAGAAGTTTACCTGAAGATAGGGCCTAAGACAGAGATCTGCATGTATGTGATTCTATTGCCAATGTGTTCTTCAGAAGAAATAAAATTTTTGAGGGAGTGAGGGGAGCTGGGTAGGACAGGAGACAAATCTGAGAGAGGATGTGGTCTCAGTTCAGACCTTGGTCTGATCTAAGGTGTGCAAGATGATGAGAACCAAAGAGGATGTATGCACAGTAGAATTGTTTCTCCCAGTAGGCAAGAAGTCTAGTCTTTCATGCCCCACATCAGACAGTCATGAGTTGCTGGTCATTTCCTAAGAAGGATGTGATCTCACAGCAAGATGGGCCCATCAGCTATGAACTCTCATCTAGAGAAAATAACACTTGTGACTTTTCAGTAGGCAACATTCACAGCAAAGGAATGGGTATATCAGCTTCTTAAAGACATCTCCTGTCTCCCTTAAAGTTAGTTTTAAGGAAAGAATAACACATTTATTATTTTTTTACAGCAACACTTTATTCCAGAAGACAATGGAAGGATATATTTAAGATATTCCAAAAGAAAAATATAAATTTCATAGCCAGACAAAATGTTCTTCAAGTTCAAAGACTCCTAAGAAACTGTGATGAACATAAAGAAATTTAGCGAACATTGTTCCAGTGAGTATTTCCTAGTATATCTACTCAAGCATGAATTCCACTAAACCCAAATGATTGGAGAAATATCAATATTATACACATATGGCAAGATTAAAAGATGGTGACAAGGGAAGAAGTCTTATAGATAATAGTATGATGCAAAACCGGAGAAGGCAATGGCACCCCACTCCGGTACTCTTGCCTGGAAAATCCCATGGATGGAGGAGCCTGGTAGGCTGCAGTCCACGGGGTCGCAAAGAGTCGGACACGACTGAGCGACTTCACTTTCACTTTTCACTTTCATGCATTGGAGAAGGAAATGGCGACCCACTCCAGTGTTCTTGTCTGGAGAATCCCAGGGACGGTGGAGCCCGGTGGGCTGCCGTCTATGGGGTCGCACAGAGTCGGACATGACTGCAGCGACTTGCAGCAGCAACAGCAGGGTGCAAAACAGATCCCTGGTATGCGTGTATGTGCTCAGTCGTTTCTGACTATTTGAGACTCCGTGGACTGTAGCCTGCCTGCCAGGCTCCTCTGCCCATGGAAATTTCCAGGCAGGAATACAGGAGTGGGTTGTTATTTCCTACTCTGGGCGATCTTCCTCACCTAGGGATCGAATCCATGTCTCCTGCGTTGGTAGGCGGATTCTTTATTACCGTGCCAACTGGGAAAATGTACAGTAAAACAGTCTGGAATGAAGAGAAAGTATGGAAAAAACAGTTGCACAAGTTAGGATTCTTAAACATGTTATTTTAAAGAAGGAATGTCGAGGAAATAAAACATTACTTACTAATAAAAATGGGACTTCCCAGGTGGCACTGGTGGTAAACTACCAGCCTGCCAAGGCCTGGGACATAAGAGAAACAGGTTCGACCTCTGGGTCAGGAATATCCCCTGGAGGAGGGCACGGCAATCCACTCCAGTATCCTTGCCTGGAGAATCTCATGGACAGAGGAGCCTGACAGGCTATAGTCTATCCTTCCTTCTGGATATTTGGAATTTGTCTTTCTTGCAGCCTTTGGCTGCTAATGTCTCTACACAGTTTTGAAATATTATTTATATTTTCAGGTCTGATAACCTATAGATCAAATTTCTGTCTGAATAAACAAATGGTCAGTCAATGAATTGGGCCAGTTTTACATTTCAACACCTTGTATGCCTGAGCCTTCCACTCCTTGTAGATCAATTTGGAGGAATCTGCTGTGTACGTTAAACTTCTTACCCAGTTTTTAAATCTGTCTTGCCTTTTATTCTTTTGTGACCTTTCTAGGCTCTCCTCCATGTATGTGTATAGTTTTCCCATCCGTCAGGGATGTATGAAGAGCTTATCTCAGCACTTTCATTGCTCCCTCATTTTCATGATATCTTGGGACCATGACAACAACTAGCAAAGCGGTAAGTTTCCCGCATGTATTTCATAACAAATCCACCATATTTAGTTGTCAAAGCCTGGGCTCCAAATATAGCCTCTTCTCCCTGGCACCAAATTTGTTGCTTTTCATGGCCGCACTCACATTGCAAAGCTACAGTTCTCACAAACCAACACTAAGCTGGTTTTCTCATCTCTTACAGAGATGAGAGCAGCTGCAGGCAAGAACACACACTCCTGCTGTTCTTATGTAAAGCCTTAGCAGTTATTAAAGACTGAATGCCTCTCAATTTGTTATCTGCATTTCATTTATTCCCACAGCTTCAAATTCTTGCTTTTGAAAATTTATTCAGTTTTATACTATTTTTTTGTTTATTTTTCAAAAATGATTTGCAAATCTCTTTATTCTGCCATAATCAGAATTCCTCAGTTTTTTCAAATTTATTTTTATGTGTGATAATATAAAAGTGTGGGCATGATTTTAAAGTCTTTATCTGCATGAGATAAATATTGAAATGTTTATGATAAAATTATATGATGCTAAAATTTGCTTTAAAATAATTTGTATCTCAAAGAATAGCTGGAGAAACAGATGAAACAAGACTGATGTGAGCTAATAAATGTAGAAGCAGGGTAACAGGTAACTGGAGATGCATCACAGTTTTCTCTAGTTTTGTGCATATTTGAACTTATTCATAAAAATTCTTTAATTAGAGAAAATAATTAAATGCTTGAAATCCTATTACTTACGTGACGCATCAGGAATAGAACCAGACAAATAAACCTTGTTCTGTTGCATTGTATTATAATGAAAGACTACACTGATAATTTCTCTTCTCAGATTAATTCAAACTCCTTTCAAAGGCAAGCTATCAGCCTACTGAGACTGCAATAGAGATGAGTATCATGTCTATATTTGCTTTTTTCTTTATCAAAAACTGTAAAATAAAAACTATAGCTTTACATTTATTGAGTGCTTACTTTTACCAGATACTGTATTTCACGTTTGGCATACCTTGCCAAAAGTCAATGCTTGGTGTTCAGAATTCTGATAGACGTGTGGCTACTTCCTGCTCTTCTGTCTCTTGAAGTTTAGAGGGGGAAAAAAAGTAGCAGAAAATTAAAAATAATAAATTTGATCAAAATTGTGAAGAAAGGGTTCAAGCATAGCCCAACATCACTGCTGTGTTCCCAAGAAGAATCTTGCACTTTGTATGGCAATTGGTGGTAAACTCACAGATGACATAGAATGCAGAGAGCCACAGCACAGGCAGCGCACGTATGCCTCTGTGTTGCGTGCATGCTCAGTTGCTCAGTTGACTCTACAGACCCCATGGATTGTAGCCCACCAGGCTCCTCTGTGGGATTTTCCAGGCAAGAATGCTGGAGCAGGTTGTCATTTCCTCCTACAGGGGACCTTCCCACTCAGAGATCAAACCATGTCTCCTGCATTGGCAGGTGGATTCTTTACCACTGAGCCACCTGGGAAGCACAAGCCTCGGTATTAGGCATATGTAAACTGTTCTTAAAATGGCTTAGCTATGCATTCCTCAGGGACCATGAGGCAGGCCACCAGTTTTCTGTGTTCAGACCCCACAGGGCAAGAGCTAGAGTCTAAGTGGGATTCATGGAGCCATGCTGTCTGCCTGGGCAGGGAAATGGATCCATTAGCCATGGGCATCTATTGCATTGCAAGGGGTTGGTTCTGTATGTGCTCTTTCCTCTGGTTATGAGTAAATACTGTACTATTTCAGTTTGCTGTACATGTTTTCTGTTCTTAGCAACCCTGCCTCGTGCACTGGTGTCTTCCCTGGGTGGTATTTACCTGCCTTTTGATCCTGGCCTCACTCATGTCATAGTCTATTCTGTGATACAGCCTGATCACCTAGTGAAACAACAATCTTACACTGTTTATCTTTGGTATCAGTTAAGGAGGCATTGGAAACATTTGAACTGCTATAGACTGAGAGAGGTGAATAAGGTAAAGAAAACATTCTAATATCACTAGAGTAGAAGTCTAGGGTTTGTTGCAACTCCCTAGGAGTCCCTTTTTCTAGATTTAGGGGAGTCTTCCAAAATGCTTCCCTCATAGCTCAGTTGGTAAAGAATCCTCCTGCAATGGAGGAGACCCTGGTTCGATTCCTGGGTTGGGAAGATCCCCTCAAGAAGGGAAAGGCTACACAATCCAGTATTCTTGGGCTTCCCTTGTGGCTCAGCTGGTGAAGAAGCTGCCTGCAATGTGGGAGACCTGGGTTTGATCCCTGGATTGGGACGATCCCCTGGAGAAGGGAAAGGCTACCCACTTCAGTATCCTGGCCTGAAGAATTCCATGGACTATACAGTCCATGGGGTCGCAAAGAGTCAGCGGACTGAGCGACTTTCACTTTCACTTTCCAAAATGCAACCAGGGCCCTAGAGAAAAAGTTACAGATAAATACAGGTCCTCAGGGCTTTCCAGGTAGCGCTAGTGGTAAAGAACCCATCTGTCAGTGCAGGATACACAAGAGACGTGGATTTGATCACTGGGTTGGGAAGATCCCCTGGAGAAAGACTTGGCAACCCATTCCAGTATTCTTGCCTGGGAAATACTATGGACAGAGGAGCCTGGTGGGCTGCAGTCCATAGAGTCTCACAGAGTTGGACACAACTGAAGCGACTTAGCATGCATGCATTCATAGGTCCTCAAGGTCTAACTTTGGCTCACTCTACATGTTTAGCTTAATCTTGAGAAATTTCTCCTGCAATACAAGTCATGGTATCCTGGGTATGATGTAGACATTGCTCGTCAAGGAAACAATGAGTTGTTAGCTGGGCACTGGGCTTTCATCACCTACATTGGGATAGCCAAAAAATGAGGGGATCAGCTCTTATGACCACTGATTCAATTTTCACATTTATCAGAAAGGATTCTGCTCTATCAAAGTTCTAAATTTCTTACAGTGGCTTTGGAAATAGACATCTTTGAAAACCTCTTTCTCTGCTGACACAGATCATGAGCCATCAGTCTATATGAGGACATACTATCATCTTCATGTGAATATTTTGACTTGACTTACAATTTGACAGCTAATGTATTATGGAGTCATTTCAACACTATTACTCTGCTCATACAGACCTGGAAACTTGTCCACAAAGTACTCAGTTGGGTGAGGATACTCCCCTGTTACCTTCTTGTAACCCAAGAAGGTCCTTCTAAAAAATCATGTCTGAAAGCATGCTGTGAATAGACAAATGAGGCAGGAAAAGGACTAGCCTCATTTGATCAGGGACACTAGAAATCAAATCTTTTCCCCGTAAGATGACTGCTTGTGTCATATTTCACGGAATGAACAGATATTTTCCAATAGCCTTGAAAACTGATCATGTGAATTCTGGACTTCAGATGAGAAACACAGAGGGAAGCAAATGGAAATCAAACCCACTAAAATTCCCCAATAAATACACAACCTTCGGCATTTATTAACCTGGCCACTTGACCCACTGAAATCTTATTATCCTTTTTCTTTTCTTTAGTGGTAGAAGAGGATTTATTTAAATCCTTTAAATTATATCCTTCTTACCTAAGCTTCTGAATTTGAGATTTAGTAATCTTTACTCTTTGAAAAGGAGATCACTTTGTTTTTGCTTGTATAATCATCCCAACTCCTGCATCATTGACTAAGACCAGCTGAAAATTTTGGTGTTATGTCTCATTTTTTGGTGTACATTTTGGATTAGCAGATGTTGTCTGAGAGAAATGAAAGGGGTCATAGCAATGTGAAACCGTTTTCTTTGCATACTGCCAAAGTCATCATTACTTAAAAGATTCAAGAAGGCTGAATGGAGTGAAGTAAGCCAGAAAGAAAAACACCAATATAGTATACTAACGCATATATACGGAATTTAGAAAAATGGTAACGATAACCCTGTATGCAAGACCGCAAAAGAGACACAGATGTATAGAACAGTCTTTTGGACTCTGTGGGAGAGGGAGAGGGTGGGATCATTTGGGAGAATGGCATTGAAACGTGTATAATATCATATGTGAAACGAATCACCAGACCAGGCTGGATGTATGATACAGGATGCTCGGGGCTGGTGCACTGGGATGATCCAGAGGGATGGTATGGGGAGGGAGGTGGGAGGGGGGTACAGGATGGGGAACACATGTACACCCGTGGCGAATTCATGTTGATATATGGCAAAACCAATACAATATTGTAAAGTAATTAGCCTCCAATTAAAATAAATAAATTTACATTTTAAAAAAAGGCTGGATGATGGAACTTTGCCTTTTAAGCTCTGTTATTTTCATAATAGTAGCATAAGAATTTCATTTGGGAGTAAAAGGATCTGCTTTTACAAGTATACCACGTATTACCTTCAGAGTTTACTTTGAGCTATTTGATTTAATGCACCAAAATGTTTTTTTTGAGTCTTTGCTCAAGCAACACATCCATTAGCTACTTGATATACTTGATCCCGCTACTCTGGTATTATTTTTTTTTCCCATAGCATTTATTGCCTTTTAAAAAGTGTATAGTTTACACTGACTTTCGTTTTAATGTTTGTCATTTATTTTCTGCTACTCTGCCAGGATGTAAATGTCATATAAGCAAGGATATTTGTGTGTTTTGCTCTCTGATATACCGTAAGTCCACAAAAAATGAGTCAGGCATGTAGCTGGTATTAAAAAATAATTTTTTAATTATCAAAAGCATCCATGACACTAACAGCACAAAGGTGACATTCTATTGCTCCAGAGTTGATTGGTTTTACACAATAAATACCTAAAACCCACCAAATTTTGAAGTCTAGTTAGTCTAATTTCCTTAGTCCTTCTGAATAATGCTAACTCATTCAGAGCATGTGTAATTAATATGGCTTATATACTAGATAAATTTTGCTTCTGGGGCTCCTTAACTTGTCCTTTCTTTAGTGAACTTAACCATTTTTAATTCTTTTTCAAGCCCAAGAAAAAAATTTCTAAATGAGAATCATTTATGAATTTTTCCCAATTTTATATTCTGTTACATCTGAGAACTTAAAAATTATATTCATGTTTTTGTGTCTGTGTGTTTTACAACCTAACCTCTGATAAGAGGAAAAAGAGTTCCTTATTAGAAGAAATACTACATATTAGATGTTTTATATTAAGTATGAAAAGAAAGTGAAAGTTGCTTAGTCCTGTACAACTCTTTGAAACCCACTGATGACACATTTCATGGAATTCTCCAGGCCAAAATACTGGAGTGGGTAGCTATTCTCTTCTCCACGGAATCTTTCCAACTAGGGATCAAACCCAGGTCTCACATATTGCAGGCAGATTCTTTACCAGCTGAGCCACCAGGGAAGCCGTACATTAGTTATACAAACACAGTATCATTCTGTTTTCCTGGTAAGATCCGGTTGTCTTTCTCAGCACTTTGGAGGCTGATTCAGGAAACAGCAGTGGTAGCCTACCGCTATAATCTACTCTATAATCTCATCCTGGTTTGATTCAAATTCTCTAAGTCTTTAATATCAGTCTCTAATGGCTTCTTTTTCCCCAAAATAATTTAGACTCTATCTTCAAAACTGTCTCAGTAACGTTGGGATATCCACAGCATCTTGGTACACATGTGCTTGCAAACAAGTCTACCCTTGTTCTCTGACTATGGCCTGCTGCTTAAGATACCTTTTCACTGTTTCCTGGTGAAGCTTGTCACTATTGCCCACTATGCATCCCTAAGCTGTGTCATGGTATGTAGGGAGGAGAAAGGGAACGGCTCTTTTGAAAAACAAGGTGGAATTTTACTTGGTCCCAAAGCCTCCAGAAGCTTTAGTGAACACAGCTGGTTTAAAAAGCAATCCATCATGTTAGCGTGGGATTACAGGGTAGCAGCAAGTCTCACTGAGTCACCTCCATCTTTCTCATCTATCTTTTGTACTCTTTCTTCTACCTGAAGTTACTAAATTTTGTATTTTATCTTTTAGGAAAGAGCAAAACCCCCATATATATTTTTTAAGTCACCATTTTGTAGCAGTTGCAAAAGCAGCCATCTAACTTGAGCTTAATTAAGACACTAAAGGCCTTCCCAGGTGGTGCTAGTGGTAAAGAACCCTCCTGTCAATGCAGGAGACATCAGAAAGGTGGGTTCCATCCCTGGGTAGGAAGATCCCCTGGAGGAGGGCATGGCAACCCACTCTAGTATTCTTACCTGGAGAAGCCCATGGACAGAGGAGTCTGGTGGGCTAACAGTCCATGGGGTCACAAAGAGTTGGACATGACTGAGGCAACTGAGCACACACACAGGACACTAGAAATTCTGTGATTGGCATTCCTGCTATAAAGGAAAAGTTTAGTCTGGATGCAGAGGACAATTTACAGAGGATGAAGAACTGCATTAGTTAAGGCTACTATAGCAGAACACCGCAGCTGGTTGACTTAAAAATCAAACATTTATTTCTCTCAGTTCTGGAGGTTAGAAGTCTAAGACAAAGATGGCTAAAGACCCAGAGTCTGGTAAGACCACTCTTCCTAGCTTGCATATGGCCACCCTCTTCACTGTATGGCAGAGAAGAGACAGGGGTGATGCAAGCTCTCCCATGGTTTTGAAGGACAATCAGCAGCTACAGAGTCAGGCAGAAAATGTCAGGCCAATGTGTGACATACTGGTATGTGACAGGCTGAAAAAGCCCTCAGTGTTTCTTGAGGATTTCACCCTCATGACCTAATTACCGACCAAAGGCCCCATCTCCTAACACCATCATCCTGAGGGTTAATATTCCAACATATGAATTTTGGGGAGACACAATCATTAAGCTCATGGTAAGGGGTGAAAGAAAATGAAAGTGAAAATTGCTCAGTCATGTCCAACTCTTTGTGACCCCATGGAATTGTCCATGGAATTCTCCAGGCCAGAATACTGGAGTGGGTAGCCGTTGCCTCTCCAGGGAATCTTCCCAACCCAGGGACCAAACTCAGGTCTCTTGTATTGCAGGCGGATTCTTTACCAGCTGAGCACAGGGAAGTCCAAGAACACTGGAGGGGATAGCTATCCCTTCTCCAGGGGCTCTTCCAGGCTCAGGAGTTGAACCGGGGTCTCCTGCATTGCAGGTGGATTCTTTACCAGCTGAGCTATCAGAGAAGTGGTGCCAACCTACTAATCCAAGAGAGATGAAGAGCCAAAATATTACTTCTAAAACTATCTTTTCTTTCTTCAATTTTTCAATTAAAAATTACAGTTGTAAGTATGACAAGCAATGATAACTTTTAGCCAAATTTACTGAGTTAGTTATAGGTATGCCACTACATGGGGCTCCCTCGGTGGCTCAGCTGTAAAGAATCTGCCTCTAAAGCAGGAGCTTTAGGAAATGCAGTTTCAGTCCCTGGGTCAGGACAATCCCCTGAAGAAGGGCATGGCAACTCAACAGTATTCTTGCCTGGAGAATCCCATGGACAGAGGATCCTGGCGGGCTACAGTCCATCGGGTCGCAAAGAGTCAGACAACTGAAGTGGCTTGGCACGCACGCACACGAACATGTTGCTACATAAATACAAGATAATACTAACATGAACTCAAAGTAACAAAACCCTGAGATTATGACCAAGTTAAGATCAAAATATGGCATTTGTTTGTTCAGTACATACTCACTGAGTGCTTAATATATGTCTAGGTAGCAGATGACTTAAAAACTCTTATCCTTGTCTTCACAGATCTAAGTATAGAGGAAACTATGTGACTGTCAAGTATTGATTATCAGCTGACCACTGTATTTGTGGCTTCCACAGATAATGCCCACAACAATAGTCCTGAACACCAATAAATACATATTTGGCCACCTGTTACTGGACAGGCATCGTGCTAGATGTTTAGTGTACAAGATACGGATTAGCCATGATCATTGTTCGTGAAGATGGTGTGATGTAAAATAAAAGAATGAGTAGTTGCTAATGAGGCTGAATGGACATCAGATTTCTTGACTGAAGCAAGTCAAGTAGTGGACAGGCCTTTAAAAACAAAATAAATGAAAGGCAAAAAAATATAATTCTTAAAACCTAAGAACTTTTTCAATTTTTTTTCTAAGTGGTTTCAAAGGAAAATCAGAAGCTACAGAGTAAGGCAAAAAATGTCAGGTCAACATGTGACAGGCTGGAAAAATCCTCAATGTTTCCTCACAATCAGTCACTGAAAACATGAAATAGCATGAGGCCATCTTTTAAAGCAGCAATAATTTAACTGAAATTGATCACTTAGGGAAGATAAAATATTACTGAGCTCAAATGTGTCTATCCACACTTGCTGAACTATCTCTAAACAAAATCCACAGAGGCAAAGGATGAAACGGAATTGATATATACACAGTCCACAGTCACATGAATCTTCAGTCAATTCAGAGACAAAAAACAGACAGTTTCACAGTTCTCAAGGTTATTTAAATATTAATCTGGAAAAGAAGTAAAAGACTGACAATGTGTTTTATGTATAAAAACAATTATTGAAGAAAGAAAAATTTTAAAGTATTGTGAAATTAATATTAGCCTTAAAAACACTCAGTTAAAATGTCACTGCAGGCTGATTAATGAAAACATAGGAAAAGGGCATGGAATTAATATAAAGAAGCTACATTTGCGAAGCTGACATTACTCTCATTGTGACTGCTATTGTTTATTTGTCAGAAACAAAATACAGTTAATTAAAAAATATCTTCAAAATGTGTTAGTGAAGGCATTTTTAAGGCTTGAAAAAGTACAGAATTATGTGATATGTCTTAAAAATAAAAACCATTCAATATTAATTATCTTTCAAACCATAAAGAGCAGTAAATAACAGTCAGTATTGATAGGTCAATGTAGAAATTATTCTCATGGCACAGGCATGACTGATATTTCTTCAGAATTCTCAAGAATGTTACAGAAAGGAGCTCTGATGGGTAAAGTGAGCTTTAAGTCAAGAAATAAACATACTCCAGAACTATCACTGATGTTCCAAAATTAAATATGAAAAGTGTGTAGATTGTTCAACTGACAAAACTCAAACATAGAATGACAATAAGTGAGGTGAAGTCGCTCAGTCGTGTCTAACTCCTTGCGACGCCGTGGACTGTAACCTACCAGGCTCCTCCGTCCATGGGATTCTCCAGGCAAGAATACTGGAGTGGGTTGCTATTTCCTTCTCCAGGGGATCTTCCCGACCCAGGGATTGAACCCAGGTCTCCTGCATTGGAGGCAGATGCTTTAACCTCTGAGCCACCAGGGAAGCCCATTAGAATGACAATGGAAGATGCCTAAAAACAAAAATCACCTGACCAACATTAGGCTGCACGAGTTATATCATTTTTATCTCTCTTTCACAATTATGATTTGTAATTCTAAGGCATATTATAAAGCAGAGACATTACTTTGCCAACAAAGGTCCGTCTAGTCAAGGCTATGGTTTTTCCAGTGGTCATGTATGGATGTGAGAGTAGGACTGTGAAGAAAGCTGAGCGCCAAAGAATTGATGCTTTTGAACTGTGGTGCTGGAGAAGACTCTTGAGAGTCCCTTGCACTGCAAGGGGATCCAACCAGTCCATTCTAAAGGTGATCAATCCTGGGTGTTCTTTGGAAGGAATGATGCTAAAGTTGAAACTCCAATACTTTGGCCACCTCATGTGAAGAGTTGACTCATTGGAAAAGACTCTGATGCTGGGAGGGATTGGGGGCAGGAGGAGAAGGGGACAACAGAGGATGAGATGGTGGGATGGCATCACAAACTTGATGGACGTGAGTTTGAGTGAACTCTGGGATATGGTGATGGACAGGGAGGCCTGGCGAGCTGCAATTCACGGGGTCGCAAAGAGTCGGACACGACTGAGCGACTGAACTGAACTGAACTGAAGGCAAAGTCAGGTTTTAGAGTACTTTGAAAAAATTTCAGAGCCACCTCCACAGTGATTTGAGAGGAACTAACTGTAGAGCTGTGCACAGACGAATCAGAGGTTCCACCTGGCTCCTCTTGTCCTTGAGTCCTGCCCCCATCATCTGAAGCAATGAGTTGGTGGAGGAAAGTTCAGTGTTGGTGGAAAAAGTCCTGTGGATTACATTTAGGAGAAACAATAGCAGCAGCATTACTCACCAGCCTTGAGAAATAGGTTAGCAGGGCTGGTATATAAGTAGCAGTGTATACGCAGTCCGTTATAAACCATGGAGGAAAATGAATTTCTCATCCAAAGGTAAAACGACAAGTGTTTATTACTCCTCTGAATAAATTTCATGCAAACCACTTCCAATACCATATCACATTGATTTAAATCAAAAAGCCTTATCTCTTTGCAATTCTACATTAAAATAACCCCTATTCTTTTCAGTTTCACCATGGCAAACGCCTGATTCATGGTTGGAAGCTATACAGTTTAATATTCTCTAAAAAGACTAAAAGGATTTTATGACCTGTCTAGAAGGATGAATTAGACAACTCTCAACCATCTCTTTGGATAGCCAATGGAATTTTAATTTTATACCAAAACAAGTTGTACTTTTTAACAAAAGGAGGCCTTAAAAACTGAAAATCAGTCAGAATTCTAGAACAGCCTCAATGACATGGAAAAGTCCTCAGAATCATAATATCTCCCTCGTTAGCTGTCAGAACATCACCAAATGTCATTTGTGAGTCTCTTCTCCTTTTAAAACAGAATCATGTACCAAACAGCATCATTAGGAAGAGTTCAGTAAGATTACTTTTTCTAAAATTTTATATCATCAAAGAGGATTTTTCATCTCACCAAAAGAAAAAAATCAGTATTATTTTTAAAGCTGTGAACTGTAGAGGGAACGCCTACAATAGGTGAGGAGGAGGAAACAAAGAACAATGTCGTCTGGCTTCATTACCTGTCTAAAGAAGCACAGCAACAAGTGGTCAAAGGGAATACAAAGTATCGCGTGGATACTCCTAGGATATCTCTCAAAAAAGTTACCTATGCTATATGGAAGGCTTCCCTGGTGTCTCAGTGGTAAAGATTATGCCTGCCAATGCAGGAGCCATAGGAAACACAGGTTTGATCCCCGAGTTGGGAAGATCCCCTGGAGAAGGGAAATGGCAACCAACTCTAGTATTCTTGCCTGGGAAATGTCATGAATAGAGAAACCTGGCAGGTTATAGTCTATGGGCTCACAAAAGAGTTGGACATGACCTAGTGGCCCAACTACTACAAATGATATATGACAACAGGGAATAAGATATCACTGAAAAATGCTGCACAGTCAAAATTTGTATATACATCTGTATATACAACCTTTCTTAATGGAAGAGAATATGCGTTTACAGCTTCATCATAAAGGAAGGTATCTAAACCTGCATCATGTTAATAGGGATATACAAGCAACTATTAACTCCCTTGGACATTTGGCCTTATCAATTGGGATAGTGGAAGATTCCATGCATAACACAGCCATCAGTGTAGTCAGCTGCCAGCCTGGGGTGGGTAATGAATGGCCAAAGCAATGGGGAAAGCCATTCTAGAAAAAAAATCAGAGATAAATTTGCTTTGAAACTGAGCTATAAACATTTGGGAACTGAGCACAGAGATCAAAGCTGAAGAAGTGCTTGTGGAGTTCATGAAACTATCCTTGCTCCGCCACAAAATGGAATTGGGCTGATGAAAATGTATATTAAATTTGCTCAAGTGCATCTTAAAAAAACACATTGGCCTGTTAAGAAAACTGTGGTAAGGCCATTTCTTCATCTTCTGATAAACAGTTATGACACTTTCCATCAGATTATCTATTTTTCTTGAATGTGCATGCATCATTCATGAAAAAAATCATTTTCAAAGTCTGTAACTCCTAAAGGAAGATTATCTCCCTTTATTTGGGGAAAAAAAAGATGTATATTATCCTTCACATTTCCTTTTGTGCTCGTTCAGTTTAGTTCAGCTCATTCTCTCAGGGGTGTCCGACGCTTTAAGACCCCAATGGACTGCAGCACGCCAGGCCTCCCTGTCCATCACCAACTCCCGGAGCTTACTCAAACTCAAGATCATTGAGTAGGTGATGCCATCCAACCAACTCACCCTCTGCTGTCCCTAGCTCCTCCTGCCATCAATCTTACCCACATCAGTGTCTTTTCAGATGAGTCATGTCTTTGCATCAGGTTGCCAAAGTATTTATTAGAGTTTCAACTTCAGCATCAGTCCTTCCAGTGAATATTCAGGACTGATTTTCTTTAGGATGGACTGGTTAGGTCTCCTTGCTATCCAAGGGAATCTCAGGAGTCTTCTCCAACACCACATTTCAAAAGCACCAATTCTTCGGCACTCAGCTTTCTTTATAGTCCAACTCTCACATCCATATGTCACTACTAGAAAAACCACAGCCTTGATTAGACGGACTTTTGTTGGCAAAGTAATGTCTATGCTTTTTAATATGCTGTCTATGTTGGTCATAACTTGTTCTTCCAAGGAGCAAACATCTTTTAATTTCATGGCTGCAGTCACGATCTACAGTGATTTTTGAGCCCCCAAAATAAAATATGTCACTGTTTCCACTATTTCCCCATTTATTTTCCATGAAGTGATGGGGTCAGATGCTATGATTTTAGTTTTCTGAACGTTGAGCTTTAAGCCAACTTTCCTCTTTCACTTTCATCAAGAGGCTTTTTAGTTCTTTGCTTTCTGCCATAAATGTGGTGTCATCTGCACATGTGAGGTAATTGATATTTCTCCCAGCAATCTTGATTCCAGCTTATGCTTCATCCAGCCCAGCATTTCTCATTATGCACTCTGCATATAAGTTAAACAAGCAGGGTGACAATATATAGGCTTGACATACTCCTTTTCCTATTTGGAACCAGTCTGTTGTTCCATGTCCAGTTTTATCTGTTGCTTCTTGACCTGCATACAGATTTCTCAGGAGGCAGGTCAGGTGGCCTGGTATGTCCGTCTCAATAAGAATTTTCTACAGTTTGTTGTGATCCACACAGTCAAAGGCCTTGGCATAGTCAATAAAACAGAAACAGATGTTTTTCTGGAACTCTCTTGCTTTTTCCATGCTTCAGCGGATGCTAGTAATTTGCTCTCTGGTTCCTCTGCCTTTTCTAAATACAGCCCGAACATCTGGAAGTTCACTGTTCACGTACAGTTGAAGCCTGGCTTGGAGAATTTTGAGCATTACTTTGCTAGTGTGTGAGATGAGTGCAATTGTGTGGTAGTTTGAGCATTCTTTGGCATTGCCTTTCTTAGGGATGGAATGAAAACTAACATTTTCCAGTCCTGTGGCCACTGCTGAGATTTCCAAATTTGCTGGCATATTGAGTGCAGCACTTTCACAGCATCATCTTTTCGGATTTGAAATAGCTCAACTGGAATTCCATCACCTCTACTAGCTTTGTTCGTAGTGATGCTTCCTAAGGCCCACTTGACTTCTCTATTCCAGGATGTCTGGCTCTAGGTGAGTAAATCAGACCATTGTGATTATCTGGATCATGAAGATCTTTTTTGTATAGTTCTTCTGCGTATTCTTTCCACCTTTTCTTATTATCTTCTGCTTCTCTTAGGTCCATACCATTTCTGTCCTTTATTCTCATCTTTGCATGAAATGTTCCCTTGGTATTTCTAATTTTCTTGAACAGATCTCTAGCCTTTCCCATTCTATTGTTTTCCTCTATTTCTTTGCATTGATCACTGAGGAAGGGTTTCTTATCTCTCCTTGCTATTCTTTGGAACTCTGCATTCAAATGGGTGTATCTTTCTGTTTCTCCTTTGTCTTTTGCTTCTCTTCTCTTCTTAGCTATTTGTAAGGCCTCGACAGACAACCATTTTGCCTTTTGCTTTTCTTTTTCTTGGGGATCGTCTTGATCACTTCCTTCTGCACAATGTGACAAACCTCTGTCCATAGTTCTTCAGGCTCTCTATCAGATCTAATCCCTTGAATCAATTTGTCATTTCCTCTGTATAATCAAAAGGGATTTGCTTTAGGTCATACCTGAATGCTGCTAAGTCACTTCAGTCATGTCCGACTCAGTGTGACGCCATAGACGGCAGCCCACCAGGCTCCCCCGTCCCTGGGATTCTCCAGGTAAGAACACTGGAGTGGGTTGACATTTCCTTCTCCAATGCATGAAAGTGAAAAGTGAAAGTGAAGACACACAGTCGTGCCCAACCCTCAGTGACCCCACCTGCTGCAGCCTTCCAGGCTCCCCTGTCCATGGGATTTTCCAGGCAAGAGTATTGGAGTGGGGTGCCATTGTCTTGTGGTTTTCCCTACTTTCTTCAATTTAAGTCTGAATTTGGCAATAAGGAGTTCATGATCTGAGTCACAGTCAGCTCCCAGTCTTGTTTATGCTGACTGTATAGAGCTTCTCTATCTTTGACTGCAGAGAATATAATCAACTGATTTCAGTATTGACCATCTGGTGATGTCCATGTGTAGAGTTTTCTCTTGTGTTATTGGAAGAGGGTATTTACTCTGACCAGTACGTTCTCTTGGCAAAATTCTATTAGTATTTTCCCTGCCTCATTCTGTACTCCAAGGCCAAATTTACCTGTTACTCCAAGTATCTCTCACTTCCTACTTTTGCATTCCAGTCCCCTATAATGAAAAGGACATCTTTTTTGGGTGTTAGTTCTAGAAGGTCTTGTAGCTTTTCATAGAACCATTCGACTTCACCTTCTTCAGTGTTACTGGCCAGGGCATAGCCTTGGATTACCATGATATTGAATGGCTTGCCTTGGAAATGAACAGAGATCATTCTGTCTTTTTTGAGATTGCAGCCAAGTGCTGAATTTTGGAATCTTGTTGACTATGATGGCTACTCCATTTCTTCTAATGGATTCTTGCCCAGAGTAGTAGATGTAATGGTGAGTTAAATTCACCCATTCTGGTCTATTTTAGTTCACTGATTCCTGAAATGTTGATATTCACTCTTGCCATTTCCCGTTTGCCTTGATTCATGGACCTAACATTCCAGGTCCTATGCAATATTTGCTCTTTACAGCATCAGAGTTTACTTCCATCACCAATCACAACCACAACTGTGTGTTGTTTTTGCTTTGGCTCCATCTCTTCATTCTTTCTGGAGTTATTTCTCCACTGATCTCCGGTAGCGCAACTACCAACCTGGGAAGTCCATCTCTCAGTGTCCTATCTTTTGCCTTTCCATACTGTTCATGGGGTTCTCAAGGCAAGAATACTGAAGTGGTTTGCCATTCCCTTCTCCAGTGGACCACGTTTTGTCAGAGCTCTCCACCATGACCCGTCTGTCTTAGGTGGCCCTATGTGGCATGGCTCATCATTTTATTGAGTTAGACAAGGCTGTGTTCCTTGTGAACAGATTGGTTAGTTTTCTGTGATTGTGGTTTGCTTGCTCAGGTTACTTTAATCACAATGATGACATAACCTAATGATTTGGTTTACTCTACTCTTTGTCTCTGAATACACTTTTTTAACTTCTGTTTTGATTTTAATCTTTTCCTTGGTAGCTCATATGGTAAAGAATCCACCTACAAAGTGGGAGACCCAGGTTAGATCCCTGGGTCAGAAATATCCCTGGAGAACAGAATGGCAATCCACGCCAGTATTCTTGTCTAGAGAATTCCATGGACAGAGGAGACTGGCGGGCTATAGTCCATGGCATCTCAAGAAGACAGATGTGACTGAGCAAATAACACTTCGATTTTAATGGTCTAATTAAAAATATCTAGAGTTATAAGATATATCAACTTCTCAGAAATAAAAACAGTTCAAGCAATAATTATTGTTTTATCATGAAATTTCAGAATATTTGTCCTTTCCCTCCCTGACCAAATTTACTGAACAAATTTTTTATGGATTCCTTGGGCTTCTCCAATATTTGGAGTTGTTCAGCCTTCTAGCACTCTAATTGTGTGTGTACTAAATTCTGTGTTTTGATTGTATCACTTTGCCTCACCATGTGACATTCAAGGTAGTTTCTGTTGACTTACCAAGTTTCCAAATTGTGAAGTTTCCTTGTTAAGTATTTCAAAATGGCTAATGTATTTAGCCATTTTGTTTTTAATGTTAGCTATAGTTCTCATTTCTAGAGTTTTTATTTTTTTAATCTATAACATTGTTTTATAGATTTATGTACCTTGCTTGCTTTTAGTTTTTGAATGTAGTGAGAATATTTGCTTTATCTTTTCTTGATACTGACAGTGTTTGAAGTCTTTCAGGTCTGTTTCTGTGTTGATTGTTTCTGCTGTTTCCCTCAAAAATGCTTTGCTTCCATTTAAGTTCACAGCTTAAGGGACTTTTTTAAAATAAAAGCTAAGAGATAAAAATTTGGGATGTGTGTCCACAGGAAAATTCCCCGTGATTACAACTTCTTGGGGAAGGTGTCCCCTCACACTGTATCCTGGTCAGCTCCGTTCAGTGTAAGATGTTACAATTTTCCCTTCATGCAAAATACCACCAAAACCAAAGTTCCAGTTCTCAATGTTGCCAGTGTGCCCTCAGCACAAAAGCAGTCACAAAACCCTGCTTACCTGTCTGTGTTCCCTTCATTCATATTTTCATTCATATCTTCTTCCTCTATGGTCATGTCTTCAACACTTAAAAAAATAATAAAAACATATTACATAAAACATTTATCAACTTTTTCCAGTAGGGTACACTGTCTAAATAAGCTAGCTCATTATGTGATTGGAAAGGGAATTTCTTCTTCTTTATTTTTGTCTGTAGAGAAGCTTTCTTTTTAAATTTTCTGCTGTGGACATTATTTTTTCATTTCATTTAAAAATTTGTTATTTATCTTTAATTGGAGGATAATTGCTTTACAATATTTTGTTGGTTTCTGCTATACATCAATATGATCAGCCAGAGGAATACGTGTATCATTTTCCTCTGGAACAACCCTCCCACCTCCCACTCCATCCCACCCCTTTAGATTGTCACAGAGCACTGGGCTTGAGCTCCCTGCATCATAAAAGAAACGCATTTGAGTCATTTTTAATGAGGTGGATGAATCTAGAGTTTATTTTACACAGTGAAGTGAGTCAGAAAGAGAACAAATATCATATATTAATGCATATATATGGAATCTAGAAAGACAGTACTGATGAACCTATTTGCAGGGAAGCGATGGAAATGCAGACATAAGGAACAGACTTGTGTACACAGTAGGGGAAGGAAAGGGAATTTCTAATGCCTAGATTATAAAAGTAATATGGGGATGATTAATTTTAGAATTATATACATTAACACTTTTATAGAGTATGGTTTGGTATGGGCCACATCAAGATTATCAAACAAAACAGATATATTATTTTTAGTTTTGTCACTAACAAATACAGCCCTTAAGTTTGTGAACATCCAATTGACCACTTAGATATTGAAAATATGATACTTCTTATACCCTTGCTTGCACTGCATAAATAGAGTTATAACTTAAATTGAGAGAGTGAAGTATCCTTATTGTAGCACATGCTCCTGTTTTTAAACTAGCACAATTGAGTAACAAAAGTATCCCAGATATTTCAAGAAAGAAATACTGACAAAAGGTAAGGTCTGAGTCTGTCACACAATAAGCTTAGTTAAGCACATCTTAAAGCAAAATTTGACATATTAATGTGAATCTTCTCATAACAGTAGTACTGGCGATGGTGGTTTAGTCCCTAAGTCCTATCTGACTCTTGCTTCCCCATGGACTGTAGCCTGCCAGGTTCCTCTGTCCATGGAATTCTCCAGGCAAGAGTGGGTTGCCATTCCCTTCTCCAGGGGATCTTCTCGACCTAGGAATTGAACCTGGGTCTCCTGCATTGGCGGTAGATTCTTTACTGACTGAGCTACAAGGGAAGTCTAACAATAGTACTAGATAATGCATCAATTTTTACACAGTTCATGAGGTTCTCACAGCAAGTATACTGGGGTGGTTTGCCATTCCCTCCTCCAGTGGATCATGTTTTATCAGAACTCTCTGCTATGACCAGTCCATTTTGGGTGGCTCTACACTGCTTGGCTCACAGCTTCATTGAGTTACACAAGCCCCTTTGCCATGACAAGGCAGTGATCTGTGAAGGGGCAAACCTGGAGAGTGTGAAAAGCAGAGACGTTACTCTGCCAACAAAAGTCCATATAATCAAGGTTATGGTCTTCTCAGTGGTCACCTACGGTGGTGAGTGCTGGACAGTAAAGAAGGTGGAGCCCTGAAGAATTGATGCCTTCGAACTATCCTGCTGGAGAAGACTCCTGAGAGCCCCTTGGACTGCAAGAAGACAGTCAATCTTAAGGGAAATCAACTCTGAATACTCATTGGAAGGACTGATGCTGAAGCAGAAGCTCCAGTATTTTGGTCATTTGATGCGAACAGCTGACTCATTGGAAAAGTCCTTGATGCTGAAAAAGATTGAAGACAAAAGAAGAGGGCATCAAAGGATGAGATGGCTGGATGGCGTCACCAATGCAATGGACATGAACTTGGGCAAACTTTGAGAGATGGTGAGGGACAGAGAGGCCTGGCATGCTGCAGTCCATTACACAGCAAAGTGTTGGACATGACTGGATGGCTAACAACAACAATGCATACATTTATTATATCCAAATCCCAGTAGGAAAGAATTAGTCTAAGGCGATATGTGTTGGGCAAACAGATGTTCATCAGCTAAATTACACTTATCAGACAGTAAATGAGGCAGGAGTGAGCTTTGCCTTATGATATTCATAATTATTATTTGGCATATGATTGACTTTATCCAGAAAGTTAGTCTCAAGAACACTCTCCTTATCAATTTGGTAATTGTTTAGTAATCTTGAAAAGGAAGAAACTAGCAGAGGTCAGCATACAGAAAATGTAAGACAGATGACCTGTTCCTTTAATCTAGTTGTAGGCCCATTTATTTTAACTGCTGTACAGTGGTTTAATCCATCGTACAGTGCCTCAGAGAGAATGAAGGAAATATGGTTCCATCTATATTTTCTGAGTTTTTCTTATCAGTCTTCTTTCTTCTGTGGCTCAAGATTTTATCCTCATGGAACATTTTGGTTCTGTTGAGGACCTGGCCTCTATCTACACAGAATCCATTGTTCTCTTATTTATTTAATCATTTATCTACTTAATAAATATCTGTTGTGAAAATATTGTATTTCAGGCAAAGTCTAGGAGCCAGGGTCTTGTGACAGAAAAGACAGACCCAACTCCTGTTCTACAAGCTTACTTTCTAATGTAAGAAAAGAGAAAATAAACATAGATAGTAGCAAATAAGTAAGACAATTTCAAAGAATGAAAAAAATATATATGCTGCAAAGAAAATAAAAGAGAGCCCTGAAAAAAGTAGGAAGATAGAGAGGAGGTTTGTGAATTTAGCTGTGGGGATCATAGAAAGTTTGCCTAAAGAGATAATATTTGGGCTCAGACTATAGTGATGTGGAGGAAACAGCCTTTCATGGATAAACTTAGATGTTAAATAGAAATAACTTGTCTCAGGAGCCGCACATGGTACACACCATCTTACCTTCTCTTATCTCTAACTAGGTAGTCTATTTCTCTCTGTTCTCATAGTTCAAAGGGGAAAATAACATCCAAGGTATATAATAGTAACAGGAAACTGGGAAAAGAGAAAAGATTATTTTGTGCATGCAAGTGCCAAAAGAAATGTTAAACCTTTGCAAGAGAGTGCACAAGCAGGAATCAAGATTGCCAGGAGAAATATCAATAACCTTGGAGATGCATATGACACCACCCTTATGGCAGAAAGTGAAGAAGAACTAAAGACCCTCTTAATGAAAGTGAAAGAGGAGAGTGAAACAGTTGGCTTAAAGCTCAATATTCAGAAAACTAAGATCATGGCATTCGGTCCCATCACTCCATGGGAAATAGGTAGGGAAACAGTAGAAACAGTGGCTGACTTTTTGCAGTTATGAAATTAAAAGATGCTTACTCCTTGGAAGGAAAGTTATGACCAACCTAGACAGCATATTCAAAAGCAGAGACATTACTTTGGCAATAAAGGTCTGTCTAGTCAAGGCTATGGTTTTTGCAGTAGTCATGTATGGACGTGAGAGTTGGACTGTGAAGAAAGCTGAACACCAAAGAATTGATGCTTTTAAACTGTGGTGTTGGAGAAGACTCTTGAGAGTCCCTTGGACTATAAGAAGATCCAACCAGTCCATCCTAAAGGAGGTCAGTCCTGGGTGTTCGTTGGAGGGCCTGATGTTGAAGCTGAAACTCCAATACTTTGGCCACCTGATGGAAAGAGCTGATTCATTGGAAAAGATCCTGATGCTGGGAAAGATTGAGGGCAGAAGGAGAAGGAGATGACACAGGATGAGATGGTTGGATGGCATTACTGACACGATGGACATGGGTTTGGGTGGACTCCGGGAGTTGGTGATGGACAGGGAGGCCTGGTGTGCTGCGGTTCATGGGGTCACAAAGAGTTGGACATGACTGAGCGACTGAACTGAACTGAACTGAGAGATACAGGAAAGGTATCGAGGAAAATTTTAAAGGAAAGATACAAGTGTAAAGGATGGATAAACACAAGGTCCTACTGTATAGTACAGGGAACTGTATTCAATATGTTGCAAAAAGAATAATTGAAAAGATTATGAAAAAGACCATAACTGAGTCACCTTGCTGTATAACAGAAATTAACACACATTGTGAATTAACTATGCTTCAGTAGAACTTTAAAAAATTAAAGGAAAGATAGAAGCATTTTTGCTTTTAAAAGTCCTGTATAGAGGGGTGGGCTTCCCTGGTTTCCACAGTAAAGAATCTGCCTGCCAGTGCAGGAGTTGCAGGAAATGTGGGTTTGATCCCTGGGTCAGGAAGATCCCCTGAAGAAGGAAATGGCAACCCATTCCAGTATTCTTGCCTGGAAAAATCCCATGGACAGAGGAGCCTGGCGAGTTACAGTCCATGAGGGTGTAGAGTCAGACATGACTGAGCACGCATGCACCAAATAGAGAGGTAAAGGAACCAGAATTATTAACCTCGTGACAAATAGATGATGTGTGCTGTCAAGCAGTTATGATACTATTAGTGGACTGCATTCCCTTTATCTAAAAAATACGTTTGCAGTGGTGTATGGAGAAGGAAGCATGGGGACCAATGTACTGACTAGAATTTGCCTAGACTTCTTTTACAAACAAGAATAATTGTGTTTCTCTTTTAAACATTTACAACTTTCTTTTCCACCTAAAAACTTTTAGCCATCTATTTTAACATGTGTTTTAAGTTGAGCATCAAAATCATGAGGTTTCCTATGACCTTCTGAGGCCAAGGGCAGCATCCCACTGCAAGACCACAATTGTGAAACAGTGCTTTCAGATTTATTTTAAAATCATTTATATTACACTTGGGAGTGGGCTGAAGAGAGCCAACTTCAAATGTAGATTGCATCCATTTCTATCTTGGTGAGTTTCCACAAATTACTTAACTTCTCTGGGCTTTCATTTTGTCATCTGAAAATGTGGCTAGCCATAATACTTATCTCAAAAGGTTTTCTGAAGGAAAGATAAAGGAATACGTAGAAAGTACCTGTTTGCTTGCTTGTGTGGTATCTGATAGAATACAGCTTAAACTTCTAGAGGAAAAAAGATCTTGAGAAAGGCTATGACATTTTAATCTATTCAAACACTTTCATTAAGACAGAGCAACTAGGAAGCAACATGCTGAACAAAGTTAGATGAAAAGTGTCTTTCCAATACCAGAGTACAAATTGTTGGGAGAAAATTACCTGAGTGGTTTAGCCTCCGACAGAGGAGGAAAAGGATTATTATTGTTTTTTGTTTGTTTGTTTTTAATCTTAAGAGCTCGGGACCCCAGAAATGGCCAACATGTACCCTCAAGGGAATCAGAGCCTCTGTAAGTGCAATTCTTAGCAAGTGGATCAAGCAAACTGAAAACTGGAAAGTAAAGAAGCTTTGAAAGAATAATAACTGAAAAATAAAATCTTGGAAATTAAATTATCAAAAGCATATGGCAAGTTGGCAGCAGTGAGTATAGAGCTGCAAAAACAATCAAACCAACCTTAGAAATAATCGGTTTTATTTCCTTCTGGTGGGAAATCTAGAGGCAAGACTGGTATCGAACTTCCATTATAAAAACAGAAATCTAGGCTCTTTTATTTTTCTATTCCTCTGGGCTTGATGAGGACTTGCTATTCCAAATCAAGTTCATTCAGTTGCATGGTTACTGATGCTTTGGCCCTTGTATCTTTGTTTCAGGCTGAATCATTTGTTTGTTTAGTGGCTAAAGAAAGTGAAAGTGAAGTCGCTCAGTCATGTCCAACTCTTTGCGACCCCATGGACGGTAGCCTACCAGGCTCCACGGTCCATGGGATTTTCCAGGCAAGAATACTGGAGTGAGCTGCCATTTCCTTCTCCAGGGGATCTTCCCAGCCGAGGGATCGAACCTGGGTCTCCTGCATTGCAGACAGACACTTTACTGTCTGAGCCACTTAGGGAAGCCCAGTGGCTCAGACTGCTAAGCCACTGAGAAGACTCAGTGGCTAAGTCTTGTCCTATTCTTTGCCCCCCCTTGAACTGTAGGCTGCCAGTTTCCTCTGTCCATGGGACAATACTGGATTGGGTTGCCATTTCCTTCTCCAAGGGATTGACGCAGCGCCTGAATCTCCTGCATTGCAGGCAGATTCTTTACCACTGAGCTACCAGGGAAACCAAGAGGAAGTCTTTCCCTAAAGACCAAGTGAACTTTTGCTTGCTTCTCATTGATCAGATCTTGCTTATTTAACCATCATATCTAGAAGGGGACATGGGGATGTCATGGGTCTTTTTGTTTTTAGTTTTATTGAGCATATTTTTGTCTTCACCCAACAAATCAGAGTCCTACTGGTAAAAATGAATTAGCAAAGAACAAACAACTAGCAGTGTGTTCAGTTCTCAGTAAAAGTCAACTTCCTTCTCAGGTAAGAATTACAACGCATGGCAGAGCAGCAGGTAGCAGATCCATAAATCCATTTACTTTTGAACTTTTATTGGAAACCATGAGTAGACTACAAATTTTCCAACCTGATAAAGTAGCACTTGAGCTGAGTGGGGAAATGAATGTGCAGGTGAACTTAGCTGCTGCTGCTGCTGCTGCTGCTAAGTCACTTCAGTCGTGTCTGACTCTATGCGACCCCATAGATGACAGCCCACCAGGCTCCTCTGTCTCTGGGATCCTCCAGACAAGAATACTGGAGTAGGTTGCCATTTCCTTCTCCAGTGCATGCATGCATGCTAAATCGCTTACTGGAGTGGTTTGCCATTTCCTTCTCCGAAGGTGAATTTAGACTTAGATGCTAAACTGGATCAGCTTTGTTCTGTGGTCCGTCTATGCTCATTTTCTCTCATCCAAAGCTTCCCCATTATTCACAGATCCCAAATATGAGAATTTGCCTAAATGCTAGAATTTATTTGTAACCCTTAAATCAATACCCATGGTGCTGAAAATTTCAGTTGCCAACTTGCATGTTCTGACCTGATTTTGAATAAGAGGCACTCTTCCTTCCCATTTCAACTCTCACACTATAAACAAATATCCTTTACACAATTTATTGCTACTTTCCCCTCCTCATTTTTGTTGGTGATTTTGCTTTTTAAAATGACCCGCACAGTTTATTGCTACTTTCCCCTCCTCATTTTTGTTGGTGATTTTGCTTTTTAAAATGACCCAAGAGTAATGCTGAGTTGCTGTCTAAGTATTCCTAATTTGGGGTGTGCCTTAGGAAGGAAATGTATGCTAGTTAGACAAGCTTTGCTCAGTCATGAATTGTAGTGCTGTTGGTCATGAGTTCATTGTTAACAAAGTGTCTTTAAACAGTCACACATTTAAAACAAGGTTATGGATTGCTCAGTTGATGAAGCTAGTGTTATCAGAGACTTGCAGGAACCTGGATTTCTTTGGAAGGAATGATGCTAAAGCTGAAACTCCAGCACTTTGGCCACCTCATGCGAAGAGTTGACTCATTGGAAAAGACTTTGATGCTGGGAGGGATTGGGGGCAGGAGGAGAAGGGGACGACAGAGGATGAAATGGCTGGATGGAAACACTGACTCGATGGATGTGAGTCTGACTGAACTCCGGGAGTTGGCGATGGACAGGGAGGCCTGGCGTGCTACGATTCATGGGGTGGCAAAGAGTTGGACACGACTGAGTGACTGAACTGAACTGAACTGAATCCTGTATGTTCTGGTTCAGTATTCACTAGTTTAGTGTTTTCAACAACTTCATAGAGCGTTAGCTGCCAGGAATGTGTATGTACACGCATGCGCTCTGTTGTGTCTGACTCTGTGACTCCATGGACTGGAGCTCACCAGGCGCTTCTGTCCATGGAGCTTTCCAGGCAGAAATACTGGAATAGGTTGCCATTTCCTTCTCCAGGGGATCTTCCTGACCCAGAGACTAAACCCACAGCATCTCTTGCTACCAAGAGTGATGAGAATCACCTATTCTCTCTACTTCTTTACACTGTAACTTCACAGACTGAAGTCCAAAGAAACATCTTGAGCCAGTTAGTAGACTGGGCAGCAGCGTATTACACAAAAGACACAATGAAGGACCTTATCCTACACAAAGGCAAAGAACTGTGGGGACTCAAGATGCCCAAAACCCATCCTTTGCCCTTTAGTTTACTGAGACATAGACAGTTTAATGCAAAGTAGACTGTGATAAATGCTTTGCCTTGAATGCAATAAACTTTTGCCTTTTAATCAATAGACAAAAGTGGAACTGATGCAGTTCTTCCCATTTTTCATTTAAAAATAAATATTTAAAGGTCTTATTGGATTTCTTTAACAAAAAGTTTTTCCATAAGATTCATATTACCAATATTTATCCTTACAAGTAACAATGGGCTCATTGTTTAGGAAATATAAATCAAGGGATATGTTTGTTTCTTAAAATACTTGTGTAGGTGTATTTCAACAAAAGTAGGATCTTTTCTCTTTCATCAAGCTAAATTTTGATTCGGGTATTGTCTTTGATTCGTTCAAAATCTTCTGCATATTACATTTTACATCATTTCTAACTCCTGAACATTTTCCTTCTTTCAGTAATTTAATTCTTATTTTTGACTTCCATTTGTCCCTACTTCCTTCTTATCCATAATCAGTGTAACTTCTCCAACTCCAGATGCTTGTATCACCTCATGATACGAATCTAGTTATTCCAGTTACCCTCAAATAATTTCAGACAGTTTCCCTTGCCAACTTAATCTTTTACATAATAGGCAAAATATCAAAAGGCATCCTTGACTATGTCATAACGAAGGACCTTAAATAGGACTCTGTAAATAATGTTCAGAATCAATCTCAACTTATTTGCTGAATATCTTATAATGGATACATTTTATAATGGATACAACTGAACTAAAATGTTTTTCCACATTTCTTTAGTGATATTTTAAATTGCAATGAATCATTCTTTTTATAAATTTCCCATTATAATGTGAAGGAAATCTCCAGCAAGTAATGATACACTATAGCTCTGCTTCAAACATTAATTGGACGGGGATACAAATTGTCTCCCAAAGTATAAAGTTTGTTTTCTGAGATATGCTCTTTTTTGTGTCTTCTAAACACATGAATGCCTAGCTAGGGAAGGCATTTATCCACCAATAACAGGGTTTTCTATTTTACCAAGAGCATAGTCAGCACTAAATAGGAATGACATCAGTGTAGAGAGGATATAAATTGTGACCAAATTAAATGTCTTATTTTGCCTTAACTGTTAGAGACACAAACCATATGGCCTCCATTTGAATGTCTAGATTGATAAAATAGAAGATTACAGATGCCTCATACTATGCCCTGTTGACAGACAGACATATGAAAAAGCTCCCAGAGCTTACAGCAAAAACACAAACACAAAGGATTCTAACATTGAATTCTCCCTGAGCTAACAAGAACCGGTATTGAAGGATAAATCCAAAATGAACATCCTTCCAACTGAATCCTAACAATTAGATCTCTGTTTCTAAAAGAATGTATCAATAATAATGCCTCAATTGTTAAGCATTTTCTGAACCACATATTTTTTGTTTCCATCTCTTCTTATGTGTCCAAGTTTCTTGACACTGTTGCCTCTTCTGTGAGTTCGTTCACACAAGTGTATTCTCTAAATTATACATTTAAACATTTTTGTTACAAAAGATAAAATATATTTTACTTTTCACTACTTTTTAAGCAGAACATTGGGAATATCCTTGGGGCATTGTGAATGTGAGGATTGTGCAGCTCTGAAAGGCAGCAATAACCCTAGGTTTCAACACACTGATAATGTGTTTGGTGTACCTGCCCCTCTTTTGTGTTTGAGGCTGGGAAACTTAGATGGTGCAGAGAAATGCAAGGCCCATTACATAGAACTCATAGAAAGTTTGTCTTCATATGAATGTCCGTTAATCAGTCCAACTATTTGAAAAACACTTTTTCAAGTATTCATCCAAGAAAGTTGGGGTGTCGAGGGGGGTTGCTTCCTTGATGGTCTAGTGGTTTAGAATTCACCTTGCAATTCTGGGGACACTGGTTGGATCCCTGATCAGGGAGGATTCCACATACCATGCCGCAACTGGGCCTGTGAACTACAGCTACTGAGCCTGCACTCTAGAGCCCAAGAGCTGCAACTACTGAGCCCACGGGCTGCAGCTACTGAGGCCCAGGTACCCGAGAGCCTGTGCTCTGCGACAGGAGAAGCCACTGGAAAGAGAGGCTGGTGCCCTGCAACAGGAGAAAGCCTGTGCACAGCAACAGAGACCCAGCATTGCCAAAAAATAAATGCACAAAATATCTTCCAGAAAAGAAAAAAAAAATAGGAGGCAAAGAGTGTAAGTTACAAAGAAGGAAAAGACATGATTCTTGCTCTTAGAAAAATTAAATATACGGTAGGGAAATCAAATATGTAGAAAGATGTGAAACAAGTTAGGAAAAAAAAGGTAATGTCAAAATAAAGTTGTAATATAGATCTGTAGGAAGAAGTGGTTTTATTTTTTTGTTGTTTTTTTTGGACTTTTTTTGTAATTGGGGTATAGCCAATTAAAAATGTTGTGATAACTTCAGGTGAACAACAAAAGGACTTAGCTATACATATACATGTGTCCATTCTCCCACAAACCCCTCTCCCATCCAGGCTGCCACATAACATTGACCAGAGTTCCATGTGCTATGTCGTAGGTCCTTGTTGGCTATCCATTTTAAATATAACAGTGTGTGCATGACCATGCCAAACTCCCTAACTATCTCTTCCTCACAGCAACCATAAGTTCGTTTTCTAAATCTGTAAAAGACGTAGGTTTTAAATCCTATCCTAGTGGCACTCAGGGGAGAAGGGCAGGCAAGGCTGGAAGAGATGTGAAATCGGCAGGAGTAAGTCAGTCCTGTGTTTCCTAGGTCTCTATACTGTTTTCAGTTTCCGAGTTTCCAGCCCCCACTTCCTCTTCTACTGCTTCCTCTTGTTTTCCCATTTTCATTTATTTTTACCTGTCTGATTAGTCTCCTTTGTCTAGTTTCCTTTTCTTGTAGCTCTTCCTATACAAGGAGAATCTTAATTTGTCAGAATCCTTGGAGGCCAAGAGAGGAACACATTTCTTTCCATTGTATAGCAGCAAGCATCCTCTTAAGAATATTGAGTTATTGTTTCATAACCAGAGTTTCATTTGCTTTCTGATTTCTAACAGAAAATGTCTAGTTTTAGTATTCTTTGCATGCTTGACTTTGCAAAGTGTAGATTACTGTTGACTTTCTATTTTTAAGGAAGGCAAGAAAGAGAAGAAAAGATGTATTTTGAACTTGAGTAAAGTTAGTTGTGCTTTAAATTTTAGGGGAAAGTTATTTTCACAGTTAAAACTTGGCATTTTTTTACCTACAAAATAAAAATTTACCTTTTCTGAAGATTAAAATTACATGTGTCCTTTCCAAATACTGTAATGACAATGGAATAAAGAGACTTCCCTCATTAAAAATTAAGCATTTTTTTATTTTAGTCTTATTTTGACTGATTATCTGTAGTTAGCCTGTATGGCATTTTTATATAAATGGAATTAAACTATGAACACTTTATATTTTGCTCCTTTAAACAACTTCATTAAGTACATACTATAAGTTTGCAATAAAATACATGTTCACTTCAGTTCAGTTCAGTCACTCAGTCGTGTCCGACTCTTTGCGACCCCATGAATCACAGCACGCCAGGCCTCCCTGTCCATCACCAACTCCCGGAGTTCACTCAGACTCACGTCCATCGAGTCAGTGATGCCATCCAGCCATCTCATCCTCTGTCGTCCCCTTCTCCTCCCCCAGTCCCTCCGAGCATCAGAGTCTTTTCCAATGAGTCAACTCTTCACATGAGGTGGCCAGAGTACTGGAGTTTCAGCTTTAGCATCATTCCCTCCAAAGAACACCCAGGACTGATCTCCTTCAGAATGGACTGGTTGGATCTCCCTGCAATCTGTGAGACTCTCAAGAGTCTTCTCCAACACCACAGTTCAAACTCGTCAATTCTTTGGCACTCAGCTTTCTTCACAGTCCAACTCTCACATCCATTCATGACCACTGGAAAAACCATAGCCTTGACTAGACAGACATTTGTTGGCAAAGTAATGTCTCTGCTTTTCAATATACTATCTAGGTTGGTCATAACTTGTCTTCCAGGCAGTAAGTGTCTTTTAATTTCATGGCTGCAGACACCATCTGCAGGGATTTTGGAGCCCCCCGAAATAAAGTCTAACATTGCTTCCACTGTTTCCCTGTTTATTTCCCATGAAGTGATGAGACCAGATGCCAGGATCTTAGTTTTCTGAATGTTGAGCTTTAAGCCAACTTTTTCACTTTCCACTTTCACTTTCATCAAGAGGCTTTTTAGTTCCTCTTCACTTTCTGACATGAGTGGTGTCATCTGCATATCTGAGGTTATTGATATTTCTCCCGGCAATCTTGATTCCAGCTTGTGCTTCTTCCAGACCAGAGTTTCTCATGATGTACTCTGCATACAAGTTAAATAAGGAGGGTGACAATATATAGCCTTGATGTACTCCTTTTCCTATCTGGAACCAGTCTGTTGTTCCATGTCCAGTTTTAACTGTTGCTTCCTGACCTGCATATAGGTTTCTCAAGAGGCAGGTCAGGTGGTCTGTATTCCCATCTCTTTCAGAATTTTCCGCAGTTTTTTGTGATCCACACAGTCAAAAGCTTTGGCAGAGTCAATAAAGCAGAAGTAGATGTTTTTCTGGAACTCTCTTGCTTTTTCCATGATCCAGAGGATGTTAGCAATTTGATCTCTGGTTCCTCTGCCTTTTCTAAAACCAGCTTGAACATCTGGAATTTCACAGTTCATGTATTGCTGAAGCCTGGCTTGGAGAATTTTGAGCATTACTTTACTAGCATGTGAGATGAGTGCAATTGTGCAGTAGTTTGAGCATTCTTTGACATTGCCTTTCTTTGAGATTGGAATGAATACTGACCTTTTCCAGTCCTGTGGCCACTGCTGAGTTTTCCAAATTTGCTGGCATATTGAGTGCAGCACTTTCACAGCAACATCTTCCAGGATTTGAAATAGCTCAACTGGAATTCCATCACCTCCACTAGTTTTGTTTGTAGTGATGGCTTTCTAAGGCTCTCTTTACTTCACATTCCAGGATGTCTGGCTCTAGGTGAGTGATCACACCATCATGATTATCTTGGTCATGAAGCTCTTTTTTGTACAGTTCTTCTGTGTATTCTTGCCACCTCTTCTTAATATCTTCTGCTTCTGTTAGGTCGAGACCATTTCTGTCCTTTATCGAGCCCATCTTTGCATGAAATGTTCCCTTGGTATCTCTAATTTTCTTGAGGAGATCTCTAGTCTTTCCCATTCTGTTCTTTTCCTCTATTTCTTTGCATTGATCACTGAGGAAGGCTTTCTTATCTCTCCTTACTATTCTTCAGAACTCTGCATTCAAATGGGTATATCTTTCCTTTTCTCCTTTGCTAAATACATGTTAGAGGTGTACAAGTTGAAGTATTTCAGCAGATGAATACATTGGCAAACTGTCACCACAATCAAGATAATTAATATATGAAAATCACTTCCTTCCAATTCTTCACGTTCCTTTGCTATCTTTTTGCCTAAAACTCCCACCCTCTCTGGTGGTTCAGAGGTTCAAGCGTCTGACTCCAATGCAGGAGACCCGAGTTCGATCCCTGGGTCGGGAAGATCCCCTAGAGAAGGAAATAGCAACCCACTCCAGTATTCTTGCCTGAAGAATCTCATGGACAAAGGAGCCTGGTAGGCTACAGTCCACGGGGTCGCAAAGAGTCGGGCACGACTGAGCGACTTCACTTTCACTTCACTTTCCCACCCTCTCTATCACTAGTGATCTGCTTTCTGTCACTATGGTTTATCATATATTTTCTAGAATTTAATATAAATAGAATTATGCACAATGTGTTCTTTTTTGGAAGCAAGGGTTATTGTTCTGGCTCTTTTGCTCAGACATTCTAGCCAATGCATGGTAGTATCTTATAGTGGTTTACATGTGAATTTTCCTAATGGCCAAAGATATTGAGCATGTGCTTTTATTGTCATTGATATATCTGCGTGGGTGAAGTGTCTATATGTAAACTGTCCATTTTGTAGTTGGGTTGTTTTCTTACTAGTAAGTTTTGAAAGTTCTTTTATAGACATGTAATTTGCAAATATCTTCTCCAAGTATGAAATATATCTTTTGAATCTCTGAATAGAGTCTCGAAAAGAGTGGAGTTCTTAATTTTCATGATGTCTAATTTAGTGGTTTGTTTTTAATTTATAGATTGTGCTTTTGGTGTTGTTTCTCAGCAATATTTGCTTAAGCCGAGGTAAGAAACTCTCCTCTGTTTTCTTCAAAAAGTTTTACAAAATTAGATTTTCAGTACATGACCCATTGACCTTTGTTTTAGTATACAGCACAAGATATAAGTTAACTTATTTTTATTTTTGCATATGGATATACAATTGTTTTATTCCATTTGTTGAAAGACTATCCTTTCTTCCACTGTATTTCCTTTGTATCCTTGCTCAAAATCAACTGTCCATAAATATGTGACTCTATTTCTCCATTTTCTGTACTATCCAACTGATCAGTTTCCTTGTTTTGACACCATTGTTTGTGTGTGCCCATTTGCTCGATCATGTTCTACTTTGCAAACCAGGCTCCTCTGTCCATGGAATTTTCCAGGCAAGAGTACTAGAGCGGTTTGCCATTTTCTTGCTCGAGGGGATCTTCCCAACCCAGGGATCTCACCCACCTCTCCCGCATCACCTCCATTGGCAGGCAGATTCTTTACCACTGCACTACTTTTACTTTGCATGTAGATCCTTCTTTCTATCTGGTATAATTTTTCTTTTTGCTGTGAAAGACTTTCTTTAGCATTTCTTGTATCATGTTTCTGCTGGTGATGAATTCTTCCAGCATTTGTATGTTTCAAAAAGTATTTTGCCTTTGTTTCTGAAAAATCTTTATCCTAGGTGTGGAATTTCATGTTTCCAGGGATTTTGTATACAATAAAGCATATTACCTCTCCGTTTCCAAAACAAAAATTTGCTGTTACCATATTTTACCAACTGCACCTACTATTTATTTCCTGTCACTGTTTTCAAATTTTTTCCTCTTCATCACTGGTCTTAAGCAACTTGATAATGGTGTACCTTGGTATATAGTTTCTTCATATTTCTTGTGCTTGAGGTTCATAGAGATTTTTGGATCTACATATTTACAGATTTAATTGAGTTTAGAAGACATTTATATCTTTATTTCTTTGGCTAAATTTTCTCCTCCTTTCTTTCTCTTCTCCTTTTGAGACTCTAGGTGCATATGTATTTAAATTCTGGAATTTATTCCACATTTTATTGACTTTATGTTCATGTTTTTTTCAACTTTTCCTCACTGGGTTTCATTTTAGATAGGTTCTATTGCTATGTCTTTAAGCTCATTAATAATTTTTTCTGCAGTTCTAATGTTTCATTCATCTTACCCAGTGAAGTTTCCATGTCAGACACCACCGTTTTCATCTCTACAAGTTTAATTTTTTGTTTGTTGTTTAGTCACTAAGTCAGGTCTGACTCTTTTGTGACCCTGTGGACTGTAGCCCACCAGGCTCCTCTGTCCGTGGGATTTCCCAGGCAAGGATACTGAAATACGTTGCCATTTCCTCCTCCAGGGATCTTTCTGACCCAGGGATCAAACTGCCATCTTCTGCTTGGCAGGTGAATTCTTTACCACTGATTCCTCTGGGAAGCCCTACAAGTTAAATTTGGGTCATATTAAAAATATACATATATATCTATCATGTTTCTACAAAACAAGTTCAATATTCCAGCTTCTTGAACATATGGAATATAGTCATAAATTGTTTTAATGCCTTTATTCACTAATTTTTCCATGTGTCATTTCAGGGTCACTTTCAAATGGTTGATTTTTCTTCTTACTATGGTTTTATTTTTTGCTTATTTGAATGCCCAGTAATTTCTGATTAAATATGAGACATTGTGATTTACTCTTCTTGAATGATTTTTTAAAATATTTCCAGCAATATTTATGAGCTTTATTTTAAGATATCATTGAGTTAGTTAGATACAGTTTGATTCTTTCAGGTCTTTCTCTTAAGCTCTGTTGTGTAGGCTAGTATTTAATTTAGTTGAACATTTATTTTTTCCCCACTACTAAAACAAGATATTTCTTTGTATTTTAACTGATGATCCATGATTTCAAAATGTATACCTATGGCTGATTCATGCTGAGGTTTGACAGTAAACAACAAAATTCTGTAAAGCTATTATTGTTCAATTAAAAACTTAAAAAAAAAAAACACAACTCATTGAGAACAGATTGAATCCTATTATTGTCCAGTCTGAGTACTGTTTTTTCAAGCTCTTTCATGGGATTCTTTCCTCTAGCTTAGCAGCAGCAGCAGCAGCAGTGAAGAAACTTCCAGTAGCTAGAAAATTTTTGTTTTGGAAACGGAGAGGTAATATGCTTTATTGTATACAAAATCCCTGGAAACATGAAATTCCATACCTAGGATAAAGATGTTTCAGAAACAAAGGCAAAATACTTTTTGAAACATACAAATGAACCTTTCTTTAGCTTATTCGTCTCTTTTCAAACCTGCTTTTACAGACTAATGTTTTAGTAACATTGTCCCTTTTCTAAAAGGAAAGGAACTTTATCAGCAAATGAAGTATGTATGCCTCTCCTAAATTGAAGTGAACTCTATTAACAAGTGTTATTTTGAATAGTATTTGTCTTAATGTCTTTAAAATATTAGCAAACAAAAGAAGTCAGATTAATTCAAATAACTGCATAGTCACTGACTATTCCCACTCACATTTCTATAAGTGTATCAGGGTATGGGTATAACTTGAACTAGGACTTATAAATAGCTGAAAAATTTTACACAATATTTATGTAAATTGCTGCTGAAGAAAGCCACCAAGAAGTGATTTACATAAAGATTTGTAACTAGATATCAGTGAAAGTGTCAATTTTGGTATTGAAGCAAGGAAGATAAGAGATGGGGATGAGAAAATTGTAACTGCTTCTTCTTCAATAACTGTTGTTGTAGTAATGCTCATATCCTGAGCTCATATCATTACTGAGTTTGGGAAAACTGGCTTACCATGGTAACCAAAAATAATTTGGATATGTTTATTCAACAATACTTAATAATTACTCTATTGTAGAGTGCTAGGAATTGCTAGCTATTAAATACATAGTGTTTAAAATAGAGCCTGGGTCTCCTAGAATTTTAAAATCTATTCAATAGGCAAGTATGAGCAAAGTAAACAAACAAACTTAAATATGCTATTAATTATTAATGAATTAAAATGGTCTATATGAAAACAGAAACAACTTAATTTAATTCAAATTGGAAGATATGATAAAGATTTTCACAAGAAGTGAACTGGAAGCTAATACCTGAGGAATAAGAAGGCATTTGCCAGGAGCAAGTGGAAGGAAAGGTATTTCATATAGAGGAAATAAGGCATGGAGACATTGATGCATGAAAGAGCTTGACACACTCGAAAAATTCAAAGACAACATGACTGGAATATAATAATCAAAAGTAATGAGATTAAGCTGGAGACCAAGGTGGGCATATGATTGTGTAGGACATTGCTAAGACATATTTATAATTTGAGATCTTATCCTAAATATAATGGGTAGTAATTTTAAAGTGTATAAAATAAGTGTGAGACAAGATTAACTGAATGATCACGAGAGAATGGATGATGAAAAATAAAAGAGGAAGCAGATAAGATGAAAGAGTAGCAGCAGTTGAAGTGGGGCAAAGTATACAGATGCCACATATATTTTTGAGGAGCAGTGGAACCAGAAGGAAAATAGAGTTGATGTATCAAGTGAAGAGAGGCAAAAGAAGATCCCAAAGGGCTTCCTCTCCTCTTGATTAAATAACTGGGTATTTTGATATGAGTTGCTTATAATTGGAGGACAGAGGAGACTGGAGGGCTACAGTCCAAAGGGTCACAAACAGTCAGGCATGACTGAGTGATGAGGGACACAAGAGGACCACAGTAAAGTTGCATAATTCTAAGACGGAGAGTTTAGTTTTAGGTAGGTGGCACTAGTGATAAAGAGCTGGCCGCCAAACTGGAATCAAGATTAACAGGAGAAATATCAATAACCTCAGATATGCAGATGACACCACCCTTGTGGCAGAAAGCAAAGAGGGACTAAAGAGCCCCTTGATGAAAGTGAAAGAAGAGAGTGAAAATGCTGGCTTAGAACTCAACATTCAAAAAACTAAGATCCTGGCATCTGGTCCCATCACTTCATGGCACATAGATGAGGAAGCAATGGAAACAGTGACAGACTCTATTTTCTTGGGCTCCAAAATCACTGCAGATGGTGACTGCAGCCATGAAATTAAAAGACAGTTGCTCTTTGGAAGAAAAGCTATGACCAACTTAGACAGCATATTGAAAAGCAGAGACATTACTTTGCCAACAAAGATCTGTCTAGTCAAGGCTATGGTTTTCCAGTAATCATGTATGGATGTGAGTTGAACCATAAAGAAAGCTGAGCACCAAAGAATTGATGTTTTGAACTGTGGTGTTGGAGAAGACTCTTGAGAGTCCCGTGGACTGAAGGAGATCCAACCAGTCCATCATAAAGGAATTCAGTCCTGAATATTCATTGGAAGAACTGATGTTGAAGCTGAAACTCCAATACTTTGGCCACGTGATACAAAGAACTGACTCGTTGGAGAAGACCTTGATGCTGGGAAAGATTGAATGCAGGAGGAGAAAGGGATGACAGAGAATGAGGTGGTTTGATGGTATCACTCACTCGACGGACATGAATTTGAGCAAACTCTGGGAGTTGGTGATGGACAGGGAAGCCTGGTGTGCTGCAGTCCATGGGGTTGCAGAGTCGGACATGACTGAGCAAATGAACTGAACTGAACTGAACTGAACTGCCAGTGCAGGAGATCTAAGAGATACAGGTTCGATCCCTAAGTCGGAAAGATCCCCTGGAGAAGGACATGGCAACCACTCCAGTTGCTGGAAAATCCCACAGACGGAGGAGCCTGGCATGCTACAGTCTGTGGGGTCACAAAGAGTTGGACGTGACTGAAGCAATTTAGCATGCATCCAAGCATGTTAAGGAATCTGAGTGGCTTGTTTGGTATCTCTGAGGTGAGCACAAGAGTTGACTATAAAGGTCTAGCTCACAAGAGTGGCTTGAGCTAGGAGCACAAATTTGAGAGTTACCACCATGGTTGTGTCCAACTCTTTGCCACCCCATGGACTGTAGTCTGTCTTGCTTCTCTGTTTGTGGAATTCTCCAGGCAAGAATATGGGAGTTGGTAGCCATTCTGTTCTCCAGGGATCTTTCCAACCCAAGGATTGAACCTGGGTCTCCCTCATTGCAGGCAGGCTATTTATCATCTGAGCCAGCAGGGAAACCCTTGTATAAATGTCACCAAACACCAAAGAAATAGGTTCTATGGCCCAGTGAGAAAATCTAAGATGAAAACTGAAGACAGCTCAAGGCCAAACTTTGTAGAACTCCTGAATCCAAGCAATTGCTTAGAAAAGGAAGCATTAGTTAACAGAACTGGGAGGAGAACTTAGAGGTCAGAAGACAACAGTGGACAAGGAAGTACGGTGTCTGAAAGATAATTGTTGTTGTTCAGTTGCTAAGTTATGTCCAACTCTTTGTGACCATCTGGATTGCAGCAACCCAGGCTTCCCTGTCCTTAAACCATTTCCCAGAGTTTGCTCAAACTCATGTCCATTGAGTCCGTGATCCATCCACCTATCTCATTCTCTGTTGTCCCCTTCTCCTCCTGCCCTCAATCTTTCCCAGCATCATACTCTTTTCCAATTAGTTGGCTCTTTGCTTCAGGTGACAAAAGTATTGGAGTTTTAACTTCAGCATTAGTCCTTCCAATGAATATTCAAGATAGATTTCTTTTAGAATGGACTCGTTTGATCTTCTTGCTGTCCAAGGGATTCTCAAGGGTCTGAAAGATAAAAAGAGAGACATCTAGTCACTAAGGGCTAAGAAGTCCATTGCATTTTGGCTATGGAGAAGATTCCATGGCTTTAACAAGAGCTGTTTCTTTGAAAAAGTGAGGTTAGAATTGGAAATAGTGTGAATAAAAGAAGGAAAGATAGGTAAGAAGGTAGAAACAGGACAGCAGGTGATTCTCATGGGATTCATGGTTATACAGAGACAGAAAAACAGTAGGGCTAAAAAAGGGATATGAAATCAAACAAAGTTTTGGCATTTGTCTTTTTTAAAGATATGAAATATCAGAACTTGTTTGCAAGTTGTTGGGGTAGATTCTGTTAAGTGAAATAGACTGGATATGCAACAGGAGAGGGAATAACCAAAGAACAGAAGTTAGAAAACAAGAGCTATTTGATTTTGAGAAGTAGAGCTTTCCCTTTATCATTAGAAAGATGATGGAAATGGTCCAGACAGATGAAAGGTGGTACAGGATGATAAGATTAGTATGAAAAGAATGAAGACCAAAGATTATCTAATTCCTTTCAGTAACTCTGATGTGATTGTACTAATTATAAAATAGTTTAAACCATGGGCTTCCCTGGTGGCTCAGAGGTTAAAGCGTCTGCCTGCAATGCAGGAGACCCGGGTTCGATCCCTGGGTTGGGACGATCCCCTGGAGAAGGAAATGGCACCCCACTCCAGTACTCTTGCCTGGAGAATCCCATGGAGGGAGGAGCCTGGTAGGCTACAGTCCATGGGGTCGCAAAGAGTCGGACACGACTGAGAGACTTCACTTCATACATTATATACTTCACATATATAAGTATATACTATATTTTCAATAAAATAAGATGAAAAAAGACATAATAAATACAATTAAATATACAATAAATTTAGCAATGGAATTTTCCCCTTCTACACCTTGTCTTATAAAGCAATCAGTAGGTCTTGTTGTATAATAGCAAATGACAATCTTGCCGTCAGTTTTAAGGACAAACATAAAAACCCAACTTATATGAATGTCTGAGAGTACATTTGATAAAACATCTTGCTAGAAACCATCAAAAGTTGAAAGGCTTATGCCACTAATATAAAGCTTGTTTCACTCCGTCTGCAGAAATCTGGCAATACACGCAATAAAATATAAAAGCCCCAATAAAGGATGTTGTTTTCCATTGCTTTCCTCCCCCAAATCTTGTATTTGCAGAAGATTTCTGTTTGATCTCTCTGTTTAGTAAAATACATAGGTCCCTTGCCTATTTATTACATAATATTTATCATGATAAGCCAGAAAAGTAGCTTTTTTTCCCGTTGTTTATTTTGGGGGTTTATTTTATCGTTTTCGTCCTCAGATTCTGACTGAAAAACTCTAAAATTCAGTTATAGTTCCATCAAGAACCAAACGACTCATTAGGATTTGTGGCTGTTTAGTCGTTAAGTTGTGTCTGACTTTTTTGTGACCCCATGGACTTTAGCTCACTAGGCTCCTCTGTCCATGGAATTCTCCAGGCAAGAATACTGGAGTGGGTTGCTGTTTCCGTCTCCAGGGGGTCTTCCTGATCCAGGGATCAAACCTGCAGCTCCTGCACTGGCAGGTGGATTCTTTACCGCTGAGCCGCCTGGGAAGCCCCCTCCTTAGTTTTAGGTGTTGTGACAAGAGAGTTCCTTCCTCCCTCCCACACTTCTTCCCTTCTTTCTTTCTTCTTGTCCTTCTTCCTCCTTTCTGCTCTCCTTTTCTTTCTTTTTCCCTTCATTTCTCTTTTTGACCGTTCTGCCAGCCTGCCTGAAGATTTGATGAAAAGACTTTTATTCAAAACTACTGTTCAGAAAACTCTCGTTACTGAATATTGGCTCCCTAAAAAAATGAGCATGAATATCCTCCAAGGTCACTGTTAATTCTCTGACTCACATCATTCTAAAATGATCACTATTCTGTTAAATAAATTTGAAACCAGGAAAAAGAGAAAACTTGTCAGCAACTGTGTATATAATACAATTAGCAAAGGCAACCATGTTACCTTCCAGTTGAAGTTACTGTCTGGCATTTGTTTACAATGCCCATCCACTAGCTTTATTTTGGAGTTGCCCTTGGAAAATTGCCCAGAGTAAAAATCCAAATTATAGATCCAGTGGCAGTGGTAATATCAGGAAATGGCAGTATAGTTTTCAGGACAAGAGACACATTAAGCCTGTAATGTGTTTACTTGTTTGGGGCTTTGGGAGAAATTTAAAAAATAAGTAATCTTTGAATTATAGAAAGGAAAGCTAATTTTTTCCAATTCATTTCATTAAACTTTAATCATTGCCAACTTACACCACAATGAATTTTAAATGATCTCTTTCTTATTTTAAACATATTCATTAAACTATGCGCGTCTATGCAATTGGCAAGTATGTTCTTAAATTATATTATCAATATTCTTAAATGTCTTCAGAAGTGGTAAACATGCAATTTCTTTCTTGGCTGCTCCAGAGATTTCACAGGTAAGGTGTTCTCCTACTTATATTTATCAAGAATTTTCTTGTTACAACTTAAATTGACTCCTTGTCTTGACTTTAATGAGGTTTATATTTCTTAAAAATTATGGCCCATTATACAGAATCTCATCAGAACAAATATAAAACAAAGTCAAATGAGAATAGTCAACATATTTCTTTTTTTTTTTTTTTTCTGTTAAGTAAAAGGAAGTTTATTATTATAATATTAGCACTTTCCTTGTATCTTAAATGAAACCGAACAACTTTTTTTCTCTAGTGACATTTCTGTGTATATTCTTTGTCCATTTTTTTTGCAGAGTTATTTTTTTGTAGATTTGTGAAAAATTTTTATGTAGTAAAGAAGTTAGCTTTCTCTGTGATGAAACCTACAGATATTTTCCTTGGTTTTATTTATGATTTTGATTAGGATTTTTATTTCAAGCAAAAATTTAAAAAATATTTAAGTAATTCTGTTTTTATTTTCTGGCTCTGGATTTTTTGTCATACTTAGAAAAGAGGTGGGAGGGGGGTTCAAGTTTGGGAATGCATGTAAGAATTAAAGATTTTAAAATTTAAAAAATAAAAAACTAAAATTAAAAAAAAAAAAAATAAACTCTGGATAAAGACTTAAATATATTAAAGCAACATATTTCTATAGAGGTGCAAAGGAAAGCTTTTCTCTGCTTTTATAAAAAATCGAGTTTTCAATAGCTGTCAACATTGGTAAGGGGAAAATTATTACAGTTATATATACTTTATGATTTATCTGAAATGAAATAATCTCAGACTTGAATATTCTTCTTGTCAACTGGTAACTTGGCATCAAGATTAAATACTGGGATAAATTATACTTTTAGAGAAGCCAGAGCTCCAGGAAGGAAAGATTCTTGAGCTAGCTTTCAAAGAATGAGAAAGGTTCAGAAAGCAGAAATTCTGAATGCCATTCACAGCTGAAGGAACAATGGTGATTTAGGGTCATAGTGAATATTTCTTAAAAACCCATCATCACAAGTCCATTTTCTACATCTGCATCTCTATTCCTTCCCTATGAAATGGTTCATTAACTCCATTTTTCAAAGATTCCATATGCGTGCATTAATATATGATATTCGTTTTTCTCTTTCTGACTTACTTCACTCTGTCTGACAGACTCTGGGTTCATCCACACAACTACAAATAACCCAGTCTTGTTCCTTTTTATGGCTGAGCGTTCCATTGTATATACGTGCCCCATCTTCTTTATCCACTCATCTGTTGATGGAAATGCAGGTTGCTTCCATGCCCCAGCTATTATAAATAGCTGCAATGAACACTGGGACTCATGGACACAGGCAAGGAAGGAGAGGGTGGGATCACTTGAGAGAAGAGCATTGACATATATACACTACCATGTATAAAATGGCTTCCCTGGTAGCTCAGTGATAAAGAATCTGCCTGCCAGTGCAGGAGAGGTGGGTTTGATCCTTCGGCTGGGAAGAACCCCTGGAGAAGGAAATGACAATATACTCCAGTATTCTTGCCTAGGAAATCCCATGGACAGAGGAGCCTGGTGAAGCTACAGCCCATGGGGTTGCAAAAGAGTTAGATACAACTTAGAGGCTAAACAACAGCAAAAAGAACAAACAACAACAATATGTGCCAAATAGATAGTGAGAAGCTGCTACATAGCACGGGGAGTTAAGCTCCTTCTCTGTAATGACCTAGAGGGGTCAAGGAAGAAAATAACTTTTCTACAAAAATAATTATACAGCCTATATAATTAATTATTTATGTGTATAGAATTATGTATAGGCTATAAATGGTTACATACACACACAAAAGATTGTATATGGCACATATACAGATATTTTAAATGATAGCCTAAAAATTATCATTACTTCCATTTTCAGAATACAAATAAGTTAGCACTTTTCCTAAGTTAAACACAAAAAAGGAATTTTCTTCTTCACTCTAAGCAGAAAGGATCTCACAACATCCCAGGAGACAGTCTTGGCAATGACAAGCCAAATCTAAGTCCACAGCACATGATGATACAATTGTCATCTAGCTGACTTTTGACCATTTGTGTCACATTGTAAATAAAATAGCTTCTTGACTGGCTTCCTGAGATGAAAATCAGCTGTGTTGTGGTTGGTTACTCATAGCACTTTAATTATTGCTTGCTATCCATAGAGGATTAAAATTGTTGTACATGTGTGCCTAAAACCTAAAAAACAGGAAAAACATCTTTTTCTTGGAATTGTTTTTGACAAAGTGCATGTTGACATCAGAGAGAAAAAGTTCCATATGACAATGTCCTTGGGCTATTGTCTACTAAACCTCAATTAACAATATAAAAAAGGATACTCTCAGTTTAAATTACAGGATTACTTTCTTCATTTCCAACAAGTCTTGAATTTTACAGCTTACAGATTCCTGATTCACATCTCAGCAAAAAAGAAAAAAAAACAACAACAAAAAAACAGTCAAATAGTTCAAACTGTTTCACTGAGGAATTAAAATTAGGCTTTTGTGCAAAAGGAGCAACTAAATTGAAATTTTAGGAGACTAATATGTATATTAAAGGCAGTGATACATCCTATTATGAACAGTTTTGCATTGCAGAAATTGAGGGGCAGCCCAGATCTATTTCTATTTCATTTATCAGGGCTATCACATAACAATCTGATAGTTCTGAACAATTAGATGTTACACACATTTGAAAGATATGTTTTCTCTTTTATTTTTCAAACAGTGAAATAACTTGAAAACTAGTTTTGTTAAGAAAACACACTGAGTATAAAGGGAAATGAATTAAAGTTCAAGAAGCCCGAATATGCCTCCTAGCCTCTCCTTGACTTTGCTCTGGATCACATGGAATAGGCTTTAGATGATTTGCATTTAGATGATTTCTCAGTGAAAGGCCAGATATGCTCTGTCCTAGTTTAAAGTAATATTTTGGATCTTTAGGTCTAATTTAATTTGTGTGGAATGAGTAAGCCCTTTCCTAATTAGAAACAGCATTAAAGTTAACTTTTCAACATTTGTGTTTATGTTTTTATTATTCATGTATAGTGTCTTTATATTTGTATTGCCATAAAGTTTCCTTATATTTGAAAAGGTCCTAACATTTTCCTCCCATTTTTTATATAATGTTTGTGACATCAGATGGTGATATGTATATATGGATGGCTACAGTCTCTATTAGCAGAGACACAACTTGATGTTTTGTTCATTTTTGCTTTGCTTAAAAAGAAAAAGAGGATCAGGACCCTCATATAATAATAGTGATTTAGTTCACTTTCTTAAATGAGAAAATACACTCAGGAGATTTGATTGGCTTATCCAAGGAGATGCAGAAGGATGGTGAGTAGCTGGCATATGGCTGAAGACAAGGTCTAGTGGAGTTTTCACTGTCCTACAGCATCATTCTCCTGAAAGAGATCTTTGATGAAAGGAGTGTCTCTTGGTTCCAACATGACCAGTCAAATTATTTTACTGAAGTGACGAACTCCTGTTAAAGTTGTAATACATGAATGTTTGGACACATCTTTCTATGAAGTTTAGCTTCATGATAAGACTACAACCACCTGGAGTCAACCCAAAGGAGCAGCAGAAACAATGATTTTCATTACAAGTCCCAGAATGTTACCTCTTAAAATCACTGGCTCAGATAGCAGTCAGTTAATAGCTATAATACAATGTCACAACTTTGAGGAGTGAGACCTTCCCTTACCTCTAGCCAGCTCTTATCACAGAAAATCAAACCTAAACCTGCAGACATATGAAGGGTGACCTTTGATGTAGGCCAGATTTTAAACTGTCACTGATGCATGGCAAAGACCTGATGCTGGGAAATATTGAAGACAGGAGGAGAGAGGGACAACTGAGGACAAGATGGTTAGATGGCATCACTGACTCCTTGGACATGAGTTTGAGCAGACTCCAGGGTATGGTGAAGGACAGGGAAGCCTCCTGTGCTGCAAAGAGTCGGACAGAACTAAGCAACTGAGCAACAATAACAAATTGATGAATTAGATATTCAGTCCTAGAAGATTTTAGTAAAGTGGCAACACTATGTGTATTATTCAACAGACATGACTAAATTCTAACAAAATATAGAGACTATCTAGGGAAATATTGAAAAATGAAATATTATTCTGGAAGATGTTATTCAGAAGTGTTCTTTAACGTGTAACTGTCCCATCAGAGAGTTGAAAGTAATAATAATAATAAGCTTATGCTCTTTAATATTTTATCATGTGTCATGATTTTATCATGCTAGAGAACTCTATCTTCCAATTTATCAGTTGATAAAAAGTTATATTCAAAGACATAGTTGTGTTATACTATTCATTTCTTGTGAGAAGATTTAGCCACTCAGTTTCCGTTTAATAGCTTACATTTTTCCAAATCATGACAATGATACTTAGATCTACTTGTTAAATAAGCCAATCTCCCTGTTTTGATTTGAGTTTGAAAATACTGCTCTTGCTTCTTCTCTTGTTTCTTTCCCAAGGATGAATGATCAAATAATTCATACAAATGACTTTGATTTCCCTCTTTAGTATTTGTTCATGGTTGAAAATATTAGAATTTCAATGATTAATAGTGAATTATTTCTGCTTAATGTTTAGGATGTGGACATGTACTTGGAGTTCTATATGTGACATTCAAATACATTTTTAAAATCTCTTTTAAATGGTTCATGTAAATTTAAGCCTTAATTTTGTGTCATTTAATATTTATTAATTATTTCTAATTTAGACCCTGAGTACTTCCAGAAATGATGGAAGACACCTCATAATGGAAAATATATATTAAAATATAAAAATTAAAGTAATACAATGCCAGAATGAAGAAGTTAAATGTTAAGCACAGTCTGGGGGGAAACGTGGCCAAAAAACTGTTCCAATTGAATACTAAGTTTGGTTTTGATTTGTACTATAGGCAAAGTGAAAGACTGTATAAAGCAATACCATATTGAGGCTTCTCTCACTGGCATCCTCAGAAATGTACACAATTGGATACTTTTCCAATCATAAGTATGAAGTAATTGCCAGGGCACATTGTGCTTAGTCGCCTAGTCATGTCTTTGTGACCCTATGGACTGTAGCCTGCTAGGCTCCTCTGTCCATTGGGATTCTCCAGTCAAGCATACTAGAGTGGGTTGCCACTCCCTCCTCCAGGGGATCTTCCCAACACAGGGATGAACCCAGGTCTCCCACACTGCGGGCAGATTCTTTACCGTCTAAGCAGCCAGGGAAGCCCAAGAATACTGGAGTGAGTAGCCTATCCCTTCTTCAAGGGATCTTCCCAACCTGGGAATCAAATTGGGGTCTCCTGCATTGCAAGAGGATTTTTTACCAGCTGAGCTACCAGAGAAACCCAGGGCACATTAAATCAGATGAAATCCCAGGCTAGAAATATCCAGGGTCAGGTTCTCCTGCTTCAATAGGAACAACAGGGCTGAAAACTATGACTCTGGATGGAGTTTGGTTAAAAGGTAACTGTATCATCCATAGCACAGTGAGGTAGCCTGCATTAACAATATTAAAAAAAAGAAAGAAGGGGGAATCAAAGACAGAAAAACCAGTTGTTGGCTTCAAGCATATTTATGTTGCCTTCAGGTTAAACGAAACTTATAATTCAGAGACCTGATTGATTTTCTTTTATGTTCATATTTGCATGAAACTCTGGTTTAGTTTCATTTGCATATACATGAATAAGCATAGATAAGCTACAGAAAATATCTCTTTGAAAATATTACAATTTTAAGATGTCTCAAAAGCCACTGGTTACTGTGAAATAATAAACAGCCGTCTTATCTTGCAGCATAGATAAAAATCAACTCAAAATGGATGAAAGACATAAACATAAGACATGAAATGGTAAAACTCCTAGAAGAAAATGTAGGGAAAAGCTCTTTGACTGCTTTTAGCAATGGTTTCTTGAAATTGACACCAAAAGCACAAGCAACAAAAGGGAAAATAAAGGTGTGGGACTACATTAAACTAAAAAGTCTCTGCACGGCAAAGGAAACAATCAAAAACCTGAGAAGAAAACCTATGAAATGATAGAAAATATTTGCAAGCCACTTATCTCACATGAGTTAATATACAAAACATACACGGAAGTCATAAACTCAGGAGGGAGAAAAAGAAGAATTCAGTTAAAAGTTGGCAAAGAATCTGAATAGATGATTTTCCAAAGACATACAAATAGACAACATGTATATGAAAAGATTCCCAACATCACTAACCACCAGGAAAATATAAATCAAAACTAAAATGAGATACCACATACTTGCTAGAATGGCTATTACACAAAGTCAGAAGTTAACATGTTCTAAGGATGTTGTGAGACAGCTGTGTTTGAGCATCTCCTGTGGAGGTACAGGTCAGCAGTGGACTGCCACAGGGACAGGGGCTCTGGGTGCATCAGACTTGGGTGTGGCATAAGCCTTCTTAGAGAAGATCACCATTAACCCCACCATAGAGCTGCCAGAACTTACACAGGACTGGGAAATAGACTGTCAGAGGGCACAAAGAGAACCTTGTGTTCACCAGAACCCAGGAGAAAGGAGCAGGGACCCTACAAGAGACTGACCCAGACTTGCTCAGAAGTGTCCAGGAGTCCCCATCAGAGGCATTGGTCAGTGGTCTGCTGCAGGATGGGGGGCAGTGAGTGTAGCAGTACACGCACGCCTCTTCTGAAAGAAGTTACCTTTATCTTCTCCTATCTGGATTGGCTCAGGTTTGGCACCAGCGGGGACTTTCCCAGGATGTGGTTTCCCGGAATTATGACTCAGGTTTTACAAGAATCTGAATCTTAGGCCTAGTATAGCTTGTTGAGCCTGTCATGGCTCAGGTCTGGTCCCTTAACACTCTGGGCAAGAATCCCTTAGAAAAAGTGGAGTAAAAAACCAATACAATATTGTAAAGTGATTAACTTTCAATTAAAATGAATAAATTTATATTTTAAAAAATTTTTAAAAATGGAGTAGCCCTCATAGTCAACAAAAGAGTCCAAAATACAATACTTGGATGCAATCTCAAAATGACAGAATGAACTCTGTTCATTTCCAAGCCAAACCATTCAGTGTCATGACAATCCAAGTCTATACCCTGACCAGTAATGCTGAAGAAGCTGAAGTTGAATAGTTCTATGAAGACCTATTAGACGTTCTAGAGCTAACACTAAAAAAAGATGTCCTTTTCATTATAGGGGACTGGAATGCAAAAGTAAGACGTCAAGAAACACCTGGAGTAACAGGTAAATTTGGCCTTGGAGTACAGAATAGAGCAGGCAAAGGCTAATAGGGTTTTGCCAAGAGAACACACTGGTCATGGCAAACACCCTCTTCCAACAACACAAAAGAAGACTCTACACATGGATATCACCAGATGGTCAATACTGAAATCAGATTGATTCTATTCTTTGCAGGCAAAGATGGAGAAGCTCTATACCATCAGTTAAAAACAAGACTGGGAACTGACTGGGCTCTGATGATGAATTCCTTATTTCCAAATTTCGATTTAAATTTAAGAAACTAGGGAAAACCACTAGACTATTCAGGTATGACTGAAGTCAAATCCCTTATGATTATACAGTGGAAGTGATAAACAGATTCAAGGGATTATATCTGATAGACAGAGAGCCTGAAGAACTATGGACAGTTTTTTGTGACATTGTATAGGAGACAGGGATCAAGACCATCCCCAAGAAAAAGAAAGGCAGAAAAGCAAAATGGCTGTCTGAGGAGGCCTTACAAATAGCTGTGAAAGAAGAGAAGCAAAAAGCAAAGGATAAAAGGAATGATATACCCATTTAAATGCAGAGATCCAAAGAATAATAAGGAGAGATAAGAAAGTCTTCCTCAGTGATCCATGCAAAGAAAGAGGAAAACAATAAAATGGAAAAGACTAGAGATCTCTTCAAGAAAATTAGAGATACCAAGGGAACATTTCATGCAAAGATGGACTCAATAAAGGACAAAAATGGTCTGGACTTAACAGAAACAGAAGATATCAAGAAGAGGTGTCAAGAATATACAGAACTATGCCAAAAAGATCTTCACAACCCAGATAATCACGATGGTGTGATCACTCACCTAGAGCCAGACATCCTGGAATGTGAAGTCAAGTGGGCCTTTGCAAGCATCACTACAAAAAAAGCTAATGGTTCATTCAGTTCAGTTCAGTCACTCAGTTATGTCCGGCTCTTTGCAATCCCATGAACCGAAGCATGCCAGGTCTCCCTGTCCATCACCAACTGCCAGAATTTACCCAATCTCATGTCTATTGAGTCGGTGATGCATCTAACTATCTCATCCTCTGTCGTCCCCTTCTCCTCCTGCCTTCAATCTTTCCCAACATCAGAGTCTTTTCAAATGAGTCAGCTTTTCCTATAAGGTAGCCAAAATATTGGAGTTTCAGCTTCAACATCAGTCCTTCCAATGAACACTCAGAACTGATTTCCTTTAGGATGGACTGGTTGGATCTCCTTGCAGTCCAAGGGACTCTCAAGAGTCTTCTCCAACACCACAGTTCAAAAACATCAGTTCTTCAGCACTCAGCTTTCTTATAGCCGAATTCTCACATCCATACATGACTACTGGAAAAACTATAGCCTTGACTAGATGGACATTTGTTGTCAAAGTAATGTCTCTGCTTTTTAATATGCTGTCTAGGTTGGTCATAACTTTCCTTCCAAAGAGCATCTTTTAATTTCATGGCTTCAGTTACCATCTGCAGTGATTTTATTGCAAGTGATGGAAAACCAGTTGAGCTATTAAAAATCCTAAAAGATGATGCTGTGAACGTGCTGCACTCAATATGCCAGCAAATTTGGAGAACTCAGCAGTGGCCGCAGGACTGGAAAAGGTCAGTTTTCATTCCAATCCCAAAGAAAGGCAATGCCAAAGATTGCTCAAACTACCACACAATGGCACTCATCTCACACGCTAGGAAAGTAATGCTCAAAATTCCCAAGCCAGACTTCAACAGTACGTGAACCATGAAGTGCCAGATGTTCAAGCTCGTTTTAGAAAAGGCAGAGGAACCAGAGATCAAACTGCCAACATCGACTGGATTATAGAAAAAGCAAGAGAGTTCCAGAAAAAAACATCTATTTCTGCTTTATTGACTATGCCAAAGCCTTTGACTGTGTGGATTACCACAAACTGTGGAAAATTCATAAATAGATGGGAATGCCAGACCACCTAACCTGCCTCTTGAGAAACCTATATGCAGGTCAGGAAGCAACAGTTAGAACTGGACATGGAACAACAGACTGGTTTCAAATAGGAGAAGGAATATATCAAGGCTGTATACTGTTACCCTGAGATCAGGGGCGGCAAGGAGAAGCCACCTAGTGCCCGAGGCCAGGGGCAGTGACCTTGAGGAGCCACCCTGAGCCCGAGGCCAGGGGCAACAGCCGGGAGGAGCAACCCGAAGAGTGGTGGCTGGGCAGGCACTGAAGGGCCTAGAGGAGCTATCCCACGTTGAAGGTCAGGAACGGCGGTGGTAAGGAGATACCCCTTCTCCAAGGTAAGTAGCAGCAGCTGTGCTTTGCTGGAGCAGCTGTGAAGAGATACCACATGCCAAGGTAAGAAAAACCCAAGTAAGATGGTAAGTGTTGCAAGAGGGCATCAGAGGGCAGACACACTGAAACCATACTCACAGAAAACTAGTCAATCTAATCACACTAGGACCACAGCCTTGTCTAACTAAATGAAACCAAGCCATGCCTGCAGGGCAACTCTAGACGGGTGGGTCACGGTGGAGAGGCCTGACAGAATGTGGTCCACTGGAGAAGGGAATGGCAAACCACTTCAGTATTCTTGCCTTGAGAACCCCATGAACAATATGAAAAGGCAAAATGATAGGATACCAAAAGAGGAGCTCCCCAGGTCATTAGGTGCCCAATATGCTACTGGAGATGAGTGGAGAAATAACTCCAGAAAGAATGAAGGGATGGAGCCAAAGCAGAAACAATCCCAGCTGTGGATGTGACTGGTGATAGAAGCAAGATCCGATGCTGTAAAGAGCAATATTGCATAGGAACCTGGAATGTCAGGTCCATGAATCAAGGCAAATTGGAAGTGGTCAAAGAGGAGATGGGAAGGGTGAATGTTGACATTCTAGGAATCAGCAAACTAAAATGGACTGGAATGGGTGAATTTAACTCAGATGACCATTACATCTACTACTGTGGGCAGGAATCCCTCAGAAGAAATGGAGTAGCCATCATGGTCAACAAAAGAGTCTGAAATGCAATACTTGGATGCAGTCTCAAAACGACAGAATGATCTCTGTTCATCTCCAAGGCAAACCATTCAATATCACGGTTATCCAAGTCTATGCCCCACCCAGTAATGCAGAAGAAGCTGAAGTTGAACGGTTTTATGAAGACCTACAAGATCTTTTAGAACTAACACCCAAAAAAGATGTCCTTTTCATTATAGGGGACTGGAATGCAAAAGTAGGAAGTCAAGAAACACCTTGAGTAACAGGCAAATTTGGCCTTGGAATGCGGAATGAAGCAAGGCAAAGACTAATAGAGTTTTGCCAAGAAAATGCACTGGTCATAGCAAACACCCTCTTCCAACAACACAAGAGAAGACTCTACACATGGACATCACCAGATGGTCAACACCGAAATCAGATTGATTCTATTCTTTGCAGCCAAAGATGGAGAAGCTCTATACAGTCAACACAAACAAGACAGGGAGCTGACTGTGGCTCAGATCATGAACTCCTTATTACCAAATTCAGACTTAAATTGAAGAAAGTAGGGAAAACCACTAGACCATTCAGGTATGACCTAAATCAAATCCCTTATGATTATACAGTGGAAGTGACAAATAGATTTAAGGGCCTAGATCTGATAGATAGAGTGCCTGATGAACTATGGAATGAGGTTCGTGACATTGTACAGGAGACAAGGATCAAGACCATCCCCATGGAAAAGAAATGCAAAAAAGCAAAATGGATGTCTGGGGAGGCCTTACAAATAGCTGTGAAAAAGAAGAGAGGCGAAAAGCAAAGGAGAAAAGGAAAGATATAAGCATCTGAATGCAGAGTTCCAAAGAATAGCAAGAAGAGATAAGAAAGCCTTCTTCAGCGACCAATGCAAAGAAATAGAGGAAAACAACAGAATGGGAAAGTCTAGAGATCTCTTCAAGAAAATTAGAGATACCAAGGGAACATTTCATGCAAAGATGGGCTCGATAAAGGACAGAAATGGTATGGACCTAACAGAAACAGAAGATATTAAGAAGAGGTGGCAAGAATACATGGAAGAACTGTACAAAAAAGATCTTCACGACCCAGATAATCATGATGATGTGATCACTAATCTAGAGCCAGACATCTTGGAATGTGAAGTCAAGTGGGCCTTAGAAAGCATCACTACGAACAAAGCTAGTGGAGGTGATGGAATTTCAGTTGAGCTGTTTCAAATCCTGAAAGAGGATGCTGTGAAAGTGTTGCACTCAATATGCCAGCAAATTTGGAAAACTCAGCAGTGGCCACAGGACTGGAAAAGTCAGTTTTCATTCCAATTCCAAAGAAAGGCAATGCCAAAGAATGCTCAAACTACAGCACAATTGCACTCATCTCACAAGCTAGTAAAGTAATGCTCAAAATTCTCCAAGCCAGGCTTCAGCAATACGTGAACCATGAACTCCCTGATGTTCAAGCTGGTTTTAGAAAAGGCAGAGGGACCAGAGATCAAATTGCAAACATCCGCTGGATCATGGAAAAAGCAAAAGAGTTCCAGAAAAACATCTATTTCTGCTTTATTGACTATGCCAAAGCCTTTGACTGTGTGGGTCACAATAAACTGTGGAAAATTCTGAAAGAGATGGGAATATCAGACCACAGGAAGCAACAGTTAGAACTGGACATGGAACAACAGACAGCTTCCAAATAGGAAAAGGAGTACATCAAGGCTGTATATTGTCACCCTGCTTATTTAACTTATATGCAGAGTACATCATGAGAAACGCTGGACTGGAAGAAACACAAGCTGGAATTAAGATTGCCGGGAGAAATATCAATAACCTCAGATATGCAGATGACACCACCCTTATGGCAGAAAGTGAAGAGGAACTAAAAAGCCTCTTGATGAAAGTGAAAGAGGAGAGTGAAAAAGTTGGCTTAAAGCTCAACATTCAGAAAACGAAGATCATGGCATCTGGTCCCATCACTTGATGGCAAATAGATGGGGAAACAGTAGAAACAGTTTCAGACTTTTTTTTTTTTTTGCCCCAAAATCACAGCAGATGGTGACTGCAGCCATGAAATTAAAAGACGCTTACTCCTTGGAAGAAAAATTATGACCAACCTAGACAGCATATTCAAAAGCAGAGACATTACTTTGCTGACTAAGGTCTGTCTAGTCAAGGCTATGGTTTTTCCTGTGGTCATATATGGATGTGAGAGTTGGACTGTGAAGAAGGCTGAGCACCGAAAAATTGATGCGTTTGAACTGTGGTGTTGGAAAAGACTCTTGAGAGTCCCTTGGACTGCAAGGAGATCCAGCCAGTCCATTCTGAAGGAGATCAACCCTGGGATTTCTTTGGAAGGAATGATGCTAAAGCTGATGCTCCAGTACTTTGGCCACCTCATGCGAAGAGTTGACTCCTTGGAAAAGACTCTGATGCTGGGAGGGATTGGGGGCAGGAGAAGGGGATGACCCAGGATCAGATGGCTGGATGGCATCACAGACTCGATGGACGTGAGTCTGAGTGATCTCCGGGAGTTGGTGATGGACAAGGAGGCCTGGCATGCTGCGATTCATGGAATCGCAGAGTCCGACATGACTGAGTGACTGAACTGAACTGATACTGTCACCCTGCTTATTTAACTTCTATGCAGAGTACATTGTGAAAAACGCTGGGCTGAAAGAAGCACAAGCTGGAATCAAGATTGCCAGGAGAAATATTGATAACCTCAGATCTGGAGATGACACCACCTTTATGGCAGAAAGTGAAGAGGAACTAAAAGCCTCTTGATGAAAGTGAAAGAGGGGAGTTAAAAAGTTGGCTTAAAGCTCAACATTCAGAAAACTAAGATCCTGGCATCTGGTCCCATCACTTCGTGACAATAGATGGGAATTGATGCTTTTGAACTGTGGTGTTGGTGAAGGCTCTTGAGAGTCCCTTGGACTGCAAGGAGATCCAACCAGTCCATCCTAAAGGAGATCAGTCCTAAGTGTTCATTGGAAGGACTGATATTGAAGCTGAAACTCCAATACTTGGCCACCTGATGTGAAGAACTGAGTCATTGGGAAAGACCCTGATGGTGGGAATGATTGAAGGCAGAAGGAGAAGGGGACGATGATGAGGATAGATGATTAGATGACATCACTGACTCAATAGACATCAGGTTTGAGTGAACTCTGGGAGTTTGTGTTGGACAGGGAGGCCTGGTATGCTGCAGTCCATGGGGTCACAAAGAATTGGACACAACTGAGCTACTGAACTGAACTGAACTGAAAGATGTTGTGAAGAAAAATGAGCCCTGTGTAGTGCTGGTGGGCATATAAATGGTACAGTCGCTATGGAAATCAGTATGATGGCGTCTCAAAAGAAACTACAAATAGAGCTGCAAGATCCAACAATCCCACTTCTGCATATCTATCCAAAGGAAACTAAATCAGTATCTGGAAGAATGGGAATCTGCATTCCCAAGTTCTTTGCAGCATTATTCACACCATCCAAGACATGGAAGCAACATGTGTCCATCAACAGATAAATGGATCAAGGAAATGTATGGAAAAAAAGTAGAAAATGTGCGGTATATTTACATATGAATGTGAAAGTGATAGTCGCTTAGTTGTGTCTGACTCTTTGCAACCCCATGGACTATAGCCTGCCAGGCTCCTCTGTCCATGGAACTCTCCAGGCAAGAATGCTGGAGTGGGTTGCCATTTCCTTCTCCAATATTTATATATAATGTAATAATATTCATCTCTGAAAAAGAAGATATTCTGCCATTTGCTACAATTTGGATGAAAGTGGAAGATACTATATTAAGTGATTTAGCCAGGTACAGAGTGACAACTATTGCATGATTTCACTTATAAGTGGGATCTAAAAAAAAAAAAAATCCCCAAATCTCAAATTCATAGTAAAGCAAATTTGGTATTTACCAGAGGCTGGAGGGTAACACTTCTGACTAGCTTTGTTTCCTCTTCCCATCCCACAACCATGACCATTGGGCCATTTCCTTATTTTTGAAGAATCAGTGTACTTTCAGCGCACACTACTTCTGATATTAAACTCACTCTCTTACTTGCTCTGAGGGAAACCAGCTACCATATTTGTGTTGTCCTGTGTAGAGGCCCATGTGGGAAGGAGGTAAGCATAGCCTCTGCCCAGCAGCCAGGAAAGAACTGAGACTTTCAGTCCAATCACCCATGGGAAACATGGTCCAAAGATGAGTGTGTGTGGAGACTTGAGACTTCAGCCCCATCTAATGCTTTGTTCATCTCCTTGTGAAAGATCACAGGACAATGGCCCAAATAAGCAAGGCCCAGATTCATCCCTACAGAAACTGTGGAGTAATAAGTGTTGCTTTGAGACATAAATTTGGGGTAAATCCCTATATGGCAATAGATACATAACACAATATTGCTACCCACAGAGCTGTTGAAATATGGGTTTGGGCTTAGAAGCAGGCATGGAAAGTAAGAAGTATATCAAGAAATAGAGTCAGCCTCAAATTTGGATGCTTTTGCAAGCAAATACTTAGAGATAACTAATCTTTAAAGAAAAGAAGATCCATCAGTGGAAGAGAAATCCATGATGGAGGCCAAAAGCAACAGTCACAGAATTGAGGCTGAGAACTAGGAGATAGTATAATGGATGCCAAGTGAGGAGAGAATTTCAAGAAAGAAATTAATATGAAAGTTAATATTGAGGCAGAAGGAAGAGGAGTAATACTTGTTAAAAATTCGTTATGAGACAGACATTTACAGGTGTTTTGCAAGTAGTAAATTATTTTGGAGCTTCGTAATTGTTCCTCTTTTACAGATAAGAAAGATGCTCAAATGAGGGCACTATCTTATCCAAAGTCACAGAATGTGTGAATGTGTCAGAATTCAAGTATGCTAAGTCACTTCAGTTGTGTCCGACTCTGTGCGACCCCAGAGATGGCAGCCCAACAGGCTCCCCTGTCCCTGGGATTCTCCAGGCAAGAACACTGGAGTGGGTTGCCATTTTCTTCTCCAGTGCATGAAAGTGAAAGGTGAAAGTGAAGTCACTTAGTCGTGTCTGACTTTTAGCGACCCCACGGACTGTAGCCTACCAGGCTCCTCCGTCCATAGATTTTCCAGGCAAGAGTACTGGAGTGGGGTGCCATTGCCTTTTCCATACAGATCTAATTTTAATCTCTTCCTCTTTCAACTAATACATAATGACTCACTGACTTGTACAGGATAGTTTATAAAGCTTTCAAATATAACAAACATATTTAGACTGATGTAAAATCTCTGTGAGGAAGATAGGAAATTCCTCTCCAACTGCTGGATAGAACTTAGGCTTTACCATTTGTTCCTGAAGGAACAAATGCTCCTGAAGGAACCATGTTCTCTTGGGACTCTGCACATGCTGGAAGGATGACTTTTCCCTCCTACCTTTGTGACTCCTTCCATGTACCATTTAAGCCTTACCTCCTCCAACAAGGTCAATCTCCTATCTTAGATGAAGTAGGTGATCAAAGCTCAGATGTTAGTACTTAACTCCATATTAGCACTTACTAGGCTCTGTTTGAGTTGTTGTTTCATGTCTCCATCTCTTCCATCATAAACTGTGTCTGCACTTTCCTTCATAATTGCTGTCAGCTCAGTTCAGTTGCTCACTTGTGTCTGACTATTTGCAACCCCATGGACTGCGGCACACCAGGCTTCCCTGTCCATCACCAACTCCTGGAGTTTACTCAAACTCATGTCCATTGAGTCGGTGATGCCATCCAACCATCTCATCCTCTGTCATCCCCTTCTCCTCCTGCCTTCAATCTTTCCCAGGATCAGGATCTTTTCCAATAAGTCAGTTCTTCGCATCAGGTGGCCAAAGTATTGGAGTTTCATCTTTAGCATCAGTCCTTTCAAAGAATATTCAGGACTGATTTCCTTAAGAATTGACTGGCTTGATATCCTTGCAGTTCAAGGGACTCTCAAAAGTCTTTTCTAACACAATTTCTCTCCAACATAATTTCTATTTGCCTGACATAATAAATAGATATTATCAGATATAGAGTGAATGAATAAATGAATGAAAACCCATTGGTTAAATCCTGAAGACTGAAAAAGAAGAGAAAGGTAGAGGAATGACAAGCAGAAGTAAGAACATATATGAAAGTCTGAAAGCATAAAAGAACATGGGGTATACAGAAGAGAAAACATTTCCATAAGGAAATTTAATGCTCACTTCATCACACATATACTGAATTCAGAACCATATGGTTATGTAATTTACTACAAGGATCAGTAAAAGAGATGGGAAAGCTGTGGGTTGTAGCAGACATTGTTGGTTGCTGTCTAATAGCCATACTATAAGAGAGGAGAACAAACCTGACCCCATGAGACTTGAGTTCGATCCCTGTGTCTGGAAGATTCCCTGGAGGAGGAAACGATAACCTGCTTCAGAATTCTTCCCTCAAAAATCTCAGCCTCTGCCTGCTCCACCCAAGCCATGAGCACACTGGCTGCTCTATGCACCCTGCCTCCCCAGCTGCTGTCAAAGCTGTGTGCACTGCAGGCTGGGAGTAGCCGAGGTACCAGGCAACCCTGTCCAGGCATTGTATCCTATTACAAAGGACAGCATGCATCTTAAGATCCTGAAAAAAGAAAGCACAAAATGTTAAAGTAAATTTTAGAAATAGCTTGTGCGAGTATTTTGGGAAACCATGTGGTTATCAGGACATTGGCTGGTGAAATGGCGAGCATCATCCTCTCGGATTGAAATGACAATGAAGATTTTTCAGCCTCCTCCTGCTCGGAGGCAGATGGGGCCACCAGAGTCTGGTTCATTTGAGAGGTCTGTGGCAGGATCTGTGCCTACATCACGTGGCTCCTGGTCACCCACATGGACTTCCTGGTGATGTTGGTCCTGCTGCTGACAGTGCTCACCCTACTTGTCTCACCTGAAGACCATGCTCACCCACCCCAGGGCAGCACCAAAGGAAATGCTGTTAAAGAATACATGGATTGCTCTCGGTGCATGCCCAGTAGTGGGACTCCTGAGTCACATGGTAGTTTTATTTTTATTTTTATTTTTTTAAGGAACCTCCATACTATCTTCCATAGTAACTGAACCAATTTACATTCTCATCAAAAGTACAAGATGGTTCCCTTCGCTCCACACTCTGTCCAGCGTTTATTGTTTGTGTCATATATTAGGCCTTCCCTGGTGGCTCAGTAGTAAAGAATCTGTCTGCCAATACAGGAGACACAAATTCAATCCCTGGGTTGGGAAGACCCCTGAAGAAGGAAATGACAACCCACTCCAACATTCTTGCCTGGAAAATACCACAGTAGAGGAGCCTAGTGGGCTACACTCCATGGGGTCACAAAGAGTTGTACATGACTTAGGGACTGAACAACAACAACAGTAATCATATATTAACACATATATGTGGAATCCAGAAAAATGGTATAGGTGATCTTATTTGCAAAGCAGAAATAGAGACACAGATGTAGAGAACAAACATATGTACACCAAGAGGGGAGGGGATGGGGGATGAATTGGGAGAGTTGAGTTCACATATATTTGTCACTGATGACTACATATGGAATAGATAACTAAAGAGAACCTAGTGTATACCTCAGGGAACTCTACTCAGTGCTCTGTGGTGACCTCAGTGGAAAGGAAATCAAAAAGCATGGATATATGTGTAGAGGCAGTTGATTCACTTTGCTGTACAGCAGAAATTAACACAACACTGTAAAGAAACTACTTCAATAAAATATTCAAAAGAAAGAGTACATGGGGGCTTGCAGCTGAAGCCTGGAAGAAAGATCTACAAATGCTCAACTGCCACTGTATCTGGCTTAAGCACACCCACCACTGCAGTATTTGCAAAAGATGTGTTCAGAAGCTGGACCATCACTGCCCATGCTGATGGAGGAGAATCAGAGATTTTTGTGGACTTTACTGTATATATAATGCAGACCTCGGTGTGTATGCTGATCCTCTGTGGGCTCTGGAGGATCATCTCTTACATTTATCCCCTGTATCTGAGTGTACTGGACAGAAATACAGTGATTTTTCACCTCCTAACAACAATCCTGTTGATATTCCTGTGCCTTGAGGGCCTTCTGTTTACACTTTCACTGCATTTATGTTCGGCACCCAGATCCTCTCAACATGTCATGATGAAACAGAGATGGAGAGGCTGAAAAGTCAGAAGCTGACATGGGAGCAGAGGCTGCAATGGGAAGGGATGAAGTCTGTCTTGGCAGGCAGGGGCTTGCTGCCTTGGATGAACCACTTTTCCAGCTTCCAGTTTAGCTGACTGCAGACAAGACCCAGGAAAGGGGCTCCGAGCTCTCAATGTGAGCCCTTCTCATCATGCTGGAACTTGTTCATGGATTTATTTATTTGGGGTTGAAAAGGGTATCAACAGATGATCTGTGACCAAGAGGACAGATGGAATCTACACAAACCAATTGCCTGCTCAGGCAGAGATTTCATATTTACAGTCACATTTGCCACATCTCCCACCCTAGGAACTGGGTGGCGCTCTGCTCAGTGTCACTGTCCAGTAGTGAAAGCTACCCTGGGAGTTGTTTCATCTGAAATAAGGGGCTCATTGTTCATTGGCTTCACTACCAGGATCTCCTTGCACTTTTCAACCTTGCTGAGACGTGGGTCAGTCCTCTGCATCCCATGTTCCTTCAGGCCAATTGGCTCTTCCTCAAGATATCCCTTGATGCATTTCTTCATGGCTTCCAATTTACCTAAATTTTATGCTACCAAAGTAACCTGATGTCTCTATCATAAATTAGCAGTCCTGTCATTCTATGATCTTAGCTGAGTTACTTCTCATGATAGAGCTTGTTGCTATGTCACTTTGTCCTATTACATTTTTGCCCTGGGTCACCCCAACTGGAATGTAAACTCCCTACAGAGGAGATTTTGCCATTCTGCTCCTTATTTCCTCGGAGACCAAAATGTCTGGCACGGAGTTGGCACTCAATTAATAGTGTGGAATAAGCAAGTAAATTTTATTTATTATTGAGACAAAATGTATTAAACTGAAAAAAAATAGTTTCGTAAGTGTTTGGTATATGTTTTAAACCACTGGATCTTAAATATTAACATATTCTGTGTTTTCTTTCTCAAGTATTTCTATGTTGGGGGAAGAGAGAATATTCTTAAATTTTTTAACCTTTTTGTGGCTCAGCTGGTAAAGAGTCTGCCTGCAGTACAGGAGACCTGGATTCACTCCCTGGGTTGGGAAGATCCCCTGGGGAAGGGAAAGGCTACCCAGTCCAGTGTTCTGGCCTGGAGTATTCCATGGACTGTATAGTTCAAGGGGTTGCAAGGAGTCAGACACAACTGAGTGACTTTTACTTTCACTTCACTTTCACATTGTGGAAAATAGGACCTTAAGATTCACATTCTTCTTTAAGGCCCATCTAGCACTCCTGCACATGGTGTGCTGGCCCTGGCACTTCAAGGTTTATATGGCAGAAAAGAAGAGAGTTTTAGCGCAAGAAACATCTTAATTAACTCTAGTGTTGAACTGCCCTTGGTACTTTCTGAGCTTAGTGGTTGTTGTTAAGACTACTTCCAGGCTTCCCTGGTGGCTCTGTGGTAAAGAATCTGCCTGCCAAGGCACAAGACACAGGTTCAATTCCTGATCCAGGAAGATCCCTCATGTCTCACAGAAACTTAGCCAGTGTGCCATAACCATAGAGTCTGTGCTCTATGGGGCCTGGAAGCTGCAATTACTGAGCCCATGTGCCACAAGGACTGAAGCCCACACACCCTAGAGCCTGTGCTCCCCAACAAGAGATGCACCACAATAAGAAGCTCACGCGCTGCAACCAGAGAGTAGTCCCTGCTTGCTACGACTAGAGAAAAAGCCCACACAGCAAGGAAGAATCAGCACAGCCAACACTAAATAAACAAATAAAATCATTAAAAAAAAGACTGCTTCCCTTTTGTAGGGAGTGGCCATGGTTTCTTCAGATGCCACTCTTTGCTGCTGGGGATCTCTCACTGCACACACTTTAGTGCAGACAAAGTCTTCCCTCAACGTTACTCACACATCTCTGCTGTCCCAGCCTCTGCTTTCCTTGGTCCACTCCTCACAGGATGTCATCTGAATAGGATCTCATCACCCCTCTAGGCAGCACTCTGGAATCACTCTCACTCAGCCTTCAAAACAACTAGACAGCTATAGTTTCTGTTAAGCTTTGTCAGATTTTGAACCAGTCTTCTTTGCCGGACAGACTCCAGGTAACACAATCAAAGCTATATGAGTTTTCTCCCTGAAGCACTGTCCTAAGTAATATCTGGGACAAATGCAAAATATCTTCTAAATTTCTAAAACTTCCTGGAGAGTTACTTTACATAGTCCCTTCTTCTTCAAATCCCATTGTCTTTGCATTTGCCCTTGAACTGTACTCTAACTGACTCTGAGTTACGCCAAGAGAGTCCTCTTATACCAAAGCTCTCATGAACCATGTAGACTTTATTCAGGATTTTGTAGGGGTGGCAGAGGCAATATTGAAATCATACAGCTAACAGTAACCAACTCAAACCATATCCTAAACACAAACATTTTTCTATCATGCAAAGAAATTCAGGCTTCTCAGACTCCAGCTCCCCAACTTGCCTACACAAGATCAAAATTTTTCATCATAACAAATGTTGTTCAGTTGCCAAATTGTGTTTGACTCTTTGCAACTTCATGGACTGCAGCACACCAGGCTTCCCTGTCCTTCACTATCTCCCTGAGTTTCCTTAAATTCATGTCTATTGCGTCAGTGATGCTGTCTAGCCATCTCATCCTCTGCCACCTTCTTCTCCTTTTGCCTCCAGTCTTTCCCAGCATCAGGGTCTTTCCAATAGAAACAAAACAAATACCATTTCTATAAAAAAAGTTATTCCTCAAAAATGAGCAGTCATGTTTGTAAATATCCAAGTTTATTTCTCACTTAAATGTATACGTATATGAGTATATATATTTGTTTACATGAACAGGAAAGCTGCATATGATGGATTTCTTTATATTTTAATTTGAAATATATTGAAATTTGAAATATGCTATTTGAAATATAAATTTGAAATATTTCAAATTTAACTTGAAATATTCTATTGAAAATGAAGAAAGTTACAAAGTTGTCATTACTTTAAATATTATGAGGGTACATACACACACAGAATATGAAGCAAATGTCAATTTCAGCCCCTACTGTGCCTCTGAAGTGTTCACTTTAGCAGTTTGATGTGTTGCCAAGTGTTCTAAGGCTAATGCAGACATTTGCATGCATATGTATAAATGTGTGTGCAGTTTTTATAGAAATATAATTGTGTGAAACACATGGGTCTATAGTTTGTTTTTTTTTTTTTTCCATTAGCAATATATCCTCAACATCATTCTGGGAAGTATATGCACCAGGTTACTTGTATGGTTGCTGAGCAGCCCCTTTCATGAACGCAGTGTAATTGATTCAGGTCCCACTTGTCACACCTCCCTACTACAACAACCATTCCTTTAGTCTTTGATAGCACCTAATCAGAGATGAGCACATATTTTTCCAGATATTTTGACTATGTTGTCTTATCTTTCAACATGAACTTTAGAATAAATTTTGAAAGGTCAAAGAAAAGCAAACATCCCCCTGAAATTAACATTACAGGAAATGGAGACACATTACAGGAGTAACATTGCAGGTAATGGAGATATTAATTTGAGGGTGATTAGAATCTTAAAATATTGTTTTTCCATCCAGCAGCATGACATATTTTCACATTCATTCATGTTCAGGGTGTTTGTTTGATTAACTTTATGTCCCTCAATAAAGTTTTGTGGGGTTTATCTTAAATGTCAGACATGAGCAGTGATAAATGGGTGCTTAACATGTGTCCCAGGAAGTTCTGAAATTCAGCCCATAACCAAATTTCTTGACAAAAAATTTAAAAAACTGCCTTTGTATTCCTACTTCTTAAATAATTTCAGTTTTAACATGTTAATGGCTTCAAAGGGATGTCAACTTTTTTGTCAAATATTTCATTCAAAATTTTAAATAATGTAAATTGTAGGAATGTATCATTTTTCCCGTGGAAGGCTCAACAAAGCTATTAATAATTTGAGAGAAATGTGTAGTTTATTCTCTTGAAATAATTCCATGCAACAAACTTTACTTGCCAAAGTTAGAAATCCTAAACCTTTCTTTTAAGTTGAATCTTCTTAATGAAGTATCCAGGCATCCCACGTGGCTCAGTGGTAAAGAATCCGTCTGCCAAGCAGGAGATGTGAGTTTGATCCATAGGTCAGGAAGATCCACTGGAGAAGGTAATGGCAGCTCACTCCAGTATTCTTGTCTGAAAATTCCCATAGACAGAGGAGCCTGGCGGGCTACAGTCCATGAGGTCACAAAGAGTCGTTTACATCTGAGTGACTGATCATGTATGCACAACGAAGTATCCATGTGAGGTCAATCGGGGCAACAATAAATACTGGTCCTGTTTTTAAAATAATTATCTGTGTTTTCTATTGTTGTTTACCATAAATGTTTGCTTGGAGGAAGAAGCTGATTATTCACCTCCTTACTTTGTGCTAGGAGAGGTTTTTTTGTTGTTTTGTTTGTTTGTTTATTTTCCATCATGTCTTCTGCTGGCCTCTTTTTTGTTCGGTTGCTAACTCATATCTGTCTCTTTGCGATCCAGACTACAGCACACCAGGCTTCCCTGTCCTTCATTATCTCCTGGAGTTTGCACAAATGTATGTTCATTGAGTTGGTGATGCTATCTAACCATCTCATCCTCTGTTGCCCAGTTCTCCTCTTGCCTTCAATCTTTTCCACCATCAGGGTCTTTTCCAATGAGTCAACTCTTTGCATCAGGTGGCCAAAGTATTGAAGCTTCAGCTTCAGCATCAATCCTTCCAATGAATATTTAGGGTTGATTTCCTTTAGAATTGATTGATTTGACCTCTTTGTTCTCCAAGGGACTCTGGCCACTATGTTGGTGCTATGTGAAATTTCTCTGAAACTATCTTGACAGGCACAGGAAGAGGGAACTGCAAATCTAAATTAAGGCTTTCTCCTTGTTTTACTTCCTCTGGAAAATCTAGATAACTGTGCCAGATAATTACCTGAAATCATCAAATAGTCTAGATAATTATTTCAGATCTTTTTTTTTTTTTCAGAATGTTTTGTGTTTAGATGGAATGTTTCTTCTTAATGCCTAGGAATATATTGTATTGTGGAACAGCTAGAACTGTACCACTGTTCATATTCCTTGTCAACCATTGCTACAGGATATATATTTATGAAGAAGTTGAACTTACGCTTGAAACTTTAAGTGTGTACACCATATACAAATGCTAAGAATTCTACTGAGTAATCTTAGCATTAAAATGGTCCATCTGTCCATTTTGGTGAGAAGACAAAAACTGCTCTGCTCGATTTAATAGAGGGAATTGGATATTTACAATGCTGTTTGTAGGGGCAAATGAAGGTCTGGGTGCGCCACTGCTGGTGTTAGGAAATTAGGAAGTACGGAAATTCAGGAAAGTGTTGCTGAATCTCTCAGGTGCCGACAGCACTGAAGCAGGTGGTTAAAAGAAGCTCATCCAGAAGATGCCGCAAACCCTATGTCTACAGTTGACCAAACATCTCACCTGTTACTGGTGGGAGCAAAAAGAATGACCTTAATTCTGTCCTTCAGATCTCGTGTGAGTACTTCTCTTGTTGGAATTAAATTTAAACCATGTTGAAAAGAAGTCTGGGAAATGCAGATATAAGGAGGATCTTAAAGGGGCAAGGTATTCAGTACTTTCAGAGGGATGGTACTCAGTATCAATAGACAGGCATCTCACTCAAGTGCCTGTGTCATTCCTAAGATTACAGTGTCCCATTCTACTCAGTTCAGTTCAGTCGCTCAGTCATGTCTGACTCTTTGCGACCCCATGAACTGCAGCATGCCAGGCCTCCCTGTCCATCACCAACTCCCGAAGTTTTCCAAAACTCATGTCCATTGAGTCGGTGGTGACATCCAACCGTATCATCCTCTGTCATCCCCTTCTCCTCCTGACCTCAATCCCTCCCAGCATCAAGGTCTTTTAAAAAAAGTCAGTTCTTCACATCAGGTGGCCAAAGTATTGGAATTTCAGCTTCAACATCAGTCATTTCAATGAACACCCAGGACTGATCTCCTTTAGGACGGACTGGTTGGATCTCCTTGCAATCCAAGGGACTCTCAAGAGTCTTCTCCAACACCACAGTTCAAAAGCATCAATTCTTTGGCGCTCAGTTTTCTTTATAGTCCAACTCTCACATCCATATATGACTACTGGAAAAATCATAGCCTTGACTAGACGGACCTTTGTTAACAAAGTAATGTCTCTGACACCTATAATACACTTACTTATTTCAGTTTTGATCAAATACTCCATAGTTTTTCACTTGATCTGAACTCATATGGATGCCCTGATTCCCTACCTGCAAAATCCTGAATTAGTACTTCTTCAACCACCTGCCCCTGTTGGCAGTACCCTCTTTAACTTAGAAAATGGCATAAAACCCCCTTTCCAGAACTGGTCCAGCAGACTGGATTTATATTCTCACTGTTTTCATTGCCTTCTACTACAACAGTGGTAGAATGAGTTATAAAATTTGGCTATCACTTTCCCTAGCAACCAACCAAATGAATACAGCCCCATTTCTCTTGGGTCACATTTCTACACAAGAAGATTAACATGTTTTCAAGACTGGCTAGGTGGTTTTGGATAACTGAAACTCAGTGCATTTGAATCATTCATGGAATTGATTTGAATCTTGTCAAGAGTGCTCTCTGTCTTTAAAGGCTTAATTTGATTATTCACAGATGGACTTCATGCAGTTTTAGAAATATATTATCTGTCTCCGTTTCAATGAGCCTGGAAGTTTCTCTAATTCTGGATGGGTTCCAGCAGCATCATTCTGTGCTACTCTGAGAACTGAGATACAAAATCTTTAGGCAGCAGTTTTCCATTTATATCTCCTAATTTTCAGATCCAGGCTCCTATTAAATGATATCATCTGAATCCTAAATATTTGTTAATTATGATTAAAAAAACTTTGTATAAAAATTATTTCTGTCTTCTATAAAAAAGAAAGAGCAATGAACAATTTAGGCAAATTGTTAGCAGGGAAAAATTGAGAAATGCAGACAAAAAAATAACAGAAAAAATCACAAGTTAATGTTACTCTACTTTGAATAATTTAAAGGAAGCTTTCAAATTAATTCTCAACTGTGTAGTTTTCAATTTTTTAGAATAATAATTCTCTGAATTTAATTGGTACACAAGAATATGTTCTGCCTGTATATTAATTTTGTAGTTACAGCTATGGTTTTATTAAAATCTATACATGCTATCAGTTCAGTTCACCTCAGTTCAGTCACTCACTCGTATCCGACTCTTCGCGACCCCATGAATCGCAGCCTGCCAGGCCTCCCTGTCCATCACCAACACTCGGAGTTCACCCAAGCTCATATCCATCGAGTCAGTGATGTCATCCATCCATCTCATCTTCTGTCGTCCCCTTCTTATCCTGTCCCCAATCCCTCCCAGCATCAGGGCCTTTTCCAATGAGTCAACTCTTCACATGAGGTGGCCAAAGTATTGGAGTTTCAGCTTCAGCATCAGTCCTTCCAATGGACACTCAGGACTAATCTCCTTTAGGACGGACTGGTTGGATCTCCTTGCAGTCCAAGGGACTCTCAAGAGTCTTCTTCAACACCACAGTTCAAAAGCATCAATTCTTTTGTGCTCAGCTTCTTCACAGTCCAACTGTCACATCCATACATGGCTACTGGAGAAACCATCGCCTTGACTAGACGGACCTTTGTTGGCAAAGTAATGTCTCTGATTTTCAATATGTTATCTAGTTTGGTCATAACTTTCCTTCCAAGGAGTAAGCTTCTTTTAATTTCACGGCTGCAATCACCATCTGCAGTGATTTTTGAGCCCAGAAAAATAAAGTCTGACACTGTTTCCACTGTTCCCCCATCTATTTCCCATGAAGTGATGGGACCAGATGCCATGATCTTCGTTTTCTGAATGTTAAGTTTTAAGCCAACATTTTCACTCTCTCCTTTCACTTTGATCAAGAAGCTTTTTAGTTCCTCTTCACTTTCTGCCATAAGTGTAGTGTCATCTGCATATCTGAGGTTATTGATATTTCTCCCAGCAATCTTGATTCCAGCTTCTGCTTCTTCCAGCCCAGCATTTCTCATGATATACTCTGCATAAAAATTAAATAAGCAGGGTGACAATATACAGCCTTGACACACGCTATTTCCTGTTGTTCCATGTCCATTCACCTAGAGCCAGACATCCAGGAATGTGAAGTCAAGTGGGCCTTAGAAAGCATCACTACAAACAAAACTAGTGGAAGTGATGGAATTCCAGTTGAGCTATTTCAAATCCTAAAAGATGATGCTGTGAACGGGCTACACTGAATATGCTAGCAAATTTGGAAAACTCAGCAGTGGCCACAGGACTGGAAAAGGGCAGTTTTATTCCAATCCCAAAGAAAGGCAATGACAAAGAATGCTCAAACTACAGCACAATTGCACTCATCTCACACGCTAGTATAGTAATGCTCAAAATTCTCCAAGCCAGGCTTCAGCAATACGTGAACCGTGAACTTCCAGATGTTCACGGTTTTAGAAAAGGCAGAGGAGCCAGAGATCTAATTGCCAACATTCACTGGATCATCAAAAAAGCAAGAGAGTTCCAGAAAAACATCTATTTCTGCCTTATTGACTATGCCAAAGCCTTTGACTGTGTGGATCACAAGAAACTGTGGAAAATTCTGAAAGAGATGTGAATAACAGACCACCTGACCTGCCTTTTGAGAAACCTGTATGCAGGTCAGGAAGCAACAGTTAGAACTGGACATGGAACAACAGACTGGTTCCAAATGGGCTATAGAAGATGTTAATGACATCAGAATTATTTGTGATACAGTGATATATAAAGCAGATTTCAAAATAATGCATTCTGACTCAATTTTTACTAAAAAGATAAAAGGATGAATTGTATGCTCATGAAAACATTAGTCATCTATAGCCAGTGACTTGATGATTGAGTCTAATATTCCTGTGTGATTTCTGCATTGTCCTATTTAACTTTTGTTATTAAGCATATTTATTTTCAAACAAAAGAAACAGTCTTCATTTGAAAACTTTCTCCAGAGAATCAAATCATATTTTACCCTTAAATTTGCACACTACAAGTAATTTTTGGCAAAAAAAAAAAAAGACATTTCTGTGGAAAAGTATCTTCTGTCCAACAAATTATGTTGTAACAATTGTAACAAATGTATATACATAGGCAAAAAAAGTGAACTCTGACAAATAGGCTCAGTCTATAGAAAGTAACTGAAATTGGATTTTAGTTGTTAAAATTATAAAATTTCTAGAAGACCACATTGAAGGAAAAAAATCTTATGACCTTCGGTTAGGTAAAGATTTCTTTGATGTAACTGAAAAAACATAATCTATTTTTTAAATGAATTGATAAACTGGTTGTCTGGCTTCTCTCGTAGCTCAGACAGTAAATAATCTACTTGCAGCTCAGGAGACCCAAGTTCGATCCCTGGATTGTGAAGACCCCCTGGAGAAGGGAATGTCCACCCATTCCAGTATTCTTACCTGGAAAATCCGCTGGACAGAGGAGGCTGGCAAGCTACAATCCATGGGATCAAAAAGAGTAGGACATGACTGAGTGACTAACATACACACATACATACACAAACTGGATTTCATCACATTTTAAAGCTTCTGCTAGTTGATGACACTACTTAAGGCATGAAAAGCCAAATTACAGATTGGGAGGGAATATTTGCAAATCATATGTGATAGAAAACATATAAAGAACTCTTAAAATTCTAGTGACAAAACAAACAATAAACAATTGGACAAAACACTGAGTAGAATCTTCACCAAACAGAACAAAACAAACAAACATACCGATAACAATTATACACATGAAAAGATGTTCAGAATAACGAGTCATTAGAAAAATGCAAACTAGCATTATAACGGTATGCTACTACATATCTATTATAATAACTAAGGTTAAGAAATCTAATCATACCAAGTGCTGGCAAGGATGTGAAAGAACGAGCTCTCTAGCAATATAAAATGACACAGCACTTTGGAAAACAGTTTGGCAGTTTCTGAAAATGTTAAACTTACACTCATCGTGTTACCCAGCCATTGCCCCTGCTAGGTATTTATTGATGAGAAATGAAAGCATATATCCTTTAAATATATGTAAGAAATATTTATAGAACCTTTATTTGGAATAGCTTAAAACTGTAAATAACCCAACTCTCCATCAATAGGTGAATGAATGAACAAATTGCTATATCCAATGCTGAATATAAAATGGATTGTTACTTAGCAGTAAAGTGGATACATGCAACAACACGAACAATTCTCAAAATAATTATGCTAAGTTAATGAAGACAAACAAAATGAGTCCATACGGTGTAATTCTATTTACTCATGATCCTAAAAAATGCAAAGTCATTAATAGCAACAAAAAGCAGACAGGCTTGCTTTTAAGCAAGCTGAGACCATGAAGAAGGAGGAATAAGCAAAAGTTCTAAGCAATTTTTTGGGTGGATGATAGATGTGTATATTATCTTGATTTTCATAATATTTCACAGATACAGATATATATCATATCTATATTTTATAGCATATACATTTTACCTTTGAATAATAAGGGCTTGAACTGTGTAGCCCCACTTATAGATGATTATTTTCAATAAACACGGTACTACATGATCTGCAGTTGGTTGAATCTGTGACTAAAATTTATATGCTGATTTTTTCAAATGAGTGAAAGGGCTGATGCCTCTAACCTACTTATTGTTCAAGGATCAATTGTATATATAAAAATTTGTCAGACTGTTTTCTTTAAACATGTACGTTTCATTTTATTATATGTTAACTCTATCTGAATACTGTGTATATGTGTGTGTGCTCCGTCATGTCCAACTCTTTGCAACCCCATAGACTGTAGCCTGTCAGGCTCCTCCATCCATGGAACATTTTAGTCAAGAATTCTGGAGTGATTTGCCATTTCCTACGCCAGGGGATTTTCCCAACACAGAAATGGAAACTGCCTCCTGCATCTCCTGCATTGGCAGGTGGGTTATAGTGGTAAAGAACCCACCCTGCCAATGCATGAGACAAGAAATGTGCGTTCGACCCCTGGATACGAAGATCCCCTGGAGGAAAGCATGGCAACCCACTCCAGTATTCTTGCCTGGAGAATCCTATGAACAGAGGATCCTGGTGGGCTACAGTCCATGAGATCACAGAGTCTGACATGACTGAGTGACTTAACAACAGCATATATATATATATATATATGGCTTATCTACTGTTATGTAATTGATGACTCCCAAGTCTTAAGGTTGTAAAACAGCAAATATTTCTGGGTATCACAAATCTGGAAATGGCCTAGCTGGATGATTCTGTCTCATAGGATCTCATGAAGCTGCAATCAGGATGACAGACCTTCTTGTGAAGGTTGGGCTACATCTGGAGAATGCTCTTTCATGATGGTTCACCTACACGGCTGGTGGCACGTGGCCTCACTTCCTTTTTACGTGGACCCCACCAGAAAGCTGCTCTCTGTTCTTCAGAACACATAGTTCAGGTGAGAGTAAAAAGGAAGCCATGTTGCCTTTTAAGGCATATTGTCATTTTCGAGATATCCTATACAATGTGGGAGATAACTATACAAAGGTATGATTCCCAGGAAGTAGGGATAACTGAGGCCAACTTGGAGCCTGACTCCTACATATGTTCGTTGTAGATCGTGTGTGTGTGTGTGTGTGTGTGTGTGTGTGTGTGTGTGTGTGTGTATGTGCACGCGCAAACGCGACCTCAGTTGCTTCAGTCATATACGACTCTTTTCGACCCTCTGGACTGTAGCCTGCCAGGCTCCTCTGTCCATGGGATTCTCTAGGCAAGAATACTGCAGTGGATTGCCATGCCCTCCTCCTGGGGATCTTCCCAACCCAGGGATCAAACTGCCTTAAAACAACTTCATTAAGTTATAATTAATATAAAATGAGCCACATATATTTAAAGTAAAAATCAAAGCAAAACCATTTAGCATGCTTACTTGAAAAACAGTAAATTGACCTAGGACTTCCCAGGTTGCCCTGTGATAAAGAATCTGCCTGCCAATGCAGATGCCAGAGACACAGGCTCGATCCCTCAGTTGGGAAGATATCCTGGAGTACGACATGGTAACACCTGAAAAATTCCATGGACAGAAGACCTTGGTGGGCTACCATCCATGGGGTCCCAAAGAATCAGACACAACTCAGCAACAGAGCACACACACACACACACACACACAAATTGACCTACCTCAATAATTATATTTATGCACTTTGTCTATTAGCACCCTCTACTTAATAAGTTGGCATATGACAATAAGCATTTGAATATGAGATAAAAAGCTTATGTATACTTTCAGTTCAGTTCAGTTGCTCAGTCGTCTCTGACTCTTTGCGACCCCATGAATCGCAGCATGCCAGGCCTCCCTGACCTTCACCAACTCCCAGAGTTCACCCAAACTCATGTGCATCGAGTCGGTGATACCATCCAGGCATATCATCTTCTGTCATCCCCTTCTCCTCCTGCCCCAAATCCCTCCCAGCATCAGAGTCTTTTCCAAGGAGTCAACTCTTTGCATGAGGGGGCCAAAGTATTGGAGTTTCAGCTTCAACATCAGTCATTTCAATGAACACCCAGGACTGATCTCCTTTAGGATGGAGTGGTTGGATCTCCTTGCAGTCCAAGGGACTCTCAAGAGTGTTCTCCAACAATACAGTTCAGAAGCATCAATTCTTTCGTGCTCAGCTTCACAGTCCGACTCTCACATCCATACATGACCACTGGAAAAACCACAGCCTTGACTAGATGGGCCTTTGTTGGCAAAGTAATGTCTCTGCTTTTCAATATACTATCTAGGTTGGTCATAACTTTCCTTCCAAGGAGTAAGCTTCTTTTAATTTCATGGCTGCAATCACCATCTGCAGTGATTTTGGAGCCCAAAAAGTTAGACACTGTTTCCCCATCTATTTGCCATGAAGTAATGGAACCTGATGCCAGGATCTTAGTTTTCTGAATGTTGAGTTTTAAGCCAACTTTTTCACTCTCCTCTTTCACTTTCATCAAGAGGCTTTTTAGTTCCTCTTCACTTTCTGCCATAAGGGTGGTGTCATCTGCATATCTGAAGTTTTGGATGTTTCTCCCGGCAATCTTGATTCCAGCTTGTGCTTCTTCCAGCTCAGCATTTCTCGTGATGTTCTGTGCGTAAAAATTAAATAAGCAGAGTGACAATATACAACTTTGATGTACTCCTTTTCCAACTGGAACCAGTCGGTTGTTTCATGTCCAGTTCTAACTGTTGCTTCCTGACCTGCTTACAGGTTTCTCAAGAGGCAGGTCAGGTGGTCTGGTATTCCTATCTCTCTCAGAATTTTCCAATGTTAATTGTGATCCACACAGTCAAAGGCTTTGGCATAGTCAATAAGGCAGAAATAGATGTTTTTCTGGAACTCTTTTGCTTTTCTGATGATCCGGCTGATGTTGGCAATTTGATTACTGGTTCCTCTGCCTTTTCTAAAACCAGATTGAACATCTGGAAGTTCATAGTTCACTTATTGCTGAAACCTGGCTTGGAGAATTTTGAACATTACTTTACTAGCGTGTGAGATGAGTGCAATTGTACAGTAGTTTGAGCATTCTTTGGCATTGCCTTTCTTTGGGATTGGAATGAAAACTGCCCTTTTCCAGTCCTGTGGCCACTGCTGAGTTTTCCAAATTTGCTGGCATGTTGAGTGCAGCACTTTCACAGCAACATCTTTCAGGATATGAAAGAGCTCAACTGGAATTCCATCACCTCCACTAGCTTTGTTCATAGTGATGCTTTTTAAGGCCCACTTGACTTCACATTCCAAGATGTCTGGCTCTAGGTGAATGATCACACCATCATGATTGTCTGGAACATGAAGCTCTTTTTTGTACAGTTCTTCTGTGTATTCTTGCTACCTCTTCTTAATATCGTTTGCTTCTGTTAGGTCCATGCCATTTCTGTCCTTTATCGAGCCCAGTTTTGCATGAAATGTTCCCTTGGTATCTCTAACTTTCTTCAAGAGATCTCTAGTGTTTCCCATTCTGTTTTTTTCCTCTATTTCTTTGCATTGATCACTGAGGAAGGTTTTCTGATCTCTCCTTGTTTTTCTTTGGAACTCTATATTCAAATGGGTATATCTTTTCTCTTCTCCTTTGCTTTTCGCTTGTATTCTTTTCATAGGCCTCCTCAGTTAGCCACTTTGCTTTTTTGCATTTCTTTTCCATGGGGATGGTCTTGATCCCTGTCTCCTGTACAATGTCATGAATCTCCGTCCATAGTTCATCAGGCTCTCTATCATATCTAGTCCCTTAAATCTATTTCTCACTTCCACTGTATAATCATAAGGGATTTGATCTGGTCATATCTGAATGGTTTAGTGGTCTTCCCCACTTTCTTCAATTTTAGTCTGAATTTGGCAATAAGGAGTTCATGATGTGAGCCACACTCAGCTCCTGGTCTTGTTTTTGTTGACTGTATAGAGCTTCTCCATCTTTGGCTGCAAAGAATATAATCAATCTGATTTTGGTGTTGACCGTCTAGTGATGTCCATGTGTAGAGTCTTCTCTTGTGTTGTTGGAAAAGGGTGTTTGCTATGACCAGTGTATTCTCTTGACAAAACTCTATTAGCCTTTGCCCTGCTTCATTCTGTACTCCAAGACCAAATTTACCTGTTACTCCAGGTGTTTCTTGACTTCCTACTTTTGCATTCCAGTCACCTATAATGAAAAGGACATCTTTTGGGGGTGTTAGTTCTAAAAGGTCTTGTAGGTCTTCATAGAACGGTTCAACTTCAGCTTCTTCAGCATTACTGGTTGGGTCATAGGCTTGGATTACTGTAATATTGAATGGTTTGCCTTGGAAATGAACAGAGATCATTCTGTCATTTTTGAGATTGCATCCAAGTACTGTATTTTTGACTCTTGTTGACCATGATGGCTACTCCATTGCTTCTGAGGGATAACGGTCATCTGAGTTAAATTCACCCATTCCAGTCCACTTTAGTTCACTGATTCCTAGAATGTCGACGTTCACCCTTGCCATCTCTTGTTTGACCACTTCCAATTTGCCTTGATTCATGGACCTGACATTCCAGGTTCCTATGCAATATTGCTCTTTACAGCATCAGACCTTGCTTCTATCACCAGTCACATCCACAACTGGGTATTGTTTTTGCTTTGGCTCCATCCCTTCACTCTTTCTGGAGTTATTTCTCCACTGATCTCCAGTAGCATATTGGACACCTAAAGGCCTGAAGAGTTCTTCTTTCAGTATCCTATTATTTTGCCTTTTCATACTGATCATGGGGTTCTCAAGGTAAGAATACTGAAGTGGTTTGCCATTCCCTTCTCCAGTGGACTACGTTCTGTCAGGCCTCTCCACCATGACCTGTTCATCCTGGATGGCCCCACAGGGCACAGCTTAGTTTCATTGAGTTAGACAAAGCTGTGGTCCATGTGATCAGATTGGCTAGTTTTCTGTGATTATGGTTTCAGTGTGTCTGCTCTCTGATGCCCTCTCGCAACACCTACCATCTCACTTGGGTTTATCTTGGACATAGGGTATCTCTTCACAGCTGCTCCAGCAAAGTGCAGCTGCTGCTACTTACTTTGGATGAGGTCGCCCCGACTTACCTTTTTCCCTTGAGTCATGTTAGACCTTTTTCAGCTCCTTTGTCTTAATGGGAAGTTTGGGTGATTATGTTTGGGCATTTGCCCCAGGGACTGAACCCAGGTCTCCTGCACTGCAGACAGATTTTTTTTTTTTTTTTTTACCATCTGAGCCTCCAGGGAAGCCCTTTTCTTTCACTTTTTTCTTCGCTTTGGAGATTATATATTTGCGACATTTGAACTAGGCAGGAGATGGGGGTCATTTCAACTTCAAGGTAGTGTGAAAGAACAGGAAGAATTTGGTGTTTCATATTCCTTCCCAGAATGCTGGTAGCTGGTAATGAAATATATTCATTAATAGTATTTGTTTAATCTTAAGGATATTTATGATAATAGAAGACTTGGAAGTTTTTAACAAACAATATCATGCATACTATTAAATAAGGCATGAAAAAAATATTTAACCTCAGTATTTTTTTTGTACAGTCTTCATAATGAATTAAGAAACAAACAATAAGACTCTTTTTAAAAAATATTAATAGACAGGATGTAGTTTGACTTTCATAAAATGGCTTAATTTTCCTAGATCTTGTATTATTTTAGCTCCAAAATGCAGTTGACAAAAGCTTTTTAAGATATAGATGAAATATTTAATAATTCTACATTTAACTTTTATTGTTGTTGTTCAGTTGCTCAGTCATGTCCAACTCTTTGCGTCCCCATGGACTGCAGCATGCCAGGCCTCTCTGTCCTTCACCATCTCCCGGAGCTTGCTCAAACTCATGTTCATTGAGTCAATGATGCCATCCAACCATCTCATCTTCTGTTGTCCCCTTCTCCTCTTGCCCTCAATCTTTCCCAGCATCAGCGTCTTTTCCAATGAGTAGCGTCTTCTCATCAGGGGGCCAAAGTATTTATGCTTCAACTTTAAATAAGTCCTTCCAATGTTTTTATGGTTCTATGGAAAATCTTTCATTTTTTTCTTCTCAATTCAATTTATTGTAACAAAGTTGCTTTTAGAAATCCTCTCTTGGAGACTTTAAATTTTTAAAATTACACAGATTCACCAAAATGGAGATTAAAAAGAAATTGACTATGAGCTCACTGAGGGAGGTTTATCAGCCTACCACCAAGATCTGACACACTCCAGGTGTCCAGGAAACAAGGACTCAAACAGCAAAGCTTAAGTGAGCTGGATATCAAGTATAACTGCATAGCAAACCAGCTATGTGTTAACTTAGGCAAATCACTTGACATTTCATGCCTCGTTTTCCTTGTTTGTAAAATGGAGTGTTTCTGATCAGTCTCATTAATTGAGACTTTAAATTGTAATAGAAATGCAAATAATACTGGTCCAACTGAAAAAACAAAACAAATTTAAGTGACTGGGGGCAGAATTTATTGACACAGGGGTTTCTTCTTTGCTTAATGGAGACTTCTTATTCTCCATCTTTCTTATCTTGTGCTGGCTGAAAAATCTCAGAAATACCACTACTTCTATCAAGTCTGCCCATCATCACTGCCTCTAAAGTAGTCATCAGTTAAGGAAGACCTGTATCTTGCGTCTGTCCCTTAATGCTGGTGGGGCATGAAATGAAGGACAGGAATCCAAATTTCCTATGGATTTCCTTAGGAAAGAGATTTTCTTACCAAAAAAGGAGAAAGGGAAGCTGGACATATAGAGTCTATCCATTATAGGGATCATAGAATAAGGAGTTTTCCGTATTTTAAAGATGATTAAATACCTAGTTCTGCTTTTAGAACCCAACACCTACTAAATAATCTTTATTAAGTAATCCTTCTTGGTTAGGACTGTATATCTTAAATATGAAGGTCAATCGTGTCAAAATACTGTCAGCAGCTATTAATCATTTAGTGGATTGATCTTTCTGAACTGAAAACAAAAACTTTGCGATACATATATGCTCTTAGAGAAGCTCATGGAATGATGCTTTGTAGTATAATCTCTCTTTATCACAGACACGATACCCCTGACTGTGTTCTCAACCAGACTTGATTAAATCTGCAGAAACTTTACTGTTTCTTTGTTTAGCTCAAACTAACCACACTGGCTCACTTAGGGCAGCTTCTAACTGGTGTCTCTGGCAATCACATTCCTGTCTACACAGTCTGTTCTTAAAATTGCGACCATATGAAAGAGGAAATTTAAGAGGAAATTTAGCCCAGGAAACCAGTGTTTATGTTTTCATAAGACCAAAGTCAGACAGTAATCACTTTTGAATTACTACAATATCTGCTTTGGTTAATTTGAGTGAAGTTGCAGTTTTTAAAGGGCTATAAGTTTTGCGTATGTAAGTGCTGAACACTGGAAATGAGGTTTATAAAGTGTGATTGAAGTACATGCCTAGTTTTTTTTTTTTTTTAATATAGCCAGAAAAACAGAAGAAATGACAGAATTCTGAACACTTCAATCAGATTTTATTTTACTGAGAGAAACATCATCCCTGGAACCCAATCTAAAAATCATTTCAGAAAAATTTTTGTCAGAGTTGTTTAGGCCTAGAGAAGAAAACTCGGGGTGGCATATTCACTGTCATCAAGTGTATGAAGTGGTTCTATGAAACTGACATTTATTGCTTTTGCCCTTTCCATGGTGAATGGAATGAAATAAAACAGCATTAAATCAGAGGCAATTTAGATTGGACATAACAAAGAACTTCTTGGCTACCAGGATTGTAATACAGAGGAATTCCTCCAAGGGAAACTGGGAATCGTTCTTCATGGTCATTAAAAAAAAAAAGAAAAAGAAAGGAAGGAAGAGAAAAAAGAGAGAAAAAAGAGGGAGAGCTTTCCCCAGTTCTCTCAGCTGAAATTGTCATCTCTGCTCTACAAGTATTTCTACTGGTGTCACTTCCATTGCATTGGTTGTCACTCTCACCCTCTGTCTTATTCATTTGTCTTGGCCAAGAGAGACTGCTTCAATTCTGACCACACAATTTGGAAACCATTGCCAAGGGGAGGCTGAAAATCAATTGAATGGAACTTGGAGCTGTGGATCCAGGGCTGCTGATCCCCCACATGTGGTGGAATTTAATAACTCAGAATCCAGGACACGTGGTGCAGCCAGGCAGTTGTATAAGTTGGGGACCAAATGGCTGGATCATGTCCTTCTGTGTGGAGTGAAAGTGATATCAGGACAGAAAATGAGTTTATAGGGGAAGGATCCATGCCGTTCCTTTTTCTGGGACTGGTGTCAGTATCTTGTGGATAACAAGGCACAAATGTGGTAGAAACGGTCTCTCCTTGTATTAGAGAGAGGATGGGAGGAAGCAGTTACATTAAAGAGAGAAGTGGCCCAGGAGATTCAGGGTCTTGTTTTAATCTTTCCTTGCTGTTGTAAGATACTCCACTATAAGCTGAGTACTCTGGGTAAATGTGCAAACTTGGTGACAGACTCAGTGGAACACAGTATCTTAAGGGGTGCTTAGTGACAAGAAATAAGATGATTCACACCTGGGGACCCAGAAAACTTAAGGGTTATAGGCAAAAGGGTTATAGGCCAGAAAGTGGGTTAAGACATGAGAGACTGTAAACAGGATTGGCTGACAGTTTATATATGAAACAATCAGAGGGACTAGTGCCCGTTCAATCAAAGCAACAGCTCCCTCTCATACCCCTGCAAGAAATGAGAGGTTTATTCCCTGCTGAAATTGTACCAGGAACATCCTGGCTTAGGGATGCCAGCAGTGAGGTACAGTACACATGCCAAAAGTTAGCTCTCTCCCCTCACCCAGAACGAGCTGATGGGCTGTCCATCAGGGCAGAAGACTGAGAACCTCCTCTACAGTAAGAAGAAAACTACAGATTTGGAGACCCCTCAGTATTATAGCTGACCCGACAGACACATCAGTTTACTGCTTCACCTTTAGGTCAGTCAGAAATCAACAGACAGTTGAGGAAAACTTCAACCTCTAACAAGAAAATCAAAACACACAAAAAGACACCACCATCCATACACTGTAAAGATACACCATCTCAAATAAAAGAGACAATGTAGGAAGAAAAAAAAAAAAACTTTAAAAAAACTAAAATTTTTTTCCATGAGGTCTTCCTAATCCAGGGTTTGAACCCACATCTCCTGCATTGCAGACATATTCTTTACTGTTTGAGCCACAAGGGAAGCCTGGGGGAAAAAATAGAAAATATTAAATTCATGGAGTAAACATGATGCTATTTTTTAGAGAATATTTAAACATTATGGAAAAATTTATATAATAGATGGAAGCTTTAAGAAGTTTTAAAGAATGACAAGATAAATTTAAGGAACTCACACAATAGGGTCGGAAGACAGAGATAAACAATAGAAAGAAACAAAGATAAGTTGTTCTGAATATTGATTGAAGTTGGTAATCCAGAGTGGTTACCATTTCCGGAATCCTACCTATTTTAGTTGCCTTGGACTTTGGGAGTTCTGGGATAATGTGAAAGAAAATATAAATCAGACTGGCTGTGTTTTTTAAAATTAATTTTCATTGGAATATAGTTGGTTTATAATGTGTTACTCATGTATTTACTAATGTATATAGCAAAGTGAATCAGCCATTCACATATATATCACTTCTTTTTTGGATTTCCTTCCCATTTAGGCCACCACAGAACATTAAGTAGAGATCTTTCTTTTATACAGTGTGTTCTCATTGTGCGTGATCAGTCACTTAGCGGTGTCAGACTCTTTGCAACCCTGTGGACTGTAGCCTGCCAGGATCTTCTGTCCATTAGATTCTCCAGGCAAGAATACTGGAGTAAGCTGCCATTTTCTCCTATAGGGGATCTTCCAGACCCAGGGATCGAACCCACGTCTCATGTCTCCTGCATTAGCGGGTAGATTCTTTACCACTGAAATGCCGCAAAACTGCCATGCTCTCATTAGTTATCCATTTTATACAGTGTATCAATACTGAATGTGTCAATCCCAATGTCCCAATCCCTATTACTCTCCCCCTTCCCCCTTGGGATCAGCACATTTTTTCTCTAAGTCCATGTCTCTATTTCTGCTTTGTAAATAGGGTGTTTTTCTGGATTCTACATATTAAGATCACTCAGTCACAGGTGAGGTGGGCTGCTCAGAAGCTATCTTTGGCTTAAGATGTCTGAGGGTCGCAAATAGCCCTTCCAGGAGAGCAGGTTTCTCTCACCTTGCTGTTGTTTAGTTGTTCAGTCATGTCTGATTCAGTCCCCATGGACTATAACCCACCAGGCTGCTCTGTCCATGGGATCCTCCAGGCAAGAGTACTGGAGTGGGTTGCCATTTCCTTCTCCAGGGCATCTTTCTGACCCAGGGATCGAACTCATGTCTCTTGCATTGGCAGGCGGGTTCTACCCTTGAGACACCACATTGCAGCCCCTTAAAATGTAATCACCACATATTCAGGGATTATTTTGTAGAGAATTAGGATACTGTGACTTGCCACTGAAAGCATTCATTCTTTGCCTTCTATCTGGTCCTTCTGAACCCTTAGAGCCCTGAGATACTTATATCCTCTCTTAAGGAAACAACTGCAAAGTCATCCTAATACTTAGCCATTTCTCCCTGACTATATTAGAAGCAGAGTTATGTACATCCCAGGAAAAAAAATGACAAATGTTCTAAGACAAGGGGAGGAGGAGTTACTCACTAGATGGCTCAGTGTAATAGATGAGGAAATTGTGGGTGGCAAACTGTAATATTTCTTATTTATGCAGCAGTTACCTTTTTTCTTATTTCTAAATGGCAGAAGAAAAACACCCCCCAGAAAAGAGTTCAGAACACCTATCTGAGGAACAAGCATATACCTAGACTCCAAATCCAGCATCTTTTCAAAGAGCTAGACATACACACTTTCAAAGGTCAACCATGTGAACTTTTTGCTTTACTAATCATTGTCCCTCTCTTGATACATTCTTCTTTTAAATGCCTTGATACATTCATTTTTTAATTGCATTATTCATTACTATAGATTAGTCAAACAAGTCAAAATCAAGAGGATATAACTCATAAAGAGTACCTCTGTTTTTTCCTTAGGTCTAACTGTGGGAGAAGTCATCTACCTATATAAGTGAAAGTTCTATTTTGCATATATAATATACATGCTAAACTGTTCTTTGATTAGAAATACCAACTAAGATTTCTCTAAAGAGGTTTTGTTAGATGTATCTTTTCACCACTCTTAAGTTTCCAAAATGAAATAGCATGATTTGACACAATAATTTTAAAATAAGGGCATTTTAAAAGTTTTAATTCTAAAAATGTTGTAATTTTTCTTGTGGAGGGAGAAAAGTCATTCAGAAATGTACACCAGGAGGGTAGCAGGGTCTTTCATATATTTTTTCATAAATTGTAATGATAAGCACACATTGATTTATGGTATGAGACTTGCATAAACATAAGATTTTATTTTAATCAACTGAACATGGCCTCCATAGTGAAATAAAATATTTTAAATATTGAGGCTCATACTATAAACAAGATTTATAGAGTTTTGCAATCTCAGTATGCAGATCTTAAAAACCCAAGCCTAATCTTTATGCTATTAAATTCTGCAGTACATGTTCTCTGACTTGAGAGAAACTTGAGAAAATTTCCTAACTTGCTTTTTTTCCCCCCTAGTTCATTTCTGCCCCTTATTTAACAACTCCTTTGAAAATCAGAAACTTGGCATTGTTCTTTGTATTTCTGAAAAGAATTCTTCCTCCCACCATTGTTCTCTGGTTAGAAATGCTGATTATGATTTCTGTAAAGAGGTTTTATTAAATGAATCTTTTCACAGCTTTATTATTTTTTTTATTTTTTTAAATTTTATTTATTTATTTTTTTAAATTTTAAAATCTTTAATTCTTACATGCATTCCCAAACATGAACCCCCTCCACCTCCCTCCCCATAACATCTTTCTGGGTCATCCCCATGCACATGTAAACTACCATGTAAGAATTGAATCGCCAGTCCATGTCTGACATAGGGTGCAGCATGCTTGGGGCTGGTGCATAGGGATGACCCAGAGAGTTGTTGTGGGGAGGGAGGTGGGAGGGGGGGTCATGTTTGGGAATGCATGTAAGAATTAAAGATTTTAAAATTAAAAAAAAAAAGGAAAAAAAAAGTATCCAAAATAAAAATAACATGATTTTATACAATCATTTTAAAACGGGGCATTTAAAAAGTTTTGCTCATGGGACAGAGGAGAACACTTTTTAAAAAATATATCATTAAACTCTTGTCAAGCCTATTATTGTTTTTTACTTGGATGCCATTAATCAAGGTAAAGCTACATTCATCTGAACCTATCTACCGACCATTAATCTGCCTGGTTTCTCCTTTATCTAGTCCACTGTGCAGACTGGAATAACTCCACCTGCTTAGAGATAAGTATGCATTTTATCATCAGCTAAGAGCCAAAGAACTGTTTCTAGGACCCTGCTCAGTTTCGTACTAGTTTAACCACTGAAGTGGCAAGACCTCAGGTTCCTTGGCCAACTTCTAGCCTTTATCTCTGTTTCAAATTGACTACTTTGATTCTTTGACTGGAAATGTTAATACTTTGAAGTAAATTTGGCTGCACTCAACTATATGATGGTACTCACATGAAACTAGAAATAACTTAGATGTTCAGCAATAGAGAAATGTGTATATAAAATATGTCACATTCAAATATAATAAGCCATTATTCAGTTCAGTTGCTCAGTCATGTCTGACTCTTTGTGACCCCATGGACTGCAGCAAGCCAGGCCTCCCTGTCCATCACCAACTCCCAGAGCTTGCTCAGACTCATGTCCATTGAGTCAGTGATGCCATCCAGCCATCTCATCCTCTGTCGTCCCCTTTTCCTCCTGCCCCCAATCCTTCCCAGCATCAGAATCTTTTCCAAAGAGTCAACTCTTCACATGAGGTGGCCAAAGTATTAGAGTTTCACCTTCAGCATCAGTCCTTCCAATGAATATTCAGGACTGATTTCCTTTAGGATTGACTGGTTTTATCTCCTTGCAGTCCAAGAGACTCTCAAGTGTCTTATCCAATACTACAGTTCAAAAGCATCAATTCTTCAGCTCTCAGCTTTCTTTGGCCATTATTTGTTATTAAAATAATACTCAGGATGAATATTAAACATAGGGAGAGATGTTTAGAATATGGAGTTACATTTTTAAATAATGAAAATATTGAAACTGTGTATACAAAAGAATTCCATTTTATGGAAAGTAGTAAGAATGTGTGTGCATAGTATATATGACAGGAAAAATAACAAGGAATTAAACACTAAACAAAGTTAAAGTTATAAAGGAAACCTCCTTTCCCTCTTCCTGTACGATGCATTTTCTAATGTTTTGCAATGTGTATGTATTACTTTGTAATAAAAGTGAAGAATAATTCATAACCCAGAAGTCCTGCATATCTTCACTGAAGATTTACTATTTGTTTTGCCTTAGGATGAAAATAGGAAAAGGAGTATGTCCAGGCTCTATATTGTCACCCTGCTTATTTAACTTTATATGCAGAATACATCATGAGAAACTCTAGGCTGGAAGAAGCACAAGCTGGAATCAAGATTGCCGGGAGAAATCTCAATAACCTCATATATGCAGATGACACCACCCTTATGGCAGAAAGTGAAGAGGAACTAAAAGCCTCTTGATGAAAGTGAAAGTGGAGAGTGAAAAAGTTGGCTTAAAGCTCAACATTCAGAAAACGAAGATCATGGCATCTGGTCCCATCACTTCATGGCAAATAGATGGGGAAACAGTGGAAACAGTGTCAGACTTCATATTTTTGGGCTCCAAAATCACTGTAGATGGTGACTGCAGCCATGAAATTAAAAGACGCTTACTCCTTGGAAGAAAAGTTATGACCAACCTAGATAGCATATTCAAAAGCAGAGACATTACTTTGCCAACAAAGGTCCATCTAGTCAAGGCTATGGTTTTTCCTGTGGTCATGTATGGATGTGAGAGTTGGACTGTGAAGAAAGCTGAGTGCCGAAGAATTGATGCTTTTGAACTGTGGTGTTGGAGAAGACTCTTGAGAGTCCCTTGGACTGCAAGGGGATCCAACCAGTCCATTTTGAAGGAGATCAGTCCTGGGTGTTCTTTGGAAGGAATGATGCTAAAGCTGAAACTCCAGTACTTTGGCCACCTCATGCGAAGAGTTGACTCATTGGAAAAGATTCTGATGCTGGGAGGGATTGGGGGCAGGAGGAAAAGGGGACGACAGAGGATGAGATGGCTGGATGGCATCACTGATTTGATGGACGTGAGTCTGAGTGAACTCTGGGAGATGGTGATGGAAAGGGAGGCCGGGTGTGCTGCGATTCATGGGGTTGCAGAGTCGGACATGACTGAGTGACTGAACTGAACTGAAGGAAAATGGAGATGTTCCTGCCTAGAGAGTTGGATGAAGACCCACCTAAAACTAGTAAGAGTGAGAGGCAGAGTCTTGCAGAACCTGATAGAATGGCTTCAATCTACTCAGATCCCTCTTTGTTCTGAATTTCCAAGCTGCAACGAGTTCAACCACACCAACTGGCAAGCATTCAGTCTAGTGTTCTTTCCATCGTCTGTTACATTTACCATCTCATTTTCAGTTGGGGGGCCGCTAACTTGGATTCCATCCCAGCAGAAGAAAAAAGGATAATAGAACTATAAAGACGAACTTCAGTGCTATAGATTGGCTCAGCTCTGCTCCAATGGTGGCACAATTTCGCCCCTGACAAAAGACATAAAGTGTCTCCTCCCTGGTGCTAGTTACTCTGTCTCCTATACCTCTAAAATGGCTTTATAATAATACCACATGTGACAGTGTAGGGGTTCCAGTGAGACTTCTCAAAACTTCACCAGTGCCCAAGTGTCCCAAAGTCAAGACTTCAAGGTCTCCTAGTGCCCCACTCAGCTCATGATAGAATCATCTCAGTGTCAGATAAAGTGCCCCTTACCAATCTGTTAATATCACTGCACTTGGGTGTTTGTAATCTCCTTTGAAGTTGTGTTTGACGTACCTTAGTATTTCCAATGATGCTGTGCCTGATACTTTGCTCAACAAAGAAGTTCAGTAGCTTTTTGTTAGAAGGAGGACAGACAGACATGATGATAGACACTGATTCATTATAAGCTGAAGTATAAGTAGGAGCCATCTGCTTCCAAGCTAAAAGAAGAGAGTAATGCTTGTTTACATTTAAGAGTCTGAAGTTGCTTTATGAATGATATCCCTTTCTCCAATACATGTTGGGACCCACTGAAGGAAGCTAAGAAAAGAGAGATAGAGACATATTAGAGGACTTAAATGATAATAAAGGATGTCTTGATATTGTGCTCAGGCTAGGCAAACTTATCATGGAGCCAGATAGTCAGCCATGCCAAAGTCCAAAGGATTCAATAAACCAGTTGTATATGGAGAGGACTTTATGCTGAAGTCCACTAAATCAGTATTTCTCAAAATGCGCTTTCTTTAAGAACCACCTGGAGAGCTTTAAAAATCAAGCTGGCAGCTTCCCCCATCCAGTCATTATGACCGTGTGTCCAGATAAAGCCTGTTACCTGTACATTGTGAGATAGTCTATCAGCAGAGAAATATTATAATAAGGTCTCAAACACTACGGCTGAACAATTAGTATTCTCTTTCTTCATAGGATCAAATTGCCTCTTCTAAAGCAAGAACATACATAGAATCTAATAATCAAGTTGGCAGAGATGAATATGAAGGGAGCCAATCAAGTTCATACTGCCTCTCAAGGGGCTTTATTATGCCAAGTGGCAGACCCTACTACTTGGCTGGAAAGGACAGCATCTTCATTGGGACATCCCAGGGGCACAGATGTGTGCTTTGGCTTGAGAAACAATGCACCATATCAGATGCTTTTCTGTGATGTGGCCACAGTCAGAATAAGCTGTATGAATCTGACTGAACTTTTTTTTCTTTAGAGAATTGGATTTTCAACCGGAAAAACTAGGCCTTTTATTTAAAAAGCATTAGCAAAAGCAGAGACATTACTTTGCCGACTAAGGTCTGTCTAGTCAAGGCTATGGTTTTTCCAGTAGTCATGTATGGATGTGAGAGTTGGACTGTGAGGAAGGCTGAGAGCTGAAGAATTGATGCTTTTGAACTGTGGTGTTGGAGAAGACTCTTGAGAGTCCCTTGGACTGCAAGGAGATCCAACCAGTCCATTCTGAAGGAGATCAGTCCTGGGTGTTCTTTGGAAGGAATGATGCTAAAGCTGAAGCTCCAGTACTTTGGCCATCTCATGCGAAGAGTTGACTCATTGGAAAAGATTCTGATGCTGGGAGGGATTGGGGGCAGGAGGAGAAGGGGACAACAGAGGATGAGATGGCTGGATGGCATCACTGACTTGATGGACGTGAATCTGAGTGAACTCCGGGAGTTGGTGATGGACAGGGAGGCTTGGCGTGCTGCGATTCATGGGGTCGCAAAGAGTCAAACACGACTGAGTGACTGAACTGAACTGAAGTATATAAAAGTAACAACAGACTGGTTCCAAATAGGAAAAGGAGTACATCAAGGCTGTATATTGTCACCCTGCTTATTTAACTTATATGCAGAGTACATCATGAGAAACACTGGACTGGAAGAAGCACAAGCTGGAATCAAGATTGCTGGGAGAAATATCAATCACCTCAGATATGCAGGTGACACCACCCTTATGGCAGAAAGTGAAGAGGAACTAAAAAGCCTCTTGATGAAAGCAAAAGAGGAGAGTGAAAAAGTTGGCTTAAAGCTCCACATTCAGAAAACGAAGATCATGGCATCTGGTCCCATCACTTCATGGGAAATAGATGGGGAAACAGTGGAAACAGTGTCAGACTTTATATTTTTGGGCTCCAAAATCACTGCAGATGGTGACTGCAGCCATGAAATTAAAAGATGCTTACTCCTTGGAAGAAAAGTTATGACCAACCTAGACAGCATATTCAAAAGCAGAGACATTATTTTTCCGACTAAGGTCCTTCTAGTCAAGGCTATGGTTTTTCCAGTGGTCATGTATGGATGTGAGAGTTGGACTGTGAAGAAGGCTGAGTGCCAAAGAATTGATGCTTTCAAACTGTGGTGTTGGAGGAGACTCTTGAGAGTCCACTGGACTGCAAGGAGATCCAACCAGTCCATTCTGAAGGAGATCAGTCCTGGGATTTCTTTGGAAGGAATGATGCTAAAGCTGAAACTCCAGTACTTTGGCCACCTCATGTGAAGAGTTGACTCATTGGAAAAGACTCTGATGCTGGGAGGGATTGGGGGCAGGAGGAAAAGGGGACGACCGAGGATGAGATGGCTGGATGGCATCACTGACTCGATGGATGTGAGTTTGAGTGAACTCCGAGAATTGGTGATGGACAGGGTGGCCTGGTGTGCTGCGATTCATGGGGTTGCAAAGAGTTGGACACGACTGAGCAACTGAACTGAACTGAAAGCTCAATTTCTTCAAGTTTTCCAAGTGAGAAGGTTGATTTTTAAAACCACTTTTCCCCTTCTTCCTGCATATCTGGAAACACCATGGAAAAGAGCAGAGTGGTGAGAAAGACTAAAGAGAAGGTGACTGATAAATGATCTTGAAGCATTCTCCCAGCCTCTGTGTTCCCAGGGGTCACATTTGATGCTGGAGATGATGTAATTCTAATGTTAATGTTGTAGTTCAGTCGCTAAGTTGTGTTTGACTCTTTGGATCGCACGGACTGCAGCACGACAGGCTTCCTTGTCCTTTGCTATCTCTGAGTTTGTTCAAACTCATCTCCACTGAGTCGGTCATGCCAACCAACCTTCTCATCCTCTGTAGTCCCCTTTCACACCCTCTCACTTCCAGAACCTTCTCTCTTCCTACTTGCACATGAGAAAGAGTAATGGGATGTGAAAACTGATCATCAAAGTGAAGATTATTCTCTGATAAAAGCAAAATTCTTTAGATGAAAGATAAAGTCTTGCAATTATTAGAAACATATTTGAGCAGGCAAAAGCAGGAACCTATTAACATTTATTGTGTGGAATTTCTGCTCTGTGTAGACTTCAGTGGTTATGGTCCATTGAAGAAAATGAGGAGTTAAATATCCCAGGTATTCATAGGAGCAATCAATTATACTGATTGTTGCAACATAACGATTTACTGATTCTTTTCCCCATAGATATTAGTCATGCCATAGTGGCTAACCATTAAATTAGCCAACAAATGTTTCTCTTCATAATTGTTCCCATTAAAAATAAAATGCTGGTTAATTTCAGTAGCAAGGAAGAGCAATTAGAAAATTGAAGAATCCTTCTCTTCATATTTCCATTTCAAAATCTCTTATTAGTTTAAGTAATTTTTTATGCTTTGATCAAAGCTATTAGCTGTTGGCTCTATTTTATGAAAGACAAGAGCACTTCTAAAATGCCAACATATTTATAAAATCCAATTCCAAGTTGCATTAATTAATGTCTATTAGTAAGGTAAAGTTCTTCAGTTAAACACTTATTTGATCTGTACAAAAATGATTATTTACTTAGCCCTTGCTAAGGCTCTTTTGGTTATAGTGGCATAAACACATCCCAACTAGCAGAAGCAAAAGAGAAGAGTTTTGGGGAGACAACTAGCTTGCAGTTCTCTACTTTTCCCTGTGTTGACTGGTTTCCTTTGATTCTGTGTCTGCTTAGGCAGCACAACCTTTCTCCTGTCCCCAGCATTCCCTCTCAGCTCTACCAATCTCAAGATGTGCCATTTCTGAGTCATGAATTCAGGTTAATAGGAAAGAGAAGCTCATGAGTCCACCTAGAGTCAAGTCATCTGCTTCACAGTCCAATCAGAACTTGGTTAAATGAGGCAATAGTTTCTCAAGAATGAAAATTGGACACAATGGCTGAGACTCGAGCTGTAATCAGAGTTTTTCCTAACTGGTACCTGTGACCATCCGCCACCAATTCAGCCTCATTGTTGTTCAGTCACTCAGTCATGTATGTCTTTGTGATCCAGTGGACCTCAGCAGGCCAGGCTTCCCTGTCCTTCACTATCTCCTGGAGTTTGCACAAACTCATGTCCATTGAGTGGATGCTGCCATCCAATCATCTCATCCCCAGCCTCACTACCTCACCATAATCTTACCTGCAGAATCAACAACTTAGAATCTAATTGAATCTAAATTCTTTTAAAAATTGAAGTATGAAATAGATTAACTAGTGAGAGCCAACTGAACAGCCCAAAGAACTCTATACAATGCTTTGTGGTGACAAAAGGTGATATATGTATACATATCGCTGATTCACTTTCTGTACAGCAGAAAGCAACACCACATTTTCAAGAAATTATAAAAAATTTTTAATCAAACTATAGCTAATTTAGGACTTACCTGATGGCTCGATCAGTAAAGAATCTGCCTGCAGTGAGGGAGACCTGGGTTCGATCCCTGATTGGGAAGATCCCCTGGAAGAGAGCATGGCAACCCACTCTAGTATTCTTGCCTAGAGAATCCCCATGAAAAGAGGAGCCCGGCAGGCTACAGTCTATGAGGTCACAAAGAGTCTGACATGACTAAGCAACTAAGCACACAGCACAGCACATAGTTAATTTACAATATTATATTAGATTCAAGTATATAGCATAATTGGAGAAGGCAATGGCACCCCACTCCAGTACTCTTGCCTGGAAAATCCTATGGGTGGAGGAGCCTGGTAGGCTGCAGTCCATGAGGTCGCCAAGAGCCGGACATGACTGAGCGACTTCACTTTCACTTTTCACTTGCATACATTGGAGAAGGAAATGGCAGCCCACTCCAGTGTTCTTGCCTGGAGAATCCCAGGGACGGGGGAGCCTGGTGGGCTGCCGTCTATGGGATCACACAGAGTCGGACACGACTGAAGTGACTTAGCAGCAGCAGTAGCAGCAGCATATAGCATAATGATCCAGATTTTTTCAGATTATGCTCCATTATAGGTTACTACAAAACAATGGCTATCATTCCCTGTGCCACACAGTATATTCTTGTTGCTAATCTATTTTATATATAGTAGCTTGTATCTTTTAATCCCATACCCCTAATTTGTCCCTCCCCCTTCCCTCTTATCTGTGATAACTACAAGTTTATTCTTCTCACAGATATATATACTTCTCACAGAAAATAGTTCATTTCTAAAAATCTCTTTAAGTCAATATTTTAAGCACCCACAATAATCATTTTTCTTAAAATAGTATCTTATAGGCCAATGATAAAGAACATTACCTCCGCATGTTCCATGAAAACAAACTCAATGGTTATAAAAATGAAAAAAATCTGAGAAGAAAAATGAAGGGCAATCACAATCCTAAATGAAGTCACTCAGTCGTGTCCAACTCTTTGCGACCCCGTGGACTGTAGCCCACCAGGCTCCTCCGTCCATGGGATTCTCCACACAAGAATACTGGAGTGGGTTGCCATTTCCTTCTCCAGGGGATCTTCCCAACCCAGGGATCGAACCCGGGTTTCCCACATTGGAGGCAGACGCTTTAACCTCTGAGCCACCAGGTTGACTCAACAAAAAATTATTTTTCTATGAAGTAAAAATAGTATTAGCTAGAATCTGTTGCACCTTAGCAATAGCCAGGTTCTACACTGAACATTTAAACGCATTAAAAAATTTAATTCTCACATTTATAACTGACTCAAAGAGCCCTGAAATAGCACATTTGAGAATCACCTGTGATTCTGTAATGTTTGCCCCAAGGGCCTCATCCACTGTACTTTCATATGACAAGAGTTTGCCTCTGCAAGTGTGGGATTCTCAGAGAGAGATGTAGATTTGATTCCAGAATGAGTCTTTTATTCTACTCTAATAATTTGGCCATCGAGAACACACTCATAGATGGCTCTATCCATCCCAACCATCCCACATCATACACAGAAGGAGAAACAAGTGAAAAGGAATGTGAAGAAATGGGATGCTTTCTACTTCTGAGACACAGAGGAACAGGACCTTCAGAAAAGTCATCCAATGCATTTTACTTCTTGCCTCCCCATCATTGTATTCCACCTGCCTTTATAAAATTATGGATGCCAGACTATGTTATGTCTCCAAATTAATGAGTCATGTTAATTCAGACTGATCCCGGAAGAGACCAGCTAATCAAAAGTAAAACAGCACTGAATCTTGATAATCTTCCAAATAGATAACCAGTCTTTGAATCAATGAGAGGTGACATAATGTTCACTGGATTTATTTTTAAATCATTATTAATGGAGGCAGGAAACATTTCTCACTTGGATATCCCAAGTGTGTATTGAACACAAACTACTGATATGTAACACACATTAAGCACATCTATCCAGTCCTATCTTAGATTATGTCTTGGACTAAAAAGCGCTATCTAGTTTCACATATCTTGGAAGGCTAAAGACACAAAATAGCATGAGTCCCTAGAGAAGCTGACATCAAGGCTGAAACAGAACAGGAAAAATGTTAAGGAATGCAAGACTACAAGATTGATCATCATCTTATGTACTTCATTTTCTTTGCTGTCTGTTAAGTCTCTGTCATTGTCATTCATTCATTCAAAAAATATATTTCTTAACATGTACTGAAAAATATGCTAGGTCCTTTAGAATCCAGTAGTAGGAAAAAAAAAAAAATAGAAAGGCCTGCATCCTTTGTGGAACATAGACACCATATTCCTCATTTCCTACCAAATCTGTGGAGATTCTTGAGTGATGAAAAATACAGGTAACATACAGCTCATCTTTAGACGTGTGCCTTCTTTTGCCTTTGGTCTCTGTTGTACCTTCTGCGCCTAATTTTTTTTTATCCTGAAACCGTTCAAGCTTCCCCAAAGCTCCTTTACATGAGAACATGTTGAAAGAGGGAGCGAGGGTCTGAAAAAGAAAAAGCAGAACATTCCCATGCACTCTCTCCAACTTTTGTCTCTGGGCTTATAATTTATTTTGCACTTTATCCCAGGTGTTTGGGGCTTTCCAGGCAGTGCTAGTGGTAAAGAATCCACCTGCCAGTGCAGGAGACACAAAAGATTTGGCTTCGATTCCTGAGTCAGAATATCCCCTGGAGCTGGAAATGGCAACCTGCTCCAGTATTCTTGCCTGGAAAATTCTTTGGACAGAGGAGGCTGGTGGGCTATAGACAATGGGGCTGCAAAGAGTCGGACATGTCTGAGCACACTTGCCAGGAGTTACGTCTAGATATAAGGAGCAGATGTGATCAGGTTTTCACCACATTGAAATGTCCACTTTTGGTGTTTCCTTTACTCTCAAGCAGTGCATATTTTGTTTGTTGTTTTCCTTCCTATCTAGTCTTCACAGTAGGTCTTCATTCCTGAGAGAGAATTTCAAGCTACTCTTCTTGAATACAGCAATAGCTGATGGATACAAACCACAAGTAAGGAAAATATTGCTTGTTCATCATTGTATCCCTACTGCCTAGAAGAGTGTGTGGCACACAGGAAGTAATAATCTTTCCTAAAGAAATGAATGGATGGATCCAGGAATCATCTATACTTTCTAACCTCCCACAACGTGGGTAGCTCTGGTAAGTCCTCAGTTCCAACTGACTTTCCATTCCATTTCCATCCTTCCATCTGGGTCCCAGGTGTTTTTTACTTTGTGTTCTGAGACCTATAACATACAAGTTAAGCGACTAGCTAGATTCTTCTTCTTGTATTGCATCTGTTTGTTTGCCGGTCTATACTGACTGTGACCTCTAGTTTTTGTTTTTATATGCTGTTTCTTCCACTTTTTTTTCCTATGAAGTCTCTGTGCTTCCCTTTGATTTGTTACTCTCTTGTTTGATTTCTTCTATTGATATCCCCTTTTAAGCTATTGGAGAAGGAAATGGCAACCCACTCCAGTACTCTTCCCTGGAAAATCCCATGGGAGGAGCCTGGTAGGCTACCGTCCATGAGGTTAAAGAGTCGGACATGACTGAGCAACTTGACTTCACTTTAAGCTATCAGTAATTCATTCTTTAAAGTTAAACCTACATACATATGCTATATATATGCTATATACACAGTACATTATCGCAAAGAGAAAATATAGAAAGTCAAGTGAAAGAGTTTTGCTACAGAAAATATTATTTGTCCACCACTTGAGTATTGCAAACTTATTTGAATCTCTTTTCCAGTCAAGAGGTGTGGTGGGAGGCATTACCAGAGACATCCATCTGGCAACATGATCCCACAAAACCAGACATACAGACAACTTTCATCCTTGCCCAGTAAACCCTGCACTTAGAAAAGGACATTCGTGGGTATCTCCTCCCAGAGGGGGAAAAAAGTTTAATGCACCCTCATGGTGATGGGAAAGGGAAAGTGAGAGTCGCTCAGTTGTGTCCGACTCTTTGCAACCCCATGGACTATACAGCCCATGGAATTCTCCAGGCCAGAATACTGGAGTGGGTAGCCTTTCCCTTCTCCAGGGGATCTTCCCAACCCAGTGATCAAAACCAGGTCTCCCACATTGCAGGCAGATTCTTTACCAGCTTAGCCACAAGGAAGGAATCCCATGGTGATGGCAAGTAGGCTTAAATGGAAAAATGGGCCACTGCCCATGGCAAATGGGCCACTCCATTTGCCTTGAATCAAAGTAGGAATATATAAAATGGACTTTCTTCTGCAAACTGCACGTGTGGCTGTTTTATTCACTCTCTCAGTGGTAAGAATTATTTCCCTCTGAATGTAATTATCTGTTAATAGAAAGAAACCAAAAGGAGAAAACTTGTTTTTAATATGAATTTTAAAAATATACTATAAATTAGATATAGGCTAAGAAATCAAATAACTCTGTTGTTTTAAAAGTTGGCTTTCTTTGCAACCCCCCAAAAATCTGAGTCAAGCACATTAACCTATTTTATTGGTAAAGATTTCAGCATGTGACTCCAAATGACTGGAATCTTTGTTTTAAACATCATCACCCCGAATAAAATTAAGAATAATTCTTTAATATTATCAAATATCCTGTCAGTGTTTACATTTACTAAATTTATCCATAAATGCTGTGCAGCTTTGCCTGTTCACCATTTGGTTGGTGCGTGTGTGCATGCACACTCAGTTGTGTCTGACTCTTTGCAACCCTGCGACCCTGCCAGGCTTGTCTGTCCATGGGATTCTACAGGCATGAATACTGAAGTGCGTTGCCATGCCCTCCTCCAGACGATATGGCTTGTTTGAATCAAATTCCAAATAAGGTCCACATATTAAAATTATACGGTTAGTTATTTTAAATCTCTTTCAGTTTATAGGTTCTCCCTCAACTTCATTCTAATGCCTTTTTTACAGAAAAATTAATCTTTTCTAAGATTTCTTTTTCAACCTTCTGTATTTTACTAATTGCTTTCCACTGCACCACATTAAATTTTGTTTCAATTTTTTTTGAAAAGAATTTCCTGAGTTAGATGTCTACATATGCAATTTAAAAATTATAATCACCAAATCTATGTCCTCTAGCACCATCCTAGTGAAACATTTTTTAGAAATTATTTAATAAACCATTTCATTGCTGAATTAAATACTTTTCTGTGGCTAAACATTTAACATTTCCATTGGAACCTCTTTTTAGAACATGTAGACAGTACTATCTATGTGAAATGACTTTATTTCATACCCCAAATTTTCTTGCTAGTCTGCCTTAGCATTTCAACATAGCCTTTGATAGACATACCATAAGTCGTGAAATAAAGTGCTTGAAATGTGATAAATTCTTCCATTTATTCTCAATATATTGTGAATGATCTCCTTTATCTCTCCTGTCCTAAACATACAAGACAGCTTAGCCATTTTTCTTTGAGTTCATCCTGACCAAACCCTTGTGGCTCCCCATCTGAAAGTACTCATAACTTTAGAGTTGAGCTTGTGTATTTAAAGGGAAAATTTAATCATATATTTATAGAGCATTTTCATCCAGACCTCAAAATTATTACTCTGGCTCATAAAATGTTCCTAAGGAAAAGGCAAATAAAAAGCTTGCCAAAACTTGGGTTTGAATGTGCATAAGTTAGCTGTGGTAGGCACTGAGACACCAACATTCTTTATTCAGCAAGAGACCAGTCCGGGTGGATGAAACACTTTCTGGGCATGAAAATCTGATTTCAATTGTTGGTCAAAGCCACCTACTTATTTTAGCAGCACACTTTAACTGGAGCTTTTGGACTATAGATATTATACAACTTTTGGCAACCTGAAAGTGAATTAACCCACACTTTGCTCTTCATTTAAATTTAAAGAGGGAGTGTGATTTTCATGGTAACTTTAATATCTTCTGAGTCAATTCCTCCTGCAGGATTGTCTTCACCATCATCTTTCTCTGTTTTATCGAATGCATCCCTTTCATGCTCCAGGCCAGGCAGACGCCACACTATTCTGCCCCATCTTATGACAGAATGACCCTTTCTTTGTATCAAATCTGGCACACTAAGTTCAGAAAAGTCTCAGGTTCTCTGCAGGTTCTTGGGCCTGAAACAGTAATTCATAAGGGTTTTCTGTTGTTATTGCTGCTTCAGTTTATATCCCTTACTTTACAAACTGGTGCTGCACGTTATTAAACGTTCCTTTTGTAAGTGCCTGTGACTGTACCAGCAAAGGAGATTTGGAGGGAGTGGGGATTGCATCGAAGCAGAAGGAAATGCCATTCACTTTTGATTTTTGTGCACCCGTGCTCAGTCGCTCAGTCATGTCTCACTCTTTTGCAGCCCCATGGACTGTAGCCCACCAAGCTCCTCTGTCCGTGGAATTTTCCAGGCAAGAATACTGGAGCAGCTTGCCATTGCCTACTTCAAGGGATCTTCCCCACCCAGGGATCAAACCTGCATCTCTTGCATCTCCTGCACTGGCAGAGGATTCTTTACCTCAGCACCACTTGGGAAGCCTATTAGATTTTTGTAGGTAGAGGACAACTTCTTGACTAAACTCTAACGGACTGCGCAGAAGTGTGGCTGAGAGGAGCTACCCCACGTCCGAGGTCAGGGGTGGGGCCAAGACAAGCTACCCCACATCTGAGGTCAGGGTCTGTGGCCTAGAGGAACTACCCTATGTTGAGGTCAGGGGAGGAGCCCAAAAGAAGCTACCCCACACCCAAGGTCAGGGGTGGGGCCCAAGTGGAGCTACCCCACAACCGAGGTCAGGGGTAGCAGCCTAGAGGATCTACCACAGGCCCTAGGTCAGGGGAGGTGGGCGAGAGGAACAAGCCCATGTGCAAGGAGTGCCGGCTGTGCTGGTGCAGGAGGGCCATGAGGAGATACCCCTTGTCCAAGGTAAGGAGCAGCGGCTGCATTTTGCTGGAGCAGCTGTGAAGAGATACCCCATGTCCAAGGTAAGAGAAACCCAAGTAAGATGGTAGGTGTTGTGAAAGGGCATCAGAGGGCAGACACACTGAAACCATAACCACAGAAAACTAGCAAATCTGATCACACGGACAACAGCCTTGCCTAACTGAGTGAAATTAACCCATGCTGTGTGGGGCCACCCAAGATGGGTGGGTCATGGTGGAGAGGCCTGACAGAATGTGGTCCACTGGAGAAGGGAATGGCAAACTACTTCAGTATTCTTGCCTTGAGAAACCCATGAACAGTATGAAAAGGCAAAATGATAGGATACTGAAAGAGGAATTCCCCAGGTCAGTAGGTGCCCAATATGCTACTGGAGATCAGTGGAGAAATAACTCCAGAAAGAATGAAGGGATGGAACCAAGGCAAAAACAATACCCAGCTGTGGATGTGACTGGTGATAGAAGCAAGGTCCAATGCTGTAAAGAGCAATATTACATAGGAACCTGGAATATCAGGTCCATGAATCAAGGCAAATTGGAAGTGGTCAAACAGGAGATGGCAAGAGAGAACGTCAACATTCTAGGAATCAGCGAACTAAAATGGACTGGAATGGGTGAATTTAACTCAGATGACCATTATATCTACTACTGTGGGCAGGAATCCCTTAGAGGAAGTGGAGTAGCCATCATGGTCAACAAAAGAGTCCAAAATGCAGTATTTGGGTGCAATCTCAAAAACGACAGAATGATCTCTGTTCGTTTCCGAGGCAAATCATTCAATATCATGGTAATCCAAGCCTATGACCCAACCAGTAATGCTGAAGAAGCTGAAGTTGAACAGTTCTATGAAGACCTACAAGACCTTTTAGAACTAACACCCCCAAAAGATATCCTTTTCATTAAAAGGGACTGGAATGCAAAAGTAGGAAGTCAAGAAACACCTGGAGTAACAGGCAAATTTGGCCTTGGAGTACGGGATGAAGCAGGGCAAAGGTTAATAGAGTTTTGCCAGGAGAATGCACTGGTCATAACAAACACCCTCTTCCAACAGCACAAGAGAAGACTCTACACATGGACATCACCAGATGGTCAACACCAAAATGAGATTGATTCTATTCTATGCAGCCAAAGATGGAGAAGCTCTATACAGTCAGCAAAAACAAGGCCAGGAGCTGACTGTGGCTCACATCATGAACTCCTTTCCTTATTGCCAAATTCATACTTAAATTGAAGAAAGTGGGGAAAATCACTAGACCATTCAGGTATGACCTAAATCAAATCCCTTATGATTATACAGTGGAAGTGAGAAATAGAGTTAAGGGCCTAGATATGATAGATAGAGTGCCTGATGAACTATGGAATGCGGTTCGTGACACTGTAGAGGAGACAGGGATCAAAACCATCCCCATGGAAAAGAAATGAAAAATAGCAAAATGGCTATCTGAGGAGGCCTTACAAATATCTGTGAAAAGAAGAGAAGTGCAAAGCACAGGAGAAAAGGAAAAATATAAGCATCTGAATGCAGAGTTCCAAAGAATAGCAAGGAGAATTAAGAAAGCCTTCCTCAGTGATCAATGCAAAGAAATAGAGGAAAATAACAGAATGGGAAAGACTAGAGATCTCTTCAAGAAAATTAGAGATACCAAGGGAACATTTCATGCAAAGATGGGCTCAATAAAGGACAGAAATTATATGGACCTAACAAAAGCAGATGATATTAAGAAGAGGTGGCAAGAATACACTGACTGCTGCTGCTAAGTCATTTCAGTCATGTCCGACTCTGTGTGATTCCATAGATGGCAGCCCACAAGGCTCCCCCGTTCCTGGGATTCCCAAGGTAAGAACACTGGAGTGGGTTGCCATTTCCTTCTCCAATGCATGAGAGTGAAAAGTGAAAGTGAAGTTGCCCAGTCATGTCGGAATACACAGAAGAACTGTACAAAAAAGAGCTTCATGACCCATATAACCACGATGGTGTGGTCACTCACCTAGAGCCAGACATCCTAGAATGTGAAGTAAAGTGGGCCTTAGAAAGCGTCACTATGAACAAAGCTAGTGGGGGTGACGGAATTACAGTTGAGCTATTTCAAATTGTAAAAGATGATGCTGTGAAAGTGCTGCACTCAATATGCCAGCAAATTTGGAAAACTCAGCTGTGGCCACAGGACTGGAAAAAGTCAGTTTTCCTTCCAATCCCAAAGAAAGGCAATGCCAAAGAAAGCTCAAACTACTGCACAATTGCACTCATCTCACACACTAGTAAAGTAATGCTCAAAATTCTCCAACCCAGGCTTCAGCAGTACATGAATCATGAACTTCCAGGTGTTCAAGGTTGGCTTTAGAAAAGGCAGAGGAACCGAAGATCAAATTGCCAGCATCTGCTGGATCATAGAAAAAGCAAGAGAGTTCCAGAAAAACATCTACTTCTGCTTTGTTGACTATGCCAAAGCCTTTGACTGTGTGGATCACAATAAACTGTGGAAAATTCTGAATGAGATGGGAATACCAGACCACCTGACCTGCCTCTTGAGAAACCTATATGCAGGTCAGGAAGCAACAGTTAGAACTGGACATGGAACAACAGACTGGTTCCAAACAGGAAAAGGAGTACATCAAGGCTGTATATTGTCACCCTGCTTATTTAACTTCTATGCAAAGTAAATCATGAGACACTCTGGTCTGGAAGAAGCACAAGCTAGAATCAAGATTACCAGGAGAAATATCAATAACCTCAGATATGCAGATGACATCACCCTTATGGCAAAAAGTGAAGAGGAACTAAAAAGCCTCTTGATGAAAGTGAAAGAAGAGAGTGAAAAAATTGGCTTAAAGCTCAACATTCAGAAAACTAAGACCATGGCATCTGGTCCCATCACTTCATGGGAAATAGATGGGAAACAGTGGAAACAGTGGCAGGCTTTATTTTGGGGGGCTCCAAAATCACTGCAGATGGTGACTGCAGCCATGAAATTAAAGGACACTTACTCCTTGGAAGGAAAGTTATGACCAACCTACACAGCATATTGAAAGGCAGAGGCATTACTTTGTCAACAAAGGTCTGTCTAGTCAAGGCTATGGTTTTTCCAGTAATCATGTATGGATGTGAGAGTTAGACTCTAAAGAAAGCTGAGTGCCAATGAATTGATGCTTTTGAAATGTGGTGTTGGAGAAGACTCTTGAGAGTCACTTGGACTGCAAGTAGATCCAACCAGTCCATCCTAAAGGAAATCAGTCCTGGGTGTTCATTGAAGGGACTGATGTTGAAGCTGAAACTCCATACTTTGGCTACCTGATGCAAAGAGCTGACTCACTGGAAAAGACCCTGATGCTGGGAAAGATGAGGGCAGGAGGAGAATGGGACAACAGAGGATGAGATGGTTGGATGACATCACTGACTCAATGGACATGGGTTTGGGTGAACTCTGAGAGATGGTGATGGACAGTGAGGCCTTTCGTGCTGTGGTTCATGGGACTGCAAAGAGTCAGACACGACTGAGTGACTGAAGTGAACTGAATTACCTATGCTCACTATGGAGTCAGTCCCACATGCAAAATATCTACTTTGCATTGGCAAATAAATGGCCAATGGGAAAGCAGCTTCTAAAACAATAAGAAAAACTGGTAACTGCCAACTCGGGTAAATTAGACTGTCGTGAAAATGGTAACTTTTAGTAGGAGCTATATTAAAGAGGCAGAGGTAGATGAGCAGTTTAAACATTCACGGTTTCCTTCAAGTTGATACCAAGACAACCACATGGAAATGACATTCTCATTTGATCAGCCTCCAGGAGAATTTCAACTCTGTTCTTTAAATGCTGGATGCTCTCAAATTTGGTTAAATGGACAAAGAATAAAACCAACAGCCTAGTCTTTTTACAGTTAAGAATATGGGGATAACATTCATCCATATATTCTACTTTATATACCTTGAATGCACTTGGCAGTTCTACTTCTGAGCTGTCACAATGCCTAATATTATCCTCTTGTTGGATCTGATGGTCAAGGAAGACTTGTAACAAGAAAGGAACAGCAGAATTGTCTGATCATTCCAGGGTCTTGAAGAAAACCGCTCACTGTCCACTTCTTGTTGCCACTAAATCAACATATCTTGCTCACTTTGACTCTTATCTGTCCACTCCAAGCTAGGAGAAACTCCTCTTGCTGACATACCATCTATATCATATTCTTGATCTGTACTAGCATTGAATTAGGTTTTTGGATTACACAGATATCATAAATCTGAAGACACTATTCAGCCCAGTGTAATAAGAAATAAATGATATTCAACAACACCAAAAAAAATGGATGAAAGAAGGTGATGACAATCCCAAGGGAAAGTAAAATGTGAATTTAATGAACCCCAAAGAAATATGTCTATATCGAGTGGGACTGAAACAACAGCCTCTAATCATTATGTTTCTCTTTGCCTTGAAAGTTCTAATACATATGTTTCCCAGAGATTGCTGATATATAGTGCAAAGGCTGAGCCTGTTTCATCTGAGAAAATGAAGAAAATCAACGCTAACTGCCAACCCATTAATGGTGTCAAGAATTGTCATGACTTTCATATGGACCTCAAAGATTATGACAGCTGTCACAGATTATGACAGCTGGTAAGCATTTGGGGTTCATGAAGTTAGATTCCATATGTTACAATCACTTCACTAGGATGGATATGAGACTTGCCCAGCTATTTGGTAAGGGAAGCAGATTTCACAAACAGAAATTTTAGCATCCAAGCTAGTGCTTTCATGAGGACATTTTCCAACACTCGTTTCTAAAAATCACTTACACATATGCAGGGGGTGGGGGAAGAAAATGAGCCAGAGCCTCGCTGGAAAGAACAGAACACTAGAGGAAAACTGAATAATATGTTGTGATGACCAAGCCCCAGCGAAGTGCATTGTGCCTCACCCTTGATGTCTGGACTGACTAATCCCAGGATGGGACATGCAATAATACCTCTCATTTAAACAACTCCTGGAAACACTGGTACCTCTAGCAAGTGCTCCAGAGCATGTCTTAGTCTGCCTCATACCCCATTTCCTATCACTGCATTATAGTGTGAGCTCGCATGTACTTGTTTTTCTTCATAGTATGTGAACTTGTTTGGATAAAGGGAAACACATCAATCCCTTTAAAACGTAGGAAAGAGAAGGACAAATTCAGTTAGTCTTACTCTACTCAATTTCTTTACCAAGACAGAAAGCACAAGCAGCATCTCAGAGACCCATGCCAGCTAGTGTTTCCATGAAGACATTGTCTGACCTTCTTTTTAAAAAATCCCTTACACACATGGGGGAAAAGAGAAAAAAGTAAATAAGCACTTCATTGGAAAGAACAGAACACTAAAGGAAAACTGAAAAATACGTTGTGATGACCAACCTGAAAGGAAAGAATGTAGGTTTTCCAACCATTCTTTTCCAAAACCGTTCCCCACCCCACCTTATCATACAAAAACCAATTCAGTTTATCGCGGGTCTCCAAAGTGTGTTCCAAATGCATTTGCTATATCCATCTTCATCATTGCTCCCATATTCCAGAAAACTTCAACCCTCTCTGAGATCACTGTATCAGTTCAGTTCAGTTGCTCAGTCATGTCCGACTCTATGCAACCCCATGGACTGCTGCATGCCAGGCTTCCCTGTCCACCAACTCCCAGAGCCTACTCAAACTCATGTCCATCATGTGGGCGATACCATGCAACCATCTCATCCTCTGTCATCCCCTTCTCCTCCTGCCTTCAATCTTTCCCAGCATCAGGGTGTTTTCCAATGAGTCGGTTCGTCACATCAGGTGGCCAAAGTATTGCAGTTTCAGCTTCAGCATCAGTCCTTCCAATGAATATTCAGGACTGATTTCTTTTAGATGGACTGCTTGGATCTCCTTGCAGTCCAAGGGACTCTCAAGAGTCTTCTCCAACACAACATTTCAAAAGCATCAATTCTTCAGTGCTCAGCATTTTTTACAACTCTTACATCCATACATGACTACTGGAAAAACCATTGCTTTGACTAGATGGAACTTTGTTGGTAAAGTAATGTCTTTGCTCTTTAATATACTGTCTAGGTTTGTCACAGCTTTTTCCTTCCAAGGAGCAAGCATCTTTTAATTTCATGGCTGCAGTCACCATCTACAGTGATTTTGGAGCCCCCCAAAATAAAGTCTCTTACTGTTTCCATTGTTTCCCCAACTATTTGCCATGAAGTGATGGGATCAGATGTCATGATCTTCGTTTTCTGAATGTTGAGTTTTAAGACAACTTTTTCACTCTCCTCTTTCACTTTCATCAAGAGGCTCTTTCGTTCTTCTTCACTTTCTGCCATAAGAGTGATGTCATCTGCATATCTGAGGTTATTGATATTTCTCCCGACAATCTTGATTCCAGCCTGTGCTTCAGCCAGCCCAGCATTTTGCATGACGTACTCTGCATAGAAGTTAAGTAAGCAGAATGACAATATACAGCCTTGATGTACTCCTTTCCCAATTTGGGACCAGTCTGTTGTTCCATGTCCAGTTCTAACTGTCGCTTCTTGACCTGCATACAGATTCCTCAGGAAGCAGGTTAGGTGGTCTGGGGTATTCCCATCTCTTGAAGAATTTTCCGCAGTTTGTTGTGGTTGTTGTGATCCACACAGTCAAAGGCTTTGGCATAGTCAACAAAGCAAAAGTAGATGTTTTTCTGGAACTCTTGCTTTTCGATGATCCAGCAGATGTTGGCAATTTGATTTCTGGCTCCTCTGCCTTTTCTAAATCCAGCTTGAACATCTGGAAGTTCATGGTTCATGTGCTGTTGAAGCCTTGCTTGGCGAATTTTGAGCATTAGTTTACCAGCATGTGAGATGGGTGCAATTGTGTGGTAGTCTGAGCATTCTTTGGCATTGTCTTTCTTTGGGATTGGAATGAAAACTGACTTTTTCCAGTCCTGTGGCCACTGCTGTGTTTTCCAGATTTGCTGGCATATTGAGTGCAGCACTTTCACAGCATCGTGTTTTAGGATTTGAAATAACTCAACTGGTAGGACAAAATATGAAAGACAAAAAGAGAGACAAAAGAGTTAGGGATGGAGACCTGTCCTGGGAGGGAGTTGTGTAGGAGAAGTTTGCACACAGTAGGAAACCCTCTCACAGGTGGGTCTGTTGGGAGTTTTGGACTCTCGAAGGCAACATAATTGGGAGAAAAAAACCCCCACAGAATACACACCTAACCTCAACTAAGGAAAAGAGAACTTTCCCACAAAAGGCTCTAACCTAGCAATGTAATATGCAGCCTGGCCTGCTCACAGAACAAAGGATTGAGTGAATATGAAAGGAGAGCTAGCTGAATGCCGGCCCCTCCCCACCTGGAGGCAGAGAGGCAGGCTTGTGACAGCCGGAAGTAGAAAGCAAGGGGCTGCTGCAATCTCAGTCCCAGAAACGGCTTCTTCCACCAAACCATGAGCAGGCTCCCAGATACTAACCACGCCTTCCTGAGATCCTGGGTGGTTGACATCCACCCGGAGAGTCACAGCCTGAGATGAGCTTTCCAGCGGAGACATAAGGCACACCTGAGATGGTGCTCTCCTGGCACACCCGTGACACCAAGCGACCAGGACCGGGGAGGTGATCAAGACACACGGCCCACCTGGGACAGTGTGTTCGCCAAGCTCCTGGTCGCCTGAGCTGCTCAGACCTGGGAAGGGCACAAAACTCATGCCCAGCCCACAGAGACTGAGTCAGAACTGTGTCTGAGGGTCTCCTGCGGAGGTGTGGGTCAGCGGTGGCCTGGCGCAGGGGCAGCGGCTCTGGGTGCAGCAGACCTGGGTATGGAATAAGCCCTTTTGGAGGAGGTCACCATTAATCTCACCATAGAACCACCAGAAGTTCCACGGGACTGGGGAAACACACTTTTGGAGGGCACAAACAAAACCTTGTGTGCACCAGGACCCAGGAGAAAGGAGCAGTGACCCCACAAGAAAATGACCCAGACATGCCCATGAGTGTCCAGGAGTTTCCAGCAGAGGTGTGGGTCAGTGGTGGCCTGCTGCAGTGTTGGGGGCACTGAGTGTGGCAGTACATGCCTGGGACCTTTTGAAGGAGGTCGCCACTCTCTTCATTACCTCCACCATAGTGTGGCCTCAGGTCAAACAACAGGGAGAGAACACAGCCTCACCCATCAACAGAAAATTGGATTAAATATTTACTGAGCATGGCCCCGCCCATCAGAAAAAGACCCAGTTTCCCCCACAGTCAGTCTCTCCCATCAGGAAGCATCCATAAGCCTCTTATCCTCATCCATCAGAGGGCAGAAAGAATGAAAACCACAATCACAGAAAAGTAACCAAACTGATCATATGGATCACAGCCTTGTCTAACTCAGTGAAACTATGAGCCATGCAGTGTAGGGCCACTCAAGACAGACAGGTCATGGTGGAGAGTTCTGACAAAACATGGTCCACTGAGAAGGGAATGGCAAACCACTGCAGTATTCCTCCTTGAGAACCCCATGAACCGTATGAAAAGGTGAAAAGATATGACACTGAAAGATGAACTCCCCAGGTTAAAGTAAGTAAGTAAAGTCGCTCAGTCGTGTCCAACTCTTTGCAACCCCACGGACTGTAGCCTACCAAGCTTCTCTGTCCATGGGGATTTTCCAGGCAATAATACTAGGTGGATTGCCATTTCCTTCTCCAGGGGATCTTCCCAACCCAGGGATCAAACCCAGGTCTCCCGCACTGTAGACAGACACTTAACCGTCTGAGCCACTGTTGGTAGAAACTTAATATGCTACTGGAGAAGAATGGAGAAATGACTCCAGAAAGAATGAAGAGACAGAACCAAAGCAAAAACAACACCCAGTTTGTGGATGTGACTGGTGATGGAAGTAAAGTTCGATGCTGTAAGAGCAGTATTGCAAAGGAACCTGGAATATTAGGTCCATGAATCAAGGCAAATTGGAAGTGGTCAAAAAGATGGCAAGAGTGAACATCGACGTTTTAGGAATCAGTGAACTAAAATGGACTGGAATGGGTGAATTTAACTCAGATGACTATTGTATCTACTACTCTGGGCAAGAATCCCTTAGAAGGAATGGAGTAGCCCTCATGGTCAACAAGAGTCCAAAATGCAGTACTAGGATACAATCTCAAAAACACCAGAAAGACCTCTATTAGTTTCCAAGGCAAACCATTCAATGTCATGATAATCCAAGTCTAAACCCTGACCAGTAATGCTGAAGAAGCTAAAGTTGAATGGTTCTATGAAGACCTATAAGACCTTTTAGACCTAACATCCAAAAAAGATGCCCTCTTCATTATAGGGGACTGAAATGCAAAAGTAGCAAGTCAAGAGCTGCTTGGAGTAATAGGGAAATTTGGCCTTGGAGTACAGAACAAAGTAGGTCAAAGGCTAGCAGAGTTTTGCCAAAAGAACACACTGGTCATAGCAAACACCCTCTTCCAACAACACAAGTGACAACTCTGCACATGAATATTACCATATGGTCAATACTGAAATCAGATTGAATATCTTCTTTGCCGCCAAAGATGGAGAAGCTCTATACAGTCAGCAAACACAAGACCGGAAGCTGACTGTTCCTCAGATCATGAACTTCATATTGCAAAATTCAGACTTAAACTGAAGAAAGCAGGGAAAACCACTATACCATTTAGGTATTACTAAATCAAATCCCTTATGGATTATACAGTGGAAGTGACAAATATATTCAAGGGATTAGATCTGATAGACAGAGAGCCTGAAAAACTATGGACAGAGGTTCATGACATTGAAAAGGAGGCAGTGACCAAGAAATGCAAAAAGGCAAAATGGTTGAGGAGGCTTACAAATAGCTGAGAAAAGAAGAGAAGCTAAAGGCAAAGGAGAAAAGGAAAGATATACCCATTTGAATGCAGAGTTCAAAAGAATGCCAAGGAGAGATAAGAAAGTCTTCTTCAGTGATCAATGCAAAGAAATAGAGGAAAACAATAGAATGGGAAAGACTAGAGATCTCTTCAAGAAAATTAGAGATACCAAGGGAACATTTCATGCAAAGATGGGCTCCATAAAGGACAGAAATGATATGGACCTAGGAGAAGCAGAAGATATTAAGAAGAGTCGGCAAGAATACACAGAACTATACACAAAAGATGTTCATGACTCAGATAACCATGATGGTGTGATCACTCACCTATACCAGACATCCTGGAATGTGAAGTCAAGAGGGCCTTAGGATGCAACACTATGAACCAAGCTAGTGGAGATCACTGCTTAGTTTCCTAACTGATCTTCTGTGCTTCCTCTCATCTCCTCACCATCAGTCAGATTCCTTTCTTTTTTTTTTTTTTTTTTTTAATTTATTTTTTTTTTATTTTTTAAATTTAAAAATCTTTAATTCTTACATGCATTCCCAAACATGAACCCCCCTCCCACCTCCCTCCCCATAACATCTTTCTGGGTCATCCCCATGCACCAGCCCCAAGCATGCTGCATCCTGCGTCAGACATAGACTGGCGATTCAATTCACATGATAGTATACATGTTAGAATGTCATTCTCCCAAATCATCCCACCCTCTCCCTCTCCCTCTGAGTCCAAAAGTCCGTTATACACATCTGTGTCTCTTTCCCTGTCTTGCATACAGGGTCGTCATTGCCATCTTCCTAAATTCCATATATATGTGTTAGTATACTGTATTGGTGTTTTTCTTTCTGGCTTACTTCACTCTGTATAATCGGCTCCAGTTTCATCCATCTCATCAGAACTGATTCAAATGAATTCTTTTTAACGGCTGAGTAATACTCCATTGTGTATATGTACCACAGCTTTCTTATCCATTCATCTGCTGATGGGCATCTAGGTTGTTTCCATGTCCTGGCTATTATAAACAGTGCTGCGATGAACATCCTTTCTTTTAAACACAAACTGAACTTTCCAAAGGTTTCTCAACACAGTCAGAATAAAATTTAAACCTCTTAACCTAATTGGGAGAGGAGTTTGGGATACTTTTAAAGCTCGAAGTAGAAGTAATCAGTAACAGGATATATTACTTATCTCTTTTGTTCTTAGGGTGTATCTTGGATAAAATGAAGTTTGTCCCAGAGAACAGACCCGATCTTGTATGAAATATTGTCTAGAATCACAAAATGCCCATATTTATTTCTCCTTTTGTTATTCCACAGTCTTTATTCAATGCTTGTTTAAGCACTGTAGATTTAGCGCTAAGATATAAATGGAAAGACCATTTTTTTACACTTGATTTTGGAAGACTCAAAGTTACCCACCCATGAGTTCAGCATAATGAGACGATTGGTAATTTACAAGAAACTCAACCTCAAAAAACCTGTTTATCCAAGAGAATCAGAGCTATACACTCTAACCACTGTTAACTGATTTTAGCGCAAATACTAGCAACTTAGTAAACAGCTAAGGAAAGAAAAAAGTGTTTTGTCGAGTGAATACTGAAATTACTGAAAAGTCAAAAGCATGGGAACAACATCAGTTAGAAAGCCAGAGCAAATGAGATTAATCAAAGGTCTTTGTGGACCAACTGACAGCAGAGAGAAGTCTAATGAACTTCGCCTCAGTGGATATTCCCTACCAGTTAAAATGTGAGTCCTTAGGGGACCTCAAAAATACACAGTTCAGGCCTTTTTCCCCTTCTTCCTGTCAAGTGACTAGAAAATATGAGACGGAATATTCCCAGATAAGTTACTGAAAACCCCCATATCTGTGGTTCACGTTTTCAGTTCCCTAAAGTCAATCCATGGGAAAGGAGGCAGTCATCTTACGGATCCTTATAGTTCTCACTCCTTATTCGTTCTTTTGCATGGGAATAACCAGTAGCTTTTGGAAACTACACTCCTTCAGAGATTACGATTCAAAACTCCCTGGACCATTCGAAGTGCACTCCCACCTGAGAGCCGCAACCTGGCAAAAATGGAAGAGTGGGATATTGCATCCATTTTAGCCAGTAGAACTACTGCTAGGTCTTGAAATCCTACAGCCTCTGCTGCCCCCTGGTGGTAGCTACTAAACTTTCCTTACCCCTCTCTAGAGCAATAGTTCTCCCATAAAATTAAGAAATATTTATTGAGAACTGGGTCAAAAGTATTGTACAAAGGGTTTTGGCAAATTGCCATCTGATATGTTTCTTCATTCATATTTTAACATTCAATAAAAATAGTTATTCTCCTTGAAAGACGACTCCAAATACCTAACCATGAAAAACATGGATTACAAATACAGAGAAAAAGCAAAACTAACCTGTTCTAACCTATTATATTTATCAGTATTAACACAGTTAAAAGTAAAATTATTCATTTCATTTTCTTATAATAGTACTTCCCTCTTTTTAAATCACATGCTATTTAATTCCTTACGTGATTTAAGTAAAAAAATTGTTTTGAAGGCAATGGCATCCCACTCCAGTACTCTTGCCTGGAAAATCCCATGGGCAGAGGAGCCTGGTGGGCTGCAGTCCATGGGGTCGCTAAGAGTCGGATATGACTGAGCAATTTCACGTTCACTTTTCACTTTCATGCATTGGAGGAGGAAATGGCAACCCATTCCAGTATTTTTGCCTGGAGAATCCCAGGGAGGGGGGAGCCTGGTGAGCTGCCATCTATGGGGTCGCACAGAGTCCGACACGATGGAAACGACTTAGTAGCAGCAGCAGCAACCAATTAAAAGTAAAGGTATTAGTGTCTGTAACCAAATCAGGAAGAATGAAATCTGAGACCTTTTTCAGTTATCTAATCTTTTCATCAATTATTTCTTGTTGTTCATCAAAATATTCACAAAAGAAAGAATTCTAAGTGAATTGCAAAGGTTTTTTTTTTTTTTTCCTTTTATCTTTTAACCTGAACATCCCAGAAAAATGTTTCTAAATTGCTAGTCTCTGCTTCTGAAATTTGAACAGCATGGCATAGCTTTCAATCTATCTAATATTTCTTTCCCTTTGACTGGGAGTCTGCTACAGAATCATTTTTGTCGTTGTATGTTTCATTTAAAGAAACATTTACTAATAAGATCATTTTCACTGTGTGGACAGACATCTGTTCCCAATTTAATTTCTGGAAGCCAGACAGAATTCCAAGCAACTCACAATTATTTGAGAGTTTTCCATCTTTGTTTCCACTGTTAGAAATGGCCTTCTTAAAAGTTCGACTCTTTCAAATAAATTAATACTATCTTGAGTATATGTTCATATCTAAGCTAATGTTCCCAAACTGGGATAATTTCTAGTCAGGGAAAATTTCCCAAAACTGTTTTATAGGACAAGTTGTATCTGTACATTATTTTCTATGTGGTTGCATATCGTTATAAACATAGAAACCACATCTTAATGTATCTAAATCTGTCTTCCTTTGATGCTGGTAAATTGAATAGGCACTCATTATCATATGGGTGTTTTTTCACTGTAATAAACTATAGTGAAATCTGGGAAATTGTGATGTATAAACTAGGGCACTTCTGACACATGAATGTCACTAGGATGCTGGAAAATTAATTTTACTACCTCTCTCTAAAGTTCTAAAAGTTTTAGAGAATTTTACAACTGTCTGAAACACTTCTTAGGAGCCTTAGGACCTGAGACTGATAAGAATTTAAATGTCCAGAGCTTGTACAACATATAGAAACACTAAGAATAAATTACTTAGAGTTGGAAGCAAATAAATAAGACTGGGATTGACACATTAAAAAAAAAAAAAAACAGCAGAGTTTCTGGCCATTTTTGAGGTCAGTAGAAGTTAGGATCAATTTCTCCTCGGCACCAAGTGGATTAACTCTTATTTGCTATTTTCTGAGCTTCAATTTCAGTGTATTTTCAAGACTGAATTTTCTTTGTTTAGTAAGTAACCCTAGAGCACCTCTGCCTGGAATATTTTACCCTCTTATAGCCCACCCCCACCAAGGCGATGGCACCCCACTCCAGTACTCTTGCCTGGCAAATCCCATGGACGGAGGAGGAGCCTGGTGGGCTGCAGTCCATGGGGTCGCTGAGAATAGGACACGACTGAGCGACTTCACTTTCACTTTTCACTTTCATGCATTGGAGAAGGAAATGGCAACCCACTCCAGTGTTCTTGCCTGGAGAATGCCAGGGACAGGAGAGCCTGGTGGGCTGCCGTCTATGGGGTCGCACAGAGTCGCACACGACTGAAGCGACTTAGCAGCAGCAGCAGCAGCAGCCCTCCCCTCCCCCCCTCACTCCCCGCCCCGCCCCCATCTGCCCGGGGATTCCCTGGTAGCTCAGCTGGTAAAAAATCTGCCTACAATGCAGAAGAGCCTGGGTTGATTCCTAGAACAGGAAGATCCCCTGGAGAAGGGAATGGCTACCCACTCCAGTATTCTTGTTGGGAGAATTCCATGGCCAGAGGAGCCTGGCTCCAGTCCATAGGGTCACAAAGAGCCAGACACGACTGAGCGACTCTTTTTCCATCACTCCAATTGAACTAATGGACAACATGGTAACACACATTTTCAATTTTTCTTTTTTCTTTTTATGTTACTTAACAATACTGTATTGGTTTTGCCATACATTGTTCAATTTTTTAAATTTTCAGTTCTAGGAAATGTTCCTCACTTGTCACCAGAGGTAAAGAAGTGTTGGTTGAATGGATACAGAGGGTACGCCATAGAGTCAATTTCCTCTGCAAGTAGAATTAAGGATTATTTCTATGAAGTTGGAGCATTGTTACAATAAGGAAACATGCTTCTTGTTTGTTTTTACAACGTTAATTCTGGGAATAATTTTGTTTATGCAAATAGTTGCCTCTATTGTCAAATTCTAGCTGAAACAATTTTCCTTGTCTACCGTGGATACACAAAATATAACTTCTGGTAGCAAAGTCAGTTAAATAGAGTTGAACCCTTCAGTTTCTTTTTTTTTTTTTCCTTTTAAATTTGAAGCATGTTTAACCACAGCTAATAGTTTCTAATCTAATCCTCAGATCTTATCTCCTTAAATGGGTTTATTTACAATAACGGTACAAGCATTTATTAATTACTTAAGAGTAAGGGAAAAGACTAGCTAGGATAAATGAGTTCATTGCTGTCTCATCCATAGCAAATTTTGCCTTACTCTACCAATTCTTTATTAAATTGAAAGGTCTTCAGTATCAAATCTCATAAAATTTGATTGATGGCTATTCTGTAATAATAACCACACTCCAAAATTCCTGCAAGACAGAGCACTGGAATCTGACATCCAAGTCCTGCTTGTCTGCCTAGAGGCTCACATTTATCAGCCAGAGTAAGTACATAAAGTAAATTAAAATAAACTCCACTACAGCACAGATTTTAAATCTGACTAGTCTGCACACATCCTGTTTCTCATCTTCCTTCTCACTTCTGGAAATCCAAGAGACGTAAACCAAAATCAGATGAAGAAAACGCAATAGGGGGAGAGCACATAGAATTTTTGTCAGAGGGCCATTCTGCTTTTATGAGTAAAAAAAAGATGTATTGTCTGCAACCGTGGTGATTACATGGAACCACCACTTCACATGCTGGTAGATCTCAGATTGCCACTTCATTTATAGCTAACCCAGGTGGGACTGGTCATTGACTGTGTTTTAGGAGGTCAATCAGATTCTCTCTTTGGGATTTGGGAGACTGAAATCGAAAAACACAGGGACTAAGGTTCCCTTCACTGAATTTTTTGTTTTGTTTGTTAATTGTTGGCTGTGTTGGGTCTTCGCTGCTGCACAAGGCTTTCTGTATTTGCGGTGATTGCAGCGGTCTTTTGTTGCAGAGTACGGGCTCTAGGGCTCGTGGGTTTCAGTAGTTGTGGCACAAAGGCTTAGCTGTCTCATGGCACGTGGGATCCTCCTGACCAGGGATCAAGCCCATGTCCCCTGCATTGGCAGGTGGATTTTTAATCACTGGACCAGCAGGAGAGAAAGTCCATTTTCCTCTAGGTGGATATTTGGATTGTTTTCATTTTTCTGCCTTTATGAAGGGGGTGAGTGTGTCACTTTGGTTGGGCTGCCATAATAAAATACTTCAGATTCGGTGACTAAAATTACAGAAGCTTATTTTCCCACGGTTCTGGAGGCTGTAAATCCAAGATCAAGGTGTTGTCAGGTTTGGTTTTTCCTGAGGCCTCTCCCCTTGGCTTGCAGATGGCCACCTTCCCACCGTGTCCGCACTTGGCCCCTTCTCTGTGTGCACGCATCTGCTGTCCTTTTTTCCTGTGTCCTAATCTCTTCATATAAGGACAGGACATTGGATTAGGACCCACCCGATTAGTTTCTTTTAGCTTGTGCTCAGTCGCTCAGTCATGTCTGATTCTTTGCAACTGCAAGGATTGCAGCCTCCCAGACTCTTAAGTCCACAGTATTTTCCAGGCAAGAATCCTGGAGTGGGTTGCCATTACCTTTTAAAGGCCCTGCTGCTGCTGCTGCTGCTGCTGCTAAGTCGCTTCAGTCATGTCTGACTCTGTGCGGCCCCACAGACGGCAGCCCTCCAGGCCCCACCACCCCTGGGATTCTCCAGGCAAGAACACTGGAGTGGGTTGCCATTTCCTTCTCCAATGCATGAAAGTGAAAAGTGAAAGTGAAGTCGCTCAGTCGTGTCTGACTCTTTGCGACCTCATGGACTGCAGCCTACCAGGGTCCTCCGTCCATGGGATTTTCCAGGCAAGAGTACTGGAGTGGGGTGTTTAAAGCCCTTACCTCCATATAAAGTTATATTCTGAGGTACTGGAGGTTAGGAATTCAGCAGGAATTGTGGGGAGGGAACACAATTTAGTCCATAATAGGAAGTATATACGTTTGTGTTTGTGCCTCAAATATTTTGGGGTATTTTGAAAGTTTTGTACTTGTCTGCTTTCGCATGTGAGAAATATTGGATGAAGATCCAGAGTGCAGTGCTGGGTTGTGAGATACTCCCTTGCTCATCATCCTTACCGGTGCTTGAAATTATCAGAACTTTCAGCATTTCCCAAGCAATACACATTCCTATGTATTCTGGAAACTAATATAAATAATCACTACATATGTTGCTAATATTAGCTTCCAACTTGGCTGCTTATGTTTCGCTTCCACTATGTCTTAAGAAGGACATGTTATTTTGAATAAAAAGCAATTTATCAAGATTTGCCTTTATTTTATTTTATTCTTTTGTTAAGAATAAAATAGTCTTTTTATTTATTTTATTCTTTTATTTATGTTATTGTTATTGCAGTCTTAGTTCAAAACTTCTTCCCTGCTTCAAAACCTTAAAGTGAAATATTAGTCGTTCAATCATATCCGACTCTTTGCAACACCATGGACCCACCAGGTTCCTCTGTCCATGTAATTCTCCAGGCAAGAATACTGAAGTGGGTAGCCATCCCCTTCTCCAGGGGATCTTCCCAACCCAGGGATCGAACGCCAGTCTCCTGCATTACGAGCAGATTCTTAACCGTCTGAGCCACCAGAGAAGCCCCAAATCTTAAGATATCCACCTAAATCTTCTCTCCAAATGCTTTAAAGTTTTGTCTTTCATATTTGAGTCTTTAAACCATCTGGAATTTATTTTAGTACAATATACGAGGTAGGAATCCAATCTCGCCTTTTTCCTGGAGGGATAAACAAATGTCTTGGCTCCATTCATTGTTTAGTCTATTCTTTTTCCCGTGGTTTACATGAGCACGTGTCATATGTAATTTCTGTATATTCAGGGACTGTTTCTGGTCTCTCTATTATGTTCAGTTCGACACCGTGTCTCTTTCTGGGGCCATATATTAGCTCTGTAATGAGTCTTGGAACATTCCAGGGGATATTCCAAAAAAATACTAGAATCTGCTTGTCAATTTTTAAAAATAAAATCTTTGGGGATTTTGATTGCAACTTCCCTGAACCAGTAGAATTAATCTGTGGAGAACAGACATAATATTAGATTTTCCTTTTATTTGTTAAATTGTCTTTAATAGTTATGGGGCTTTTGGCATCAAAAAATACATACGTAAATAAGCAAGTTGTGCTTCTTTTATATTTTTAAAAGATTTATTTTTCATTATCCTATATTTTGATATTAACATAGCTACACATTTTGAAATTTGTTCATTTTATATTTCCTGACATTTACATATGTATTTTTTCAACTGTTTTCAACTTTTCATGTGCTTATGTTTAATATAGTGGTGTGCTGTGTGCTAAGTCACTTTAGTCATGTTTGACTCTCTGTCAGCCCATGGACTATAGCCCACCAGTCTCCTGTGTCCATGGGGTTCTCCAGGCCAGAATACTGGAATGGGTTGCAGTTTCCTTTTTTTAGCCAAGTTGGTAACGTCTATCTAACAAACAAATTTATTCTTCTTGTATTTGCTGTGACTGCTGATGTAACAGAAATAATTTCTACCTACCATATTTCACTGTGCTTTCTGACTGACCCATTTTTGTATGCTTCTTGCATCATATTTTTATTTTCTACAACTTTTTTGTTTGCTGTTTTGGCCTTTATTGTTCTATACAATTCATAATTTACATAACTATTTCCGATTTTTTAACTGATTACTATTACAATTTTGCCATGGGCATAAAGCTTTAAATCAGTTTCCTTACTCTTTTCTTGGAACATTTAAAGAATTTAACTATGATCATGTCTTTCCTGGTGATAATTTCATCCTCTAATTTTGCTTTTCTTTTCAAAATTGACACCTGATTATCATGTTATGAAGACAACTTTTGTTTGGCTATAATTATATATGTGCATGTTTGTATCTGCTCAGTGCTCAGTTGTGTCCGACTCTTTGTGACCCAGTGGACTGCAGCCCCCCAGGCTTCTCTGTCCATGGAATTTTTCAAGAAGGAATCCTGGAGCAGGTTGCCATTTTCTACTTCAGGGGATCTTCTCAACCCAGGGATCAAACCTGCATCTCTTGTGTCTCCAGCATTGGCAGGCAGGCTCTTTACCACTGAGCCACCCACGTGTTTGTATAATCTTTTCTCAATCTGAGTAGTAACTGATCAGTGTGAGTAATAAGATATAACATAAGCATTGGATGTGACCACCATGGTTAGGTCATCAGTTCAGTTCAGTTGCTCAGTCATGTCTGACTCTGCGACCCCATGGACTGCAGCACGCCAGGCCTCCCTGTTCATCACCAGCACCCAGAGTTTACCCAAACTCATGTCCATTGAGTCGGTGATGCCATCCAACCATCTCATCCTCTGTCATCAACTTCTCCTCCTGCCCTCAGTCTTTCCAAGCATCAGGGTCTTTTAAAATGAGTCAGCTCTTCACATCAGGTGGCCAAATTATTGGAGCTTCAGCTTCAACATCAGTTCTTCCAGTGAACACCCAAGACTGATTTCCTTTAGGATGGACTGGTTGGATCTCCTTGCAGTCCAAGGGACTCTCAAGAGTCTTCTCCAACACCACCGTCAAAAGCATCAATTCTTTGGCTCTCAACTTTCTTTATAGTCTAAATCTCACATCCATACATGACTACTGGAAAAACCATAGCCTTGGCTAGATGGACCTTTGTTGGTAAAGTAACGTCTCTGCTCTTTTTTTGTATTTTTTTTTTTTTAATTAGAGTATGCTGTGTAGGTTGGTCATAACTTTCCTTCCAAGGAGTAAGTGTCTTTTAATTTCATGGCTTCAGTCACCATCTGCAGTGATTTTGGAGTTCAAAATAATAAAGTCTGTCACTGTTTCCCCAACTATTTGCCATGAAATGATGGGACTGGATGCCATGATTTTAGTTTTCTGAATGTTGAGCTTTAAGCCAACTTTTTCACTCTCCTCTTTCACTTTCATCAAGAGGCTCTTTAGTTCTTCACTTTCTGACATAAGGGTGGTGTCATCTGCATATCTGAGGTTATGGATATTTCTCCCAGCAAACTTGATTCCAGCTTGTGTTTCTTCCAGCCCAGCGTTTTTCATGATATACTCTGCACAGAAGTTAAATAAGCAGGGTGACAATATACAGCCTTGATATACTCCTTTTCCTATTTGGAACCAGTCTGTTGTTCCATGTCCAGTTCTAACTGTTGTTTCCTGACCTGCACACAGGTTTCTCAAGAGGCAGGTCAGGTGGTCTGGTATTCCCATCTCTTTCAGAATTTTCCACAGTTTATTGTGATCTACACAGTCAAAGGCTTTGGCATAGTCAATAAAGCAGAAATAGATGTTTTCTGGAACTCTCTTGCTTTTTCCATGATCCAGCAGATGCTGGCAATTTGATCTCTGGTTCCTCTGCCTTTTCTAAAACCAACTTGAATATCAGGAAGTTCTCAGTTTATGTATTGCTGAAGCCTGGCTTGCAGAATTTTGAGCATCACTTTACCAGCATGTGAGATGAGTGCAATTGTGCAGTAGTTTGAGCATTATTTGACATTGTCTTTCTTTGGGATTGGAATGAAAACTGACCTTTTCCAGTCCTGTGACCACTGCTGAGTTTTCCAAATTTACTGGCATATTGAGTGCAGCACTTTCACAGCATCATCTTTCAGGATTTGAAATAGCTCAACTGGAATTCCATCACCTCCACTAGTTTTGTTTGTAGTGATACTTCTAAGGCTCACTTGACATCACATTCCAGGATGTCTGGCTGTAGGTTAGGTCATAATGACATCTTAGTTTTCACCTTGATGTCCTGAATCATTTGTTCTGAGAGAATCTGGCCTCCATGTTGTCAGGATACCCAACAACTACTAAAGAATTTTGGTATAAGTATCAACTTTATGAGCTTCCAGGTGGTGCTAGAGGTAAAGAATCTGCCTGCCAATGCAAGAAACACAAGCAACTTGAGTTCAGTCCCTAGGTCAAGAAGAGCCCCTGGAACAGAAAATGGAATCCTGCTCAAGTAGCCTTGCCTGCAAAATTCCATAGACAGAAGGGCCTGGCGGATTACAGTCCATAGGGTCACAGATAATCAGACATGACTGAGCAACTAAGCACACACGCACACCAACTTTAAAGCTATGTGAGTAAGACACCTTGGATGTGTATCCTCTAGCTACAATTATTTCTTCATATGACTGCTACCCCAGCTGGCATATGATGGCTGCCTCATAGCAGACCCCAGACAAGAACTACCCATCCAAGTCACTTCCAAATTCCTGATTCACAGAAGCTGTGAGAGATACAGGTTATTGATTTAAGCCACCAAGTTTGGAGATTATTTGTTGCTCAGCATTAGGTAACTAATGTGTTATACTTATCAATTTCAGTTTTTTTTTTTCATTTTCCTTGTAAGATTAGTTTTCTTCTTCTTGAAGGAAACATTTACATATTTCTTTTATTAGTTAAATAGTGGTCAATGAACTCAGCCTTTCTGTATCTGAAAATGTATTTGCTTCAATTCCTCCTCTTTTTTTTTTAAAGACAAGTTGCTGAATATTCAATTCTAGTTAAAAGTTATTTTCTGTAAGCACTTCAAAAATTTTATTCTGCTATCATCTGGCTTCCAATTTTTTAAGAAGCCTGGTGACAAAGTGTTGTTCTTTGTAAGTAATTTGTTCTTTCTCTCTGGCTTCTTTTTCCCTCAGGCTTTCCGCAGATTTACTGAGTCTATATTTCTTTGTATGTCATCCTGCCTTGAGTCAGTGGTACTGTCTGTGTCTCTGAGCCTGTACCTTTCATCAGCTCTGACAAGTTATCAGCTCCCTGCTTCATTCTAATGTTTCCTCTGGGACAGTGATATGTTATATGGTCAGATTTTCCCCTTCAATTATCATGTGTTAATACTTTCCATATTTTCCATGTTAATACATTTGCTTTTCTAGGTTGCAGCTTGGGTAATTTCCCTCCCTCTATAGTTTACTAGTTTTTCCCTCAATTATGTCTGTGTGTTGTTGAATTCATCCATTAAGTTTTTTATTTCCATTATTAGTTCCTTATAGAAATTCTGTTAGGTTTCACATATGCTTGTTATTTTGGTTTCAGAGATGAAGTTGCCCCTGTTCTCTGTTTTCAGGAAGAGTCAAATTGGCATTTACTCCTTTCATGTCTGGTATGTCACTAATGGAGTCATCTGGACTAGCCAGCAGTTTCCTTTGGGGGAAGTTTTTAAAATTTTAAAGATTTATGATTATAAAGCTTTTCTATCTCTATCTACATTTTGGTAAAGTTATGTCATATTAAAAATGTCTATTTTATTGTATACATTGGATAATTTCTTTAAACAAATTCTTATTATACTTTTCCAACCTATTTAATGTTTTCTTTTACGTTTCTGATATTATTTTTGCCTTCTCTCTTTCCGTTCTTGGTCAGTCTCACCAAATTTGTATCCATTTTTATTAATCTTTTATATTTATTTATTGCCTTATAATAGTTCTTGTTTTCTACATTCATTTAGTTTAATTTACTGTTCTCCCAAATTATTAAGATGGATACTTAGATGATTGATTTTCAGTTTTGCATCTTTTAAAATATATGAATATTTAAGCATGCACATTTCCCTCTAAGCGCACTCTAACAGAAATGTGCAAGTTTTTTAAATGGTGTTTTACTTATATTCAACAAAAAATATTTTCTCTCTTTGCCACTGTGATTCCCTCTATGACCATGGGTAACTTCAAATTTCGTAGCTTTCTAGTCAAGGCTATGGTTTTTCCAGTGGTCCTGTATGAATGTGAGAGTCGGACTATAAAGAAAGCTGAGTGCTGAAAAACTGATGCTTTTGAACTGTGGTGTTCAAGAAGACTCTTGAGAGTCCCTTGGACTGCAAGGAGATCCAACCAGTCCATCCTAAAGGAGATCAGCCTTGGGTGTTCATTGGAAGGACTGATGTTGAAGCTGAAATTCCAATACTTTGGCCACCCGATGCAAAGAGCTGCCTCATTGGAAAAGACCCTGATGCTGGGAAAGATTAAGGGCAGGAGGAGAAGGGGAAGACAGAGGATGAGATGGTTGGATGGCATCACCAATTCAACGGACATGGGTTTGGGTGGACTCCAGGAGTTGGTGATGGACAGGGAGGCCTGGCATGCTGCGGTTCATAAGGTCACAAAGAGTCAGACACAACTGAGCAACTGAACTGAACTGAATAACATATGGGGATTTTTTTCTGGATTTCTAGGTTGATTAAACTGTGATTACAGAATATAGCGTGTATCATTTCAATTCTTTGAAATTTGGTGAGATTTGATTTGTGAGGCAATATATGATAAATTTTTTCAACCACCTCATTTGTCCCTGAGAACTATAATCAGTTGTTGAGTAGTTGTGTGTGTGTCTGTTAATGAGTATTTCAAATGCTTATTTTTTGGTGAACTTAATTGTTCACCATATTCTGTCAATTATTGAATGGCTTGGTTTAAGAAATAATCCATTATCACTTCAACATGTCTATTTCTCAGTTTAGTTCTGTGAATGTTTGAGGTTCATTCAGATTATTGTTACATCTTCCTGAATTTTAGCATGATGAGAGTCTTTACTGCTAGTAATGCTTTCTGACGACTGTATCACATTTCTTTTGGTTACTCTTTCCATGGCATCTTTTTCCACTTTTCCTGGCTTCACACTTCACATGGGTCTTGGACCAGGAAGTCTTTGCTGACTTTTCAGTCCTCTCATTACTATAAGCTGTACACATGCCTACACACACACACACACACACACACACACACACACACACACACGCCCCTATAGCTTTGCTTCTCATCCTCTCCAGGATAGTTGACCCAAATCAGCTGGGAATTACCAGAAACAAAGCTATGAATTATTTTTCATGGTTCCATTTTCTTTTTCCTTGATCATTTTTGTACATATTTTACTTCTTTAACATTATTTACATGTATGCTTGTGATTGCTCTGTCATGTCTGACTCTTTAGGACTCCATGACCAGTCTGCTCTGTCCATGGAATTTTCCAGGCAAGTATACTGGAGTGGGTTGCCATTCTCATACTCCAAGTTACTCTCTCTCTCTCTCTCTCTCTCTATATATATATATATATATATATATACTCCAAGTTATGTTTATAATTAGAATTTTAAATCTACATTTATATTTATAATTTTAAATCTACATTTATAATTTTAAAATTTACATTTATAATTAAATATAAATGTAGATTTAAAAATTATGTCAAATTCAAGGGAACAATCCACCATATGTGAAAGTCATCAAAAACAGCAAAAGTATTTAGATCTACATAGTTCATATATTGGAATTATTAGATAAAAATAGCCTTATTCCTCCTAATAAACTATGATCAGAATGATTTCTTCCAAAAAGAGTTTACACATAATTTTCTCTACTTGAGACCACTTTAAGGATTCCAATTTATATTGGAAATACCAGAATAACTTTCACTCTCAACTCTTGATACCTGACTTCCTAATTCCATTGTTTGGGCATTGACTCAAGAGTAAATCCAGCTTTCATGTATATTTGCTCCCCCGTGATTGCTCTACTAGTCTCTAACTTCCATAAACCTAGAAATATATATACTAAGTGTACAAATGTGTTAGTCACTCAGTTGTGTCTGACTCTTTGCAACCCCATGGACTGTACCTCTGTCAATGGAATTCTCCGGGCAAGAATACTGGAGTGGGTTGCCATTTCCTTCTCCAAGGTAACCTTCCTGACCCAGGAATTGAACCCGGGTCTCCTGCACTGCAGGTAGATTCTTGACCACTGAGCCACCTGGGAAGCCCCAATATACAGATACTTCGTTACAATTTACACAAGACTTGCTTACCTCAAATAGATGGGTCCTTCATAATCAGTCATATGCCTTATCACTTGGACCCTCATCCTACTACTCTCAGTCCTCAATCCTCAATCCCTTTGTCCCTCTATAATATATCAAATGCTTCCCTGGTGGCTCAGTGGTAAAGAATCCTCCTGCCAATGCAGGAGATGTGGGTTACATCTCAGGGTGGGAAAGATCCCCTGGAAAGGCAGATGGCAACCCACTCCAGAATTCTTGCCTAGGAAATCCCAAGAAGAGAGGAGCCTGGAGGGCCACAGTCCATGGGTCCACAAAAGAGTTGAACACACCTTAGTGAATAAACAACAACAATATACCCAATAGATCCTTGTTTCTAGGGAAATTCTCATGAAAAGAATTTATTTCAAAAAATTTCTAGGAATTTCCCAAAAAGAGCCCAGTAATTTCTGCTGTGAAAACACTCGAGAGACTACTTGGATTATTTCATGCAAAGACTTCAAGTTCTTCCTACTCCCATCAAACATAACATGACTATCCAACTTAGAGTGGGAGAGTTCATCATCAAAGTGTAGCTAAGATTCCAGGTGGCTCAGTGATAAGGAATCCGCTTGCCAATGCAAGAGATGCAGGAGACACAAGTTTGATTCCTGTGTTGGGACAATCCCCTAACAGAGGAAACGGCAACCCACTCCAGTATTCTTGCTGGTAAAACCCCATGGAAAGAGGAACCTGTTGGGCTATAGTCCATAAGGTCACCATGGGTTGGACACAACTGAGCAACTGAGCATCCAATATGCAAGATTCCATATTGGAAGGGTACAACCAAAAGGACAGTAAGGGCCGCTCAAGGATAAGTTCAATGCAGAGGCTATTCATATTCTTAGGCTGCCTCTAGCAGGAGGATGAGTTGTTTTAGAAATGTGAGTGAATTGGTAAGATTTTAGGCTTATCTTGAAAAGCAAATTACTATGACCATCTGCTTTGAAATCTGTGTGAACACTAAAGGCAAGATTTGAGATAATATATTCTAGGTACCAAATTTTCCCAGTGAAGTGGGGCTACTTGTACATCTTATTTCCCTGAAAATATAGAATGCAGCCTTGGTTTTTGATAAGACACCCTGGGCAGTTTTTAGTAGGGGGGGGGAAGGAGGGGGCAGCTAGTTAAGATGACTCTTTGCAAAGGAGGTCTCCTCATTAGTAACCAGCCTCACTGCAAAGCTTATTTATGTCCTTTTTCAGAGAAGCTTGAACAGAATTCCAACCTAATACCATTTCTGTTTTCAAAGGACTTTATCTTCTAGACCTCATTTAGCATGAGGATAGAGAAACATAGATAAACGTCTTATCAGGCAAAAAAGTAATTTCATGTTCTTGCAGTTCTTTTCTCTGTCTATTCAAATGCTAGTGCCCTTTCATCTTCTACAAATGATTTTCTCTTAATCCGCAGAAAGTAGTTCATTCTTTCTAACAACATCATTATATTTTGAGTGAATTATCACAGAACAATTAAGAGCTGTTCTCATGTGACACACTTATCTTTGGCTGTTTGTTTCAAAATTTGATTCAGCTGTGCCCTCCGCTATTCCCTCATTTTGTCAAATGCCTTTGTCAGTGTGGAGGAAAGAAAATAACATGGTAGGGGGCAGGGCAGAAGTCACTGTATTGTAAGACACGATTGCCTTTGGAAACAATGTGCTCCATTAAAGTTCAATGAGCTAGTAACAGTGCAATATTCTGTTAAAAAGACAGTTTTGCTAAAAGGCAGTTACTATCGCTGCAACAAAACATCCTGTAATATTAATTAAGCTCTTACCCTGACGCTTTTAGATAAATGAAGAGATGTTTTTCATTAAATGTTTTAAAGTATAAATTTGTTTATTTTAATTGGAGGTTAATTACTTCACAATATTGTATTGGTTTTGCCATACATCAACATTTGTCGTAGATTGCATTTTCATGCTTTTCTTTTAGAAATTTTGCATCTTGTATGAGACAACCAATAAAAAAGAGTGGACAGTCCTGAGTTTGCATCCTTACTCTATCGTTTACGAATGGTATGGCTTTATTTTTTTGCTTCAATGCTACTTTATTTTCATTTAATATTTCCCATATGACTTTGTAAAAAGGAGTTCTATATGACTATTGTTTTAAATTTTTTATTGGAGGATAATTGCCTTATAACATTGTGCTGGTTTCTGCCATACACTAATAAGAATCAGCCATAGGAATACAAATGTCCCCTCCCCCTCTTGAGCCTCTCTCCCATCTCCCTCCCCATCCTACCCATCTGGGTTGTCACAGAGCACTGGGCTGAGCTCGCTGTGTCACACAACAAATTCCCACTGGTTATCTGTTTTACATATGGCAACAGAGGATGAGATGGCGTGAGTCTGAGTGAACTCCGGGAGTTGGTGATGGACAGGGAGGCCTGGCATGCTGCGATTCATGGGGTCGCAAAGAGTCGGGCACAACTGGGCGACTGAACTGAACTGAACTGAACTGAACTGAATGTAAATGTTTTAATGTTACCCTCTCACTCTGTCCCACCCTCTCCTTCCCACACTGTGTCCACAAGTCTGCGCTCTAATTAACCTATGCATTTTGACTGTGTTGGGTCCTCACTGCTACACGGCTTTTCTCTAGTTGCGGGCAGCAGGGCCACCCTCTAGTTTCAAGGCTTGGGCTTCTCTTGGCTGTGGCTTCTCCTCTCGCGGAGCACGGTCTCTAGGGCATGCGGGTTCCAGCAGGTGCAGCGCATGGGCTCCCAGGCTCTAGAGCACAAGCTCAGTACCTGTGGCACATGGACTTGGTTACTCAGATCTGAGGAAGGTGGGATCTTCCCAGACCATTTGTTGAACTCACATCTCCTACATTGGCCAGGAGATTCTTTACCACTGAGCCTCCAGGAAAACCCTGGTATGACTTTAGATAACACGAGTTCTCTAATTCATAAGCTTTGCATCTACAGAATAGACATTTGTGAAATTTATTAGGGATATAAGTAATAAGTCTAGTTCAGGGATTTTGCACAAGGAGACACTCAAAAAGAGGGAGACATTATTACTACTATTAAGCAATCTTAACCTACATTTAGCCTTTTTTGTCCCAGAATTCCATTAAACCATGGTGATAAACAAACAATACCTTCAACTATGCTAGGTGCTTGTGTTTCACAGGCTTACTTATTAGAAGAGTAAAACTTCTCTTTTTATCTTGTTTGAACAGAAGCCTTGAGCAGCATAGCTGTATAGAGACCATTTTCTAAAATCCTTTTAGAAAACTATTTGCCCACTCAGAAATTCTCTGATGCTTATTACCTGGTGGCATCCTTTCCTGACATTTTTTTGTTGCCTTGCAATGTAGATAACACTAAAAGATAAGTGTGAAGCCAGCTATCTAAGCACAGAGAAAAAAAAGTCATATTTTTACATTATTAAACAGAGTCCTAATTTGGATTTGCTGTCACTGCTAAGTAACATAACACAGAAAATCTCTTGTTCACAATAGTAAAATATGTCTGTATCTAACTTTTTTGTGACTCCATGGACTGAGCCCTCCAAGTTCCTCTGTTTATGGGATTTCCCAGGCAAGAATACTGGAGTGGGTTGTCATTTCCTTCTCCAATAGTAAAATATGAACAGGGAAAATTCTATATATTAATTCATTAATACTTACTTAAGAAGTGCATGCTAAGTGTCAGAAGTTGTATTAAACACTGAAGACACAACATCAAGACATGGTCCCTATGCCCAAGCCCTCAGAGTTTAGTTGGGGAGTCATGCACATTAAGAAACAGCTGGAGACTTCCAGTCTGGACAAGTGGGTGCCGATTCATCTCTCCCAGCTTCTCTTCACCGACTGCAGCTATAAACCCTGGAAATAATGCAAGAGACAACAGAAGAACTCTGGATGGTGGAAAGAGGAAGACGAACTGGTTTATGATCCCAAAACGAAACGGAAAAATAGAGTGGTAGGATCTTACTCCACCCAACACTCCACCTAATACAGAAAGGCTACCCAGCCCCTGATGATGGATCTCCCATCAGGGCAGAGAAGGGAGCCCAAATGAGTTCATTCCTCCCCTGGATCAAATAGGAATTCTGGGAATAACACCAGGCAAGCAGGGTGGTGTATAGAAGGGTGAGAGATACCAACTCACTCTGGAAATCAACAAACAAGGGATAGGATCCACTTCCACATAGAGAACCTCTGTGCCCAGGACATCTGCCAGGGGGAACCAAGCAGGCAGCTTGGCTGGAAAGTCTCTTTGTCTCCATAGACCTAAGACATCCCTCCCTCAGCAAGAGATTGTGTGAGTGGGTGCCAATGGCAAAAGGGATCCAGCTACAATAAGAGTCTCTCCCCCAGGTCTCTGCAAATGGCCCAATCCCATTCCTTTTTATGACTAATAGTCCATTGCATATATGTACCACGTCTTCCTTATCCATTCCTCCATTAATAGACATTTAGGTTGCTGCCATGTCCTGGCTACTGTAAACTGTGCTGCAATGAACACTGGGGTGCATGTATCCTTTGGAGGTATGGTTTTCTCTGGGTCTATGCCCAGGAGTAGAATTGCTGAAAAATTTAGGAGATGAATGATGGTGAGAGTTGCCCAACAATGTGAATGTGTTTGATGCCGCTGAACCATACAGTTAAATACGGTTAGAATGGTATGTTTTATGTTGTGTAAAAAAAAAAAATTTTTTTTAATGAGATTCTTCCAGAAGAGGGCTTCCCTCATCTCAGTTGGTGAAGAATCTGCCTGCAATGCAGGAGACCCCGGGTTGATTCCTGGGTCAGGAAGATAAGCTGGAGAAGGGATAAGCTGGAGAAGGGATAAGCTACCCACGCCAGTATTCTTGGGCTTCCCGTATAGTGCAGCTGGTAAAGAATCCACTTGCAATGCGGGAGGCTTGGGTTCAGCCTCTGGGTTGGGAAGATCCCCTGGAGAAGGGGAAGGTTACCCACTCCAGTATTCTGGCCTGGAGAATACCATGGACTGTATGGTCCGTGGGGTTGCAAAGAGCTGGAAACAACTGCGCAACTTTCCCTTTCTTTCATTTTCTTCCAGAAGAATGCTGTATCCCTTGAGGAGAGGGGGAGACTTTCACCCCGTAGAGGCACTAGGCGCCTCAGCTTTGGTCTCTTCCTCAGGCAATGGACAGGTGTAGGAGCCCCAGTGGCACCAGATAAACCAAGCAGACAAAAAATAGTACTTTAAAGTCTCTAAGAATTGAATTGTCCAAAAGACAAAAGAAAACAATAGGTGTGAGTGAAGAAGTGGAGAAATTAGAGCCCCCATATGTTGCTAGTGGGAATGGAAAATGGTGCAGACATTGTACAGACCAGTTTGGTGACTCCTCTAAAGGTTAAACATGGAATTATAGCATTAAATGTAGAAGCACCCAGAAATTCTGCTCCTATATATACACTCAAAGGGGATGAAGTTAGACATTTAGACAAAAACTTATATACAAATGTTCACAGCATCACTGTTTACAATAGCCAATGGGTGGAAACAGTCCAACTGTCCATCAGCTGGCCATCTATCAACAGATAAGCAAAATGTGGTATATCCATAGATGAAAAGACGAAAAATTATTTGGCTATGGAAAAGAATAAAGTGCACATACGTGCTACAATGTTGAAAACATTTTGATAAGTGCAAATGAAGTCATATGTTTGAATTCCATTCATGTAGAATCTCTGGAACAGGCACACCCACAGATTCAAAGTTAAATTAATCTTTCTTAGGGCTGAGCGATGAGGAGACAGGGAGAGCATTCCTAAAGATACAGGGTTTCTCACTTCCATGTTGAAAATGTTCCAAAATTGACTGTGGTGATGTTTGCATGTATTAGTAATTATATTAAAAACCACTAAAGTATATACTTAAACAAATTGTTCTTGGAACCACAGTATGCCAGGAGATGTGTGCTAATCCCAAGTAGGTGACCATATGCTAAAATAAAAGGTTTAAATAGGACCTAGAGTCTCCTAACATAATTGCTGAAAGTTTGATACAATTAAAAGTAACTATCATACTGAGAAAAGATAACAAATGCCAACGTGATGATGAATGGAATTATGGGACAAGGATTTGAAAGCAGCCTTCATAAAAACAAGTCAGATATTCTCTTGAAAACAATGAAAATCTTCTAATCTGTCACAAAAATATTTAAGAATATAGCATGTATGAGTGCATGCTCAGTCATGTCTGACTCTTACAACCCCATAGACTTTAGTCCACCAGGCTCCTCTGTCTAGAATACTAGAGTAGGTTGTCATTTCCTTCTCCAGAGGATCTTCCCCACCCGGGGATTTAACCTATGTCTCCTTCATTGCAGGCAGATTCTTTACCACTGAGTCGCCTAAGAAGCCCCTAAGAATTTAAGTGATATGCTTAAATTGGGGAAATAAGGCAAGGAGAAGTAACTTGTCACCCTATAACTTTCTTCATGCTTTGAAACATTTTCAATGAGCATGAGTTTTAATAAAAACATTAAAAATGAAACTCCATGAAAGTAGCTAAATTCCATTTTGAAAAGTGAGAGAAACAGCTTCCTCATGTCCTGGTACTAAAATGCCTTCCTTTTCTTGTAAGTAGCTATTATACTTTTTAATAACTTTATATAGAAATTGTGAAAAAGTAATTTGGTGATTTTCCTTATAGAAAGATTTGTGAGCCTCAATTTCAAAGAAAGGGGAAAAAAGGTGCATCAGTTTCTATTAATAGCAACAAGTGAGTTCTGTGAAACAGGTGAGTTGAATTCTGAGGGTGCCTATGCACTGTGTGAATTACTGTGTTCAGTGTTTGAAGAAGTAGAGGGTCAAATAAACTTTTGATATGGAAGCCATGTCGGTGCTTATTCATTTATCTCTTTGGAGTGTAATTGCTTTATAGTATTGTGCGTGCTGCGCTCAGTCGCTCAGTTGTGTCCGACTCCGCAGCCCCATGGACTGTAGCCGGCCAGGCTCCTCTGTCCATGGGGATTCTTCAGGCCAGAATATTGGAGTGGATAGTCATGCCCTCCTCCAGGGGATCTTCCCAACCCAGGAATCGAACCGGGGTCTCCTGTATTGCAGGTGGATTCTTTACCAGCTGAGCTACCAGGGAAGCTCAGCCATATGAAATGCATGTATCCTCTCCCACCTGGACCTCTCTCTCATGTCCCTGAGCCCATCTAGGTTCATCACAGAGCACCGAGCAGAGCTCCCGGTGCTATACAGCAACTTCCCACTAGCTGTCTATTTCATACCTGGTAGTGTATATATGGAGAAGGAAATGGCAACCCACTCCAGTATTCTAGCCTGGAGAGTCTCAGGGATGGAGGAGCCTAGTGGGTTGCCGTCTATGGCGTCACACAGAGTCGGACACGACTGAAGCGACTTAGCAGCAGCAGCAGCAGCAGCAGCAGTCAGTCCTAACCTCCCAGTTCATCCCAGCCTCCCCTTCCCCATACCCCGTGTCTCCATATCCATTCTTATGTCTGCATCTCTATTCCTGCCCTGCAAATAGGTTCACTTCTCCCATTTTTCCAGATTCCATAGGGTTAAATACATCTATATTTTTATTCTTTAATAGTGACTTTTGGCTCTTTACATTTGGCTCTTTTTTATTTTTGTTTTTTCTAACTTATTAGAAACACTGAATACTATGATTAGAGGAATATTTGTCCTCTGCATCCTATTGTTACTTAAGTAACAAAGTGGGCAGCCAACAATTTTTTTGAGTTATCATCACACATGAGGCTCTAAGCACACTAAATTCAACTATAAGAAATGATCATTTAAAAAAAAAAAAAACACTACCATCACTTGGGAACAATTATTATCTAGCTAATAATGTTGAACTCAGAATACAAAACATGGCCAGAAGTGATCAGTATTTACCCTACTCTTCTCCCTGAAGAGGCTGCAAGCTGAGCTCCACACTTTTGACTTAAATAAGCAGTATCATGAGAAATTCCTTGTAGCAGCACTCCTACAGAATAAAGGACAAGAGGGAGGGGACCCTCCATATGTTTATTACTTGGCTTTTCCTTCTGTATTTGTTACCCTCAGACTTCCTAAAATTGTGGCCAAACATGGCATAATATTGTGATTTGAAATAAGAAACACATATGAGGTCTTCACCCCATTCCTGACATAGAGTTCTTGTTTTCTTTTCCTAATGGTAGCATAGTTACTTTACAGTGTTATGTTAGTTTCTGCTGTACAATGAAGAGAATCAGCCACATGTATACATATGTCCCCCACCCCGGGACCTCCCTCCCACCCCCAATCCCCATCCCACCCCTCTAGGTCATTATGGATCACTGAGCTGGGCTCCCTGCGCTATACAGCAGGCTCCCACTTGCTATCCGTTTCACACGTGGTAGTGTATATATGTCAGTGCTAATCTCCCATTTTGTATCCATGACATAGAGTTCTTAAAACTCTCAAAATTTCCTAAATGGTGAGAGCGACAAAGGTGTCATTTTTCGCTTAAGTTGGTGACTTTTGGAAAGTATCTAGGTCCCCTAAGGATGGGAGCTGGTTGCCAGTGGAGCTCACAATGTGATTAGAGGGTTGGAATTCTCAGTCGCTGATCTCCTGGGAGGGAAGAAGGGCTGGAGATTAAACTCAGTTGTCAATGGCCAATGTTTTAGTCAATCATGCATATGCAATAAAGTCTCCATAAAACCCCAAAAGGATGGAGTTTGAAGAGGTTTGGGGTCGGTGAACATGTGGAGATGCACTGAGAACATGGAAGCTCTGAGCCCTTCCCCACACCTTATGTGACACGTCCCCTCCATCTAGCTCATCCTGAGTTACATGTTTTTATATCAAACTGGTGATCTCGTAAGTAAACTGTTTTCCCTTGCATGTAAGCCATGCAAGCAAGTTGATGGAGCTAAAAGAGAGGGTCGTGGGGACCTCTGACCTCTAGCTGTTTGGTCAGAAGCACAGGTGACAATCTGGACTCGCCACTGGTTCTGAAGTAGGGGTAGTCCGCCGTGGGACCCAATGCTATCTCTGAGTAGGTGGTGTCAGGGTAGAGTTTAATTTTAGGGTAGGCTGAGTACCATTCCTTTATATTTATGCATTACATCTTCTTCATCCATTCATCTGTCAGTTGACACTTAGGTTGCTTTCAGGTCTTGGTTATTGTGAATAATGCTGCTATGAACATGTGGGTGCAGGCTCCACTTTTTTTCTTTTTTGCTGTTTTTGTTGTTTTGACTGCAGCTCACAGCAGGCAGGATCTTATTTTCCCCAACCTGGGATGGAACCTGCACCCACTGCAGTGGAATCTCAGAGTCTTAACCACTGGACCACTAGGGAAGTGTCAAAGTTTTTTGGTTTTGTCTTTCCAGCTAGTGTCAGAGAACTGCTTGGTGGCACAGGAAAAAAAAAAAAAAGGCCCACACATTGGAATTGGGTGGAGAATCACACGTGGTCATCAGAAGAGTCACTCACCAAAGCAGTTGTCCCTTTAGTTACATGACTGCAAGCTAAGCTTTCATATTTGGCAATTAGAGCACATAGAAAAGCAATATTCATCACCGTTGTTTTATCAGGGAGCAACAGAGAAAAAATACTAATACCGTGAAATCTATTTTTCTACTAAACCTGGAAGGATGTACAGAAAGCAAAGGACACGGGAAAAAGTATGAAGTACGCAATGCCAAAATAAATGAGGCTGTTCCTCGCCAGCAAGCTGCCACGGCTGTCACAGGCATCCATCCTTTCCATGTGGCAGCAGCAAGAGCCTCTGCTTGTGCCAGAAACATCCTAGCTGTGACACGCACATGCAGATTTCAGCACTCCTGTCAGAGCAAAGCAGAAATATAAAAATTAACCCCAACAGGGATTTGTCACCATCAGGGAGCATGAATATTTCAATTTCTGGATGCATCAGTTACCAGGAAGACACATGGTGTCTTCGAACAAATAAGTTATTCCTGAATAACTCTCTCAGTCAAAAGTGAGAGAGGTAAAAAAAAGTGCCAGTTTTTGAAAAAAAAAAAAAAGAAAGAAACCTATAAAAAACACTCCTTCATTAGGTTTATAAAATACTCCAATAATGCTGGAGACATTGAAAGTAATGCTGCCCCCTACCCCCTTCCCGCACACTCAGTTTTATTCCCCAGATCAAACCACGGTAAGTTTCCTGTCTTCATGTCTAGAAAAATACATGTATTATTGCAAGTAAACAATCCTTTCATTTACACAAATATTTGTGCATCATGGGTTTTTTTAACTAGCTAATATTTTGGCCAACTTTCCATTTAAACAGTTAAATCTACCCACTTCCAATCACAATTGCAAAGTAACACAATGTACAAATATTATTAATGGGCTTCCCAAGTGGCTCATTGGTAAAGAATCTGCCTGCAAATGCAGGAGAGGCAGGAGACGCAGGTTTGATCCCTGGGTCAGGAAGATCCCTTGGGGGAGAAATGGCAGCCCACACAGTATTCTTGCCTGGACAACACGGACAGAGATGCCTGATGGGCTATAGTCCTTGGGGTCACAAAGAGTCAGACATGACTGAACACATGAACATTATTAATATGTCTCTGTTTGGTGAACATTTGTGTTGCTGCTGGATCTGAGCATCAGTGAACATCTTTGCATTTAAGTAAAACTGTAAGATTAATTCCTGTGAGTAGGATTCTGAATCAGAAGAAACCTTGGTATTTTAACATTGCCTTTCAACACGATTTGTGAGTAATTATTCTAGCCAGCATTGGCCATTATAAAACAGTCTAGAGTTTCCGATAAGATAGGGGGAAATAATGTCTTATTGTTACTTAAATTTTCACCTATAGTTATGAGTGACTTTTAACATTTAACCATATGGCTAGCTATTCACTATCTGTAATTTTTTCCTGTGAAATGTTGCTTCATCTTTACTCATTTTTCTATTGTGAGGACTCTTTACATAGTAAGAAAATATGGCAATCGTCTGGCATAGATTTTATACTTTGCATATATTTTCCATAGTTGTCATCCTTCTTGTGACATTATGAATTTTTTTGCAACGTCAAATTTATACTTTTTATGAGGTCTAATTTACGACTTTCTCAATTTCTAAGTTAGAAAGTGTTGTTTTTTTTTTTTTCTTTCTGAAGTTTTTTTAAAGTGAGATTATTTCTTTTGGTGCTTTAGAATTTCTCTTTTTAGTTTAAATGCTCGTATATCTGGTATTTGTTTTAGAATAAAGCTCCCAGTAAGGACTTAGCTTTAGTTTATGAAAAGAGCTATCCAAATTCCCCAGTAGAACCTTCTGAATAACCTATCAGATCTTCAACAATTTTAAATATCTTCTTCAGCAATATGTTGATTGTTTCCGTGGTGGCTCAGATGGTAAAAGCGTCTGCCTACAACGAGGGAAAACCAGGTTCATTTCCTGGGCCAGGACGATCCTCTGGAGAAGGAAATGGCAACCCACTCCAGGACTCTTGCCGGGAAAATACCATGGATGGAAGGAGGAGCCAGCTAGGCTACAGTCCATGGGGTCGCAAAGAGTTGGACACGACAGTGAATTCACTTTCTTTCACTTTCTGAATTTTAGTTAACGTCTTTTCTTTATGAACTCGTACAAGATTACTTTAGTATATCTTAATAACACTTTTAAAACCAAAAAAAATGACTTTCTGCTAGTTACTTTTCTTTAATAGAATATTCCAAGATATTCTCACATGCTGATTATTTTACATGAATTTTTGGTAATTTAAAATATGCTATTTTGATTGAGATGGAAATGAGTTTGTTGTCTAATTTTGGAGAAAATGCCAATAGAAATTCTGTTTTTCTATCTAAAAATGGCTTTCCTTTAATGTAAGGCTGACTTCATACCCTTTAGTGAAATATTAAAATTCTCTTTATATAATTTCTGAATAACCTTAATTTTGCTTTTTTCTTAGATATCTCTGTTGTTTTGATGGTGATAGTCTCTTCCAAAGTGCTGATAAAGGAAACATGGAGAAGATAAGACTTGTGAACTTGAAAAACTCAGAGTTGAATTAGGAGTTTCCAAATATGTAAAATTGGGAAGACAAACACAAGCACAAAATGATATAAGAATTCAGAGGAGACAGTGTCCATCTCTGCAAAATAACTTTCCTAATAAAAGGCAGCATTCAACCTGGATGTTTAAGAATGATTACAATGTCTGGGGTAATCCAAGATTAAAGAACTTTGCAAGTAGCTGGAAGCTGATTGCAAAAACAGGCCAGTGACAGAAGAACACATTCCTTATGAGAGTCTCCTACTGGAATGGCAGGATGGTTGGAACTAGACATGTGAAATGGGGATTAGAACTGAACTCTCAGGGACATCATCTGGGCTGCACATGCATAGTAAAAAGTCTTTCATTTCAAGTTAAGAAATTGGGTACAGATTAAATGTGTCCTCTATGACAAGAGAATTTAGGTAGCTATGAAGAATTTTATCTAAAACTAGGAGAGACATGTGGCAGGGAACGCCAAAAGGGGAAGAAAGGTCAGGTTTGTACAGGGAATCTGATGTCCTGGAAACACATTCCATTGGTAGCAAAGTTCCTAACATGGAGACAATTCTCATCAAATATTGAATGAATTAAAGAAAAACTAAATGAAAAAGCAAGAGTGTTTTTGAGATCAGGTAATTCCAGAAATGCATAATGTGTAATAATTTAATCTCAAGGTTTAAACCACTCATTCTATAAAACCACCAGACTTCTGAGAGGTGTAGTATTTTGCCTAATAAGCATGACAACATTAAGGAACCAAAATCTGGAACATAGCTCTATTTTGAAACACAGCAGTAATTAAGTAAATGAATTAATGTTTCAAAGCACTTGTGATAGTATTTTGCACAAGCTATGTGCTGTATAGCTGATTTGTTCAGTGAGTAAATACTGAATGCCTGGATAATGGGCCCTGGATAAAAATAGGACTGTAGTCAATGTTTAAATCAGATCTCAGTTCCCTTGTTCTGAACTGCTTTCTTCTCTCTGGTTGTCCCCTGTGTTTGCCTCACACCATTGTTCTAAGTTCTAAACATCTCTATGTATCTGCCTTTTTTTCCCAAAATATCTCACAGAAAAGAATATATTTACTACAGTAGTGAGTTCAAGAACAGATGAAGAAGGGAGCTTGTGTCATTTGACATAAGAAAGGAAACTGTGCAACTGGACCATTGTGAACTACAAGGAAGATGATGAGCAGAGATAGGCAGGGTTCAACTCAGACCAATTTTAAGGAGTTTGGACTTTGTCTTTTGGAAAAAACCTATGGTTTTTCCAGTAGTTATGTATGGATATGAGAGTTGGACCATAAAGAAAGCTGAGCTCAAAAGAATTGATGCTTTTGAACTGTGGTGTTGGAGAAGACTCTTGAGAGTCCCTTGGATTGCAAGGAGATCAAACCAGTCAAACCTATAGGAAATCAACCCTGAATAATCATTGGAAGGACTGATGCTGAAGCTGAAACTCCAATACTTTGGCCACCTGATGCAAAGAACTGACTCATTGGAAAAGACCCTGATGCTAGGAAAGTTTGAAGGCAGGAGGAGAAGGGGATGACACAGGATGAGATAGTTGGATGGCATCACCGACTCAATGGACATGAGTTTGAGCAAGCTCCAGGAGCTGGTGATGGACAGGGAAGCCTGGCATGATGTAGTTCATGGGGTCACAAAGAGTCAGACATGACTGAGTGACTGAACTGAACTGACTGGACTTTGCCTTAAGAGCAATGTGAAGTCAGTAAAGGGATTTAGCAAGAGAAGTATGTGTTGGATCCCTTGTACTGCAAGGAGATCCAACCAGTCCATCCTAAAGGAGATCAGCCCTGGGTGTTCATTGGAAGGACTGATGCTGAGGCTGAAACTCCAATACTTTGGCCACCTCATGCAAAGAGTTAACTCATTGGAAAAGACTCTGATGCTGGGAGGGATTGAGGGCAGGAGCAGAAGGGGATGACAGAGGATGAGATGGCTGGATGGTATCACCGACTCAATGGGCGTGAGTTTGAGTGAACTCCAGGAGTTGGTGATGGACAGGGAGGCCTTAATTCAATTCAGTTCAGTCGCCCAGTTGTGCCCGACTCTTTGCAACCCCATGAATCGCAGCACGCCAGGCCTCCCTGTCCATCACCAACTCCTGGAGTTCACTCAGACTCATGTCCATTGAGTCAGTGATGCCACCCAGCCATCTCATCCTCTGTTGTCCCCTTCTCCTCCTGCCCCCAATCCCTCCCAGCATCAGAGTCTTTTCCAATGAGTCAACTCTTTGTGCTGCAATTCATGGGGTCACAAAGAGTTGGACATGACTGAACTGACAGAACTGTATGTGTCTAGACTTTCACTGAAAAATGATTCTTATATGTCACAGTGGAGAACAGAGCTAAAAGAATCAAGAACAAATGCGGAGTAGCTTTTTCTATAGTCAAAGTAAGAGAAGATGATGGTTTAAACTGCAGGAGGGTCTGTAAACAGGGAGAAGACCACTAAAAGGAATTGGTTGATGGAGAATTGAGGAGGGGGAACATCAAGGATGATGACTAGGTTTTGTACCATAAGCAACTAGGTACCATTTCCCAAGGCAGTTCTTTGGAGGAAGTTCTTGGAAAAAAGCATGAATTGAGTTAGTTATATGCATTTGGAGTATAAAAAAGTTCAGACAAGAGAATGATCCCTCAACATTTTATCAGGCCCCCTTCACACATCCAATACATCCCTTCTACCCCACCTCTTACTCCAACCAAATCTGTTACAATCACCACTGTATCCCTTTTCATCCTAGCTCCAACCAGATACACAAAGATCAAATTTGATAGCACCTCTCCTAAACCTTGGGCTTTCCTGGTGGCTCAGATAGTAAAGAATCTGCCTACAGTGTGGGAGACATGGGTTTGATCCCTAGGTTGGGAAGATCCCCTAAAGAAGGGAATAGCTACCCACTCCAGTATTCTTGCCTGGAGAATTCTGCGGACTGAAGGAGCCTTGTGGGCTACAGTCCATGGGGTTGCAAAGAGCCAGACATGACTGAGTGACTATCACTTTCACTCCTAGGCCTTAGCCCTGTATCTCTTGGTGGCTGCCTGAGGCTTGTATATGGAACCCCCCAGAATGTGAGGGAGTTAACTCCTGTGATGCCATCCTTGATCAATGGGGATTGAAGTTGATGAATAAATGCTTATTTTTATTTTCCCCTAGGTGGACAGATCTGAGCTGCATTTTATAAGATCTCAGAAGGATCTAGCACCAGTGGCCTCTGCAGAAGTGGTCAACTTGATAAATCAACCTTCTGTTGGCTTTTTCTCCTTCCCTGTCTTGCTTACTCTATGCATTTCTGCCACTGCCTGGAATAACTTTTAAATAAACTACAAACTTTTGCTTCATTCTGCTTTTGGAGGAACCTAGGATAAGATAGGAGAAGGCAATGGCAACCCACTCCAGTACTCTTGCCTGGAGGATCCCATGGATGGAGAAGCCTGGTGGGCTGCAGTCCATGGGGTTGCGAAGGGTCGGACATGACTGAGGTGACTTCACTTTCACTTTTCACTTTCATGCAATGGAGAAGGAAATGGCAACCCACTCCAGTGTTCTTGCCTGGAGATTCCCAGGGACAGCAGAGCCTGGTAGGCTGCCGTCTATGGAGTCTCAGAGTAGGACACGACTGAAGCAACTTAGCCGCAGCAGCAGCAGGATAAGATAGGAGTTATCAGTAGGTAAGTGGTAATTCAAGTGCCAAGAGTAGATATGATCACAGAAAGAGAGAAAGGAAAGGGTAAGCAGGCTTCAAAAATCTAATATTTACTGATTGGATAGAACTGATAAGGAAAAGGAAGAAGAGAATCCAAAGGGGAGGGAGAAACTGTGGTAGAGAAACAAGGGGAGAGATACAAAAACAGATAAAGGGAGCGATGCTAAGCAAGTCACAGAAGGGGATACCAAAGGGAAGGAGTGGTCAATTTTGTCAAATGCTCCTGAGATCAAGAAAAATAAAGACCAAACTTGTACAGAAGATTTGGCATCATGGAGGCTTTCGGTGCTCATAGCTGGGACCGGCCTTTTTTTTTTTTTTTTTTTTGACAAAACACATGTTTAAAAGAATGCATGTAGCTGAATCAAAGAACTTCTCAGATTGAAACTCTTGGTATTGATAAGCTGCATATGCAAATTAGCAAGGGGGCTTAAACACCCCAGGAAACACATCATGATGGGAGCATTCTATGTGGGAAGCTGATTGTTTTTGACAGCTTTTGACACCACAGTGCTTGGTTCCAGTTGATGGATAGTTGAGAGGCTGGACTGATGAGCTTACTGCTGATTTAGACATTTCCCAGGATACATTCACCAACACCTGTGCCAAATTTATGACAATTTTTAACTTAGTTGTCATCTTCAATCTTGTAAACATATGACGGAGTTCTCATCTGCGAGAGATTAACCTGAAATTGAATCTCCAATTCTATCTTAAGGTGAATCTTGTACACCTTTTGTTATATAAAAAGCATTTTGTGGAAATTTACTTGATATATAAACTACTCCCCAGTTTATATAGTTGTTGACACTAAACATTTTCTGTAAGAGCAAAGAGAGAATATTTGCTAGAATTCCTCCATCCATGTGTTTTATAGCAAAGTGACTTAAAATTCTAGATTGGCACCACCACAAAAATGCCAACTTTTCTTCCTAAGAAAATCCTTCTTGTCTATCATCCTTACCTAGTCACTGTAATTTTTCCCTGACTCCTACACACAGCTGGCAGAGAACTTAGTTGAAAGGTTTGTAGAAATGTAGACATATTTTGAAATATAAGATTTCTCAGTGTTCAAAGAGAGGAAGAGCTCAATATTATATTCTAAGACTCTGGTTATAACTTTTGATGGAATATAATGCTAATAAAGAAAAATAGTTTGGAGAAAGAGAAATTATTTTGTGTTTCACAGAAAATTTCAATGATGTTATTCAGCTTTTGAATTGATGCTTTAGTCCCTCATGGAAAGATGATCAAGCATCCATAGTCAAAAAAAAAAAAAAAAAAAAGGAGCTAACATTCTAACATTTACTGTGTGCCTAGCATGGTTTGGGCTTCCCTTGTGGCTCAACTGCTAAAGAATCCACCTGCAATGTGGAAGACCTGGGTTTGATCCCTGGGTTGGGAAGATCCCCTGGAGAAGGGAAAGGCTACCCACTCCAGTATTCTGGACTGGAGAATTCCATGGACTGTATAGTCCATGGGATCACGAAGTGTCAGGCACAAATGAGCTACTTTTGACACTTTCACTAGAATGGTTTTAATGCATAACTTGTCCTGAGTCTAATTTTTTAAAATAATTGCAGAAAGTAAGTTCCATTCTATTTCATCAGTAGGGAGACTGAGATATAGAAATTTTAAGTAAATTTCCCATTTGAGCAGAGCTAAAAATTAATAGAACCAGGATCCAAATTCTAATAGCCTTGCCTCAAATCCATGCTCTAAACCCTAAGAGTGTGCTCAGTTGCTTCAGTCATGTTTAACTTTTTGCAACACCATGGACTGTAGCCCACCAGACTCTTCTGTCCATGGGGATTCTCCAGGCAAGAATACTGGAGCAGGTTGCCATTTCCTTCCCCAAAACCCTAAGTGTAGGCCTTCTCTAAAAATATAATGAAGCAAACAGGCCATTTAATTCCTCCTTTATGTATGGGAACTTTCTGGTATTCATATTCTTACATATCCAAAGTAAGCAGTCACCAGTAAGAGAAGTTCAGAACTTCAGTACCAGTCTAAGGTATCCATCACTAAACATATGGAACATAAATCCAGTGAGACTATTGCTGCTGTTGCTGCTGCTGCTGCTGCTGCTGCTGCTGCTAAGTCACTTCAGTCATGTCCGACTCTGTGCGACCCCATAGATGGCAGCCCACCAGGCTCCGCCATCCATGGGATTCTCCAGGCAAGAACACTGGAGTGGGTTGCCATTTCCTTCTCCATTGCATGAAAGTGAAAAGTGAAAGTGAAGTTGTTCAGTCGTGTCCGACTCCTAGCGACCTCATGGACTGCAACCTACCAGGCTCCTCCTTCCATGGGATTTTCCTGGCAAGAATACTGGAGTGGGGTGCCACTGAGACTATTGACTGATGGTTAATTATAGCAGGTATCAAATCTACATGACACCACAATCAATAGACTAGAAAATCAAACTTCACAGCATGAAATGCACCCTTCTCATGTCATTCTTCATCAGATTTCAAAGCCTTCAGTGAAAGGGAGGCTACACAGACAAGAATCCAAAAGAAGAGGAGGCGTCACAGTCTGAAAGTGGAGTATTTGCTTCTGCCCTTCTAGCACTGCTGTGGAAAACAGTCCTGTCTAGACACTGACTGCTCTGAGCCATAGCCCTGGGGTGCTAGGCAAAGCTTCTTCATTGCATCTCTCTCTACTTCTTGTCATAATGTTAACATGAGAAGGCAGTTTAAAATGTGCCTGAAATTGAAAAAAAAAAAAAAACAGTTTTGAATAATTAAAATTCATCTATACTGAAGTTTGGGACTTTCCAGGTGGTGATAGTGGTAAAGAGCCAGCTTGCCAATGCAGGAGATGTAAGAGACATGAGTTCAATCCCTGGGTCAGGAAGATCCCTTGGAGAAGGTCAATGGCAACTTACTCCAGTATTCTTGCCTGGAGAGTCCCATGGATGGAGGAGCCTTGGCAGGCTGCAGTCCACAGGGTTGCACAGAGTTGGACATGACTGAAGTGACTTAATAGGCAGGCATATGGAAGTTTAAAAAAGAAGGGGAAAGAAACTTTTCATAGTCAAAAAAACTAAGATATAATACAAAGATTTAACTGAACACAACTAGTGGAGTCTCAGTTCAGGAAAAAAAGCCATAGTGAACATCTCTACCTGTTTTCCTGTACTTTACAAAGTCAGAGATTTCTGAAATAAAATAACATTTCTTCTGTGCCTTCAAAATCTGTTTCTTGGACATATTTTCTTTGATGAATGGTATGATCTTCAAAATGGTTTATGCAAAAAGCATTCATTTTTTAGGTATAGCCATGGCTCCAAATCCCAACTAAACATTTATGCAAACATCTTATTTTAGACAACATTTTGAGCTTCAGTATTCTCGCATGCAAAATAAAAATAACAGCATGCACTTTATAAAGGTAGTAAAGACCACATATGTGAGAGTATTCGCACGATGACTGTCACATAAGAAAGACTTAAAAACAGTGATTACATCTCAAAGTCAATTCTTCACACACCAATTCACTAGATTCAATAAATTGCTTTGTCATTCAAAAGATGTCATTCAATGACCCCCATGTGCCATCAAGACTCTTTGCAGGTGTCTTAGGAATAATTGAAATTGATGGACCTTGGAACATTTAAGCCCCACACCTCCACTAGGCAACAATGAAGAGAATTATCTGCTTACGATGCTCTCCTTGACCTAAAATGCTGGTTTAGTGACCTCTTAGAGAGCAGAAGCAATCTCGTGAGGGAACCTTTATAAACTTAGCCTGCTCAGGTCATGGTGACAACACTCTTAGGGCACCTGACCTACATGCTTCAGGGCTGGGCTGAAAGCTACTGACTCTGAGCATTCAGGATGTATTCCTTTCAGAATATGTGGGACTTAAACATGTTAAGATGGTTCTTTATTCTTTGGAATACAAGAACAAAATAGTAGTAAGAATCTGGACCATTCTGAAAGTTGTATTACTGCATTAGGTTGAAACTTTGACATAGGGATGATAAGAAATACATTTATTTCATTAAAAAAACTTGTATAAAACAAATTTCTCAATTTTCAACTGGTTTCTGGAGTAGTATAACCTAGAAACTGTATTTTGTATTTCTGTCCAAAAAAAGGCAAGTGAAAAGCTTGCCTATAACTATCTCCTATCAGAAAGTTTCCTGTGTGGCTCAATAATCTCCTAGCATGAAAGGAAGGTCAAATCCATTAAACCATCGTCTTAGAAAGATGATATTGTCAGATACAGAAACTATTTCCTGGGACTTAGTTGCTCTTTGGGAATGTCTATTTAACATTCTGCATGTGTGTATGTGTGCCTCAAAACATAAGTATCAGCAGCTTGCATGTGTCACCTTGATGGTCTTGAAATGAAGTAAGAATAGAGTAAGATTAGAGAAAGGAAGAGATGTACTACAGTTTCTGGGCTGAGATATGTGAAATAGCTCACTCTATCCCTTAACCACCTCAGAGAAGAAGGAGATGTGGTGAACACAGCAAAATTAAGATTTTTAGGCTATAGTTTCTAAGAATAATGAGGAGAAAAGAGCAGTCTGAAGGGGGGAAAAGTAGCTATTGAAAAGCTGAATGTCTGATGTTAATGTAGATGCCTTTTGCATGGAATAAGGAAAATTTCCCTAAAAAATATGTATGGCTATTTTCAATTTTTATCTTTTTGAGCTAAAGTTTCCTGGAGTAGTAAAATTGTACTAGTGGGAACAGTTCAACAGTACAATTCTCCAATGACATACAGTAAACTATATGTGTGTAGACGGTTTTGGTTCTCAAAACACATCTAAATTTTCTAAGAATCCAGATTCAATTAGGACTAAGGGTGTCCCAGTGGCTCAGATGGTAAAGAATCTGCCTGCAATGCAGGAGACCTAGGTTTGATACCAAGGTCAGGAAGATTCCCTGGAGAAGGAAGTGGCTATCTACTCCAGTGTTCTTACCTTGAAAATTCCATGGACAGAGAAGCCTGGCAGGCTACAGTCCATGGGTCACAAAGAGCTGAATGCGACTAAGTGACTAACACACACACACACACTCAAGGTTTCCAAAGTTGGGTTAATGACAAAGCTTAAAGGAGTTAAATGACTTGTTTAAAGTCAATTAGTTTTAGAGCCAATATTTTCACCCAGGCTGTCATGTTCTTTCTCCTCCATGTTGCCCTCTCTGTAGAAATTCTTATTATGGTCATGTCACCACAAGGAACAGTGAAAGGTCTAGTCCATAATTGAATTAATTTGTTTTTTTTTTAAATGAATTTCTAGTACAACTACTTTTGTAAAATATTACACTTGAATAGTAGAATACCCTGGTTGGTGCAAACATGATGTACTTATTTATAATAAATATCCCACCCAACTCCAAAAATGAATCCAAGGTTTCTCAGGTATGCCTAACACCTTATGGAAAGGGCCTTGTGACTCATTTACATTGGATCACACAGTCTAGTACAACATCTTGTACATGCTAGGATAGATAAGATAAAATACTTTTAGCAAATAAAGTACAATGAAGATAACTTTAATAGTTGACTTCTTTAATGAGTTTCAAGGATCTCTTAATTATGATGCTCTGGGCTCTCCAGGTGTCTCAATCATAAAGAATCCACTTGCCAATGCAGGAGACATGGTTCAGTCCCTGGGTTGGTTCAATCCCATGGCTGCTCACTCCAGTATTCTTGCCTGGAGAATCCCATAGACAGAGGAACCTGCTGGACTACAGTCCACGGGGCTGCAAAGAGTCAGACATGACGGAATAACCGTCAATTATGGTGCTTTATTTCAGGTTTTTGTCCTCCAGACTGTGTCTGCCCTCGTTTAAATTAATGAACAAAATAGAACATGAACAAAATAGAAATTCTGGAGGAATGAATTTTACAAATATTCTTTCACTAGTTGTAGGAAATCACCGTGATTGAATTACCAGACAGCAAAAAGTTCGGAAGAAGAAGGAACACTCTGTTTTGGAAAATACGGTTTCTCATTTGTGTGGCTTACTTTTTATCATTTCTTTTACATTAGTTTCACCCTCATTTTCTATAGCTCCTCTTTGAAACTCATATTGTCTTCACAGGAATGAGATTTCATTCTTCAGGATTCTGGGAAAGCAAGCCTCTAAATCCATTTGTATAAATACTGCAAACCTTAATTTCTAATTATTATCACATCTCTTCCCTATTATTTCTCTAATATAATCATTTGTTCTACGTAAATCTGATTTTCCCTCTATTCTCTCACCTTTAAAGTTAATTTGCTTCTTTGGAAAAAAAAAAAAGAATAACAAATGATTTCTTGTTTATTTTCTTTCTTCTCAAATCTACTAAGGAACATTCTTGGTAAGTTAAACTTTCATCCTTTCCTTCAAGTACCTCCATAAATGGTCCTAGAAGTCACCTGGATGAGGAGTAGGCAGAGTTCCTTCAGGATTTCCTTCCTTCCACAAATCCATCATCATCCTACAAGCCAAGGTCATTTTTACATTTTAAAAATGAATTCCACTTCTGCTTCAGAAGATAAGGTAGACATAATTCTCCCTATTCCCCTTGCTAAGTACAACTAAAAACCTTAGAAATATATGTAAAACAGGAATAAGGAGGTTCTCAAGGTTGAAGAAAAGAAAACTTGGAGCCCAAGGAGTAATATGGTGGTGAATTTCCAGAGTTTTCCTTTTGTCTCACATACCCTAGACTGATTTCCAAAGAAGTCAGAATCCTGGAAACCCTCAAGCAGAGATGAAAAGAAAAACAAATCAAAGACACCAAGAAGAGCCTACTTTCTCCAGCTAAAGAACCAGGAGTAGGCAGCCTAGAAAGGGAATACTTTTAGACAATAATTGCTCTTCTTCAGCCAAATGCCACAGATTCAAAGAAAGAAAGAAAGAAAAACAACTGAAGGCCAGGGTGGAGGAATTAGATTTCTACCTTCAGCAAACTCTAACAAGGCACCCCTACACCCTGCATAGGAGTGTCACAAAAGCCAAGTTGGGAAACTATGACATTCTCACAAGGTAATAACAAAATAGACCCACCTTGAGATGGTTCAGAGGCTGCATAATGGAGAGTCAGAACTTTCACTACCATTCACTGATAATGTGATAATGAGGGGTTATCGTCAGTGTTAATGAGGTGATACCCTTCCTATGGTTTCAATGAAGGCCATAAGAGGAGCAGCTTTGCTCCAGCTTCCAGACAGAATGGTACCAGTTGAGGACTGATGTGGGTGAGCATGGAGGCCTGAACTCTTAGCCTCATCTGAAAAAAAAGAGAGTCTAAACAGAGCCTCAGGGAATAGTGAGACTATAAGAAATGATCTATTAGAATCCCAGAAGAAGCAGAGAAATAAGACAAAGATTAAAAAAAAAAGTGCTCAAATTTCCAAAATTTGGCAAAAGATATAAACTCACAGATTTAAGAAGCTGAGTAAATATCAAAAGTAAAAGTACAAAGAAATCCACACCAAGACAAGTCCTGGTCAAACTTCTGAAAACTAAATTCAAATCAAAAAGTCTTGAAAGTAACAAGAAGAGAATGATACATTACCCATAGAAGGAAACAACTGGAACAAAAGTGCATTTCTCTTTGAAAACCACAGAGGCCAGAGAGAAGGAAGCTGCTTGATATTTTCAAGAGCTGAAAGAAAAAGAACTGCTGACATAGAGTTCTATATCCAGCAAAAATATCTTTCAAACAGAAAGAGGAAATCAAGCAGTCTCAGATGAAGATACTGAAGAATTAGTCACTGGTAGACAAACCATAAAAGAATGCTTAAAGGAAGAACTCTAAAGCAGGAAAGAAATGGTAAAAGAAGGAATCATGAAATAACAGAAAGAACAGAAGAATGGAAAGAGAGAAAGTATGAGTAAATTGACATTCTTTCTCCTCTTGAGTTTTCTCAAGTATATTTCACACCTGGAGAATAAATTATAACATAGTCTAATGCAGTTTTCAATAAATATACAGGAAACATTTAGACAACTCTACTATACAAATTGGGCTTCCCTGGAAGCTCAGCTGGTAAAGAATCTTCCTGCAATGAAGGAGACCCTGGTTGGATTCTTGAGTCGGGAAAATCCCCTGGAGAAGGGACAGGCTACCCACTTCAGTATTCTTGAATTTCCCTGTTGGCTCAGACAGTAAAGAATCTGCCTGCAATGCAGGAGACCTGGGTTCAATCCCTCGGTTGGGAAGATCCCCTGGAGGAGGGCATGGCAACCCACTCTACTATTCTTGCCTAGAAAATACCCATGGATTTAGAGGAACCTGGTAGGCCATAGCCCATGGGATTGCAAAGAGTCAGACATTTGAGCAACTAAACACAGCACAGCACTACACAAATTACACACATTGATAAATGTGATAAAATCACACAGAAATAAATATTCAAAGATAAGCGTGCATGTAAAGCTGGGAAAAATCTAAGATCAAAATAAGATCAATTTCCTGTTTGTGACATTGTACAGTAAGTTTTGCAAGATGTTATCATTGGCAGAATTGGGTGAAAGATACATGTCATCTTTCCATTATTTATTGCAATGGCTCATGAATCTACAATTATCCCCAAATAAAAGTTTTAGTAACAATGCATTCCTGAAATGGAAATTTATAGGAACAAACACCCAGAAACAAAGGCAGATATCTATAGAAATAAAAATAGAAATATTAGACAGAAAACACTGTTTAGTTGTGTATATTAATAGAAACTGGTAGACAATCAATCAACCAATCAATCAGTAAATAAGTCATCTAGAAAAGATAGCTTCTAGATGGCTTCCCTGGTGGCTCAGAGGATAAAGCATCTGCCTGCAATGCAGGAGACCTGGGTTTGATCCCTGGGTTGGGAAGATCCCCTGGAGAAGGAAATGGCAACCCACTCCAGTACTCTTGCCTGAAGAATCCCATGGACAGAGGAGTCTGGTGGGCTAGTCCATGGGGTCGCAAAGAGTCGGACATGACTAAGCGACTTCACACTCACATACACACAGAAAAGACAGCAAGCTCTCATAACATGGTCACAATTTGACTCACTTAGAGTCCCTGGTAGGGTTCTGATGTTTGCAAGTTCAGAGTCTTCACTTTAATCAAAGTACACCAAATTTATCCATCTCTGAAGACTGATTTTATTAATTCAACTCATAAGAGACTAATACTTACATATGCAGCAACACTTGGATGCTCTTTTCTTTGCTGACCCTCATTCCTCAATTCCCCTCCTTTTTTTTTTTTTTTTTTTTTTTGGATATTCCTCATTCAAGGTCCTCCAATCAGAACACTCCACCCAAATAAGCATGCATTTTTTGTAAGGACCATACATTCAAGCCTTCTCTGAAGAAAGGAAACTTTTTCCCAGTAATTTAGCTTTGACTCTACCCTTTATAAAACAGCAACCTCTGCATTATTCTTACCAAGAACATTTGTTTCCTTCCTGAGATTGACCTGTATTATAAAGTCTACAACACTGTATAAATATCTCTCTCTTTGGCATCCAGTACAAGTTCACTAGGTACTTTATTTTTAATTTTACAGTAAGTGAAAGAGGAGATATAGAAGAATGTATCCTATTATCTGAATCTCTGACATTCCTTGCTCCTTCACTGCTGAGCCTTACCTTGATTTGATCTCTTTCCCTGTCTAAGTACTTGTTTTGCCTATTGTTCATAATTGCAATTAATTAGTAGAGATGCAACAATGGTTTCAACCATGTCATGCTTTATTTCATGCTGAACTCTAAGATCCTTGAGGACAGAGACCACATCTGTCTTTCATGTCCATCTGTTCCCAACGCCTATCACAGGCAAGTAGTAGGAACTTAACAAGTATTTGTCAAGTGAGTGGATGGATAGAGAGGAAGAAAAGAAGTAACTTAAAGTCTCTGTGTCTAGTGTTTTTATAGGTAAAATGGAGATGTTGTGAAGATTAAATGCAATACCATTTATGCATACAGAAGTTTTCAGGGCTTTTCCGTCTTTTTTCTCTATCTATTCATCCATCATCCAGCTATATATTTAATCTGCATCATAGAACTCAAGGGAATGTTAAGGTCTAGTGAAAGTTAAAAGTAACTAGACTAGACCTCGCTTATAAAAGAGTCTTAGCATAATTTGTATAAGACTGTAATAACATCCTTACCATAATAAACTTCTAAAATATAAAAAGAATAAAGAGGAACCAGAGAATTTCCCATGGTACAGAAACAATTGCTGTTAAAATTCAAATAGATTTGTTTCGATCCTTTTTCTATGAATAAAGTTGATTAAAATATCAAATGGCAAGAACATTAAGAAGCAAGCTCTGAAATAAGCCTTCGAGTAGACAGTTAAACTCTCAGTGTTAATGATTAAATTGATCTTATTAAAATATTTAGTAGGTATAATATATTTTAAATAATATTTTCCAATTACAAAATTGATCTCTATTTTTATAAGGTAATTGTAAAAGATGAAAAAATTTTTCCATAATTTCACTGCAAATTTTTTCTGCACTTCTGTTTCAACACTTTTTCAGATATGTATTATAAATAGTTCATTTCCTAAGCATATAGAATATTTAATACTTGTTATACTCTAAGATAAATATGAGGCGGGCATAGCAACCCACTTCAGTATTCTTGCCTGGAGAATCCCATGGACAGAGGAGCCTGGTGGGCTACAGTTCACAGGGCTGCAAAGAGTCAAACAGGACTGAAGTAACTTAGCATGCACACACACATGCACAAGATAAATATAAGGCATAATTACAGACATGTACCCAACTATTAAAAAATCTCTGTAACCATTTCATATGAAGAATAATCTACTGTTTTAACATGCTATAAGTAAGATAACTTTTTATATTGCTGAATATTTGTTATGCATAATTTTTCAATATTACAATGTGTGGATCACAATAAACTGCGGAAAATTCTGAATGAGATGGGAATACAGACCACCTGACCTGCCTCTTGAGAAACCTATATGCAGGTCAGGAAGAAACAGTTAGAACTGGACATGGAACAACAGACTGGTTCCAGATAGGAAAAGGAGTACGTCAAGGCTGTATATTGTCACCCTGCTTATTTAACTTCTGTGGAGAGTATATCATGAGAAACGCTGGGCTGGAAGAAGTACAGGCTGAAATCAAGATTGCTGGAAGAAATCTCAATAACCTCAGATATGCAGATGACACCACCCTTATGGCAGAAAGTGAAGAGGAACTAAAAAGCCTCTTGATGACAGTGAAGTAAAGTAAAGTAAAAAGTCACTCAGTCATGTCCACTCTTTGAGACCCCGTGGACTGTAGCCTACCAGGCTCCTCCGTCCATGGGATTCTCCAGGCAAGGATACTGGAGTGGATTGCCATTTCCTTCTCCAGATAAAAGTGAAAGAGGAGACTGAAAAAGTTGGCTTAAAGCTCAACATTCAGAAAATGAAGATCATGGCATCTGGTCCCATTACTTCATGGGAAATAGATGGGGAAACAGTGGAAACAGTGTCAGACTCTTTTGGGGGGGCTCCAAAATCACTGCAGATGGTGATTGCAGCCATGAAATTAAAAGACGCTTACTGCTTGGAAGGAAAATTATGACCAACCTAGACAGCATATTGCAAAGCAGACACATTACTTTGCCGACTAAGGTCCATCTAGTCAAGGCTATGGTTTTTCCAGTGGTCATGTATGGATGTGAGAGTTGGACTGTGAAGAAGGCAGAGTGCCGAAGAATTGATGCTTTTAAACTGTTGTGTTGGAGAAGACTCTTGAGAGTCCCTTGGACTGCAAGGAGATCCAACCAGTCCATTCTGAAGGAGATCAGTCCTTGGTGTTCTTTGGATGGAATGATGCTAAAGCTGAAACTCCAATACTTTGGCCACCTCACATGAAGAGTTCATTTATTGGAAAAGACCCTGATGCTGGGAGGGATTGGGGGCAGGAGGGAAAGGGGACAACAGAGGATGAGATGGCTGGATGGCATCATTGACTCAATGGATGTGAGTTTGAGTGAATTCTGGGAGTTGGTGATGGACAGGGAGGCCCGGCATGCTGCAATTCATGGGGTCGCAGAGTCAGACATGACTGAGCAACTGAACTGAACTGAAGGGTAAATTTTAGTCTCTTTTCTTTATCTATGAATTCTTCCTTGAAAGAGACTCATATTTTAAATGTGAACTATTTTTTTTTCACTTCACTTAATAAAAATATATGGTTTTATGAGTTTAAATATTATAGATGTGTATAAAAGTAGAAAGTGAAAGTCATTCAGTGTGTCCAACTCTTTGCAACCTCATGGACTTCAGCTCACCAGCCTCCTCTGTCCATGGAATTTTCCAGCCAAGCATACTGAAGTGGATTGCCATTCCCTTCTCCAGGGGATCTTCCCAACCCAGGGATCAAACTTGGGCCTCCTGCATTGCAGGCAGATTCTTTGCCATCTGAGCCACCAGGGAAGCCCATAAAAGTAGAAAGCTTTCTATAAATATTCTAATCTGGTATGCACCCTTCTAGATTTTATATGCTTTCGATGTTGTTTCATGCCTGATTCTTACTTAACACTGAAATGCACGGAGGAAGGCAATGACAGAACTTATTGGGAAAGTCTTGGGGGAGGATATTTATCCATCTCTCTCTCTGTCTATACTCACATTTTATGCTAATGATACAAGTATGTACTTTCTATCTATGAAAACTAGTGCTCTGATTTTATCTTTGTAAACTTTCTCAGGGACTTTCTTAGCAGAAATACTAAGTTGAGTTCGTTTTTCCTCATGGAAGATTATATTTTGAGTTCATGAAGTAGGAAAGAAATTAAGCTATGAAGAGTACTTCTTTCTTGTTCAAAATATCAGTATGAATAATCACTATTCTAAAACACTCCTTCTCTTCAAAAAAATTCTGTGTAAATTTTTATTAAACAAAGGATGATCTTAAAACATCTCTTCTGTCACTATCTACATTGATGATGTTTTGTGTCTATGTTTGTCTCAATCATTTCCTCTTAGTCATACATGATTAAAAGATTTGTCTATTATCATTATTTCCAAGATATTATATTTTGAGGACTCTTTTTTTACTACAATCTGTGGGATTTTTAACTATGAATTTACTGGATATCCTGTTTCTCTAGTGTGTGATCAGTTTTTTTGTTTGTTTGTCATGAATATTTGAAAATAAAGTATATTTCTTGGGTATGGAGTCAATGTATATTGAAACTCTTTTATATTTACACCTTTTGTATTTGTCAACTGCAGCCATTAAATTCAAAATAATATAAATTAAATCTTCCAGTCTGGTTGTGGTTTGGTTGAATCTAAGAAAACATACATCTAAGTAGATAATGTCAGTGGATATATGCTTTAATGATTATACCCTGTGTTTATTGAGAACAAGCATCTTCATGTGACTTAGATTTTTAACTTCCACTTTTCTGAATCATTACGGTGTTTTTAGTATTATATTTGGCAAAGGAACTTAGTTCAAAATCTATCTTCTCGGTTGTTGTTAGAAATTCAGACAATTTTTTTAAGCCCTTTGTAATTTCCTCATTGGAGGAACCAAAGGAGTAATAATAGTCTTTAACAGACTGTTGTAAGGAGCAAATTAAAGTCAATAATGTAAAAGTTTTTTTAAGTCGTTTTGTTTTCAAATATGAGATATTATTTTTATTATTACTTTGTAAGTTTCAGACTTCTGACTAATATGTCTCTTAGACTGTCATTGCTAGGATCAAATAAGCAAAATACAAATTTTGAAAAAAAATTTTTAAATTTATTCTAATGTGTGAAGTATTTGCTATGAACCTGGACCAAAGGCCATCTTCTTATAACTTTCACAAAAACTCACTAATAAATGGATGCTAACTCTTTAGCTTTCTTTAAAAACTATTTTGTTAAACTATTTTATTCACCAGAGCATTACAGAAGAAGAGATGAAATGCGATTCTTGAGTTCAGGAATATATTCTGCTATTTTTCACAGCTAGAACATTGAATGTGAATCCTCTTCAAAGTTCATTTTATCCCCTAAATTAACTTTAGTGTGTTTGTTTTAGAACATTATGCTCTTATATGTGAGTCAAGGGGCATATGGTCTCTTTATTGGGAAATAAAGAACAGATGTGTGGTTTAGATAAGTACACATAAACATGTGAAGGTCAGTGGCAGGTGACTCAGCGTTTTCACCATGCTGTGGAAGGGATGTGAATAATTTCCTTAGAGGAAATGTAATCCTTGATACAGTGACATTAAAAAACCATTGTTTATTATATTAGATAAGCATTAAAAGATCTAATAAAAAGACGGGTTTCTTCAAGTTATTGATAATTCTCTGGAAGCCTGGGTGATGAATTTGAGAAAATGTTCTGAAAGCCAATCCAAGTACCGAACACACATGTCAACAAAGACCCACATTCACTAAGAATAGCATTTTTTTAATACACCTTCCCTTTAATTTCTTTGAATATTCATTTCATTTGGCATGAGAAGCCTGTGGGTAACTTGGCTCAGTAGGGTGTTTTACTTTAAATATTAAAACCCTTTATTGGAATCCCTTGAAATCAAAGGAAAAAATGTAACTTTGAACAGAAAAAAAAAGGAACTTTAAGTTTTTGAAAACTGTTGACATGTCTTTTTGTAATTTTGCATTTCTTTGTTAGAATTTTCCATTTTGGCCAGTTCAGAAGTTTGCTGAAAAACAGAGCAAGTCTTAATCTGAAAAGCTGCACTGATTTTGCCTTCAGAGTGAGTTACACTTATGTTCTCTCAATGGAGGCCAAATCTTTTTCTGGCTCCACATTTTTTCCCACAACTTTAGGAAGCTAGTTCAGACTCAAAATTCTTGAACCTAGACTCCAGATACATCTTTCTAATTAGTTTCCCATGTATCAATTTCCAACTACACCAAATAATAACAATAATGCAAAAGTAGCAAGTATGTCCTTAGATTCAGCTATTCACTTACCTCTCATTAATGCATGCATTTATTAACTAATTTAATAATTCATCACTTATCATGTATGTGTTAAGAACCCTGCCATGTGCGTGCAGAAATGGAGATAGTATTGCTGAAAAGACCTGTTTGGGGGCCCTGGAGAATCTCAGATTATGGTGCAAAAGAGAGATGTACATAAATTATTACAAAATTATGCAAGAAGGAATGAAATGAATGTTTCCCCAGGGATTAGGAGAGCACCATAGAGGAAACGCAGATTTATATCAACTTTGGTAGGCATTATATTCCAGCTCCTGGAACACTAAAAGCTGTGGCCTTTGGTGAATATATGACAAATCCATGGACAGATGGAAGGATGCAAAGATGGATGGAATGGTCAAGAATATCCTTTTAGAAAAAAAGTCAATTCACTTGTGGACTGAAAACTATAAAGGTATACATGAAAGAGACGCTTCCAGGTGGATGGCATGGTACAGAGAAATCAAAGAGATTTGGTATGTTCAGGGCACAGACAGTAGTTTGGTGTGATGGAGAAGAATGTTTAGCAAAATGACAGAGAATGAGATTGAGATGCAAAAAGAAACTAGAACATGAAAGGCTTTTCACACATCATCAAAAATGTGGTTTTGGTGAGTAATAAAAAATGCAAAAGATTTTAAGTAAAAATTGACATGATCTGATTTGCCAGGTATGGACAGAGCTACAGAGAAGCAAAGTTTTTGAGAGTTGTAGCCACAGAATGGTGGACATTACTACTCTGGAATTCAGATTGATAAAATACACACTTTCCCCTTTTTAAATTGCTTAGGGATTCCAATAACCTTGAGAGGAAGGACAGCATAGTGGCTTAGAACAATTATACTGGAACCAGACTGCATAGACTTAAATCCCAGTTCTGCCCCTTACCAGCTGTGTGACTTTAAACAGGTTGCTGAGACTCTCTGGGCATTGGTTTCTTTGAATGAAAATGAGGATGGCAATATCAGTGCTTGTGTTGGAAAGTTCATTATTATGGGGATTAAACATATTGGTCTCTAATGTGCTTGGAAAAGTGGAAGAAGAGGTTGTAAAATTTCTTACATTTAAACTTTTGTATCAGTTCATCTTAGTCGCTCAGTACTGTTCAACCCTTTGCGACGCCATGGACTGCAGCGTGCATGGCTTCCCTGTCCATCACCAACTCCTGAAGTTTGCTCAAACTCACGTCCATCAAGTCGGTGATGTCATCCAACCATCTTATCCTCTGTTGTCCCCTTCTCCTCCTGCTTTCAATCTTTTCCAACATCAGGGTCTTATCCAATGAGTCAGTTCTTCCCATCAGGTGGTCAGAGTATTGGAGGTTCAGCTTCAGTATCAGTCTATCCAATGAATATTCAGGACTGATTTCCTCTAGGATTGACTGGTTTGATCTCCTTGCAGTTCAAGGGACTCTCAAGAGTCTTCTCCAACACCACAGTTCAAAAGCATCAATTGTTTGGTGCTCAGCTTTCTTTATCGTCCAACTCTCACATCCATACATGACTACTGGAAAAAACCATAGCTTTGACTAGATGGACCTTTGTTGGCAAAGTAATGTCTCTGCTTCTTAATATGCTGTCTAGGTTGGTCATAGCTTTTCTTCCTAGTGTCTTTTAATTTCATAGCTCTAGTCACCATCTGCAGTGATTTTTGAGTCCCCCAAAATAAAGTCTGTTGCTGTTTCCACATCTGTTTGCCATGACGTGATGGGCCAGATGCCAGGATCTTCGTTTTTTTTTGAATGTTGAGTTTTAAGCCAGCTCTTTCATTCTCCTCTTTCACTTTCATCAAGAGGCTCTTTAGTTCCTCTTTGCTTTCTGCCATAAGGGTGGTGTCATCTGCATATCTGAGGTTATTGATATCTCTCCTGGCAATCTTGATTCCAGCTTGTGTTTCATCCAGTCCGGCGTTTCTCGTGATGTACTCTGTATATAAGTTACATAAGTAGGGTGACAATATACAGTCTTGACGTACACTTTTCCCAATCTGGAACCATTCCTTTGCTCCATGTCTGGTTCTAACAGTTGTTTCCTGAACTGCATACAGATTTCTCTCAGGAGGCAGGTAAGGTGGTCTGGTATTCCCATTTCTTGAATAATTTTCCACAGTTTGTTGTGATCCACACAGTCAAAAGTTTTTGCATAGTCAACTCTTGCTTTTTCTAAGATCCAGTGGATATTGACAATTTAATCTCTGGTTCTTGTGCTTTTCTAAATTCAGCTTGACCATCTGGAATTTCTTGGTTCACATACTATTGAAGCCTGGCTTGGAGAATTTGGGGCATTACTTTGCTAGTATGTGAGATGAATGCAATTGTACAATCATTTGAACATTTTTTGGTTTTGCCTTTCTTTGGGGTTGGAATGAAAATTGGCCTTTTCCAATCCTGTGGCCACTGCTGAGTTTTCCAAATTTGCTGGCATATTGAGTGCAGACTTTCAAAGCATCATCTTTCAGGATGTGAAATAGCTTAACTGGAATTCCATCACCTACACTAGCTTTATTCATATTGATGCTTCCTAAGGCCCACTTGACTTCGCATTCCAGGATGTCTGGCTCTAGGTGAGTGATCACACCATCATGATTATCTGGGTCATTCAGATCTTTTTGTATTGTTCTTCTGTGTATTCTTGCCACGTCTTCTTAATATCTTCTGCTTCTGTTAGGTCCATACCATTTCTGTCCTTTATTGTGCCCATCTTTGCATGAAGTGTTCCCTTGGTATCTCTAATTTTCTTGAAGAGACCTCTAGTCTTTCCCATTCTATTGTTTTCTGCTATTTCTTTACATTGATCACTGAGGAAGGCTTTCTTTTCTCTCCTTGATATTCTTTGGAACTCTGCATTCAGGTGGGTATATCTTTACTTTTCTCCTTTGTCTTTTACTTCTCTTCTTTTCTCAGCTATTTGTAAGGCCTCCTCAGACAACCATTTTGCCTTTTTGCATTACTTTTTCTTGGGGATGGTCTTGATCTCTGCCTCCTGTACAATGTCACAAACCTCTGTCCATAGTTCCTCAGGCACTCTATCAAATCTAATTCCTTGAATCTATCTGTCACTTCCACTGTATAATCATAAGGGATTTGATTTAGGTCATACCTGAATGGTCTAGCGATTTTCCCTACTTTCTTCAGTTTAAGTCTGAATTTGGCAATAAGGAAAGGAGTTCATGATCTGAGCCACAGTCAGCTCCTGGTCTTTTTTTTTTTTTTTTTTTGCTGACTGTATAGAGCTTCTCTGTTTTTGGCTGCAAAGAATATAATCAATATGATTTCTGTGTTGACCATCTGGTGATGTCCATGTGTAGAGTCTTCTCTTGTGTCATTGGAAGAGAGTGTTTGCTATGACCAGTGCGTTCTCTTGGCAAAACTCTATTAGCCTTTGCCCTGCTTCATTCCACATTCCAAGGCCAAATTTGCCTGTTACTCCATCCAGGTAGCTTTTGACTTCCTACTTTTGCATTCCAGTCCCCTATGATGAGAAGGACATCTTTCTTGGTGTTAGTTCTAAAAGGTCTTTTAGGTCATCATAGAACCGTTCAACTTCAGTTTCTTTGGCATTAGTGGTTGGGGTATAGGCTTGGATTACTGTGATACTGAATGGTTTGCCTTGGAAACGAAGAAATTGTTCTGTCTTTTTTGAGATTGCATCCAAGTACTGCATTTTAGACTCTTTTGTTGACTATGAGGGCTACTCCATTTCTCCTAAGGGATTCTTGCCCATAGTAGTAGATATAATGGTCATCTGAATTAAATTCACCCATTCCAGTCCATTTTAGTTCTCTGATTCCTAAAATGTCAATGTTCACTCTTGCCATCTCCTACTTGACCACTTCCAATTTGCCTTGATTCATGGACCTAATATTCTAGGTTCCTGTGCAATATTGTTCTTTACAGCATCAGACTTTACTTCCATCTCCAGTTACATCCACAACTGGGTGTTGTCTTCATTTTGGCTCCATCACTTCATTCTATCTGGAGTTATTTCTCCACTCCTCTCAAGTAGAGAGAGGGAATTCACTTTTCAGTGTCATATCATTTTGCATTTTCATACTGTTCATGGGGTTCTCAAAGCAAGAATACTAAAGTGGTTTGCCATTCCCTTCTCCAGTTAACCATGTTTTGTTAGAATTCTCCCTCATGACCCCTCTATTTTTGCTGGCCCTGCATGGAATGGCTCACAGTTTCATTGAATTAGACAAGGCTGTGATCCATGTGATCAGTTTGGTTAGTTTTCTGTGATTGTGGTTTTCATCTGTTTGCCCTCTGATGACCAAGGGTAAGAGGCTTGTGGAAGCTTCCTGTTGGGAGAAATTGACCTTGGATGTTGATTCACAACTATTTTGTCTATATGGACAAACTAAGTCACTTCACTCATTTCTGACTCTTTGCAACTCTATGGACTGCAGCCCACTAAGCTCCTGTGTCCATGGGATTCTCCAGGCAAGAATATTGGAGTAGGTTGCCAAGCCCTCCTCCAAGGGATCCTCCCGACCCAGGGATAGAACCCACATCTCCTGCAGCTCCTGTATTGCAGGTGGATTCTTTACCACTGAGCCACCAGGAAAACCCATATTCTGCCAGGCTCCTCTGTCCATGGGAGTTCCCAGGCAAGAATACTGGAGTGCATTGCCATTTTTCCAGGTATCTTCCCAAACCAGGGATCAAACCTATGTCTTCTGTATTAATAGGCAAATCTGTTGTTGTTGTTTTTGTTTAACCCACTGAGCTACCAGGGAAGTATTTTGTCTGAAGTATGCATATATATTTTGTTTTTCATTTCTGTAAAATTACACATAAGTGCTTTTTATTTTCAGTGAACTGAAAGTTTTATCTAATTTTTACCCAAAGACAATTCTAAAATGGATTGTGGAATAAACCAACCAGTTCAGTTCAATTCAGTCACTCAGTCATGTCCGACTCTTTGCGTCCCTGTGAATTGCAGCACACCAGGCCTCCCTGTCCATCACCATCTGCTGGAGTTCACTCAGTCATGTCCATCGAGTCGGTGATGCCATCCAGTCATCTCATCCTCTGTAGTCCCCTTCTTCTGCCCCCAATCCCTCCCAGCATCAGAGTCTTTTCCAATGAGTCAACTCTTCGCATGAGGTGGCCAAAGTACTGGAGTTTCAACTTTAGCATCATTCCTTCCAAAGAAATCCCAGGGCTGATCTCCTTTAGAATGGACTGTTTGGATCTCCTTGCAGTCCAAGGGACTCTCAAGAGTCTTCTCCAACACCACAGTTCAAAAGCATCAATTCTTCGGCACTCAGCTTTCTTCACAGTCCACCTCTTTCCAACTGGAAAAACCATAGCCTTGACTAGAGGGACTTTTGTTGGCAAAATAATATCTCTGCTTTTGAATATGCTATCTAGGTTGGTCATAACTTTCCTTCCAAGGAGTAAGCATCTTTTAATTTCATGGCTGCAGTCACCATCTGCAGTGATTTTGGAGCCCCCAAAAGTAAAGTCTGACACTGTTGACGCTGTTTCCCCATCTATTTCCCATGAAGTGATGGGACCAGTAGGACAAATATTTAGATGCTCAAGATCATATTAAATACATCCTTCCACACTGAGCATGTAGACGATCTAGAGAGAATTTGTGAGAATGATCTTAAGGAAAGTGTATTTGGTATGCAGTGAGCACTCACCACCTGGCTGGCTTCTCATTCTCCCATTCTCTCTCCTTGAGTACCTTGAGCTTTTCTCTGCAGAGGCCTGTTCCCCAGCATACCTCCACAGGATCCTTTCTTATGTGTAGTCCCTGTCATGACCTTCAGGAGTAGTCATACTTCCTTTGCTCTGATACATTTTTTTTGAGCTCTATGTAAAAACCCTTTTCTCTCTTCTGGTGCTGGAGGTCCTGGCCAGCCTCTCTTTTGCAATTCTCGGTGTTAGTCATTCATTCATTTCCTACTCTTTGCAACTCCATGAACTGTAGCCTGATACCTCTTCTATCCATGGAATTCTCCAGGCAAGAATACTAGAGTGGGTTGCCATTCATTTCTCCAAGGGATCTTCCCAACCCTGGGATCCAACCCAGGTCTCCTAGCATTGCAGGCAGACTCTTTACCACCTGAGCCACCAGGGAATTATAATTCTCGGGAAGAATTCAAACTCAAAGAGTGAAATCCCTCAACTGCCTGGAACACAGTGGAAGCTCTCAGATTGGTCCTGAGGAAGTTAAGGTGAAGAAGGTCGCTCACTCTGTTTCTCCTCCTGCTCTTTGTCTGCATATAGGAAATCGCCAGTAAAATATCTCCAGCAATAGGGAAGGCTCCCATCTCTAAGTCAGAAATTTGGTTTGAACCTAGACCTGACACAGACTTAGCATGGAAACAGCTTATGAGAGCAAGTAACTCTCATCCCGCTACATCGCCTTGCTCCGCACTTCCCAAGCACAGGGCTATTGGACCAGAAGTTAGGTTGGGGAAGAAAATCAAAGCAGCTAATAATCCATGTCCCAGAACCCACTCCAACAGAAGTTGGACGCATTAATTTCCATAGATAAGACTGGACATTTTAAGTACAAAAATGAAACAACTGCATGACTTAATGTGATTTTAACCTTTGGTATGTGTTCTACAAAGTCCTATAACTGCCTTTTTCATGCCTTGTGTGTGTGTGTGTGTGCTCAGTAGCTCAGTCATGTCCAACTCTTGCGACCCCATGGACTGTAGCCAGCAAGGCTCTTCTCTTCAGGGATTTCCCAGGCAAGAATACTGGAGTGGGTTACCATTTCTTATTCCAGGGTGTCTTCCTGACCCAGGGATCAAGCCTAGGCAGGGGGAAATCTAGGTCACTGATCATTAAGAGACCAGTGAGAAAACGAAGTAAATGAGGTCTGTGAAATGCATGCTACAAATTGTACTTGTTCTAAGTACCAGTTATAATTTTTCAATTCTGCCTTCTGTTTTATCCATTTGCACATTTTACTCCAGATGAACCAACTCACTCTTTCCGCCACTCAGTAATTTTATTTCCACACCTTTTCTCATGCCTTCTCTTCCAGCTGACATGAAAGCACTCATCACATTCAGGGCCTCTAACAAACACCCCATTATTCTTATGATGCCAACAAATCCTTTGATCAGAGGTTCTCAAGCTGCTCTCTTGGATGAATTTCAGAGTCTTTGAATCCCTGAAGTTGTACCCCAAAATTTGGGTGAATGTGTGCACATACATTTTTCTTCTGATGTCAGAATTTATAGCTTATACCAGATTCTTAAAAGAGGACTAGGAGGAAAACGTAAAGAAACATCTGTCTTTATTCCTTTTCTCCTATGGCTGAAATTAATTCAAAATATGCATGTCCAGGTCAGTACAAAATTTTAAATGAGATGAAGTTTCCTTTTCTGAACTTACTATCCCTAAGGGCTCTTTGGTCTTTCCTTTCACCTTTTGACTTGCTAGTAATAGGCAATATTAGTATCAGGCAAATGTACTTTAAGGTATTGATGGACCTTTCCCCAGAAAATCTCACTGAAGCACTTCATTCTCATAAATCCACTTCAAGATGTAGTAAACTTGGGTAAAAACTTTGTTGGTTGTTAGTGGAGATTTCTTAACCCCTTAAGGTGCATTGTGTAGACTACGCCTAGGGCAACATATATTGTGTTCAGGTGTTAGTACAAATATACACATACAGTTAGTTTTTAATGTGTGCATGTTGATTTCTTCAAGTCATACATGGTGTTTATTACAGAAAGCGTTAGTCACTCAGTTGTGTCCAACTCATTGTGACGCCCTTGGACTGTAGTCAGCTAGGCTCCTCTGTCCATGGAGTTTTCCAGGCAAGAATATTGCGTGGGTTGCCATTCCCTTCTCCAGGGGATCTTCTCAACCCAGAGATCAAACCCAGGTCTCCCACACTGCAGGAAGTTTCTTTACAGAGGAACTGAATCAATGTTTGACTCTGAGTATGTTGGTTGGTTTCTAGAAATTGAGCCTAATGAGTGCCCGTGGTTGTCTGATTTTCACTGATGACATGCCTGTACATTTCTCTCTCTCTAGGCACTTCTTTGAGTTGTTATTCCAAAACGTTCATTCATTTGCTTCTTCTTTTAGCCCTTCTCTATGACTTTAATCATTTTTTCAGAGTTGGCGCAGTTATCTTTGGTGGCATTTGATTGTGAGTTAAAGCTATCACAATTCCCAAGGTACTTCAAGATCCAATTTCTATTTTCCCCCACAGAAAGTTAAAGGAGGTAATTTTCCCCTCATTTAGCATCTAAGTATATTAGCTTCCATTCATAATTTTAAATAAACACCAGTAAATATCTATTAATAAGGGGGAGAGTGTCTGGAGGAAAGAGAGTTGAAAATGGAAGTAATTATTTATAGATTTCCAGATGTTTTTTCTGACTTTCTATGTCCTGCACCTGAGGGTAAAATTTATCCTGCTGAGAGAATTCACTTTCCAGAAACATACTTCCTCCTCTCCTGGAGAAAACTGTCTCTTCTGCTCCAGTGAAGATTCCTTTCAAATCCACAAGTAAATCTTTCACACGGACAAGATTTGGAGAAAATGAACAAATAAAAGAAACTTAAGGTGAAAGTAGAGAAAAAAGTTCTCTTTGAAGTATAATCAAATTTGGAGCCTGCATTTTAACTAACAGAATCTGTTCTTTGATCTGTTAGATCAATGTTTTAAAAAAGATAACTTGGGTAGGTGAAGTAATTGGTGTCTTATCACTAGTCAGGTGATAGAATTGACAGGATTGGTTTGGGGCCCTCAAGACCGAGCAAACAAAAATGGTGAAAATAAGGTTTTCAAGGTGACATAATGTTGCATAGCACTTTGTAAGAAGTACCTCTACTGAGAGGTGTGACTGGGTGGGACCCACTGAGCTGGTTTGGCTCAGTGTTTATTCCTGACCCCCTGCCTTCTTGGTAGGTATACGCATTTTCACCTGGCTTTTGGGAACAGTGCGCGCCAGTGCTTAGTCACTCAGTCATGTCCCACTCTTGTGGTCCGTGGACCATTGTCAGTCAGGCTCCTTTATCCATGTTTTCCAAGCAAGAATACTCCTGACCCAGGGACTGAACTCGGGCCTTCTGCATTGCAGGCAGATTCTTTACCATCTAAGCTATTCTTGCTTGGAGAATCCCGTGGACAGAGGAGCCTGGGAGTCAGATGCAACTGAAGCGACTTAGTATGCAGCATGGAATATATGGTGTGGTTAAAATTCAAGGTTGTTCTTTCTCCCATCTAGTTGTTCAACCATATCTGTTTAAAAAGAGAAGTTTCCCCTTTTTTCTCCAAAAAGAATACATATTTTAAAGAATTAATCTTTCCCTGAAATATCTCTTGTAAGAGACAACCACACCACCATGGTTTATGTTTGTCATATACATTTTATAAAATTTATAAATTTTATATATTTATTTATATAATGGATGTATTTATATCATGCATACACAGATACACAAAAATGCAAGAAAATATAACCAAGTGGTTAAATTTATGGACTCTAGGGACAAATCGCTGACATTCAAATCTCATCTGTAAATTTTTAAGTAGCTTATCTCAGCGTCTCTTTTCCTGTCATTGAGAAAATACTTCATATGGTTACTTTTAGTATCAGTCTGGAAAACCACCACCAATGTGTAGGCAATGTGTTCACATCAGTCATGATTATACTATAAAATGTTCCTTAACTGCTTTGTATCTTATCAGTAATTCATAGGTCCCTTGCTCAGACTGTAAAGAATCTGCCTGCAATAGAGGAGACCTAGGTTCGACTCCTGGGTCAGGAAGATCCCCTGGAGAAGGAAGTGGTAACCCAGTTCAGTATTCCTGCCTGAAGAATCCCATGGACAGAGGAGCCTGGTGGGCTACAGCCCATGGGGTCTCGAAGAGTCACACACGACTGAGCAACTGACACTTTCACAGTTTCCCATAATGTTATAGAGATGATTTCTTTTTAACATCTATTCTGTTCTATTCTACTCCATCCTATTCCATTCTGTTTAGCAAGCCTATTCCATATTCTGTTGAGTTTCCAGTCCTAGAATTTAGATTTGGAGTTAGGGCCAATACCATATTGTTTTAATTACTGTGCCTTTTGTTTTTTTTAACTATGTTGTAATACTAGGAAAGTCATATTTACCAATGCATTCATGTAACTAATAATTACTGTGCATTTACCTTCTGTTTAGATTTTCCTTTGCACTGATGAGCAAAGAAAAAAGTAATTTTAAGGTTCGTGATTGTTTTTGTTGATTTTTCCATTGAACATTTTAAAATAATTTATAATTATACACAGTAGAAATTATATTGAAAGTATAGATCACTTTGAAGGCATAGTGCTAGTGCTGTTGCTCAGTCAAGTCCAAATCTTTGCAGGCCCATGGTCTGTAGCCCACCAGGCTCCTCCTCTGCCCATGGAATTTTCCAGGCAGTAATACTGAACTGGGTTGCCATTTCCTCCTCCAAGGGATCATCCTGACGCAAGGCTCGGACTCAGGTTTCTTGTGTCTCCTGCTCAGGCAGGTGGAGTCTTTACTACCAGCACTACCTGGGGATAGTGACATCTTTACACTACTATCCAGGAATGTTCTCTCTGTTTTCATCTCTACTTTCAGATATGTTCCCATGAAGTTATCCACTGTGAGTTTTTAATTCTTTTTACTCTTCTCCACATTGCTAGTTATGTAATTTTCCTTTATCATAATGTTTTCTGTTTCTGTTTAAGTCTTGTTTCTGCTTTGCTCACACTTGTCAGTGATCCCTCTATTTTCAAGGAGGTAATGACATTTTTTACAACACATGTTTTTTAAAGTTTAGGCAAGTAGCTCAGGAGTTTGGCGCAAACTGGGCAACCACTTGTAAAAGAATGAAACTAGATCACTTTCTAACACCCCACACAAAAATAAACTCAAAATGGATTAAAGATCTAAATGTAAGATCAGAAACTATAAAACTCCTAGAGGCAAAACACTCTCAGACATAAATCACAGCAGGATCCTCTATGATCCACCTCCCAGAATTCTGGAAATAAAGCAAAAATAAACAAATGGGATCTAATTAAAATTAAAAGCTTCTGCACAACAAAGGAAAATATAAGCAAGGTGAAAAGACAGCCTTCTGAATGGGAGAAAATAATAGCAAATGAAGCAACTGACAAACAACTCATCTCAAAAATATACAAGCAACTTCTGCAGCTCAACTCCAGAAAATAAACGACCCAATCAAAAATGGGCCAAGAACTAAATAGACATTTCTCCAAAGAAGACATACGGATGGCTAACAAACACATGAAAAGATGCTCAACATCACTCATTATTAGAGAAATGCAAATCAAAACCACAATGAGGTACCACTTCACACCAGTCAGAATGGCTGCGATCCAAAATCTGCAAGCAATAAATGCTGGAGAACAGTGTGGAGATTCCTTAAAAATTGCAAATAGAACTACCTTATGACCCAGCAATCCCACTTCTGGGCATACACCGAGAAACCAGAATTGAAAGAGACACATGTACCCCAATGTTCATCGCAGCACTGTTTATAATAGCCAGGACATGGAAACAACCTAGATGTCCATCAGCAGATGAATGGATAAGCTGTGGTACATATACAATGGAGTATTACTCAGCCATTAAAAAGAATTCATTTGAATCAGTTCTGATGAGATGGATGAAACTGGAGCCGATTATACAGAGTGAAGTAAGCCAGAAAGAAAACACCAATACAGTATACTAACACATATATGGAATTTAGGAAGATGGCAATGACGACCCTGTATGCAAGACAGGAAAGAGACACAGATGTGTATAACGGACTTTTGGACTCAGAGGAGAGAGAGTGGGATGATTTGGGAGAATGACATTCTAACATGTATACTATCAAGTGAATTGAATCGCCAGTCTATGTCTGACGCAGGATGCAGCATGCTTGGGGCTGGTGCATGGGGATGAATGCATGTAAGAATTAAAGATTTTAAAATTTAAAAAAATAAAAAATTCTATAAAAGTTTAGGCAACCTAACATATCACTCCTTTCCTTTGAAATTATTTTCATCATTTTTCTTTTTAGTGATTACTTTCCCAGTCAAGGATTGGATAAATATTCATTAATAGTTTCTTCAGTTATGAAAATAAATTTTAAAAGTTTATTATTAAAAATATATACCAGGACCCAGTTCCTAAATATTTCAACTACATGCTGTTAAAAAGAAACATCTAAAACAGAATGTTTCAGAAGTTTAAAAATAAAAGGAATAACAAAGATATATATTTTTAAAGTTAGTGGTAATAATAACAAAGTAGAATTTGATGCAAAATTAAATATCTTAAATAGGAAAAAAATAATAATGTTGTATCAGTAAAGGCTTATAGGGCACAATAATAGGAAAATTAATGTAAACATGGATGCAACAAATACATTTCATTAAGATATGTGGGAGAAACTATAACAATTATGAAAGAAGTAGGTAAAAACACAGTATGGGCAAATGATTTCAAAATAGCGTTTTCAATGTATGAGAAATCATGGGAAAATTATAAATTATTTATCTAAAAATCTTTTTTAAAACCATGAAAGAATCATAAGAAAATCTAAAAAGTACAATTTTTTTTCAGGCTACATTCTAACTACAGTACAAAAATACCTAGAAAGAATAGCAAATGTTTAAATTGAAAAGAAATCAACTAAAGATTCCAAAACCTTCCTAAAAACTAGTGGGTCAAAGAGGAAATTCAAATGATAATTATATAGTATTTTGAAAATGAGAATACTTACTGGAAACGTAAAAGGTACAGGCAAACTCACAGAGTTAAATTCTTACAATTAAAAACTTCATATTCTAAAGGAAGAAAAAGGGAGTAACTGCAAAAGACGTCATAATGAATTAGGCAATTTTCAAAATGCCTGCCATGCCCATAGCCTCTTGGGAGGTGAACCACCTGCTCACAAGCCCTTCTGCCACACAGTGATGCCCTGTATCCTTTCTCCAGACATTTAGCCAATGGGATCGGGGGTCAACTTGTGATCCAGAATTGCTTATTCTTAGTCTGGACAGTGACCAGTAGTAATCTACTGTGAAAAGATGAGCAGGATAATGAAATGAAACTTCAGGTACATGAACTGCTCAAGACACAATACACCTCTGCCATGATACCTCTTGGTAGATATGTTCTCCCAATGGCCAAGAGACAAGTTGATGACCTTGTGTGTTGGGATATAGGTACAGAGAGATTGGATACAAAGTTTCTCCTAGTGCTGAATGGTTCAGAAAAGCTGATTTGAGCAATTATAGAGTAGCTGTTTGCTTTTCACCTCTGTGTTTCTCCTAATCAGCATTTCCAACAATTAGCAGCAGACTATGAGTGCCTTAACTGTGATCATTCATGTTTTTCTTATTGAGAAAGCAAAATACATGTTATATTATTTAAGAATATCAATCCATGCTTCTTAAGGATATAATATCAATGCTTGATCTTCTGGAGCATGAAAGGAAAAAGACCTCACATACGATCTTCCTTTAATTTAAGGTGCTATTTTTAATCTCTGCTTTTAACTCTAGACTTACTTGGTAGCCATGCACACACTTAATATTAAAAGCAAAACTCCAAGGAAGGACTTTGGCTTGGGTCACATAACCAGTTGTTAACAACTGCTAAACCAGAGAGTCACTCATTAAAAAAAAAAAAAAAAAAAAAAAAACCCGATCATTTGGAACAGTTGTCCAGGGATGGAAAAATAAAAAGAAAGCAATTCTCTAAAGGGAAGGATGGGATTGGTAAAGACAAGGCCCTTGGAAAACTCAGAGTGAATACCAAGCGCCAAATAACAATACCTACTGAGAATGAAATATAAGAAATTGCTATGCAAGTAATGAAGTGATGTATAAAATCCCAGCCATTATTTTTTCCAATATGATATTCTTGGAAATCTAAATTTTCACCAAAAAAAAAAAAAAAATTAGCTCTGAAAAAGATTTCAGAGGAGGAAAGAAGACTGATTTTTCCTGCGGGGCGGGGAGGGAATGAAGCTGCTTTTCTCCAAATCCTTGTGACTTAAGAGCAAATTGCCAGCTACTAAAAGTTTGAAAATGAAGAACCCCCAGGAGTCTACTCTACTGGCCCAACAGGAAGATAATGGCTCAGTGACTCTCCTCCTAGCTGAATACACCACTGTCTACTTTGAGTCCTCTCGAAAGTCTCGGAATGACATGCGCATAAGCCAGTGACAACAATGCTTACTGAGGAAATACTTGTGTGTATGAACTGCAATTCTTTGTAATTAAATGTCTTCAAAAAATCATTTCCTAAGAGTTCTAAGAAGAGTTTGGGTCATTACCCTCCCATTTCCATGCAGCAATATTCCCACAGGTGCTATGACAGAGGAAATATGCCAGTAAAAGTCATTTTCTAAACAATGCCCTGAAGGACACTGAGGCAAGGGCATACTTAACAAAAGTGTGTCATGCCTTATAATGTGAAGCTGGAATTTTGTCCTATATTTTCAAGATGGTTTCATAGAAAAAGAACTCTAGCCTTACCGAATGCTGACAAGCACACTGAAATGTCCTTCTTGCCCTTCTCCAACAAGAAAGAGAAACTCCAACCTGATGTAACAGTTAAATATGGAAACAGATTGCTTTAGAATCGAGTTTTCATCTTAGTTTACCTGGTAATGAAAACTGGTAAGCATAGGTTTCACAACTTGTATGTAATTAAGATTTTCATGTAAATGGTAGACTCATATTACATATCTAGTAAATATGCTTCTTTAATTAATTTAAAATTAATTTAATGAATTTTAATGAATTTATTGCTTTAAAATTTTGTGTGAGTTTCTGCTGAACAACAAAGTGAATTAGCCTTTGTGTTTATGTGTATATATACACATATATCCCCTGTTTTTTTTGGATTTCCTTCCCATTTAGGTCACTACAGATCACTGAGCAGAGTTCCCTGTGCTATATAGCAGGTTTTCATTAGTTATTTATTTGACATATAGTAGTGCTTCCCAGGTGGTGCTAGTGGTAAAGAACCTGCCTGCCAATGCAGGAGACATCAGAGAAGCGGGTTCAATCCCTGGGTCAGGAAGATCCCCTGGAAGAGGGCATGGCAACCCACTCCAGTATTCCTGCCTGGAGAATCCCATGGACAAAGGAGCCTGGCAGGCTACAGTCCATGGGGCCGCAAAGAGTCAGACATTACTGAAGTGACTTAGCAGGCACACAGTGTATATATGTTAATCCCAATCCCCAACTCATCTCATTGCTCCTTCTCCCCTTGGTAGCCATGTTTGTTCTCTACATTTGTGACGCTATTTCTGCTTTGCAAATAAGTTCATCTCTACCATTTTTCTAGATTCCACATAAAGATAATGCTGTTTAATGCTTCTGTTCTGCCTTTTTTCCTTTGGAACAAATTAGTTTCCAATTACCAGATCCATATTTAAGTAAATACAATTAATCTATATACAGTTTGCATGACAGTTATGAGAAACTTGAATGCTGAGGCTGGTTGACTGAAAATCTCTATTTCAGTTGTGTTTGAAATATTATACTTTATTTTGAATGATTGAGGAAGGCATGGCAACCCACTCCAGTATTCTTACCTGGACAACCCCATGGACAGAGGAGCCTGGCAGGTTACAGTCCATAAGTTGCAAAGAGTTAGACATGACTGAAGCGACTGAGCATATTTTGAATAATTAATAAGATTTTTACTGTAAAGAAAGAAAAAGGGGTATTTCAGGATAGGAAATTCCATACAAAAGCCCAGAACTATGACAGGGTAGGTTGAACTCAAGGATATAAATAAGGATGGTAACAGCACAGTCCCCTCTGATGGAAAGAGGCCCAGGAATCAGTCACCAAGTTTAATGACCAGCACCAGCCCCAGGGTGCTCTGGGAGAAATGGATATACATTTATACCACAGCAGAGTGATTTGTAAACCTTAGTGCAAACTGTGGCAGCTGAAGAATTAACATAATTTAAGCCAAGCTGTTGTGCTTGCCTGTGATAATCAGAAAATTCAAGACCTCTCCTTACATTCAAATCAGGTAACTTCCTCTTGACTATTAGTAAACGTGCACCAATCTCAATGCTCACAAAACTGCATTATCAATATTGAGATAAGGAAACTTCTGAATTTCTAGCCTAAAGTGCCTACAGTTGAACCTTTAAAGATTAGACTTCAAACTTTGCTGTGTTTTTCCCCCCTTTTTTAGTTATCACTAGGGAACAGGAACGCGTGCAGTGTTAAAGGCACTGTCTGTGACTGCATCCAATTAGTCATTTTAGCACCTGCCTCATCCAATGTCAACACAGAATTCTGCTCTTCTTCCTCATTCTCCTTCATCTGGTCCAGAATTTCAGCCAACAATCAAGAACACACCACAGTTCTTGGCAACCCCAAGGCCCAGATGCTGAACAATTTTTAACAGTGAACTCATTACTAATGGTATTCTCCTACCAACACTTTGGAAGCAATCTGTGACCATGAAATCTGCTCACAGGATACTTACTGCCTTACTAAATCCACATAGATGCAGAAGTAGCCGTGTGCAGGAGGACTTGTGATCACCCTGACTATTATATATACATAGTGAATTCTGATTCAGTGCTTTTATTGCCAACAGGTGATTATTTCTCAAGTATTTGTGCCAGGAGCACTCATATTATAAGCAATGCTTTGCTTCTTGGGAGAAATAAATAATTTGCTCCAGAACTAAGCCTTCTTCAGAACAGCAAGTAAAAAGCAATAATGTTTTTGAGATATATTTCCTTATTTGTTTATCCTTCTCACTGGGTTTACGATGCTACCTTAAGCAAGTGAATTAAGATGTTTTATACTTCCATAATACCTTCATTTAAAAGACTTTAAATCAGAAACATGTTCTGTTCTGACAAACTACAGAGGGAAAGTTGTACAAGTAAATGATTACCACCTCTGACAGGCAGACTGAGGTAAAGGGAGAATTTAATTAGTGCTACACACATTGAATTGGAGGACTCTTCATAATTGCTCAAATTAAGACATTTTACCCCTCTGGCTACCCACTCCTGTATTCTTGCCTAGAGAATTCCATGGGCAAGAGGAGCCTTGCAGGCTACGTCCATGGGACCTCAGAGTCGGACACAACTGAGCAACTAACACTTTCACTTTGGGGGCTTTCCTGGTGGCTCAGACAGTAAATAATCCACCTGCAATGCAGGAGACCTGGGTTCGATCCCTGGATCAGGAAGATTCCCTGGAGAAGGGAATGGCAACCCACCTCAATATTCTTGCCTGCAAAATCCCATGGACAGAGGAGCCTGAGGGCTTACAGTCCATAGGGCTGCAAAGAGTCCAACATGACTGAGCGACTAATGCTTTGACTTTTACTCCTCTCAGCCAAGACGACAAATACCTTCAAAACTGCTGATAAACTCAGAACATGTTTCTCTTTGGTGTCTGCACGCAGCTTCAGAATGCTCCAGGGCACCTGAGCGTCCTTAGTCAGCCCCTGGAGCTGACTTGCCAATTGAAACCTACTTGTTATCCTTGTCTTGCAGTGAGAGTGCCCAGAAAGAGTCTCAGCTCTCTCCCTTCCTCACTTGGTTATGGCTGACCACTATATATATATATATATATATATATATATATATATATAAACCACTATATTTATATATATGAAATATATATATGAACATTAGGGACAAGGGTTTATATATATACCCTTGTCCCTAATGTTCATATTTTAATTGCTCTGAGGGATCCAAAAGCAGCTGAATCGGGGGAACTATCAGATATAACCTGTATGAAAGTGAAAGTGTTAGTCACTTAATCGTGTCAGTCTCTTTGTGATCCCATGAACTGTAGTCTGCCAAGCTCCTCTGCCCAAGGAATTGTCCAGTCAATAATACTTTAGTGGGTAGCTATTCCCTTGTTCCAGGGATCTTCCCCACTCAGGGATCAAACCGGGTCTCCAGCATTGCAGGCAGATTCTTTACCATCTGAGCCACCAAGGAAGTGCTGTAGGATTCCAAATGCCTCCATGATCAAGATCAAAACACAACCAAAAACTTTTTTCTTCTGTTGCAATTTAAAACACTAAATGGTTTAAATAGTGGCTCTTGGGAGACTGTTTCGAGTTACTCCATTTTTTTTTAAAACAATTGTCGATGTTCCAGGAATGAAAGGGCAGGCCCTTAGATGAGTTCTATGAATATCAGACCATGAATATGATAAAATCCCCTTAGTCACACACCTCATCAGATTAACTTCGGCCTGCCTCATCCATACTGATCTCAATTTAGCATGATCAATATTTTTAATGATGAGTCTGAGTGAATAACTCTACAGAGTTATTACTATAAAATCTTGAGCTATGTCTAAGGCATAGTCTCCAGGATCAGACTACCCATATCTGAGTTCTGCCCAACAGCTGTGGTGGCGTGGTGGTAAAGAATATGCCTACCAGTTCAGGAGACTCAGGAAATGCAGATTCCATTCCTGGATCGGGAAGGTTCCCCTGGGGGAGGAAATGACAACCCACTCCAGTATTCTTGCCTGGAAAATCCCACAGATAGAGAAGCTTGGCAGGCTATAGTCCACGGGGTCACAAAAGAGTTGGACACGAATAAGCAATTGAGCACAAAGCATAAAACCTTGGACAAGTTATCTAATCTCTCTGTGTTAGATGAAGATATACTAGGATACATTTTGTTGGGTTGTTCTGAGAATTTACTGAATTAACATGTATAAAGAGCTTCAAAGAGCCTGACACACAGTAAGCACTACAGAAGTGCTAAATATTATTATTCTGCATGTATATAACGCCTACTTAATTCCAGATATTTCAGTAGGAAACTGATCATAAGGAACAATTGATCAGCCCCAATGAGAATGTGAAAATTGATCAAAATAAATGGGGCCACATTTCTAAAAAAAATCTATTTGTGATAATGAATTACTTGTATTTGCAAAAATTCCATGTCTATGTTTATATTTGATGAGTAGAGAATCTGACAAGTGAGAATTAAAACAGTTAAATTCTTTCGAGCATTTATCTTCACAGGAATTATTTTTTGTAAACAATTCTAATTTTTAAATTGGGCTATAGAAAAGTTGATAATTTTCTTCTTTTTTATAATGCGTCAAGTTTTTGTATTTATACAAATAATTGTATATTTGCATCAGCTTGGTGTATGTCACAATAATCATTATTTTTTCAATAGAATAAGTATTCATCATATTTTGAAACTAAATTGTTTACAGCTTAAAAATTTTATATAACTAAATAGTTTTTTAAGAAATTACCATCTAAATTTCTGATTTATATAGCCTAGCCTCTTGAGAAGGTCATAAAAAGGAAGTCATATTAAAAACAGCAACATTAAATTAGGTAGTGAAGTAATGCTACCTTTTTGAAATATACATAATCCACAACCGAAAGAGGATTTAATTGTACAATACCTGAATTAAAGTAATATATACCATCCACTCAGCATTTAAGAAAACTGGTTCACTTCACAACTAGTTATAAATCTCTAAGGGTATTAATGACCTTATTTGATTTTCAAAATAGCCCTTGATCTAAATCCACTTTTTTAAACTACACAGTTTGAAAATGGGACATTGAGAACCAAAAGAGTCAGCATTAGAATTATTTTCTAAAAGAAACATTAACGCCCCCCAAATTGATTTGACTTTTTCTCCCATGTGCCAATTCTTCAAAATTTAAGATATTGATTTAAAGAAAAATGCACAACATAAGAGTTATGAGTTTAAGTTTTATTCATGAACTTAAGACTGTAGCCTGGGAGACAGCCACTCAGTGGCTCAGGAGAAGCCAGTTTATATACGACTTTTTTTGGCTAGGAAATACATTCAGTCAATCACATATTGTGGTGAAAGATTGCTGTTAATTACAAAGAACAGTGATCTCAAGTTAATGATGTTAGTGCTTTTCTATATACAGGGAGAAGCAAAAATCTCATGTCACTGAAATTCTTCTTGCGATGTGGATCTAACTGTTTTTGGCTGTTTATCCAAAGTACCTCATTCTGTTTTTCATCCTTAATTCCTCTCAGGATGCACTGTTGATGGGCAAACTCACCAGTTTATGACTTAACCAGAAGTGCTCTGTTCTTCGTTCCCAGTCCTTTATTTAATACCACACTTCCCAGTTAAAATGAACTCCCTTGGTTTGTAAAATGCAATGTCAAACTTAAATTATACAAGCATTGTCTATTTAAACCATTTGAAACACACAGATATTTCCCTGAAAGCAGGAAGTAAATTTCTCATGTGAAAGGCTCACTCACTGAATATGGGCAGTTTAGGCTGAGAAACCTATGTCAACAAACCTTGTTACTTTAATTTACTACCTCAAACCCACATTCTGTTTAGATTCTTCACTAATTGAGCACACAAAACCTAAGTTTCTTTGTCCTATCAATTCCTCACAAATATATTGTTTCTTTTTCTTAAAAAACTATAAGAGTGGCCTGCTTTGGCCACTTCTAGGTCCCATTTCTATGATACCTCCATGTGCATGAATTAAAATTTGTTCATTTTTATCTTATTAATCTGTCTTGTATGAATTTTGCTATTAGTTCAGCCATAAGAACTCACAAGGGGTAAAAGGAAATTTTCACTTCCCCAAAAACACCTACAAATGTACATTCATTCATTTTATGGCTACTGTTAGGGTCAAACTTTAGGTAGAAAAACTGCAAGATTATCAATAATTTTCAAATGAAAAGTAATTCATTAAACTAATATTTCATAAAAAAGGATTTAAATATAAAGTGGATTTTTACATGTTTAAAAGCAACCACCAAGTCACTTAGAGATTGATGACAAAGGAGAAAAATTATATCTTTAATAAACTGCTAATAGATTTTCATACCTAAAATTAGATTTCAAAGGCTTTGCATTTTCAGGTAGAATATGGTGACCCTTTTTTCTACAACCTTAAAGAGAACTAACTTGCAGTTCCTTGGTTGTAGCCAAATGTCATTGTCCTTAATCTCCCTGCTCCTCAATGCCATATCAACCTCAGTAGCTCAATCATGTGTGACTCTTTGTGACCCCATGGGCTGTAATTCATCAGACTCCTCTTTCCATGGAATTTTCCAGGAAAGAATACTACAGTGGGTTTCCATTTCCTACTCCAGTCTTCCCAACCCAGAGATCAAATCCATATCTCTTGCATCTCCTGAATTGGCAGGCAAATTCTTTATCACATCACCACCTGGGAAACCCCCATTTCTCAATAACAAGGGTTTATTGGGTGTTCTCTCTTCAAACTAATTCTAAACCAAAACAAACGTTGACATGGGACCTATATTCTTCCAATTTGACTTCACTTTAAGTCTTGTCAAATCACTCTCTTGCCAAGGTATAACTATTTCTGTAATGTCATTGTTGACCAGCTTGTCTTTCTTTCCACCTTGCCCCATTTTTAAGTTGTTGTCACACCATTAAAAATTTAAAATATCAAGAGATCTGTCCATGCTAGCTCAGCAGTCTTCAAAACTCCCTCCCACGTTTGGTTTAAATGCCTTGAGCTTTAATATGTAAAAATACCAGCTGCTATTTTCCGGGATCCCAGAAAGATTCTCCAGGATCTTCATCACTTCCTATTTAGAAGCCCACAGGGCTGGTCTCATGGTCTTTCTCTCTATACCACTGCATCCTGCTTAATTCAGCCTCTACCCACATACCCTTCAGCTCCCACTCTCCCTCATCTCTGCTTCTACATTGTGATATTATGATTTATAAAAAATACATATATTTGGTCTCTCAGATAATCCAAATATATTTCTCCTTTATATTCAGTCTTCCTTCACAATTCCTGGCTCACAGTTCCCATAACCCTTGGGATTTCCTAAGCAATGAAATCAATGGGAGCATCTTTTGGTACAATATTTAGTCTTGTCTACAATTCATGGGAATGCTTCAGAGCCATAATGGTGAAATGGGTGCTTTTATTATTCATAATAAGCCCTTTCCACCACAACTAACTTTCTGTTAGTGAAGGTGACTTCAAAGTACTTAAGGATGGGTGCTGGTTGCCAGGGAAACCAACTTAATTGTGGTTTGAAACTTTCAGTCACATCCCTTGATTTCCAGGGTGAGAAGAGAGGCTAAAGGTGAAATCGATCACCAGTGGTCAACGAGTTAATCATGCCAATGTAATAAAGTCTCCATAAAAATCCCAAAGGAGGGTATTTGGAGACTTCCAGGTCAAGGAAACAGAACACTTCTACAAGCCACCTTGCCAGGCCCTAAGCTCCATGAAGACAGAAGCTCCTTTGTTTCAGACCTCACTGAAAGTATCTATCTTTTCATCTGGCTATTGACTCATATTCTCTGTAATAAATTGATAAGCTAGTGAGTAAACAGTTTCCTGAGTTCCATGAGCTAGTATAGCAAATTAATTGAGCCCAAAGAAGGAGTCTTAGAAACTTTTGATCTATAGCCAGTCAGTTGTACAAATAACAACCTGGACTTGTGATTGGCATCTTGAATTGGAGGGGTTTGTTAGAATCTCCAGTTTGTAGTCAGTCAGTTAGAAGACCAGGTGACCTGTGCTTGCCACTGGTGTCTGAAGTACAAAAATTCCTGGACCCAATTCCAACATATGTATGTGGAGGTTTCCTCCCAGTAACATGCAATTCTTGGACACTTGCAGCACATCCAAGAAGTCAATTCAATTCGGACACACTCTGCCTGGAGATAATATCAGATTCTACAGGTAAAGCGTTCAGTCTCTGGGTCAGGAAGATCCCCTGGAGGAGGAGAGCATGGCAACCTACTCCAGTATTCTTGCCTGGAGAATTCCATGAACAGAAGAGCTTGTCGGGCTATAGTCCTTGAGGTCACAAACAGACATACTGAGAAACTTAATATGAAGTACATGTACTTATACAGAGTGGAATAACAAGTGACATAACAGAATGATAAGGTATTTTTCAAACTTAGTTTATTACTATCCTTTCCAAAAATGTTTGAAGTAGCAATAATGTAGCATAGAGTTCAAGTTTTTAGAGAAAGGACAACTTCAAAATAACTAAAATTTTGATATAGCAAATTACTGACTTAAATTCCATTCTTGTTGCATACTTTTGTCTTAGTCTAGTTATGAAGACTATTTTTTAAGTAGTTTAATATATAAAGTAGAGTCATGGGAAAAGTAGTAACACTGAAGTGCTCACCTTATAAAGACAGTATCAAAGATAAGTGTTAGAAGAGATATTTAAGCGCATCATAAGTATAAAGGCTGCTACTGTGGACCTATGCCTCAACGTCTTTATTCCAATGTATTACTATATTAATAAAATCATGCTATTATCAGCACACTGATTATTACTAAGAGACTAGTATCTCAAAATAATATCTTATGATAGTCATTAATGAATCCCCTATCCAGAGCAGTAGCACTTTCATAACTTAGGGAGGTAAGACTATCACTGAAGAGTTGACTTGCATTTGACTTATCACCTCCTAATTGGGTGACACTTGGGGAAATATTTTACATTTGTTATAAATATTAGATATTTGCACAAAATAATATATATATATATATAACTAGCTAGAATGTAGATGCTCCTTAAGTGTTATCACTTTTTATGGCATTCAGTTAGTGGTCAAGCACATTTCTAAGCACTGTCCTAAATACTTATATGAATGAAGTTTTCTATCTTTTGTATATTACATGTGTTTACAGTCAAAAGTGACCATGTATACCATTTTGAGAAATTTATAATTAAATATTTTACTACATGTAAATAAAATAATACTATATAGATTTTTGGTACAGTTACTTCTTGGAAATATTTTTACCAAAACATTTCATATATGCAAGTGGTCTCATTTTAGAGGGATTTCAAGAAAAGTAATGCTTTTTGTTGCTGTTGTTTAGTCACTAGTTCGTGTCTGACTCTTCTGTGACCCCACAGACTGTAGCCTGCCAGGCTCCTCTGTCCATGGGATTTCCCAGGCAAGAATACTGGAGTGGGTTGTGATTTCCTCCTTCAGGGGATCTTCCTGACCCAGGGATCAAATCCCTGTCTCCTATGTCTCCTGCATTAGCAGGCAGATTCTTTACCTCTGAGTCACCTGGGAAGCCAATAGTGCTTTCAATCTTTAGCATGCATTAGAATCACCCCAGTTTTTGTTAAACTACAAGCCACATAACCAGAGTTTCTGATTCAGTAGTTCTAGTGTGGGGCTTGAAATTTAATAAGTTCTCATAACATGGTCCCACGTGAAGCTGCTGGTCTAGTGGCAGTAATTTAAGAATCATTGCTATATTTCTGTGATTGTCAGGAGGCAAGAAATTCACCCTTACTTCTAAACTTAAGTCCATCTGATTCATGTTCCAAACTTAATCTAAGAATAAATAATATAATACATTTGAATTACTCTTGCCTATATAGACTCTAATTTTTCTTGACATATTGAAACTAAAATTGGCATGGATATTAAGACAATCTTTAAACTCAGATGACAATTCTTATTTTCAAAATATAGAAGATACATACTTACTTATAAATAGCCCCATGACATAAATTTTGAGCATCAGGGGAAATAAGAAACCCTTTACAGTCGAGAGGAAACAGTCCTGCTTTGTTCTGGATAGACAATACATCCTTTCAAGAACATTAGCAAGAAATTTGTTAGTATTTTAACTGATGCTGGCAGGTGCAATTGGATCGTCTCAGGCTGATATCTAAATTAAAGCCATATAAATTCCATTGTGTATTTATTTTTAAAATGTTTCAGTAGCAGACTCAATACTTTCTTATAAAGAATATTTTACTATTCAGAAATTTAGGCTGTAATTGATTTGTCATGATACACAAAATACATTTTTCACTGAAATAGAGAAAAATATCAAAGATTTCTTGGTATTTCTAACTCCAAACTTGTTAAGATGAAGGTAGGAGGTATGGTTTGCCAGAATGTCAAGCATTCAGCTTAATATCATCACTGAAAGGGTCAGCAGCCACTTGCTATATGCAAGAAGCAAATTTTCTGTCCTGGAAAATTATTTTTATCTGTCAGGGTAGAATAGGATGAGAAATTACACATGATACTCCCCAAGTGCATGAAACAAAAATGTCCTTAATTGTTTAAAACAGACTTCAATTTGTTCTTAAAAGTCCTTTCCTCTGATTACAGGCTTGGAAGAATAATTTTAACTTTCTAACTAAAGGGAAGTCATTCTCTTTTGGATATAAATGGGGCCAGGTCATAGCCAAAGGTTTAATCTCCCTGCTAGGCTTTCTCCCCCATGAAGGGAGTCTCCTACCCCTGCCTCCTCCCAAGATAATATCTGGGTACAGAGAAAGGAAGGGGCTTCCCTGGTGGCTCAGGGGTAAACAACCTGCCTGTGATGCAGAAGACGCAGGAGACCTGGGTTTGATCCCTAAGCTGGAAAGATCCCCTGGAGGAGGGCATGGCAACCCACTCCAGTATTCTTGCCTGGAGAATCCCATGGACAGAAGAGCCTGGCAGGCTACAGTCTGTAGGGTCGCAAAGAGTAAGACATGATTGAAGCTACTGAGCATCCAGAGAAAAGAAGGCTAATCTTCTCATAGCATTGGATTATCGAAGATTCAAATGCTATCCCCTGAATGAATGTCTTGTCCCATTCGTCTTTGGGCATCTGCTCACAGCCTCTAATGCAGACATGTCCATGGCAGTGTATCAGTTTATGTAAGTGTGAACTGTTTTCTCAGCCTGGGCAAGGCATGCTCATTGCCTCCAAAAGACATCAGCCACTTTTTTACTGGTGGCTGATCTACCCCTCGTGAGCACTGCAAATTTCCTTATGTGTAGCCAGAACTGTTCTGCGCAGCGACACTGCAGCTATAATTTCATGCTCACTGACCTTCTATAACCCTCCTGGGTTACCAAGGAATTTGTGGAACCCACACAACTCCCCTTGAGAGCTGAGTTTTACTCAGGAACACTGTATTATCTTAGGTCCTCCTTCCTCCTAAACATACCATAGCGCTGTATCCTTCAACTACACCTGCCTGTGTTGGATGTTGGAGAGGGGTCCTTGAGCGGTAATTGCCCTGATATCCTGAAGTTCCCACTTGGAGTTTCTTCCTTCTTAGGGTTAACACCCAAGGTAAAACCTGAAGATAAAGCCTGGAGAAGGGAGAGCAGAGCCCCAGGTCTCTGCCTTCTCCACAAAAGAATCTTCATACAAACTGGCTCAGAGAGTAGAAATTAAAACATTCTCACCAAAAATCAAAAAATTTTAATTAAAAAAAAATTAAAGACTTCATTTTAACCTGGGCATATCTTGAGTTCTCAGTGAGTGTGTGTGTGTGTGTTATGCTAAGTTTCTTCAGTCATGTCTGACTCTTTGCTACGCTATGGACCATAGCTCACCAAGCTCCTCTGTCCATGAGATTCCCCAGGCAAGAATACTGGAGCGGGTTGCCATGCCCTCCTCCAGGGGATCTTCCAGATCCAGGGATCAAACCGTGCATCTCATGCGTGCTGCACTGGCAGCCTCTCTCATGTCTCTTGCGTTGGTGGGCAGGTTCTTTACCACTACTGCCACCTGGAAAGCCCCCATTTAAGGTTTAAAATTTCCTGAAGTTCAGATCCCGAAGTCTTACTCTTGGTATGCAAAGGCTTTCAGAACTATTGTCTGTTTGGGAACGCATGTAAGAATTAAAGATTTTAAAATTTAAAAAATAAAAAAAAATTTTTAAAAAGAACTATTGTCTGTCTATGGGTGTACTATCACATTTTGTCAGTCAAAAGCTAAAATTTATATTTTACATTCTAAGTTATTATGATCCATATCTTCCTAAGATAATACATACCTGTGGCTGAAAGGGAAAAAGAGGTCGAATTCAAGCAAGTATAAAAATAAAGAGCACAGCTGTATATTTTGCAAAAAATTCCTTCCTGAATCGATGTTTTAGAAATATTTTATAAAAAAAAAAAACAATGAAGATTGGTTACACATTCTGAGTAAAGTCACCATCATTTAAAGACTGCTTCTAGCCACTCTTTAGAAATTAAAGAAAAATTTAATCATATTTACCCCAAAGTATGCAGACCTAATGAATTAATTTTCACAATCTAAACCCCCCCAAAAAAAGCTAATTTCAAAATAATAAAACTAGTGGTATATCTTATAATGTGATACATGTTTTATTTGTCTTCCACCAATTATAATCACAGAAGGCAAGGCAAGCTCCAAACTGAAAGCAAATAACTTTTTGATTTGATTTTCAAAAAATCTGGGTGAGTTTTTTTGACATAAATAGTTGATGTACAATATTATATAAGTTTTGGGAGTACAACATAATGATTCACAACTTTAAAGGTTCAATTTCATTTATAGTTATTATAAAATATTGGCTATATCTCCTGTATTATATAATATACCATTGTAGCCTATTTTAACACTATGTTTATAATTATTTGAATCCTTGATAGGGATATAGTATGTGACTAAGCACTAGTACCGTTGAGTAGTGTGTATAACTATATGGATATATCTTTAAATGTTATTGTCTGTGTATTAGGAAGTTTAATCAGGTCTCAGGAATTTTTCTATTTCTTTCATATAAATACAAAATATTATCAACTAATCTGAGAGTTGAATGCCATAAATAGGTTTTTAATTTGGTGTTAAATACTTTTCCTGCTTGAGGATATTCATTAGAATAAAGAGGGAAATAGTATCAACTGACAGTTAAATATAGATCTGGAACTAGAACTTAGTTTCTGACATCACATACTTTTAATTGAATATATTAAGAGAAGGCGATAAGGCAAGTATCTCTGCTCTTACCACTTCTATTCAACATTGTGCTAGAGATCCTAATCTTTGCATTAAGGCCAGAAGAAAAAAAAAAGGCATAGAAATGCAAAGGAAGAAAAAAAATTTTTTAGTTATAGATGAAAAACCATCTAAGTAGGAAGTCCCAAATAATCTATAAAAGAAAAAAAGAACTAGAACTAATAAGTTAATTTAGCAAGGCTGAATGATCGCTGTCATTATGCAAACATCAAATTTTTCCATATACTGAAAGTGAAAAAAAAGTGAAGTTGCTCAGTCATGTCAGACTCTTTGCGATCCCAGGGACTGTAGCCTGCCAGGATCCTTTATCCATGGATTTTTCAGCCAAGCATACTGGAGTGGGTTGTCATTTCCTTCTCCAGGGGAATCTTCCTGACCCAGGGATCAAACCCAGGTCACCAGTGCACAATTAGAAATCAATTTTTTTTAAGAGTATCACTTACAGTAGAACCATATAACATGAAATTCCTGGATACAATCTTTAAAAATAATTGTAACATCTGTTGGAAATTATAAAAATTAATAAAAATTTTAACAAATGGGATGTTTATGACATCCACAGATTGAAATAACTAATATTGTTAAGATAATAATTTTCCATAACTTAACTATCAGTTCAGTCACTCAGTCATGTCCAACTCTGCGACCCCATGAACCGCAGCATGCCAGGCTTCCCTGTCCATCACCAACTCCCGGAGTCCACCCAAACCCATGTCCATTGAGCCGGTGATGCCATCCAACCATCTCATCCTCTGTCATCCCCTTCTCTTTCCACCTTCAATCTTTCCCAACATCAGGGTCTTTTCCAATGAGTCAGCTCTTTGCACCAAATGGCCAAAGTACTGGAGTTTCAGCTTCAACATCAATCCTTCCAATGAACACCCAGGACTGATCTTTTTTAGGATGGACTGGTTGGATCTCCTTGCAGTCCAGGGGACTCTCAAGAGTATTCTTCAACACCACAGTTCAAAAGCATCAATTCTTTGGTGCTCAGCCTTCTTTATAGTCCAACTCTCACATCCATACATGACTACTGGAAAAATCATAGCCTTGACTAGATGGACCTCTGTTGACAAATTAACATTAAACATATAGTCACCACACAATCCAACAATGCCACTCCTAAGTATTTATCCAAGAGAAATAAAAATATGTGTGCACAAAAAATACTATACATGGGAGTTTACACAAAATACAAGGGAATTTATATCAGTTTTACTCATAATTGGGCTTCTCTGGTGACTCAGATGGTAAAAAAAAAAAAAAAAGAAAAACAACACCTGCAATGCAGGAGACCCAGGTTTGATTCCTGGGTTGGGGAGATCCCCTGGAGAAGGGAATGGTACCCACTCCAGTATTCTTGTCTGAAGAGTCCCATAGACAGAGGAGCTTGGTGCCCTACAATCCATGGGATTGCAAAGAGTCTGAATGACTGAGCAAACAAACACACACATCAGCTTACTCAAAATTTCCAAAAATTGGGAATAACCCAGATGTCCTAAAATTGGTGGATATATGAAGAAAATGTGATATATGATACAAATGAATAGTACTTATCAATAGAAAGAAACTTGTATACCTCTCTGTCCATGGAATTTTCCAGGCAAGTATACTGGAGTGGGTAGCCACTCCTTTCTCCAGGGGATCTTCCCAATTCAGAGATCAAACCTGGGTCTCCTGCATTGCAGGCAGACTCTACTGTCTAAGTCACCAGGGGAGCCCTGGCGTCAACATTAATCTCATGCAGCATCAACATTAATCTCAAGGGCATTAGGTGAAGTGCAGTAAGTGAAGTACTAAAAGCTACCTAGAGCATAATCTACTACTATGGAATTCTGGAAAAGGCAAAACTATAAATACAGAAATCACATCAATAGTTACCAGAAGGTTGAGGGAGGAAGTGGAGAATACCACACCAAAAACAGGCACTAGAGACTCCTTGAGATGATAAAAATGTTCTATATCATGATTGTCCTGGTGTTTATGCTATTGTATACATTTGTCAAAAATAAATTGTATACCTAAAAAGGATAAATTTTACTGAAAACAAATTACACTTCAATATATATGGCTTAAAAATAAAAGTAACTAAATGCTCTTTTTTTTAACACTAGACATTTTCAAACATTTCAATAGGATGTATAATGTCATATGTACCTGAAGAGTTATACATGTGAATGCTGAAATAGGTAACATTATATTCAAGAGTTCATCCCCTTCTCATTAATCTACCTCTTCCCAGGCAGTATGCCAGTTTCTTACTAGTTGTCTCTGACAAAAAACAATGGCTTATACTTAATTCCTCTCTAACTCCATAGCAGGTGTTACAGCCTGCTAACTTCTCTCACAAGGCTAACTTCTCTCACAAGGCTAGTTGTAACTTGTTGGCAACCAATGAGAATATTCATTGGAAGGACTGATGCTGAAGCTGAAACTCCAATACTTTGGCCACCTGATGTGAAGAACTGACTCATTGGAAAAGACCCTGATGCTAGGAAAGATTAAAGTCAGGAGGAGAAGGGGACGACAGAGGATGAGATGGTTGGATGGCATCACAAACTCAATGGAAATGAGTTTGAGTAAAGTCTGGGAGCTGGTGATGGACAGGAAAGCCTGGCATGCTGCACTCCATGGGGTCCCAAAGAATCAGACACGACTGAGTGACTGAACTGTAACTGAACTGTAATAAGCAGCAGGATTCTGAGATAATGGTCCTGGATAATGATCCAAAACTGGAGGGAGAAGTGATTAATTTAAAAAGTGAGAATAAATAAGGAGGGATAGCACTTTAAATATAAGGCTAATGGAGTCATGCTTCTCTTTCCTGTATACATTTATTTTTCCTGTCATACATTCAGATATAACATACCAGCTTATTTTAAGGTGAGGAAAGTTGTGTCATGATTACTTAGACAAGTTAATAGAAAATATTGAGGACTTTCTGGGTAGCGCTAGTGGTAAAGAACCTGCTTGCCAATGCAGGAGACATAAGACACGCAGGGTTTGATCCCTGGGTCGGCAAGATCCCCTGAAGGAGGGCATGGCAACCCACTCCAGTATTCTTGCCTGGAGAATCCAATGTACAGAGAAGCCTGGGAGGCTGCAGTCCATAGTGTCCATAGGGTCACAAAGAGTCAGACACAACTGAGGTGACTTAGCACAATAGAAAGTATCATGAAATCTGCAAAGGTAAAAGTCACAAAAATTTATGATTATTATACATTCAGCAGGCATTGATTTACTTACTTACTGAACACTATCAAACCTTCTACAAGCTCATACTATAAGAGAACAACATGAATCTCAACATTTGATTAAGCATGAATAAGATGATAGAATATAAGTGATAAGATTAACGTTTGAAAAAGGAAGCAAAAATAGACAATGGAGAAAAGGCAATCTCTTTAACAACTGAGAAAACTGGTCAACCACCTGTAAAAGAATGACACTAGAACACTTTCTAACACCATACACAAAAATAAGCACAAAATGGATTAAAGATCCAAATGTAAGACTAGAAACTATAAAACTCCTAGAGGAAAACATAGGCAGAACACTCTTTGATACAAATCACAGCAAGTTCCTCTATGACCCACCTCCCAGAGTAATGGAAATAAAAGTAAAAATAAACAAATGGGACCTAATTAAAATTAAAAGCTTTTGCACAATGAAGGAAAATATAATCAAAGTGAAAAGGCAGTCTTCAGAATGGGAGAAAATAATGGCAAATGAAACAACTGACAAAGAATTAATCTTTGAAACATGTATAATATCATGTAAGAATCGAATCGCCAGTCTATGTCCGATGCAGGATACAGCATGCTTGGGGCTGGTACACGGGGATGACCCAGAGAGATGTTATGGGGAGGGAGGTGGGAAGGGGGTTCATGTTTGGGAACGCATGTACACCCGTGGTGGATTCATGTCAATGTATGGCCAAACCAATACAGAATTGTAAAGTAAAATAAAGTAAAAATAAAAATTAAAAAATATATACAAGCAGCTCATGCAGCTCAATGCCAGAAAAATAAATGATCCAATCAAAAATGGGCCAAAGAACTAGAGAAATATTTCTCCAAAGAAGACATACAGCTGGCAAACAAACACATGGAAAGATGCTCAACATCACTCATTATTAGAGAAATGCAAATCAATACCACAAAATGAGGTACCATCTCAACGCTGGTCAGGATGGCTGCCATCAAAAAGTCTACAAACAATAAATGCTGGAGAGGGTGTGGGAAAAAGTGAACCCTTTTACGCTATTGATAGGAATGCAAACTAGTACATCCACTATGGAGAACAGTGTTTTACGATTCCTTCAAAAACTGGAAATAGAGCTGCCATATGACCCAGCAATCCCACTGCTGGGCATATTCATCTAGGAAACAAATCTTGAAAGAGACACGTGTACCCTAATATTCATTTCGACACTGTTTACAATAGCTAGGACGTAGAAGTAACCTAGATGTCGATCTGCAGATGAATGGATAAGAAATTTGTGATACATATACACAATGGAATATTACTTAGCTACAGAAAAGAATACATTTGAGTCAGTTCTAATGAGGTGTATGAAACTGGGACCTATTATACTGAGTGAAATCAGAAAGAAAAATACCAATACAGTATATTAATGCACATAGATGAAATTTAGAAAGATGATAATGACAACCCTATATGCAAGACAGCAAAAGAGACACAGATGTAAAGAATGGAGTTTTGGAGTCTGGGAGAAGGTGAGGGTGGGATGATTTGAGAAAATGGCACTGAAAAATGTGTATCACCATATGTGAAACAGAAGACCAGCCCAAGTTTGATGCATGAAGCAGGGCACTCAAAGCCAGTGCTCTAGGGCAACCCAGAGGGATGGACTGCGGAGGGGTGTGCGAGGGAGTTCAGGATGAGGGGGGGGGGGACATGTACACCTGTGGCTGATTCATGTCAATGTATGGCAAAACCATCACAATATTATAATTAGCCTCGAATTAAAATAAATTAATTTATTTAAAAAGATTAAATGCACTTCACATGACTTAAATTAGAAAAGCACACCTTTATTTAGAAAAGATCTTTTTTTTTCTTCTTATATTTAAAAAGTATCTGTATCTATTTGAAAAGATATATGCACCCCTATGTTCATAGCAGGGCTTCCCAGGTGGCTCAGTGGTAAAGAATCTCCCTGCCAAGAAGGAGACATGGGTTAGATCCCTGGGTCATGAAGATCCCCTGGAGAAGGAAATGGCAACCCACTCCAGTATTTTCACCTGAAAAACCCCATGAACAGCAGAGACTGGTGGGCTACAGTCCACAGGGTTGCAAAAGAGTCAGACATGACTTAGTGACTAAAAACAGCAAACAATGTTCACAGCAACACTATTTATAATAGCCAAGATATGGAAGAAACCTGTGTCCACTGACAGAGGAATGGATAAAGAAGATGCGGTATACGCATGTATGGGAATATTACTCGGCCATGAAAAAGAATGAGATTACACCATCTGCAGCAACATGGATGGACCTAGAGATTATCATACTAAGTGAAATAAGTCAGAGAAGAGCAAATATCATATGATATCACTTATATGTGGGATCTTAAAATTATATACATGAACTTATTTATAAAACAGAAACAGATTTACAGACACAGAAATCAAATTTATGGTTCTTGTGGGGAAAGTGTGAGGGGAAGGATAAATTAGGAGCTTGGAATTAACATGTACACACTACTGTATGTAAAATAGATAAACAAAAAGGTCCTACTGTATAGCCTGGGCTTTCCTGGTGACTCAGTAGTAAGAATCCACTTGCCAATGCATGAGACACAGAAGACATGGGTTCAGTCCTTGAGTCAGGAAGATCCTCTGGAGAAGGAAATGGCAACCACTTCAGTATTCTTCCCTGAAAAATGCTATGGACTGAGGAGCCTGGAGGGCCACAGTCCAAAGGGTCGCAAAGAGTCAGACATGACTGAGTGACTGAGCATAACACTGTGTAACACAGGGAACTGTATTCAATATCTTGTAATAGCCTGTATAAGAAAAGAATCTGAAAAGAATCGATATGTGTGTGTGTATAACTAAATAACTTGGCTATATACCTGAAACTAATATAACATTGTAAATCAAGAATACTCTGATACAAAGTAAATTTTTTCTTAAAAAAATACATATATTGTATTTTTAAACCTATAGCGTGAAAACGTATTTGAAAATAACAAGTACAAGGAGTGGGTGGGACCAAAGCTGTACTGAACTAGAAAATGACACCATGGGAGGCCACATGAGCAAATGAAAGCACTGCATGCATGCACACACGCTCAGTCGCTTCAGTCGTGTCTGACTCTTTGAGACCCCATGGATTGTAGCCCACTAGACTCCTCTGTCCATGGGATTCTCCAGGCAAGAGTACTGGCGTGGGTTGCCATTCCCTTCTCCAGGGGATCTTCCTGACCCAGGGATCAAACCCAGGTCTCTTATGTCTTCCGCACTGGCAGGCAGGTTCTTTACCACTAGTGCCACCTGGGAAGATGGTATATGAAAGGCACTAGAATAGGTAAATAATAAGTTTTACATTATTTGATAAGATGAACATGTTTGCCAAGCTATTTGAGATTAAGAGAAAAATCTATAATTTCAGTAAAGTTCTGGACACTGTGTTTGACTGTATATAGAGTGTTAAGACTCAATCCTGTCTCACGTGTATATGAATAAACAGTCAATAATATGATATTACTATAATAGTATATTCACAATATTCTATAGCCAGAAGGAATGCTTTATACTTATTCCTTTTTCTGGGAGAACCATGAGATAATTTATTTTACTTTTCAGTTGTGCAAATCACAAAGAAATTTTAAAAATGAATTTTCTAGGTCACGAATTTATTTAATGACAAAGCATGTTCTCTCTAATATTGTATAATGTATTCAAAAGAATTCTCGTTAAATGTGACAGTCCTTTCTGTTTTTCCTTTATAAAATAGATGAGATGTTCCATGTTGTTTTATTTCATAAAATTGTTTGGAGCATACAGCTTATTAGGTCAATTCATCTCACTATTTTTTTTTCCAGTTTCATACCACACACTTATTTTCTAATCACTGTCTCAAAGTGCAACTTTGTATAAGGCCAGAATCACTGCTAAAAAGTCAAGGCAAAAGTCTTGGTAGATTTAGTAGTCAACATGAATCAGAAGACTCAGGGACATATAATGAAGAGTAGGCGTCTTGCTGATTTTCGTTTGTTATTGGTGCTATGATTAGGTCAGAGGTTAGCCTCACTCATTCAGCATCCACCAACTTAGCTGGCTCAAGGCTCTGTGAAACAACCTCCAATGTTTTGACCCTGCCTCACCTTGTCAACCTTCTATTATGCATTTTCATTCGGTATTTATTGACTGTGTTCTCTTTGTGAGGTAATGTATTCAGCAACAGAAATAGAATAAATATGTATTTATTGCCCAATATACTTTTTTTTTCTTTTAAGTGGTGATGGATTAAAGTTTGATGCTGTAAACTACAATATTGAATAAGAACCTGGAATGTTAGGTCCATGAATCAAGGCAAATTGGAAGTGGTCAAACAGGAGATGGAAAGAGTGAACATCGACATTTTAGGAATCAGAGAACTAAAATGGACTGGAATAGGTGGATTTAACTCAGATGACCATTATATCTACTACTGTGGGCAAGAATCCCTTAGAAGAAATGGAGTAACCCTCATAGTCAACAAAAGAGTCTGAAATGCAGTTCTCGGGTGCAGTCTCAAAAACGAGAGAATGATCTCTGTTTCCAAAGCAAACCATTCACTATAAGAGTAATGCAAGTCTATGCCCCAACCAGTAATGCTGATGAAGCTGAAGTTGAATCATTCTGTGAAGACCTACAAGACTTTCTAGAACTAACACCCCCAAAAAAGATGTCCTTCTCATCATAGGGGACTGGAATGTAAAAGTAGGAAGTCAAGTAATACCTGGAGTAACAAGCAAGTTTGGCCTTGGGGTACAAAATGAAGCAGGGCAAAGGCTAATAGAGTTTTGCCAAGAGAACACACTGGTCATAGCAAACACCCTCTTCCAACAGAAGACTCTACACATGGACATTACCAGATGGTCAATACTGAAATCAGATTGATTATATACTTAGCAGCAAAAGATGGAGAAGCTCTAGACAATCAGCAAAAACAAGAACAGGAGCTGACTGTGCCTCAGATCATGAACTCCTTATTGCCAAATTCAGACTTAAATTGAAAAAATTAGGGAAAACCACTAGACTCTGCAGGTATGACCTAAATCAAATCCCTTATTATTTTACAGTGGAAGTGACAAATAGATTCAAGGGATTAGATCTGATAAACAGAGTGCCAGAAGAACTATGAACGGAGGTGCGTGACATTGTATAGGAGGCAGTGATCAAGACAATCCCCAAGAAAAAGAAAGGCAAAAAGGCAAAATGGTTGTCTCAGGAGGCTTACAAATAGCTGGAAAAAGAAGAGAAGCTAAAGGCAAAGGAGGAAAGGAACGATATACCCATGTGAATGCAGAGTTCCAAAGAACAGCATGGAGAGATAAGAAAGCCTTCCTCAGTGATCAGTGCAAGGAAATAGAAGAAAACAATAGAATGGAAAAGACTGGAGATCTCTTCAAGAAAATTAGAGGTATCAAGGGAACATTTCATGCAAAGATGAGCACAATAAAGGACAGAAATGGTGTGGACCTAACAGAAGCAGAAGATATTAAGAAGAGGTGGAAAGAATACACAGAAGAACTGTACAAAAAAGTTCTTCATGACCCATGTAATCACGATGGTGTGATCCCTCACCTAGAGGCAGACATCCAGGAAGGTGAAGTCAAGTGGGCCTTAGGAAACATCACTACGAACAGAGCTACTGGACGTGATGGAATTCCGGTTAAGCTGTTCCAAATCCTAAAAGATGATGCTGTGAAAGTGCTGCACTCAATATGCCAGCAAATTTGGAAAGCTCAGCAGTCATCACAGGGCTGGAAAATGTCAGTTTTCATTCCAATCGCAAAGAAAGGCAATGCCAAAGAATGTTCAAACTACTGCACAATTGCACTCACCTCACACGCTAGCAAAGTAATGCTCAAAATTCTCCAAGCCGGGCTTCAATAGTATGTAAACTATGACCTTGCAGATGTTCAACCTGGATTTAGAAAAGGTAGAGGAACCAGAGATCAAATTGTCAACATCCGCTGGATCATCAAAAAAGCAAGGAATACAAGAAAATAATCTACTTCTGTTTAATCAGTTATGCCAAAGCCTATGACTGTGTGGATCACAACAAACATGGAAAATTCTTCAAGAGATGGGAACACTAGACCACCTTACCTGCCTTCTGAGAAATCTGAATGCAGGTCAGGAAGCAACAGTTAGAACTGGACATGGAACAACAGACTGGTTCCAAATCAGGAAAAGAGTATGTCAAGGCTGTATATTGTCACCTTGCTTATTTAACTTACATGCAAAGTATATCATGTGAAATGCCAGGCTGGATGAAACACAAGCTGAACTCAAGATTGCTGGAAGAAATATCAATAACCTCAGATACACAGATGACACCACCCTTGTGGCAGAAAGTAAAGAACTAAAGAGTCTCTTGATGAAAGTGAGAGGAGGGTGAAAAAGTTGGTTTAAAACTCAACATTCAGAAAACTAAGATCATGACATCCAGTCCCATCAGTTTATGACAAATAGATGGGGAAGAATGGAAACAGTGACAGACTATATTTTGGGGATTCCAAAATCACTGCAGATGGTGACTGCAGCCATGAAATTAAAAGATGCTTACTCCTTGGAAGAAAAGCTATGACCAACTTAGACAACATATTAAAAAACAGAGGCATTACTTTGCCAACAAAGGTCCGTTGAGTCAAAGCTATGGTTTTTCCAGGAGTCATGTATGGATGTGAGAGTTGAACTATAAAGAAAGCTGAGCGCCAAAGAATTGATGTTTTTGAACTGTGGTGTTGAAGAAGACTGTTGTGAGTCCCTAAGACTCCAAGGAGATCAAATCAGTTAATCCTAAAGGAAATCAGTCCTGAATATTCTTTGGAAGGACTGATGCTGAAGCTGAAACTCCAATACTTGGCCACCTGATGCGTAGAACTGACTCATTGGAAAAGACTCTGATCTGGGAAAGATTGAAGGCAGTAGGAGAAGGGATGAACAGAGGATGAGATGGTTGGATGACATCACTGACTTGATGGACATGAGTTTAGCAAGCTCTGGGAGTTGGTGATGGACAGGGAAGCCTGGTGTGCTGCAGTCCATGGGGTCACAAAGAGTTTGGGGACATGACTGAGTGACAACTGAACTGATTACTTTTTCATTTATTTAACACAAATTTTTTTTTTACTTTATTTTACTTTACAATACTGTCTTGGTTTTGCCATACATCAACATGAATCCACCACGGGTGTACATGAGTTCCCAATCCTGAACCCCCCTCCCACTTCCCTCTCTATACCATCTCTCTGGGTCATCCCAGTGCAGCAGCCCCAAGCATCCTGTATCCTGCATCGAACCTAGACTGGCGGTTTGTTTCTTACATGATATTATACATGTTTCAATGCCATTCTCCCAAGTCATCCCACCCTCTCCCTCTCCCACAATATACTAACACATATATATATGGAATTTAGAAAGATGGTAAGGATAACCTTGTATGCGAGACAGCTAAAGAGACACAGATGTAGAGAACAGACTTTAACACAAATTTTTGAGTGTCTACTTTGTGCTATGTACTAGTTGCTAGATACATGTTGGTAAAGATAACAGTTCTTCCTTTCATAAAACTTACAGTCTGGAAAGTTGGAAAGGATAATCAAAAGCTTTAACAGAAAATAAATCAGCATGGATGGATGGTATTCTTTATTAACAATTCATGGGACTGTCCTCATCTCTGCTTCTCTTTTCCTATTTCATCCTCTTTGGGAAGTAGTTGTCTTTGTGTTCATTAATTGATACAAGATTTGAAGCAAGGTACAAAGTAGAAGTGGAGAAGGCAATGGCACCCCTCTCCAGTACTCCTGCTTGGAAAATCCCATGGATGGAGGAGCCTGGTAGGCTGCAGTCCATGGGGTCGCTAAGAGTTGGGCACAACTGAGCAACTTCACTTTCACTGTTCACTTTCATGCATTGGAGAAGGAAATGGCAACCCACTCCAGTATTCTTGCCTGGAGAATCCCAGGGACAGAGGAGCCTGGTGGGCTGCCATGTATGGGGTCACACAGAGTCGGACACGACTGAAGTGACTCAGCAGCAGCATGAAGTAGAAGTGTAGGAAATCCTTGGCCTTGATTGTAAAACCCTATGCTCACTGACAATAGTCAAAGTTGAGTAAAATAGATTAGAAGAAGGTTTAAGGACTCTAGACTAGAGGGGGAAAGTTCCATATATTGAACCACCCTCACATTCCTAGGATAAATCCCATTTGATCAGGGCACATAATCCTTTTAATATATTGTTTAGGTTGGTTTGCCATATTTTGTTAAAAAATTTTGCATCTGTGTTCATCAGTACTGTTACTCTATGGTTTTATTCTGAGGTGATGTCTTTGTATGGTTTTGGTATCTGAGTGATTCTGGCCTTGTGGAATGAGTTTGGAAGCAATCTTTTCTCTGAAAAATTTTGGAATAATTTAAGAAGAATAGGTGTCAACTCTTCTCTAAATGTTTGGTAGAACTCTCCTTTGAAACTGTCTTGTCCAAGATTTTTGTTTAGGGAGTTTTTTAAATTACTGATCCAATTTCATTACAGTAATTGTCTGATCAGTTTTCTATTTCTTCCTGACTCAGTCTTGGAAGTTGTACATTTCTAGGAATTTATCCATTTCTTCTAGTTTTTTTCATTTTAGTGATACATAATTGTTCATAGTAACCTCTTATGATGTTTTATATTTCTTTGGTATTGGTTGTAACTTCTTATCAACTTCTGATTTTATTGATTTGGGGCCACACTTTTTCTTGATGAGTCTGGCTAAAGGTTTTTAAGTTTTGCTTATCTTTCCAATGAACCAGCTCATGAATCTTTCTATTGTTTTTCTAACCTCCAATCCATTTATTTCTGCTCTGATCTTTATGACTTCTGTCTAAGTAATTTGCTTTTATTTCCTTTTCTAGTTCCTTTAGGTGTAATATTAGACTCTCCACTTAAGATTTTTCTAGGTTCCTGAGGTAAGCTTGTATTATTATGAACTGCCTTCTTAGAACTGCTTTTGCTGTGTTCCACAGATTTTAGAGCATTATGTCTCCAGGTATTTTTAATTTATTTTTTTATTTCCTCAGTGGTCCACTCATTAGTAGCATATTGTTTGGTCTCCACATTTGTGGTTTTTGTAATTTTTAAATTATAGTTGATTTCTAGTCTTAGAGCATTATGGTTGGAAAAGATGCTTGATATAATTTCAATTTTCTCAAATTTACAGAGACTTTTCTGTGACATAGTATGTAATATATCTTGGAGAATGCTCCATCTGCACTTGAAAAGAATGTGTATTCTGCTAATTTTGGATGATGCCCTCCTACTGGTGTATGAGTTCATGTGCTGGATCTAGGGCCAGCCACTAATGGTTGAGCCTACTACTGGGGCTAGTGCAGGTGTACTGGTGGGAAGACCCAGGTCCCAGGCCCTCTGGTGGGTGAGGCCAGGTCCCATATCATCTTGGCATTCAGGGTTCCTAAGACAGACAGCCTCAGAAAATGTTTTAAAATTAATTTTTTGAAGCAGAGAAGAGTGAGGGAAACATTTTAACAGATATATATAAGAAAAATTGGCTCATGAAATAGGCTCTATACCTTCTCTTTATTGCCCCTTCTATAGACCTGAGATTATAATACTGCAGAAGAGGACTGCCTGGACTTATGATTTCCTTAAGAGTGCTTCCCGTTCTAAAATGATGACAATAACTATTATTGCTGGGAATAAGTATTTTCTGGACACTCTTCCAAACATTTTACATGTGTGAAATCACTGAATCTTTGCAATCTAACAGAAAGTATTGTAATTTTCCCAGTGAAGAAGGTGAAGCACAGAAGAACATGCCTCAGGAGACCAAGCCATAACTTTTGATGTTAACCCATCCTTCTAGTCCTCAGGCTTTTCTTAAACTGGAAATATTAATTTCCCCTGAAATTAAAAAAAATATTTTAATATTTTTTTAACTTGAAAATGTCAAAGAAGAAGGTCAATCTCTCATTAACGCTAAATATATAGTAATGAAAATTTATTTCTTCATCTATGAATGCAAAAAGCAATTAGCTGCACAAGTAGTATATGTCCATTTGTCCACACAGCTCATGAGTACAAATGTCTTCATGTATGCCTTCAATGAGCATGCTGTATAATTAATGCAAAATCTTCCTATAGGAAAAAATACTCATGCATGTTTTTGAGTGCCAACTCCATTATAGAATATCAGCATGGAGTTTAAAATTGTATTTAATGATTTTGTCACACTAATTCCCAGGACATTTTTCTTTTACTGTTTTGAACAGAGTGAACTTTTTAAAATATAAATTTATTTATTTTAATTGGAGGCTAATTACTTTACAATATTGTATTGGTTTTGCCATACATCAGCATGAATGCGCCATGGGTGTACACATGTACAGAGTGAACTTTTAAAGTTATCAAAAATAAAATGCTGTTCCCAAAGTAACCACATACAAATATGCAAAAATTACTTAAGACAGTCATTTATTTGAGTCTATAATTAAGTGGCATCTCAGTTCATACACATGAGGCCATAAAACATTTCTCCTTTTTAATGATGTTGTTCATATATCAGTGTGCCCATCCCTCTCATATCATTTTGTCCATGATGAATAGGGTGTTAAGAATGTAATCGAAAATATCTGATTGGCAATTGCACAGTATTTAAAAATTTGACACATCTTCTCTTCCTGAGAATTGATATTACAGTACATACAAGGAGCAGAAAATGTCAATCTCTTTCCCATTCAATGTTTTAAAAAACAAGCATATACATAATAATTATTTTATAAAAATGTTATGTGAGTATGTATATAATTTCAAGATTCTTATTAAGTATGTATATATATATATAATATTAATCAAATTTGTATGTAATCAAACTTCTGTCCCTGATCAACTGGAATCTAAATTCATAATTCCCTGGATTAGCCAAATATATAAATAATTAGAAATGGTCATATGTAGGGTCAGTCACTTTATTTAGTTACCAGGAAAAGATAAAGCTATATTCATTTCATTCCTGGTTGGATTATAAGAAGATTTTCTCTCTTGTTCAAATTGTGCTCACTTCATCAGAATCTGCAGAGCCCAGGACTGAAGAGGAATTTGAGACTAAGTATTCTTAACCAGTTCATCTGGTGATCTAAAGACCCAAGAAGCTTGGAAAATATCAGTTAGACTATGTGGTAATCTAGATTGATAAATTAGCTAATTACATTTTCTACTCTATTACAGATATTTCAGCTTCCTTCTCTTACTCTGCAAAACATGTACTGCATGAAGGCTTCTAGTGATGGGTTACAATTTCTCAAAATCAAACTGTTTCTGGTGGGAAGGGAACTGAAAGGTCATCTTGCCCAAAACTTAAGTAATTTCCTGATTTTAATTTCGCCTGGCCCTCTCTAAAGAAAAAGGAGAAAAGGAAAGATATACCAATTTAAATGCAGTAAGGAGGGATAAGAAAGCTTTCCTCAGTGATCAATGCAAAGAAATAGAGGAAAACAATAGAATGGGAGAGACAAGAGATCTCTTCAAGAAACTTAAAGATACCAAGGGAACATTTCATGCAAAAGTGGGCACAATAAAGGACAGAAATGGTATGGACCTAACAGAAACAGAGAAGATATTAAGAGGTGGCAAGAATACACAGAACTACAGAAAAAAGATCTTCATGACCCAGATACCCGCAATGGTGTGATCACTCACCTAGAGCCAGAAATCCTGGAATGTGAAGTCAAGTGGGCCTTAGGAAGCGTCACTATGAACAAAACTAGTGGAGGGGATGGAATTCCACTTGAGCTATTTCAAATCCTAAAAGATGATGCTGGGAAAGTGCTGCAGTCAATATGCCAGCAAATTCAGAAAACTCAGCAATCATCACAAGACTGGAAAAGTCAGTTTCCATTACAATCTCAAAGAAAAGCAATGCCAAAGAATGCTCCATTAACCACACAATTGCACTCATCTCACATGCTAGTAAAGTAATGCTCAGAATTCTCCAAGCCAGGCTTCAACAGTACATGGACCATGAACTTGAAGATGTTTAACTTGGATTTAGAAAAGGCAGAGGAAAAAGAGATCAAATTGCCACATCTGTTGGATCATCAAAAAAGCAAGAGAATATGAGAAAATCATCTACTTATGCTTTATCAACTACGCCAAAGCCTTTAACTGTGTGGAACACGACAAACTGGAAAATTCAGAAAGAGATGGGAACAACAAACAACCTGACCTCCCTCCTGAGAAATCTTTATGCAGGTCAGGAAACAACAGTTAGAACTGGACATGGAGCAACAGACTGATTCCAAATAAGGAAAGGAGTATGTCAAGGCTACATATTGTCACCCTGCTTATTTAACTTACATGCAGAGTACATCATGAGAAATGCTGGGCTGGAAGAAGCACAAGCTGGAATCAAGATTGCCAAGAGAAATGTCAATAACCTCAGATATGCAGAAGACACCACCCTTATGGCAAAAAGTGAAGAGGAACTATATAGCCTCTTGATGAAAGTGAATGAAAAAGTTGGCTTAAAACTCAACATTCGGAAAACTAAGATCATGGCATCCGGTCCCATCAGTTTATGACAAATAGATAGGGAAAGAATGGAAAACAGTGAGAGACTGTTTTGGGGGGCTTCAAAATCACTGCAGATGGCGACTGCAGCCATGAAATTAAAAGATGCTTGCTCTTTGGAAGAAAAGCCATGACCAACCAAGACAGCATATTAAAAACCAGAGAAATTACTTTGCCAATGAAGGTCCATTGAGTCAAAGCTATAGTTTTCCAGTAGTCATGTATGGGTGTGAGAGTTAGACTATAAAGAAAGCTGAGCCCTGAAGAATTAATGCTTTTGAACTGTGGTGTTGGAGAAGACTCTTGAGAGTCCCTTGGACTGCAAGGAGATCCGACCAGTCCATCCTAAGGGAAATCAGTCCTGAATATTCATTGAAAGAACTGATGCTGAAGCTGAAACTCCAATACTTGGCCACCTGATGCGAAGAACTGACTCATTGGAAAAGACCTTGATGTGGGAAAGATTGAAGGCAGGAGAAGAGGTCGACAGAGGATGAGATGGTTGGATGGCATCACCAACTTGATGGACATGAGTTTGAGCAAGCTCCGGGAGTTGGTGATGGACAGGGAAGCCTGGTGTGCTGCAGTCCATGGGGTCACATAGAATCGGACACGACTGAACGGCTGAACTGAACTGAACATATTTTCAAGAAAGCAATATAAATCCATAGATTCTACAATCCCCAGCCAGTCATTCTCGGCCTACCTTGCTCAAATATTTTTGGACTGACCAGTGACTAAAACGAGTCTTGTCTAATTTGCTTACTCATTCCCTAAGGCAAAAATAAGTCAGGCTAAGGCAGCAGAATTACACTTCCTTAGTTGTCATCATCAGGTGTTTCCCAAGATACCAGTGTATGGAAAAAAGAAAAAAAAAGATGAAAATGACTGTGAAAAAATTTAATTGGTTGGTGTTATGATTATTTAAGTAGACAATTCACATCAGTCTTCAAAATTGCATTTGCTACCAAACACTATTGCTATTATTGATGGATTTTAAGGTCAAAACAACTCTAAACGATTTACTCTGTGATTGAATTGCACCATATAACTTCATTGTGTTTCAACAAAATTTTTTCTGTAATTCAGAGTCTGGGAGACATTAAGTAGCTATGTATTGACTCTTTTTTCCCCCTCAAGTAATCAATTCAGATCCTGTGGTCTTAATTTCCCAAAAGACTGTAACATCCATATAAATTCTATTTTTGTGAGTATAAGGTTCTGTGTACTACAAAATGCCTTCAGACATTTTTGACGCCCATCTGAACTGTTGTCACTTCAGCAACAGAAGTGGTAGAGAATCTACTCTAGCAGAAATATCAGAGACCAAAAAGAAAAAAAAAATTTCTTTGTTAAAAATAATATGTTTTAGTACATGCTAGAAAGAGATGGAATTCACTGGATAAGATAAGAATATATTTTTTTTTCCTTATAATTCTTTTTTTTTCACCCCCGTGGGAACGAGGGTGGCAGGGGCATGGAACACTGGTCCTTGCCCTAGCTAGCTCTAGGCGAGGGGCTCAAGAGGGTCTGTCCCGGGCTCCGTCGCCACAGCTGCCAGAGAAGATGAGTTGCGAGTAGGGTCAGGGCCCAGCTAGCACCTCTTTCCCAGAGAGCGGGCACGCAAGTCCTTATAATTCTTTTTTATTGACTGGACATTTGTCATTGATCATAGGTAAACTGAACTGAACTTATAGGTGACTATAAAATGTTATCACTGAAGGCCTCACAGTTTATTTAGTCTTAAATTATGAGGAAATTAAAAGTTACCTGATATTGACAGTCCACTGAACAATAAGCATTTATTAAGTGGTTGCTATGTACCAACCAATGTCCAGGGAACTGGAAACAGAGCAGTGAACAAAATAAACAAAGCATTTTTATCTTCATAGGCCTACGTTCTGGTTGGAGGAGACAGGTGACAAACAAATGTGTTGTAAGGACTCTAAAGTAAAATAAGTTCAGCTAAGGAGATAGAGCCAGCTTCCCAAAGTGGCACCAATGGTAATGAACACACTGCCAATGCAAGAGACATAAGAGAAGCAGGATCCATGGGTTGGGAAGATCCCCTGGAGGAGGACATGGCAGCCTACTCTAGCACTCTTGCCTGGGGAATCCCATGGACAGAGGAGCCTGGCGGGCTACAGCCCATAGGGTTGCAAAGAATTAGACATGACAGGGAGGTGGCTGGGAGGAGCCACCCGTGCCCTAGGCCAGGGCCTGCGGCCTGGAGAAGCAACCCGAAGAGCGGTGGCTGCAGAGGCACAGAGGGCCTAGAGGAGCTATCCAACATTGAAGGTCAGGAACCGCGGCAGTAAGGAGATACTCCTCGTCCAAGGTAAGGAGCAGCAGCTGTGCTTTGCTGGAGCATCCGTGAAGAGATACCCCACGCCCAAGGTAAGAGAAACCCAAGTAAGATGGTAGGTGTTGCAAGAGGGCATCAAACTGAAACCATACTCACAGAAAACTAGTCAATCTAATAACACTAGGACCACAGCCTTGCCTAACTCAGTGAAACCAAGCCATGCCTGAGGGGCAATCCAAGATGGGCGGGTCATGAGGAGAGGTATGACAGAATGTGGTCCACTGGAGAAGGGAATGGCAAACCACTTCAGTATTCTTGCCTTGAGAAACCCATGAACAGTATGAAAAGGCAAAATGATAGGATACTGAAAGACGAACTCCCCAGGTCATTAGGTGCCCAATATGCTACTGGAGATCAGTGGAGAAATAACTCCAGAAAGAATGAAGGGATGGAGCCAAAGCAGAAACAATACCCAATTGTGGGTGTGACTGGTGATAGAAGCAAGATCTGATGCTGTAAAGAGCAATATTGCATAGGAACCTGGAATGTCAGGTCCATGAATCAAGGCAAATTGGAAGTGGTCAAACAAGAGATGGCAAGAGTGAACGTCGACATTCTAGGAATCAGCAAACTAAAATGGACTGGAATGGGTGAATTTAACTCAGATGACCATTATATCTACTACTGCAGGCAGGAATCACTCAGAAGAAATGGAGTAGCCATCATGGTCAACAAAAGAGTCCAAAATGCAGTACTTGGATGCAATCTCAAAAACGACAGAATGATCTCTGTTCGTCTCCAAGGCAAACCATTCAATATCACAGTAATCCAAGTCTATGCCGCAACCAGTAATGCTGAAGAAGCTGAAGTTGAATGGTTTTTTGAAGACCTACAAGACCTTTTAGAACTAACACCCCCCAAAAGATGTCCTTTTCATTATAGGGGATTGGAATACTAAAGAAGGAAGTCAAGAAACACCTGGAGTAACAGGCAAATTTGGCCTTGGAATGCGGAATGAAGCAGGGCAAAGACGAATAGAGTTTTGCCAAGAAAATGCACTGGTGATAGCAAACACCCTCTTCCAACAACACAAGAGAAGACTCTACACATGGACATCACCAGATGGTCAACACTGAAATCAGATTGATTCTATTCTTTGCAGCCAAAGATGAAGAAGCTCTATACAGTCAACAAAAACAAGACCAGGAGCTGACTTTGGCTCAGAACATGAACTTTCAGACTCAAATTGAAGAAAGTAGGGAAAACTGCTAGACTATTCAGGTTTGACCCAAATCAAATCCCTTCTGATTATACAGTGGAAGTGAGAAATAGATTTAAGGGCCTAGATTGATAGATAGAGTGCCTGATGAACTATGGAATGAGGTTCATGACATTGTACAGGAGACAGGGATCAAGACCATCGCCATGGAAAAGAAATGCAGAAAAGCCAAATGGCTGTCTGGGGAGGCCTTACAAATAGCTATGAAAAGAAGAGACGTGAAAAGCAAAGGAGAAAAGGAAAGATATAACCATCTGAATGCAGAGTTCCAGAGAATAGCCAGAAGAGATAAGAAAGCCTTCTTCAGAGATCAGTGCAAAGAAATAGAGGAAAACAACAGAATGGGAAAGACTAGAGATCTCTTTGAGAAAATTAGAGATACCAAGGGAATATTTCATGCAAAGATGGGCTCGATAAAGGACAGAAATGGTCTGGACCTAACAGAAGCAGAACGTATTAAGAAGAGGTGGCAAGAATACACAGAAGAACTGTACAAAAAAGATCTTCACAACCCAGATAATCATGATGATGTGATCACTAATCTAGAAACAGATATCTTAGAATGTGAAGTCAAATGGGCCTTAGAAAGCATCACTACCAACAAAGCTAGTGGAGGTGATGGAATTCCAGTTGAGCTATTTCAAATCCTGAAAGATGATGCTGTGAAAGTGCTGCACTCAATATGCCAACAAATTTGAAAAACTCACAGTGGCCACAGGACTGCAAAAGGTCAGATTTCATTCCAATCCCAAAGAAGGCAATGCCAAAGAATGCTCAAACTACCGCACAATTACACTCATCTCACGCTAGTAAAGTAATGCTCAAAATTCTCCAAGCTAGACTTCAGTAATATGTGAACCGTGAACTCCCTGATGCTCAAGCTGATTTTAGAAAAGGCAGAGGAACCAGAGATCAAATTGCCAACATCTGCTGGATCGTGGAAAAAGCAAGAGAGTTCCAGAAAAACATCTATTTCTGCTTTATTGACTATGCCAAAGCCTTTGACTGTGTGGATCACAATAAACTGTGGAAAATTCTGAAAGAGATTGGAATACCAGACCACCTGACCTGCCTCCTCAGAAACCTGTATGCAGTTCAGGAAGCAATAGTTAGAACTGGACATGGAACAACAGACTGGTTCCAAATAGGAAAAGGAGTATGTCAAGGCTGTATATTGTCACCCTGCTTATTTAACTTATATGCAGAGTACATCATGAGAAACGCTGGGTTGGAAGAAGCACAAGCTGGAATCAAGATTGCTGGGAGAAATATCAATAACCTCAGATATGCAGATGACACCACCCTTATGGCAGAAAGTGAAGAGGAACTAAAAAGCCTCTTGATGAAAGTGAAAGAAGAAAGTGAAAAAGTTGGCTTAAAGCTCAACATTCAGAAAACGAAGATCATGGCATCCGGTCCCATCACTTCATGGGAAATAGACGGGAAAACAGTGGAAACAGTGTCAGACTTTATTTTTGGGGGCTCCAAAATCACTGCAGATGGTGACTGCAGCTATGAGATTAAAAGGATTGGGAGCTCGTATACACCCGTGGTGGATTCACGTCAATGTATGGCAAAACCAATACAATATTGTAAAGTAAAATAAAGTAAAAATAAAATTTAAAAAAAAAGAAAATCCCCTCAATATGTTCATATTAATAAAGCAAATATTTTACAAGCTGAAAAAAAAATAAAATCTTATATAGATTTTAAAAAATTAAAAAAAAAAAAATAAAAGATGCTTACTCCTTGGAAGAAAAGTTATGACCAACCTAGATGGTACATTCAAAAGCAGAGACATTACTTTGCCGACTAAGGTCCGTCTAGTCAAGGCTATGGTTCTTCCTGTGGTCATGTATGGGTGTGAGAGTTGGACTGTGAAGAAGGCTGAGCACCGAAGAATTGATGCTTTTGAAGTGTGGTGTTGGAGAAGACTCTTGAGAGTCCCTTGGACTGCAAGGAGATCCAACCAGTCCATTCTGAAGGAGATCAGCCCTGGGATTTCTTTGGAAGGAATGATGCTAAAGCTGAAACTCCAGTACTTTGGCCACCTCATGCGAAGAGTTGACTCATTGGAAAAGACTCTGATGCTGGGACGGATTGGGGGCAGGAGGAAAAGGGGACAACAGAGGATGAGATGGCTGGATGGCATCACGGACTCTATGAACATGAGTCTGAGTGAACTCCTAGAGTTTTTGATGGACAGGGGGGCCTGGCATGCTGCGATTCATGGGGTCGCAAAGAGTTGGACACAACTGAGCGACTGAACTGAACTGAACTGAACTGAAGCAACTGCACAATTGCACTCATCCTACACGCTAGTAAAGTAATGCTCAAAATTCTCCAAGCCGGGCTTCAGCAATACATGAACCGTGAACTTACAGATGTTCAAGCTGGCTTTAGAAAAGGCAGAGGAACCAGAGATCAAGTTGCCAACATCCACTGGATCATCAAAAAAGCTAGAGAGTTCCAGAAAAACAACTATTTCTGCTTTATTGACTATGCCAAAGCCTTCGACTGTGTGGATCACAGTAAACTGTGGAAAATTATGAAAGAGATTGGAATACCAGACCACCTGACTTCCCTCTTAAGAAAGCTATATGCAGGTCAGGAAGCAACAGTTAGAACTGGACATGGAACAGACTGGTTCCAAATAGGAAAAGGAGTACATCAAGGCTGTATTGTGTGACCCTGTTTATTTAACTTCTATGCAGAGTACATCATAAGAAACGCTGGGCTGGAATGAAGTTTGCCAGGAGAAATATCTACAACTTCAGATATGCCGATGACACCACCCTTATGGCAGATAGTGAAGAGGAATTAAAAAGCCTCTTGATGAAAGTGAAAGTGGAGAGTGAAAAATTTGGCTTAAAGCTCAACATTCAGAAAACGAAGATCATGGCATCCGGTCCCATCACTTCATGGGAATTAGATGGGAAAACAGTGGAAACAGTGTCAGACTATTTTTGGGGGGCTCCAAAGTCACTGCAGATGGTGACTGCAGCCATGAAATTAAAAGACGCTTACTCCTTGGAAGGAAAGTTATGACCAACCTACATAGCATATTGAAAAGCAGAGATATTCCTTTGCCAGCAAAGATCCATCTAGTCAAGGCTATGGTTTTTCCAGTGGTCATGTATGGATGATAGAGTTGGACTGTGAAGAAAGCTGAGCATCAAAGAATTGATGCTTTTGAGCTGTGGTGTTGGCGAAGACTCTTGAGAGTCCCTTGGACTGCAAGGAGATCCAACCAGTCCATCCTAAAGGAGATCAGTCCTTTGTGTTCATTGGAAGTGGCATTCCTTTGAAGTTCTGATGGGAAATCTGACATACTCTGTGATCATGCTGTAATTCTGACAAAGGGAGTCTAGCTGAAAACACCCTGTCTCCCCACAAATGACCTAGAATATCTTCCAACCATAAAACAGATGGTTATGCCAACTTGAGATTAGAGCCATGAAGAAAATGACAAGTGCTTTCAGCTAAAGCTATGAGAAATATGTGCTTTATATGCTCAAGATAGCAACCTTCAGGCACACAAACAGATATTATTATAGTATATCAATTTGTATTTTCTTAAAAATATATACTGCTTAAAAACAAGAGATTGCATATAGTTCTCCAAGATATAGTAGGTTCTTATTGCTTATACAGTAGTGTATTTCTTTAGTGCCCTCCTCCCCTTTGGTAACCTTAAGTTTGTTTTTTAAGTCTGTGAATCAATTTCTGTTTTGCAAATAAACTTATTTGTAATGTTCTTTTTAAATATTTTTCTCTTTTTGGGGGGGATTTTTTAAAATTTTAATTGGAGGTTAATTACTTGACAATATTGTATTGGTTTTGACATACATCAACTTGCATCTGTCTTGGGTATACACGTGTTCCCTATCCTGAACCCCCGCCACCTCCCTCCCTGTACCATCCCTCTGGGTCATCCCAGTGTACCAGCCCCGAGCATCCTGTATCATGCATCAAACCTGGACTGGCAATTTGTTTCATGTATGATATTATACATGTTTCAATGCCATTGTCCCAAATCATCCCACCCTCACCCTCTCCCACAGAGCCCAAAAGACTTTTCTGTACATCTGTGTCTCTTTTGCTGTCTCGCATACAGGGTTATCATTACCATCTTTCTAAATTCCATATATATGCGTTAGTATACTGTATTGGTGTTATTCTTTCTTACTTCACTCCGTGTAATAGGTTCCAGTTTCATCCACCTCATTAGAACTGATTCAAATGTATTCTTTTTAATGGCTGAGTAATACTCATACTTGTGTATATGTACCACAGCTTTCTTATCCATTCATCTGCTGATGGACATCTAGGTTGCTTCCATGTCCTGGCTATTATAAACAGTACTGTGATGAACATTGGGGTACACATGTTTCTTTCAATTCCGGTTTCCTCAGTGTGTATGCCCAGCAGTGGGATTGCTGGGTCATAAGGTAGTTCTATTTCCAGTTTTTTAAGAAATCTCCACACTGTTCTCTGTAATGGCTGTACTAGTTTGCAATCCCACCAACAGTGTAAGAGGGTTCCCTTTTCTCCACAACCTCTCCAGCATTTATTGCTTGTAGACTTTTGGATGGCAGCCATTCTGACTGGCGTGAAATGGTACCTGATTGTGGTTTTGATTTGAATTTCTCTGATAATGAGTGATGTAGCACATCTTTTCATGTGTTTGTTAGCCATCTGTATGTCTTCTTTGGAAAAATGTCTGTTTAAGTGTATGATATTATTATATAGTGAAAGTATTAGTCATTCTGTCATGTCCAACTCTTTATTAGCCTATAAACTATAGCTTATCAAGTTCCTCTGTCCATGGAATTTTTCAGATAAGAATACTGGAGTGTGTTGCCATTTCCTTTTCCAGGGGAACTTCCCAATCCAGGGATTGAACCCAGGTCTCCTGCACTGGAAGCAAATTCTTAACCATCTCAACTGCCAGGGAAACCTAATTATTATATAACCCAGATTATTACTATATAACCTAGATAATTAATATATAACCTAGATAATTATGTAGCCAGCAAACTAAAAGTCTGGAACTAGAAGAATGGAATTGGTACTAAGTTTTAGGATTTAGGGTCTTTGAAAATAAAGAAAGAATGGAAAATAAAATTACAGATTGGAGGTGATATTTCATTGTGGTTTTGGCTTGCATTTCTCTAATAATGAGATGTTGAGCATCTTTCCATGTGCTTGTTAGCCATCTGTATGTCTTCTTTGCAGAAATGTCTTTTTAGGTCTTTTTCCTGCTTTTTAATTGGGTTGTTTGTTTTTCTGGTATTGAGTTGTATGAGCTGCTTGTATATTTTTGAAATTAATCCATTGTCAGTTGTTTCATTTGTTATTATTTTCTCCCATTCCGAAGGTTGTCTTTTCACCTTGTTTACAGTTTCCTTTGCTGTGCAAAAGCTTTTAAGTTTAATCAGGTCCCACTTGTTTATTTTTGTTTTTATTTCCGTTTTCTAGGAGGTGAGTCATAGAGGATCTTGCTTTGATTTATGTCATTGAGTACTCTGCCTGTGTTTTCCTCTAAGAGTTTTATCATTTCTGGTCTTACATTTAGGTCTTTAATCCATTTTGAGTTTATCTTTGTGTAAGATGTTAGGAAGTGTTCTAATTTCATTCTTTTATGTGTAGCTACCTAGTTTTCTCAGCAACATTTATTGAAGAGTCTGTTTTTGCCCCATTGTATATTCTTGCCTCCTGTGTCAAAAAAAAGGTACCTATAGGTGCATGGGTTTATTTCTGGGCTTTCTATCTTGTTCCATTGGTCTATATTTCTGTTTTTGAGCCAGTACCATACTGTCTTGGTGACTGTAGCTTTGTAGTATAATCTGAAGTCAGGAAGGTTGATTCCTCCAGCTCCATTCTTCTTTCTCAAGACTGCTTTGGCTGTCTGGGGTCTTTTGTGTTTCCATATGAATTGTGAAATTTTTTGTTCTAGTTCTGTGAAAAATGCCATTGGTAATTTGATAGGGATTGCATTGAATCTGTATATTGTGTTTGGTAGTATAGTCATTTTCACAATATTGATTCTTGCTACCTAGGAATACGAAATATCTCTCCATCTGTTTATGTCATCTTTGATTTATTTTATCAGTGTCTTATAATTTTCTGTGTACACTCACACCGGTCAGAATGACCATCATCAAAAAGTCTACAAACAATAAATGCTGGAGAGGGTGTGGAGAAAAGGGAATACTCTTGCACTGTTGGTGGGAATGTAAATTGATACAGCCACTATGGAAGACGATACAGAGATTCCTTAAAAAAACTAGGAATAAAACCACCATATAACCCTACAATCCCACTTCTAGGTGTATACCCTGAGGAAACCAGGGTTGAAAAAGAGACATGCATCCCATTGTTCATTGCAGCACTGTTTACAATAGCTAGAACATGCAAGCAACCTAGATGCTCATCGACAGATGAATGGATATAGAAGTTGTGGTACATATACATAATGAAATATTACTTAGCCATAAAAAGAAATGCATTTGAGTGAGTTCTGATAAGGTGGATGAACCTAGAACCTATTATACAGAGTGAAGTGAGTCAGAAAGAGAAAGATAAATATCATATTCTAATGCATATATATGGAATCTTGAAAAATGTTTCTGAAGAATTTATTTACAGGGCAGCAGTGGAGAAACAGACATAGAGAATAGACTTATGGACATGGGGAGAGGGGAGGAGAGGGTGAGATGTATGGAAAGAGTAACAAGGAAACTTAGATTACCATATGCAACGTATACAGCCAATGGGAATTTGCTGTATGGCTCAGGAAACTCAAACAGGGGCTCTGTATCAACCTAGAGGGGTGGGATGGGGAGGAAGATGGGAATGAGGTTCAAATGGAGGGGATATATGTATACCTACGGCTGATTCATGTTGAAGTTTGACAGAAAACAAGAAAATTCTGTAAAGCAATTATCTTTCAATTAAAAAATAAATTTAAAAAAATTACAGATTGAACAATACAGTATTTTCTTTTTTCCATAGTTGTAAAGATTCAATAATTTCACACTCTGGTCAATGATCTTTTTTGGATACAACAGCCATTTTAAAACAAGCTGTGAGGGATTTGTATTTACTGAAGCTTTGGGGAAAAAATCACTTATCCTAAATTTTGCTTCTCCAAAACATTCACTAAATAAACAAAAAATCTTTTAAAAAAACACTGAAATATCTGCCTTTTATCTCTTATACAACATATCTTTTTCTTTGTAGTTAAGATCACCTTGGAAAAGTTGATAGATTATATTTAACAAATCTTTGTGAAGAATGACAGAGTTCAAATATATCAATTCTTTCATTTTTATCAGAAGTAAAGCAGAGTTTATTCAAGCCTATGCCCCTCCCAGTTACAGAGCCTTCTGTTTATACATTATTCACTTTAATAAGGGCTTTGCAAACCCTTTTTCATATAGTGAGTCTGTCTGTTTCACCATTGTCAGATTGGAAGTCGGCAACTGAGAGATTTTGACTGGCATTTCTTATTATCGAATACATGTTTGCATTCTCCTAAAAGAAAACATATTCATCATTTTTAATTAAATAACAGAAATTATATAATATTCTTTAAAAATGACTTTTATTAACCAAAAAATGACTGAATTATATGTAAAATAAGATTGTGACCAAAACAAATTTTGCGATGAGAAAGAGAAGTTCAAATGAATGCTCTGTAAAAAAAAAACTTTCCTAAGAAACACTTCAGTTTTAGTCTGTGAATAGTTATGCTGGAGAGAATGGCAATGTGATGGGATTATAAGATTTAAAAAAAAAAACAAAAACAAAAAACAAACAAAAAAAAAAAACAAAGAAAAAACCTTAGCTATAAGTCTTTTGACCAAAAACACAACCCAAGTCAGTTATTTAAATTATCTTGATGTGATTTCTCATCTTTAAAAATCTATATCTACCCAACAAGGATAGACTAAAGTAAGAAAACAGATATCATGGTGCTTGTAGCTTATTTGTTGCTGTTGTTATTGTTCAGTCACTAAGTTGTGTCCAGCTCTTTGGTGTCCCCATGGACTGTAGCCTGATGGGCTCCTCTGTCTATGATATTTTTCAGCAAGAATACTGGAGTGGGTTGCCATTTTCTCCTCCAGGGGATCTTCCCACCCAGGGATCCAACCAGCATCTTCTGCACTGGTAGGCAGATTCTTTACCACTGAGCCACCAGCACCATAAATAGGCAAGTTACTTAAATTCTTTCTGTGATATAACAAAGCTAAGCATCTTACAACCAGAAGCACAGCATCAGCTTCCATTTCTGAAGTAAAAATATTATGTCTCATGAAATGTGTGTGTAATGTATCAATATATGGCTTCCAGAGAGAAAGAGAGTCTCAGCATGTAACATGGTAGAAGGAACACTGCTTATTTAGACTGCTTATCTAGAGTAAGCTACCAGAATCTTGCCAGCTGGGATCCACCTGGCTCAGATACAGACCCACAACAATGCCCAGAGTTCTTTAATGCATGATGGTAAAAAAGATGCCAATAGCTCAAATGAGAATGACTAAATTTATGTTCTACTGAAATTTAGAGCTCTACTCATGTTAGTACACTATTGATAGAAGTACGGGTGAACACAACAACCTATAAGTGATGCAAAGTGGGGTTCCATTGTTAATTAATCCCTCCCTTACCCACACTCATTGAAGAATTCGTGGGGTTGGGTGAATATTTTTAATGTTCTGTGTTCCCTCTTGTTTCCATCTTTCTGACTTGATGATCTCTCCATAGCCTCCTTGATCTTGTTCCAGTCTGAGAAGTGAGGTAAAGTGAAAGTCTCCCAGTCATGCCCAATTCTTTGAGACCCCATGAACTATATAGTCCATGGAATTCTCCAAGCCAGAATACTGAAGTGGGTAGCTGTTCCCTTCTACAGCAGATCTTCCCAACCCAGGGATTGAACACAGGTCTCCTGAATTGCAGGCAGATTCTTTACCACCTGAGCCACATGGGAAGCCCAAGAATACTGGAGTGGGTAGCCTATCCCTTCTCCAGGGGATCTTCCTGAACCAGGAATCTAACTGGGGTCTCCTTCATTGCAGGTGGATTCTATACCAACTGAGCTATGAGGCTTTGCACTAAAGCTGCTTTCCACTAAATCCCTCATGGCCACTTTGCACTAAATCCCACACTGTCCCAGTCTGCTTTGCACTAAATCAACTGTACCTATATTTCTTTTCCCTAATAACTAAATAGAGCAAATTCTAAGTCTCTCTGAAACTGGTCAAAGTTGACTTCAAAGATTAAAGTCCTCATTAACTCTCTTGCTAAGGAGATTGCTTTCTCCAACCAATTCAGAAAAATACCAGTCATTTACTCCCATTTAGAAAATGACTCCTCTTCTCATTTGCCTTGCACTGAAATTTTATTTCTGAATACTTTGTTTGGAGTCATGTAGGTGGCTATACAAAAACATGGAAAGTTTTTGTTTTTTAATGCTTGGTTTTTGAGGTAAGAAAAATTGTTTTCTGTATCAGTGTGGTCAGCAAGGAATTTCCCTTTGGGTAGAAAAACCATGCTAAAACATTTCTAATTGCAGCAGCCTGAAACTGTATTACTTGCCTCTTCATGCATTCTGTCATAAGTGCTACATATATCTGATTCTTGAGAGATCTGAATTCTAACATTTGCCAAAAGATGAGTCATCAAGCCATAGTTAATAAAATGTATAATATGGTTACTATTACAAATTAACCCAGCTAGACTTTTTAGAAGCTCAGATTTCATAAATAGGAAATAAGCAAAAGAAGAAATACTCAGCATGTAACATAAAATAAAATATTCCTCTAATATTTGAAAGTTCTCAAATTATTTTAGAAATAAATATTTTAAAAAATCAAAAGAAAATAAGAAAAACTTTGCTGGGGAACAACCTTTTTCACTTTCATTGCATGAGATACAATTGCCAGTTCTATAGCCATCTCTCTGGTAAAGCACCTTATATTTACCATCAGCCAAATGAAAGGCCACTATCTATTTTGCAAAAATTATTAACTGTTTGATTTAACTTTCGCCCAGGTCAAGAAAAGAGCATTCTACTCTGTGGCTTCTGTTTTGTTTGTTTGTTTTTGATGTGGGCTATTTTTAAAATCTGTATTGAACTTGTTAAAATATCGCTTCTGTTTCATGTTTTTATTTTTTGGCCCTGAGGCATGTGGCTCCCTGACCAGGGGTTGAACTTGCACAGTCTGCATTGGGAGGAGGAAGTCTTAACCACTGGATCTCCAGGGAAGACCCTGAAGCTTCTATTTCTACCTGTGATTTCCTTTTGTTTTGTTTCCATCTTATTTCATATTTAATCACATTTATTTATCTCCCATGTGGATTCTGTACCCCGTATACTGACAATTAGGCTGTCATTCTTGCTCAAAACTACAGAAAGCTACATACTTTTTAAACTCTTTAAAGAATTCTTCAAGATTAAAGCCCAGCAGAAAACTCCTCTTAGATTTGCATTTCACAGTCCATTATTTATTATTGTTGTTTGCCCTCTCGGAACATCGTTCTTTATGTACTGCTGTGAGCAATATTTATAGTCCAAACTCATTATCTTTTTCCTTTAGTCTATCCAAAACTGAAACCCAAGAGAAGACTCTCATATTGCACATTTGAGATAATGCCTCAAGTCACCAGCTGAACAGCAGGTGTGTTTTAAGTACCCAACTTTGAGCTTAAAATGTCTAGGTGTATGTCATTTGTGGCAATTCATACATAAACTACTCATGTTTCTGATCTCTCCAGGATCCTACTGTCTGAATGAGTTTTCTAGAGAGAAAATCATAAATGAAACATCAGTCTAATGGCTTTCTAGCTCTCTTAGCTTATAGTAATCTTTATGGTTCCAGACATTCCCAATATACAGCAACAAAATCAGATTCAAGACACAGAGCTCTCCTTCATAATTCTAACCACAAAGAACACTTTCTTCCTTTACTGTTGCTAATAAAGTAACATGTTTTCCTTCAAAGGTTCTTATATTTAGTACTGGGAGAGCCGCAGACAAGTAATTGTTTTTTCCAAACTATGAAATATATACTGCCCAACAGCCCAGAAAAAAAGAAAAAGAATAAAGGTCACAAGATAAAGGGAGCCCACAAGAAAATCAATTCTAGTAACACAGAGTGTGCATCATTGTAATCATCCTGGTTTACTCAGTTACTGACCAAAATCACTGGAAGTCTATCTTACTTACCAAGTTAAGCGATCTTCCAAATGGCATTTTGAATCGAGTATTGCTGCTGCATTTTTTTTTTAACTGAAATAAACTGTGGTTCAGCTTAAAGAAAGCAGTCTTGGTAGAGTTGATATAGCTGCCAGAAGTAGGATTTCACATATAAAAGTAACTTTTAGGAAAAGATTTAAGATCCTTGAAAAACAGATTTATCAGCCCGGACTCAAATAGTGAATATAGGAAATCAATATTATAAATAAAATTATTACCCATAAAAGTAAAATATTTTGGTACTTCAATAAAAGTTACACAACTGTCTGAGTAACATGCTCTGCCTGGAATAGAATCTCATATAATAATGGTTTTTTACACATTAACTTGAATATTGATGTCTATCATCACTCCACATGTATATATAATATATATGAATTATACATAAAATCATATAAAATCCAGGTAAAATTTAAAAAAAATTAATTTCTTATGCTGGTATTTGGTGGTTCACTGACTGCTGGCTGGGCAGCATGGTGATGGATACAAGAAGAACTTCCCGGACTAATTTGTTACTTCTTAAATTAAATAGATGCTTATTGTTTTAAGGCAGTGAGCTTTTTGGAGTTTGCTACACAGAGTTATTGGGGCTGCAGGTAATGGATGATCTATTTTTATCGGACTATAATTGCTTCACAATGTTGGGTTAGTTTCTGCTATACAACAAAGCGAATTGGCCATACGTAGACATACATCCCTTCCCTCTCGGACCTCCTTCCCACAGCCCTCAGCCCACCCATTTAGGTCACCACACCACAGAGCACCAAGCTGAGCTCCCTATGCCACATACAGCAGCTTCCCACCAAGAATCTATTTCACACATGGTGGTGTACATATGTCCATCCCAGTCTCCCGATTCACCCCACTCCCCCCTTCCCTCCGCATGTCTGCATGTCCACTCTCTACATGTTTCTTTTCCTGCCCTGCAAATTGGTTCATCCATACACTTTTCTAGATTCCAATATATGGGTTAATATACGATATTTGTTATTCTCTTTATGACTTACTTTACTCTGCATGACAGACTCTAGGTGCATCCACATATCTACAGATGACCAAATTTCTTCCTTTTTACAGCTGAGTAATTTTGTATGTATGTACCATATCTTTATCCATTCATCTGTCAGTGGACATTTAGGTTGCTTCTATTAATCTCCAAAATACACAAACAGCTGATGCAGCTCAATAATAACAACAACAAAAACCCAATCAAAAAAAAAAAATGGGTGGAAGACCTAAATAGACATTTCTCCAAAGAAGACATAAGGTGGCCAAGAGACACATGAAAAGATGCTCAGCATCACTAATTATTAGAGAAATGTAGATCAATTTACAATGAGCTATCACCTCACACTGGTCAGAATGGCCATCATCAAAAAATCTACCAACAATCAATGGGTGATCTTAAGAACTGCATAAAGAGAGGCATAAGGATACCAATGAAAATCCTTCTCTACTCCACTGCTGCCCCTCAGCATTCTAGAGTTCTTGTCTCCCTTATTGGATGTTGTTTTAGTCTGCCTCAACTTGGTTGCTAAAATTTCATCTGGACTCAGAAAAAAAAAAAAAAGAATTTAAATCCTAGTCTGGGGCTTATTACCTCACTGAAACTCTCTTAGGTTTCAATATCCTCCACAGTACTACCGATGGCATGGAGTTATTTGGAGAAGTGAAATCTGTATGCAGGTCAGGAAGCAACAGTTAGAACTGGACATGAACAACAGACTGGTTCCAAATAGGAAAAGGAGTACGTCAAGGCTGTATATTGTCACCCTGCTTATTTAACTTCTGTGCAGAGTGCATCATGAGAAACGCTGGACTGGAAGAAACACAAGCTGGAATCAAGATTGCTGGGAGAAATATCAATAACCTCAGATATGCAGATGACACCACCCTTATGGCAGAAAGTGAAGAGAAACTAAAAAGCCTCTTGAAGAAAGTGAAAGTGGAGAGTGAAAAAGTTGGCTTAAAGCTCAACATTCAGAAAACGAAGATCATGGCATCCGTTCCCATTACTTCATGGGAAATAGATGGGGAAACAGTGAAAACAGCGTCAGACTTTATTTTGGGGGGCTCCAAAATCACTGCAGATGGTGATTGCAGCCATGAAATTAAAAGACGCTTACTCCTTGGAAGAAAAGTTATAACCAACCTAGATAGTACATTCAAAAGCAGAGACATTACTTTGCCAACTAAGGTCTGTCTAGTCAAGGCTATGGTTTTTCCTGTGGTCACGTATGGATGTGAGAGTTGGACTGTGAAGAAGGCAGAGTGCCGAAGAATTGATGCTTTTGAACTGTGGTGATGGAGAAGACTCTTGAGAGTCCCTTGGACTGCAAGGAGATCCAACCAGTCCATTCTGAAGGAGATCAGCCCTGGGATTTCTTTGGAAGGAATGATGCTAAAGCTGAAACTCCAGTACTTTGGCCACCTCATGCGAAGAGTTGACTCATTGGAAAAGACTCTGATGCTGGGAGGGATTGGGGGCAGGAGGAGAAGGGGGCGACAGAGGATGAGATGGCTGGATGGCATCACTGACTTGATGGACGTGAGTCTGAGTGAACTCCAAGAGTTGGTGATGGACAGGGAGGCCTGGTGTGCTGCAATTTATGGGGTCGCAAACTGAACTGAACTAGGAAAATATAAGTAAAGTGATTCACATGTTACCTGATGCAAACAAAGCATGTGCTCAATAAATGGGAGGCACTAAGGAAAGACTGACCAATAAATGACCTTGTATCTTTCTCATTCTTCAGGAAGCTGAATGGGTGAACACAGAAAAATAAGCACAGACAAATCCAATTATACAAGGTTAAGCCTCTGCTTTGTGAAAACTGCTAACATCTCACTGGACAAAGCAAGTCACACACCTGACATAGTGGAAGTGAAAAGCATAACAAAGTTATAAGGCAAATGATTTGAAAGCATGAGGTTGGAGAATTGGGCCCACTAATCAAATCAATATACCAGAATCTATAACTTTTAATCTTATTTCTAAATATTCTTTTCACCCTTGGCATTTTCAGGCTTTGATTCTAAAAGGATAGCGATTTACAATAAATGTTCAGTTTAGTTCAGTTCAGTCACTCAGTTGTGTCTGAGTCTTTGCGACCCCATGGACTGTAGCACATCAGGCTTCCCTGTCCATCACCAACTTCCAGAGTATGCTCTAACTCACATCCATTGAATCAGTGATGCCATCCAGCCGTCTCATCATCTGTCATCCCCTTTTCCTCCCACCTTCAATCTTTCCTAACATCAGGGTCTTTTCAAATGAATCAGCTCTTCGCATCAGGTGGCCAAAGTATTGGAGTTTCAGCTTCAGCACCAGTCCTTCCAATGAATATTCAAGACTGATTTCCTTTAGGATCGACTGGCTGGATCTCCTTGCTGTCCAAGGGACTCTCAAGAGTCTTCTCCAACACCACAGTTCAAAAGCGTCTATTCTTTGGTGCTCAGCTTTCTTCATAGTCCAACTCTCACACTCATACATGACTACTGGAAAAACCAGAGCTTTGACTAGGTGGACCTTTGTTGGCAAAGTAATGTCTCTGCTTTTTAATATTCTGTCTCAGTTGGTCATAATTTTTCTCCCAAGGAACAAGTGTCTTTTAATTTCATGGCTGCAGTCACCATTTGCAGTGGTTTTGGAGCCCAAAAATGCAATGTCTCTCATTGTTTCAATTGTTTCCCCATCTATTTGCCATAAACTGATGGAAGCAGATGCCATGATCTTAGTTTGCGGAATGTTGAGTTTTCATTCACCTCCTTCACTTACATCAAGAGGCTCTTTAGTTCTTCACTTTCTGCCATAAGGGTGGTGTCATCTGCATATCTGAGGTTATTGATAGATGTATCTATATAAAATGACCTGCCATTACTCCATCATGAAAGATGCACTAATTACTTTGTTACTCAAAGGTGGTAACTGGACCACTGGTGTTGACGTTTTGCAGCACCCTTATAGAAATTCAGAATCTTGGGCCATGCTCAAGGCCTATTGAATCATAACGAACCTTTCAACAGGACATCCAGGTAACTTGTATTAACACTTAAATTTGAAAAATCACTGGCTATTAGATTTAGAATTCTGTTCCCAGATTTGTTTTCTGTTATGTTTGCTAAGGAAATAAGCTAATACAATTAGAAGAATTTTTAACTGTAAGGATTTTGACTATCCAATAATAACCTAATATTTAAATAGATAAAAGATTTGACACTTCACCAAAGAGTATATACAAATAACCTCTAGCCACATGAAAAGCTGATTGGCATCATTAGTCATCAGGGAAATGCAAGTTAAAATGGTACTGAAACCCATGAGAATCACTGAAACTAAAGAGACTGAAAATATTTGCATGAAATATCTCAAATATGCATTTGAGACTCTTATAAAACAATTTTGGAAAGCAGTTTAACAATTTTTTACAAAGGTAAAGTCGTACCTACCCCCATAACCCAGCAATTCCACTCTGAGTACACACTTAAGGGAAAAGAAAGTGTATATATACCAAATAACATGTACAAGAAGGTTTATAGTAGTTTGACTCATAACAGCTAAAAATGAGAATATCAATCAACTAGAGTATGGATAAACAAAATGTGGTATATTCATGCAACAAAATACTCCTCAGCAAAAAAAGGGCTTCACTGGTAGCTCAGCAGGTTAAGAATCCACCTGCAATGCAGGAGACCCCAGTTCAGTTCCTGGATTGGGAAGATCCACTGGAGAAGGGATTGGCTACCCGCTCCAGTATCCTTGGGCTTCCCTGATAACTCAGCTGGTAAAGAATCTGCCTGCAATGTGGAAGACCTGGGTTCAATCCCTGGGTTGGGAAGATCCCCTGAAGAAAGGAATGGCTACCCACTCCAGTATTCTGGCATGGAGAATTCCATAGACTATATAGTCCATGGGATCTCAAAGAGTCAGACACGACTGAGCAACTATCACTCTCAGTAAAAAGAAAGGATATGTCTGATGGACATTATTTTAGAGAACAAGTTCAAACACATACAAAAAACACGTAATATATGATCCCATTTATCTGAGATTTAATGACAGGGAAAATTACTCTAGGCTGTAAAAATCAGAATGGTGGTTTTCTGTGTAGTGGCGGGAGATGTGATATGGATTAAACATAAAAGGACAAGAGATCTTTCTACAGCGATGGTGAGCTCTTGTGGCTCTCTGTGGGTATTTTTACACGGTGTATATATTTGGCAAAAAATGTATTGAACCTTGTGTGTTTTATTGCTTATAGATTAAACTTCAGTAATGAGGTGCTTATCACTTCACAGCTTTCAAATCATATATTCCTACACACTATCCCATTTGCAACAACCCTGTGAGGCCAGCAGGGTGGGTATCATTATGAACTGTTCCAATGAGAACGTTAAAGCTCAGAGAGATGCAAATTGATAAAGTCTCCTGCAGGCCCATAGGTCTTTGACTATGATTTCGTATTCTTAATTACACTTCTGCCAGCAGTAACTGGGGGTCAAAGTCAGTTCCGTTCAGTTCAGTTCAGTTCAGTCACTTGGTCATGTTGGAGGACTCTGCGACCCCATGGAATGAAGCACACCAGGCTTCCTTGTCCATCACCAACTCCCGGAGCTTGCTCAAACTCATGTCCAATGAGTTGGTGATACCATCAAACCACTGCATTCTCTGTCGTCCCCTTCTCCTCCTGCCTTCAATCTTTCCCAGCATCAAGGTCTTTTCCAATGAGTCATTTCTTCACATCAGGTGGCCACAGTATTGCAGTTTCAGCTTTAGCATCAGTCCTTCCAGTGAACATTCAAGATTGATTTCCTTTAGGATGGACTGATCAGATCTCCTTGCAGTCCAAGGGACTCTCAAGAATCTTCTCCAACACCACAGTTCAAAGGCATCAATTCTTCAATGCTCAGTTTTCTTTATAGTCCATCTCTCACACCCATACATGACTACTAGAAAAACCATAGCTTTGACTAGATGCAGGCATTCAAATAAAAAAAAGAGCTAATGGATTTAAAAGCCCTGAGAAGAACGATTCTGCTGGCATAGCACTATTTGAATACTAAGCATATATTTGAATACTAAGCATAGTGTTTGCCTGTCTAATATACACTTTTTAAAGGTTTTTTGATGCAGACCATTTTTAAAGACTTTATTGAATTTGTTACAACATTGCTTCTGTTTTATGTTTTGTCTTTTTGGCCCCAAGGTATGTGAGATTTTAGCTACTTGACCAAGAATTGAACTCACACTCCCTGCATTGGAAGGGGGAAGTCTTAGCTGCTAGACCACCAGGGAAGTCTCTAATATATATTTTTGTCTCTTGTCCATTGTTGTAGAGGATGGGGAAGCTTCCAAAGAGGAAATTGGAGAAGACCCTAGAAAAAGGAGATGATTCTTGCTAGGGGAACCAACTTTAGTTTGGAACTATTCTTCCCTGTGGTTCTTCTGAATCATGAGGGAAAGACAAACATTTTGGACCACGACTGAGATTACAAAATCCTACATCAAAGTCAACCTAAAGAGAGAAAGATTTAAAAGAAGCCATAGTGGGACCCATGGGTCCAGCTAGCCAGTGTGATTTGGTGGTTTCTATACATGAAGTGTCAGCAAGGAAATAAAGACAGACCTGGGACTGTGGTCTGGTTGCCAGAGGTCAGAGCTCCTGGACTTCAGATAAGACAGTTTCTCTAGGCTCATAGGCTGCTGTAACTATTTCTAGTCCCCTGGTTGAACTTCTAGACTCACATCCTTGAAGCTAAGGGAATGATTTATTTGCTGGTACTAATACATATTTGAATCAATATGAAATTGATTCTAGGCATAGAACATACTGAACTCTCCCTTACAGGAGAGACTGCTGATTTAATAAGAAGCATCGTTGTGATACTCATTAGGCTTACATGCACCTAGGTAGTAAAACTGCATATTGTTCATCACTTCATTGTTCTGTTTCTTCTCAGTAAAATCCAAGCTAGAGGTGGCTAGGAAAATTATATATATATATATATATATATATATATATATATATATATTCAGGGAGGGGAATGCTGTGAAGAGAAATGTTTCTTGTAATATATGAAGAATCATTTTAGTTCAGTTGCTCAGTCATTTCTGACTCTTTGTGATCCCATGGACTACAGCATGCCAGGATTCTCTGTCCATCACCAACTCCCAGAGCTTACTCAAACTCATGTCCATCAAGTTGTTGATGCCATCCAACCATCTCATCCTGTCATTCCCTTCTCCTGCCTTCAATCTTTCCCAGCATCAGGGTCTTTTCCAATAAGTCAGCTTTTCGCATCACGTAGCCAAAGTATTGGAGTTTCAGCTTCATCGTCAGTCCTTCTAATGAATATTCAGGACTGATTTATTTTAGGATTGACTGGTTGGAACTCCTAGCAGTCCAAGGGACTCTCAAGAGTCTTCTGCAACACTTCAGTTCAAAAGCATCAATTCTTCAGCGTTCAGCTTTCTTTATACTCCAACTCTCACATCCATACATGACTACTGGAAAAACCATAGCTTTGACTAGACAGATCTTTGTTGGCAAAGCAATGTCTCTGCTTTTTAATACGTGGTCTAGGTTGGCCATAGCTTTTCTTCCATGTGCCTTTTAATTTCATGGTTGCAGTCACCATCTGCAATGATTTTGGAGCCCCCAAAAACAAAGTATCTCACTGTTTCCATTGTTCCTACATCTATTTGCCATTAAGTAATGAGACTGGATTCCATGATATTCATTTTTTGAATGTTGAGTTTTAAGCCAACTTTTTCACTTTCCTCTTTCACGTTCATCAAAAGGCTCTTTAGTTCTTTGCTTTCTGCCATAAGGGTGGTTTCATCTGCATATATGAGGTTATTGATATTTCTCCTGGCAATTTTGTCTCCAGCTTGAGCTTCATCCAGCCTGGCATTTAGCATGGTTTACTCCATATATAAGTTAAATAAGCAGGGTAACAATATTACAGCCTTGATGTACTCCTTTCCCAGTGTGGAACCAGTCTCTTGTTCCATGTACAATTCTAACTGTTGCTTCTTGACCTGCATACAAATTTCTCTGGAGGCAGGTAAGGTGGTCTGGCATTCCCATCTCTTGAAGAATTTTCCACAGTTTGTTGTGATCTACACAGTCAAAGGCTTTGGTGTAATCAATAAAGCAGGAGTAGATGCTTTTCTGGTAATCTCTTGCTTTTTCGATGATCCAACAGATGTTGGCAATTTGATCTCTGATTCCTCTGCCTTTTCTAAATCCAGCTTCCTCTCCCTTTCTAAATCCTGAAAGTTCAGAATTTACGTACTATTGAAGCCTGGCTTCGGGAATTTTGAGCATTATTTTGTTAGCGTGTGAGATGAGTGCAATTGTGTGATAGTTTGAACATTCTTTGGCATTGCCTTTCTTTGTGATTGGAATGAAAACTGACCTTTTCCAGTCCTGTGGCCACTGCTGAGTCTTCCAAATTTGCTTTCCAAATGAAGGGTGGAAATAAATTAATCCAGTGGGTTGTTGTTTTTTTCTTTTTTTTTTCTTTTTTTTTAGCCTGGAGGCACATTAGTGTCATATCTGAAGCTTTAAATAAGGTACCACTCTGTCCAGGTCCCATTGCCCAGAGATTCTAACTTAATTTGTGAGGGGATGGGGAGGGGAGAGAGGTATGAATGGTCATGAAAGTTCCATAGACAGTTCTAATGGGCTTCCTGGGACTAAAGTCGGCAGAGAAGAGAGGATAGTCATTCAAAATGAAGTCCAGGTGTGTAGACCAGCTCTCCAAAATGGATTGGTTCCAAAAACTTCTACAGAAAGAAGAAAGGCATTCAAAGAGGTGGTCCCATCTTCAAGTCAGATGGAAAGTCAAAGGTAAAGACCTTAGAGACCCTGAAGCTACAAAACTCTCCCAAATGAAAAAGAAACTTGACTCCACAAGCGTCTCCATTGCTTCTGTCTTTGCTCCCAGCTTATTTCATCCTGCGGTCACTTTTTGTGGACTTAGGCTGTCAGCACGGGATCTGTGGAGTAGGTAGTGCCACACATCTCACTTCATCTTACAGCAGCTTTCCCACTTGGGGTCACTTTGATGCAAGTTACTCACTCAGTTAAACCCCGAGGACTATACTAAACACATTCAATTTACTGTTTTCTCTAAACTGGAAATTGTATGCTCACATCCACCCAGCAGTTAAAGAAATGTAAATTATAATAATTAGATCCTCTTAGGATCAGATTAGAGAAGATTAAAAAATAATAGTCAACCTAGACAACCATAAGGGAAAGACGCTTTCTCACACTCTGCCGATAAGAAACGAAATTTTTATCTCTCCTGGAGGACAATTTTTGTTTTTATCGCAAGAGAAATCTTAAAAGATCAGAAAATATTTGATCCAAACTTCCCCTTCTGAAAATTTATCCTAAGGATACGTATAAATACTTATCTAATCATGATGATATAAACATTAAAACAACCTAAATATTAATGAGTTTGAGTAGTTCAATCACTAAGTCCATTTCATTAAAAATGATATAAAATTAATATGTGATCAGACAAACAGATAAAGCAGAATGTACACTAAGATCCCACTTTTGGTTAATATATATGCATAGAAAAAAGAGTGGAACTTGGCAACAAACTGTTGGCAGTGATTATCAGGGTGAAGAAGCACTTTCTTCTATTGAACACTACCATTTTGCTGTATTTTATAACTTGAATCTAATTTTTATTCCTTAAATAATGAGGCAAATGCATAAAAACAAAGACAAAAGACTAAAAAGCAATATGACAAAATATTAACAGCTGATAGTCAATTTTTGTTTACATGTGTTTTCAAGATTTATAACAATGAATATGTGTTACTATCACAACAAAAAATGCCTCAAGTAATTTTAATTGCAGACTTACATAATGTAAGATATTTCAGATTCTTCAAATAATTTAATTGTCACAGCTATGGCATTTCCTTTGTTGAGCCCAAGATTATTTTAAAAAATAACTGCAAACAAAAACACTTAGCATTAGCACAAGCCTATTTCAGCTTAAGAGAGAAAGACTCTGACCTTTCACTGATGACAGTCTATATGGGTTTTGAGAACTGTCCTTGCCATTATGTGGAGCTTTAATACTTCAGAACACAAGTCCCTTGGAATTTTATTCTACTTAGGTATCTCCATTTTCTTTCGTGACATTGCATCCTGCATTTAGAAGCAAAAGGAACTTTATTAACAATTTTGTTCCCAATTCCTTTTTCACTTGTATATTTTATTGCTTTTTTCCCATATTGTGAATTGCCCTAGGTCTTGACAATCCACACCCTATAAGTATCAAGCAATACTCTAATTATATTGTGTCTGCAAATGTTCAGGTACCATTTAGTGCAGGAAATCCATCAGAGTATTCCCTTTCAAATTTCACATTCAGGAAAGGAAGAAGCTATTTTAGGACTTCCAAACCTGTCATCTTGAGGAACCAAAGGTATGTCTACTGAGAAAAGTAACTGTCCATCAACTGCAGTCTGAGAATGCTGCTTATATAGAAAATTAATACTCCTTCTCCCGCTTCTTTCTGTGGAAGAACAAGGTGTAATTTGCTGCAGAGGGTGCCTGAGATGCCTGCCTCAGACTGGAAGAATCTCTGTAGCCCTCAGACATGCTCTTACAAGCAGTGGTATATGTTCACTGGAAATATTTTACGGCCAGACCCAGGCATTGTCCTAATTGATACAAAGGATATTTCAGGAAGAACCAATACCCACTGCTGCCCAGAGAAGCAATGACATCACTCCCTACAAGCTTCCTATGAGCAGATGCTAAAACTTGAGCCCCATTGAGTCCTCAGCACTAGGCATACAGAAATGTGCAGTGATACTTGTCATCAGGTCAGGTCATGCGTGCATGTTCAGTCAAGTCTGACTCTTGATGACCCCATGGACTGTAGCCCACCAGGCTCCTCCGTCCATGTGATTCTCCAGGCAAGAAAGCTGGAGTGGGTTGCCATTTTCTCCTGCAGGGGAATCTTCCCAACTCAGGGATTGAACCCCCATTTCCTGAGTCTCCTGCATTTCAAGAAGATTCTTTACCACTTGAGCCACTGGGAAAGCCCTCTCCTCGGAAGCTCACTCTCTCCTTGAATTCTATAATTTCAGGTCCTGATAAAAGAGAAGGAAATTCATTAGGACTGACTCAAATGTATTCTTTTTTAAAGCTGAGTGACATTCCATTGTATGTTACTACTCTCTCCATTTGTCCCACCTTCTCCCTCCCACACTGTGTCCACACACCCATTCTCCATGTCTGCGTCTCCATACTGCCCTGGAAATAGGTTCGTCAGTACCATCTTTCTAGATTCCATACATATGCATTTAACATAAAATATTTGTCTTTCTCTTTTTTATTTACTTCACTGTGTACAATAGGCTGTAGGTTCATCCACCCCAATGTTTGTTGCAGCACTTTTTCACAATAGCTAGGACATGGAAGCAGCCTAGATGTCCATCAACAGATGAATAGACATGGAAATTGTGGTACATGTATACAATGGGATGTTATTCAGCTTTAAAAAAGAATACATTTGAGTCAGTCCTAATGAATTTCCTTCTCTTTTATCAGGACTTGAAATTATAGAATTCAAGGAGAGGTTCAGCTTCCCAGAGAGCTTCCCAGGTGGCAGTAGAGATACAGAACCTGCCTGCCAATGCAGAAGATGTAAGAGATGCTAGTTTGATCCCTGGTTGGGAGGATCTCCTGGAGGAGGGCATGGCAACCCACTCCAATATTCTTGCTGGAGAATTCAATGAACAGAGGAGACTGCAGGCTACAGTCCATAAGGTTGCAAAGAGTTGGACATGACTGAAGTGGAGAAGGCAATGGCACCCCACTCCAGTACTCTTGCCTGGAAAATCCCATTGATGGAGGAGTCTGGAAGACTACAGTCCATGGGGTCAGGAAGAGTTGGACACAACTGAGTGACTTCACTTTCACTTTTCACTTTCATGCATTGGAGAAGGAAATGGCAACACACTCCAGTGTTCTTGCCTGGAGAATCCCAGGGACGGGGGAGCCTGGTGGGCTGCCGTCAATGGGGTCGCACAGAGTCGGACACGACTGAAGCGACTTAGCAGCAGCAGCAGAAGTGACTTACTTAACATGCATGCCTGTGCTTACCAGAAAAGTGAAAACAGAGCCACTGGGTGGGGTAAAAGTAGACTGAATCATTGTATCTGCTGCCTGACTCATTTCTGCTCCTCTCCTTCTTTATTCCTTGGTGATTAAAGATTAAAGATCCCATGGTGAATGTTCTGATAATATGCTGCGATGTAGTAAACTACCCTAAAACCTAGTGACTTTAAACCACCACCATTTTATGGTACCTTATATTTATGTGGGTCAGAAATTCAGGGTCCACATAATTTCTGCTCTTTAAGACACTGCTAATATATCTGGTACAGCATTTGTATCCAGAATGAATTTTTTTTAAACTCTGAAAACCCAATAATAAAAAATTAAACAATCCAATAAAAAGCAGGCAAACCTTGAAAGACACTGCACCAGAGAATATATATAAATGGCAAAGAATCCCATGAAAATTGACCCAATATTATTAGTCGTTAGGGTTCTGTAAGTCAAAACCATGAGGTGACACTCTGTGTATGTGTTAGCTGCTGTCATGTTGGACTCTTTGCAACCCCATGGACTGTAACCCACCAGGTTCCTCTGTCCATAGGATTGTCCAGGCAAGAATACTGGAGTGGATTTCCATTCCACATAGTAATTACAGAGATTAAAAGCAGATGAGTGGTTTTCTCGTGAGTGGTTTCCTCCTTTCAGAGGAGGAGCTGAAGGGAGGACCAGGAGTGATCACAATGGGACACCACTGGGGAACAATGGATACATTCACTGTCTTGACTGTGGTGATGGTTTCCCAGGGGTATACACAAATCAAAGCATATGGAATTATTCAATTTAAATCTATGCAGTTTATTGTGTGCCAATTGTACCTCAATACAGTTTATAAAAGAAAATGGAAAGAAGGAATCTTCCTTCCAACTCTCATCTCACCATGAAAACCACAGAACTTTAAATTTTATAGAGAAATAAACGTTAAAAGAAATTTAAGACTGATACTTTGTGTTCCAAATGAGGAAATCACCCCTCAGACAAAAGAAGGGGTTTGCCTAAGGTCACAGTGCTGTTGGCTGCAGTTTCAAGTTCCCGTGTCTTTACTTCCTACAAGCTGCATGCTAAGTCATTTCAGTCATGTCCAACTCTTTGCAACCCTATGGACCATAGCCCACCAAGCTCCTTTGTCCATGGGATTCTCCAGCAAGAATACTGGAGTTGGTTGCCATGCCCTTCTCCAGGTGATCTTCCCAACCCAGGGATCGAAACTGCATCTATGTCTCCAGCAGGTGGGTTCTTTACCACTAGTGCTACTTGGGAAACCCCTAGTTACTATTACTCTTTGCAGAAATGTGCCTCTTTTTGCAATCACAAAGGAAACATGTTCAAAGTATTTCAGGATCAATTAATCTGATTGAAACTGTGATTTAAATGTAGGCAAATATAGGTCTTAACTAAGGTGAAGGACACCTAAAACTCTGATTTTTAAAAAGCCACAGTTTTTATGGCCTAAAGAACTTGAGGGTGGAGTTTGGAATAATCACAGACTCTGGAAAGTGAGTGGGGGAATCCTGCCTCTGGCATGTGGAACCAGGCCACATGTTAGGTGAGAAGTTGATGGTACGGTGTCATAATAAAAGAGATATTTCTAGAAAGAACAGTCACCAACTAACCCTAGAAGCAAGTTGAATCTCACGATAGATCTTGATAAGGAAGAATAGATATATCTCAATGAAAAGAAACACAAAAGAAAGACATTGGGAGGATGTTGACATGTTAGGCAGTATGTTTCTCCAGGGATTCAGCTCTCTAAGAAGCCATCTCCATTCCCCTCTCTATCAGGCTTGGAAGAAAGGAATGGTCTGTAGATGGGTAAACAGTGTCCTTAGCATGGGCTAAGCTCAAGGTCATGGAGAGTGCATAAATGAGAACCTGAAGGTCTGAAAGCAGACTTTTATAACCGTTTGAAGTGTATTTCTTTGTCCACAGGAGAGTTGGAAACACTGCCCTCAATCAAACTAAGCTGTTTCATGGCCTCGTTTAACAAATAAATGAAATCTCATGACCATCTCATAGTTTCAGCTTTCATCCTGGCCATCATAATCTGCCTAGCAGGCTTGGAAATGAGGTGTAAAATAACACACTCAGTTTTAGCATGAGCACTGGTTCTTAGGCCCATCAGTCAACCCTGGTATATTCCAGAGTGTTCCTGGAAGGGTTTTCAACCAAAAGTGTTTTCTGAAGGCAAAATCCTATACAAATAGAGGAGACAGTGTCTTGATTTTATTTAAGTGCCATATGTCTCAAGATAATCCAAGTTGTCTCTGTTGCTAACAAGCCCTGCTTCCTGTCAAGATTGTCTACCCAGGCACATCCTCAGCAATCATCAAAGTCTGCAGACTCTAAAGTAGATTAAAGTACATATCTGTGCATACATGTACAAGTGGCTAAAAACCAGATTTGGACTACATCTGTCAAATTATCTGAGCAGGTCCTCAGTCAACAAGAGCTGTTTTTGGAGATGCAATATTTCTCTTGGGTTGAGAGCCCTCTCAAGGACATTATATCCGGTTTACAATAAATATCTGTTAAATGGATTATGTCTCAAATAATAGTTGAACATAGTCTTGTGTCTCATCAACTGGCTTAATGAGACTGAAGGGCAATGAATGGCTGCTGAGCAGTAAAATTTTGTCCAGGAATCAGGAAAGGCTTCCTTAACACAGTGACCTGGAGGATGAAGAGAATGCATCCAAGTTCAAGAGAAGGGATTGACCTTTGAGGCAAAGGAAATGTTATTTGAAGGCCTGGTGCATGTGGCTGGACAAGGGCAAATGAGAAGGGATAAAATGAGGCTGGAGGACGAGCCAGCTAGCCAAGACCAAAGACAAGGGCTGCAGAATGCATCCACCCCACTGGCAGCAGGAACTGCAAAGTTCAAGGAAAAGAGATTGGGAACAGAAAGGGAGAAAGACCTGCGGCCAATAATTGAATTTACCAGTGAAGTCCACCACTACCATATCCTTTCAAGAATTTAAAATACACATACATATATATACATATACATATATAGGTGATTTTAAATTATTTGAAAATAACTACAGTTTTAATAAAATGAAAATAGTAATAACCTTACTTTTCCTCTGAAACACTAAGTACCAGAACAAATGGAACATGATATGGTAGGTTGAATCATATACTTGTCACAAGATATCCCCATTTCAACCCTCAGAACCTGAGAATATATTATCTTCCAAGGTATAAGGGAATTTGCAGACATCATCAGTTAAGGATTTTGAGGTGAGATGATTCTAAAGCATACAAGTGGACTCAATGTAATCATAAGGGCCCTTGAAGAGAAAGGCAAAAAGATCCAAATCAGAAAGAGATGAGATGATGGAAGCAGAGATCAGAGAGAAGAAAAGATGCTATGATGCTGGCTTTAAAGATGAAAGAAGAGACCCTGAGTCTAAATATGAGTGTCTTCTATAAGATGGAAAAGACAAGCAAACAGATATTCCTCGGGGCTTCCAAAAAGAACCAGCCCTGCTGACACTTTTATCTTAGTCCAGTGAAATTGATTTCAGACCTCCAACAACCAAAACTGTAAGATAGAATGTCACTGCTGTTTTAAGCCACTGTCTGGTAATTTGTTAAAGGAGCAAGAGGATGCTGATATACATGATATAAAGACATTTGAAGGGGAAAATTTGTGACTTAAATCTATTTAACTAGTAAGTTGCTTTTAATGGATGAAAGAAATAGAAAAATAGGAAGTCAAGGATTCAGGAAATATACTTATTTATAGCAATTTGATTGACCAAAACTCTTTAGGTAGTTTTAGTGAAGAACACAACTTTGTTTTCTAATACCTTTCCATGCTATTGAATTTTTATGATAAATTTTTTGGGTGACTATGTCTTCAAGTAATTTTTTAAGAAAGCACATCTGTATTTTATTCCCGAGTTTTTGTGTATCTAGAAAGATATGTTTATTGCTATAGTACATATGCATTAGCTTGACTTATTTTAAAATTTTAGGCCAAAATATTTTGTTCTTAAATATAACTTTAAAGTTTCCATGTTAAACAATAAGGAATAAAAATCAATAAGCTTTGTGTTAAACCTCAGATATTTAGAAAAGATTCAAAAAAAGAGGAGGGCAGTCCTAAGACAGCAGAGGAATAGGACGGGAAGACAACTTTCTCCCCCACAAATTAATCAAAAGAACATTTGAAAGCTGAGTAAATTCCACAAAACAACTTCTGAATGCTGGCAAAGGATATCAGGCACCCAGAAAAGCAACCCATTGTCTTCGAAAGGAGGTAGGAAAAAGTATAAAAGACAAAAAGAGAGGCAAAAGAGGAAGGGAAAGATCTCTGTCCCCAGAAGGGAGTCTTAAAAAAGAGAGAAGTTTCCAAACACCAGGAAACATTCTCACTGCCGAGTCTGTGGCGAGCCTTGGAACCGCATCAGTTCAGTTCGGTTCGGTTCGGTTCAGTCCCTCACTCGTGTCCAACTCTTTGCGACCCCATGAATCACAGCATGCCAGGCCTCCCTGTCCATCACCATCTCCCAGAGTTCACTCAGACTCACATCCATCGAGTCGGTGATGCCATCCAGCCATCTCATCCTCTGTCATCCCCTTTTCCTCCTGTCCCCAATCCCTCCTAGCATCAGAGTCTTTTCCAGAGTCAACTCTTCACATGAGGTGGCCAAAGTACTGGAGTTTCAGCTTTAGCATCATTCCTTCCAAAGAACACCCAGGACTGATCTCCTTTAGAATGGACTGCTTGGATCTCCTTGCAGTCCAAAGGACTCTCAAAAGTCTTCTCCAACACCACAGTTCAAAAGCAGCAATTCTTTGGTGCTCAGCTTTCTTCACAGTCCAACTCTCACATCCATACATGACCACTGGAAAAACCATAGCCTTGACTAAAAGGAACTTTGTTGGCAAACTAATGTCTCTGCTTCTCAATATGCTATGTAGGTTGGTCATAACTTTTCCTCCAAGGAGTAAGCGTCTTTTAATTTCATGACTACAGTCACCATCTTCAGTGATTTTGGAGCCCAAAAAGATAAAGTCAGCCACTGTTTCCACTGTTTCCCCATCTATTTCCCATGAAGTGATGGGACCAGATGCCATGATCTTCGTTTTCTGAATGTGGAGCTTTAAGCCAACTTTTTCACTCTCCTCTTTCACTTTCATCAAGAGGCTTTTTAGTTCCTCTTCACTTTCTGCCATAAGGGTGGTGTCATCTGCATATCTGAGGTTATTGATATTTCTCCTGGCAATCTTGATTCCAGCTTGTGCTTCTTCCAGTCCAGGTTTTCTTATGACATATTCTGCATAGAAGTTAAATAAGCAGGGTGACAATATACAGCCTTGATGTACTCCTTTTCCTATTTGGAACCAGTCTGTTGTTCCATGTCCAGTTCTAACTGTGGCTTCCTGACCTGCATACACGTTTCTCAAGAGACAGGTCAGGCGGTCTGATATTCCCATCTGTTTCAGAATTTTCCACAGTTTATTGTGATCCACACAGTCAAAGGCTTTGGCATAGTCAATAAAGCAGAAATAGATTTTTTTCTGGAACTCTCTTGCTTTTTCCATAATCCAGCTGATGCTGGTGATTTGATCTCTGGTTCCTCTGGCTTTTCGAAAACCAGATTGAACATCTGGAAGTTCACGGTTCATGTATTGCTGAAGCCTGGCTTGGAGAATTTTGAGCATTACTTTACTAGCATGTGAGATGAGTGTAAATGTGCTGTAGTTTGAGCATTCTTTGTCATTGCCTTTCTTTGTGATTGGAATGAAAACGACCTTTTCCAGTCCTGTGGCCACTGCTGAGTTTTTCAAATTTGCTGGCATATTGAGTGCAGCACTTTCACAGCATCATCTTTCAGGATTTGAAATAGCTCAACTGGAATTCCATCACGTCCACTAGATTTGTTCAAAGTGATGCTTTCTAAGGCCTACTTGACTTCACATTCCAGGATGTCTGGCTCTAGGTGAGTGATCACACCATCATGATTAGTCTTAAAGATCTTTTTTGTAGAGTTCTTCTGTGTATTCTTGCCACCTCTTCTTAATATCTTCTGCTTCTGTTAGGTCCATACCATTTCTGTCCTTTATGGAGCCCATCTTTGCATGAAATGTTCCCTTGGTACCTCTAATTTTCTTGAAGACATCGCTAGTCTTTCCCATTCTGTTGTTTTCCTCTATTTCTTTGCATTGATCACTGAGGAAGGCTTTCTTATCTCTTTTTACTCTTCTTATCTCTTCTTGCAGCTTGGGTGGCTGCGATGGCGCACAAACATGGCCAAGAGGAGCTACCCCAAGTCCGAGGCAGGAGTAGAGGCCGGGAGGAGCTTACTCATGCCCCAGGCTGGAGGTGGTGGCCAGGAGGAGCTGCCTCATGCCCAAGGTCAGGGGTGGCGGCCCAGAGGAGCAACCCCATGTCCAAGGAGCAGTGGCTGCACGGGTGCAGGGAGGCCTAGAGGAGCTACTCCACGTCCAAGGTTAGGAGGGGTGGCAGTGAGGAGATACCCCTCGTCCAAGGAGAACACTTAGGGAATTGATTACTGGCTGGATCTGTCTCTCTCCTTTTGATTCCCCCCCCCCCCCCCCCTTTATCCTCCTGGCCACCTCTGTCTCCTTCCTCCCTCTTCTCTTCTCTGTGTAACTCCGTGAATATTTCTGAGCGGTCCAGACTGTGGAACGCACATAAGGAAGTGATTACTGGCTAGCTTGCTCTCTTCTCTTTTGATTCCACCTCATCTCATCCTGGTCACCTCTATCTCCCTCCTCCCTCTTCTCTTCTCCATATAAATCTGTGAACCTCTCTGGGTGTCCCTCACCGTGGAGAAACTTTTCATCTTTAACCTAGATGTTTTATCAATGGTGCTGTATAGATGGAGAAGTCTTGAGGCTACTGTAAAAATAAGACTGAAAACCAGAAGCAGGAGACTTAAGTCCAAATCCTGAGAACACCAGAGAACTCCTGACTCCAGGGAACATTAATTGACAGGAGCTCATCAAATGCCTACATACCTACACTGAAACCAAGCACCACCCAAGGGCCAACAAGTTCCAGAGCAAGACATACCACGCAAATTCTCCAGCAACACAGGAACACAGCCCTGAGCTTCAATATACAGGCTACCCAAAGTCACTCCAAACCCACTGACATCTCATAACTCATTACTGGACACGTTATTGCATTCCAGAGAGAAGAAATCCAGCTCCACCCACCAGAACACCGACACAAGCTTCCCTAACCAGGAAACTTTGACAAGCCACCCATACAATCCCGCCCACAGCAAAGAAACTCCACAATAAAGAGAACTCCACAAACTGCCAGAATACAGAAAGGCCACCCCAAACACATCAATATAAACAAGATGAAGAGACCGAGGAATACTCAGCAGGTAAAGGAACAGGATAAATGCCCACCAAACCAAACAAAAGAGGAAGAGATATGAAGTCTACCTGATAAAGAATTCCAAATAATGATAGTGAAAATGATCCAAAATCTTGAAATCAAAATGGCATCACAGATATATAGCCTGGAGACAAGGATTGAGAAGATGCAAGAAAGGTTTAACAAGGACCTAGAAGAAATATAAAAAGTCAATATATTATGAATAATGCAATAAATGAGATCAAAAACACTCTGGAGGTAACAAATAGTAGAATAACGGAGGCAGAAGATAGGATTAGGATTAGTGAGGTAGAAGATAGAATGGAAGAAATAAATGAATCAGAGAGGAAAAAAGAAAAACGAATAAAAAGAAGTGAGGACAATTTCAGAGACCTCTGGGACAATGTTAAATGCCCCAACATTCGAATCATAGGAGTTCCAGAAGAAGAAGACAAAAAGAAAGACCATGAGAAAATTCTTGAGGAGATAATAGTTGAAAACTTCCCTAAAATGGGGGAGGAAATAATTACCCAAGTCCAAGAAACCCAGAGAGTTTCAAATAAGATAAACCCAAGGTGAAACACCCCAAGACACATATTAATCAAATTAACAAAGATCAAACACAAAGAACAAATATTAAAAGCAGCAAGGGAAAAACAACAAATTACACACAAGGGGATTCCCATAAGGATAACAGCTGATCTCTCAATAGGAACTCTTCAGGCCAGGAGGGAATGGCAGAACATACATAAAGTGATGAAAGAAAATAACCTACAGCCGAGATTACTGTACCCAGCAAGGATCTCATTCAAATATGAGGAAGAAATCAAAAGCTTTACAGACAAGCAAAAGCTGAGAGAATTCAGCACCACAAAACCAGCTCTCCAACAAATGCCAAAGGATCTTCTCTAGACAGGAAACACAAAAAGGATGTATAAACTTGAACCCAAAACAATAAAGTAAATGGCAACAGGATCATACTTATCAATAATTACCTTAAATGTAAATGGGTTGAATGCCCCAACCAAAAGACATAGACTGGCTGAACGGATACAAAAACAAGAGTCCTATATATATTGTCTACAAGAGACCCACCTCAAAACAAGGGACACATACAGACTGAAAGTGAAGGGCTGGAAAAAGTTATTCCACGCAAATAGAGACCAAAAGAAAGCAGGAGTAGCGATACTCATATCAGATAAAATAGACTTTAAAACAAAAGCTGTGAAAAGAGACAAAGAAAGACACTGCATAATGATCAAAGGATCAATCCAAGAAGAAGATATAACAATTATAAATATATATGCACCCAACATAGGACCGCTACAATATGTAAGACAAATGCTAACAAGTATGAAAGGGGAAATTAACAATAACACAATAACAGTGGGAGACTTTAATACCCCACTCACACCTATGGATAGATCAACTAAACAGAAAATTAACAAGGATACACAAACTTTAAACTATAGAATAGACCAGTTAGACCTAATTGATATCTATAGGACATTCACCCCAAAACAATGAATTTCACCTTTTTCTCAAGCGCACACGGAACCTTCTCCAGGATAGATCACATCCTGGGCCATAAATCTAGCCTTGATAAATTAAAAAAACTTGAAATCATTCCAAACATCTTTTCTGACCACAATGCAGTAAGATTAGATGTCAATTACTGGAGAAAAACTATTTAAAATTCCAATATATGGAGACTGAACAACACGCTGCTGAATAACCAACAAATCACAGAATAAATCAAAAAAGAAATCAAAATATGCATAGAAATGAATGAAAATGAAAACACAACAACCCAAAACCCGTGGGACACTGTAAAAGCAGTGCTAAGGGGAAGGTTCAGAGCAATACAGGCATACCGCAAGAAACAAGAAAAAAGTCAAATAAATAACCTAACTCTACACCTAAAGCAACTAGAAAAGGAAGAAATGAAGAACCCCAGGGTTAGTAGAACGAAAGAAATCTTAAAAATTAGGACAGAAACAAATGCAAAAGAAACAAAAGAGACCATAGCAAAAAATCAACAAAACCAAAAGCGGGTTCTTTGAGAGAATAAATAAAATTGACAAACCATTAGCCAGATTCATCAAGAAACAAACGGAGAAAAATCAAATAAATAAAATTAGAAATGAAAATGGAGAGATCACAACAGACAACACAGAAATACAAAGGATCATAAGAGACTATTATCAGCAATTATATGCCAATAAAATGGACAACTTGGAAGAAATGGACAAATTCTTAGAAAAGTACAACTTTCCAAAACTGAACCAGGAAGAAATAGAAAATCATAATAGACCCATCACAAGCACAGAAATTGAAACTGTAATTATAAATCTTCCAGCAAACAAAAGCCCAGGTCCCGATGGCTTCACAGCTGAATTCTACCAAAATTTTGAGAAGAGCTAACACCTATCCTACTCAAACTCTTCCAGAAAATTGCAGAGGAAGGTAAACTTCCAAACTCATTCTATGAGGCCACAATCACTCTAATACCAAAACCTGACAAAGATGCCACAAAAAAAGAAAACTACAGGCCAATATCACTGATGAACATAGATGCAAAAATCCTTAACAAAATTCTAGTAATCAGAATCCAACAACACATTAAAAAGATCATACACCATGACCAAGAGGGCTTTATCCCAGGGATGCAAGGATTCTTCAATATCTGCAAATCAATCAGTATAATACACCACATTAGCAAATCAAAAAATAAAAGTCATATGATTATCTAAATGGATGCAGAGAAAGCCTTTGACAAAATTCAACATTAATTTATGATAAAAGCCCTCCAGAAAGCAGGAATAGAATGAACATACCTCAACATAATAAAAGCTATACATGACAAACCCACAGCAAACATTATCCTCAATGGTGAAAAATTGAAAGCATTTCCCCTAAAGTCAGGAACAAGACAAGGGTGCCCACTTTCACCGGTACTATTCAACATAGTTCTGGAAGTTTTGGCCACAGCAATCAGAGCAGAAAAAGAAATAAAAGAAATCCAAATTGGAAAAGAAGTTAAAACTCTCACTGTTTGCAGATAAAATGATCCTCTACATATAAAACCCTAAAGACTCCACCAGAAAATTACTAGAGCTAATCAATGAATATAGTAAAGTTGCAGGATATAAAATCAACACACAGAAATCCCTTGCATTCCTATACACTAATAATGAGAAAATAGAGAAATTAAGGAAACAATTCCATTCACCATTGCAGCTAAAAGAATAAAATACTTAGGAATATATCAACCTAAAGAAACAAAAGACCTATATATAGAAAACTATAAAACACTGATGAAAGAAATCAAAGATGACACTAATAAATGGAGAAATATACCGTGTTCATGGATCAGAAGAATCAATATAGTGAAAATGAGTATACTACCCAAAGTAATCTACCGATTCAATGCACTCCCTATCAAGCTACCAATGGTATTTTTCACAGAGATAGTACAAATAATTTCACAATTTGTATGGAAATACAAAAAACCTCGAATAGCCAAAGCAATCTTGAAAAGAAGAATGGAACTGGAGGAATCAACCTGCCTGAATTCAGGCTCTACTACAAAGCCACAGTCATTGTGGTACTGGCACAAAGACAGAAATATAGATCAATGGAACAAAATAGAAAGCCCAGAGATAAATCCACACACCTATGGACACCTTATCTTTGACAAAGGAGGCAAGAATATACAATGGAGAAAAGACAATCTCTTTAACAAGTGGTGCTGGGAAACCTGGTCAAGCACTTGTAAAAGAATGAAACTAGAACACTTTCTAACACCATACACAAAAATAAACTCAAAATGGATTAAAGATCTAAACGTAAGACCAGAGGAGAACTATATAACTCCTAGAGGAGAACATAGGCAAAACACTCTCTGACATAAATCACAGCAGGTTCCTCTATGACCCACCTCCCAGAATATTGGAAATAAAAGCAAAAATAAACAAATGGGGCCTAATAAATTAAAAGCTTCTGCACAACAAGGGAAACCCTAAGCAACGTGAAAAGACAGCCTTCTGAATGGGAGAAAATAATAGCTAATGAAGTAACTGACAAACAATTAATCTCAAAAATTTACAAGCAACTCCTGCAGCTCAATTCCAGAAAAATAAATGACCAAATCAAAAAATGGGCCAAAGACCTAAACAGACATTTCTCCAAAGAAGACATACAGATGGCTAATAAACACATGAAAAGATCCTCAACATCACTCATTATCAGAGAAATGCAAATCAAAATCACAATGAGGTACCATTTCACACCAGTCAGAATGGCTGCCATCAAATGTCTACAAGCAATAAATGCTGGAGAGGGTGTGGAGAAAAGGGAACCCTCCTACACTCCTGGTGGGAATGAAAACTAGTTCAGCCACTATGGAGAACAGTGTGGAGATTCCTTAAAAACTGGAAATAGAACTGCCATATGACCCAGCAATCCCCCTGCTGGGTATACACACCAAGGAAACCAGAATTGAAAGGGACACGTGTACCCCAATGTTCATCGCAGCACTGTTGCTTCCAGGACATGGAAGCAACCTAGATGTTCATCAGCAGATGAATGGATAAGAAAGCACTGGTACATATACACAATGGAGTATTACTCAGCCATTAAAAAGAATAAATTTGAATCAGTTCCAATGAGGTGAATGAAACTGGAGCCTATTATACAGAGTGAAGTAAGCCAGAAAGGAAAACACCAATACAGTATGCTAACATATATATATATGGAATTTAGAAAGATGGTAATGATAACCCCGTATGCAAAACAGCAAAAGAGACACAGATGTACAGAACAGTCTTTTGGACTCTGTGGGAGAGAGAGAGGGTGGGATGATTTGGGACAATGGCATTGAAACATGTATAATATCATATGTGAAATGAACCACCAGTCCAGGTTCAATGCATGATACAGGATGCTTGGGGCTGGTGCACTGGGATGACCCAGAGGGATGGTATGGGGAGGGAGGTGGGAGGGGGGTTCAGGATGGGGAACGCGTGTACACCGGTGGCAGATTCATGTTGATGTATGGCAAAACCAATACAATATTGTAAAGTAATTAGCCTCTAATTGAAATAAATAAACATATATATATATATATATATATATTTTAAAGAGCTAAACATAAAATAATAGTTCAGAATAGGATTAGTTATAGCTATGGTCAGGTAAAAATTGAAGTCAATCAATTGGTGAGACTTTTGCCATATTCAATTATTAGAAGAGAATAAAACAAAAATAAGACTATTAAGAAAATATGTGTGTGAGAGAGAGGGAAGACTAACATTAATAAAAATATTTTTACAATCACTATTAAAACTTTGCATTTTAAAAAATGGAAAATATCTAAGTAGAACTGTAAGGCTCAAACTTCTCAGGACACCTTTAAACACTTAAAATGTATTGAGGAACCAAAAGTACCTTCGTTAATGTTTGTCATATCTGTTAATATTTACCATCTTAGAAATTAAAACTAGGAATTTTTTAAATTAGAATTTGTTTTCCTTTTTTGTTAATGTATAGTTGACTTAGGACTAGGAATATTTAAAGTACACATGAGTAAGGGTACTACATGGGCTCTTCTGTCCATGGAATTCTCCAGTTAAGAATACTGGAGTGGGGCGCCATTCCCTCCTCCAGGAGATCTTCCTGACCCAGGGAGTGAGCCCTCGTTTCTTATGTCTCCTACGCTGGCAGGCAGATTTCTGACCACTAGCACCACTTGGGAAGCCCTGAGCTTCCCTGATGGCTCTGATGGTAAAGAACCTGCCTGCAGTGCACGTGTTGTAGCAGATAATATCAAAGGCGGAGCAGAGAAACTTGGTCTTTGGGGATAATAAGAGATAAGAATATGAAAGTCAGGAGGTTACAGCTCACTGTCTCTGCACTGTCAAGTTATCAATAGACTTTCTTATAGTGTAAGTGACTTTGGGTTAGATTCCTGTTATTTTTAGCATCAAGAGCTCTAATTGATCCAGTAATCTATGGTGTGAAAGTGTTAGCTACTCAGTCATGTCCTACTCTTTGTGACCCCATGGACTGAAGCCCACCAGGCTCCTGTTCATGGAATTATCCCAGCAAGGATATTGGAGTGGATAGCCATTCCCTTCTCAAGGGGTTCTTCCTGACCTAGGAATTGAATCCGGGTCTTCTGCATTCCAGGCAGATTCTTTATTGTCTGAGCCACCAGGAAAGACCAGTCTATAGTGCAACTCTACCATACTTGTATAACCAGTCTTGTTTAGATGGACAATTGAGTTGCTTACAACCTTTGACTATTTACAAACAAGGGGTCATGAATATTTTTCTACATGTTCACTTGGTCACATGACTTTGAGATCAAGCTTGAATATACCTGGATAAATTAATCAAATTGTTGTCAAAAAAGAAATGTAGTTTTAGTAAGAGTTTCCAAATTTCCCTCTACATAACTTGTATCAATTTTTACACATATTCACAAAATATGAGAGCGTCTGTTTCTCAAAGACTCATTGACACGGTGTTAGCAAAAGTTTCTGATCATCAAAGATTTTGTTTCCAGGAGCAATATTTAAAGTTAATAAAGGTATCATAAAGTAGGTACCCCTAAATGCTTTTGTGTAGTTATGTACAATATTTCTGGAAGCAGTCAGGTAACATGAATCAAGAAATTTAAATTGACTTTTAAAAAGGAGATATAATTGCCACACAGCATTATGTAACTTTGAAGTGTACAACATGCTTATTTGACACACGTTATATTGCAATATTATTACCACTGTAGCATTAGCTAACACTTTCATCACCTCACACAATTATTATTTCTTTCTTCTGGTGAAAACATTTAAGATCTAGCCTCTCCACTTTGGACACTCGATTATGAGGAAAATTTTAGGGATGTGGATAGTCGTTTATACTTAACAAAACATTGAGTCATTATTTTCAAAAATACTGATATAAGAACGAGTTGCAAAATAATTTATGGCTTATCCATAGGATGAATATTGTCAAGATATTAAATAAATATCTTGTTTTTGAAAAACAATAATAGTGAAATTTGCTTCTTCTTGTCATTGTTCAGTTGTGTCCAACTCTTTGAGACCTCATGGGACTGCAATACACTAGGTTTCCCTGTCCTTCACCATCTCCTGGAATTTGCTCAAACTCACGTCCATTGAGTTGGTGATGCCATCCAACCATCTCATCCTCTGTCTTCCTCTTCTCTTCCTGACCTCAATCTTTCCCAGCATCAGGGTTTTTTCCAATAAGTCAGCCCTTCGCATCAGGTGGCCAAAGTATTGGTGCTTGGCTTCAGCATCAGTCCTCCCAATGAATATTCAAGGCTGATTTCCTCTAGGATTGAACGATTTGATCTCCTTGCTGTCCAAGGGACTCTCAAGAGTCTTCTCCAGCACTGCTTCTTATATAAGGTTAAATAAGCATTCATATAAAGTAACATGCTAATTTTGAAAGTATACATATTCATACACACATATGTATTTGTATCCCTCTGTATGTGACATAAATATATGTACAAATATGATTTATATATCTATATATATGTGCATAGGGGTCTTAAAGGATTTATGCACCAAAATATTCTCACTTTTCTTTTCTTGGCAGATTTAGCAGTAATTGATTCTTAATATCTTCTTAAAAATCTTCTACATTTCTAAAACTCCATGTAATGAACATGTGTTATTTCATAATCAGAAAAATGTTCCCTTCTTTTACTATTCCTTGACTTTAGCTTGACAAGGAATTTGAATTCATAATTAATTGGAGGAAGGGAAATGGAACATCGTGAAACTTTCTGTTTCATGAAACTTTCAACGTGAGTGAAAAATGAATATTCTCTAACATTTCTGACATGCTGATCTCTCTACTTAAGACTCTCCATTTTTTAACTTGTTAGGCCATGAAAATACTCATTACCTACTTCAAAAACCTCTGCCAAAGCTCATACAGATTTTTGGTGAAATAATTTAACATAGCAATATGAAACTCGAAAGTACAGGACGCATATGAGAGGAAGTTAATATCTAAAATATTGATTTATATGAATAGTTTAATATTTTATTCATTCAGTTTTCATCCTTTCATTTCTAGTTGTATTATGTACCATAATAATGAGTTATACAGATTGTTATCCTTAAAATGGGAAAATAGACATTCATACAAATAAATTTAAATTGTGACTGAAAAAATGTCACTAAAGGAGAGAAACAGCATAAGTAAGGTCTGTAAAGCATGAACTCTGGAATCTGATGCCTGAGATTGATCCCTTCTATCAGAGACTAACTATATGACCCTGGGAAAATTACATAACTTTTAGGTCCTCAGTTTGCTGATATATAAAATGGAAAAAATTTTAAGTATCTATTTCATAGGATTGTTATAAGTAATGATCAGGCTAATTAAAATATTGTTGAGCTAATTAAAATATTAGCTCAATCAATATTTACAGCAATCCTATGAAATAGGATTATGTAATTTTACATTTGACACATAGCAACTTCTAGTTAAATGTTTTATAAATAAGTGAAGAGAATGTATAAAGAGTATTGAATAAGGAGAAATAAATGACGTTGATGGCTAGAGAAGTCCTTCCTGCATGTCTGGTGACTAAAAGGTAAGATCTCCCTACATAAGGTAATTGTGGGCTGAGGGAATTGTGTAAAATTTAAGTGCAACATGGAGAAAAGTAAGGACAGATGATGGCGGGGATGTTTGGCCACATTAAATACTGGGGGTTTGTTTTACCAAAGTGTTATACAGATGGTGTGACTTGATCAGGTTTCTCTTTGGAGAAAATAATTATTACTCTGACTATGGAGTAAAGACTGGAAGAAGACAATTGACTCTAAGGGAAAGTCTGTTAGAAAGTGATACAGTATTCTAGGTGAGAGTGTGGTAGCTGGAACAAGGACAGGGGCAGTAGAGAAGAAAAAGGGACACAACAAAAAGCATCAAGAGGAAAAACCCTTCCTAGTGGTAGACCAGGCTTCCTTGTGGCTCAGATGATAAAGAATCTGCTTATAATGTGGGAGACCCAGGTTCAATCCCAGGGCCAGGAAGATCCCATGGAAAAGAGAATGGAACCCACTTCAGTATTCTTGCCTGGAGAATCCCATGGATGAAGGAGCCTGGTGGGCTGCAGTCTATGGGGTCACAAAGAGTTGGACACGACTGCGCAACTAACAGTTCACTTCATTGGTAGATCAGGTATTGAGAATAAGACAAAGGGAAAAGGTAAGGTTAATTCCTGGGTTTCTGGAGCTGTTGAGTCAAGGACCACTGAGGGAAAATACTAGAATTAGCAAGTAGAGAATGACTTTGAATCTAAATAGCTGAGTTTGTGGTAACTTTGAATTATCCAAGTAAAAATATTAAGTAGGCAGTTAGTTATATGAATCCAGAGCTCAAGAGGATTGCAAAGCTGAACTGTAATATCAAATTTTATTACATAATGGATATTAAAACTAAATTGGAAAAATTTAATTATAATGTGGGATAAGATATAGGAATAGAAACAAGTATAGATGGAAATTTGGGGTAAAGGAAGGGTTGTCAGAGTTTGTTTCAATGCAGAGCATCAAAAATTGATAAGAAAGAGCTATTTGAGAGGATGTTAAACATACAAGACAAAGAAAGTGTAATCAATAGCACAAGATTTTTGAATGGGCAAATAAATGAATTAGCGTTAAACAAAAGACTTTTACTGAGGCCAAGAGAATAGGAGAAAGAATGGATCCTGATGTAGGATCCTGAGCCTGTAGCATCTTAGCCCCTTCTTGTTCATCCTGCCCAATCAACATAATATCATTGGTGTGATGGGTGTGTATGATATTCTGTGGGCTCCTGATCCCTTCATACTTGATTATGAAAGAAGGAATATGAGTTAGCAAAGCCCTAGGTAGGGCAAACATATTCATAAACATTAGTCCATTCCATAAAAATATGACCTATTTCTGATCTTCTTCTCTGATTGCTACTGCTGCTAAGTCACTTCAGTCATGTCCAACTCTGTGCGACCCCTTAGACAACAGTCCACCAGGCTCCCCCATCCCTGGGATTCTCCAGGCGAGAATACTGGAGTGGGATGCCATTTCCTCCTCCAACGAGTGAAAGTGAAAAGTGAAAGTGAAGTCACTCAGTTTTGTCTGACTCGTAGTGACCCCATGGACTGCAGCCCACCACGCTCCTTCATCCATGGGATTTTCCAGGCAAGAGAACTGGAGTAGGGTGCCATCACCTTCTCTGTCTTCTCTGATTAGAATACAGAAAACAACAACAACAACCACACATTCACCAAATTAATGGCCCAGTGTCATTTAACTGAGGCTTTGTATGTCTCTTTTAGCAACAAATGAAACATCTGGCACAATGGCTGCAAACAGGGCTACTATATGTATGAGCTTGCAGTGATCTAAAGTTATTCTCCAGGTCCATCAGTATCTGAAGAGGCCAGACTGACAAATCAAAAGGAGATAAGGAAATGACAAGGGAGCACCACCCTACTATCTCTGCTGTGCTCACTCTACCCTTACCCAGAATGTGGTAGCCGGGGAAGTTTCAGAGGTTCCTATTAGGCTGTCCTCAGTATATGATCTCCTACCAAATAGCCCAAATACTCGATGAAAGAATTATCCCAACTATAAGTATGTTCATCCTACTATACATTTGGGAAATGACCACGGAGTAGATCAGTAGAACCAATGGACCCATTAGAAAGTAGATTTTAGAACTCCGTTTATTATCTAACCTTCATAAACCAGCATTCTAGCAGGGGAGCCATCATGATGCTCTGGTTCTCCAAGCATCAAATTCAACTTACTTGTGTCCAATAGCCCTTGAAATATCTGAGCATTTCCCTCTCCTGAGTGTGTAGTCATCTGAGCAAATGATACAGGTTCTTCTGGGGAGGCACAGTGAAATCATTACAATATGCAATTGCCAGGGAGTTGCTGTGACCTTTCTCTTAGGAATGAGGCCACCCTTTAGTCAGTGGTTCCAGATCTGAAAATTGGCTCAGGTCCAAGAACTGAGCAAAGAATTATGATTTACTGGACTGACTACCTTCAGCTTCCTGCCCCTCCTCATGCCTTCTCATTATAGAAGTTAAATGGCACATCCATTTTGCCTCTAGACCCCCAGACTCTATTAAGCCTGCTCTACAACTTCTGAAAATGTTCTTAAAGTTTCTTAAAATGCTAGCTATAGATCTACAATATGATTTAGCTAACAGAAATGAATGCACATGTTCATAACAAAGCTTGTGCATAAATGTTCATAGCAGCTTTATCCATAATAACCAAAAGCTGAAAAAATATATATATTCACCAGCTTCTGAATGTATAAACATGGTAGTCTATTCATACTCAGCAATACAATTGACTATTAATACATGAAATCAACTAAAATATGAAACATCATGGGTGGAAAGCTATGCAAAAATGAAAGCAATCAAGCACAAAAGCAATTTCATATAAATTCTAAAAAAGCAACCTATAGTTCCAGAAATATCTGTGATCACCTAAGGCTACAGACTAAAGGAGAACAGGTTTCAAAGATGCATGATAAAATTTTTATAGTATTAGAAATATTCTGTTTCTTGCTTATGGCATGATAACTGTACATATTGAGTTGGGCAAAAGGTTTATCCTGATTTTTCATAAGATCTTAAGGAAAAACCTGAACAAACCTTTTGGCCAACCCAGTAACTGCCAAAATTCATCAAACTCCACTTAAAATGGATTTCACTGTATGTAATTATACTTCAGTAAAGCTGGAAGGAAAGGCGCTGTGCTAAGTACTAATGAAATAAAAATATACAGAAACTGTATGTCTGTACTCAATGTATGGTTTTGTAAACAAGAGAAAAATACATATAAATATGTTTAATAGATACGTAATATGAATTGCACCATGAAACAAGTGCAAAATGTTATGAGGATTTAGAGGTGGAAGAGGTCATTTCCATTTGGGGAGCTCTTGACAGAGCTTATGGAAAGAGGGTAACATGTGAATTAAATTCTAATGTATGAGCTAGATAGCTTATGGAAGCAGAAATTTCAGGAGAACTGAATTAAGAAGACATTTATCTTTATTTATATTTATAAAAACCCATGGAGTATACTTGAAAAATGTTTTGTTGTTCAGTCACTAAGTCATGCCTGACTCTGGGACGCCATGGACTGCAGCACTCCAGTCTTCCCTGTCCATCACCATCTCCCAGAGTTTGTTCAAACTCATGTCCATTGAGTCACTGATGCCATCCATCCATCTCAACCTCTGTTGCCCCCTTCTCCTCCTGCCCTCAGTCTTTCCCAACATCAGGGTCTTTTCCAGTGAGTCAGCTGTTCAAATCAGGTGGCCAAAGCATTGGAGCTTCAGCTTCAGCATCAGTCCTTCCAATGAATATTCAGGATTGATTCCCTTTAGGATTGACTGGTTTGATCCCCTTGCTGTCCAAGAGACTCTCAAGAGACTTCTTCAACACCACAGTTCAAAAGCATCAGTTCTTTGGTGCTCAGCCTTCTTTGTGGTCAAGCTCTAACATGCAAAGGGACATAAATTTCATGTAAGAAATTTTTCAGAGATAAGACAATGAAGACCAATTAGAGCCAAGTCATGGATCTCCTATGACTCTAGTGTGTAAGTCACAAAGTGCTAAGAGTTGTGTGGCCAGAACTTTGTTTCAGATGAAGATTACACTGGTGGCTCAGGGCAGAATGGATTGAACAAGAGGCACAGAAGGAAGCTAGGATATGCTACTGAAACTTTTCCAGTTCAGAATGCTGAGATGAGAGTGAATGAGAAAAGAAATACATAGGAGAGTTTGCAGAATTAGAAATTGGGGGCCGACTGGATATCTTGGTCAAAATGAAAGTTGAGGAAGATAATCCCTAAAGGATAAGTTGCCTCAATCAAGTTAAGTTGTCTCAATTAATATCGAGAAGAATTATTATCAGAAGTCTCTGAAAATTAAAGTTGGTTTGAGAAGGGGCTCTTGGATGAAGTGATTACCTTTTCACTCACTGAATAGTTATGGAGGGTCAGCTGTGCACCAGAGAGGATATGTTGGAGATACAGTGAGGAACCAGACAGATAAATTATTCATCCTAAAGAGGTCTATATTCTTGTTTGAGAAGATGAAAAATAAACATGTAAATGTATGTGATTTATTTTGAATCGGCTTCCCTGGTGGCTCAGAGGTTAAAGTGTCTGCCTGCAATGCAGGAGACCTGGGTTCGATCCCTGGGTTGGGAAGATCCCCTGGAGAAGGAAATGGCAACCCACTCCAGTATTCTTGCCTGGAGAATCCCATGGACAGAGGAGCCTGGTGGGCTACCCAGTCCACGAGGTTGCAAAGAGTTGGACACGACTGAGCGACTTCACTTTCATTTATTGCAATTAGGAAATTGTGCCTTCAGGAGAGTATTTCTCTCAATGAAATGTTAGACATCAAATTGTGTTTATGGAATCATCAGTTGATTTAAAAAGGAGCTAGGGGCATAGAATGCTACTGAAAAGGAAACATAGCAGCAATTTAAAGAAGACACAAAAATGTTAATTGGAAAAAAGAAAGAAATTGGAAACGAAGTTCTTGGAGATGTGAAATAACTGGAAATAATTAATAGAGTAAGTTCTACAAAAGGGAGGTATTGTGAGCATGGTATAAGCCACTGGCTTTGAGAAGAAAAATGAATCTTCTTTCTCCACTGTTAAGACTTTATAAAAATTAAGATAAGATGATCCAAAGAAAATGCAAGGGGGAAAATACCTGACCTGAAAGAATACAAGTTGGAAATAAGGTTGACTTTTTTTAGATGATGTGAATAAAAGTTTTCACCTTGGTGAAAATAAAAGAGGGCATGGATTGGTTTCCTGATCTGAAGACAGCAAAACATTTAGGGACTGCCAGCTATGAAGACCTGGCTCTGCATCATGACAGTTGATTAGCAGGATTTGCTGGGAGCTAACCAAAGGTTATTTTCTTTAAATTTTTAAGCACCTACATCAACATGACTTTCTCCAGCAATCCAAGAGTTGCTGTCTGTTGTTTAGTGGCTAAGTCATTTCCAAATCTTTGCAACCCCATGGACAGTAGCACACCAGGCTCCTCTGTCCATGAGATTCCTCAAGCCAGAATACTGGAGTGGGTTGCCCTTTCCTTCTCCAGGGGATCTTCCTGACCCAGGGAGCGAACCTGCATCCCCTGCATTGTCAGGCAAATCCTTTACTACTGAGCCACCAGGAAAGCCAACCCAAGAGAGGAGGATGTAAAAAATTCAGGTTGTAGCCCCAAATTAAATCTAATTAAATACATAAAAAATTAAAAATATGGAAGAAAGTCAAGGGCATCAGGTATATAAAGGTGTTATTGAAATGGGTGATAACAGTGTATTCAAATATAAGTTGAAATTTCAGAGTCTCGGGGAGAAGTCCATGGTAAAGCGGTAAGGTGATAAAAATAAGACAGTCATAAAAGTGGAAAGTAAGAAGATCCTAGACAAAAAGGAATAGCCGAAACTAGGGTAAAGGGTTACAGAAGTTCCTAGAAATAATAGAGTCAGGATGAGGTGTTAGGCCTTCATTAAAAGTATCATATACAGTAAGGTTTTCAAAAGTACTTTGCAAATTTCAGTCCTCTGTTTATTTACAGATCTGTATGTGAAATCCTAAAGTGCTAATTAAAGTCTTTATAAACATTTGCACATAGTAATTTCACAATTGTTTGAGGAGATAAGAAGCAGCACTTCATCTTTTGAACACAGTTTATTTTTACAAGTGATAGTTATCAATGTGAAGTTAGAAAAAAGGAACTTCAGATGCCTTCTCTGCAGCAACAGTCTCTTTTTTGGCCAGAAAAGGATGATGATGGGATTGGATTACAGACTAGAAAATTTCTAAATGGGTCTCATGCTACATTTATGATGATTGAATTAAATTCCATTACCCTTGGGGTTTGGTAATCAACTAGGGGAACAAACAAAAACTAAAGAAGTAGAAGAGAACATTATCTCCTAACACTGCTTCTCAGAAGTACAGAAAATGAATTTTTAAGAGCTATATTATTTTGACTGGAAGAAACAAAACTCTGGCAAGGCAGAGGGTGGTTACTGTTTTGAAACAAAAATAAACACAAATCCCCGTATCTTAAAATTCAGTGTAACTGAGTATCAATATCTCTTGGGTATTGATGTCCAAGGGTGAGCTCTGAAATGCTAATACGGTGAGTGACTTTATACTCTGGATCAGAGATTCAAAGCCACCAGCCAAAAGTCCAAGAAACAGAATATCCTTCCCCTCCTTGTCTTATAAGACACATTTTTGAAACTGACATCTATTGGGCAACATCCACTGTAAACATTACCATGATAATAGACCTAAAATATCTGGTATACCAGTTCCCTGAGAGCATTGCCTTTTTCATCACCTGGCAACACACATAGTACTGTGAGGTCTACCCAGAATAATTTGCCTATTTTAGACGAACCACAGAGTAGCAAACTGACTCACTGCTTAGTCCAATTTGGTCACATCTTTATAGAAATGTTTGTTTGATTTGTTTACTTCTACAGGAGAAGGATTTTTTTCTCTCCTTTCCTGGATTAAAAAAATTCATCCTCTTAGTTCAGTTTAGAAGTTCTGCAACAAGCTGATGGTCTACATTGATAGGTATAAAATGGAAACAGATGGATCAAGGCCTCCAAATTGCAATAGACCAGAAGACATTATTCTCAGAGGACACAACATTGGACTTGAGCAGGGTGTCATTCACATTGTATTCTATGCTGTACAATATGGAGGCCCCCTGGAGAGCAGATGACAAATGAGTTGACCAGGTAAGTGTGCATGATCAAATGTTTGCTATGTGGAACAGATTGTCTATTCATCATGCAAATAATAATAAGAGCGAACACTCACATAGTAACCACTTCTGCCTGGCACTCCTCGAACCCTATGGGAAAGGCAACACTATTATCCCATTTTACACATAAAGAATCTGAGTTAACAAGAGATTATGTGCATGGCCCTGAGTCATAAAGCTAATCAGTGGCAGAGCCAAGGTTTGAAACCAGGTAATCTGGGCTCATCCGCTTTCTAAGCAGAGGTCCTGGTTTTTCCCCAAAATCAAAGTAAAATAACACACACACACACACACACACACACACACACACACACACACACAAAGCTTAGAGTTCTTGAGACCTGCAATGAAAGAAATGTTTGGTATGGTACTTGATTTATTATCCAGGCTAGGTCTTTCAAAAGAAAGTACTAGATAAAGTGAAGTCGCTCAGTCGTGTCTGACTCTTTGCAACCCCGTGGACAGTAGCCCACCAGGCTCCTCCATCCATGGGATTCTCTAGGCAAGAATACTTGAGTGGGTTGTCATTTCCTTCTCCAGGGGATCTTCCCAACCCAGGGATTGAACCCAGGTCTCGCACATTGCAGGGAGACGCTTTAACCTCTGAGCCAACAGGGAAGCCTTAAATTTTTCTAGTATCTTTTAAACATATTTTAAAAATAAATAAATTGACAGTGGTATTGGAGAGAGCAAAATTAATTATGAAGCAATTACTTCTTTCCTCTTTACATGGTAACATCCAATTGGCATCAAAAAAAGAAACCTTTCTGGTTTCTTTAGAGAGGATTATCACATCCTACTCTTCCCTTGCATTTTTCTTCTCTTAAATGGAACACAGCAAAAGGAAAGTATAGGCTGTATTTTGCCACATGTTTCTTTACCTTTATCACGATAAAGTTAAAGTTAATAAACAACAAAAGAGAAATACATGAAAACTTAGATGTATAAAGAATAAACCAAATATCCTAAAAGGGAGACCATTACTGGTACAATTACTTTTCTGTTGATTTTATTCACATGCTTCCTGGTGACATCATATCTGATTTTTGTCCCTTATCTGATAATAGCCAATTAAACTAAATTTTTCAGGAACATAAGAGAACGTTGAACAATATGTCATGCAGAGTTTTAAAATATAATTTGCTTTTATCAAACACAGAAACTATTTTCCTTGAGTTAAATAAAGCATTGCTGATTTAAATGTGCCAAGTAACCACAGAGTACAGTTTTTTCCAGCAAGATGTATCTTCTACTTGACAATGTTCATATATCATTCTTAGATCCTGACAGATAACATGACTGTAAAGATTTTACAACCACACTAGTAGTATATGTCAAGGTTCACATAAAAGGAACTCTGGCAATTTGTAGAAGGCTTCCCAATAAAATGGAGCACACCTCCACCTGAAATAGCAATTGTTAAAGACTGGGAGATACAGGCATTCGGATGAATATTGCTTGCAAAAGTCAAAGGTAGCAAACACGCTTTTGGATTCAATTTGACTCTGTACCCCAAATGAAAGTCACAAAGCAAGCATGAAGACATTATCTTCAGAGAGCAACGATAAATGTTTCTGTCATGAAAGCTTCTAAGAATACAAACGTTTCCCACTTCAGTTTAAAAGTGCCAAAAAGCAAATGCCTTAACACAAACTAAAATTCTTCCTAGAAAAAATTTTGTTGATTTTTCAAGAGGTTGATATAGGAAGATTTAACTGGACAGAGTATTAAAGCCACTTCTTGGAAAGCTCAAAAACCACAAGATTGTAAGCTGAGGCTGTATGCAATTTATTTTGCCATCACTATGAGTGTCCAACCAGTCCATTCTGAAGGAGATCAACCCTGGGATTTCTTTGGAAGGAATGATGCTAAAGCTGAAGCTCCAGTACTTTGGACAGCTCATGCAAAGAGCTGACTCATTGGAAAAGACTCTGATGCTGGGAGGGATTGGGGGCAAAAGGAGAAGGGGACGACCGAGGTTGAGATGGCTGGATGGCATCACGGACTCGATGGACGTGAGTCTGAGTGAACTCTAGGAGTTGGTGATGGACAGGGAGGCCTGGCATGCTGTGATTCATGGGGTCGCAAAGAGTCGGACACGACTGAGCAACTGAACTGAACTGAACTGATGAGTGTGCAAGGAAATTGCACTCAAAAGCATCAAAAATATTAACATTCAGATTCTTTAGGAGAAAATGACACTGGTCTCCAGTTGCAAAGAAGAGTACACCTTGAGCCCATAGCTGGCTGGGCTCTCTACCCCAAAGAGCAAGTCTAGGATGTACTTGAGACAAGGCTTTCCCATATAGCAACTGTCAGCATGGTTCTTAAAAGTATGAAATCTGATTTTTCCATCACTTTGTCTTTTATTGACCCAGCAAACAATTCATATTTTACAAAACATTCATTGAAGGGGAAATTGTAGTCAAGATTGAAAAGTGAATTTGAGAAGTGAAAAGGATGGAATGTATGTGTGTGTGTGTGTGTGTGTGTGTGTGTGTGTGTGTGTTTCCTTATCTTTTTATTTGTCTAGCTGAGACCAGGAGAATGAGCAATGCCTGACTTAATAAAAAGGGATGTAATATCAAGAAGAGATTTTCCTCATCCTTTGTTCTAGCTGGATTTGAAGGTCAGTGTGATTTTACAAACAAATGCTTCTATGAGAATCCATGGCAGAAAACAAAGACAGGCAGGAAGGCACAAACAAAACAGGAAAGGAAGGAATCAGAAGATTTTGTTCCTTACTTTTTTCATTCCTTGTCCCTCTTGTGATTTCCCAACCTGAGCCTTCCTGCCTGAATCTTGTGGACAATGAGCACGTGTTAGCGTTTGGTTCTTGTCTCCAAGTAACAAAAAACCACTTGGGTTATCCCAAGGGCAAAGGTACTTTAAATATAAGGATGCTCAGTTGAAGAATCGAAGTTGCTATACAAAATATTTGTTTACTTTCCACCTGTCTCTCTTCATCCCTCTTTCACAATACACATCATCTCTCTTCTACTCTCTCCACCTTTTTATATCTTTTCTACTTCCTTACAATTTCAGTTTGCACAAGGCTCTGGCAAGTCACAGTCCTGATCCATGACATCCTTAAAAAAAAAAAAAAAAACTTCCTATTTTGCTTAGATTTTAGATTCTTAAAATAGAGAATGTGGTTGCCTCAATTCATTATTTTGTATCCACAGTTCATAAATATTTGGTCACTGTTATAGCTTGAATTGTGTCCTGCCTGAAAGATACATTGATGTCTTAACCCTCCTGAAACCTATGAATGTGACCTTATCTGGAAATAGGGTCTCTGAGCTGTAATCAAGTTAAGACGAGGTCCTTAGGATGGGCCCTTAATCCACTATGATGGGTGTCCTTATAAAAAGAGGGAAACATGGGCTCAGGCACAGAGAGAAGTTGGCCAAATGAAGACTGAGGCAGGAATGGAGGCTACACTTCCATAAGTGATGGCATGCTTGGGGCTATCAGAAGGTGCAAGAGGCAAGGAGGCATATTCCTCTAGTGGCTCCCTGCCATTACCTTAGTTTTGGGCTTCTCACTTCCAGAACTGTGAGAGAATACATTTCTGTCGTTTCAAGCTGCTCAGCTCATGGTACTTTATTATAACCACTCTAGGAAACTACTACAGTCAGTTATTCAAAGCTAATCCAAATATTTGCAGGTTGTCTTATGTCCAAAAAAATGACACTTTTGCCCTTTGGCTGAACTTGTAAAAAACTTGTTTTTCCCTTTGAAATTGTGGGAGTAAGTAGCCAATGTCCATGTCTCTCGTCAAGAACGTACCTGGTAACTATTTCTGAGAAAGAGCTTCTCTAAAAAAAGGGACGGAAAGGGATGTTATTTTCTCAGAGATACTTGGTTTATTCTCCAATTTCTGTGAAAGAGGAACTTTTCAAAAGGAAGGAAAAATCTTCCTTCTAAAATTGGAACTGTTTTAGAAATTTCTTTAATATTTCTTTTTGTTTCCTCTACCCAAGTTCTCATACTTTTCAAAAGGGAATTTAAATACAGGAAGCATGACATATTTAACATTGACCATCATTCATCATTTTTGGAGTCTTTTGTTCTTATTAGCATCATGGTAAAGCCAAAGGAATAAAAAGGTACATGTGCCATCCAAAATATCTTATTTGCTTCCTTCAATTTTTAAAAATTGAAATATAATTGACATATAACATCATGGAAAGTTAAGGGGTACAACTTGCTGAATGAATACATTTACTTATTGCAATATGTTTCCCATGAGAATGTTAGCTAACACCTCTGTCTCATCGTATAATCACTAACACAGAAGTAGAAAAATCAGGAAAGTGAAGGTGTGGGGCAGAGAAGTAGGAGGAACTCTGAAACAATTCTTTTTAAAGAGCCAGATAGGAAAGGTTGCTGGCTTTGCAGACTGTACAATCTCTGTCACAAGTTGTAGGACACATCAGACATAGGCAACACACACATGAATGGGCACGGCCCTGTTACAATCAAAATTTACAAAAACAGGAAAGGGGATTGGATGTGACCTGGAGGCCATGGTTTGCCAACCCTTGTGCTAGAGGATCAGTGCAAACACTCATGGTGGTTTTTGCTGAGGCTCTTCCTTGGTTTGCTCTCAGCATGGACATGTATAACATTCTGTCCAGCAATTCTATCCAGGAAGGCTCAAATGACTTTGTCCTCTCCATGTTTCTCCAAAAATGGGTCTCAGTCACAGTCAGTTCCAGTGTGGGGGAGCACCTGTGGTCAGTGATAGCACCTTCAAGGCATAGAAAGTGCCTGTTGCTTCTTGGAGTACCGAGGCCTGGTGTTCCTTGAAGATGTGTTAAGACCTTCCTCTGTCACTTGGAACAACCTGGAAATGTTCAGAATTCAATGTGTGCTGGCAGTCACAATTCACTATTTGTTGACAGACTGCCACACTAATGTCCTTTGTCAGAAACAAAAGTAGCATGTAAAGCCAAGGGAATCCTTACCATGAGTATGCTAAGTCACTTCAGTCATGTCCGACTCTGTGCAACCCCATAGATGGCAGCCCACCAGGCTCCCCCATCCCTGGGATTCTCCAGGCAAGAACACTGGAGTGGGTTGCCATTGCCTTCTCCAATGCATGAAAGTGAAAAGTGAAAGTGAAGTCGCTCAGTTGTGTCCGACCTCAGCGACCCCATGGACTGCAGCCCACCAGGCTCCTCCGTCCATGGGATTTTCCAGGCAAGAGTACTGGAGTGGGGTGCCATTGCCTTCTCCATACCATGAGCATATCTGGATGCAAAACCCAAAACAGGTCTACAGTCCCACAGACTGAACAAATGCTTAATGGCAGTAAAACGTATATGAGTGCCTACTGGTGTTCTTAGAGGCACAAAAAGAAGTTGGTGCCTTGTTCTATAAGAACAGGACACAATACACACTGTCGCTAGCCACAGAGACACTTAATTCCTGATGCCACCCTGGTCAGTCCTCAGAGTCACTCACATGGTCAACAAAATGCACAGTGACCTTGCACCCACCTACACATGCTCAGAATGTTGCTACCTGCAACAACTCATGTGTAAGGTCAAAGACTGAACAGAGATCCCACATAGTTTTCTGACCTACCACTGTCCAAATATCCCTAAGACCTTTGGCTTTTATACTGTACAAAACTAAAGTGAAAGTGAAGTCGATCAGTGGTGTCTGACTCTTTGTGACCCCATAGACTGTGGCCCGCCAGGCTCCTCTGTCCATGGGATTCTCCAGGCAAGAATACTGGAGTGGATTGCCATTTCCTTCTCCTAAACCACTTCCATTTATAATTGGTGATTCCATCACATGCACACACACAGAGTATTTCTGCCCTTATCTTGCCAATGATGTACTGAATCTGGCTCTTGTCAGCTTGTCAGAAACAAATGTCAAATTTTCAGAAATTTTTTGAGCCAATTGACATCACACTGTACAACTTACAATCAGTTATAATGAAAGTATCCATTTCATATGCGTGTGTGCTAACTGGGTCCATTCATGTCCAACTCTTTGCAACCCCATGGACTGTAGCCTGCCAGGTTCCTCTGTCCATGGGATTCTCTAGGCAAGAACACTGGAGTGGGTTGCCATTTCCTCCTCCAGGGAATCTTCTTGACCCAGAGATCAAAACTGTGTCTCTCGTGTTTCCTGCACTGGCAGGCAGGCTCTTTACCACTAGCACCACCTGGGAAGCCCATTTATTTCATAAACACTAGCAAATACTACACAGAGAAGGCAATGGCACCCCACTCCAGTATTCTTGCCTGGAAAATCCCATGGACACAGGACCCTGGTAGGCTGCAGTCCATGGGGTCAGGAAGAGTCGGACACGTCTGAACAACTTTACTTTCACTTTTCACTTTCATGCATTGGAGAAGGAAATGGCAACCCACTCCAGTGTTCTTGCCTGGAGAATCCCAGGGGCGGTGGGGCCTGGCAGGCTGCCGTCTGTAGGGCCGCACAGGGTCAGACACGACTGAAGCGACTTAGCAGCAGCAGCAGCAAATACTACAAATGCAGATCTTTCTCCAGGGAGCTGAATGAGAAACATTGACCACAACAGCACTGGCCCTGATGCCCTAGTGCACCAGCCAAAATGTTCTTGTCTTTTGTCCTTACTGAACTGATCAGCTACTCAATCACAAAGTTCCAGCTTCTCAGTGTCTTCGTTCCCTGACCATAGAACAATGAAATAAAATCAGCTGTTACATCTCCCACTAGAAAGAATGACAATGAAAAAAAGTGGCTGTTGTATCTCCACTAAGAACACATCTGGTCCACATATCAGAGAATTCATCTTGTAATCCCTCATGATACTCCTACAGTAGTGACAGCTGTTAGTATCATTAGCCTGTGACCCAACCCCACCGTCTACAGTTCCTCCAAAAGGAGGCATCAAATGCTTTTAAAAGATTAAATGTAAAAGCGAGCATTTAGTAATGAGTATTTTAAAAATTCCAGGCTCAGTCAAAAAGAGCACAACCCCCTAAAGAAGTAATAAGTAGGACTAACTCCTTGGATAAGCTGCTTCTGCAGAGTTGAGAAGAGCAGCTGTGAATGTTGGCTTCAATCCAGTGTGGTAAGTTAGGGATGGTCTGTTGCTCTTCGTGGAAACCGTTCACAACTCCACTTTTTAAGATCTGTAATAGGGATTGTTTACCCATTGTGGTTTTCCATTGATTTCTCTTTCACATAAAGGGAAATAAGCCTTGGTCTAAGTGTAAACCCTTCTAGACTGCAGGACAACATAAGGAGATTAATCTTACTTTGTCGTTATTTTTATAACTGCACTCATTCGCCCTTTTGTGATAACGAGACAGAAAGAAATACATATGAAAGGGCTGATTTATCAATACATGATGCTTGAAATTTACACATTAAATGCGGTTCTGACCAAAAAAATCATTCTCCTAAGGCAGCCATAATGTCTAAATTTCTACTATTAGTATTCATTCCTTTCATTTTACAAAGTGCTATGTTATATTCAAATTTTAACATGAACCAAATTATTCAAACTCTGAACAAATTCTATTTTTCACACTATAATCTCTGAATGCCCAGAGATTTACTGGCCTGTGATAAAAGGATACATATATGAAGCTTAGACTTGATCATGAGAGATCTACATGGACCCAAGTTTCTTTTGAAATGCCTCTGAAGATGGTACCAAAATAAGTTTATCTCCAGTGTTGCAAGTTAAGAGGTTAAGAACATGCTTAACATCACACATCTAGTAAGTGGGAGAGCTGAGAGTTGAGCCAAATCTAATTTTAAAATATTAGTCTTTATCCTATATTGTGTTGCTTAGGGGAGTAGAACTGAGAAGCTTAATCTTCTCAGGTAACATGACAACAATCCAGGGAATTATCTATAGCATGTCTTTTTCCTAAATGCTAGTTTTTCCAGAATATGAAAATGTTAATCAGTGTTCTGTGAAAACTCTTGGCCAAAGAATGGTCTAAGAATTTTGTTTTCTATATCTTGAGACTCATGCATTAAGGTTTAAAAGGCAAGTGGTAATGATAGTTTTCATTTAATAGTACTTGTATAAGTTTCCCATGTTTGCTATGACATGATCACAAACTGTGTGACTTAAAACAACAGAAATGCATTTCCTTAGTTCTGGAGACAGAAGTCCAAAATCAAGGTGTCAGCAGCACCATGCTTCTGAAGGCTCTAGGGAAGAATCTTTTCCTTGGCTCTTCCAGCTTCTGGTGTCTGTTGGCATTTTTTGGCTTGTAGCCACATCTCTGCTGTGTCTCAGCATAACCTTATCCTCTTGTCTGAATTACCTACCTCTGCCCTTCTCTAACAAGGATATTTGTGATGGCGTTTAGGGACCACCCAGACAATTCAGGGTAATCTCCTTATCTCAAGAGCCTTAATTAAATTGCATCTACAAGGATCCTCTTATCATTTAAGATACTATTTACAAGTTCCAAGGATTGATACTTAATGTCTCCATGTCATTATTATTAAACCCACTGTAGTACTCTTGCCTGGAAAATCCCATGGACAGAGGAGCCTGGTAGGCTACAGTCCATGGGGTCGCTAAGAGTCGGACACGACTGAGCGACTTCACTTTCACTTTTCACTTTCATACATTGGAGAAGGAAATGGCAACCTGCTCCAGTTTTCTTGCCTGGAGAATCCCAGGAACGGTGAAGCCTGATGGGCTGCCATCTATGGGGTTGCACAGAGTCGGACACGACTGAAGCAACTTAGCAGCAGCAGCAGCAGCAGCAGCAGCAGCATTATATTTGGGCTTCCCTGATGGCTCAGGCAGTAAAGAATTTACCTGCAATGCAGGAGATCTGGGTTCAATCCCTGGGGTGGGAAAATCTCTTGGAGAAGGGCATTCTCCAGTATTCTTGCCTAGAGAATCCCATGGACAGAGGAGCCTGGTGGGCTACAGTCCATGGGATCTCAAAGTGGAATCTATTTTTTACTCACATACAGGAGTAGTTAGATATTGTTCTGTCTTTGAAGTAAAAGTTGCTCAGTCATGTCTGAGTCTTTGTTACCCCATGGACAGTAGCCCACCCAACCCCTCTGTCCCTGGAATTCTCCAGGCGAGAATACTGGAGAATTCCCTTCTCAAGGGATCTTCCCAACCCAGGGATCCAACCCAGGTCTCCCACATTGCAGGCGGATTCTTTACCAACTGAGTCACCAGGAAAGCCATGGTCTATCTTTGCTTCTTCAGAAAAAAATGAGGATACTTCTCATTTTCTCATACTTCTCATACTACCACATTCCCCATTCCTTAGTGTGCCCCACCCCACTTTCATCTCTTGCTAAATTGGATCATGTTTAGAGGGAACTGCTCCTGGAGTAAGTGAGCCACTTCAGTAACACTGCCATTAGACTCAGGTTCCTAGGGCCCCTGCCACGGGTCCTGCAATTTGGAGGTCTCACTATTACTTCACCTCCTCTCCACAAGTCAAGGAGCTCATGGATCAAGGACAAGCACCTATGAAGAGCTCATCCCTCCTCTTCACATTCTAGACCACATTCTAGGCATCCAAAACCTTGACATTTCCTGCCCAAAGAAAACTCAAGTCTTTCCTTCTGAAGATGAACTGTGCTGCCTGTGTAGACACCTCTAGTCCTGAGAAATACCCAAGATGAAGCTAATGAAGGTGTGAATTCTTTTGGATGAAGAGGCTGGAACATCTACACACCTGCATTCCAAGCCAGAGTCAGGTGTGGGAAGTGAAGGTGAGAGTCTATGGGTTTAGAGCTTCTACTCATTCATTGACCCAAGGCCTATAAGCAACATCAGAGGTGGATCTTGCAATGAGGATGTAGACTGATGCAAAGCCAGGCATAGCCATGAGCCACCCTTTGGCTTCTTCCTGATGTGGTAAGAGACAAGAAAATAACAGATAATTGTGAATAGCCAGGTCACTATTCTGCTGATTTATCTTCCACTAAATGCTAAAAATACATAATGTCTGGCTCAGTATGTTAATGGTCTTAATAATATCTATATTTTTTGACAATAATTTCTCTTCCTGTAATTTGGTCCTTAAAAATATTTCCAAATACAGAAAAGTCTTCACATACAAATTTTCATTCCTTAATATTTTTAAAATATTGTAAAAAGGGAAACATCCCAAATGCCCAGTAACAGACATGTCTGCATAAACTGTGGTATATTAAAATCAACATAATGGAGCTTATAAAAATAATGTTTACAAATTGTTTTAATAACATGGAAAATCTTTATAGTTTTGAGTAAAAAATAAAAGGAAGATATAAAATTATAACCACAAAATGGTCTCAATTATGTAAAAAATAATTCCAGGAAAAAAATGACTTCGAGGAAATAACCAAAATGTTAACTACCTACAGAAAGTAGGATCCTGGATTATTTTGATTATATTTTATAATTATAAAAGTTGTCCAAAGCAACACGTTACTTTTACAACCAGATTTTTTACAGCAATATTAAAAGCACTGAGACCACTTACACATAGTGTTCATTAGTTCCTTCCCCAAACCACACGAGATAACAGTACTGAGAGTTGTTTTTGTTTTTTTTTAAGGGTATAAATCCACAAAGAAAAAGAGAACAAGAAAGAAGACAATAGCCAAACAACTTTGGAAACGAGAAAGGTATTGGATAAAAGGTAATTGATGACACAGAGAAGAGAACAGTAACTGACCACCAATAGCAGGAAAAAGCCAGGATGATCCACAAAAAATCTCAGGAATTGAGGCACCTTGTTATGTGAGAGTGGAAGTTCAGATGGGCTATAAAAACAAGAGAATAAATTGAAAATCTGCACAAAATGCATTGAAAACCAGTGGGGTCTCTCCCACCCCAACAGAAAAGAGAGTTTACTCTCTAAAATGAGTGAACTAGAGAGATTCTGAGCTCAACGCATAAGCAGATCTGAGGGCCAGTGTATTACATTGAAAATATGGGCATCAACTGAGCAGTGAGAGCCCTCCTCACTTCTTCCAGAATGCTGATGGAAAGGTTTACACCTTTCAAATGTGAAAATGACCAAACCAAGAAAAGAGGTGGTGTGGGGTCTGTCAATAAAGAAGCCATTCATTGATAAACCCTTCCCATTTATGCATAGTGACTGACCAACCTTTTATTGCCTCATTCTTAAAAAATGAGTGGAAGTCAAGACTCATTAGTCATTTGAGGAAAGTTTTCAACGTGAAAGAGAGAAGTTAAGATAAACAAAAAGTTAAAAAAAATAAAAAAAAAATAATTCAGGACAAACAAAAATATTGCACTAAGCAGAGATGAACTTTGAGTAAACTATAATTGAAGCTGTCAGGGAGGTATGATAGTACTACACTCAATCCACAAAGTAAAACACAATTCTATGCATCTTAGAATACTGAGAGAGAAAAAAAGAAAATCTTCAAACTTAACAAATAATATGATGGCAAAATGAAGATCTAAAAAAAATTTTGGAAGCAGAGTTAACCACTGGAGGGTGAGAGGTATGACTCTCAAACCTAACTGAGTTTCTAGTATTTCTCTTCCTACTTTCCATCAATGCCTGCTTCCAATATATTTTCTTGGATGGTGACTATGGTTTAAAGACTTCAGCTGGGGCATTCTAAGCCTCTCTTAGAACTGTTACAGTAAGGCACTCTAACTTCATGAGCAATGAAATTTTATTGCCAAACTCTGCCGCTTATCTGGAAATAGAAGAATAGGTTTCCCCTGTTCCCCAGCTTCCCCCTCATTCTTTAATGTATTCTGTGTAGTAATTTTATAATCCTAATCACCCATAGGGTGTTTTACATTCTTTTTCCCAGGCAGCCTACACAAAATTGACTCTCTTTTTATAGCATTTGGAAATAGTTATTCGAATTAGGAAGAAGTATTGTTTGCCCAGAGGCAAACAACAGCTCCAGGTCCAGCAGTAACTTTCACTAACACCAGCCATCTCCACCTACAGATACCATCTCACCCTCAAACAGTTTTCAATCAGCCCTCCAATCTCTCCAAGATCAATCCTTCAGCACCTTCACACTGCACTTGTAGGTGCTGACATCGCAAGCCTGCCACCTTTTGTGTGGTTGTTTGAAACTCACGCAACAGGCAGAACTCAAACTTCATCATTTGAGGCTGATGCACTTTCTGTAGCAAATTGTAACAGCATTTAAGTACAGTATGACAGATCTGGAACTATGACAATACTGTTGATCAGTGTTATCCTCATGGCCAGGAGTCCAGAAGACTTGATTTTAAAAAGCTTTCGGACTTTGACTCTGGTTGTGCTAAAAGCTGTCACTTGTTTATGCTGTCATCTGAGAAACACTGGACTTCTAGCAAAAACAAATGCACAAGGATCAAACTGGCTTCTTTTGCACTGAAAGAGAAAAGAAAGTGAAAGTGTTGGCTACTCAGTCATATCTGACTCTTTGAGACCCTATGGACTGTAGCCACCAGACTCCTATGTCCATGGAATTCTCCAGGCAAGAACGCTGGAGTGGGTAGCCATTTCCTTCTCAAGGGCATCTTCCCAATCCAGTGATTGAACCTGGGTTTCCTGCATTGACAGGAGGTTTTTAGTTTTGTTTTGTTTTTTGTTCTTTCCCCATCTGAGCCCCCAGGGAAGCCCAGAGGAATTACCCAAAACAAAAGTCTATTAAAATACATGTGCTTCATAAAGGAAGGGCAAGTGTGTCCTGCTAAAACAGGACCTGAGCCCATAAAACAAATATTTTAGAGGAAGCCATTTGCACCACTGAGATGTTTAATCAATTAGAATTTGTTTCAAAAATAAAGTCCTTTCAGTTCAGTTCAGTTCAGTCTCTCAGTCGTGTCCAACTGTTTGCAACCCCATGAATCACAGCACGGCAGGCCTCCCTGTCCATCGCCAACTCCCGGAGTTCACTCAGACTCACGTGCATCGAGTCCGTGATGCCATCCAGCCATCTCATCCTCTGTCGTCCCCTTCTCCTCCTGCCCCCAATCCCTCCCAACATCAGAGTCTTTCCAATGAGTCAACGCTTTGGATGAGGTGGCCAAAGTACTGGAGTTTCAGCTTTAGCATCATTCCCTCCAAAGAAATCCCAGGGCTGATCTCCTTCAGAATGGACTGGTTGGAACTTCTTGCAGTCCAAGGGACTCTCAAGAGTCTTCTCCAACACCAGTTCAAAAGCATCAATTCTTCAGTGCTCAGCTTTCTTCACAATCCAACTCTCACATCCATACATGACTACTGGAAAAACCATAGCCTTGACTAGATGGACCTTAGTCAGCAAAATACTGTCTGCTCTTGAACATGCTATCTAGGTTGGTCATAACTTTTCTTCCAAGGAGTAGGCGTCTTTTAATTTCACGGCTGCAGTCACCATCAGCAGTGATTTTGGAGCCCCCAAAATAAAGTCTGACACTGTTTCTACTGTTTCCCCATCTATTTCCCATGAAGTGATGGGACCAGATGCCATGATCTTCGTTTTCTGAATGTTGAGCTTTAGCCAACTTTTTCACTCTCCACTTTCACTTTCATCAAGAGGCTTTTTAGTTCCTCTTCACTTTCTGCCATAAGGGTGGTGTCATCTGCATATCTGAGGTTATTGATATTTCTCCCAGCAATCTTGATTCCAGCTTGTGTTTCTTCCAGTCCAGCATTTCTCATGATGTACTCTGCATAGAAGTTAAATAAGCAGGGTGACAATACACAGCTTTGACGTACTCTTTTTTCCTATTTGGAACCAATCTGTTGTTCCATGTCCAGTTCTAACTGTTTCTTCCTGACCTGCATACAGATTTCTCAAGAGGCAGGTCAGGTGGTCTGTATTCCCATCTCTCTCAGAATTTTCCACAGTTTATTGTGATCCACACAGTCAAAGGCTTTGGCATAGTCAATAAAGCAGAAATAGATGTTTTTCTGGAACTCTCTTGCTTTTTCCATGATCCAGCTGATGCTGGCAATTTGATCTCTGGTTCCTCTGCCTTTTCTAAAACCAGCTTGAACATCAGGGAGTTCTCGGTTCACATATTGCTGAAGCCTGGCTTAGAGAATTTAGAGCATTACTTTACTAGCATGTGAGATGAGTGCAATTGTGCGGTAGTTTGAGCATTCTTTGGCATTGCCTTTCTTTGGGATTGGAATGAAAACTGACCTTTTCAGTCCTCTGGCCACTGCTGAGTTTTCCAAATTTGTTGGCATATTGAGTGCAGCACTTTCACAATATCATCTTTCAGGATTTGAAACAGCTCCACTGGAATCCCATCACCTCCACTATTTTGTTCATAGTGATGCTTTCTAAGGCCCACTGGACTTCACATTCCAGGATGTCTGGCTCTAGATTAGTGATCACACCATCATGATTATCCGGGTCATGAAGATTTTTTTGTGCAGTTCTTCTGTGTATTCTTTTCACCTCTTCTTAATATCTTCTGCTTCTGTTAGGTCCATACAATTTCTGTCCTTTATCGAGCCCATCTTTGCATAAAATGTTCCCTTGGTATCTCTAATTTTCTCAAAGAGATCTCTAGTCTTTCCCATTCTGTTGTTTTCCCCTATTTCTTTGCATTGATCGCTGAAGAAGGCTTTCTCATCTCTTCTTGCTATTCTTTGGAACTCTGTGTTCAGATGCTTATATCTTTCCTTTTCTCCTTTGCTTTTCGCTTCTCTTCTTTTCATAGCTATTTGTAAGGCCTCCCCAGACAGCCATTTTGCTTTTTTGCATTTCTTTTCCATGGGGATGGTCTTGATCCCTGTCTCCTATACAATGTCACAAACCTCGTTCCATAGTCCATCAGGCACTCTATCTATCAATCTAGGCCCTTAAATCTATTTCTCACTTCCACTGTATAATCATAAGGGATTTGATTTAGGTCATACCTGAATGGGCTAGTGGTTTTCCCTACTTTCTTCAATTTAAGTCTGAATTTGGTAATAAGGAGTTCATGTTCTGAGCCACAGTCAGCTCCTGGTCTTGTTTGTGTTGACTGTATAGAGCTTCTCCATCTTTGGCTGCAAAGAATATAATCAATCTGATTTCGGTGTTGACCACCTGGTGATGTCCATGTGTAGAGTCTTCTCTTGTGTTGTTGGAAGAGGGTGTTTGCTATGACCAGTGCATTTTCTAGGCAAGACTTTATTAGTCTTTGCCCTACTTCATTCCGTATTCCAAGGCCAAATTTGCCTGTTACTCCAGGTGTTTCTTGACGTCCTACTTTTGCATTCCAGTCCTCTATAATGAAAAGGACATCTTTTTGGGGTGTTAGTTCTAAAAGGTCTTGTAGGTCTTCATAGAACCATTCAACTTCAGCTTCTTCAGTGTTACTGATTGGGGCATAGACTTGAATTGCCGTGATATTGCCTTGGAGACGAACAGAGATCATTCTGTCGATTTTGAGATTGCATCCAAGTACTGCATTTTGGACTCTTTTATTGACCATGATGGCTACTCCACTTCTTCTAAGGGATTCCTGCCCGCAGTAGTAGATATAATGGTCATCTGAGTTAAATTCACCCATTCCAGTCCATTTTAGTTCGCTGATTCCTAGAATGTCGATGTTCACTCTTGCCATCTCCTGTTTGACCACTTCCAATTTGCCTTGATTCATGGAGCTGACATTCCAGGTTCCTATGCAATATTGGTCTTCACAGCATTGGACCTTGCTTCTATCACCAGTCACATCCACAGCTGGGTATTGTTTTTGCTTTGGCTCCATCCCTTCTATCTTTCTGGAGTTATTTTTCCACTGAGCTCCAGTAGCATATTGGGCACATACTGACCTGGGGAGTTCCTCTTTCAGTATTCTATCATTTTGCCTTTTCATAATGTTCATGGGTTTCTCAAGGCAAGAATACTGAAGTGGTTTGCCATTCCCTTCTCCAGTGGACCACATTCTGTCGACCTCTCCACCATGACCAGCCAGTCTTGGGTTGCCACGCGGGCATGGCTTGGTTTCATTGAGTTAGACAAGGCTGTGGTGCTAGTGTGATTGGATTGACTGGTTTCCTGTGAGTATGGTTTCAGTGTGTCTGCCCTCTGATGCCCTCTTGCCACACCTACCATCCTACTTGGGTTTCTCTTACCTTGGGCATGGGGTATCTCTTCACGGCCACTTCAGCAAAACACAGCTGCTGCTCCTTACCTTGGATGAGGGGTATCTCCTCACCGCTGCCCTTCCGGACCTTCAACGTGTGATAGCTTCTTTAGGCCCTCCTGCGACAGGGCAGCCACCACTCCTTGGACATGGGATTGCTCCTCCCGGCCACCGTCCCTGGCCTCGGATGTGTGGTGGCTCCTCTTGGCCGTCGTCCCTGCCCTCAGACTCGGGGTAGCTCCTCTTGGCCGTTCCTGCGCCATCACAGCCTGGCAGTCTCGCCCACTGCCCCTGACCTTGGGTGTGAGGTAACTCCTCTTGGCCGCCGCCCTCAGGCATGGAGTCCTCCCGACTTCTGTGCCTGACCTCGGACGCGGGGTAGCTCCTCTCAGCCGTGCTTAGTGCACTGGTCACAGCCGCCTGCACTTAGGATAAAAACCTTTAGGATATCTAAACCACTCCACATACTTTGCAATTTTGAACTACATACTTTATAGCACATAAGTTTACTTTTACTGGAGCCTAAGATGCTTACTCCTTGGAAGAAAAGCTATGACAAACCTAGATAGTATATTCAAAAGCAGAGACATTACTTTGCCGACTAAGGTCTGTCTAGTCAAGGCTATGGTTTTTCCTGTGGTCATGTATGGATGTGAGAGCTGGACTATGAAGAAGGCAGAGTGCCAAAGAATTGATGCTTTTGAACTGTGGTGTTGGAGAAGACTCTTGAGAGTCCCTTGACCTGCAAGGAGATCCAGCCAGTCCATTCTGAAGGAGATCAGCCCTGGGATTTCTTTGGAAGGAATGTTGCTAAAGCTGAAGCTCCAGTACTTTGGCCACCTCATGAGAAGAGTTGACTCATTGGAAAAGACTCTGATGCTGGGAGGGATTGGGGGCAGGAGGAGAAGGGGACGACAGAGGATGAGATGGCTGGATGGCATCACTGACTCGATGGACGTGAGTCTGAGTGAACTCCAGGAGATGATGATGGATAGGGAGGCCTGGCATGCTGCGATTCATGGGGTTGCAAAGAGTCGGACACGACTGAGCGACTGAACTGAACTAAACTGAACTGAACATATATCTGATAGAGCTTCCCAAATAATTTTGCATATGTTATCTAATTTTATCCTATTTACAACCCTGAGTATTCAGTGCAACTCTTTTATCCAGCTTATAGGTAGTGAAATAATTTGCTATAATGTGTGAAAACAAGCTTTTTTTTTTTCAAATAAATGTTCTTCCTTTACATATAACCAATGTATATGAAAGGAGTACCTGAAAGCTACAGAAAGTTCTAGAAATGTTTCTAAAAAAATATAAAACTAAAGAAAATATTCACATTTAAAGTTCCCATCTTGAGGAATTTCAAAGAACAGTGTTTACAAGAATAATGCATATGGTGAAATACTGACACAGCAAGGGTGTCACTTTCCTACTTTTCTGGAAGAGACAAAAGGCTTTTCTTACTCATAGTCAGAACCTAAGTCATCCTTTGGATGAAATGTCAGCCTGGCTTGCTCTATCTTTTACCATATCTCACTTTCAGAAATCATCAAAGTGAATAAGGTAAAACATTAGGCTACTTGGTGAATGGCCAGCCTTAAATAGTATAATCTGAGCTACTCACAGCTATTAAAGAAATGCAGTTAGTTCTATTTGAATCACACAAAGCAACTCAAAGAATGCCAGCAATATGACTTTGGTTGAGCAATAAGTAAAATTCATTATTAGCAAATAAGTGTGTCTTTTGTGGTTACTTTGTGTACAGAACTCTGTGACAGAGGTGGCCACATTACTCCGTAATCATCTCCTAAGCCCTGGCATGGAGAAGGCAATGGCACCCCACTCTAGTACTCTTGCCTGGAAAATCCCATGGACGAAGGACCCTATGGTAGGCTGCAGTCCATGGGGTCGCTAAGAGTCGGGCACGACTGAGCGACTTCACTTTCACTTTTCACTTTAATGCATTGGAGAAGGAAATGGCAACCCACTCCAGTGTTCTTGCCTGGAGAATCCCAGGGATGGTGGAGCCTGGTGGACTGCCGTCTATGGTGTCACACAGAGTCAGACATGACTGAAGCGAATTAGCAGCAGCAGCAAGCCCCGGCAAGGGACTGGATCTTGTTCATTTTGATACTGCCAGAGCCTGTCTATGTTACAGGGACTCAATAAATGCTTGATGAGTAAATTAATTAATAAATACACTGTTGATGTTGTTGTTGGATGCAGCTTGGCAAAGAAAATAGCACAGGCATGCAGTCAGAAAAACTGGAGTTCACTTTCCAGCTGAGCCAAACAGTAGCTGTGTGATCTTAAGTTCTCAACCTCTCTGCCACCCTCTTGTCTCAACTATAAAAAGAGTTTACAGTGGGTACTGCCTATCTTATAGGGTTTCTCTGACAAGGTAATGAGAGACTAAATTAAGCATTTTAACCATTTTCCTTGACAATATGCTTGCACTATAAATTTACTATATGAAAAGTATTTTTACCAAGCAAGCTAAAATTTAAGATTTCAAAATAGCACTACCTTGAATGATCAAGACCTGAAACAATAAAGTTTGCTGAACTCACTGTCCTCTTTCAATTCACAAGGTAGGGGATGATTAATTTAAGAGGCATACAAATAACCATTAGTTAAAATAGCAAAACAAATAGTGCTTATGTCACCATCCATTAAAATATCTCCATGAATATCACTTTGATGTCAGTTTGGTTATTAATGTTATTGATTGAGTGTATGTTAATCACTCAGTTGTGTCCAACTCTTTGCAGCCCCATGGACTATAGCTTACCAGGCTTCTGTTGATGGAATTCTCCAGGCAAGAATACTGGAGTGTGTTGCCATTCCCTTCTCCAGGGGATCTTCCAAACCCAGGGAGCAAACCCTGGTCTCCTGCATTGCACGCAGATTCTTTACCATCTGAGTCACAGTGAATATTAATTTAAGATTTAAAAAATTGATTCTGTAATTTGTTGAAATTTGGACTCTGATGATACCAATTTCTACATTGGAAAAGAAATTATAGTTCATGGAAGTAGAAGAAAAAACCTTAAAGACCAACTTTCAGCAAAAAATAATAATAATAATAATTGAAAGAAACCAAAAAAAATATTTGCAAAACCTCTGTGGGAATTCCTATTTCCATCATTGCAGAGGATAAAAAATCTGGCCTGATGTGATTTCTAATTCCCTGCAAGTCTTTCTGTAATGCAAATGTCATGTTGAAAAATTTGGCAATTGCATTAGGGAAAGGTAAGTTGCTCAGATCACTGGAAAATGTTTTGACATTTAAGTGACCCTTACGTTCTGCTTTACAAAAGAAGTTCCAATTAAGCTCAGAGCTTTTCTCTTATTTACTATACTGACTCTGAAAAGGCAGGCTGTGAAAAGTTGAATGCTTTTTTTGCTGTGGGAGCTGGGCACTGCTCTGCAAGAGGGAACAAGAATTCTAAGCTGCCTCTGAAAATGTTGAGAGCTGAGGGAAATTGCTGCTTTTCATGAAGTTCATCACCATTTCCCCAAGGCATCTGCTTTGTTTGCTTGACTGTAGCCAAACATGGATGCTCACTTCAGCTGGCAGTACACAGGGAAGAGACTCTAATATCAGAAGGTTCTGGTCCTGGCTTTTCTTCTGATTTGTCCCATAACGCTGAATATGCTGTGCTTAGTTGCTAAGTGTTGTCTGACTCTTTGCAACCCTATGGACTATAACCCATGAGGCTGTTCTGTCCATGGGGATCCTCCAGGCAAGAATACTGGAGTGGGTTGTCATGCCCTCCTCCAGGGGATCTTCCCAACCCAGTGATTGAACCCTGGTCTCCTGATTTGTCACATAATGCTGTGACTCTGTGGTCAGTAATGAAGGAAGAAAAGGGTAAAGCTTGGGAAATATGTAATTTCTCCAAAGCAATCAACTGCCCCCTGCTTCCAATGGAAACCCAAGTGTTGGGAGTAATGGAAAATGGAAGTGATCAGGGGCTGAGGGTGGTCGATTCACAGATACTCAGCTCTGGAGTAACTGAAATGAGACACGGACCTCAGCAGGTGCAGGGGGCTCTGGCCATCTAGACAGCTTGACTTCAAGACTTGCTTGAAATAATTCTGGACAAAAGGCACACTTACTTCTTCTCTGGTGTTAATTAGGACTCTCACATAGTGAATAGTAGAAGCCATACCAATGTAGCTTGAGGAAAAAGGTGCAAATAATTATAGGAATATTATCCGGACCTAGGAAAGCACTGAATCCCTCAGTGAATCCCTTTGTGAATCCCTCAGGAACCCAGGTGGTATTCTCTTTCTCTTACTGTCTCTTGCCTCTGCTTCTTTCTGCACACCTGGTTTCTCCCATTCCTCTCCTCTTTCTTTTCATCCTTTATCTTACTCCTTTTCCTATTCCCCTCCCCCTTCTCCCATCCTTCTCTTTGCCTCCCAGTGGATTTTCGCTGCTGTCCATCCACACAAAGAAATACGAAGCTACCAGCACTCCTGACTTTCCAGGCCATATCTCCCCATATGTAGAGAACTAGCCTCCTGAATCCATTTGCAGTCCACGTGGGGAGAGACACTGAATGGTCCAGGTGTCTACATCTGGTCCAACTTGAAAACAAAAGAGCTAGGGGAAGGGGTCCCTTGGGTGCATGTGAAGAGAATACAGTTCTAAAACTTCAACTGTAAGACCTAATCTTTCTAAGCTCTCCTCAGATGTAAAGTCAGTTTCAATCACTGGGTCTCGTTTACCCATTTGAAATTGGTTATGTGACTGTCTACCCTCACTCACCATCATGATGTAGCTAATGGCTGAAATATTTTTTAAACTGTCAAGGTTAATATCATTTTAAACTAGTGCTATGCAATTAAACATAATCACATTTAAAATGAGAGGTCTTTAAATGCCAGTTCAAAATCTTACTAGACACAGTTGTTACCACTATGTGGCAACATGTTGCTCTCGTGATTCAGAACACTGGACTCCACAGATGCTTCGCTCTGGAATTTTTTCTTGGGCCAATTTACTCTAAATCAACAGGAAACATTGTATGTAAGTTTTCTAATAGGTTATATTTATACCTCGTATTACATGAAGATTCCAAACTGATGTCAAGACACTGAAATAGTTTCAGGAAATTGCAAGAGGGAGGAAAGAAATTGCCAGAGATATTTGAACACATCTTTCCTCAAGTAGCATCAAAGAAATGAGTGTTGGTTGCAATAGGAGATTTATAGAGCCTTTCCTTTCTTAGCTACGAAAGCATGTCAATTTTCTTCTATTTACTCATTTATCCCCTCAACAAGTAGTTATTTGTTCTCTATGCTGCAAAAATAATAATTTGCTAGAATCTTTCTTCCACATGTAGTCAGAGTGGTCATTTGTTACAAAGAGAAGAATATTCTCCACCAGGCTGAATTAAGAGTCACTGAAGAGTCATTAAAACTCTAATATAAATCCATTTTCACTGAAAATGTATTTATTTTCAGTGAAAATAAGTTTTTCATTCCTGGATAAAAAAGCCTGTGTTGCCAAAAAAGTATGAATGATAGAGAAATAAGTCAGAAGGTAAAATCTCCTATAATCACAACATTTCCTCTGTCAACTCTTTGCTTGTAAATTCTCAGATCGTTTCCAAGTATACACAGATACAAACTACAGGTGCATGCAATTCCCAAATACATGAATGCACATGACTCATATACATTTTTATGATAGAATCACATCAGGCATATTTTCTTCAACTATCTTTGGTCACTTATCAATGTATTATAGTTTATCTACCTCATTTCTTCAAAGGAAAGATAATAGTCCATTATTCAAATATGGAAAATGTCTTTCAAACATTCTAATAATACTCATTTTAGCTTATTTCTATTTTTTTCTATACAAACAATGCTACCGTGAACACTCGTATATGTATATCATTGTTCACTTGAATCTGCGTTTTTTAAAGAATGAAATCCTAGAAATCAAATTACTAAATCCACAAGTAAAAATAATTATTATTTAAATAATAAATGCTAATTGCTATCTAGAAAGCTTTTGCCAAAGTATAACCCCACCTAGAGTTTATGGCAATGTCTGTACCCTATACTATGGCCAGCACTGGGTATCAAGTAAATCATTGCTGCTTGTCCAGAATTTTTTTAAAGGGTTATTTCAACGTTCTAATTCGCATTTCTTAGCAACACATTTTTACCTATATTTTTTTGTATTTCTTCTGACACTATCAATTTATTATTCTTTTTTCATTTTTTATCAGATTAGCCATTTTATGTTGGTTTTGTTGCTCAGTCACTCAGTCGTGTCTGACTCTCTGCGATCTCGTGGACTGCAGCCTGCCAGGCTTCTCTGTCCCTGGAATTTTCCAGGCAAGAATACTAGAGTGGGGTGCCGCTTCCAGCTCCAGTGGATCTTCTTAGCCCAGGGGTTGAATCCATGTCTCTTGCATCTCATGCCTTGGCAGGTGGATTCTTTGCCACTAGCACCACCTAGGAAGCCCTTGTGTTGATTGTAGTGTGCTTTATATTAGCACTGTTGTTAACTGTTTTTATCTGCACACATACTGCTTTTTGTATAACCTTTCTCAGTATTTTTTTCTCAGTTTTGAATTGTCTATTGTCAGGTTTATAATTAGGAACTAATACAAAAATTCTAAAACTTTGTCATCAAGAATATCCATTTCCCCATTGCTATTTGGTTCCCATCTCATACTGTATTAGCTTTCTATGCTACCGTAACAAATCACCCCAAACTCGTGGATTACAACAGAGCAAAATTGTTAGCTTGCAGTTCAGGAGGTCAGAAGTCTGGCAATCAAGGAGTTGTCAGGGCTGCATTCCTTCCCGGGGCTCTAGAGAAGGATCCATTTCCTTTCTTTTTCCACCTTCTAAAGGCTACCTACATTCCTCGACATCATCCCTTCCTTCTGTGTGTTTAAGTCTAGCAGCGTTGTATCTTCAAATCTCTCTCTCTCTCTCTCTCTCTCTCTCTCTCTCTCTCTCTCTCTCTCTTTCTCTCACACACACACACACACACACAACTCTGCTTCCTTCATCACACCTCCCATCTTTATCCCTGACTCAGAACCCTCTCACTTTCTGCTTAAGAAGATTCTTATGACTATATTGCATTTACCCAAATAATTCAGAATACTCTCGCATCTCAACACCCTTAATCTAATACACTTTCCAAGTCCCTTCAGCTATGTAAGGTAACATAATAACAAGCCTCAAGAAGTAGGGCATGGACATCTGAGCCACTCTTTTGTCTACCATACTTTTTCATTAAAAATTTATAAGCATCATTATCTATATCATCTAATATATTGTGTAACATTGATTTTATATTTAGAAAGATCTGGACTGTATTTCAGTATACTATTATATTTATTTAAGCCTTATAAAAAAATTTGCCTCTCTCATATTTCTAGTACTTTTCTTTCCTTGTTTTTTCCATTTAACCAATAAGTTTGTTGAAGTCTCACACATTGGACAAACAAACTAGATAAATAAAAAGCTCTTTTGACTCTGCAGCTCTCTCAAGTTAGTGTCTCCCCGTCTTTGCTCTCCAGTTCATCTTATCTGGGGACTAACCTGCACCTCTGGTAACACAGCCTTTCCCTCTACAGCCTACTGGAATCGACCTTCTGCCATCTTATATCTCCTCTTCCTGAGTTTCCCAAGTGTCCTCCTGCCTCCAGTATTATTCTCCATCCTCATTGCTGCAGCTAGTGTTCTTTCAAAAATTCAAAGCAGTCATGTTGTTTCCTGGCTTAAAACGCATCAAACTCTCCCTATTGCCCCACTGCAAACCCTATGATAAGGTGGGTCTTACCTTGAAGGTTTGGGCCAGTGAGGGCCTCTCCAAGTTTCCCTCTGCCAACCTCCTGTGCTTTAGTCACACTGAGCAATTTGCAATTCTGTGGATTCCTACTGCCTTCTTTTACTTTCAGGGTTTTGATCCTTGTGCTCCTCTAACTGGAATACAGAGACCTTCCCTATATCTACCAGGAAAAGGGACTCCATCTTTCAAGACTCAGCACACAGGTTGCCTGCTTTTGGAGGCTTCGTTGACTAGCCATCCTACTTCTTAAGCCACATCCTATGGACCAGCCTTAATATTACTTTTCAGATCTATATTATTCTCTCTAGACTGGTAAAACTAGGGAGACAGTACAAGGGATTGTTTAGGATGGATTTTATACTCTCTCAATACTTTTTTTTTTTAATCAGGGCATTTTATCTATTAAAAGTCAGAAGTTCACCAGGCACATTTCTTGTCTGGTAGGCTAAACAGTACAAATGATGTAACTAATGCACTTATTACCTTATCATATTAAACAAATTACATTTCATAAAAATGAATATAAAATGCATTGCAGAAATGAGTAAAATATTTTTTATACTTACAGATATTAGGTATGTATATCTTAATTAGTTGCTAAGTCATGTCTGATTCTTTTCAACCCCATGGACTGCAGCCCAATAGACTCCTTTTCCATGGGATTTCCCAGGCAAGACTACTGGTGTGGGTTGCCATTCCCTCCTCCAACGGATCTTCCCAGCCCAGGGATTGAGCCCATCTCCTGCACTGGTAGGCAGATTCTTTACCACTGAGCTACCTGGTAAGCCCCTACAGATCTGAAGGCACCAAAATAATTTTTTTTTCCTTTCCATTGTTTTATTGAAGTATAATTGACATGTAAGATTATACCACTCTCAGGTATACCACATATTCAACATTTACATACATTAGAAACTGATCACCACAATAAATCTAGTGACCATATGGTGACCAGCTGTCACTATATGAAGTTATTACAATATCATTGACTATACTCCTCATGCTATGCATTGCAGCATCAGACTCTCATGATGTATATCTGATAATTGAAAGTTTGTGCTTCTTAATCCTCTTCACTGGTTTCACCCAGCTCTCCCACTCCCACACCCCACCCCCAGGACCACCAGTTTGTTCTCTGCATCTCTGAGTCTATTTCTGTTTTGTTTTGTTTGTTCATTTGTTTTGGCTTTTGAATTTCACATATAAGAAGAATCACACAGCATTTGTCTTTCTCTGACTTATTTCATTTTAGCCTGATAACCTCTAGGTTCACATTTGTTGCAAATGGCACCTAAGTAATTACTAATAGAAGCCAGCAAATTCATATAAGAGATAACAACCCACAAGTTATTTCTTTATCTTAGTCCATAAAAGAGAAAGACAAGCTATCACCATGCTGAAATAGGCTGCATTATTCAATACAGATATCCAGTTTCAAAACTAATATAGTCTAACATAATCTTAAAAATTCAATGTTTTTTTCTGTATTATATCACTATTATACTTCTCTGTTTAAAGATCAGTTTTGGTTTCAAAGTAAGTTTAATTTAGTACTTCAGTCCCATGTCTCACAGATTATTGATCAGGAGTGGGTGAGGATCATTCCAACTAATATTGGTTAGAGCAACAAAACATAAAGGGGACAGTTTAATCAGCTTTGCCTGACAGTCGCCTAAGAGCCAACTCATTGGAAAAGACTCTGGGAAAGATTGTGTGCAAGAGGAAAAGGCGACAGAGGATGAGATGGTTGGGTGACATCACGGACTCAATGGACATGAGTTTGAGCAATCTTTGTGTGATGGTGAAGGACAGGGAAGCCTGGTGTGCTGCAGTCCATAGGGTCACAGGGAGTCAGACAGGACTTAGTAACTAAAAAACAACAAACTCAGTTGAGAAGTTAGGAAGGATACATAGTTGATTTAAACTAGAACATAATAGCAGAAAGAAAGGGAGAAAAGGACAAAACATCAGTGTTTTTGGTTAGAACAAAACCTATCCATTAAAGCCATTTATTGCCTAAAGCCAAGCAAAATAAATGCACAATTACGGAGACACAAGATGCTCACCATGCAAATGACTTATTAAGGAAAGTTTGATACTCTCTCCCCCTTCCAATGAATCCCTCTCCCTAAGACCCTTTCTATCCATCAGGCATTTGGGCAGGAAATAGATCCTACTCTACATATATAAACAGAAAGAGATTGATTACATGGATTAAGTGCTTCTAAAATTGTTGGAAGGGCTGAAGGAGAAGGAGCCAGAGGTGACTGGAACTATCGGATTCAAGAAAACACCAGCATCAGAATCAAGAAGACCCTACCATCAACCCAGCTGGGGCAACAACTATAGCTGTCTTATGACTCTCACAAGGCAAGCAAGGTTTCAGCTGCTGTAACTATTGCTCAGCATTCACAACTCTGAGCCCAGGTTCTCAGCAAGAGTGTCAGAAAGGAGACCTCTGCCTCTCTTCTGCTTTCCAGGACTCATGCACCTATTTAGTGAAAGTTATTTTACACTGAGAACATTAGCTACAAGGGAATCCAGAAAAACTAGACTTTTGCTTTCTAGCCTTTCACAACACAAGACAGCATACAAAAAGAGGTTGGAATGGATGTTTAAAGCCAACCAACCATAACAATCACCCCACCTATATAGAAATTTTAAAACTACGTCTGCTCTTACACATCTATCTGAATATTTAAAACACTTTCTTGTGATCATGTTGTGATTATTCCTCTCCTTATGAGACCCTAAGGTCCTTGACGATGGAGACTGTAAAATAGATAGCTTGTCTATCTCACAGTGTCTCGAGAATAGTCAGCAAGCAATATATGAAACAATGAATTAATAAATGCACACAGAGAACCAGAAAATCTTGCTCATATATTTCTTCTCACTCCACTACCTACCCCTTGTTCAACTATCTCACTTCCTTTTAGGATACACACACAGAGCAAGGCAAGAAGTCAACCTATCTTAAGAGCATGGATTTTGGAGTTATAAAGGTCAGCATTCAAGTCCAGGTGTTGTGTGATCTTGGGAAATGTATCTGCTCTGAGCTTCAACTTTCTTCCTTTCTTTCTTTGGAGGGGCTTCTTAGAAACATCAAATGAGGCAGTCTGAATAAGGCAACTTCCTGCTCAACAGATGCTGAGCCAAGACTGGTTTCCTGCACCCAATGAATTCCAATCTTTCTGTGTCTCTTAGCTCATCTCCTGCATCTACAACAAGGGGGTTAAGAACCAAGAATAATGTAACATGAAGGACACTACATGGAACATTGATTTAAACATTTTTCTGCTGTAACTAATCATCTTAATTACTTTGTCCCTTTGGAGTCTCCTATCTGAATATTTCAAAAGACTTTACAAGCAAGAATTATGATACATAATTGATAACTTGAGTAACTGAGGCTTACGCGTTGAACGATTTGTCAGTTTTCTTGTGATCCTCAAAATACCAGCAGCCTACTGAGTTTTTTCTTTATTTCTGTCTCTTTTTTTTGGCTATGCTTTTCTCTTTTTTTCAGTGTTTCAGTTGTTGCTGTTTAAAAGCTGATGCAAAGCACTATTTAAAAATGGGTTGTCAAGAGAGAACAAGATGGCAGAAAAGTACATGGATGTGGCATACCTCTCTCTCCATGGATACATCAGGAACACAGCTTCAGACACAGAAGTGCATGCAGAACACCAGCTGAGAGCGGAGGAAGTACCTGACCAGTGGGAAAGAATATATAGAACCAAGCAAAACTCGGTAAGATGACTGAACTAGGGGGGAAAACAGGAGTGTTAGGAGGACTGGACCTGCCCTCAGCGGGTGGGGGAACTGAAGCAGGGGTCCAATCCCCGCATCAGGGCAATTGTCTGAGTCAGAGGAGAAACATTTAAGGCTGAGAGTGAAACAGCTGATTTGTGGCATCCTAAATGGAAGGAGAATCAGACAGTCCTTGCCGCAGCCATGCATACCCCAGACAGGAACGCTGGTCCCCTGGAAGGCGCAGCGGCTAGGAGCTGGAGTTCAGGGACTGTGGAGCAATCCCCAGGCAGGGGCTCCTGTTGAGTGTGGAGACAGATTGAGGGGATGTGAGGGAGGAGATTGTGGTGGGAAATGCCTGTGGAGGAAAGCCAGGAAGCTATGGAAGCAAGGCAATACTGCTGAGTCGCCCATAGTGGATGGAGCCATCACCGTAGCCTCTCTCTCCCCACATGCCAGCATCAGGGAGCCCTTTATGTGACTGACACGCTGACCAACAGAGAAGGACCCCAGGCAAGGGAGCCCTTTAAGTGCCTGAACAGGCAGAGCTATGGAGAAAGACTGGTCAAAGAGGCCTTCTGATGGCCAGCTACAAGAGGCTTGAAAAAAGACTCTGACAGGGCCATAACTCCTGCGGTGGAGGCAGTCCTTGTCCCTGCACACTTGGCGCTGCCAGGGTCCCTGCAAGCCAAGCAGCTGCACCACCTTCACACTCAACTCTCACTGGGGCAGAGCTGCCACAGGCAAAAAACATCTTGTGCCTATGCGTGCAGGGTGACTTTGGTAGTGTCTGACCCTGTGACCCTGCAGTCTGTGGCCTGCCAGGCTTCTGTCAGGGAGTGGGGTTCTCCAGGCAAGGATACTGGAGCATATTGGCCAGTACTGGTTGCCATACCCTTCTAGAGCACTGTATTTCCTGCTGCCCTAGCTGCCAACTCTCCTGAGTACCTGGTGCTGCCAGAACCCCTGAGACCCAGGCAGCTGCACCACCTCTACACCTGGCCCTCACAGGGCAGCCTCAGGAGCAAACCCCAGTGGATGACACATGCAGAGGTAGAAATAAAACCACAGCTGAAACACAGGGGCAGTGTGGCTAAGGAAGAAGACCCAAAACCCTCCCAACAGCTGTACAAGCTGCAGATTAAATCCACAGGATCAACTAAGCAGACTCTGCCTCTGTGGAATAGATAAAAGGTCATTGAGAGCTCCCACAAAAGGAAAAATAGCTGTGGACATTGGAGGCAAGAACACAGAGGAGCAGGATTGGATTAGAATATGAGCTGCCTCCACAGCAGGTCCAGAGATCAGCACAGTGGTAGAAGGCATCCCCGAGAGGTGAGGCGGTCTGTGACTCCCAGCGAAGGAAAGGACTCTGACAGAAATGACTCAAGAAAAGTATTTATTATTCTTTTATAATAAATATTATTATTTTTTTATTATTTATCTTTTGACTTGTTCTGTAGAATCTTTTGGATTTTTTTTCTCCCCTCTTCTCTATTGTAGTTGCTGATTTTATTGGCACTATGAAATCTAATTAAGCTTTTGACTCTTTTTTTAAAATCTTTTTTTCCTCAGTCACATTTTTTATTGTTGTTTTAAACCTTTGCCTCTACAGTGGACTTTTGCAGTTCCAAGGAGTTTTCTTTCTTTTTTTCTCTTTTTATACTTTTAATTTTTAAACATATCATTATTTTTCTACATGTATTCCTTTGCTTCCTTTTCCTACTGTTCTTTTTCCCTTGCAGTTTATCTTTAACATATATAAATCTTTTTTATCTACCTCTATTTAGCTTTGCCTATCTAGTCTTTCTTTCTTTTCTTTCTTCTCAACGTATTTGTTACTTTTATTTTCATTGCTTTATTCCTCAATTGGCACTTTACTTTAGTTTTGTTTTCCAGTTTGTGCTTTAGTCAGTTTTATTCTTAACTGGTAAATATAATTTTTGATTTCCTTTGTTCGTCAGGTCAATCTAGTGTACTTTATTTTTGTTGGACTGTTTTGACTTTGCTTCTGGTTGTATATGCATATGTGTATATTCCATTATTTTAATTATTATTTGCCTGATTTTGTAACTACTATTTGTCTGTGGTTCATCTTTGGTTTCTCATTTTTGGATATTTGTTTTCAGCTCACTTAATGCCATAACAAACCGCTTGTGGAATATTCTTTCCTGACCAGAGATCAAGCCCTGAGCCTTTGGAGTGGGAGCACTGACTCCAAACCCTAGACTACTAACTAACCCTAAGGGGTATCCGATAGCGAGAACGCACACAGAGGAAACCACTGGAATACAAGACCAGGCATCACCAAACCACCAGTAGCACCCTGCGCAGGATGCCTCATCTAAACAACAAACAAAACAAAAATACAAACCCAATCATCAGCAGACACTCAGCCTTGCCCTGCTGCTGCTGCTGCTGCTGCTGCTGCTGCTAAGTCGTTTCAGTCATGCCTGACTCTGTGCGACCCCATAGATGGAAGCCCACCAGGCTCCCCCGTCCCTGGAATTCTCCAGGCAAGAACACTGGAGTGGGTTGCCATTTCCTTATCCATGGCCTTGCCCCAAAGAGGAAAAACAAACAAAAAACCCAAAAGCTCAGAATAAATCTCACCCTATAGGAAGCTTACACAAAGCACTGGACCAACCTTAAGAGGGCAAAAACCAAAAGGAAGAAAGAATTTAACCTTGAAGCCTGGGAAAAGGAGACTTCAAACACAATAAGTTAAAACATAATAATGAAAAGGTAGAGAAATACTATACACATCAAGGAACAAACTAGAAACACAGAAGTCCAAATAAATGAAGAGGAAATAGGCAAACTACCTGAAAAAGAATTCAGAATAATGAGAGTAAAGATGATAAAAAACTTTGAAAACAAAATGGAGAAAATGCAAGAATCAATTAACAAACATCTAGAAGAATTAAAGAATAAACATGCAGAGACAAACAACACAATTACTTAAATTAAAAATACTCTAGAAGGAATCAATAGCAGAATATTTGAACCAGAAGAATGAAACAGTGAGCTGGAAGATAAAATGGTAGAAATAACTTCTAAAGAGCAGAGTAAAGTGAAAAGAATGAAAAGAACTGAGGACAGTCTCAGAGACCTCTGGGACAATACCAAACACACCAACATTAGAATTATAGGGGTCTGAGAAGAAAAAGAGAAAAAGAAAGTGTATGAGAAATTTTTTGAAGAGATTATAGTTGAAAATTTCCCCAACATGGAGAAGGAAATAGTCAATCAAGTCTAAGAGGCACAAAGAGTCCCATACAGGATAAACCCAGGGAGAAACATGCCAAGACACACACTAATCAAACTAACAAAGACTAAACACAAAGAATATTAAAAGTAGCAAGAGAGAAGCAACAAGTAACATACAAGGGAAATCTCATACATTTAACAGCTGATCTTTCAGCAGAAACTCTGCAGGCCAGAAGGGAATGGCAGGATATATTTAAAGTACTGAAAGGGAAAAATCTACAGACAAGATTACTGTACCCAGCCAAGGTCTCATTCAAAATTGATGGAGAAATAAAAAGCTTTCAGACAAGCAAAAGTTAAGAGAATTCAGTACCACCAAATCAGCTTTACAACAAGTTAAACAGACTTATATAGTCAAGAAATACAAGAGAAGAAAAAATATCTACAAAATCAACCCCAAACAATTAAGAAAATGGCAATAGGAAGATGTATATAAACAGTTACTTTAAATGTAAATGGATTAAATGCTCCAAGGAAAAGGCTGGCTGAATGGATACAAAACCAAGACATATATATATATATATATATATATATATATATATATATATATACATATATATATACACACACATATATACATACTGTCTACAAGAAACCCAATCAAACCTAAAGACACATATAGACTGAAAATGAGGATGGAAAAATATATTCCATGCAAATGGAAGCAAAAGAAAGCTGGAGTATAATCCTCATATCAAAAAAAATAGACTTTAAAATAAAGTAGATTACAAGAGATAAGGAAGGACACTACATAATGATCAAGGGATCAATCCAAGAGGAAGGCATAACAATCATAAATATCTATGCACCCAACGTAGGAGCAGCTCAATACATAAGAAAAACACTTATAACAGACATAAAACACTATAACAGACATAAAAGGAGAAATTGACAGTAACACAATAATAATAGGATAGTAATAATAATAATAACACCCCACTCACACCAATGTACAGATCATCAAAACAAAAAATTAATAAGGAAACACAAGTCTTAAACAATACATAGATCAGATGGGTCTTATTGATATCTTCAGGAGATTCCATCCAAATTCAGAAGAATACCCCTGCTTCTCAAGTGCACGTGGAACATTCTCCAGGATAGACCACGTCTTGGGTCACAAATCAAACCTCAGAAAATTTAAGAACATTGAAATCATATCAAGCATCTTCTCTAACCACAATTCTATGAGGCTAGATATCAATTACAGGAAAAAAATATATAAGAAACACAAACACATGGAGATTAAACACGTTTCTTAATAACCAACAGGCTAATGAAGAAATCAAAATGGAAATCAAAAAATTTCTAGAAACAAATGACAATGAAAACATGACAACTCAAAACCTATGGGATGTAGCAAAAGCAGTTCTAAGAGGGAAGTTTATAGCAATACAATCCTACCTCAAAAAACAAGAAAAACATGGAACAGACAACCTAACTTTACACCTAAAACAACTGGGAAAAGAACAACAACAAAAAATTAGTAGAAGGGAAGAAATCATAAAGATCCAAGCAGAAATAAATGAAAAAGAAATGAAAGAATAGTCAGTCAGTCAGTTCAGTCACTCAGTCCTGTCAGACTCTTTGTGACCCCATGAATTGCAGCACACCAGGCCTCCCTGAAGATTATAGGAGACTATTATGAACAGCTATACTGCAATAAAATGGATAACTTGGAAGAAATGAACAGATTCTTAGAAAAGTTCAATCTTCCAAGACTGAACCAGGAAGAAATAGAAATTATGAACAACCCAATTGCAAGCACTGAAATTGAAGCTGTGATCAAAAATCTCCCCCAAAATCAAAAGCCCAGGACCAAATGGCTTCAAAGGAGAATTCTACCAAACATATAGATAAAAGGTAATGCCTATTCTTCTAAAACACTTTCAAAAAGTTGCAGAGGAAGGAACACTTCAAACTCATTATGAGGGCACCATCACCCTGATACCAAAACCAGACAAAGACAGCACACAAAAAAATAAAACTACAGGCCAGTATCAATGATGAACATAGATGCAAAAATCCTCAACAAAATTTTAGCAAACAGAATTCAGGAACACATCAAAAAGCTGATGCACCATGATCAAGCTGGGTTTATTCCAGGAATGCAAGTGTTCTTCAACATACAAAAATCAATCAATGTGATACACTATATTAACAAACTGAAAGATAAAAACCATATGATCATCTCAACAGATGCAGAAAAAGCCTTTGACAAAATTCAGCACACATTTATGATGGAAACTCTTCAAAAATGGGCATAGACACCGCACACAAAAATAAACTCAAAATGGATTAAAGATCTAAATGTAAGATCAGAAACTATAAAACTCCTAGAGGAGAACATAGGCAAAACACTCTCAGACATAAATCACAGCAGGATCCTCTATGATCCACCTCCCCGAATGCTGGAAATAAAAGCAAAAATAAACAAATGGGATCTAATTAAAATTAAAAGCTTCTGCACAACAAAGGAAAATATAAGCAAGGTGAAAAGACAGCCTTCTGAATGGGAGAAAATAATAGCAAATGAAGCAACTGACAAACAACTAATCTCAAAAATATACAAGCAACTTATGCAGCTCAACTCCAGAAAATAAACGACCCAATCAAAAAATGGGCCAAAGAACTAAATAGACATTTCTCCAAAGAAGACATACGGATGGCTAACAAACACATGAAAAGGTGCTCAACATCACTCATTATTAGAGAAATGCAAATCAAAACCACAATGAGGTACCACTTCACACCAGTCAGAATGGCTGCGATCCAAAAATCTGCAAGCAATAAATGCTGGCGAGGGTGTGGAGAAAAGGGAACCCTCCTACACTGTTGGTGGGAATGCAAACTAGTACAGCCACTATGGAGAACAGTGGAGATTCCTTAAAAATTGCAAATAGAACTACCTTATGACCCAGCAATCCCACTTCTGGGCATACACACCGAGAAACCAGAATTGAAAGAGACACATGTACCCCAATGTTCATCGCAGCACTGTTTATAATAGCCAGGACATGGAAACAACCTAGATGTCCATCAGCAGATGAATGGATAAGAAAGCTGTGGTACATATACACAATGGAGTATTACTCAGCCGTTAAAAGAATTCATTTGAATCAGTTCTGATGAGATGGATAAAACTGGAGCCGATTATACAGAGTGAAGTAAGCCAGAAAGAAAAACACCAATACAGTATACTAACACATATATATGGAATTTAGGAAGATGGCAATGACGACCCTGTATGCAAGACAGGGAAAGAGACACAGATGTGTATAACGGACTTTTGGACTCAGAGGAGAGGGAGAGGTGGGATGATTTGGGAGAATGCCATTCTAACATGTATACTATCATGTGAATTGAATCGCCAGTCTATGTCTGACGCAGGATGCAGCATGCTTGGGGCTGGTGCATGGGGATGACCCAGAAAGATGTTGGGAATGCATGTAAGAATTAAAGATTGTAAAATTTAAAAAATAAAAACTAAAAAAAAAAAAAAATAAAAAAAATAAAATAAAATAAAATCAAACTGAAAAAAAAAAAAAAAAAAAAATGGGCATAGAGGGAACCTACCTCAACATAGTAAAGGTCATATATGATAAGCCTACAGCAAACATTATTCTCAGTGGTGGAAAACTGAATGCATTCCCCCTAAGATCAGGAACAAGACAAGGGTGTCCACTTTCACCACTATTATTCAACATAGTTCTGGAAGTCCTAGCTACAGCAATCAGAGAAGAAAAAGAAATAAAGGGAATCCAGATTGGGGAAGAAGAAGTAAAGCTCTCACTGTTTGTAGATGACATTATACTGTATATAGAAAACCCTAAAGATAGTATCAGAAAATTACTAGAGCTAATTGGTGAATTTAACAAAGTTGCAGGATACAAAATTAATACACAGAAATCACTATATATTTCTATATATTAACAGTGAAAAATAAGAAAGAGAAATTAAGGAATCAAATTGCAACAAAAAGAATTAAATATCTAGGAATCAACTTACCTAGGGAGAAAAAAGAACTGTACACAGAGAATTATAAGACACTAATGAGAGAAATCAAAGATGACATAAACAGATGGAGAGATATTCCATCTTCCCTGGTAGGAAGAATCAATATTGTAAAAATGACTATACCATCAAATGCAATCTACAGATTCAATGAGATCCCTATCAAATTACCAATGGCATTTTTCACAGAACTAGGACAAAAAATTTCGCAATTCATAGGGAAATACAAAGACCCCAAATAGGCAAAGCAGTCCTGAGAAAGAAGAATGGAGCTGGAGGAATCAACCTTCTTGACTTTCGATTATACTACAAAACTACAGTTATCAGGACAGTATGGTACTGGCACAAAAACAGAAATACAGACCAATGGAACAAGATAGAAAGCCCAGAAATAAACCCATGCACCTATGGGTACCTTATTTTTGACAAAGGAAGCAAAAATATACAATGGGGCAATGACAGCCTCTTCAATAAATGGTGCTGGAAAAACTGGACAGCTATATGTAAAAGAATGAAATTAGAATACTTCCTAACATCATACACAAAGATAAACTCAAAATGGATTAAAGACCTAAATGTAAGACCAAAAACTATAAAATTCTTAGAGGAAAACACAGGCAGAACACTCAATGACATAAATCAAAGTAAGATCCTCTATGACCCACCTTCTAGAGTAATGGAAATAAAAACAAAACTGAACAAGTGGGATCTGATAAAAACTAAAAGCTTTTCTACAGGTAAGGAAACTATAAGCAAGGTGAAAGGACAACCCTCAGATTGGGAGAAAATAACAGCAAATTAAACAACTGACAAAGGATTAATTTCCAAAACATACAAGCAGCTCATATGATTCAATTCCAGAAAAACAAACAACTCAGTCAAAAAGTGGGGAAAAGACCTAAACAGACGTTTCTCCAAAGAAGACATACAGAAGGCTAATAAATACATGAAAAGATGCTCAACATTGCTTATTACTAAAGAAATGCAAATCAAAACCACAATGAGGTACCATCTCACACCCGTCTGAATGGCCATCATCAAAAAGTCTACAAACAATAAATGCTGGAGAGGGTGTGGAGAAAAGGCAACACTCTTGCACCATTGGTAGGATTGTAAATTAATATAGCCACTATGGAAGGTGGTATGGAGATTCCTTTAAAAACTAGGAATACAACCACCATATGACCCAGTAATCTCACTCCTAGGCATATACCCTAAGGAAACCAGGGTTGAAAAAGACACATGTATCACATTGTTCATTGAAGCACTATTTACAATAGCTAGAACATGGAAGCAACCTAGTTGCCCATCAACAGATGAATGGATAAAGAAGTTGTGGTACATATACACAATGGAATATTACTCAGCCATAAAACAGAATGCATTTGAGTCAATTCTAACGAGGTGGATGAACCTAGAACCTATTATACAGAGTGAAGTAAGTCAGAAAGAGAAAGATAAATATCATATTCTAACATATATATGGAATCTTGAAAAATAGTACCGAAGAATTTATTTACAGGACAGCAATGGAGAAAAAGACATAGAGAATAGACTTTTGGACATGGGGAGAGGGGAGAAGAGGGTGAGATGTATGGAAAGAGTAACATGGAAACTTACATTACATATGTAAAGCAGATAGCCAATGGGAATTTGATGTATGGCTCAGGAAACTCAAACAGGGGCTCTTTATCAACCTAGAGGGGTGGGATGGGGAGGCAGATGGGAGGGAGGTTCAAAAGGGAGGGGATATATGTATACCTATGGCTGATTCTTAAGAGTCCCTTGGACTGCAAGGAGATCCAACCAGTCCATTCTGAAGGAGATCAGCCCTGGGATTTCTTTGGAAGGAATGATGCTAAAGCTGAAACTCCAGTACTTTGGCCACCTCATGTGAAGAGTTGACTCATTGGAAAAGACTCCGATACTGGGAGGGATTGGGGGCAGGAGGAGAAGGGGACGAGTGAGGATAAGATGGCTGGATGGCATCACTGACTCAATGGACACAACTCTGAGTGAACTCCGGGAGTTGGTGATGGACAGGGAGGCCTGGCATACTGCAATCTATGGGATCACAAAGAGTCGGACACGACTGAATGACTGAACTTAACTGAACTGACGGCTGATTCGTGTTGAGCTTTGACAGAAAACAACAAAATTCAGTAAAGCAAGTATCCTTCAATAAAAAAATAAATTTAATTTTAAAAAGTGGGTTGTCACCAAATGGGCTGACCAAAATGGCATGTTTAATTGGAGAAAAGGATAAGAATCAAGGAGACTGGAGCTGAGCTATCAAATCCCTTTTCTGCTTCTAACCTGGCGTAATTTAGAGATCATTTTGCATTTTATTACGTAGCTTATTTTTCCTTAGAGTCCTAAAGTTTCAATCTTTAGTTTTGAGGAAGAGAGTTACAGACCCAATGTCTATCCCCAAACTTCCCACTAGTCAGTTTGCTGAGTTAAGTAAGTCAAAATCTCTGCAAAATCTCTGGATTTTGACGCCTCATCTCTAAATTAGGAATTAGATAATCTCAGAATTGATGCTTTTGAACTGTGGTATTGGAGAAGACTCTTGAGAGTCCCTTGAACTGCGAGGAAATCCAACCAGTCTATCCTAAAGGAGATCAGTCCTGGGTGTTCACTGGTAAGACTGATGTTAAAGCTGAAATTCCAATACTTTGGTCACCTGATGAGAAGAGCTGACTCGTTTGAAAAGACCCTGATGCTAGGAAAGATTGAGGGAAGGAGGAGAAGGGGACGATAGAGGATGAGATGGTTGGATGGCATCACCGACTCAATGGACATGGGTTTGGGTGGACTCCAGGAGTTGGTGATGGACAAGGAGGCCTGGCATGCTGTGGTTCATGGGGTCACAAAGAGTCGGACACAACTGAAGGACTGAACTGAACTGAACCTCTTTTCCAGCTCAATTTTTCTGTAAGTTTTTATGTACAATTCCTAGGACTCTGAACCACAAGAGACCAACTGCACTTTCCATCAGGGACCCATGAGAAGCCCCAAATATTCTCTTTACCTTCCTTTCTGAGAAGAAACACCAGGGACAGTCAAGAAGAGCAAGTCTCTCTTTGTCTTTGCCAGGGCAAGGTCTTGCCTGGTACCTCGGCTGGTAAAGAATCTGCCTGTAATGCAGGAGATCCCGGTTTGATTCCTGAGTCAGGAAGATTCCCTGGAGAAGAGATAGGCTGCCCATTTCAGTATTCATGGGCTTCTCTGGTGGTTCAGATAGTTAAAAAAAAAAAAAAAAAAAAAAGCTTACCTGCAATGTGGGAGGTCTGGGTTTGATCACTGCATTGGGGAAATGCCCTGGAGGAGGGTTGGCAACCACTCCAGTATTCTTACCTGGAGAATCCCAATGGGTAGAAGAACCTGGAGGGCTACAGTCCATGGGGTTTCAAAGAGTTGCACATGACTGAGCAACTAAGCACAGTGCAGCACAGGGTCAGGGCAAAGAAGCCATAGGGTTAGGAGTTGAGAGTGGGCTTGAAGAAGAGTTGGAGAGCAATTTGAGAAGGCAATATACTGAGATGCTCAGGAAAGCCTACATACTCCCAACCCGAATGGCACCAAACATGGTTGTTTTGTTGATGATTCTGTTTAGTGATGGGCTTCCCTGATGTGTCGGTGGGTAAAGAATTCACAAAGATCCCCTGGAGAAGGAAATGGCAACCCAACCGAGTGTTCTTACCTGAAAAAATCCCATGGACAGCAGAGCCTGGCAGGCTACAGTTTAAAGAGTCACAAAGAGTCAGACACAACTGAGTAACTGAGCCCCCTTCCCTGTTTAGTGATGCAACCTGCAGTTATTTACTTTAATAAAATCCCAAATAATTGAAATGGTATTTTTATGCTGACACTTTGTCACTTCTATGGATACATCTAAACTACACAGGCATACAAAGAACTAAAGTAAAAACGTGGAAACAAAGATCAAAGAAAAAAATAAGACTAAAAAGGGACTTTGAAAATGGCTAAACTAACTATTATCTACCCTTATGCTCCTTCATTTTTATGGATGATAAAAAAAAATGAGATTGAGAAAAGTAATTAGTGACTTGTTATCCAGTTTATCAGTATTGGAGTTAATTTAAACCATCCAATTCCTAAAGTGAATCCCACTGAGGTATGAATCATATATATGCCTTTGTGAACCATACTGGGCTATCCCTGGACTCAAACAGGATCAGAAAACCAGTGCCATTCCAAAGTATATACTCAGACTGGGGCAATCCATTCATGGTCCATTTGGTCTGAATTTACCCCAGGAGGCTCAGGCTGGAAGTGCCGGAGGCCCCAGGGACTCGTGTGTGAAATCCTTAGTCCCATTATCTTCCTTGGTCTTTTGTCCTCAACAGCCTTCCACAAGTACCTCTCCCATTCTAAACTCAGCCCAGTCCAGCTGGAGATTCAGACAATCTCTTAGTCAGATTTTACAACAACAATAATAATAATAACAATAAACCTGAAAATCCCAGAAGCTTACTTTAAAAAAAATCACGCATTTCTCACTTATTGGTCTGCAGGTCATCTGGAACTCTGCTTATCTCTGCTCCATGTGTCTTCTCATTCTGGATGCTGGCTGAAAGAGTGACTTCCCCCTGCCCTCCGCCACCTAGAAATCTCATTCTCATGGTAGACAGCAAGAGCAAAAGGCTGAACTAAATCACACAACATGTATAAATTACTGCTGGAAAGGACACATGTCCACTCATATTCTCTCAGTCAAGGAAAGTCACACAGGCCATCCTGTCTATGGAATAGAAAAATACCATCTACTTGGCATCATGGCAAGGATAGGGTATGTTATACACTTAAGGGGAGTGAAAGTGAAAGCGTTAGTCACTCATTTGAGTCCAACTCTTTGTGACCCCACCAGCCTCCTCTGTCCATGGAGTTCTCCAGGCAAGACTATGGGTATGAGTAGCCATGCCCTTCTCCAGGGGAACTTGACCCAGGGATCAAACCTAGGCAGATTCTTTACTGTCTGAGCCACAAGGGAAACCCACTCTTAAGAAGAAGGTGCAGACAACTGGAAACAATAATGCAACATACCAGAAATGTCAAAATATTAGTATGTGAATGAAGTGTCCTTGAAGCATAAAAAACAACCAATTTTGCCTGTAGCATATCTATTAAAGAGGCTGAGAGAGAGAAAAACACACGCCAAAGGCTTTTGTGAATGACTAGGAATTTTCCAGTTATAAAAGGATGCTAAAGCATTTTAGGTAGAAATAATACTGTGGGCATTAGCTTGAAAGCATTAAAGAGCATTTTACATTCAGAAAATTTTGAATAATCTTCCAAGAATGAATCACATTTGTTTTATAAACGTCTTCCTTTCACTTTAGCTAGATCATAAGATTCTACAGAGTATAAAACACACACACTTATACATACACAGATGCACACAAGATCCAAGGGTGCAGCACAGAAAAATAATAAGGTTTAGGAGATGATGTCTACCTAGATTTCCTAGACCTTTCTTGAATCTCTGGGATATGACATAATGGCTAAAGGTTCAAAATACCACAGAGTATCTTGGGCTGTGGGTGTGGGCATAGGTCAGCTAAAAGTGTCAGTCACTCAATCATGTCTGACTCTTTGTGACCCTAAGGACTGTAGACCACCAGGCTCATCTGTCCATGGAATTCTCCAGCAAGAATACTGGAGTGGGTAGCCATTCATTTCCCCAGGGGATCTTCCTAGCCCAGTGATGGAACCCTGGTCTCCTACATTGCAGGTGGATTCTTTACCATCTGAGCCACCAGGAACGCCAAAAATTTTGCTCTGAAATTTCTGAACGGCAGTGAGAGATAAACTGTAAGTTACACGAGCTCCTATGTTCAGAATATAAAAGAAAATGGATGAAACTGGAGCCGATTATACAGAGTGAAGTAAGCCAGAAAGAAAAACACCAATACAGTATACTAACACATATATATGGAATTTAGAAAGATGGCAATGACGACCCTGTATGCAAGACAGGAAAAAAGACACAGATGTGTATAACGGACTTTTGGACTCAGAGGGAGAGGGAGAGGGTGGGATGATTTGGGAGAATGGCATTGTAACATGTATACTATCATGTAAGAATTGAATCGCCAGTCTATGTCTGACGCAGGATACAGCATGCTTAGGGCTGGTGCATGGGGATGACCCACAGAGATGTTATGGGGAGGGAGGTGGGAGGGGGGTTCATGTTTGGGAACACATGTAAGAATTAAAGACTTTAAAATTAAAAAAATAAAAAACTAAAAAAAAAGAAAAAAGGAAAAAAAAGAAAATAAAGGTACCTAGAGGCACCTACTGACAGGTGCCTATTGTCCTGGTCTCCAGTGACAACCTGCCCCTAAATGGTCTTCTTTGAGCATTGGTGCCCTTAGTTGCTGCTTGGGGACCCATCAGACCTATGTTTCAAAGCTACTTTCCTCTGTAAAAAACAGTGTCAGAGGAGGGAAGGGGAACAGGACATAAGCAAAAGGCTGGAGTTCCCTGAGGACTTGGCTTTGGAAGGAAGCACACTTGTACCATCAATGGCAGTGAAAGGTATTGATTGGCAATAACTATTGAGTTATAAAACTGCAAGATTTAATTATTGAAACTATTAATAATCACAACAATTATGCTAGAGTAAGAATAAATTATTATCTGTAATTTTGAAATAAATTATAATATGCAATAATAAAAAAATAAAAGCATAAACTTTAAAAAAAAAAAAAAGAAAGAAAGAAAACCAAACAAGTTTCTTGTCTCAGGTAATACGGACTAAGCACTCATCACTCCATCTCTGCCATATGAATGCAGTCATAAAATCATAAAATTTGGACTGAATACAAGGAAGAGCCCTTTGAAGACACTGAAATGTAGCAGGTATATTAGGAAAGCAGATCAAAATTCAAAGTACTGTTGAACTGTTGGTAAGTATTTCTCCAGTAGCTCCAGCCAGGACTTAGAAGAAACAGAGGCAAGGGCATTAATGATGACTGGGGTAGACCCAGAAGAAGCCCATGACTGGGGATCAAGGAATGAGAAAGAAATCTGCTAGCCCCAACAGCAGCAGCACCCGGAACAGCAGACCCCTAAAACCTTCTAGAAGGGAAAACTTCTTCCCTGATTGTAGGACCTTTGATCTCAAGAGAACAGGTGAGCCCTTCATGCTTTTGCTCTCTTTTGGTCCTATCTCCTCTTGGCCCCAGAGTGGGCAGTCATCGGAATACATGGCAATGTGAAGTAAGTAAAGTCTTTAAGTTTCTGGACCAAAGATTGATAAGAGTTATCCCCAAAGAATTGGAAAGTAAAAGGGAGACCACTGAGAGGGAAGTACTCAGGAAACTGATCCCATAAATTAGTATATGACCACTGGGACTCAGTTTGACCACACATGTGTGGAAATAAAGCTAAACAGCATAATAAGAACTTTGAAAACTGAACCAAGGTATAGAACAGCACCCAGGACAGACCAGCGCCCTGGTCCCAGCACTGGCCACTGGGTGATACATGCATGAAACAGATCTGAGTAACACTGAGAAGGCTTTGAAGATGAAGGAACACTGAAACCACAGCCAGCCAAGGATTGGTGGAAATGCGTAGGCTGAACCTAACTTAACTGATTGCCTGTAGAAAGAGAAACATCAACACTCTCCTTTGGATTTAAACAGTATGCACAGTTTCATAATGTTTAAATGACTATAATACAATCCAAATTAACTCAGTATATGAAAAATCAGGAAAATCTTAACTTGCTGATTTAAGAAAAAGAAAATATTGGTTGAGCAAAATTTTTGTTTGCGCTTTTCCATAAACCTGACCAAAAAACTTTATTCTAAGACTTGAAATTGAGTGGTGAGATTTTACTCCCACTTTATTCTTATTTTGAGAATTGACTTATTTCAATGCCTTTGCCTTTCATATAAATTTTAGAATTAGTTTTCTGTATTTACTGAAAATCTTGTTCAGTTCAGTTCAGTCGCTCAGTCACGTCCAACTCTTTGCGACCCCAAGAATCGCAGCATGCTAGGCTTCCCTGTCCATCACCAACTCCCAGAGTTCACTCAGACTCACGTCCATCGAGTCAGTGATGCCATCCAGCCATCTCATCCTCTGTCATCCCCTTCTCCTCCTGCCCCCAATCCCTCCCAGCATCAGAGTCTTTTGCAATGAGTCAACTCTTCGAATGAGGTGGCCAAAGTACTTGAGTTTCAGCTTTAGCATCATTCCTTCCAAAGAAATCCCAGGGCTGATCACGTTCAGAATGGACTGGTTGGATCTCCTTGCAGTCCAAGGGACTCTCAAGAGTCTTCTCCAACACCACAGGTCAAAAGCATCAATTCTTGTAGACTGCAAAAAACTAAGATCATGGCATCCAGTCCCATCATTTCATGGCAAATAGATGGGGAAACAATGGAAATAGTGGCAGACTTTATTTTCTTGGGCTCCAAAATCACTGCAGATGGTGACTGCAGCCATGAAATTAAAAGATGCTTGCTTCTTGGAAGAAAAGCTATGACCATCCTAGACAGCATATTAAAAAGCAGAGACATTACTTTACCAACAAAGATCCATCTAGTCAAAGCTATGGTTTTTCCAGTATTCATATATGGACGTGAGAGTTGGACTACAAAGAAAGCTGAGCCCTGAAGAATTGATTCTTTTGAACTGTGGTGTTGGAGAAGACTGTAGAAAGTCCCTTGGACTGAAAGGAGAACAAACCAGTCAATCCTAAAGGAAGTCAGTCCTGAATATTCATTGGAAGTACTGATTCTGAAGCTGAAATTCCAATAGTTTAGCCACCTGATGCAAAGAACTGACTTATTGCAAAAGACTCTGATGTTGAGATAGATTGAAGGCAGGAGGAGAAGGGGATGACAGAGGATAAGATGGTTGGATGGCATCATCGACTAGATGGACATGAATTTGAGCAAGCTCCATGAGTTGGTGATGGACAGGGAAGCCTGGCATGCTGCAGTCCATGGGGTCACAAAGAGCCAAACATGACTGAGTGACTGAACTGAGCTTGAGTTAAATCTATAGATCAGGAAGAATTAGCATCTTAGTAATACTTTATCTTTAAATCCCCCAAAGTGAGGTGACTCCATTTATCAAGGTCTTCTTTCATCAACATTTTGTAGTTTTCAGCATATTAGTTCTGCGTGTGTTTGTATAGATATATGCCTATATTTTATCTTTTGGAACTAGTATAAATGGTATTTTTAAATTTTTTCAGTTTTTAATTGTTCATTGGTGATATAATTGATTTTTGTGTGTTGACTTTGCATCCTGCATTCTTGCCAGATTGAGTTGTTTTAGGAGATTTACTGTGGATTACATGGGATTTTCTAAGCAGACAATCATCCCATCTATCAAAAAAGAGACTTTTATTTCTACATTTCCCATGTGTATGCATCTTGTTGTTGTTTTTGCCTTATTGTTCCAACTAAGAATTCCACTACAATTTTCAGCTGGAGAGGTGAGATGGACTTTCTGTGTTGTTCCTTATCTTAGGAGGAAAATATTCAGTCTTTCACTCTTCAGTGTGATGTTAACTGTAGGTTGTAGATACCTTGTATCAAGCTGAGAAAGTTCTGTTCCTAGGTTACTGAGAGTTTTTATCCTGAGTAGATTCTAAATCTTGTCAAAGGTTGTCTCCCATCAGTTGATATAATCATGTGACTTTTCTTCTTTAGAGTGTTAATGGCAGATACATTGACAGATTTTTATATATTAAATCAGATTTGTGTTTGTTGTGATAGGTCACACTTTTTATATTTCGCTGGGTTTGACTTGCTGATACTTTGTTAAAGGTTTTTCATTTGTGGTTCGTTCTGTGGTTATCTTCCTTGTTCAGTCTTGGATTATGGTATGAGAGTAAAGCTGACTCTATAAAATGACTTGGAGGTATTTCTTTTTCTTATGCTATCTGGAAAAGATTGTGTAGAGTTGATCCTATTTCTTTTTAAAATATTTGATAGAATTTACCAGTGCAACCATTTAAACCTGAAGATTCATTTCCTGGAATTAAATTTTTGAATTTGGTGAAGATTTTTTTAATGGTCTTGGATATGTTCTATCTTGGTATATCCGTGGATATTTGAAAATAATGTGTATTCTGCTATTGTTGGGTGGAGTATTCTATAAATACTGTTCTGCTTTCTGCTGGTCTCTATGGTTTCTAGTGAGAAATACATAGTAATTAAAATCATTGTTTTTGTATAGTGTATCATTTTTCTCTGGATGTTTTCAAGATATTTTCTTTGTGTTAGTTTCCAGTAGTTTGATTATAATACATCTACTACCTCTTGATACATAGCTACTTCATATTTACTGTATTTGAGATTCACGGCACTTTGTGTATTCCATCAAACTTAGGAAGTGTTCATTTTTTCAAATATTTTTCTGTCTTATGCTCTTTTCTTTTATTCTTGGCTTCCAATGATATAAATTAGATCTTCTGGTATTATTTCATAGGTCCCTGAAGCTCTGTTCATTAAAAAAATAACAATGTTCCTCTGTATTCTTCAGATTGGATAAATTATATTAATCTATTTTCAAGTTCAGTGCATCTTTCCTCTGTCATTTCCATTTTGTTATTGAACCCAGATAGCAAGTTTAAAAAAAAAAATAAAGTATTGTATCAAGACAGTATAATATTGGAAAAAGTATAGACACATAGATTAATAGAACAGAATAGACAATGCAGAAATAGATTCACACAAATACAGTAAATACTACCAGTTCATATTCAAAGCTACTTAATTAAAGGAATTCCCTTTTCAACTGGTACAGAGCAACTGATCTTCCATAAGGAAATAAAAAGAAAGAAAGAAAAAGATCCTAAACCTTATGCAAAAATTAACTGAATCTCGGACCTAAATAGAGATGCAAAATTATAAAACCTTCAGAAACAAACAGGAGAAAATATATGACAAACATTTCCTGTGGTGAAGGCAAGAAATAGGCAAAATTCATGGATATAATACAAAATAATAAATTAATTTTAAATATTAACAAATCAGACTTAATCAGATCTTAAATTAGACCTGAGTTTATTCTGTGAAAGACACTGTTAAGAGAAAGAATGACTGAGAGAGAGTACTTGCAAACCACGTGTTCAACAAGGAACTTTCAGCTAAAATACACAAAGAAATCTCAAAACTCAACAGTAAGAAAATAACTGTCTTTAAAAAGTGAGCAAGAGTTTTGAACACTTCACAAGAGTATATACAGAAGGCAATTAAGCATCTGAAAAGATATACAATACCATCGGCCATTAGGGAAATGCAAATTAAAGCTGTGATGAGATACTATAGCATATCTATTAGAATGTCCAGAACAATTATGGACACTAGTGTCGGCAAGCATGCAGAGAAACCAGAACTCTCGTATATGCCTGGTGAGAACGTAAAACAGTACGACTGCTCTAGAAGGCGGTTTGGCAGTTTATTGCATATTTGTGTGTGTGCTCAGTCACTTCCGACTCTTCACAACCCCATGGACTATAGCCTGCCAGGCTCCTTGGTCCATGGAACTTTCCAGGAAAGAATACTGGAGTGGGTTGCCATTTCCTACTCCAGGAGATCTTTCAGACCCAAGAAATAAACCCATGTCTCTTGTGTCTCCTGCATCGGTGGGTGGATTCTGGGGAAGTCATTACAAAGTTGAATGTACACTTACCATATGATCCCACATTCTTACTTCTAGTTATTTCCCCTGAGTAACAAAAACTAACAAACACACACACACAAAATAGCACATGGATGATCATAACAACTTTATTTATAATAACTAAAATCTGAAATAACCCAAACACCCACCTCTCAGTGGGTGAGAAGATAATGTTACATTCATATGATGGAATACTACCCAGTAATAAAAAGAAATAATGATACGACATCTTGGATGATCTCAAAGGCATTCTGCTAGATGAAAGAAGCCAGTCTTATAACGTTGCATACTATATGATTCTATTTTTATGATATTGTCAAAAAGACAAGACTGTAGTGATTGGCAATAAATCAGTGACTATGGATTAGGAGGAGGGGGAAGTCTAACTACAAAATGAAATGAAAGTGTTAGTTGCTCAGCAGTGTCCGACTCTTTGTGACCGCTCTTTGTGATTCTTCATGACTGTAGCCCCTCAGGCTTCTTTGTCCATGGGGTTTTCGTGGCTACTGTAGTGCATTGTCATTCCCTCCTCCAGGGGATCTTCCCAACCCAGGGATTGAACCCAGGTCTTCTACATTACAGGCAGCTTGTTTACCATCTGAGCCACTAGGGAAGCCCGACAAAAATGAAAGCACAGGGGAACTTTTTGTGGATGATTAAACTGTTCCGTATCCTATTGTGGTGATGGTTACCTGAAAGTAGATATATGTTAAAATTCTACCGTATACCTACTGACTGTACATTCTACTGACTATGTTCCCCAAAAGGTCAGTTTTACTATATGCTAATTTTAAAATAAAAGCTCTTAAAATATTTGTAAAATGCCTCTAGTCTTGGTACTAAATTCCATGAGAAATTTCTCCCAATCTGATGAATCTTGTGTAATGAGTATAGCGTGCATGTGTGCTAAGTCACTTTAGTTGTGTCCAACTCTGTGTGACCCCATGGACTGTATCCTGCCAGGCTGCTCTGTCCATGGGATTCTCCAGGCAAGAAAACTGGAGTGGGTTGCCATGTCCTCCTCCAAGGGATCTTCCCAACCCAGGGATTGAACCGGTGGTAATGAATAGTAATGAATACCAAATATCCATGTAATCACTTATATATTTTTTCTTCATTCATTCACTGAACACTTAACTATTTTTCTAGACACTCTGCTGTTCACCACATTTAGCAGTAAGTATCAAAATCAAAAGATCTTAGTTTGAGACATCTAATGCAGGCTAAGGGCACAATCACTAAATCCAATTTATAAAAGCAGTCCTACAGGAGCCAAAATAATACAGCACAGCTACTCAACTATCCTCAGCTCTGACTTAAATTTAGCATGGATTTTAGAAAGCACGGAGGAATAAATGGATCACAATATGTAAGTATTAGTTCTTTAAACTGAGCTTTTAATAAGCAGTACAAGTGGCAGAGAGTTTGAGATAATACCTCATGAGTACCTAGATTTCAATATTCTATCTTTTCAGTTAAATCCAGAGCCACTTTTTTCTGACTCAGCCCATCTGTGGGTGGAACTGCCACTCTCTAACTAAAGCTGAGAAGTCTGATAAGTGCTTCAGTCCTAATAGAAAGCCACTCTTCTTCAATCTAGAGAGGATGGAGGAGGTACAGATGGGAAAGGTCATGAAAATTTTCCATCAAGGACTCAGAGAAAGCATAACTTTGAACCATACAAATGTTTGATATATCCTACAGAATTTACTATGGCAAATGATTAACCCTAAATCAATATTGAGGGAATTGTCCAGTAGAAATTTTTATTTAGGTTTTAATATAGTTATTTTGCAGCTCTTTCATGAATTAAAAGACAAGACCGTTAGCAGTGGACTGAATTATGTACCCCCAAAATTCATATGCTGGTGACCTAACCCCCATTGTGATGGTATTTGGAGATGGACCTTTGGAAGATAAATAGGTTTAGGTGAAGTCATGAGGATAGGACCTCCATGATAGGATTAGTGCCTTTGTAAGAAGAGACCAGAGAGCTTGTGGTCATTCTCATTTCCCCTCCCTCCCTCCCCACCTCTCTCAATCCCTGTCTCCCTCTCTGCCTCAACAGCCCCAATGTGAGGACTCAGCAAGAGTGAGACTCCAGGAAAAGGATTCTCACCAGAACTCAATTGTGTTGGCATGTTAATCTTAGACTTTCAGTCTCCAGACTGAGAAATAAATTTCTGTTGTTTAAGCCACCCAGTCTGTGGTATTGTTTTATGTCAACCCGAGCAAACTAACATACCACTCTTAAGTCATGACAGTGAAAATTATTATAATTGCTAAAATACAATGAGTGATTAACACATGACTAATTATTTCACTCAGTCCTCACAACATCCCTGTGAATTTGACACTATGATTATCTCCATCTCACAAATAGTTAAACAAACACCTTTTCCAAAGTCACCCAGCTAGTTGTTGTTCAGTCACTCAGTCATGTCTCTCTGCAATCCCATGGACTATAGCATGCCAAGTTTTTCTGTCCTCCACTATCTCTTGGAACAATAGTAAGTGGACTACTAAAAATAGCTTCAAGGTATATCTCTGGTTTACCCACTGCACATGGACGTAAGAACTATGCAAAATCTTCAATACTGATCTTGCATTAAGGTGCAAATTCTAAATAACTGTCAATAACTGGGCGGGAATGGTGTCTATGGAGAGCATATTGATAATCCAAAAATTATTCTTATAAGAACAACCACAAATAACCTTCTATTACCCTCAGGAGATTTCCCTGAGGTAACAAAATGTGTTACTAAAGAGATTAATGGAATACACTTTACTTAAATCTTTCTTCTTACTGAATAACTAAACTTTGTCAATGGCTGCCAGCTAAAAACTATCAGGAGGAACACCTCTTTATTTAAACAAGCTGGATTTATTGCTTGTTGTAATAAGGGAGACGTACACCACAAGAACCATGGGGTGTCTCAATAAGAGGATATTGGAAAGAACTTACTGCAGGTATCAGACTTGGGTTAGGTGACTTTGGGGAAGTTTCAGGAAGCAAAACAATTGTTTTAGGAAAAAGGAGAAATTCTAGAACCTATCTTCTAGGGAAGAAAGGGAGTGTAGAGTGAGGCTGGGGTCAGGAAAGAAGCAGCAGTCGCTCATATTATGCAAGATTGGGGATTGTGTGGGGTTTTGTGGTTGGTACATAATCCTGGTTTGTTTGTGTGTAGACAACATTACAGAGAGGTCTCCTTCCGTGCCTCCTATCATTTATTGGTCACAGAGAGGCCTTGCGCAATGCTGGTACTTTGTGAAATAGACAAGGTCTTACTGTGAATTTCCTAGGCTGGCTTTTAAAAACACCAACATCTAGCTGACAGTATCAAGCTATGTCCTAGGTATCAAAGGCTACTTTTCCCTTTCTAAATTTAAACCTTTCCTTTTCCCCTCATAAAAGATAGACCTAGGAAAATGAAGTCTGCAGTGTGTCAATTAGGTAATTGGCATTGAGCTGCTTTTCAGAAGGAGCAGCTAAGAAACTAATTAGCCTATAAGTTTAAGGAAATATTGTTGTCCTGTAACAAAAATGAGTTATATCACTCCTTGAGTCAACAAACTATATATTATGTAGCAGTGGGTGTCCTTTCAAAATTTTAAAAAAAAAATCCATTTAGCCTTCTTCCTTGTCATTGAGATTATAAAATCACTTTTTATGTTATTCAAATGCATCAAAATGTTTTCTTCGTGTCCATGGATTCGTTCCAAGGTAGCAGAGGCTAAGGAAACATTTAGATGTTAGTAGAGGGGCTTTCCCAGTGGTAAATACAAGTAGTTTGGTCCAATAGAAAGAGTGCAGATTTTGAAGTTAGATTGTAGTTGTCTAAATATCAGCTCCATCACTTTGCACACATGACCTTGAGCTTATTGCTTAAACTTTCTGTAAAATAGAAATAATGTTTATATCTGCTATCATAGGTTCAAAATAATTGAGCTAAAAAAATAAGAAAGTACCCTGTAAACTTTCAAAGTACTCAATACTAGTTAATATTATTATTACATATATAAATATTGTTATGAATTAAAAGTTCATCAATAATATCTTAGAAATAAGGTTACTGATATAAAAAATAAGCTGATCATATTAGACAATCCTTGCAAATTAGGCATAGAATGTTTTGATTTCTAGAAATTCTCCAAAAATTAAAGCAAGTTTATATATGATGTTTACCTCCAGAAAGTTAAATAGATTCTCCAAGAGTCATCTCATCTACTATCTAGCTGGCTCAAAGCCATTAATGTAAAATAAATGATCCACAGTATCATATTGATTTATTACTTCACCCTATAAAAGATATTCCAATCCTCAGGACTTTGAGGGCAGGTAATTTTAAAGAACAATAAATAGTGAGACTAACTTGAAATTAAAGGCACAGCAATTGGTGAGATTCTGAGAAGAGGGTTAGACAGAGAGTTCAATCAATATGCATATATTAACACAGAGCTGAAAGTAGGAGCTGTTCCTGGCTTTTAAGGTACAAAACTCTTAAGGAAGGAAAGACACAACTCAAGACATAAACATTAGATTTGAAGGAACATGTAATAAGCAAGGTAGAAATGGAATTCATTTGTCTGTGTTGAGGAGGCAGAAAGAGATTGTGTGGGGATTGGTGCAGCTTGGGACAAGAGATTCCACTGTGAAGAGACCACAGATCAAAGCCAAGTCAGGATGCAGAGATGGCCCAGCCTCCAACCAGAAGTCCAGGCTATTGCTAACACAGAGACACACCACTGGTTCAGAAACAGAGTCCATAAACCACCTAGTCTCCACTCTTGTGAGTGGTTCTTACACTGAAGAGCTAGTATCCTCTTCGACGGAATTCAGGGAGGATGACGCCTTGACAGCAGCTAGAATTGTTCAGTGGCTATTGACCAGCCAGCATGAACAACATCCATCAGAGCTCCAAGGCTCTGCTCAGTCTGTATCGACTTCACGTCTGTGTAAAATCCTCTTGTCCCAAGAAACTCATAAGGCCAGATAGGTATGGGTCTGAGAAGTGCAGCACCTGGTAAAGTGGTCAAGGTGCAACAGAAAGCACACATATTCGCTGAAAGAGAACAGATACAGCTGAAGAGCTCCCAATCCAGGTACACATGTATGTAAAACTAAGGAGAGAAAAAATAGAACCCCTATTCTTCTCCTAGACAGCATATTAAAAAGCAGAGACATTACTTTACCAACAGAGGTCCATGTAGGCAAAACTATGGTTTTTCCAGTAGTCATGTATGGATGTGAGAGTTGGACCATAAAGAGAGCTGAGCGCCAAAGAACTGATGCTTTTGAACTGTGGTGTTGGAAAAGAGTCTTGAGAGTCCCTTGGACTGCAATGAGATGCAACCAGTCCATCCTAAAGGAAATCAGTCCTGAATATTCATTGGAAGGACTGATACTGAAGCTGAAATTCCCATACTTTGGCCACCTGATGTGAAGAACTGACTCATTGGAAAAGACCCTGAACCTGGGAAAGACTGAAGGCAGGAAGAAAAGGGAACGATAGAGGATGAGATGGTTGGATGCCATCACCAACTCGATAGACATGAGTTTGAGCAAGCTCCATGAGTTAGTGATGGATAGGGAAGCTTGGCATGCTGCAGTCCATGTGGTTGCAAAGAGTCAGATATGACTGAGTGACTTAACTGAACTGATTCTTCTCCAACTATCCTTGAATATCCCAGAATTCCAAGAGAGACATTAGACCAAAGAGATTTCCACAATGTCTCAGTCATTTATAATGCTTACTGAATCCCTCAATAAAGAGTAAGTAATAAAGTAAGAAGCCAAGAATTTTATCATTCAAAAAGATAGAGCATAATGGAGTGACCTCTTGATCATCCTTTGTTGATAATTAATTTTTATAGGCAGATATACACATAATTGACTGCCTCATGTTAATTCTGCCACTACTCACTGGGAATCATCAGTGTAATGTAGAGAATCAATCCTACTTCAGAGTGGATACTAAGTTTATATCAATCATGGGCATTTATTCATTCATACAAGCATCAAGAAGCCATGCCTAGGCCAATGAATCATAGTATTTTCCAGGAAAGACATCAGTTCAGGAATAGGCATCTGACTCGAATCAGGTCAATGAGACATCAGAGGCCAATTTCCAGGAAGAAATTCTTTCTCTCTTTTGTGCCAAAATGACTGAAAAAGAAGGTAGCTTCATTTGCTACTAGAAGTTCCTCTATGGTTATCAAGGATCCAGCTTTAGCAGGAAGTCTACATTGTGAGCGGCAGATGAAAAGGAAAGAATCTGGATCCTTTACAGCACCCTGAGATGCTGGCTTAACTAAACCTCATGCCTGCCCTGCTTCTGTTAAATAACCCTATACATTTCCTCAAAATTTAAGCCAGTTAAGTCAAGTTTCTGTCACTCTTGACCAAAAGAAAACTAAGTGATATATATGACTTGATGCGGGTTTAAGGGAGTATCATAGCTTGAGGTTCTAGAGACCAAGCCACTTCCTATACATAGAGCCAATTTTCACCTAAAAATATGTGTCCTTTTCTGTCCTTTATTCTTTTAGGATAAAGTTTTGTCCCTCAGGTTAAAAACCAGGAATAATTGGATAGCCTCACGAATGAATCAGAGTTAAAATACCCTTTCTTGACTTTGTAGCAAAAAGACCAGGTGAATAAAGGCTTTTTTCTTTTTTTTTTTTTTTTTCTGAAAGAAAGACATGAAATGCAACCAGGAAGCTAGAAAATGAAGAATTCAACTAAAAGTGTTCTTTTAGGAATAAAGCTAAGATTAATAGCAGGAAAATCCTAATATATATACTGGCTGTAATTTTCTGCCTATAGTTGCTGTATTTTACACTTTTGTTTACTCTTGGTATTTTAAAAAGTTTTTTTTTTTTTAAAGGTCTGGTCTATCTCTGCTGTTCATTGAGAAAATCAAAGTCCTTTTAATGGAATTGAGTGTATCCCTAATGGTACAAGGAATTAGAGTGAGAGGACTCTTAGATAAATGAGCACAATTAGGGCATGGGATGCTAACTCCTCTTTGGAGATTTTCTTCCAGGGCTTGACCCAAGAGGTCCTAGGTTTCATTTTGCTGATGAGCAACATGTCCCCTACATCATGGTGACCTGTGGCTGTGTTGGATTATAAATTGACCAAACTCAACATCTTGACGGCCGGAGCAATCACGCTGGTGACAGATACATAGTCCCTGTGTAGTGTCCCCTCTCCTTAGAAATGCCCAGATTGAGAGTCGCTGTCCAGGTTACTCTTAAAAACCTTTAGGCACCATCAACACCAGTGTGTAGTAGGAACCCACTTCCTTTCAAGTGGCACACGCAGTCTGAAAACTGAAGTTTCCCCGAATCTGTACCAGCACACCACTTTATAGCCATTGAGACCCTGCCCATCCATTTTAGAGCACCTTGCAGATTCTCATTGCAACAGAAAATCAATATATGGAAAGTAATTCGTGTATCAGCACAGTCAGCAGTGCACAAAAGCAGAGACCAGTAAAGTAAGCATTTTGTTTTTAACCATTTGGAGTAAAACGAATAAGTTATGGCAATTTTTTCTCCCAATCACTCAGCAAAAGAAGATACAGTTTTAATGTGTCCACCTTTACTGGATGATTATAGATTTATCTGACTTTAACTGCTTTTCTCAGAGCAATTTTCATTTGTTATATGAATGCAACCAGACTTACTAAAAAAGCTTTTGAATCATTTCACTGGGAAAACAACAAAGTTTCTGAAAGAAAACAGACCTAAGAAACAAAATATCATACAAATCCTGAACAATGTTAATTAATGTTTTTTAACTTAGTTGCATTTTTCTGCAAATCTCTAATCAATTGAACACAATATCAGTTGCTTCTTGTGCAATTCTAATTTGGAGTGATGAAAATGTTTTTGAATTCTAAATACTTAAAAAATCATGAGGTTACGGTCTTGCTTTTCACTTTATTTGAATCCCACACAAATGCTTTATTTTTAAAAAACTGTGCCAAGGTATAAAACATCTTTGGTTTTTACCCCCAAGTTTTAATCCATGGTTATATGTTTTATTGGGCTTCCCTGGTGGCTCATATAGTAAAGAAGCTGATTGCAATGCAAGAGACCTGGATTCGATCCCTTCATCAGAAAGATCCCTTGGAGAAGGAAATGGCTACCCACTCCAGTATTTTTGCCTGGAGAATTCCATGAACAGAGGAGCCTGGCAGGCTACAGTCCATGGCGTCACAAAGAATTGGATACAACTTAGGGACTTTCACTTTCACTTTTTTTGGTATGTTTCATTGTTCTGAAGTTAGAAATCAATCAAGAGACATACAATAGCACTCTTCTTCGAATGTCCCAGCTATGCACTGTAGTTGAACATTGCTAATATTTTATAATGCTTTTGAGTTCTTTTTAAAATTTTGAAAGTCCAAAAAATCCAAAGTGACTGTCTTAGATATGCACCATATGCAACCTCTTTGCTTAAAAGTGGAAAGTTGATCCTTGGAGCAGGAATGTGTAGTAACACTGGATCTACGTTTCCAGTTACTGTTATTTTCAATATTGCTCAGTTTGGTTCACAGGGCAGTAAAATATAGGACACCATGAGACACATTTTCAGCACAGCAAGCCGTTACAAGATTTCCCCATGCAACTTGTAACAGACTGACTGGGTAGTGAGAAATACATTTCAACCCACCATGCTGAAATGGATACTAGGAGGGCTGTATTCAGAATACAGCGCAAGTGAAAACAGTAGAATACACTGCTTGTGGCTGGGTGGATAAAGCACAAAGAGAGTAGAGGGTATGAGAGATCAGTTAATTTGGCCAAGAGGGACTGCCTAAGTGAATTCGTTTACATTTTAAGATGGATCTAGGAGCTCTTCTCCTTATTGGTCAAATTAATCATGTAATTGTCAGATATTGTGATTGAAGGCAGTTTGGTTTGTGTAAGGCGCAAATGAATGTGATTCAGATACCTGGTTTTTCTGATTTGCTAATGCTACTAAGATGGTCTGTGAATAGTGGATGTAGTAGCTTATTTTCCAGGTACTTCCTGAGCCATTCATTACATGAAAACTAACAAAGCTAACCAACAGTCACTGGTTACATCTCATTCCTTGAAAAGTGTACAGGTTTTATAAATGCATTCACACATCATCTATTTATTCTTCCTACAAACAAGTAGTGGGAGCCTCTGAGGGCATCCTGAGAAGAGGCAGGCGGTCTTGTGATGTCCACAAGAGAAGGAAGAACATAAACTAGGTGACTGCCCATTTCAGTTTTATAGGAACTAAAGTGCTACCTTCAGAATCAGATCAACTCATGGAGTGCAAATGAGCTCAAACAGCAACCATTCACCGCTTGTGTGCCTTTGCCAAGTCAATTTCTTTAAATCTTGGTCCTCTTATCTGTATATTGTTTCGTTGCTGTCACTTCCAGTGCTTTTGCGACCCCATGGACTATAACCTGCCAAGCTGCCCTGTCCATGGGATTTCACAGGCAAGAAAACCGGAGTGGGTTGCCATCTGCTTCTGCAGGGGATCTTCCCAACCCAGGGATCAAATACACGTCTCCTGCATTGGCCAGCAAATTCTTTACCACTGAGCCACCAAGGAAGCCTCGTATACGTAAATAGGGAATAGTAATACCTACCTAGAAGAGACTTTTCAGGATTCAGATAATCTTGTAAAATGCCAAGGAAAGTGCTCAAATGACTATTTTTATTCAAATGACAACAACAATAATGAGAATGTGATAGTGACAAGTTGCAAATGAGCAAGGAATTTGATTATTAGAATTTCAAGCAACTAGAGTTGACCACTGCCTTATAGCTATGATTTGAAAAATGTCATCAATATTCTAGCAGTAAACACCAATGGAAATATACTTCATCTTAAAGCCTACCTCTTAGGAATTCACACTTTGAATTAAGATCTTCTGCCCTATTTAAATACAAAGGCAGGGAAGAAAGAACATGCATAGATATTTTCAGTCATTAACATCTTCTGAGTAATTATTTTGTCATATATTAAGTGGAGAATCTATTGCACAAAGTTTTCAGCTATAAGCAAGAGGAATGGTGGATCCAGAGAACAACGCTTTACTATCACATATCTATGTGACCTGCCCAGGCAGAAGTATCATTGCCCAGCATATGTAGTCAAATAGAGAAAGGAAAAATGGCAACAAGTGGGAAGGTGGGAAATTTTTAAATAATGGGTAACACATGATAAGGACTATTCTAAAAACCTTGCATGTACAGCTCATGGGGTGTTGGGAAGGAAGGAATTTTCCTTTACTTTCCCAGGTTCTTCTGGCTGGTTTAAGAATTAAATTGACATGAGACAGATTAAATCAAACAAAAGTTTAATAACATATATGCATGGATGAGACCCAAGAGAACTGAGTCATTTGTCAAAATAGCCAAAACCCTCACCTTAAATATTAATACCATCTTCAACTAAAGACAAAGGAAGATGCCAGGGGTAGCAGTTTGTGATCTCAGAAGGGAGGAAGACAATTCACATGAGGATGGAAAAGCATATGTTTGGTAAATAAATGTTTGCTGGGCCCTGCAGAGAAAATGGGACACAGAGTGGCCTCTGGTCTCCAGAGTTTTCCGTGCTACCCCTAGCCCATACTTGGCAGATATCTCTGTGAAACTCTACTCCAGGAACAGGACTTCTATACAAATTATTTTAGATAGTTATGGCAAAAGTCAAGGTTCCTTCCTGGGCCTTGATGATTTCCATCTCTAAATAATCTGCATGCCCAGGAGACATTTTGGGGTTGCAGGTTTTGAGAGTAAGCACCCATAGGCGCTTACAAATGATTTTATTAGGTAAGCATTAATCTTGCTCCCAGCTTAAAGCTGAGAAGTTTGAAACAAAGAGCTGTTAAATAACTTCCCCCATACACACAGGTAATGTGAGCAGCAAAGCCAAGATTCATACTCCAGCAGCTTGACTCCAGAACCCTGTCTTAACTACTGTCCTACACAGGCTCATTCAGGTCTTTAATCACATGACTAGCTTGAACTTGCATCATGACATTAACAAATGTGTTAGTTACAGTTCTCCTGAGATGCAGAACTAATGGGATATATTGAATATATACATATTCAATATCAATAAAAATATTTATTATGAGTGCTTGACTTACACAATTATAGAAGCTGGAGAAGTCCCTGGCATCTGCAAGTTGAAGCCTCAGGGAAGCCAGTGATATAATTTTCAGTTCAAACTTGAAGGCCTGAGAACCAGGGGAGTCAGTGATGTAAATCTCAGTCTGAGTCTGAAGACCTAAGAACCAGAAGCACCAATGCCTAAGGGCAGAAGAGGATGGAGGTCCCAGCTATAGCAGGGACCAAAGGCACACTTCCTCTGCCTTGTTGTTCTACTCAGACACTCAGCGAATTGGATAAATCCCACCTGCACTGGGAAAGGCCATCTTTTTTACTCAGTCTATGATTCATATGCTAATCTTTTCCTGAAATGCCCTCATAGTCACATCCAGAAATAATGTTTTACCACCTACCTGGGTTTATTCCTTAGCCAAGTCAATCTGACACATAAAATTAACCATAACAGCCAGAATTCTCAAAGTTCTTTGTATGTATAAGTCCAATCTCTGAGTCAAAGAGAAGACCCATTTTTACATTGAGAATTTCTCAAGGCTGCAACACAAAATGGTAAAATAGACACAAGACCAAGGGGATCTGTGTCCCAATATTTTTATGAAGAACATTGGAAGACAGTACAATAGATGACAACATGGAAGTGAGGCATTCTGGAAGCTCTTCATACGAAAGTGACAGTTGCTTACCTTCGAGCACAGCTGTCAGAGCACGGTAAAGAGCACTTCTCTCGGACAACCCCAGATGTCGATACTTAACAAAACAAGGCTCCCAAGTCTATCTGCACATGTACAGGCGTGTGCCGTGACTTCAGTTGTGTTCCACTCTCTGCAACTGTACAGACTCTAGCCCACCAGGCTCTTGTTATGGGATTCTCCACACAAGAATACTGGGGTGGGTTGCCATGCCCTCCTCCAGGGGATCTTCCCAACCTGGGGCTCAAACCCATGTATCCTATGTCTCCTGCATAGGAGGCAGATTCTTTACCATTGAGCCACCCAGGAAGTCCCCCAAGTCTAACTGAGTGTGCTTAGTCGCTCAGTCATGTCCAACTCTTTGAGACTCCATAGGCTATAGCCTGCCAGGTTCCCTCTGTCCATGGAATTCTCCAGGCAAGAATACTGGAGTAGGTTGCTATTTCCTTCTCCGGGGGAGACAAGTCTAACTACTTGGTAATAAATGAAGTAGGAACATTACAACCTACCAATTCACTTACTGGCAGTAAGTGCATCTTGGGGTTGTTTTTGACATTAGAGGTTCAAACCTAGAAATAATTTCTAGGGTACAGGAATTTGTGAACATGGGCAGAGGGTGAAGGGACAGGCAGTATGTGAAATATCTTGGTTAAAAACAGGAACATCTTATGGTGTGGGACTTGAATCTTTTCTCCCAATTATAATAGTTCTCAGGAGCTTGTCTGAGTTAAAAGTAAAATGAATTTCTCACCCTGGAGACAAATATGTCCTTTATAATTTCTCATTTTTGCTTGGGATGACTTATATCTTATTACTAATGTCCCTTCTTTGCCTTATAATAAGATCAGGAGGCAGAAATAAGATGCTAGCTCCCCTATTGAGGAGGATTGGGGATCAAAGGGTGGGAGAGGCTTTTTCCTTCCCCGTGGACCAATGTTGTCTTTTAATTTCTATCAGTGTTATGACTTTGCAGGAGGGTATAGAATCAAGAAAAAAAGAATGGGGAAGCTGCAAAATGACTTCCAGACCTATTAAAACATCAAAGCCAAACCATTCCCCCCAGGAATGAACTTCAGATGAACAGTTTAACAGAACACATACCAAGGAATATTTTATTTCATATTCACAAAACCTAAGCTTCCCATCTCCATAGTATTCTATATTTTCCTGTGTTTTAACAGCTTGTAATGTCTCCAAAAAGTGAGTAAAAATATAAGCATGTTGCTAAACTACATATGTATACACAATTCTTAATCATTCAGTATCACTCTAGACTTATCCAATATGGACAGGATAAAAGCTCAAGTTGTCATGCAAATTAAAGTAGAGAAATGAGTCCTTTTACCAGATTGCTCTTTATGGAGAAATTTCTTATTGTCACAAAAAAAACTGTTTTCAACCAGTGGAACACAAAAGGTATACAGATACGTGAAAGCATGAAAGGCGCGGTGAACCTATAGTTAAGAGGAAATCTATTTGTAGAAAAGCACACACGTTCTTTTAAGTATATAGCTCGGCATGAATCTTTTTCATATAGAAAGAGCACAGTGATGCAGTTAAGAATCAAGCTTGATTTTAATCAACTTTTTAATGCATTGTGAAGTTAAGAGGATATGTGGTTTTGAGTGCCTGGTAACCTTATGGATGCTTTCCTGGAGTTTTTACATTAGAAAAGCCAGTTCTAGAAAATATTTGAACTTTGGTATGAGATTTTGCTACTTGATGCCTGCTGATGCTTCTACAGGAATGGGGGAATAAATATCCCTCCTCTGTCAATATCACCTTGAGAAGAAGAGCCAAAGGGTTTGAATGGAACCTCTCCAAGGATCCACTTGTGCTCTCTGCAGCTGGCATCGGGAGGTGCCCACCTAGGTCCTTTACTCTAAGGCTTGTAGAAATCATAAAAGCCAAGTTGTCAGGAATACTTGTGGTGTAATATTTTTTTGGACAGAAACTAAGAGAAACTAAAGAGTCTCTTGATGAGGATGAAGGAGGAGAGCGAAAAAGCTGACTTAAAACTCAACATTCAAAAACCTAAAATTATGGCATCCAGTTCCATGCCTTCATGGCAAATGGATAGGGAAAAACTAGAAACAGTGACAGATTGTATTTTCTTGGGCTCCAAAATCACTGTGGATGGTGGCTGCAGCCATGAAATTAAAAGACACTTGCTCCTTGGAAGAAAAGCCATGATAAGCCTAGACAGCATATTAAAAACAGAGACATCACTTTAACAAATATCCACATAGTCAAAGGACTTCCCTGGTAGCTCAGCTGGTAAAGAATCTGCCTGCAGTGCAGGAGACCTGGGTTTGATCACTGGGTTGGGAAGATCCCATGGAGAAGGGAAAGGCTACCCACTCCAGTATTCTGGCCTGGAAAATTCCCTGGTATAGTCCATCTACAGTTCGCAAAGAGTCAGACATGACTGACTGACGTTCATTTTCATATAGTTAAAGCTATGGTTTTTCCAGGGGTCATGTATGGATGTGGGAGTTGGACCATTAAGATGGCTGAGCATTGATCAACTGATGCTTTCAAACTGTGGTGCTGGAGAAGACTCTTGAGAGTCCCTTGGATTACAAGATCAAACCAGTCAATCTTAAAGGAAGTCAAGTCTGAATACTCATTAGGAAGACTGATGCTGAAGCTGACGCTCCATTACTTTAGCCATCTGATGTGAACAGCAGACTCATTGGAAAAGCCCCTGATGCTGGGAAAGATCGAAGGCAGAAGGAGAAGGGGGCAACAGAAGATGATGGTTGGATGGCATAACCGACTCAATGGACATGAGTTTGAGCAAACTCAGGGGGATAGTGAAGGACAGAGGAGCCTGGTATGTTGTAGTTCATAGGGTCACAAACAGTCAGACATGACTTAGCCACTGAAAAGCAATATATATGGTGATCTTGTCTCTAAATAGATACACACTTGTCAGACCGTGTATAATGATGTTCCATGTGGGGAATATAGGTGACCATATGTTCGGATTTCTGTTTCACTGGTTCTATTTCCTCTCCCTACTTTTTTTTTTAGCAGTTTATAGTTTCTTTTCATTGACAAATTGCCAACTCTTAATTTATAGAACAGACTTAAGTATAAAGTAACTGTAGTGAGGAAATCAAAACAAAGAAAGCCAAAGAAGGAAATAATTATATCAAAATATCTCCTGTCACAGAGGTATGATCTGTTTTAGACTTTCGTGATGTGAACCCCTGGAACCTCAAGAAGACCGAGAATGGCTCAGAGGTGACTGGACTACTATGATGTTTTGTCTTCTGTATCTGTTTGGTGAGGGTGAAGGGAGACTTGTCCAATTTACAAAGAAGCCACTCTCCTGAAAGAAGTGCAAAGGAACTGATAGGTTACTAAGCATTTTTAGAGAACAATTTTCTTACTCTGGCTTCATCAAAATGAAAAGAAAATGTCATAAATTAGGAAACCCCAGGAAACTCCCAATTCTGCCCTAGTATCTGAGTGCCTAAACAGAATCTCACAAAGCTAGTAAGCAGGAGTCTTTGAGGTTCTCTGCCCCTCCTTCAACTCCTCAGACACGGCTCTCCCCCAGACTCCCCTCTGTTCAGTCTAACATCAGCCAGAGGCCCCCACAGAGGCCAGGTCACTGCCCTAATTGAGGATTATAGATTCTCTGCCCAAGATAAAGGGTTCACCTATTCTGACTCATTAAAACATCATTTATCTGCCTAAATTCCACCCCCTTAAAATGAGAAAAGACTTGATCTTACAGTACAAGGGATGGAGTGATTTCCATATCTTAAGGAATTGTCCCCTTGCCTCTAGCTATTTCAACCTACCTAAGAGTGCGTGCTTGAAAGATGATGGATGGCGTAAGGATATGGAATAGAATTCATAGCAATAAGGTTCCTCTACCCATGGAATTTTCCAGGCAAAAATACTGTTCAGTTCAGTTCAGTTCAGTCACTCAGTCGTGTCTGACTCTTTGCGACCCCATGAACTGTGCCAGGCCTCCCTGTCCATCAGCAACTCCCAGAGTTTACCCAAACTCATGTCCATTGAGTCGGTGATGCCATCTAACCATCTCATCCTCTGTCGTCCCCTTCTCATCCTGCCTTCAATCTGTCCCAACATCAAGGTCTTTTCAAATGAGTCAGCTCTTCACATCAGGTGGCCAAAATACTGGAGTTTCAGCTTCAACATCAGACCTTCCAATGAACACCCAGGACTGATCTCTTTTAGAATGGACTGGTTAGATCTCCTTGCAGTCCAAGGGACTTTCAAGAGGCTTCTCCAACACCACAGTTCAAAAGCATCAAATCTTCGGTGCTCAGCTTTCTTTATAGTCCAACTCTCACATCCATACATGACTACTGGAAATACCATAGCCTTGACTAGATGGACCTTTGTTGGCAAAGTAATGTCTCTGCTTTTCAATATGCTATGTAGGTTGGTCATAACTTTCCTTCCAAGGAGTAAGCATCTTTTAATTTCATGGCTACAATCACCACCTGCAGTGATTTTGGAGCCCCCCAAAAATAAAGTCAGCCACTGTTTCCACTGTTTCCCCATCTATTTGCCATGAAGTGATGGGTTGCCATTTTCTTCTCCAGGGACCTTCCCGACCCAGGCATCAAACCCATGTCTCCTGTGTCTCCTACATTGGCAGGTGGATTCTTTACCACTACTGCTGCTGCTGCTAAGTTGCTTCAATCGTGTCCAACTCTGTGTGACCCCATAGATGGCAGCCCACCAGGCTCCCCCATCCCTGGGATTCTCCAGGCAAGAACACTGGAGCGGGGTGCCATTTCCTTCTCCAATGCATGAAAGTGAAAAGTGAAAGTGAAGTCTCTCAGTCATGTCTGACTCTTCGCGACCCCATGGACTGCAGCCCACCAGGCTCCTCCGTCCATGGGATTTTCCAGGCAAGAGTACTGGAGTGGGGTGCCATTGCCTTCTCCATAAGTGGATGCCACTCACTCTCAATTAATCAATTCTCAGAGTAGAGGCATGGAGGAGAAACCACAGTCCCTTCTTCTGGGCTATTTTTCCATCCTTACTCTCTCCAGGCTCACAAGGTACTTTGACTACTGGATTGGCTTCCCAAGGGGCTTGATGCTTGAGGGTAGTGTCCTGGATAGGGGACATGAGCACTGGAAAGGATGTTCTCCTCTCCCAGGCTTAATTCCTAATTCCAGTCCCCATGTCTAGCTAATAGTGTTTTCTTTGGTGTCAGTCCATCTCTCAGAGTCTCTTGGCCTTTAGAAGCACTGTAATGCCAAGGCCCTGGATCTGCAGAAATGATCAGATCTGATCTCAGTGTCTTCACTTAGGGTACTCTGAAAAAGAGATGCCTACTGATGAAAAGCCAGTCAACCAATAACACACTTTGGCCTCATAGAACACTTCCATTTGAAGATTGATAAACTATACTCAGTCAATCTCTGCTAAGTATTTCTTTCCTAGGTTCACCCTTTCTTCCTTTGACCACTATGCCACTTACCATTGCCCTAACATGCCAAGAATATTCACATCACTATCCTCTCCTCAAAGCGTTCTTTCTACTGAAAATCCTTTATGACTAACTATACCCAAAAAAGTCACAGGAAGAGAGCTTTTGAGGATAATTCTCATGCTGCCTAATCTACATGGATGGAAGGAAAGTGGTGCCATTAAGTGAGCTGAGATGCAGACATATGGTGAAGGTGAAACAGAGCAGGACCACCAGTGGCCCTTGTCCCCCCCACCCCCCATCCATGTCCTCTGCCTGACTTTTGCCTGTGCTTGTGACTTTAGTCAAAAGATAAGTTTAATCAGAAAAATGAGAAATGCTAAAACAAAGAAAAACAGTCAATGGTGGCTAAATAGTGATAGTCTTTAAGCATAGTCAAGGACCTTTAGCTCTTTCTCAAGGGGTATAGACAATATTCTGAACCATAGCTTGTCAACTGTCTTGCAGATACCGAAATACCAGTGGAGAAGTTAACTGCACGATGACCAGACTGTACCCACGACAAGAGCTGCCGCAATTCTGAAAACTGACTGCAAAGAAATGGAAACAAGTTGGCCCTGGAACTGAAGATTAATTGTACCTAAAAAAAATCAAGATGATGCTGGTCAGACCATTGATAACCAATTAGAAGATGACTGTCAGAGATGACTATGCTGCTTCTGCACGTACACCCCCTACTCTGTCTATGAAAGCTCTCACCCCCTGCTTGTCAGGGTGGGGTGGGCAGTCAGCCTTTGGACAGATGTCTGCCACCCTCCCCCACTCCCAATTGCCAGCATCCAAAATGAGGCAAACTTTCCTTTCCACCAACCTGGCCTGTTTATTGGCTTTTGAGCAGCAAGCAGCTGGATCCCACATACATACAGTTTCTACAACAAACAGAAAGAAGGGGATAGTTAGGAGATGATGAATCTGGGGATGTGTTGTCTTTACAGTACCTGTGAAATATTTCAGAAGAGAGACATGTAGCCTATATTTCAGGCAAGAGGTTGGGGATGGCAATAATACATGAGAATCATCCAAACAAAGCGGTGCTGGATGAAAAGATTTCCAGAGGAAAGGTAGTAGAGTGGGAAAATAAACAAGAATGAGGACAGGGCCTTGATGAGTGTACAAATATAAGACAGACACACAAAAAATCCACAAAAAAAGAATAAAGCAAATAACTAGAAGAACCAGAAGACTTCATGGTCACAGAATTCAAGGAGGAATTGAATGAGGAAGATTACCAGTGCTGAGTGACATCAAGGTGCTAAGCAACCAGATACTAACAAAAAATGTCATTCAGTATGGTGAGTAAGAGATCACAGAAACCTTGAACGGGAGGCAGCCTGGCTAACTCTGCAGTGGGACTGCCTGCATCTGGACCCAAGCTGAACTTTTGCTCACTCTATGAAGCTGCACAGGTTATTTATTCTCTCTCTGCCTCCGTGTCCACATCTATTAAATGGAGATAATGACAGGCACCTACTTCAGCGACTGTACACAGTACGGACTGTACACAGACTAACGCATGAGAACCACATGTGTTAACGTGTTTAAAGTGCTGAAATACTGCCTGGTACAAGCTCTATGTAAATGTTTGTAGTTACAATTTATTATCATAAGATTCCAAGAATTCAGAAAACATTACAAATATAGTACAATAAAATAATCTCTGAAGAAGCATGGCAACACATCAAAGGAGCAAAATAGGGCACTGTCTTAAGCAGGAAGATGAGTACAGGCATTTTTCCTTTTGATTTCACCCTATGACAATGCTCAGCACAGAAGAAAAGAACAGGAAATTGAAGGAGAGGTATAGCACAAATACTGGTAACACAGAAGTGAAAGTAGAAGTCGCTCAGTCGTGTCTGACTCTTTGTGATCCATGGCCTATATAGTCCATTGGATTACCCAGGCCAGAATACTGGAGTGGATAACCTTTCCCTTCTCCAGGGGATCTTCCCAACCCATGGGTCAAACCCAGGTCTCCTGCAATGCAGGTGGATTCTTTACCAACTGAGCCACAGGGAAGCCCAAGAATACTGAAGTGGGTAGCCTATCCCTTCTCAAGCAGACCTTTCCGATCCAGGAATCAAATTAGGGTATCCTGCATTGCAGGTGAATTCTTTACCAATTGAGCTATCAGGGAAGCCTAATAACACAGAAACTAAGTCAAATACTAGGATTCCACCAAATTCCTTATGGGCACTCCTACTCTGACTTTATTTTAAAACATGGAGTCAGCACTTACCTGTCTGATTGCTTAAGGTCTGTTTTCTATTTCCACCAGCTCAGCAACTGTTCAGTTCAGTTCTGTTCATTTCAGTCACTCAGTCATGCCCGACTCTTTGTGGCCCCATGAATCGCAGCACGGCAGGCCTCCCTGTCCATCACCAACTCCCAGTGTTCACTCAGACTCACGTCCATCGAGTCCGTGATGTCATCCAGCCATCTCATCCTCTGTCGTCCCCTTCTTCTCCTTCCCCCAATTCCTCCCATCATCAGAGTCTTTTCCAATGAGTCAACTTTTCGCATGAAGTGGCCAAAGTACTGGAGTTTCAGCTTTAGCATCGTTCCTTCCAAAGAAATCCCAGGGCTGATCTCCTTCAGAATGGACTGATTGGATCTCTTTGCAGTCCAAGGGACTCTCAAGAGTCTTCTCCAACACCACAGTTCAAAAGCATCAATTCTTCGGTGCTCAGCCTTCTTCACAGTCCAGCTCTCACATCCATACATGACCACTGGAAAACCATAGCCTTGACTAGACTGACCTTTGTTGGCAAAGTAATGTCTCTGTTTTTTAATATGCTATCTGCTGCTAAGTTGCTTCAGTCGGGTCCGACTCTGTGTGACCCCATAGACGACCGCCCACCAGGCTCCCCCATCCCTGGGATTCTCCAGGCAAGAACACTGGATTCAGTTGCCATGCTATCTAGGTTGGTCATAACTTTTCTTCCAAGGGGTAAGCGTCTTTTAATTTCATGGCTGCATTCACCATCTGCAGTGATTTTGGAGCCCAAAAAAAATAAAGTCTGACACTGTTTCCAGTTTTCCCACCTGTTTCCCATGAAGTGTTGGGACCAGAGGCCATAATCTTTGTTTTCTGAATGTTGAGCTTTAAGCCAACTTTTTCACTCTTCTCTTTCACTTCATCAAGAGGCTTTTTAGTTCCTCTTCACTTTCTGCCATAAGGGTGGTGTCATCTGCATATCTGAGGTTATTGATATTTCTCCTGGCAATCTTGATTTCAGCTTGTGCTTTTTCCAGTCCAGCGTTTCTCATGATGTACTCTGCATAGAAGTTAAATAAGCAGGGTGACAATACACAGCCTTGACGTACTCCTTTTCCTATTTGGAACGAGTCTCTTGTTCCATGTCTAGTTCTAGCTGTTGCTTCCTGACCTGCATACAGGTTTCTCAAGAGGCAGGTCAGGTGGTCTGGTATTCCCATCTCTTGAAGAATTTTCCACAGTTTGTTGTGATCCACACAGTCAAAGGCTTTGACATAGTCAATAAAGCAGAAATAGATATTTTTCTGGAACTCTCTTGGTTTTTCCATGATCCAGTGGATGTTGGCAATTTGATCTCTGGTTCCTCTGCCTTTTCTAAAACCACCTTGAACATCTGGAAGTTCACGGTTCACATATTGCTAAAGCCTGGCTTGGAGAATTTTGAGCATTACTTTACTAGCGTGTGAGATGAGTGCAATTGTGCAGTAGTTTGAGCATTCTTTGGCATTGCCTTTCTTTGGGCTTAGAATGAAAACTGACCTTTTCCAGTCCTGTGGCCACTGCTGAGTTTTCCAAATTTGCTGACATATTGAGTGCAGTACTTTCACAGCATCATCTTTCAGGATTTAAAATAGCTCACTGGAATTCCATCACCTCCACTGGCTTTGAAGGTAGTGATGCTTCCTAAGGCCCACTTGACTTCACATTCCAAGATGTTTAGCTCTAGGTAAGTGATCACATCATCGTGATTATCTGGGTCATGAAGATCTTTTTGTACAGTTCTTCTGTGTATTCTTGCCACCTCTTCTTAATATCTTCTGCTTCTGTTAGGTCCATACCATTTCTGTCCTTTATCAAGCCCATCTTTGCATGAAATGTTCCCTTGGTATCTCTAATTTTCTTGAAAACATCTCTAGTCTTTCCCATTCTGTTGTTTTCCCCTATTTCTTTGCATTGATCGCTGAAGAAGGCTTTCTTATCTCTTCTTGCTATTCTTTTGGAACTCTGCATTCAGATGCTTATATCTTTCCTTTTCTCCTTTGCTCTTCACCTTTCTTCTTTTTACAGCTATTTGTAAGGCCTCCCCTGACAGCCATTTTGCTTTTTTGCATTTCTTTTCCATGTGGATGGTCTTGATCCCTGTCTCCTATACAATGTCACGAACCTCAGTCCATAGTTCATCAGGCACTCTATCTATCAGATGTAGGCCCTTAAATCTATTTCTCACTTCCACTGTATAATCATAAGGGATTTGATTTAGGTCATACCTGAATGGTCTAGTGGTTTTCCCTACTTTCTTCAATTTGAGTCTAAATTTGGCAATAAGGAGTTCATGATCTGAGCCACAGTCAGTTCCTGGTCTTGTTTTTGTTGACTGTATAGAGCTTCTCCATCTTTGGCTGCATAGAATATAATCAATCTGATTTCGGTGTTGACCATCTGGTGACATCCATGTGTAGAGTCTTCTCTTGTGTTGTTGGAAGAGGGTGTTCGCTATGACCACTGCGTTCTCTTGGCAAAACTCTATTAGCCTTTGCCCTGCTTCATTCTGTATTCCAGGGCCAAATTTGCCTGTTACTCCAGGTGTTTCTTGACTTCCTACTTTTGCATTCTAGTTTCCTATTATGAAAAGAATATCTTTTTTGAGTGTTAGTTCTAAAAGGTCTTGTAGGTCTTCATAGATCCGTTCAACTTCAGCTTCTTCAGCATTACTGGTTGGGGAATAGACTTGGATTACTGTGATATTGAATGGTTTGCCTTGGAAACAAACAGAGATCATTCTGTCGTTTTTGAGATTGCATCCAAGTACTGCATTTTGGACTCTTTTGTTGACCATGGTGGCTACTCCATTTCTTCTAAGGGATTCCTCCCCACAGTAGTAGATATAATGGTCATCAGAGTTAAATTCACCCATACCAGTCCACTTTAGTTTGCTGATTCCTAGAATGTTGACGTTCACTCTGCCATCTCCTGTTTGACCATGTCCAATTTGCCTTGATTCATGGGCCTGACATTCCAGGTTCCTCTGTAATATTGCTCTTTATAGCATTGAACCTTGCTTCTATCACCAGTTACATCCACAGCTGGGTATTGTTTTTGCTTTGGCTCCATCCCTTCATTCTTTCTGGAGTTATTTTTCCACTGAGCTCCAGTAGCATTTTGGGCACCTACTGACCTGGGGACTTCCTCTTTCAGTATCCTATCATTTGGCCTTTTCATACTGTTCATGGGGTTCTCAAGGCAAGAATACTGAAGTGGTTTGCGATTCCCTTCTCCAGTGGACCACATTCTGTCAGACCTCTCCACCATGACCGGCCTGTCCTGCGTGGCCCCACGGGCATGACTTAGTTTCATTGAGTTAGACAAGGCCGTGGTCCTAGTGTGATTAGATTGACTAGTTTTCTGTGAGTATGGTTTCAGTGTGTCTGCCCTCTGAGGCCCTGTTCCAACACCTACGGTCTTACTTGGGTTTCTCTTACCTTGGATGTGGGGTATCTCTTCATGGCTGCTCCAGCAAAGCACAGCCGCTGCTCCTTACCTTGGACAAGGGGTATCTCTTCACCACCACCCCTCCTGTCATCGAACGTGGAATAGCTCCTCTAGGCCCTCCTGGCCATCGCCCCTGACCTCGGATGCGGGGTAGCTCCTGCGGTCGCAGCCTGGCACTCTCAGCCGCTGCCCCTGACCTTGGACGTGGGGTAACTCCTCTTGGCTGCTGCCCCTCGGGCATGGGGTCCCCCCGGCTTCTGCCCCTGACCTCGTAGGTGGGGTAGCTCCTCTCGGCTGCGCTGTGTGAGCAGTCACAGCTGCCCAGGCTCTGATGCTTCCTCAGCAACTAAATAACTTGATAAATGAAGTATCTATCAAGTTTAATCGGAGAAGGCAATGGCACCCCACTCCAGTACTCTTGCCTGGAAAATCCCATGGATGGAGGAGCCTGGTGGGCTGCAGTCCATGGGGTCGCTGAGAGCTGGACACGACTCAGTAACTTACTTTCACTTTTCACTTTGATGCATTGGAGAAGGAAATGGCAACCCACTCCAGTGTTCTTGCCTGAAGAATCCCAGGGATGGCGGAGCCTGGTGGGCTGCCATCTATGGGGTCCCACAGAGTCGGACACGACTGAAGCGACTTAGCAGCAGCAGCAGCATCAAGTTTAATATCAACACTTGGCCTCATTGTCTCTAACGTGATTTCAAGAAGTAAATGTTGCCTTAAAATAGATTTATTAATAAATTAACCCACTCTTTTCAAAGGAACATTACAGAAGAACTGAATAACATTTGTCATTCATTTAAGTAAGAACAAATAATGCTTCCCCAGATAATTTTGCCTTAACTCTGGCCATCAATCATGTCATGATTAGTAAAGAAAATGGTTCTTCTATGTAAATCCTTATATGTATGAGTAAAAAGTGGGAAATAAAGTAAGAATTTATCATGAAGAATGTAAAGTACTTTTTTAAATTTAAAAAATGACCATTTTTTTAGTTTTCCTAGCATTTGCCGTCTATGGGGTCGCACAGAGTCGGACACGACTGAAGTGACTTAGCAGCAGCAGCAGCAGCAGCAGCATTTGGCAGCATTCAGCTGATACAGTATTCCATTGTATTCTTATTCCTTAGGCTTACAAAGCTTCCATTCACATCAAAGGTATGTTAAAGACCCTGGACTTGACCATGAAAGTTCTCTTTGTCATCATGATTACAGCTGCTGGACTTAACTAGCCACCTGTCACCAATCATTTTATTTAGCATCATAGAATATTTTGGCCTGTTCAATAGAGGCTTTCAAGCAAGATTTGGTTGGAATTTTCTGTTTTATTTTGTTCTTTTTTCTTTTGAAGCAAGAGGAAATAAGGTAACAGGTAGCAGTTTTTAATTTTTAAGATTGACAAGTCACATTTTGAAAACAACCAGGATTTTTGCAAGCAAGTTACCAAGTGACCTATCGTTACCAGCATAGGTCCAACAGTTATGCTGTAAGTCATGATTTGCCAAGTTATCTACTTCATGCTCCACCAATCATTCCATCAAAGAAGCTTAGTCACACAGTGGGCTTCCTGTGTCAAGAGCGAGGAGCAGCACTGAATGTTCCCCTGATGGGACAGGTACTAAAGATGAGGAGGAGGCTTCCCATCACCGCAAAACTACACCCAAGAAAAACCTCGGCAGGCAATTCTGCCCAAGGACAGCAAAGCCAGGAGCCTGAGAGAATCCCCAGCAAATAGCTCAAGCATATAACTTCCTTTTAGATGGATCACTTTCAAGCCATACATTTCTCTTTTTATCTAGAACAGTAGAGTTTATTTATAACTTGATCTTTTGCATCATGTAATAACTATTACATTTGTAAATTGCAACAGATTTTTCATATGGGCAACCTAATTACTGGGCTAAAAAAAGAAAAACTTAAAAAAATGTGTCCTCCTTAGAAAGAAATTCTTGTTCTTCTATGGTTTATTATGTATGGTTACTGACTAGTTTCCAAAAATGTTTACACTTCAGGTTTTATTTCCACAGAATTATGCTGCATGGGACACCAAGGCCTGTGTGACTTAAGGAGAAGGTGCCCCACAGTCACCCTGGTGAGGGATAACCACAGCTGCTGCCTGAATATCCTGGTTAGGGGATATGCAGACCCCAATGTGGGGCATGTACTGGCTATGCGTACTGGCCAGAGGCCTGAAAGGGCCATCTAGTTTCTAAGAGATTATTGCATCTCACTGGAGGCTATTTAACTCAATGGATAAATTGACTTGAAAATGACATAGCTAATTAAGTCGATTCCAGGAAATTAAAAAATAGCAGTGGATTTAGATTAGGTTGAGAATCAGTAGAAAAAAATCCTGCTGCCCAGCATCACTGCCAAACTTGCCACTTGATGTGGTTTTGTTGTGGAGTGAGGGGCATGGGGGGCAGGGCAGTCATCCTGACTGTCGAACACCAGTTGTCTGAATCACTGGCATGGTTGTGTAAGTTTCCTCCTTGCTCTTCAAGCCTGTGACTCCTAACTCCATAATTAGACACACCAAGGACTTTGAAGGACACTTCATAAACTGTACACTATTCTCCGTCAGGTACCAGGGTTGATCCAAGCTGCTACTTCTGGGTTGCCAATTACTGCAATTTTTTATTCAGTCTTTCATTGCATGTCCCAGCTGATGATTGGTAAAAATCTTGCAAATAAACACTTTAACATTTGAATGTCTGTTGCCAAATTCAGTGAAGAATATCAAACAATTGTTCAATGTTTCCTACGTTAAGCTGTCGCATAGTTATTTTTAAAAGGTAAGAGGGAAAAGGGACTGCTGAGTGAAATTCTGTCCCTTGATGCAGAACAGATGCTAATAACTTACCAGAAAACTATTCAATTCATGCACAAGTAACTCAAATTCCTTTAAATAAATGTGCATGTCAAATTTGTTATTTTTTTAATCTTAACAACAGTGCCCTGGAAATAACCTTTTCAATCAAGGAACACCAGCAATTTGAAGTATGCCAATAAAATCTAGATTTCTGAATAAGTTTATAAGGCCTTACTAGCAGACTACAAGAAATAGCAATATATATATTTTAGATTAATGAATACTAAGAAAACCTTTTACATACAGAGTATTATGGTATACTGTATTCAACAATAAATGTGGCATTAATGCCTCACAATCAATATATATCAAGACAAAAAAAATCCCATTGTGAAACCTCTAGTACTTATGTTAACCTTTCTAGTTCAAATATACCTGTGTTCTCAATGAAAGTGAAACTGATAAAATTTACTAATATATAATATTTTAAGTGTTTCTCCTATCTTTTAAAGAAATATATTTTGGCTAATGTTGTTTTTTTTTTCTTCTTCTTCTTCTGTCAAGCTCATTACCTATATGGGATCTTACTATAGGACTGGTTCCTATTTGACTCACAGAGAAGCTAAAATTTGGACCATATCTTCATAAAGTCCATAAAGGAAACAACTATGTAACTGATGTCAATCCTCATGGTGTAAATAAAGGCAGACATAATCATTATAACCTTTGGAGCTTCACTGGCGGCTCAGTGCTAAGGAATCTGCCTGCCAATGCAAGAGACATGAGTTCGACCCCTGATCCAGGAAGATGCCACATTGCCCTGAGCAGCAAAGCTCATGCACCACAACTGTTAAGGCTGCTCTAGAGCCTGGGAAGTGCCAACTACTGTGCCCACTTGCTGTAACTACTGCAGCCTTCATGCCCTAGAGCTCATGTTGTACAACAAGAGAAGCCACTGCAACGAGACGCCCAAGCACAACACCTAGAAAATAACCCCTACTCGCCACAAAGACCTAGCACAGCCTAAAGTTAACAAATAAATAGAAAAAAAGTTATAACTTTAAAAAGTATGAACTTTAAATAGCCATGGGAGATGGCTAAACTAATATACCTATCTGTAAGCTTTCTCATTCATGACATCAAAATAGTTTATCTACTGTAAATATAGAGAAAACAAAGATTGGTCTTTAATGATTGAGGGTCTGATACTCTGGTGAGAATACAAAATAAAATATTACTTGATTGTACAGCAAAAATAACAAGACAAAGAATGTAATTTCTTATAATTCCAGGCTTGGTTCTTTCTCGGTATGATTTTAGCCTAATATTTAATCTCTTCAAGGCGAGTTTCAGATTCTGAAAATGAACATATTAGAATAAATGCTTGCTTAGAGCTCTCTTACCTCTGAATTATCAATGAGTTCAGATTAAGCAAAAACATGAATACTTTACGAAGTAGCTCAAGCTAAGTGTTGAATAACTAAGGTTATCAAGGAAACTAAGGAAATTCAAAGTAGGAATCAGTCTCTGAAGAACTGAAGAGAGCCTAGATTTGGATGACTGTAGCTGATTGGGACCACTCAGGACAGGGACTGATGTGCTGAGGTGAGGTGATGCACAGTCTAGAAGCAGATTCTAGAGACCAAGGGTAAGGCCAGCTGAGCAGAAACATGACTTGAGGTTGAGTCATCAGCCCTTAAACCTAACTTAGCCATGCTCAGGCTATGTCCATGTGTTAGGACAAGGCTAATGGTGCTGAGGGGACCAATGACACCAGTGAAGGGAAAGAAGAATTACAAAAACTGCAACCAAGCAATTCTTGAGAAATTGCTTCCTTCACATTAGGTTGACTTCATAAGTTACTGGTGCGTAATTTTAAACTGGATGTAAACAAAAAGCCAAATTCTATTTCATGAAAGAGCATGTTGAAACACTTCAATATGAAGTGTTTCTACTGAAACAGTTATACTGGATCCTTCTTAAGTGAAGGATAGAAACGCATCATCCAAGGAAAATAGTGATTTAAAAATAAGAGGATCTAAGGAAATAGGCATGTATGTATTCCTTTTCCAAACCCAAATAATACCCTAAGAAGCTGAGAATATGAATATCAGTTTCAATTCAAGGATTCTGAATTCACAGGAGATTTCATCAGGATTTCTGGGTCACTAACCATATCTGGTCAGCTCCCACATGCCTGAACTCCTGCATAAAGATGAGGATTGAAGATGTCCATGCTGCTTGCTCAAGCCAACCCTCTAGTTAATCAGCAAACTCCACCATGTATAGAAACATTATCCCCACCCCTAATATGGTCCCCTTGTGGATGTTGTCCAGTTTGTCCCAAGTGTGCCTTTGAAGATATATGTTCCTCAAGCCACCAGTTTTTGGGTGAGCCCAGCGTGTGTGCCCTGTTCATGTGATAGGACCTCTCTGGCTCCGAGTTATTCCTCAAGTCTCCCCACTGACTCTTTTTTATTTTTAATTGGAGGATAATTGTTCTACAATATTGTGATGGCTTCTGCCGTACATCAACATGAGTCAGCCATATGTATATATATGGCCCCCCCTTCCTAAGCTGCCCTTCCACCTCCCTCCTCATCCCATCCCTCTAGGCCATCACAGAGCACCAGCTTAGAGATCCCTGCATCACTCAGCAAAATTCCTACCAGCCATCCACTTTATGTATAGTAATGTATGTTTCAATGCTACTTTTTCAGGTCACCCCAACCCTCTCCCTCCCATACTGTGACCATAAGTCTGTTCTTTATATCTGCATCTCCTTTGTTGCTCTGCAAATAGGATCATCATTATTTCTAGATTCCATATGAAAGTGAAAGTGAAGTCACTCAGTCATGTCCGACTCTTTGTGACCCCATGGATGGTAGCCTACCAGGCTCTGCTGTCCATGGGATTTTCCAGGCGAGAATACTGGAGTGGGCTGCCAGTTCTTTCTCCAGCATTAATATAGGGTATTTGTCTTTCTCTTTCTAACTTACTTCACTCTGTATGATAGGCTCTGGGTTCATCCATCTCATTAGAACTGGTTCAAATGCAGTCTTTTTAATAGCTGAGTAATATTTCATTGTGTATATGTAGCAAGTTTATTTATCCATGCATCTGTCAATGGACATCTAGGTTGCTTCCTTCTCCCAGCAATTGTAAATAGTGCTGAAAAGAACATTGTGGTACATGTGTCTTTTTTAACTATGGTTTCCTGAGGGTGTATACCTAGTACCCCACTAACTCTTAAATTTAATTCCAGCTTGCTTCTCTGGGGCTATGCCTAACTAATCAGTGGTACTTTCACACTTCTAATATAAAAGACTAGAAGTAACTACTTATACAAAAGACTAGAAGTTTCCAATTAAAATGGTCTCCACTGCTTCCAGGGATGGCTGCTGTCAATATATTTATGCTGGCACTGCCAGCAGCCTTTAGCAGGGATCATTGATCACCGCAGCTGCCCTTTAACAGCACAGCAAATTTCTGAATTGTCCCTTAGCTCCCAACAACTTCCAAACGCTGCTTCCAATGTTCGTCATAGTCTTTCCCCCAGATCCCGTTGTGTCAGTAGCTCTTGTAGGGAAGACGAAACTGTCATTTAAGAACGTTTGCCAGGGGGGAGGGATAGTTAGGGAGTTTGGAATCGACATGTATACACTGCTATATTTTAAACTGATAACCAAAAGGACCTACTGTATAGCCCAGGAAACCCTGCTTGATGTTATGTGGCAGCCTGGATGGGAGAGGGAATTTGCGGGAGAAGGGATACATGTATATGTATGGCTGAGTCCCTTTGCTGTCCATTGCCCATCACAATATGGTTAATCAGCTATCAGTTATGTTCAGTTCAGTTGCTCAGTTGTGTCCGACTCTTTGCGATCAGCTATACTTCGATATAAAATAAAAAGTCTTTTATAAAAAATAATAATGATTCTGGATCCCAGTGTGGCTCTCTTAGCATAAACTCTGGAGACCAGTTCATAGCACTCTGTACCTCATTGTGTTAGTTTTTTACTGCTATATAAAATTACCATAAACTTAGTACTTAAAACAGTATCCATTTATTTCATTGTTCTGTAGATGATAAGTTCAAGTGGACTCAGCTAAATTCTCATGGGGCCAAAATCAAGTTGTTGACTAACTAATCTAAAGGCACAGGAGAGGAATCCACTTTCGTGTTATTGGTAGAACTCTCATCTCCTCCCAGCTCTATGCCTGAAGTCCCTTTCCTCAGTGACTACCAACCAGAGTCCACCCACAGATCCCAGAGGGTGCTCATATTCCTTGGTTCTTGGCTCTCTCCATCTTCAAACCAGCAATGACACATCAAATTCCACTTCTGCTTCAAATCTCTCTCACTTCTTCTGCTACGCAGCAGAGAAAATTCTGTGCTTTTAAAGGCTTATGCAGTTATATGAGGTCCACCTAGGTAATCTTCCATGTTCTAAGGTCAACCATATCTTATATTATGGCTTCATGTCTTCCCAAAAATGTCTGTTCAAGTCCTTTCCCATAGTACCCCACAATGTGACTTCATTTGGAAACAGGGTCTTTAAGGAGGTAATCAAGTTGAAATGAGGTCATTAAGTTAGACCCTCATCCAATATATGTGTATGCTCAGTCACTCAGTCATGTCTGATTCTTTGTGACTCCATGGACTGTAGCTCCCCAGGCTCCGCTGTCCATGGGATTTCTTTCAGATAAGAACACTAGAGTGGGTTGCCGTTTCCCTCTCCAAGGGATCTTCTCAACCCAGTGATCAAACCTGCATATCCTGCATTGGCAGGCATGTTCTTTAACACTAAGACACCTGGGAAGCCCCCTCATCAAATATAACCAGCATCCTTATAAAAAGGGAAAATTTGGACATAGAGCCCGGCAGAGAAGGAAAATCATATGAAGACACACAAGGAACATGTCATGTAAAGGCAAAGGTAGAGATTGACTAAAGCAACTGGAAGAGAACAGCAAGGATTATCCACCCCCATCAGAAGCTAGGAAGAGGCAAGGAAGGATTCTACCCAGAGTCTCAGAGGGAGCATGGTCCTGACAGCTCCTTATTTTCAGATGTCTAGCTTCTAGAACTATGAGGCAATACGTTGTTGTTTTAAGCCATCTAATTTGTGGTGCTTTGTTGTGGCAGTCCTAGCAAACTAATATACCATGTAACATTACACAGTCAAGGAAATGCAGCTCATCACATTCACAGGTTCCAGGAATTAGGAGGTGTAAAATGTTGAAGACCCACCCTAGAAGTTTGCCTACTGTACTGACTCTATAGCCCACTGAAAATCTGAAATCACACTTCCCCTTTGCCACATCCCACCACCACAACAACAGGGCTCTAGTATAATAACAGTGGATTACACTTGAAAAAGCTGCATGACACAGTCTCTTTCTGAGAAGAAATAATCAGGAAAGTGAAGAAGGGAGACAAGAATAAGGATATTGGAGGAATTCAAAGCCTCTAGAACCTGTAGCTGGAGAAGGAAATGACAACTCACTTCAGTATTCTTGCCTGGAGAATCCCATGGACAGAGGAGTCTGGTAGGTTACAAAGATTTAGACACAATTGCATGACTGAGCATGCCTGCACAGCACCTATAGCTACAGCAAATGTTAAAACAGCCCAATTCCTAGCCAGACTGACATAAGTTTTCACATAAAGATCCATTTGCCTTAGCTCCTATTACCTGATACATGTCTTGCTTTCTACAAAAAAACTCCAGCACATATGAAAAGGAAGGATAAATAACAACCTGAAGAGACAAAGCAGTCCAGACAGGTGTGACATACATGTAAATTTATCAGATAAGGAATTTAAAATAGCTGTATGTTAAGGTCTCTATCCTTTTTATGTTAGAAAAAAAACTAGGTGGCATGCATGGACAAACAGGTAAAGTGAGTAAAGGTATGGAAACTAAAAGAACTTTTTAAATTGTACAAGTCAAAAACACTGTAACAAAAATGAAAGATTGTTTCAGTGGGCTCATCACTGCACTGGATATGACCAGTAAGGGGGAGGGGGGAGAATCGAGTATGCAGAAAAAGTGGGGCAATATCAAAAAGCATAATATATACATAACTGGAATACTAGAAAGAGAAAGGAGGAGAAGAAGCATTTGAAGTAAGAAATATATCAGCATAAATAAATATCTTTGTAAACATCTCAATACACAAGCTCATACATGGCTGTAGGAGTGGCATAATTTCAGCTTTGGAAGATAATGTCAAACTCTGTCTTAATATTTGTTGTTAATTTACAGCCTCATCAGTTATATGGGAGTTCTGGCTGCTCCGCATCCTCACCAACACTTGATTATATCTTTTCTGATGGTTGTATAATGGTATTAATTATGGTTTTACTTTACATTTGACTTACTGCTAAAAGAGTTGAACACTTTCCATGTTGTTGGCTATTTGTACATCCTCTTTTGAAAGTGCCCGGTCAAATCTTACAGTTTCTATTTCATTGTCTGTCTTTAGTTTATTGATTTGTGGGAGTGATTTACACATTCTGAATGTAAATATATTTTCAATCTATTACATGTTCACCTTTCCAGTTTGTCCCCTTGGTCCCATGTAGCTGTCAAAAGCCCTCCTGTGTTTTTCAGTCTCTCTGCTACCTCTTTCAAAATCATTAGGTACTTAAAGAAAAACTGGAAAAACTGACCCAAATGCCAGGCTTTCTACTCTGCTGCTGCTGCTGCTGCTGCTAAGTTGCTTCAGTCATGTCCGACTCTGTGCAACCCCATAGAGGGCCACCCACCAGGCTCTCCCGTCCCTGGGATTCTCCAGGCAAGAACACTGGAGTGGGTTGCCATGTCCCTCTCCAGTGCATGAAAGTGAAAAGTGAAAGTGAAGTCACTCAGTCGTGTCCAACTCTTAGCAACTCATGGACTGCAGCCCACCAGGCTCCTCCGCCCATGGGATTTGCCAGGCAAGAGTACTGGAGTGGGGTGCCATTGCCTTCTGGACCTCCCTTTTTCCTTAGATTTTGACTCTACAATTTTTTTACAGTCTTATTAGCACACCAATGCTTTCAAGCAAGTACTTTCAGCTTATTTTTTCACCTTTTAAAGCTATTTTCAATTTAGAGTTATACTGAATTGCCTTATCAGCCATTACCAGAAGTTGAAGGCCCTAGCAGATGAAGCCTGTAGTCACTCTTTTTGACCTCTTCCCACTCAGCTATAAAGAGCATGAGAGTATATTCGTGACTCCACCTGTAGACACAGAGTAGTGAACTTGACTGTAGTATTTTACCTTCTTTTATATTAGCCTATAGTCTTCTTTTATACATAGTACTTAGCACCTTGGTAACATTCTCCAATTTATCTTCTAAACACTAAATGAATATTTAGTTACTTAATTTAGGGATTCTAGTGCTTATCCTGGAGAAGGCAATGGCACCCCACTGCAGTACTCTTGCCTGGAGACTCCCATGGACGGAGGAGCCTGGTAGGCTGCAGTCCATGGGATCGCTAAGGGTCAGACATGACTGAGCGACTTCACTTTCACTTTTCACTTTCATACATTGGAGAAGGAAATGGCAACCCACTCCAGTGTTCTTGCCTGGAAAATCCCAGGGACAGGGGAGCCTGGTGGGCTGCCGTCTATGGGGTCTCACAGAGTCAGATATGACTGAAGAGACTTAGCAGCAGTAGCAGTGCTTATCCATGCAACCACTGCCTAAACAGAAGTCTGATTTTCATTCATTCATATATCTATTCAAATACTTATTGGTGGTTTGTATGTACCAAATGAAAAGTGAAAGTGAAAGTCGCTCAGTCATGTTCCACACTTTGCAACCCCATGGAATGGAATTCTCCAGCCAGAATACTGGAGTGGGTAGCCTTTTCCTTCTCCAGGGGATCTTCCCAACCCAGGGAACAAACCCAGGTCTCCCACGTTGCAAGTGGTTCTTTACCAGCTGAACCACAAGGGAAACCCAAGAATACTGGAGTAGGTAGCCTATCCCTTCTCCAGGGGATCTTCCTGACCCAGGAATTGAACTGGGGTCTCCTGCATTCCAGACAGATTCTTTACCAACTGAGCTATCAGGAAAACTCTTGTATGTACCAAACATTGTTCTAAAAGCTGGAACAAGACAGATTAGGATTTCTACCTAGAAGATAGAGACAAAATGAATGCTTGAATAAATCAGAAAATTACAGAGAGGAAATAAAAATGATTACATATTAACAAATGACATGCAAAGAATTAACATAGATTAATTAATTAATTAACATAGATTAATATAAGAGAGCAAAGAGGAATCACTTTACAATGGGACTCATAAAAGTCTTGACTGAAGAGCTGATGTTAAAGCTGAGATCTGGATGATAAAGAGCTACAGCATGAGGGTCAGAGAGAAGAGTGTTCTAGGTAAAGGAATGATTTTGTGAAAAATTGCTGAAGCTAGAACAACTTGGTTTATTCAAAGAGCAGAAAAAGACCAGCATGACTGGAACCTAATGAGTGAAACATAAAATGGTATAAATGAGATAAGTCACAAACTGGAACCAGATCATGGTACACTTTGTCGTCCAATACGAGAAGTTTACATTTCATTATCATTGTGATAAGAAGTTTTTGAAAAGAGTTAAACGTTTTTGACAGATTCTAAGTTACATTTTTAAAACTATTTCTCTGACTGCTATGTGGAAATAATACTGTGTAGAAGTATATTAATTAGTGCTAAATAAAGAAATGCTTTAAAAATCACTTTAGGGTCTTAGGAGTCGAACACGAGTGACTCCACTTTCACTTTTCACTTTCATGCATTGGAGAAGGAAATAGCAACCCACTCCAGTGTTCTTGCCTGGAGAATCCCAGGGACGGGGGAGCCTAGTGGGCTGCCGTCTATGGTGTCGCACAGAGTCGGACATGACTGAAGTGACTTAGCAGCAGCAGCAAACAAAGGATATTTTGTTCTAGGAATTAAGTACAAAACTGACAGAAGACATAAGAGTTTGAACAGGGTATGATGAAGCAATGTGAGACTCACTGTAGCCACTGCCACCTCTGGGACTGAGGAAAGCAAGGACAAAGGTAGTATGAACAGGGTTCAGGTGCTGCAGCCACCCAGCTGATCTTAGCATGGAAAGACTTTCTAGTGAAGGTGGTGGAACTATCTGACAGCACCTGGAGTCACAGAGAAAATGTGAGAGAGATATCACAAAAAGCAGTCTTCCACCAATTGCTTCTATTGACCCAATCTATTCAGAAACCAGACGTCAAGGGAGGCTGGGAAATTTAGTTCTCTGAGGCACAGGGCTGAACAAGAGATCAGAGAACAAAAAGACAGTTTACCAGCCAGGAGACAAAAGTAGAAACACAGAGACTCAGAGAAGACTCATACATTAGGTCAAATGATAATCATGGTAGGTTAGACTAGGAGGGCAAAAGTAGAAATGAAAACATATGAATGAGGTCAGTATAACTGAGATATGATCAACAAAGCTCACTAGGAAAATGGATGCAGCAAGTGGGATCAAGTATAAACTTAGAAATAACTCCCAGTTTCTTTACTTGAGCAACTGAAGGGACAGTGATAACATTTATCAGCATGAGAAAGACTGGAAAAAAAAAAAAAAAAAGAAAATTAGTGGAGTTAAGTTATACCAGAATTAAAAATTCTATTTGGTCATATTAAATTCAAAGTATCAATTAGACATCTATGTGGAGAGTTCCAGTAGGTAGTAGGTATTGGATACCTGAATCTAGAATTATGGGAAAATAGCAACACTCAAGACATAGACTTAGGAGTCATTAGCACGCACATTGTTTTGTTTTGTTTCTTAAGTGGGACCACATGAAATTACGATTGGAGAAATAGTAGAGAGGAGAAGGGTCCTAGGAGCATCCCAATGTTTAATGCTGTTGAGAGGTCAACAAAGATAAAAACAGAGATATAACCATTGTATTGGCAACCCAGAGCTCATTTCAAAATTTGGACAGGAGCCACCTCAACTTAGTTGAGGGGTAAAAAGCCAAATAAGAGTTGGTTGAAGGGAGAATATAAATATCATGTGGAAAAAATAAACTATTTAGAAGAAATTTTGTTCCAAAGGTGAACAGAGAAATGGAACTATAGCCACAGAGAAATGAGTTTTTCTTCTTTTTTGAGACGGGATATTTAAGATGGAAGGGAAATGTCACTGAATATTTGATGGAAATCATCCAGTTGAGAGGTACAGAAGATGCAAGAGACAGAGAGGGAAAACTGGCAGAGCCAAAATATTTTTTAGAAAAATAGTACTCAGTCATAAAAAAGAATGCATTTGAGTCAGTTCTACTGAGGTGGATGACCCTAGAGTCTATGATACAGAGTGAAGTAAGTCAGAAAAAGAAAAACAAATATTTTATACTAACGCTTATATATGGAATCACTTTTCACTTTCATGCATTGGAGAAGGAAATGGCAATCCACTCCAGTGTTCTTGCCTGGAGAATCCCAGGGACGGGGAAGCCTGGTGGGCTGCTGTCTCTGGGGTCGCACAGAGTCGGACACGACTGAAGTGACTTAGCAGCAGCAGCAGCAGCATGGAATCTAGAAGGATGGTACCGACGAATCTGTTTGTAGAGCAGCGATGGAGACGCATACATAGAGAACAGACTTACATGTACTTGTAGAGGGAGAGGGTGAGGTGAATGGAGAGAGTAGCATGGATGCATATACACTAACATATGTAAATAGAGAGCCAATGGGAATTTGCTGTATGACTCAGGGAACTCAAACTGGGGCTCTGTAATAACCTAGAGGGGTGGGAATGGGTGAGAGATGGGAGGGAGATTCAAGAGGGAGGGGACATATGTATACCTGTGGTTATTTCTTGTTGACATATGGCAGAAATCAAACCAATATTGTAAACCATCAATTGATTAAAAATAAATAAATAAATATTTTTTTAAATTAAGAAAAATTATGATTCAGACCACAGTGAATTGAGGGTTTTGACCTTTGATATGCTCAGGGACATTCCATCTACAATAACAAGCCAGAGAGTTGGCTACAGAAGTGTGTGAGTGAAAGTCACTCAGTCATGTCCAACTCCTTGCAAGTCCATGGACTGTAGCCTGCCAGGCTCCTCTATCCATGGAATTCTCCAGGCAAGAATACTAGAGTGGGTTGCCAATCCCTTCTTCAGGGGATCTTCCCAACCTGGGGATTGAACCTGGAACTCCTGTATTACAGGCAGACTCGTTACTGTCTGAGCCACCAGGAAAGTGTGTAGATTGATAGTTTGGAGAGCTTCTGTTTGATTAGTTATATGAGACAAGGTCATCAGCTAAGAGTGAAGGAGAAAGGGGTTATGAGGGAAGTTCTAAAGAGAGTTTGAAACTTTTAAAAAATAAAAAAATAAAATATTCACAAGATGTATAGTAGGATTTCCCTATGTATATGACAGCCTCATTGGAGCTGCTGACTCATAGTGTCTAACTAGGTGAGTACACCAGAGCAGATGAAGGACTTTGTGGATGTTCAGGCTTTATAATGGTGAACTGTGGAAATGAACATCATGAGAAATACTGGGCTGGAAGAAGCACAAGCTGGAATCAAGATTGCTGGGAGAAACATCAATAACCTCAGATATGCAGATGACACCACCATTATGGCAGAAAGTGAAGAGGAGCTAAAAGCCTCTTGATGAAAGTGAAAGAGGAGAGCAAAAAGGTTGGCTTAAAGTTCAACATTCAGAAAACGAAGATCATGGCGTCTGGTCCCATCACTTCATGGCAAATAGATGGGGAAACAGTGAAAACATCGGTTGACTTTATTTTGGGGGCTCCAAAATCACTGCAGATTATGACTGCAGCCATGAAATTAAAAGATGCTTATGCCTTGGAAGGAAAGTTATAATCAACCTAGAGAGCATATTAAAAAGCAGAGAGGTTACTTTGCCAACAAAGGTCCGTCTAGTCAAGTCTATTATTTTTCCAGTAGTCATGTGAGGATGTGAGAGTTGGAGTATTAAGAAAGCTGAGTGCTGAAGAATTGATTCTTTTGAACTGTGGTTTGGAGAAGACTCTTGAGAGTCCCTTGGACTGCAAGGAGATACAACCAGTCCATCCTAAGGGAGATCACTCCTGGGTGTTCATTGGAAGGACTGATGCTGAAGCTCAGACTCCAGTACTTTGGACACCTCATGAGAAGAGTTGACTCATTGGAAAAGACCCTGATGCTGGGAGGGATTGGGGACAGGAGGAGAAGGGGATGACAGAGGATGAGATGGCTGGATGGCATCACTGACTCAATGGACATGAGTTTAAGTAAACTCTGGGAGTTGGTGATGGACAAGGGGGCCTGGCATGCTGTGGTTCACGGGGTCACAAAGAGTTGGACACAACTGAGTGACTGAGCTGGACTGATGGAAACAAAGTTGCTTCAGGCAGCAAGTAGATAAATAGCTAACTCCCTCCTAGCTCTCTTTCATCCTAGTGGATGCATGGCGCACTGTGGTAATTATTTACACAAGTGCTTGCAAGACAGCTTTCTTTTAGTTCCGTAGAAGTGTGTATATGGCAGAACATCTGCTCAAAGGCAAAAATGACAACCTGAATAAATCAAGGAACAGAATCCAAGAGTCTTCAATAAAAGATTGTGTGTGTCTTTTACCCCTGGAGTTCATTTTTAATTCCTTACAAAGTGCATGTTTACATCATCCAGTTATTTCTTCACAGGGGATAATTGGGTTTTTTTAATTAGTATTTTTATCTACTAATAGCATTTATCTTTATTTTTGTGTAGAAATTCCCCAAATGAAGTGCTATGCAGCCCACTAACCTTGGTAAAGTGAAACAGATTCCATCTTAAACAAAGATGCCCTTATTGTATAAGCAAATTTATTTTTACCTAAATATGAAGTAGCCAAGCATAGGAGCATTTTTAGAAATCAAAAACCAGGTCATCAAGGGATGATGTGGGGAAAATTCATTTAAAAACCATTTTATACACTGTTATATACAGGATCGGAGAAGGCAATGGCACCCCACTCCAGTACTCTTGCCTGGAAAATCCCATGGATAGAGGAGCCTGGTAGGCTATAGTCCATGAGGTCGCAAAGAGTCAGACACGACTGAGCAACTTCACTTTCACTTTCACTTTCCCATAATCTCAAAATTTTTTCTTATTTTATGATTCTGTAACTATAACCAAGAGGCTAAAATTTTTAATAACAGAAGCCATATCTGGAAATAAGGATAAGTTTATTTAAAAGCCTAGTACTGTGTCTGTGCCATTATCGTGAATGGCTATGGCCCTTTTTGCAGGAACTGGGCCAAATAGAAGGAATTAAAACCATAATGCAAATAACTAGAACAGAATACGATATCAGTGGGGGAAAACAGATGCAAATGATTAGAAAAGGGGGATTTGATGGACGAAGCGGTGGTCTCACTGCTTAATCTATAACCGATCTAACAGAATAAGCAGTGTGAACAACTTCCACAATCAGAGTGAACATACAAACAAGCTGCTTTGCACACCACACCTAAGACCCAGTGAAAGAACAAAGCTTTATAGTCGCAGAGCTGAGATCACCCTCTAGTTTCTCCTCCTACTGTGTGGTCTTGGGCAAATAACTTAACCTTGCTGATTTTTTAGCACCCATGTTGCTCAGAGGACAATATTTTCATTGTTGTAAGTTTAATGATGTTGGATATTGTGCAGTGCATAGTATAGTAACTGGAACTTTGTAGAGTTGAATAGTTTTGTCAGGCAATAATAAAGAAGGCAGTGAATCCAATCCACTACAGTGCTCCAAATTCTAATAATACAGAATATAGAGAGGGAGTCACATAGAAAGGGAGTCAGGCAATCACAAGAACAGGCTGAAAATAAATGCCAATCAACCAAAGAAGGTGAAGCTTCAACTACCTCAGTTGTGGCATCCTATATTCTAACAGGAATTCTAGAGTTAGAATTAGAATTCTAGAGTTAGAATCCTGAATTCTAACTCCCCAGAGATCTGCAGAAACATTTAACTAGAAAGTTTCTGGTATAAGAGGCAAGAAGCTGGGAAGCTATGAACAATTTTTTCTCTATTACAGATCATTCTATTTGCTCAACTAGCAGCGCCAGTGACAACTCAGGAAACTCAGCTTGTATAAAACTTGCTCCAAAGGAGTCCTAAAATACCGCTTAGGGTTTCTAGTGGATGTGAAACTTATTGGCTCTCAGGGAATGATTTATTAAACTAATAGAAGATGATTGGAAGATTTGTCAGAAACCAGAAAAATAAGTTTCTGTCGTATAGCTTCAGAGAGCACACAGCAAAACATTCCCACTTAGGAATCAGTAATGTGACAAAATAGCTTTTGTTTTACTGTAGGTAGACAGTAAATGCAATGGCAGTGATTTAATATAACTGTATGAATGTCTTTCTCCTTTACTGATATGACACATGGATAATTTGTCATCTATCACACTAGCTGAGTTTATAAGCGTACAGATTTTGTACTCTTTAAAATAACCCATTTGACATCATTCGTGGGATATGCCTACGCAGTGCAAATTTGACATAGAAACCAAATAACTATATATAATCTTCTGTTGCAAAAATCCATTTGGAGACTGAAATTTCCTATGAAGAACTTTAATAAATCTTTAATCCTGAGATATTAGAACTACAAAGGATCTCAGGGACCATCTAGACCCATCTCCTAATCTAACAAATGAGGAACCTGAATCCCAGAAAGAATAAGTGTTTTATACAGGGTCACACAACCATTTAGAAGCAGGATATGCGTGGGCATATCCCACAAATGATGTCAAATGGGTTGAAGAGTACAAAATCAGTACGCTTATAAACTCAGCTAGTATGATAGATGACAAAGGCCCAGACTTCCTGACTCCACAGATAGTGCTCAAAACACTGGGCTGGCAATCAATTTAGAGCAGACAGATCATTCCAAGAAATAATCGATTCATTTAAAATTTTTTCATGTAAAGTATAAGGCAGCTCTGTAAGTAAATACCCAGTATTTAATGAAATTAGGATGAGATTAGTGCAAAGAATAACTAGCCTAGTGAAGACAGAAATTATGAAACAAGTAGATAATATATGTTAACCCTTTTCCTTCACTGACTTGCTTTGGCTTACTGGGAAATTTAACATTGTATGAGATCATGTCTTACATCTTTCACCCTAGGACTTAGAACATCTTTCACCCTAGGACTTAGAGCATCTGGAAGGGCCATAAACACCAAGAAGTAGAAGGAGAAACAAAAACAAATACACATACACAACCACATTAATTTGAGAAAACTTAGGCAAGAGCCCATGTGTCAAAAGAAATTTTGAGAACCAGGTGTTCTAACAACAGAAAGAATTTAGACATCAAAATCCAATTTTAATATCCACTTTGTGTAAACCAAAGGAAGCTGTATACAAGGCAGTCTGCAACGAGGTTGTCTGTCATTACTAAGAATACTTTTACATTCATAGAAGATTCCTAGGCAAAAATGTGCCAAGAATCGCCCTCTTTCAGGATGGTATTGTTAAGGGATACAGCTGTAAAATCAATGTATTTACCACACTGAAAATTCTATATGTTTAAATATTGAGAAACATTCTTTAGCTGTGCTAAAGCTCCAGAAGAGCCTGGAGGGCAACAGTCCATAAGGTCACAAAGAGTCAGACATGACTGAAGAGACTTAGCAAACACGCACGAGATTTTAAAGTTGTATGTGTGTGTGTGTGTGTGTGTGTGTGTGTGTGTGTGTGCATGTGTTGGTTGCTCAGTCATGTCCGACTCTTTGCGACCCCATGGACTGTAGCCCACCAGGCTCCTCTATCCATGGGATTCTCCAGGCAAGAATACTGGAGTGGGGTGCCATTTCCTTCTCCAGATATCTCTCTCTCTGTATGTGTATATATATATATGTATATATATATATACACACATATATATATACACACATATATATATTCATATATACTCCATCTCAGGAAACAGAATGCTAATATTGTATCTGATTCATTAGAATCTTGAACATTAACATTATTAGCTATAAACATTAGTTCTCATTTTCAGAGATCAGCATTTTCCTTGTTTTTATTATAGAAAATTGAAATATATATATGTATGAATCAAAAGATAATAAAAATGAATTACAAGTGACGCAGTGACAACAAAGCAAGGATGTCTCCTCTCTCCATTTCCATATAATATTTGAGGTCCTATCCAGTTTTGCTATAAGACAGTAAAAGAAAAGGCATTCCAATTGGAAAGAGAGAAGTAAAACTTTCATTTTTTACAGATGATGTCATTTTTTAGGTAGTAAATTCTAAGGCATCTACAGAACAAGCTATCAGAACTTACAAATGAATATAGCACAGTCACAGAAATCAAGAGAAATTTTAAAAATTAATCATATTTGTATATCAACCACAATGTTTATGCTCCAATAAACAATTACAAAATGAAAACAACTTAAATGCCATTTAGAGTAATATTTAAAAGTAGAATACTGAGGATAAACTTAAAACACATGTACAAGACTCCAAACTGGAAACTGCAAAACATTGTTGAAAAACAAATGAAGACCTAACTAAGTGGAGAAATATACTATGTCCATGGAATGACTGATGCAAGGTTAAAATATCAGTTCTCCCTAAATTTATCTAAGATTCAATGCAATTTCAAAAAAAAAAAAAAGGCACAAGGTTTCTTTTTAAATTAACAAACGGATTCTCATAATCATGTAGAAATGGAGAAGACCTGAAATAGCTGAACTCCTTATTGCCAAATTCAGACTCAAATTGAATAAAGTAGGGAAAAATGCTAGACCATTCAGGTATGACCTAAATCAAATCCCTTATGATTATACAGTGGAAGTGAGAAATAGATTTCAGGGCCTACATCTGATAGATAGAGTGCCTGATGAACTATGGAATGAGGTTCGTGACATTGCACAGGAGACAGGGATCAAGACCATCCCCATGGAAAAGAAATGCAAAAAAGCAAAACGGCTGTCTGGGGAAGCCTTACAAACAGCTGTGAAAAGAAGAGAGGTGAAAAGCAAAGGAGAAAAGGAAAGATAGAAGCATCTGAATGCAGAGTTCCAGAGAATAGCAAGAAGAGAAAAGAAAGCCTTCTTCTGCGATCAATGCAAAGAAATAGAGGAAAACAATAGAATGGAAAAGACTAGAGATCTCTTTAAGAAAATCAGAGATACCAAGGGATCATTTCATGCAAAGATGGGCTCGATAAAGGACAGAAATGGTCTGGACCTAACAGAAGCAGAAGATACTAAGAAGAGATCGCAAGAATACATGGAAGAACTGTACAAAAAAAGATCTTCACGAACCAGATAATCATGATAGTGTGATCTCTAGTCTAGAGTCAGACATCCTGAAATGTGAAGTCAAGTGGGCCTTAGAAAGCATCACTATGAACAAAGCTAGTGGAGGTGATGGAATTCCAGTTGAGCTCTTTCAAATCCTGAAAGATGATGCTGTGAAAGTGCTGCATTCAATATGTCAGCAATTTGGAACACTCAGTAGTGGCCACAGGACTGGAAAAGGTCAGTTTTCATCCCAATCCCAAAGAAAGGCAATGCCAAGGCTTCAGCAATACGTGAACCGTGAACTGCCTGATGTTCAAGCTGGTTTTAGAAAAGGCAGAGGAATCAGAGATCAAATTGCAAACATCACCTGGATCATGGAAAAAGCAACAGAGTTCCAGAAAAACATCTATTTCTGCTTTATTGACTATGCCAAAGCCTTTGACTGTGTGGATCACAATAAACTGTGGAAAATTCTGAAAGGGCTTGGAATACCAGACCACCTAACCTGCCTCTTGAGAAATCTGTATGCAGGTCAGGAAGCAACAGTTAGAACTGGACATGGAACAACAGACTGGTTCCAAATAGGAAAAGGAGTACGTCAAGGCTGTATATTGTCACCCTGCTTATTTAACTTATATGCAGTGTATATCATGAGAAACGCTGGACTGGAAGAAACACAAGCTGGAATCAAGATTGCCAGGAGAAATCTCAATAACCTCAGATATGCAGATGACACCACCCTTACGGCAGAAAGTGAAGAGGAGCTAAAAAGCCTCCTGATGAAAGTGAAAGAGGAGAGTGAAAAAGTTGGCTTAAAGCTCAACATTCAGAAAACGAAGATCATGGCATCTGGTCCCATCACTTCATGGGAAATAGATGGGGAAACAGGGGAAACAGTGTCAGACTTTATTTTGGGGGGCTCCAAAATCACTGCAGATGGTGACTGCAACCTTGAAATTAAAAGACGCTTACTCCTTGGAAGAAAAGTTATGACCAACCTAGATAGCATATTCAAAAGCAGAGACATTACTTTGCCAACAAAGGTCCATCTAGTCAAGGCTATGGTTTTTCCTGTGGTCATGTATGGATGTGAGAGTTCAACTCTGAAGAAGGCTGAGTGCCAAAGAATTGATGCTTTTGAACTGTGGTGTTGGAGAAGACTCTTGAGAGTCCCTTGGACTGCAAGGAGATCCAACCAGTCCATTCTGAAGGAGATCAGCCCTGGGATTTCTTTGGAAGGAATGATGCTAAAGCTGAAACTCCAGTACTTTGGCCACCTCATGAGAAGAGTTAACTCATTGGAAAAGACTGTGATGCTGAGAGGTACTGGGGGCAGGAGGAGAAGGGGAAGACCGAGGATGAGATGGCTGGATGGCATCACAGACTCGATGGACATGAGTTGAGTGAACTCTGGGAGTTGGTGATGGACAGGGAGGCCTGGTGTGCTGCAATTCATGGGGTTGCAAAGAGTCGGACAGGACTGAGTGACTGAACTGAACTCAAAATAGCTGAAACAATGTTGAATATGAACAAAGTTTGAAGATGTAAATCATCTGATTTTAACACTTACTATATAAAGGTACAGTTGTCAAGTGTGATAGTAGCATACAAATAGATACATTTTAAAAATGGTATAAAACAGAATCTAAATATAGATCCACATGTATTTGCTCTATTTGGTATGAGGTTTTTCAAGGAGTGGAAGTTTAAGGAATTTTTTTTTTTTAAACAAACTCACCAAGGTAATTTGGGGAGAGGGGAAAAAATGTATTTTCAGTGAATAGTACTAAGTAACTGGATGTCAGTGTGGAAAAAAAGATGAACTTTGACCCTTACTTTACATGGCAAACAAAAATCAACTCCAGATGGATTATAAATCTAAACATTAAAATTATAAAAAACATCTAGAAAAAAAGAGCAAAGCCCGTTGAAACCTTGAGAGAGACAAAGATTTTATAAACAGAACACATTTTGAAGACAGTGATTAACTAGATTTTTTTCACAATTTAAAACTTGCTCCTCAAGAAACACCGCTTTTAAAGTGGAAAAGCCAAGCCAAAGGCTGGGAAACTTTTATCATACATACAACTGGCAAAGGACTTATGTCCAGTAGAGAGAATTTTTACATCTCAATAAGAAGATAAACTCCATTTAGAAACAATGTGAGGATTTTCCTGGTGGTCTAGCGGCCAAGACTGTGCCGTCAATACAGGGGGCCCAGGTTCAATCTCTGGTCAGGGAACTGGATCCCACATATCACAGCTAAAAGATTTCTCACGTCGCAATGAAGATTGAAAATCCTGAGTGTCTTAATTAAGACCTGGTGCAGCCACATAAGTAAATAAATAAATATTTTTTAAAAACAAACAAAAAACCCAGTGAGCAAAAGATTTGAACAGACACTTCAAACACTAAAAAACATATATATGGCTAATAAGTACATGGAAGGGTGCTCAATATCTTTAGTCATCAGGGAAAAGCTAATTGAAATGAGATACTATTATAAGTCATTCACAATTGCTGACATTAGGACGACTGAGAGTACCAATTGTTGATGTGAACGTGGAGCAACTGGAATTACTATACATTATTCATGACGGTGAAAAATGGTAAAACCCATTGGAGGTTTCACTAGAAAAGTTTTGACCCAGCAATTGCACTGTCAGATATTTATCAAAGAGAAATGAAAATGTGTTTACAAAAGCCTTGAAATAAATATTCATAAGTGAAATTAATAATAGCCAAAAAAATAGAACTCAAATTTCCATCAAAAGTTGACAGGACTGAGTGCCTAACACTTTCACTTTCCTATGCTATACAGCAGGACCTTGTCTACCAATAATCATTCTTAATAGAATTCATTTCATCCCAATATTTGAGAAGAGGTGTTAATGGTATATCCACGCACTGGGGTACCACTCAGTAAAAAATAAGCAAGGAATTACAAGACACGCAATCACATAGCTAAACCTCTAAATCATTAAGCTAAGCAAAATATACCAGAATCAAAACAGAACATACTGAAGGAGCCTATTTATATAAAATGTTGGAATATGCAGAGCTAACACAGGAAACATCTTAGCGATTGCTGGGGTGACGAGTTAGGAGTTTGACTGAAAAGGAGCGTACAAACCTTGAGCGGAAGGTGATGGAAGTGTTCTGTATCTTCACTACAGTGGTGGTTAACATAGGCTGATAACATTTATCAAAACTTTAAAGTATAACAGAATTTCCCAATTGACATGCAGATAAATAGGAAAATTCTAGTAAGCCAACAAAAGTAGAGAAATGGAGAGAAAGAAATGGTAAATATCAATTTGAAAGGTATAAAATAAAGTATATCAAATGCCTGGATATATTATTAAAGGACATTCTGCTCTCTGATTTGACAAGATACTAAAAGGTAGAAAGCTTCCCTGGTGGCTCAGAGGTTAAAGCATCTGCCTCCAATGTGGGAGAGCTGGGTTTGATCCCTGGGTCAGGAAGATCCCCTGGAGAAGGAAATGGCAACCCACTCCAGTATTCTTGCCTGGAGAATCCCATGGACGGAGAAGCCTACTAGGTTACAGTCCACGGAGTCGCAAAGAGTCGGACACGACTTAGCGACTTCACCTCACCTCACCTCACCTAAAAGGTAGAAGCAAGATTTCTTATGTATGTTTCTTCTACATAGAGGCCTTCTCTAGCTACCTTGTCTAAGTTCAGTTCAGTTCAGTCACTCAGTCGTGTGTGATTCTTTGCAACCCCATGACTGCAATATGCCAGGCTTCCCTGTCCATCACCAACTCCTGGAGTTTGCTCAAACCCATGGCCAATGAGTCTGTGATGCCATCCAACTGTCTCATCCTCTGTCATCCCCTTCTCCTCCTGCCTTCAATCTTTCCCAGCATCATGGTCTTTTCCAGTGAGTCAGTTCTTCCCACCAGGTGGCCAAAGTATTGGAGTTTCAGGTTCAACATCAGTCCTCATAATGATCATTCAGGACTGATTTCCATTAGAATGGGCTGGTTGGAAGTCTTTGCAGTCCAAAGGATTCTCACGGGTCTTCTCCAGCACCACAGTAAAAAAGCATTAATTCTTTGGCGCTCAACTTTCTTGAAACTCCGACTCTCACATCCACACATGACTACTGGAAAAGCCATAGCTTTGACTCAGTTCAGTTCAATTCAGTTCAGTCGCTCAGTCATGTCCAACACTTTGCAACCCCATGAATCGCAGCACGCCAGGCCTCCCTGTCCATCACCAACTCCTGGAGTTCACTCAGACTCGCGTCCATCGAGTCCATGATGCAATCCAGCCATCTCATCCTCGGTCGTCCCCTTCTTCTCCTGCCCCCAATCCCTCCCAGCATCAGAGTCTTTTCCAATGAGTCAACTCTTCGCCTAAGGTGGCCAAAGTACTGGAGCTTCAGCTTTAGCATCATTCCTTCCAAAGAAATCCCAGGGTTGATCTCCATCAGAATGGACTGGTTGGATCTCCTTGCAGTTCATGGGACTCTCAAGAGTCTTCTCCAACACCACACTTCAAAAGCATCAATTCTTCGGCGCCAAGCCTTCTTCATAGTCCAACTCTCACATCCATACATGACCACAGGAAAAACCATAGCCTTGACTAGATGGACCTTAGTCGGCAAAGTAATGTCTCTGCTTTTGAATATGCTATCTAGGTTGGTCATAACTTTTCTTCCAAGGAGTAAGCGTCTTTTAATTTCACAGTTGCAGTCACCATCAGCAGTGATTTTGGAGCCCCCCAAAATGAAGTCTGGCAATGTTTCCACTGTTTCCCCACCTATTTCCCGTGAAGTGATGGGACCAGATGCCATGATCTTCATTTTCTGAATGTTGAGCTTTAAGCCAACTTTTTCACTCTCCTCTTTCACTTTCATTAAGAGGCTTTTTAGTTCCTCTTCACTTTCTGCCATAAGGGTGGTGTCATCTGCATGTCTGAGGTTATTGATATTTCTCCCGGCAACCTTGATTCCAGCTTGTGTTTCTTCCAGTCCAGCGTTTCTCATGATGTACTCTGCATATACGTTAAATAAGCAGGTGACAATATATAGCCTTGACGTACTCCTTTTCCTATTTGGAACCAGTCTCTTGTTCCACGTCCATTTCTAACTGTTGCTTCCTGACCTGCATACAGATTTCTCAAGAGGCAGGTCAGGTGGTCTTGTATTTCCATCTCTTTCAGAATTTTCCACAGTTTATTGTGATCCACACAATCAAAGGCTTTGGCATAGTCAATAAAGCAGAAATAGATGTTTTTCTGGAACTCTCTTGCTTTTTCCATGATCCAGCAGATGTTGGCAATTTGATCTCTGGTTCCTCTGCCTTTTCTAAAACCAGCTTGAACATCAGGAAGTTCATGGTTCATGTATTGCTGAAGCCTGGCTTGGAGAATTTTGAGCATTACTTTACTAGCATGTGAGATGAGTGCAGTTGTGCAGTAGTTTGAGCACTCTTTGGCATTGCCTTTCTTTGGGCTTGGAATGAAAACTGACCTTTTCCAGTCCTGTGGCCACTGCTGAGTTTTCCATATTTGCTGGCATATTGAGTGCAGTACTTTCACAGCATCATCTTTCAGGATTTGAAATAGCTCAACTGCATTCCATCACCTCCACTATTTTGTTCGTAGTGATGCTTTCTAAGGCCTACTTGACTTCACATTCCAAGATGTCTGGTTCTAGATGAGTGATCACACCATCATTATTATCTGGGTCGTGAAGATCCTTTTTGTACAGTTCTTCTGTGTATTCTTGCCATCTCTTCTTAATATCTTCTGCTTCTGTTAGGTCCAGACCATTTCTGTCCTTTATCGAGCCCATCTTTGCATGAAATGTTCCCTTGATATCTCTAATTTTCTCAAAGAGATCTCTAGTCTTTCCCATTCTGTTCTTTTCCTCTATTTCTTTGCATTGATCACTGAAGAAGGCTTTCTTATCTCTTCTTGCTATTCTTTGGAACTCTGCATTCGGAAGTTTATATCTTTCCTTTTCTCCTTTGCTTTTCACCTCTCTTCTTTTCACAGCTATTTGTAAGGCTTCCCCAGACAGCCATTTTGCTTTTTGCATTTCTTTTCCATGGGGATGGTCTTGATCCCTGTCTCCTGTATAATGTCACGAACCTCATTCCTTAGTTCATCAGGCACTCTATCAGATGTAGGCCCTGAAATCTATTTATCACTTCCACTGTATAATCAGAAGGGATTTGATTTAGGTCATACCTGAATGGGCTAGTGGTTTTCCCTACTTTCTTCAATTTAAGTCTGAATTTGGTAATAAGGAGCTCATGATCTAAGCCACAGTCAGCTCCGCGTCTTGTTTTTGTTGACTGTATAGAGCTTCTCCATCTTTTGCTGCATAGAATAGAATCAATCTGATTTCGGTGTTGACCATCTGGAGATGTCCATGTGTAGAGTCTTCTCTTATGTTGTTGGAAGAGGGTGTTTGCTATGACCAGTGTATTTTCTTGGCAAAACTCTATTAGTCTTTGCCCTGCTTCATTCCATACTTCAAGGCCAAATTTGCCTGTTACTCCAGGTGTTTCTTGACTTCCTACTTTTGCATTCCAGTCCCCTATAAAGAAAAGAACATCTTTTTGGGGTGTTAGTTCTAAAAGGTCTTGTAGGTCTTCACAGAACCGTTCAACTTCAGCTTCTTCAGCATTACTGGTTGGGGCATAGACTTGGATTACTGTGATATTGAATGGTTTGCCTTGGAAATGAACAGAGATCATTCTGTCATTTTTGAGATTGCATACAAGTACTGCATTTTGGACTCTTTTGTTGACCATGATGGCTACTCCATTTCTTCTGAGGGATTCCTGCCCGCAGTAGTAGATGTAATGGTCATCTGAGTTAAATTCACCCATTCCAGTCCATCTTAGTTCGCTGATTCCTAGAATGTCGACGTTCACTCGTGCCATCTCCTCTTTGACCATTTCCTATTTGCCTTGCTTCATAGACCTGACATTCCAGGTTCTTATGCAATATTGCTCTTTACAGCATCAGACCTTGCTTTTATCACCAGTCACATCCACAGCTGGGTATTGCTTTTGCTTTGGCTCCATCCCTTTTTTCTTTCTGGAGTTATTTCTCCACTGACCTTCAGTAGCATATTGGACACCTACTGACCTGGGGAGTACCTCTTTCAGTATCCTATCATTTGGCCTTTTCATACTGTTCATGAAGTTCTCAAGGCAAGAATACTGAAGTGGTTTGCAATTCCCTTCTCCAATGGACCACATTCCGTCAGACTTCTCCACCATGACCTGCCCGTCTTGGGTTGCCCCGTGGGCATGGCTTAGTTTCACTGAGTTAGACAAGGCTGTGGTCCTAGTATGATTAGACTGACTAGATTTCTGTGAGTATGGTTTCAGTGTGTCTGCCCTCTGATGCCCTCTTGCAACACCTACCATTTTACTTGGGTTTCTCTTACCTTGGGCATGGGGTATCTCTTCAAGGCTGCTCCAGCAAAGCACAGCCGCTGCTCCTTACCTTGTATGAGTGGTACAGACCTTTGTTGGCAAAGTAACATCTCTGCTTTTTAGTATGCTGTCATAACTTTTCTTCCAAGGAGCAAGCATCTTTTAAATTCATGGCTACAGTCATCATCTGCAGTGATTTTGGAGCCCCCAAAAATAAAGTCTCTCACTGTTTCCACATCTATCTGCCATGAAGTGATGGGACCAGATGCCATGATCTTCGTTTTCTGAATGCTGAGTTTTAAGCCAGCTCTTCCACTCTCCTCTTTCACTTTCATCAAGAGGCTCTTTAGTTCTTCTTCACTTTCTGCCATAAATGTGGTGTCATCTGCATTTCTGAGGTTATTGATATTTCTCCTGGCAATCTTGATTCCAGCTTCTGTTTCATCCAGCCCAGCGTTTCTCATGATGTACTCTGCATATAAGTTAAATAAGCAGGGTGACAGTATACAGCCTTGATGTACTCCTTTCCCTATTTAGAACCAGTCTGTTGTTCCATGTCCAGTTCTAACTGTTGCTTCCTGACCTGCATACAGATTTCTCAAGAGGCAGGTCAGGTGGTCTGGCATTCCCATCTCTTTCAGAATTTTCCACAGTTTGTTGTGACCCACACAGTCAAAGGCTTTGGCATAGTCAATAAAGCAGAAATAGATGTTTTTCTGGAACTCTCTTGCTTTTTCGATGATTCAATGGATGTTGGCAATTTGATCTCTGTTTCCTCTGCCTTTCCTAAATTCAGCTTGAACATCTGGAAGTTTACAGTTCACATATTGTTTATGCCTGGCTTGGAGAATTTTAAGCATTACTTTACTAGTGTGTGAGATGAGTGCAATTGTGTGGTAGTTTGAGTATTCTTTGGCATTGCCTTTCTTAGGGATTAGAATGAAAACTGACCTTTTCCAGTCCTGTGGCCACTACTGAGTTTTTCAAATTTGGCGACGTATTGAGTGCAGCCCTTTCACAGCATCATCTTTCAGGATTTGAAATAGCTTGACTGGAATTTCATCACCTCCACTAATGTTGTTCATAGTGATGCTTCCTAAGGCCCACTTGACTTCGCATTCCAATTGTATGGCTCTAGGTGAGAGATCACACTATCGTGATTAGCTGGCTCATGAAGATCTTTTTGTATAGTTCTTGTGTGTATTCTTGCCACCTCTTCGTAATATCTTCTGCTTCTTTAGGCCCATACCATTTTTGTCCTTTATTGTGCCCATTTTTCCATGAAATATTCCTTTGATATCTCTAATTTTCTTGAAAAGATCTCTAGTCCTTCACATTCTAATGTTTTCCTCTGTTTCTTTGCATTGACACAATGAGGTGATTGTAATACATAGAAAAAAAACTATAAACAAAAAGAGAACTTATTAGAATTAATGTGATGCTACCAAGAGGTCTAGACAGAAACATTATAGAAAAAATCAATTTTGTTTCTATAGAGCATAAATAAATGTAGGTTTTTTAAAATAGCATTTACAATAGTATTAAAATGTCAAGTACCTAGGAATCAATAATTTTAAAAATGTTAAGAGAATTATGACTTAAATAAATGGAGGGCTATAATTATTTCATGAATTGAAAAACTGAGCTTCTTAAAGATATCAATTGTTTCAAAATTTGCCTCTGGTTTCAAATTTCTACAGTTTTTGGTAGAAATTGGCAATGTAAACTCCATATTAAAATGCAGAAGATCAAGAATTACCAAGATGAAGAATAAGATTATGATATAAAAAGTAGGAGCTTTACCCCAAAATTTTATTCAACAAATATCAATTTAATAATTTAATGTAATTTCAATCAAAATCCTAATTTTGATGATCCTTTTGTTGTTTTTGGTGGAGGGATAGATAAAATTGTTTTAAAGTGTATAGATATAAGAAGTTTCTATGGTAGAAAAAAATTATGAAAAAAGAGAAATGATAAGGAAAATATGTACTTTATCAAATATTTAAGTGTACTGCAAAGTTACCATAATATCTGACACTGACACAGAAATAGTAAATATAATGTTTGTGGAACAAAATAGACAGTGTAGAAATAGATTCACAGAAGTGCCATTTTAATTCAGTGTGAAATAATTGGTTTATTAATACATGATCCTGGCATAACTGGCTGTCTAGAAGAAAACAAGCTAGATCATCTACCTCATACCATATGCCAAAATGAATTCCAGATGGATAAAAGTTAAGCACAAAAGTATTTTTCAAGTTCTTAAAAATTAGAAAATCAAAATATTCTCATAAACTTGAGGTAGAGGAAAACTTCCTATGCAAAACACAATTGCATTAAATCATAAATAAAAGAGAGACATCTTTTGTCTTCATAAAATTAAAACATATTATATGGCCAATTCACTACAAACAAAGTCAAAATGAAAATGATAAACTAGGGTAATATTTGCAGATCGTGTGCCAAAGGGCCAGTACTTCTAAAAAAGTAATAAGAATGCCTCCAATTTGACAAAAATGAAAGACAAATAAACAAAAGGTACAAATAAGCAATTCACAAAATATAAAACACAGTTGGGAATAAACATGAAAAGATGTTTAGTTTCACTAGAATTCAGAGAAACAGCAATATTCAACCTTATCTGCAAAAATAAGATTTTGAGCATTCAGTACTGATGAAGATAGGAGCAAATGGGCACTCCCATATTTTATTGTTGGGACTACTAGTTGCTCAAGCACCTGAGAGTAAGCTAACACTTAAGATGGTGTGATCACTCACCTAGAGCCAGACATCCTGGAATGTGAAGTCAAGTGGGCCTTAGAAGCATCACTATGAACAAAGCTAGTGGAGGTGATGGAATTCCAGTGGAGCTATTTCAAATCCTAAAAAATGATGCTGTGAAAGTGCTGCACTCAATATGTCACCAAATTTGGAAAACTCAGCAGTGGCCACAGGACTGGAAAAGGTCAGTTTTCATTCCAATCCTAAAGAAAGGCAATGCCATAGAATGCTCAAATTACCGCACAATTGCACCCATCTCACATGCTAGCAGAGTAATGCTCAAAATTCTCCAAGCCAGGCATCAACAATATGTGAACCGTGAACTTCCAGATGCTCAAGCTGGATTTAGGAAAGGCAGAGGAACCAGAGATCAAATTGCCAACATCCACTGGATCATTGAAAAGGCAAGAGAGTTCCAGAGAAGCATCTATTTCTGCTTTATTGACTATGCCAAAGCCTTTGACTGTGTGGATCACAACAAACTGTGGAAAATTCTTAAAGAGATGGGAATGCCAGACCGCCCAACCTGCCTCTTGAGAAATCTGTATGCAGGTCAGGAAGCAACAGTTAGAACTGGACATGGAACAACAGACTGGTTCCAAATAGGGAAAGGAGTACATCAAGGCTGTATATTGTCACCCTGCTTATTTAACTTATATGCAGAGTACATCATGAGAAATGCTGGGCTAGATAAAGCATAAGCTGGAATCAAGATTGCTGGGAGAAATATCCATAACTTCAGATATGCAGATGACACCACACTTGTGGCAGAAAGTGAAGAAGAACTAAAGAGCCTCTTGATGAAAGTGAAAGAAGAGAATAAAAAAGCTGGCTTAAAACTCAGCATTCAGAAAACGAAGATCATGGCATCTGCTTCATGATCTTCATGGCAGATAGATGTGGAAACAGTGAGAGACTTTATTTGGGGGGGGGGGCTCAAGAATCACTGCAGATGGTGACTGCAGCCATGAATTTAAAAGATGCTTGCTCCTTGGAAGAAAAGTTATGACCAACCTAGACAGAATATTAAAAAGCAGAGATGTTACTTTGCCAACAAAGGTCTGTCTAGTCAAAGCTATGAGTTTTCCAGTAGTCATGTGTGGATGTGAGAGTTGGACTTTAAAGAAAGCTGAGCGCCAAAGAATTGATGGTTTTCAACTGTGGTGCTGGAGAAGACCTGTGAGAGTCCTTTGGACTGCAAGGAGATCCAGCCAGTCCATCCTAATGGAAATCAGTTCTGAATGATCATTAGGAGGACTGATGTTGAAGCTGAAACTCCAATACTTTGGCCACCCGATGCGAAGAACTGACTCATTGGAAAAGACCCTGATGCTGGGAAAGATTGAAGACAGGAGGAGAAGGGGATGACAGAGGATGAGATGGTTGGATGGCATCACAGACTCAATGGCCATGAGTTTGAGTAAACTCCAGGAGTTGGTGATGGACAGGGAGGCCTGGCATGCTGCAGTCCATGAGGTCACAAAGAGTCAGACATGACTGAGTGACTGAACTGCACTGAACTGAGCATTTAAGAGATCCAGCAATTGCTATCAACATCCAAAATATACTGCAGCCCATCAGGCTCCTTTGTCCATGGAATTCTCCAGGTAAGAATATATGCCCACACCCGGATCTTCCTGACCCAAGGATTGAACCCACTTCTCTTACATTTCCTGCATTGGCAGATGGGTTCTTTACCACTAGCACCACCTGGGAAGCACCAGTGGTAAAGAGCATCTCTCCTAGATTCCCTTTTGATGTCTTTCTGTCTTTTATCTATGTTTTCTATTTTAGCATATTTTCCTTACTTATTCTTGAGATAAATTATTTCTGCTAATTCCTTTCCGCAGCCATTTTCCCCACGTGTTTATGGTCTCTTAACTCATTCGTTCACTTATTTGTAATACCAAATCCTTCTTCAAATTTGGAGAAATGTGAGCACAGACATGGAAAATGAAAACTAAAATAGAGTCAGATAGTCCCTTAATGTAGCAAAAAGTTGGATCCCTAGAGGGAAATCTGTGAAAATACATTTGGAAATACCAAGAAGTAACCAGCTACCTGGGGCTAAGCCTTTGAAGCAAAATCCTGGAGAAAGAAAAATGGCTTTGGCAGGTGAGTAAAGAGGAGGCTGGCTTTCCTGATACTGCTAACAGCGGTTGTATGTTGTCATTCATTCATTCTCTCCTTTTTTCCAGCAACATTTAGGTTTTAGATAAACTGCATGAATTATAGAAGACTGCCTATTGGACTAAAATTGTACTAAAGTTAAAATTCCTTTTCTGAAAAACATAGAGAAGTAAATATGTTACCTAGCTGGTAAAAAATGGTTAATAAAAAGTACTAATTTGGAATTCCAGTCCAGGGGGAGAAACAAAAACATCATGTAAATGTTATCTTATTTTCCTCTAAGTTTCAAGTGTTTATATTTTTATTCATTTTACATAACAAATACAGTCCCTAACCTAGCTAAACCATGCAGGTATCAGTTCAGTAGCTCAGTCGTGTCCAACTCTCTGTGACCCTATGGACTGCAGCACAGCAGGCTTCCCTGTCTGTCATCAACTCCCAGAGCTTGCTCAAATTCATGTCCATCAAGCTGGTGATGCCATCCAACCATTTCATCCTCTGTTGTCCCCTTCTCCTCCTGCCTTCAGTCTTTCCAAGCATCAGGGTCTTTTCAAATGAGTCAGTTCTTTGCATCAGGTGGCCAAAGTATTGGAGCTTCAGCTTCAGTATCGGTCCTTCCAATGAATATTCAGGGCTGATTTCCTTTAGGATTGACTGGTTTGATCTCCTTGTAGTCCAAGAGACTCTCAGGAGTCTTCTCCAACATCACAGTTCAAAGGCATCAATTCAAAAGCACCAAAATGCAGGTATAATGAGTGTGAATATAAAGGAAGTATATAGGGTACTGTAGGAGTGCATACTTTTTTCACCCTTTTGTTTGCTTAATTAGTTTATTAGAAAATATTTTGTTATATATGTTGATCATAATGGTTTGTTGTGGCGGGGTGGGTGGAGGCGATGGGAGACGGGGGGTGTTCCTTAAGGTTAGCGGGTTGATTTCCTTTAAGGAGAAACAAAGATGTTTGAATTGGGAAGTGGGGCGGAAAGAAGCACTAAAAGATGATTGCTATTTGTAACTGCTCTGTTGGAACAAAAGAACCTGGGAGAATTCAGGTATAGCTCTACAGGTTTCTTCTCTTCCCATCACACCACAGGGCATGACTTACAGGAAGAGGAACCAGAGGGGAGAAGGTGTTAGAATCAGATAAACAAGCCTCTTCTGCTCTTTGGCTAGGTTATCTTCTAGTACACAGAAATTTATTTGCACAATGACATGAAAGAGACTTTTTATTTTTTAGGAAACTTTGTCTTGTATGTAGCAGAATTATAGACCTACACAAGAGATAACAGGAAGCTATCTTAGAAATAACCTATCTCCCTCTTTCCTCTTCTAGATCAGAGCAGAGCAGGTAAATAAGACACTCAAGATGTCACAGCTACTGAGTAATCTTTCCTCCATAATTCTACCTCCCTAATATAAGCCCTTTAAATAAGAAGCAAGCAAACACTGAATTTCCATAAGCATGGAAATTTGTACAATAGAAATGTTACTTTAAATACACAAAGGAAATTGTCTATTTAAAGAAGCTCTGAAATGAATTACTTTTAATGCAAATATATATTATGTTTGGGTTTTGAAATAACTTTGAATAATAATACGGTTCAAAAATCCAAAGATATTATTTTAAGTCAACTACATATCAATTTTTTAAAAATGAAAAAAATTATTGAAAAATCCAAAGATATTAAATGGTCTACAGCAGAAAGTGACTCAGCCCTGTTAAAACTCTTGGGAGCTATTGTATTCATGTTTTATGTATCTCTAAGTTGGGATTTTTAAATATGATTGTATGTTTCTGAGAGAAGGAAACTATATCAGGTTCAATGCTTTCGCGACCCCATGGACTGTAGCCCACTAGAGGCGCTTCTGTCCATGGGATTTCCCAAGCAAGTCTACTTGAGTAGGTTGCCATTTCCTTCCCCAGGGGATCTTCCTGATCCAGGAATCGAACCCACGTTTCCTACATCACTGAGCTACCAGGGAAGCTGAGAGAAGGAAGTATCTGTACTATATCCTTAAACAGTGCCAATAAAAAATCAATGCTCTTGTCACAATAGCTAGAGAAATCACTGTAATGATCCCAGCAACTTTATCATTAATTACTGAGAAATGCATAATATTTCTGTTCTATGAGATAATGTGTGTTTTTATCAATAAAGGAAATCTTGAGATAGTCCAATTAGAATCAGATCAGCACATTTAACCAAAGTCAACTCTCCCTGGAAGTCCCATTAATTCTGACTTGGCTTTTGCTTCTCTGCCTCCTGTAGACCTGGTTTTTTTCCCCTGGGATTTTAAGTTATTGACTATACTTTCTTGTCAGCCGCAGGGCACCACAGATTTCTAAACACATGGCATTCATGTCTGATAAACTGTTATATAAATACTTCAGAGCCTTTTTTTATAGCTCTTGTCAAGCTCTCCCTAGTGCATTTCAATCTTCAATGATTATATTTCCAATCGTACCTTAAATAAAAGAAGAGCATTCAGATATGGTCTAAAAGAAGACACAAAGCTTGTAAAGGAAGGTGAGTGAAATCATGTCATATTTTGGAAAAGGGGTGTGAGATATCACACAATAGTCTCTTCTTACCTACCTTTACCCAAGGTCTTACTTTTCCCTTCAGTGGTTATAGCTCAGCTTCAACAATACAATCACACCAATACAACAGTTTATTTCAACAAATATTTCAGTGCCCTGTGTACTGCAGGCAATGGAACATCACAGACGAGTGGGACACAGCCCATTGCCTAGAACTACACCTAAAGAATGGCACAGGAGAGAGACAATCTACTTAAGTATATTACAAGGTGGTCAGTGCTATGCATGATCGTGTGATGGAAGCTTTTAAGTTGCTCTTAAAAATTGGCGACTTAAAATAAAACAGTCACAACCTCAAAGTTGAGAGTAATGTTTTATTTGGGTTTTTAGAACTTCAAACCTGGGAGGCAGCATCTCAAGAAACCCTGAGAGAACTTCTTGGAGGAGGAGACAGGAGAAGCCAGCTTATATAGAAGTTTTGCAACAAAGGGCAGGTAGTCTGAACATCCAAAGTTATTGTTAATTAAAGAAAACCAGATGTCCCAATTCATGGGGCTTGTGACCCCATGGACTGTAGCCTCCCAAGCTCCTCTGTCCACAGACTTCTCCAGGCAAGAATACTGGAGTGGGCTGCCATTCTCTTCTCCAGAGGATCATCTCGACCCAGGGATTGAACCCCGGTCTCCCGCATTGCAGGCAGATTGTTTGCTGTTTGAGTCACCAGGGAAGCCCTGATATCCCAAGTTAAGGAATTTAGCACTTTTCTATGTATGGGAAGATGCAAGAGTCTGGACTCCCTGAAATCATTCCTTTCCTCTGTATCGCAGCTGCCCTGGGTCAGTATCCTGTGTTTTTTACAGGGAGTGGTTGAACCCTGATGGCTGTTAGATAGAGATATTCTCCTTCCTGAGTACGCTTAGGGCTCACCAGCTCATACTGGGGGACTGGAATCGCTGATAACTGGTGACATCCTTGTTTACTGATATGGCAGGAAATATTTCATTTCTCAAAATGAATACATAGAATAAAACACATGAATCGTATACAAATGAGAAATTAGAATCCAAGAGAGATGATGACTTGCAGGTGAAAACTATGCTTAGAAGATTATTTGTCATGGCTATCTTTGGTCATTGAAGACCAAACCATTCTTAAAATTGGCCCTCTCTCCTTGAACATCCCAAGGTGTTTGGAGTCTCTTTCAAATTCCAACCTACTACTATCCCTTCTGCTCAAGTCCATCCACCTCACCAGGAGGTTCTTTGGGATACATATACATATACCTATTCTAGTTTCCACTTCCTTGGTGGCTCAGCAGTACAGAATCTGCCTGTCGATGTAGGAGACATGGATTTGATCCCTGGGTGGGGAAGATCCCTTGGAGAAGGAAATAGCAACCCATTCCAGATTTCTTGCCTTGGAAATCCCATGGACAGAAGAGCCTGGTGGGCTACAAGGTCACAAAGAGTCAGACATGACTTAGCAACTAAATAGCAACAACAACAAGCCTAGTTTTCAACTCTCTGTCTCCCCTTTTCCCTAACTGTTCCCACTCAAATCTCCAGTTCTTACAAATTATAATTCCTCACTCTCGTTTATACACATTCACCTGGTGACTGGAATTCACTTCAGAGGCTGAAACTAGAGTCAATCACTAATTTAGGAAGCCCCAATGCACCTCCTGCTTTCCACCCACAAACAATAAGCAGTGTTAGCCAATAAGGCATCAGCATAAGAGATCATTAACTCAGGGATATAAAACCTGCCCAAAAACTAGAGATGAAAGAGGTAGTAAAAAAAAAGAGTAAAAGCCTATCAAGACAGGGTAGAAACAAGATTTTAAGTAGAATAGCAGAGTCTCAAAGGGTTTTCAAAGGGTTCCCCAAGGGCAGTAGGCTGACTGATTTTTTCCTCCTGATTTGGGGTTTTTGTTGGAGTTCAGTTTTGTTTTGAATGCCTCCAATAGCTTCTTCCCACATCTTGATCACCCAGGAAGAAAACTATAGTTTTCTCATCATCCAGATGCCACATTTAGCCACTTCAACCCACACTTAAGGCATCAAGAATTCTGTATGTAGGACACAGTGGGGAGAAGAAGGTTAAGGGCTCTGGTTGCATCTGGGTTTGATCAGTCCCAATCTTCCAGTGAACACTTGAAAGAAGGAGATTTTTAAGGCTCACAATACTAAGAAATTCTGCAGCTTCAGAAGTGAGGCAGGGGGAACCTTCCCTCATCATATTTTCTGGCTTCTCTGTGATCTGTCTTCCCAACTAAAGCTCTGAGGAGGAACCTGACAGCTACAGATTTCCTGTCTCAAGTTGACCCATGGAACACACAGCCTGGGTTCTTTCCATGGGAGAAGTTAATTCTTTGCTACTTGTTCCAGACTTTTGTCTTGTTACCTTATGTCTTTTTTGAAACTACAAACATCTTTGGGCAAAGAATTTCTACATATTTTCTAAGCCAAGTTTTAAGATTACCTATTATCTATGGGGTTTTCTCCATAGCTCAGCAGGTAAAGAATCCATCTGCCATGAGGAAACACAAGACACCTGGGTTCAATCCCTGGGTTGGGAAGATCTCCTGGAGGAGGAAATAGCAACCCACTCCTGCATTCTTCCCTGAAAAATCTCATGGGCAGAGGAGCCTGGTGGGTTACAGTCCATGGGGTCACAAAAGAGCGGGACACAACTGAGCAACTAAGCATGCTTTATCTAAGGGCACATTCTCAGGCTGAGGTTGTCACACAAGACATGATGTCGTTTTCAAACAACATTTGCTTTCAAATTCAACAACATAGTTCTCAAACACCATTCTCTCTATTATCTTGTAATATACATTTTAGCTGAAATCCTGTTTAGTCATTATTCATCATGATAATATTTCTTGTGTAAACATCTGTCATGAAAAATACTATCAAAATAGTAAAATTCTATTGAAAATACTATTGAATACCTTATAAATACTAAATAATAAATGTTGAAAGATAAAGTTATATTTTTGAGATTAGTTGTTTGTCAGTTGCTTCATTTGCTATTATTTTCTCCCATTCAGAAGGCTGTCTTTTCACCTTGCTTATAGTTTCCTTTGTTGTGCAGAAGCTTTTAATTAGATTTTCATTATATCCTATTTGTTTATTTTTGCTTTTATTTCCAGTATTCTGGGAGGTGGATCATAGAGGATCCTGCTTTGATTTATGTCTGAGAGTGTTTTGCCTATGTTCTCCTCTAGGAGTTTTATAGTTTCTGGTCTTACATTTAGATCTTTAATCCATTTTGAGTTTATTTTTGTGTGTGGTGTTAGAAAGTGATCTAGTTTCATTCTTTTACAAGTGGTTGACCAGTTTTCCCAGCACCACTTACTCAATTCCAGAAAAATAAATGACCCAATCAAAAAATGGGCCAAAGAACTAAATAGACATTTCTCCAAAGAAGACATATGGATGGCTAACAAACACATGAAAAGATGCTCAATGTCACTCATTATTAGAGAAATGCAAATCAAGACCACAATGAGGTACCACTTCACATCAGTCAGAATAGCTGCAATCCAAAAGTCTGCAAGCAATAAATGCTGGAGAGGGTGTGGAGAAAAGGGAACCCTCCTACACTGTTGGTGGGATGCAAACTAGTACAGCCACTGTGGAGAACAGTGTGGAGATTCCTTAAAAAATTGCAAATAGAACTGCCTTATGACCCAGCAACCCCACTGCTGGGCATACACACCGAGGAAACCAGAATAGAAAGAGACACATGTACCCCAATGTTCATCGCAGCACTGTTTATAATAGCCAGGGCATGGAAACAACCTAGATGTCCATCAGCAGATGAATGGATAAGAAAGCTGTGGTACATATACACAATGGAGTATTACTCAGCCATTAAAAAGAATACATTTGAATCAGTTCTAATGAGATGGATGAAACTGGAGCCGATTATACAGAGTGAAGTAAGCCAGAAAGAAAAACACCAATACAGTATACTAACACATATATATGGAATTTAGAAAGATGGCAATGATGACCCTGTATGCAAGACAGCAAAAGAGACACAGATGTGTAGAGCGGACTTTTGGACTCAGAGGGAGAGGGAGAGGGTGGGATGATTTGGGACAATGGCACTGAAACATGTATACTATCATGAAATGAATCGCCAGTCTATGTTCAATGCAGGATGCAGGATGCTTGGGGCTGGTGCACGGGGATGATCCGGAGGGATAATGTGGGGTGGGAGGTGGGAGAGGAGTTCATGTTTGGGAGCTCATGTACACCCGTGGCGGATTCATGTCAATGCATGCCAAACCAATACAGTATTGTAAAGTAAAAAAATGTAAAAATAAAAATTTAAAAAAAGAAAGATAAAATTATTCATCATTTTCTCAGAAAACTTGGATGATTTCAACATGTTTAACCTGAAATGATTATATCTTATGCAGTTCAGACAAATAAGGACTAGTGTTAGTTCAAAATTTTATCACCGATTATTTAGAACTGAGTGAATTTTTTCATAGAGACTGTATATATGGTGCTTAAACAATGGTACCAATCTTCACTAGCATATTTGATTTCATTTGACACTAACTGTACCACTTCCATTGCAACAAACCTCCAAGTACTCTGGAATCCAGAGCACATTACCTACTTCACCGTGCTTCTCCTCACAATACCCTTCCTGATCTCACCTCCTCCATGCATGAATGCTCAGGCACTTTAGTCATGTCTGACTCTTTGCAACTGTGTGGACTGTAGCCCGCCAGGCTTCATCTGCCCATGGAATACAGGGGTGGGTTGCCATGCCCTCCTCCAGGGGATCTTCCCCACCCAGGGATCAAACCCAAGTCTCTTACATGTCCTGCATTGGCAGGTGGGTTCTTACCACTAGTGCCACCTGGGAAGCCTCCACTTAAGGTTTATTTAGCAACTATTAAGCTCTGAGATAAGACAGTATGTTAAGTCCTACTTAATTTCCTATCAATACATTTGAATATCCAGCCTTTGAAAGTCTGATAGGGCCTATAACGAAGTCACACATATTAAAGTTACAATCTTTCCAATTATCGCAGACCTAGAGCAGTCCTCTACGTACCAGGGGACACTGCCTGGTGATTGGTGTAAAGATGAGGAAGACTGCATTTCTACTCTCAGTGGAGCTCATAGAAGAGTGGGCAGGGCAAATACCTAAACAGGTAACGCCCTTTGGCCTTATAGCCTCTGACCCATAACACGCTTGGCGTCAGAACCAGCTACTCAACACAGTTTTGCTAAGTATCAACCCTACAACTTTAGCACATTGTGAAATCTAACTTACACCACTGTCATGCAATTTCACCACTTCATGACAATGATGGAAGTTAGGTTTCATGGAAGAACACATGAAAACCACAGCTTGCAGTGCCTTATGTGAAATAAGAACATTTAAAAATGTTTCTCTCTTTCCTTCCCCCTGCCCCCCCCCAATATTTCACATCATATGTGAAATTTTAAAACACTTTTTAAAAAGATGAAATTCCAATTTTCTGAACGACAGGAAAAAAAAAAAAAAAGCTAGGAACATAATTGCTACTCCACTGGGCAGCCTACAGAGTAATCATATCTTCCTGGTTCCTTACTTCTTCCACTGTGAACAGCTTTTCTGATCCAAACAGTGGTGGGAACATGGATCATCTGAACAGAATGGACATTTCAGCATCACTTAATGCAGACCGCAACTTGCCATAGAGTGGGATCCTACATACAACTAGAGGTTTCATTGCTGCAAAACAACTACAATAACAGAAAACCAACATATTTCCAAGCTGATCCAATATCATTATTTAGAAATAACCTTCTAAAATTTTAAGAAAAGAAAAAAAAGAAATAACTTTTTTATTATTTTTCTTTATTTTCTTATTTTGTAAGAGTCCCTTTGTCCAGAGTGACCTGACAAAGCATAGTTAACAGGAACTTGCAGCAAATTTAAAAAATTCCATTCAAAAGGCTCAATTGAGGGAGGGGAAAGCCAAGAGCCCAAGAACATTTGAGAAAATGCCAGGGACTTATTCAGAACTTACTTATTAAAACTCAGAGCCAGTTAGCAACAAGTTCTTTTTTAGGTGAATAACGAATGATCTCTAAGGTGCCTTCTGGCTGGAAATTTCTGTGATTTAAAGTGAGCAGGGTTTCCTTAAGAGAGCACGTTTTTTTTTTAATGATATGAGCAGTGCATCTGAACCCTTAAGCTCTTCTTCAGAAATTCATTTCAAGGGACTGATTTCTGCTTTCAGTATTCATCAAAGTCCAAGCCTGTACTTACTCCACAGAGGCAAGCTTCTTAAGAGGAGTGTGCCTTTATGCATTGTGCATTGCCAAAGTAACATGCATTTTTAACCTGGGTTCACAGTATTGGAGTAAGTCCACAGGAAATGTTTCGAGCTGATCAAATGTTTTCTAACCCCTTTGACCCAGTCTGTGGTAAGAAATAAAACACAATATTCTCTGAATTTCAGTTATCTATTTAATTAAAATTCTTATTTCTCTTCAGTCTAAATTCTTAATCTAGGCTCATCCTCAATTCTTTCCAATGCACATCTCTGAGTGATTTGGGACAATTCAATGCACAAAAATTACCATTCAGGTCTTCTCCAAGACAGTTTTCTCCAAGAGGCCCCATGAAGCGGAAGAAACTGAGCAAAAAGAGACTAATAAGAGCTAACGTGCCTGACATTCATCTAAGGCCTCATATAAACTCCTTTAATCTTTGCAATTACCCTAGGAGGTAGGGACATTTAATATCACCATGTTACAGTTGGGGAAATGGATGCCTAATATGTTTCCTAAAGTTACACAGATACTAAGGGATAGAAACAGGTTACAGACCCAGGATGCTAAGCACTGCCTTAGAAGGGCTCTATGTGAGACAGATTTCCTTGACTTGATCCTCAGAGATTCTGATTCATTTACAGTCGGGAGGAGTGGGATGAGGGAAGGGATGGGATGGGATGATGGAGCCTGGTGCTGGTTCATGCTGACTTGAGAACTAGCTACTGCCCCCATCCCCACCCCCACAGAGCCAGTTGTTAATCTTGGCAGCACACTACTGGATGGATACCATGTATCAGTATATTTTCTAAACTCTTCTGGTAATTTCCATAGGCAAGGGTAGTTGAAACTACTCCTGATAGAATATTGACTCTAGTTTCTTCAAGAGGCAAAATCAGATGAAAGGAAAGGTGGACTATTCACTACTTTTTGCTACATGATGTGTTTGATATAATCAAACATTTCATAAAAACAATTTGCCAAATTTATAGAAACCAATAAATGAGTATCTTTTTCCAGTTTCCACTATCTTTTACTTACAGATTCAGAAATGGCAGTTGATGCCATGTTTTGGTCACAGCAATGGGGCAGAGATAGCAGGTACTGAGGAAAGGTCCTTATCAGCCTTTATAAGGAAAAAGCAAGAGCTGCAAAGAGTCAGTGCTGTGAACAGCCAAGAGCAGATTCTCAGCAGATGGAGCACAGTTCTAAGGAGGAGACTTCAGAGGGCTCTGGTACCAGATAGGAGACAAAGATAGAAAAAATTAGGCAGAGAGTTCTTGAATCTAGTCCTGATGCCTGGGCTTCAGAGACAAGAGAAGGGTTCAGACCTGAGAAGATTGGGAAGAACAGAGAAACTTTGGTCTTGGAAGAACTAGGACCCTAGGCAGGATGCCCAGAAGCAAAAAGAATGTGGAGAAGAAACACCGAGGCCCAGTTACTGAAAGACCAGTTAACTAGGCCAAGGTTCTGAAAGGACCAGCAACAAAGCTGACCTATGAGCCTCTGCCTGAACTCATTAAACGTCTGGGTTCTTGGCCGAATCCCCACCATATCCACAGGAACAAAGACAACCAGACTCTTGGCACTTGCAGGGGAGACTGCGTGTGTGCTCAGTCATGTCTGATTCTTTGCGACCACATGGACTATAGCCCACCAGGCTCTTCTGCCCTTGGGATTTTCCCAGCAATACTGGAGTGGGTTGCCATTTCCTTCTCCAGGGGATATTCCTGACCCAAGAATTGAACCTGTGTCTCTTGCATCTCGTGCATTAACAGGCAGGTTCTTTATCACTACACCACCTGAGAGGAAGCCCCACTTACAAGGACAGTGGACCAAAAACTTTGAACATTCATAGTGTCACTTCAGCAACAGTGACACTGTAATTTATAGCTTTTCTTGCTAGGCAACTTCAGTTACATAGACCAAATAAAATAAACTCAGATGCTGCTACAATTAATGAACATATGAGGCCAAAGCATCCCCATTACAAAGTTTGTTACATAACACAAACTCTTTGTATTGATCTAGATACAAGATCTTTGGTGAAAATCAACTGTGTAGCAAAAGTGAATTAATTAATAAGTAAGAAGAGTAGATGTCGACAGTGCAGCGTGGATGCAGAACATAACGGAGGTGTGGCATATCAAAGCCAAAATTTAGAGCATAGGATATGGCCCCATTATGTTCAAATAATGCTTAAGTTATCCTTAAAATTTTTCAATCAGCATGAGAGAGGAAATTTTGAGAAAGAAATGGCTCCTGATGCTGACCACTAAGAAATTTGTGGATTAGCAGAAACCCTACTATGGTGGCAAAATTTTTTCAGCAGCCTAATTCAGATCCTTTTAAAACAGTCTCATCCTTTCCATCTGACCCATTTACCTAGAAGTGATAATGACAGAGCAAATAAAGTTACTATTCATAAAACTTCAAATTCAAGGAGAAACTTCAGTCGTGCCTAACACATAGTAGGTATTCAATGAATGCTTATTGAATTGAAAAGATGGTATGTGATGATCTCAATATTGTGTATTACTTGGGCAGATCTGGAATTGCAAGCATAAAAGGAATTTAGGTGATTCATTGAATGAATTTTGATTAAGACATTTTAGTTACTGGAGTAAAATAAGGGTCTTTGGTGGGTTACACTTACTAGAATGATATATGCTACAGACATTTGCACTCTTTTAAACATTAGAATTACTTCATACCACATACAGGAAGGGACTATGTGAATTAATTTCCTTATGAGTCTCTAGTGGCCTATTAACCTAAAATCAATTTTTATCAAAATTTAATTTGTTTATGCTGTATCAGTAAAACTCTCCCTGATATTTGAGGGGTTTTTTTTTTCTATCCCTTTAGTTTTCTATTTTAACAAACAAAATATTTCAAAAATGTCTTTAGTCAACTTAGAGATATTTCTGTTTTAATTTATTTCTAAAAAGAGTTCAGTAACAACAGCATTTCATATAGGCTCACATGTTCTCAGCCTCTTTGACATTTTTATCATCCTTTCAAATGTATCCTTTTAAATTTTGTTTACATTCAGGAATTTTCTTTGCCCAATTTATCTAAGGCAACTTTCATTTTATTTACATTTTTGCTGAGTATTTAGTTCTCTGGTTGTACCAACAGGCTCAAGCTTAGAGACTTCGTAGCTGCATAGCAGAAAACGCGTGAATCACTCCTGTTTGCCTAATAGTCTCTAATTACTTGGCAGGTGATTCTACTTGAAATAAATGCTCTGGCAAGGAGCTTAAGCTGGTAGACAGTAAAGACAGAGAAGAAGAGATCTCTACAGCATTCTGCCTCAGGTCTTCCATTCACCAGGGATTCAACCCCAGAGTTTCCATTCAGGTATGGGGATGCTCAATCACTTCAGCCACGTCCGACTCTTTGCGACCCTATGGACTGTAGCCGGCCGGGCTCCTCTGTCCAGGGGATTCTCCAGGCAAGAATACTGGAGTGGGTTACCATGCCCTCCTCCAGGGGATCTTCCCCACCCAGTGATCAAATCTGCAACTCCTGCACTGCAAATGTATTCTTAGCTGACTGAGCCACCAGAGCAGCCCATGGGGCTCTTCAATTCTGAAGGAAACCAGAGCCGACTAAGACCGCTTTTAAAAATTTTACCATGTGAGCTAGTCTTCTATGACTGCTGTCATAAAGTATCACAAACTTAGTGACCTAACCTATATTTATTTATTCTCACAATTCTGGAAACCAGAAGTCCAAAGTGCTTTCACTGGGATGAAACAAACGTGTTCATTTCTAGAGAAAATCCCATTCCTTTGCTTTCCCATTTTCTTAAGATGCATTCCTTGCACTGTGGCTCTTGGCCCCATCTTTCATTTTCAAAATCAGAAGCAAAACTCTTGCTTTAGTGGTCACATTGCCTTCACTTGCAATTACATTTAAAGGCCACCCAGATAATCCAAGATAATTTACCCTCTCAAAATCCTTACCTTAATCCATCTCTTTTATCATGTAAAGTAATATTTACAAGTTACAGGGATTAGGATCTACTGTAAATACCTTGGTCCCATCACTTCGTGGGAAATAGATGGAGAAACAGGGGAAACAGTGTCAGACTTTATTTTGGGGGCTCCAAAATCACTGCAGATGGTGACTGCAGCCATGAAATTAAAAGACGCTTACTCCTTGGAGGGAAAGTTATGACCAACCTAGATAGCATATTCAAAAGCAGAAACATTACCTTGTCAACTAAGGTCCGTCTAGTCAAGGCTATGGTTTTCCCAGTAGTCATGTATGGATGTGAGAGTTGGACTGTGAAGAAGGCTGAGAGCTGAAGAATTGATGCTTTTGAATTGTGGTGTTGGAGAAGACTCTTGAGAGTCCCTTGGACTGCAAGAAGATCCAACCAGTCCATTCTGAAGATCAGCCCTGGGATTTCTTTGGAAAGAATGATGCTAAAGCTGAAACTCCAGTACTTTGGCCACCTCATGCGAAGAGTTGACTCATTGGAAAAGACTGTGATGCTGGGAGGGATTGGGGGCAAGAGGAGAAGGGGACAACAGAGGATGAGATGGCTGGATGGCATCACGGACTCGATGGACGTGAGTCTGAGTGAACTCCGAGAGTTGGTGATGGACAGGGAGGCCTGGTGTGCTGCGATTCATGGGGTTGCAAAGAGTCGGACACGACTGAGCGACTGAACAACTGAACTGTAGATACCTTGTGGCTTAGATGGTAAAGAATCTGCCTGCAATGCAGGAGACCTGGGTTTGATCCCTGGGTCAGGACGATCCTCTGGAGGAGGGCACAGCAACCTACATCAGTATTCTTACCTGGAGACTCCCATGGACAGAAGAACCTGGCAGGCTCCTCATGGAGTCACAAAGAGTTGGACACGAGCACAAGTACATGAGTATTCACTCTATCACCCTGTGTTATCTTTTCATTTATCTTTTTTTTTTTTTTTACTAAATATTTATCTCTATGTCTTTATACTTCAGTAATAGAAATTTGTTACCCTTGTTTAATCTATTTTTCATTTCTTCAGTTTTTCCACTTGGAGTTGAAATCCTTGTGCCAGATAAAGCAATAAAAAAGAAGACTTATATATGACTCAGATGTTGAGGTGATTAAACAAAAAAATTAAGGTAACTATGACTAATGCATAAACGGCTCTAACATAAAAAGTAGACCACATGTCAGGATAGATAAGGTGTTAATCAGACAGATGGAAACTATAAGAATCAAAAGGAAATACTAGAAGTCAAAACACTTGAAGAAATAAAGAATACCTTTGATGGGTACATTCATAGACTAGACAGCTAAGGAAAAAATCAATGCGCTTGAATATAGGGCAATAGAAACTTGCCAAAGTAAAATTAAAGAAAAGGACAAAAAAGAGAGAAAAATAGAGAACATCCAATAACTATGAGACAATATGAAAAGATATAGGTACACATAATCAGAATACCAGAAGGAAAGAGAGACAGAATAGAGAAGAAATATTTTGAGTAATAATGATCAAGAACTTTTCAAACTTAATAATAGACACCAAACCACATATTCAGAAACTCAGTGAATACCAAGCAGGATTAAAAAGCAAACAAGTAAAAGCTTAAACCTAGGCATACATATCATGTTCATACTGTGGAAAATCAAAGAAAAGGAAAGAACTTTGAAAGAATCCAAGAAGCCAGAGGGAGAAAAAACATAGTAACTCTAGAAGAACAAGAATGATAATAAAATGTATAAAGTATTGAACAAAATAGAAATGCAAGAAGTAGAAAACAGTTACAAATATTCTAGATGCTTTTTAAATTGTATCATAGGGTGCTATACGCATGAAGCATGGAAGAGATTTAGGGTGATGAGTCTACTCTTCATGACATTGTAATGGTAGATACATGACACTATTCGTGTGTCAAAAACCATAGCATTTTTCAGAGTAAACCTCTTGCAAATTTTTTTAAATTTACAGGATCAGGGAATCCCTGGATGGAATGTGGTATGTGACAGAAGAATCTAAGTGTATTACAAATATGTGAAACAACGTCCTTGGAGGGAATGGAAGGAAAAGTGCTGATCTAAGTAACTTTGAAAATGAGGGGAGACTTAAGATTGAAAACAAAAGAAATTGTACGTAAGCAGTACACTCTAGTTGACAAGTTTTTCCTATTCTGAAGCCACTATACAAGTATACTGAGAGTTAACAAGTGGACGGTGGATGGTTGGAACCATCTCTCACTGTTAGAGTGGGAGCTTACAAAGAAGCAAGAGAAGAAGGCTAGAATGATCTGCATGGGAATGGATTAGAGTTGGAGATATCAGTATAAACTATGTTTAGCTTAATGTAGATACATATGGATCTATTATGGAAATATTTACAGATATATGTATATGCACAGATTAGTGTATACACATATATTTCCTTGCTCTGTAGACTGAAAAATCCAAGAAGCAATAACATCCCAGTAGCAATTACACCTAGCACCCAAGTTGTGGTTTATAATACCCATTCTCCAACAAAAGAAATTAGGATTCCTTGGGGAAAAGACTAATTCTAGAATGGGAGCACAAAATACACAAAATGAGCCTGGAGCATATTGTAGTTTCAGAAAGTGAGAAAGTGCCTTTTTTTAAAAAAAGTTAAAACACAGTGATGTGTATATGTAGAAGGACAATGAAGCCAACTAAAGGAGCTTGGATGGCATCACCAACATAATGGACATGAGTTTGAGTAGGCTCTGGGAGTTGGGGATGGACAGAGAAGACTGGCGTGTTGCAGTCCATGGAGTCGCAAAGAGTCAGACACAATTGAGTGACTGAACTGAACTGAAAGGAGCTTGGAATAGTCAAAGATGCAATAATTTGAGCAACAAAATAAAGTAGTATTGGACTATAATCCAGAGTATAAAATAAACACCTGAACCCATACTAGTATAAATACATAATTGAATACCAAATAAACGTGGGAGAAAATACTAATCTATGCAGAAGAATTCCACACTTATGTAGCTCACTTCTCTCAAGGAGGTGGAATATAACTTCTTTTAAAACAATTTTTATGTATTTATTTATTTTTGGCTCTGCTGGGTCTTTGTTGCTGTGTAGGCTGGAGGTCAGTGGAAAAAAACTCCAGAAAGAATGAAGGGATGGAGCCAAAGCAAAAACAATACCCAGCTGTGGATGTGACTGGTGATAGAAGCAAGGTCTGATGCTGTAAAAAGCAATACTGCATAGGAACCTGGAATGTCAGGTCCATGAATCAAGGCAAATTGGAAGTGGTCAAACAGGAGATGGCAAGAGTGAACACTGACATTCTAGGAATCAGCAAACTAAAATGGACTGGAATGTGTGAATTTAACTCAGATGACAATTATATCTACTACTGCGGGCAGGAATCCCTCAGAAGAAATGGAGTAGCCATCATGGTCAACAGAAAAGTCCAAAAATGCAGTACTTGGATGCAATCTCAAAAATGACAGAATGATCTCTGTTTGTTTCCAAGGCAAACCATTCAATATCACAGTTATCCAAGTCTATGCCCCAGCCAGTAATACTGAAGAAGCTGAAGTTGAACAGTTCTATGAGGACCTACAAGACCTTTTAGAACTAACACCCCAAAAAAGATGTCCTTTTCATTATAGGGGACTGGAATGCAAAAGTAGGAAGTCAAGAAACACCTGGAGTAACAGGCAAATTTGGCCTTGGAATGTCGAATGAAGTAGGGCAAAGACTAATAGAGTTTTGCCAAGAGAATGCACTGGTCATAGCAAACACCCTCTTCCAACAACACAAGAGAAGACTCTACACATGGACATCACCAGATGGTCAACACCAAAATCAGATTGATTCTATTCTATGCAGCCAAAGATGGAGAAGCTCTATACAGTCAACAAAAACAAGACTAGGAGCTGACTGTGGCTCAGATCATGAACTCCTTATTACCAAATTCAGACTTAAATTGAAGAAAGTGGGGAAAACCACTAGCCCATTCAGGTATGACCTAAATCAAATCCCTTATGATTATACAGTGGAAGTGAGAAATAGATTTCAGGGCCTGCATCTGATAGATAGAGTGCCTGATGAACTTTGGAATGAGGTTCATGACATTGTACAGGAGACAGGGATCAAGACCATCCCCATGGAAATGAAATGCAAAAAAGCAAAATGGCTGTCTGGGAAAGCCTTACAAATAGCTGTGAAGAGAAGAGAAGCGAAAAGCCAAGGAGAAAAGGAAAGATATAAGCATCGAATGCAGAGTTCCAAAGAATAGCAAGAAGAGATAAGAAAGCCTTCCTCAGCGATCAATGCAAAGAAATAGAGGAAAAGAACAGAATGGGAAAGACTAGAGATCTCTTCAAGAAACTTAGAGATATCAAGGGAACATTTCATGCAAAGATGGGCTCGATAAAGGACAGAAAAGGTATGGACCTAACAGAAGCAGAAGATACTAAGAAGAGATGGCAAGAATACACAGAAGAACTGTACAAAAAAGATCTTCATGACCCAGATAATCATGATGGTGTGATCACTCATCTAGAGCCAGACATCCTGGAATGTGAAGTCAAGTGGGCCTTAGAAAGCATCACTATGAACAAAACTAGTGGAGGTGATGGAATTCCAGTTGAGCTCTTTGAAATCCTGAAAGATGATGCTGTGAAACTGCTGCACTCAATATGCCAGCAAATTTGGAAAACTCAGCAGTGGCCACAGGACTGGAAAAGGTCAGTTTTCATTCCAAGCCCAAAGAAAGGCAATGCCAAAGAATGCTCAAACTACTGCACAATTGCACTCATCTCACATGCTAGTAAAGTAATGCTCAAAATTCTCCAAGCCAGGCTTCAGCAATGCATGAACTGTGAACTTCCTGATGTTCAAGCTGGTTTTAGAAAAGGCAGAGGAATCAGAGATCAAATTGTCAACATCCGCTGGATCATGGAAAAAGCAAGAGAGTTCCAGAAAAACATCTATTTCTGCTTTACTGACTATGCCAAAGCCTTTGATTGTGTGGATCACAATAAACTGTGGAAAATTCTGAAAGAGATGGGAATACCAGACCACCTAACCTGCCTCTTGAGAAACCTGTATGCAGATCAGGAAGCAACAGTTAGAACTGGATGTGGAACAACAGACTGGTTCCAAATAGGAAAAGGAGTACATTAAGGCTGTATATTGTCACCCTGCTTATTTAACTTATATGCAGACTACATCATGAGAAATGCTGGACTGGAAGAAGCACAAGCTGGAATCAAGATTGCCAGGAGAAATATCAATAACCTCAGATATGCAGATGACACCACCCTTATGGCAGAAAGGGAAGAGGAACTAAAAGCCTCTTGATGAAAGTGAAAGAGGAGAGTGAAAAAGTTGGCTTAAAGCTCAACATTCAGAAAAGGAAGATCATGGCATCCGGTCCCATCACTTCATGGGAAATAGATGGGGAAACAGTGTCAGACTTTATTTTGGGGGGCTCCAAAATCACTGCAGATGGTGATTGCAGCCATGAAATTAAAAGACGCTTACTCCTTGAAAGAAAGGTTATGAGCAACCTAGATAGTATATTCAAAAGCAGAGACATTACTTTGCCGACTAAGGTCCGTCTAGTCAAGGCTATGGTTTTTCCAGTAGTCATGTATGGATGTAAGAGTTGGACTGTGAAGAAAGCTGAGCACTGAAGAATTGATGCTTTTAAAGTGTGGTGTTGGAGAAGACTCTTGAGAGTCCCTTGGACTGCAAGAAGATCCAACCAGTTCATTCTGAAGGAGATCAGCCCTGGGATTTCTTTGGAAGGAATGATGCTAAAGCTGAAACTCCAGTACTTTGGCCACCTCATGCAAAGAATTGACTCATTGGAAAAGACTCTGATGCTGGGAGGGATTGGGGGAAGGAGGAGAAGGGAATGACAGAGGATGAGATGGCTGGATGGCATCACTGACTCAATGGACGTGAGTCTGAGTGAACTCCGGGAGTTGGTGATGGACAGGGAGTCCTGGCGTGCTGGGATTCATGGGGTCGCAAAGAGTTGGACACGACTGAGCGACTGAACTGAACTGAACCGAGGCTTTTCTTTAGTAGCATCAAGTGAGGGCTACTCTCCAGTGTCGTGTGTGGGCATCTTATTTAGGTGGCTTCTCTTGTTGCAGAGCATGGGCTCTAGACTCATGGGGGTCAGTAGCTGCAGTGCACAGGCTTGGTTGCATGTGAGATCCTAGGTCCCCAGTCAGGGATCAAACCCACATCCCTGTATTGGCAGGCAGATTCTTAACCACTGGACCACAAGGGAAGCCCCTGGAATAGAACTCCTTAAATGCAGGATACACATAGCAACTTCCTTCCAGAGAACAGAGTGTGGAAACTCTAGGGAAAAGGGTAACTTTACCTTGGAGAAACCTGACAACCTCTACATCATCCAGGTGATCAAGACTAATATTAGTAGGGTAAATCGTGTTGATAAGATATATCTTTGATATGGTATGATGAGAATGATTGTTTGTTTCTGTGGTCTTCCTCCCCTTCCTTCCTCTGATCATGAGAAGAAAGATCAGACCTAATTGAGAGATATTCTCCAAAATACTCAAACTGTACTCCTCAAAACTTTCAAGGACATCAAAAACAAGAAAAGTGTGAGAATCTGTCATAGCCAAGATGAAAGTAAGGAGACATGACAACTAAAGGTAATGTGGTGACCTGGATGGTATCCTGGAATACAAGAGGACATCCAGTAAAAAGCAAGGAAGCCAAAGAGAACAAGAGGGCAGAAGAGTACACGGAGGTGGAGTACGTCTTTCTTCACGGATACATCAGGAATACAACTTCAGACACAGAAGTGCATGCAGAACACCAGCTGAAAGCGAAGAGGAGTACCTGACCAGTGGAAAAGAATATATAGAACCAAGAAAAAGTCAGTAGGATGAAGGAGCTAGGAGGAAAAACAGGCGTGTTAGTAAGACTGGACTTGCCCTTGGTGGGTGGGGAATTGGAGCAGGGGTCCGATCTTCACATCAGGGCATTTGTCTGAGTCAGAGGAGAAACATTTAAGGCTGCGAGTGAAACAGATGATCTGTGGTAGCCTAAATGGAAGGAGAATCAGATGATCCTTGCCTCAGCCATACGTACCTCGGACAGGGATGCAGGTCCCCTGGAAGGCGCAGTAGCTGGGAGCTGGAGTTTCAGGACTGTGGAGTAATCCCAAGGTGGGGGTTGCTATTGAGTGCGGAGAGACAGATCGAAGGGAGGTGAGGGAGGAGATTGTTGGGAAATGCCTGTGGAGGAAAGCCAGACAGACATGGAAGCAAGGCAATACTGCTGAGTCATCCATAGAGGGTGGATCATAGCCTTTCTCTCCATCCACATGCCAGCATCCAGCATCGGCAGCTGAACAATAGAGAGGTTGGCCCATCAAATGCCTGGCACTGAACTACAGAGCAGGACCCAACTCAGGGTGCTTCTTTAAGTGACTAATGCACCTGAACTATAGAGTAGGGCCCCACCCAGGGTGCCCCTTTAAGTGCCTGATGCCCTGATCTACAGAGTAGGACCCCAGCCGGGGGGGGGGGGGGGGCCTCTATGTACCTGACATGCGGAACAACAGAGAAGGACCCCAGGCAAGGAAGCCCTCTAAGTGCCTGAATGGGTGGAGCTATGGAGAAAGACTGGCGAAAGAGGCCTTCTGATTCTCAGCTACAAGAGGCTCAAAAAAAAAAAAAAAAAAAAAAAAAGACTCTTATAGGGCCATAATTCCTGCAGCAGAGGCAGTTCTGTCCCTGCACACTTGGCACCACCAGGTTCCCCACAAGCCAAGCAGCTGGGCCACCTTCACACGCAACTCTCACTGGGGCAGAGCTGCCACAGGCAAAAAAAAGTCTTGCACCTATGCACACAGGGTCTCTTTGGTAGTGTCTGACTCTTTGTGACCTTGTAGATTGTGGCCTGCCAGGCTGCTCTATCAGGGAGGGGTGTTCTCCAGGCAAGAATACTAGAGTGTATTGGCCAATACTGGTTGCCATACCCTTCTAGAGCACTATTTTTCCTGCTGCCCTAGCCACCAGCTCCCCTGAGTACCTGACGCTGTTTCTGGTGCTGCCAAAACCCCTGCAACCCAAGCAGCGGCACCACCTCCACACCTGGCCCTAACAGGGGCAAACCCAAGTCCTCCAGGGCGGCCTCAGGAGCAAACCCCAGTGGACAACCCACATGCAGAGGTGGAAATAAAACCACAATTGAAACCCAGGAGCAGTGTGGCTAAGGAAAAAGACCCAAAGCCTTCCTACTAGCTGTACAAGCTGCACATTAAATCCACAGGATCAACTAAGCAGAGTCTGTGTCTATGGAATAGATAAATGGTCATTGAGAGCTCCCACAAAAGAAAACACACGAGTTCTGATAGCTACGAACATTGGAAGCAAGAACACATAGGAGTAGGACCAGAATAGAATCTGAGCTGCCACCACAGCAGGCCCAGGGATCAGCACAGTGTTGGAGAGAATGCAAGGGAGGTGAGGTGGACTGTGACTCCCAGCAAGTGAAAGGACTCTGACAGCAGTGACTCAAGAAAAACTTTTATTATTCTTATGTTTTGACATGCTCTGTAGATTCTTTTGGATTTTTTTTTCCTTTTCTCCCTGCTCTGTTGTAGTTGCCGATTTTATTGGCATTATGAAATCTAATTAAGATTTTGGGCTTTTTTTTTCCCTCAGTCACATTTTTTATTGTTGTCATAAACCTCTACTTTTGCAGTTCTGTGTTTTCCCCTTTTTTGCTCTCTTTTTTTTAACTTTTAATTTTGTAAAAACCTATTATATTTTTTCTACATGTATTCCTTTGTTTTTCCTGCTGTTCTTTTCCCCTTGCAGTTAATCTTTAATGTATATAAATCTTCTTCATTTACCTCTATTTAACTTTGCATATCTATTCTTTCTTTCTTTTCTTCCTTTCCTTTCCTGTCAACATTTTGTTAGTTTTATTTTCATTGCTTTATTCCCCAATTGGCACCTTACTTTAGTTTTGTTTTCCAGTTTGTGCTTTAGTTAGTTTTGTTCTGGTAGATATAAATTTTGGTTTCCTTTGTTTGCTGAATCAATCTATTATACTTTATTTTTGATGGACTGTTTTGATTTTGCTTATGGGTATATATGTATATGTGTATATTCAGTCACACTTTTTATGTTGCTATAAACCTCTGCCTCTACGTTGGCTTTTGTAGTTCTGTGGAGTTTTCTTTTTATTTTTCTTTCCCCTTGTTTCTTTCTTCTTCCATTTTTTTCTTTTTTCTTTTTTATGATTTTAATTTTTTTTAACTTATTATATTTTTTTCTATATTTATTCTTTTGTTTGTCTTTCATACTGTTCTTTCCCCCTTGCAGTTAATCTTAAATGTATATGAATCTTCTTCATCTACCTCTATTTAACTTAGTATATCTATTCTTTCTTTCTTTTCTTTCTTTCCTTTCTTCTCAACATCTTGTTAGTTTTATTTTCACTGCTTTATTCCCCACTTGAAACCTTGCTTTAGTTTTGTTTTCCAGCTTGTGCTTTAGTTAGTTTTGTTCTTAGCTGGTAAATATAATTTTTGATTTCCTTTGTTCACAGGTCAATCTATTGTACATTTTTGTTGACCTGTTTTCACTTTGCTCATGGGTATATATGTATATGTGTATATTCCATTATTTTAATTATTATTTACCTGATTTTTTAACTGCCATTTGTCTGGGATTCATCTTTGGTTTCTTGTTTTGGAATATTTGTTTTTATCTCACTTAATGCCATAACAAGCCACATGCAGAATCTTATTTCCTGGCCAGAGATGAAGCCCTGAGCCTTTGGAGTGGGAACACTAACTCCAAGACCCCAGACTACCAGAGAACTAACATTAGGGAGTATAAAATAGTGAGACCTCACAGAAAGGAAACCACTTGAATACAAGAAAGAGCATCACCCAACCTCCAGTAGCACCCTGTGCAGGATGCCTCATCTCAACAACAAACAAAACAAAAATGCAAACCCAATCATCAGCAGACAGGATTACCACCTCACTCAGCTTCGCCTATCAGAGGAAAAACAAATAAACAAAAACTCAGGACAAATCTCACCATATACAAGGCTAACACAATCTACTGGAACAACTTTAGGAGGGCAGAAACCAAAAGGAAGAAAGAATTCAACACTGAAGCTTGGGAAAAGGAGACTCCAAGTACAATAAATTTAAAAAAAATAATGAAAAGGCAGAGAAATACTATACACATAAAGGAACAAACTAGAAACACAGAAGTCCAAATAAATGAAGAGGAGATAGGCAAACTACCTGAAAAAGAATTCAGGATAATGAGAGTAATCAGATGATCAAAAACCTTGAAAACAAAATGGAGAAAATGCAAGAATCAACTAACAGACATAGAAGAACTAAAGAATAAGCATACAGAGACAAGCAACACAATTGCTGGAATTAATACTCTAGAAGGAATCGATAGCAGAATATCTGAAGCAGAAGAATGAATCAGTGAGCTGGAAGATAAAATGGTAGAAATAACTTCTAAAGAGCAGAATAAAGTGAAAAGAATGAAAAGAACTGAGGACAGTCTCAGAGACTTCTGGGACAATATCAAACACAACAACATTCAAATTATAGGTGTCCCAGAAGAAGAAGAGAAAAAGAAAGGGTATGAGAAAATTTTTGAAGAGATTATAGTTGAAAATTTCCCCAACATGGAGAAGAAAATAGTCAATCAACTCTAAGAGTCACAAAGAATCCCATACAGGATAAACCCAAGGAGAAATATGCCATGACACATACTAATCAAAATAACAAAGACTAAACACAAAGAAAGAATAGTAAAGCAGCAAGGGAGAAGCAACAAGTAACATACAAGAGAAACCCCATACACTTTGCAGCTGATCTTTCAGCAGAAACTCTGCAGGCCAGAAGGGAATCGCAGGATATATTTAAAGTACTGAAAGGGAAAAATCTACAGCCTAGATTACTGTACCCAGCCAAGGTCTCATTCAAAATTGATGGAGAAATAAAAAGCTTTTCAGACAAGCAAAAGTTAAGAGAATTCAGTACCACCAAACCAGCTTTACAATAAAAATTAAACAGACTTATATAGTTAAGAAATACAAGAGAAGAAAAAAGATCTGCAAAATCAACCCCCCAAAATTAAGAAAATGGCAATGGGAAGATGTATATAAACAAGTGCTTTAAATGTAAATGGATTAAATGCTTCAACCAAAAGACACAGACTGACTTAATAGATGAAAAAACAAGACCCATATATATGCTGTCTGCAAGAAACCCAATCAGTTCTAAAGACACATATAGACTGAAAGTTAGAGGATGGAAAAATATATTCCATGCAAATGGAAAGCAAAAGAAACCTGGAGTATCAATTCTCATATCAGACAAAATAGACCTTAAAATAAAATAGATAACAACAGTTAAGGAAGGACACTACATAATGATCAAGGGATCAATCCAAGAGGAAGGCATAGCAATTGTAAATATCTATGCACCCAGCATAGGAGAACCTCAATACACAAGAGAAATACTAAGACATAAAAGGAGAAATTGACAGTAACACAATAATTGTAGGAGACTTTAACACCCCACTGTCACCAATGGACAGATCATCAAATCAGAAAATTAATAAGGAAACATAAGTCTTAAATGATACATTAGATGACATAGATCTCATTGATATCTTCAGGACATTCCATCCAAATGCAGATGAATACACCTTCTTCTCAAGTGTACATGGAACATTCTCCAGGTAGACCACATCTTGGGTCACAAATCAAATTTCAGTAAATTTAAGAAAACTGAAACTACATCAAGCATCTTCTCTGACCACAATGTTGTGAGACTAAATATCAATTACAAGAAAAAAACTGTGAGAAACACAAACACATGGAGATTAAACAACACGTTTTTAAATTACCAACAAGTTACTGAAGAAATCAAAAGGGAAATCAAAAAATTTCCAGGAACAATTGAAAATCAAAACACTACTCAAAACTTACAGGATGCAGCAAAAGCCATTCTAAGAGTGAAATTTATAGCAACATGATCCTACCTCAAGAAACAAGAAAAACATCAAATAGACAACCTAACTTTACACCTAAAACAACTGAAAAAGAACAAAAAAAATAAAAATAAAAATTAGCAGAAGGAGAGAAATCATAAAGACTGAGAAGAAATAAATGAAAATGAAATGAAAGAAACAATACTAAAGATTAATAAAACTGTAAGTTGTTTCTTTGAGAAACATAAACAAAATTGACAAACTTTTAGCCAGATTCATCAAGAAAAAAAGAGAGAAAAATCAAATCAACAAAATCACATATGAAAAAAGAAAAGGTTACAACAGACAATGCAGAAATACAAAGGATTATAAGAGACTACTATGAAAAACTATATTGGAAAAAAATGGATAACTTGGAAGAAATGGACAAATTCTTAGAAAAATTCAATCTTCCAAGGCTGAACCAGGAAGAAATGGAAATTATGAACAACCCAATTACAAGCACTGAAATTGAAGCTGTGATCAAAAATCTCCCAAAACACAAAAGACCAGGACCAGATGGCTTCACAGGAGAATTCTATCCAACATGTAGAGAAGAGCTAATGCCTATCTTTCTAAAACTCTTTCAAAAAGTTGCAGAGGAAGGAACACTTCCAAATTCATTCTACGAGGCCACCATCACCCTGATACCAAAACTAAACAAAGACAACACAAAAAAGAAAACTATAGGCCAATTATCCCTGATGAACATAGATGCAAAAATCTCAACAAAATTTTGGCAAACAGAATTCAGCAACACATCAAAAAGCTCATACACCATGGTCAAGCTGGGCTTATTCCAAGAATGCAAGGACTCTTCAATATTTGAAAATCAATCAATGTGATACACTATATTAACAAATTGAAAGATAAAAACCTTATCATCTCCTCAATAGATGCAGGAAAAGCCTTTGACAAAATGCAGCACACATTTACAATGAAAACTCTTCAAAAAATGGACATAGAAGGAACCTACCTCAACATAGAAAAGGCCATATATGATAAGCCTACAGCAAACTTTATTCTCGATGGTGAAAAACTGAAAGCATTCCCCCTAAGATCAGGAACAAGACAAGGGTGTCCGCTTTCACTACTATTATTCAACACAGTTCTGGAAGTCCTAACTCCAGCAATCAGAGAAGAAAAAGAAATAAAAGGAATCCAGATCAGAAAAGAAGTAAAACTCTCACTGTTTGTAGATGACATGATACTGTACATAGAAAACCCTAAAGATAGTATCAAAATTACTAGAGCTAATCAGTGAATTTAGTAAAGTTGCAGGATACAAAATCAATACAGAGAAATCACTTGTATTTCCATATACTAACAATGAAAAATCAGAAAGAGAAATTGAGGAATCAATACCATTCACCACTGCAACAAAAAGAAGTAAATATCTAAGAATAAACCTACCTCTGGAAACACTGGGCTGGAAGAAGCACAAGCTGGAATCAAGACTGCCGGGAGAAATATCAAGAACCTCAGATATGCAGATGACACCACCCTTATGGCAGAAAGTGAAGAGGAACTAAAAAGCCTCTTGAGGAAAGTGAAAGAGGAGAGGGAAAAAGTTGGCTTAAAGCTCAATATTCAGAAAATAAAGCTCATGGCATCTAGTCCCATCACTTCATGGGAAATAGGTGGGGAAACAGTGGAAACAGTGTCAGACTTTATTTTGAGGGGCTCCAAAGTCACTGCAGATGGTGATTGCAGCCATGAAATTAAAAGATGCTTACTCCTTGGAAGAAAAGTTATGACCAAGCTAGATAGCATATTCAAAAGCAGAGACATTACCTTGCCAACAAAGGTCCATCTAGTCAAGGCTATGGTTTTTCCAATGCTCATGTATGGATGTGAGAGTTGGACTGTGAAAAAAGCTGAGCGCCGAAGAATTGAGGCTTTTGAACTGTGGTGTTGGAGAAGACTCCTGAGAGTCCCTTGGACTGCAAGGAGATCCAACCAGTCCATTCTAAAGGAGATCAGTCCTGGGTATTCTTTGGAAGGAATGATGCTAAAGCTGAAGCTCCAATACTTTGGCCACCTCATGCAAAGAGTTGACTCATTGGAAAAGACTCTGATGCTGGGAGGGATTGGGGGCAGGAGGAGAAGGGGATGACAGAGGATGAGATGGTTGGATGGCATCACTGACTCGATCGACGTGAGTCTGAGTGAACTCTGGGAGTTGGTGATGGACAAGGAGGCCTGGCATGATGCATGCAATTCATAGTGTCGCAAAGAGCCGGACACGACTGAGTGACTGAAATGAACTGAAGGAGACAAAAGAACTTTACTCAGAAAATTATAAGACACTAATGAAAGAAATCAAAGATGACATAAACACATGGAGAGATATCCCATGTTTCTGGGTAGGAAGAATCAATATTGTAAAAATAACTATACTACCAAATGCAGTCTACAGATTCAATGAGATGCCTATCAAATTACCAATGGCATTTTTCACAGAAGTATAACAAAAAATTTCACAATTCATATGGAAACACAAAAGACCCCAAATAGCCAAAGTAGTCTTGAGAAAGAAGAATGGAACTAGAGGAATCAACCTTCCTGACTTCACATTGTACTACAAAGCTATAGTCATCAAGACAGTATGGTACTCGCACAAAAACAGAAATATAGACCAATGGAACAACATAAAAAGCCCAGAAATAAACCCATGCACCTATGGGTACCTTACTTTTGACAAAGGAGGCAAGAATACACAATGGGGCAAAGACAGCTTCTTCAACAAATGGTGCTGGGAAAACTGGACAGCTACATGTAAAAGAATGAAATTAGAACACTTCCTAACACCATACACAATGATAAGCTCAAAATAGATTAAAGACCTAAATGTAAGATCAGAAACTATAAAACTCTCAGAGGAAAACATAGGCAGAACACTTGATGACATAAATCAAAGCAAGAACCTCTATGACCTGCCTTCTAGAGTAATGGAAATAAAAACAAAAGTAAACAAGTGGGACCTGTTAAAAGCTTTTAAAAAACTTAAAAGCTTTGGCACAGCAAAGGAAACTATAAGCAGAATGAAAAGACAACCCTCAGAGTGGGAGAAAATAATAGCAAATGAAACAACTGACAAAGGATTAATTTTCAAAATATACAAGCAGCTCATACAACTCAATGCCAGAAAAACAACCCAATCAAAAAGTGGGGAAAAGACCCAAACAGACATTTCTCCAAAGAAAACATACAGATGGCTAACAAACACATGAAAATTTGCTCAACATTGCTCATTATTCAGTTCAGTTCAGTTCAGTTGCTCAGCCGTGTCCGATATTTGCGACCCCATGAATCGCAGCACGCCAGGCCTCCCTGTCCATCACCAACTCCTGGAGTTCACTCAGACTCACGTCCATCGAGTCAGTGATGCCATCCAGCCATCTCATCCTCTGTTATCCCCTTCTCCTCCTGCCCCCAATCCCTCCCAGCATCAGAGTCTTTTCCAATGAGTCAACACTGCGCATGAGGTGGCCAAAGTACTGCAGTTTCAGCTTTAGCATCATTCCTTCCAAAGAACGCCCAGGACTGATCTCCTTTTTTTTTTTTTTTTAATTTTTTTTACTTTATTTTACTTTATAATACTGTATTGGTTTTACCATACATTGACATGAATCCACCACAGGTGTACATGCGTTCCCAAACATGAACCCCCCTCCCACCTCCCTGATCTCCTTTAGAATGGACTGGTTGGATCTCCTTGCAGTCCAGGGGACTCTCAAGAGTCTTCTCCAACACCACAGTTCAAAAGCCTCAATTCTGCGGTGCTCAACTTTCTTCACAGTCTAACTCTCAATCCTTACATGACCACTGGGAAAATCATAGCGTTGACTAGACAGACCTTTGTTGGCAAAGTAATGTCTCTGTTTTTCAATATGCTATCTAGGTTGGTCACAACTTTTCTTCCAAGGAGTAAGCATCTTTTCACGGCTGCAGTCGCTCATTATTAGAGAAATGCAAATCAAAACTACGATGAGATATCACCTCACACCAGTCAGAATGGCCCTCATCAAAAAGTCTACAAACAATAAATGCTGGAGAGGGTGTGGAGAAAAGGGAATGCTCTTGCACTGTCAGTAGGAATGTAAACTGATACAGCCACTATGGAAGACCGTATGAAGATTCCGTTAAAAACCAGGAATAAAACCACCATATGACCCAGCAATCCTACTCCTAGGAATATACCCTGAGGAAACCAAAATTGAAAGAAACACATGTATCCCATTGTTCATTGCAGCACTATTTACAATAGCTAGAACACGGAAGCAAGCTAGATGTCCATTGACAGGTGAATCGATAAAGAAATTGTGGTACATATACACAATGAAATACTAAGTGAAAGTGAAAGTTGCTCAGTCGTGTCTGATTCTTTGTGCCCCTGTGGACTATACAGTCCATGGAATTCTCCAGGCCAGAATACTGGTGTGGGTAGCCTTTCCCTTCCCCAGGAGATCTTCCCAACTCAGGGATCAGACCCAGGTCTCCCACACTGCAGGCAGATTCTTCACCAACTGAGCTGTATTACTCAGCCATAAAAAGGAATGCATTTGAGTCAGTTCAAATGAGGTGGATGAACCTAGAACCTATTATGCAGAATGAAGTAAGTCAGAAAGAGAAAAGTAAATATCATATTCTAACACATATATACAGAATCTAGAAAAATGGTACTGAAGAATTTACTTACAGGGCAACAGTGGAGAAATAGACAGAGGACAGACTTATGGACATGGGGAGAGGGGAGGAGAGGGTGAGATGTATGGAAAGAGTAACATGGAAACTTACATTACCATATGTAAAATAGCCAATGGGAATTTACTGTATGGCTCAGGAATCTGAAACAGGGGCTGGGTATCAACTTACAGGCATGGGATGGAGAGGGAGATGGGAGGGAGTTTATATGTGTACCTATGGCTGATTCATGTTGAGGTTTAACATAATACAACAAAATTCTGTAAAGCAATTATCCTTCAATAACAACAAAAAAATTTTCTAATAGATAATAAAAAACATAAGGTTCTGCTGTACAGTGCAGGGAGACCAAAACAGCAACAACAACAACAAAAAAAGACGTCTAAATAAAGGATGGACCTTAGTATTACATGTATATACATATATATGTGTATATACATATAAAATCTGCCTGCAAAATGCAGGAGACCCAGGTTCAGTTCCTGGGTTGGGAGGATCCCCTGGGGAAGGGAATACCCACTCCAATATTCTTGCCTGGAGAATTCCATGGACAGAACAGACTGGAGGGCTACAGTCCATGGGGTCGCAAAGAGTCAGATGTTAACTGAGAATGCGTATGCTTTCAAACATGTATATAACTGGAATTTTTATTTAAGTGTCAACTATGAGTAAAATTTATCATTTTATGTTTAATTCGTTTTTATAAGGACAGGTTTTATTTGAAAATTGGTTCCTTGTGAAAGGAAAGGAGGGATGGAAAAGGGAGTAAGGGAGGGAAGGATGGAGGAAACAAAGAATTTTCTCATTTTAAAATGTTTTAATTCTTTTTCTTTAATTACTCTTAATTTTCATTTTTTTTTCAGGGGGTGATATAAATATATTTTGGAAGCTGCCTGTGTACTCTGGGGTAAAGAACCAGCACAGAGGGGCTCCCCGCCTTCTCCGTGCTCATCCGCCTCCTCCACCGTCACTCCACAGACCCACTCCACCCCACCTTCTACCTCTTTCTAGGCTTCAGGATGACAGTGAGTCAAGAGGCATCTGTGGGGGGTGGGAGGGGATGAAGGGGACGTCTCGGGGGGCCAGGAGTGCAGCGTCATGCCTCGGGCTGTTCTCTCCAGCCTGGGGCCTCAGGGCCTGTTTATTCCTCCAGGGCCCTGGGGGTGTGGGGTGTGGGAGCGGTGCAGGGAGGACACGGGGGCTGGACGTGGGAACCTTGAGAGGCACAGGTCACCCATGCTCTGTACTTTGCCCTTCCCTGTCCATCCCAGACCTACTCAGCTCCCACCGTGCCTAAGCAAATGGGATGGCTTGAGGACTGGGTGCCAGAGACCCCTGGGAGGGGGGCAAGGGAAGAGGAGGGAGGGAGAGGTGACTGGGAGGGAGACACTGCCTGCCCCAGGTCAGCTACAATCAGGAGGGCAAGGCGGAGGAGGCAGCAGGTCCGCAGAAAGGAGCATCTGCCCCAGGGCCCTTCGGTCACTGCGGCCGGGCCTACCACTAACAGCCCAGCATCTCCACGCGCAGGGTGATACGGTTGTGCCAGGCCACGGGCTGGATGCGCACGAAGCGAGCCTGGAACGGCATCTCAAATATGTTCTTCTTGTGGGAATTATTGTCCATGTTACCAAGGAAAATCTTGTTTTTCGAGGTCCCCGGATCCTTGTACTCAGTCCAGGTCACACCATCATCACTGTACTTTAGTTTTTAAAATTATTCTTTTCTCTTACTTTTATTCTGAATCTTTATAGTTTTGATTTATATTAATATTTTCATTGTTAATTTTCAACCACTACACTTTTTAAATCACCATTTTAACGTTTTATCCTCTTTGGAGAACTCCAGTTCAATTTCCTCCTTTTTATACAAACTTCATGAATTGATTTTGTTTGTGAAGAAGCATGTTCTGACTACAGTGGGAAAGCCAGCAAGCAGGAGAGGTGGGAAAATTACTTCGCTGTCTGCCGGAGATCTGCTGCTGCATTAACAATCACTCAGAGTGGACTGGATGAAAACAAGAGTCCTTCATTACTGGCCATGATTCCTGTGGGTCAGAATTCACACAGGGTACCCTGGGGGAATTGGTTTCTTCTCCGTTAGGTCTGGAGCTGCAGCTAGAAGTTTGAAGTCTGGCACCTGGAATCATCCAAAGGCTTGTTTACTCACCAATCTGGCATTTGATTCCAGCTGTCAGCTGAGACTTGAGCTTGGGCTGCTGGATGGAAACCCACAGGCACAGCCTCACCATGAGGCCTGATCTTCCACACAACATGGGGGCTGTGTTTGAAAAGTGAACAAGCTAAGAGAGAGGGAGACAAAAAAGACAACAAGTGGAATCATACTGCCTAATTATAATGTAGACTTGAAAGTCACACAGCATCACTTCTGCCACATTCTGTTGGTCAAGACAGTTGCAAACACACATCTAGTTTTAATGGGCAAAACTATTGTCAGTATCATACTCTTTGAAGAGCATATGCAATGGGACACATGTTAGTGCAGCCATACTTAGAAAATGCAATTTGCTGGAGTGCCAGATACATCCAAAACAATCCTTCAAGTTTTATGCCTAAATGAACTTCATGGCTTCCAAGTTTGGCTACAAAAATAAATAAATAAGTGCATTAATGAATGACTTCACCTGGTTTGTGCTATGTGCTCAGTTGCTCAGTCCTGTCCAGCTCTTTGTGACCCCCATGGACTGTGGCCCACCAGGCTCCTCTGTCCAGGGAGATTCTCTAGGCAAGAATACTGGAGTGAGTAGATGTTCCCTTCTCCAGGGGATCTTCCCAGCCCAGGAATCGAACCCATGTCTCCTGCATTGCAGGACCACCTGAACCATCTGAACTACCAGGGCTCACGTGGTCTAAGATGATTTAAAATACTTTTAAAATCATCTTAAATATTTGAATTTTAAAATACTTTTCTCTCCCCTCCACTGGGTTCATTGAAGATTTTATCTGATAGATAAAATGTCCAACTGTTTGCGACCCCATGGACTATAGCCCACCAGGCTCCCCTGTCTATGGAATTCTCCAGGCAAGAATACTGGAGTGGGTTGCCATTTCCTTCTCCAGGGGATCTTCTTGACCCAGGTCTCCTGCACTGCAGGCAGGCTTCTGCATTGCAGGTGGATTCTTTACTGAGTGAGCCACTAGGTTATTATTGAAAATAATCTATAAGATACCCCAATCACTACTAGCAAGCTCTGTTCCTATTTCATTCCTGAAATTACAGCATTCCAGAACAACAGGGAATCTGAAACTTTAGAGTTTTCTTGAGCAGTTTAAGCAAGTGGTTCAGTGAAACTGTAGAAGCAACAATCTCCAACATATTGCCTGTTTAGGTTTTGATAACTTGATTTCTAGTCACTAGAACTAGCAAAGGAGAAAAACCTTGAGAATATATTTACGTTTGGAATATGGTCAATCACATTGTGTAAGTTACGATCCTGATTTTCACCTGTGTGATTCCTTTCTGGCAGCAACGTAAAATAAAATACCACCTTCTCCAAAGTGTGTTGTCTTTGCCTTCAGCACTCATATTCATCATGTGACTCATTTGCTATTAATTCTGGAGACACTTTTCTGTCTGCAGAAGCACTTATTTCTGCAGATTGGGAGAAGCAAAGTTGTTAACTTCATTCACAGACATCCCTGAAATTGCCAGTCAGCTTCACCCTTGGCCTTCAGAAAGCTGAATAGCCAAATGTATATTTCAGCATCACTTACAGCATTGATAAACTTGCAGCTAATTAATTTCCATGAGAATGTGTACTTAGAATCATAACTATTCAGCCTAACAATGCCTAATAATTGCTTGTTCACATTCTTTAGACCCTTCATGATATCTGCATCAGAGAGGGGTTTCATGGATGTTGTATGTAATTTTGAAGATTTTCCTGCTTTGAAAATCTTCAGGTGGCACAGTTTATCTTCTGCTTTTAAATTTTCCTCACAAATGTGAAGAAAGACATTTTGTTGTGAAAGACTTGAGCCTTAAATGAAAATAAATAATAATTAAATGCAATTTTTATGGCATTTTATTTACATTTATGAATGCTAATACCCAGATGATTCTACAATGTTTAAAATTATATTATCTACTCCCTTTTATTTTGTCTTGCATTATTTAAATTTCTGCACTCACTTTACTCACTCACTCACTTCAGTCGCTCAGTCGTGTCCAACTCATTGCGACCCCATGAATCGCAGCACACCAGGCCTCCCTGTCCATCACCATCTCCCGGAGTTCACTCAGACTCATGTCCATCGAGTCCGTGATGCCATCCAACCATCCCATCCTCGGTCGTCCCCTTCTCCTACTGCCCCCAATCCCTCCCAGCATCACAGTCTTTTCCAATGAGTCAACTCTTCGCATGAGGTGACCAAAGTACTGGAGTTTCAGCTTCAGCATCATTCCTTCCAAAGAAATCCCAGGACTGATCTCCTTCAGAATGGACTGGTTGGATCTCCTTGCAGTCCAAGGGACTCTCAAGAGTCTTCTCCAACACCACAGTTCAAAAGCATCAATTCTTCTGCGCTCAGCCTTCTTCACAGTCCAACTCTCACATCCGTACATGAGCACTGGAAAAACCATAGCCTTGACTAGATGGACCTTTGTTGGCAAAGTAATGTCCCTGCTTTTGAATATGCTATCTAGGTAGGTCATAACCTTTCTTCCAATGAGTAAGCATCTTTTAATTTCATGGTTGCAATCACCATCTGTGGTGATTTTGGAGCCCAAAAACATAAAGTCTGACACTGTTTCTACTGTTTCCCGTCTATTTCCCATGAAGTGATGGGACCGGATGCCATGATCTTAGTTTTCTGAATGTTGAGCTTTAAGCCAACTTTTTCACTCTCCTCTTTCACTTTCATCAAGAGGCTTTTTAGCTCCTCTTCACTTACTGCCATAAGGGTGGTGTCATCTGCATATCTGAAGTTACTGATATTTCTCTCGGCAATCTTGATTCCAGCTTGTGCTTCTTCCAGTCCAGCATTTCTCATGATGTACTCTGCATATAAGTTAAATAAGCAGGGTGACAATATATAGCCTTGACGTTCTCCTTTTCCTATTTGGAACCAGTCTGTTGTTCCATGTCTAGTTCTAGCTGTTGCTTCCTGACCTGCATACAGATTTCTCGAGAGGCAGGTCAAGTGGTCTGGTATTCCCATCTCTTTCAGAATTTTCCACAGTTTATTGTGATCCACACAGTCAAAGGCTTTGGCATAGTCAATAAAGCAGAAATAGATGTTTTTCTGGAACTCTCTTGCTTTTTCCATGATCCAGCAGATGTTGGCAATTTGATCTCTGGTTCCTCTGCCTTTTCTAAAACCAGCTTGAACATCAGGAAGTTCATGGTTCACGTATTGCTGAAGCCTGGCTTGGAGAATTTTGAGCATTACTTTAGTAGCATGTGAGATGAGTGCAATTGTGCGGTAGTTTGAGCATTCTTTGGCATTCCCTTTCTTTGGGATTGGAATGAAAACTGACCTTTTCCAGTCCTGTGGCCACTGCTGAGTTTTCCAAATTTGCTGGCATATTGAGTGCAGCACTTTCACAGCATCATCTTTCAGGATTTGAAACAGCTCAACTGGAATTCCATCATCTCCACTAGCTTTGTTCGTAGTGATACTTTCTAAGGCCCACTTGACTTCACATTCCAGGATGTCTGGCTCTAGATTAGTGATCACATCATCATGATTATCTGGGTCGTGAAGATCTTTTTGTACAGTCTTCCATGTATTCTTGCCACCTCTTCTTAATATCTCCTGCGTCTGTTAGGTCCATACCATTTCTGTCCTTTATCGAGCCCATCTTTGCATGAAATGTTCCCTTGGTATCTCTAATTTTCTTGAAGAGATCTCTAGTCTTTCCCATTCTGTTGTTTTCCTGGATTTATATATATATTTATTTATTTATTTATTTATTTATTTATTTATATTTATATAAAAGTTTTCGAGAATATATACTATTCTTCCAAAAGGTTACCATGTTAAGACACTTTTAATATTTTAGTAACTGCCAATCTGTTTCCCCATTCACTTATTTAAAAGTTTTTGTCACTGTTTTTATATAAAACTGACAACTTTGCTAATCAACTTTTATTACTGTACATTTGACTCCAGACATCTGATAGAATTTCAATATGTAAAGCACATAATGATATTATTTGGCTCTATTGATGTATAGCTCATGCACATCTCTATTAGAAAATGAAATCAAATATTAACAATGACCCAAAACATGCCTTACTCATACCATTGATTTGTTATGGTTGATAAGATATGCTAGAAATCTAATTTGTTCAAATTGTAAATGCTAGGATGCTAGAAATGAAGCAAACTTTTTATCTATTTGGCTTTCCAAGGACTAAGAGCACAGTTGAGTCAAACACAGTGGCCTAAGGTGCCCTTTGGCTACACTAGGAGTTCTGATGGAAGTCCTAGAATTTCCTAAGACCCAGTCAGCAGTGTCACAAGACATATGAATTGAAAACTGCAACTTGGGGTTGGTTAGCTACTTCTTCCCAAAGGTTTCTCCTCGTATTCCAGTTCTCATTCACCCCTGGATTTAGGTTTTGACAAATATACAAAATATTACCCATATGAACGGTAATTCCTCATAGTAGCTACTTTCTGTATTTTCCACACTTGTACACATGCTGCCTTTCCCCTCATTTTTTCTTTAATTATAAAACATATGTGCCAAAACTATAGACAAAGGAAACCCCTTCTTTGATAGTCTCAGGTTTCCAGCTGTAGATGCTTTGTAAAGTTATTGTCATGAAAACTTGTCTCCACCTCTAGGGATGGTCTCAGAAAAACAATCCGGTCAGCAAAGTTTATCCCTATATCTGCTCACACCCACTACACACTACCTCCCTCCTCCAGAGGAGTGCCCTTCCAGGCATCTGGAGCTCAACTCTTCCACCAAATCTCTCCCTGCCTCTTTGCCACAACTTTTTCATCCTGTTCATTTTCCCAAATCCCTGATCTGCCTCCAGGTAACAAAGAAGAGGAAAAAGGGCAAATATGAATATGTCACCCTACTTTTTGGACATACTTGTATTTTACTGATGTACTTTAGAGAAAAGGTTTATCTGAAAGAATTTATTACAACAGTGGCAATTTTAAGTATTCCAGCAGTGTGATACTGAGAGTAATGATTGATGATAGAGAGAAACATTTTTTGAACAAGAAAACTTTTCTGCATCTAACACATTACACTACAAATTTCAGCATAAGTCTTTCAATTGCAGAGGATCAGGTATGACCTCTTCAACATCCCCCAGCCTTCTGGGGCCTCTTTTCCATGCTCTCACAGCATCCTACTCATGTCCCAGCCAGTGCACATGCTATGGAGATCCCATAAAAGCTTACTTGGCCATAAGTAACAACCAGTAGATAATAGAGATAAGAGTTAAATCTGGGCCTCTCTGTTATCAGAACCTATGTTCTCATAACCCCATGTCCATCCACTGCAGTACTATTCACAATGATCAAGACATGGAAACAAATCAAGAGCCTATCAATGGATGATAAAGAAAGCTTTCTAGGTGGCTCAGTGGAGTGGCAAAGAATCTGCCTGCCAAAGAAGAAGGCACAGATTTGACCTCTGGGTTAGGAAGATCCCCTGGAGCAGGGCACGGCCACCCACTCCAGTATTCTTGCCTGGGAAATCCCATAGACAGAGGAGCCTGGAGAGTTACAGTCCACAAAGAGTTACAGTCCATGAGATTGAACACAGCTTAGCAACTAAAACAATAACAATTTGTAACAACATGGCTGGACCTTGAGAACATGATGCTAAGCGAAACAAGTCAGATAGAGACAAATACTGCATGAATGCTGTGTGATTCCATTTATACGTGAAATTTAAATTTAAAAAAAAAAAAAAGCCAAACTCATATAAACAGAATAAAATGGTGGTTGCCAGAGGCTGGGGGTGGGAGGAATGAGAAGATGTTGGTCAAAGGGTACAAATTTCCAGTTGTAAGATGAGCAAGTTCTGGGGATCTACTCTTTACCATTTGACTATTGTTAACAACACTGTTATTACAAACTTGAAAGTTGCAGAGAGAGCAGATCTTAAATGTTCTTGCCAAAAACCAAAAAATATTATAATATATATGAGGTGATAGACATGTTAGCTAACTTTACTTAGTGTGGTACCATTTTGAAATATACATCTGAATCAAATCATCATACTGTATACCTTAAATGTATATGATGTTATATGTCAACTATATCTCAATAAGGCTGGAAACATTCAACAAAATGTCCCCTATACAGTCTTGGCATGGAGTAAGAGTTCAATGAATGTGGAAAGCTTTCTGGATGAAAGGCAACAGGTTCTGCTGGAAAGAGCACAGAACTTTGCCAGTAACTTAGAGGAGTTACTTTTCTTCCATGAGTCTCAGCTCTTCTTCCCTAACATGAGGAGATTGGTCCTATTATTAGGGAAACTTAGTACTGAATAATTTGTTACTGGCCCTGAAACTCCAAATTAAGCACATTTAACAATGTTTCTCCTTAGAAAGAAGCATATTTCTTTAAAATGGTCCAATTGCAGAACTATAAGAAGAAATATTCTACTTACTCCACATATCAGTTTATATAAAAATAGAAGTGCCTCAGAAAACACTAAAACCTAACAGAGTGTTTTAATGCCTAAGTGAAAATAATATATATATGTAAAAACCCTGAAAGCAAAGAATAAACTTTCTTTTGATATTTGGCAGCCCCAGAAAGGGATGATAGATTATGCATTTGCTTGTTTGGAATTCCATTTATATTCAATTCAGTGCTGTAGGATTTAGAACATCATGAAAATGTTTCAGCTCTTAGGGAAGAAAAAAGAGAGAAAAGATAATAAAAGTTAATCCTTGGATTAAATGGAGTAAAATTAAAGGAAGTTTAAACATACCTCAGAATATAACATATTCTGCTGCTGTATGGGAGAAAACATATCTTCCAAGGAAAAAATGGAGTGCATCATGCAGGTAAATGCAAACTCAATAAAAAGAAAGATATATTTATAGATTTGCCACATTGCTGAAGCATACCCCAGAGCTTCACTCTATAGATTTAAATACATAATTGCTTCAGAGTCCTACTAACTGAGTTTAAACCTATAATTGTTTAAGCCCCTATTGTAAGCAAAGCTTTGCAAACTCTTAAATATGCCCAGGAAAAAAAATGCTACCCTCAGCTGTGGCTAGAAAAACAATCAGAAGACACTGAATAGCATTTGTTAAGTTATAAGAAAATATTCAACTATCATTTCTTCTAATTTAGACCAGCATCCAATTAAACCCAAATCTTGCACAGATCTTCATTTAAGTTTTAAAACCTATTTTTATTAAAAACTTTAAAAAGGATTTGAGTTTTCTTAAGTATTCCCAGCTGGATGTATTATCTGTACTGAATTTATAATTCAAAGTAGCAGTGCCAGGTGGTCCCATAGGCTTAATGAGTTTTTGATTATAAATGCAGAGTAAAAAAATTGAAATAGAAATATGTTTAGGGCACCTATATTTCTAACTTGTCTAGATGCTACCTTTCAGCTAAAGCTTCATCTCTGTCCCTAACAGAGACATGGCAGAAATAGTAGGGATGGTCAACAGCCACTAGACAGACCTGTGATGGAATTTTATTTTGGCCTTTTCCCAGACTATATCCTGTGTAACTGGAAACTCTGGAATAAACCAAAGCAGGCTACCTCTAAATGATTCCAGATGGGTTTCTATTCATGGAGCAATGTTTTAAAGATAATTTTAAAGGAAGAGAGGTTGTAAAAGGAAAGAGGAAGAAATTCTTTTGCAGCTGATATTCAAGGAAGGAGAGTTATTGTAATAAAATATAACATGTGTAATAAACTGCTGTCTTGCCAAAGTGATCAGTTACCCTAAGAGATAATTCCCTTTGATTTAAGTATGCAGGTTTAATGGCAGAAAGGCAAAAATGACTTTGAAAAAGGCAGGAAAGTAATTTTGAACTCTGCAATTGACATGGGAAAAAGGAGAGGATAAAGGAGAAGCTAGTGGATGGAGGTGATGGAATTCCAGTAGAGCTGTTTCAAATCCTGAAAGATGACACTGTGAAAGTGCTGCATTCAATATGCCAACAAATTTGGAAAACTCAGCAGTGGCCACAGGACTGGAAAAGGTCAGTTTTCATTCCAAGCCCAAAGAAAGGCAATGCCAAAGAATGCTCAAACTACTGCACAATTGCACTCATCTCACACGCTAGTAAAGTAATGTTCAAAATTCTCCAAGCCAGGCTTTAGCAATATGTGAACCGTGAACTTCCAGATATGGTTTTAGAAAAGGCAGAGGAACCAGAGATCAAATTGCCAACATCACCTGGATCATGGAAAAAGCAAGAGAGTTCCAGAAAAACATCTATTTCTGCTTTATTGACTATGCCAAAGCCTTTGACTGTGTGGATCACAATAAACTGTGGAAAATTCTGAGAGAGATGGGAATACCAGACCACCTGACCTGCCTCTTGAGAAATCTGTATGCAGGTCAGGAAGCAACAGTTAGAACTGGACATGGAACAGACTGGTTCCAAATAGGAAAAGGAGAACGTCAAGGCTGTATACTGTCACCCTGCTTATTTAACTTCTATGCAAAGTACATCATGAGAAACGCCGGACTGGAAGAAGCACAAGCTGGAATCAAGATTGCCAGGAGAAATATCAATAACCTCAGATATGCAGATGACACCACCCTTATGGCAGAAAGGGAAGAGGAACTAAAAGCCTCTTGATGAAAGTGAAAGAGGAGAGTGAAAAAGTTGGCTTAAAGCTCAACATTCAGAAAAGGAAGATCATGGCATCTGGTCCTATCACTTCATGGGAAATAGATGGGGAAACAGTGGAAACAGTGTCAGACTTTATTTTTTTGGGCTCCAAAATCACTGCAGATGGTGATTGCAGCCATGAAATTAAAAGACGCTTACTCCTTGGAAGGAAAGTTATGACCAACCTAGATAGCATATTGAAAAACAGAGACATTACTTTGCTGACTAAGGTCCATCTAGTCAAAGTTATGGTTTTTCCAGTGGTCATGTATGGATGTGAGAGTTGGATTGTGAAGAAAGCTGAGAGCCAAATAATTGATGCTTTTGAAGTGTGGTGTTGGAAAAGACTCTTGAGAGTTCCTTGGACTGCAAGGAGATCCAACCAGTCCATTCTGAAGGAGATTAGCCCTGGGATTTCTTTGGAGGGAATGATGCTAAAGCTGAAACTCCAGTACCTTGGCAACCTCATGCAAAGAGTTGACTCATTGGAAAAGACCCTGATGCTGGGAGGGATTGGGGGCAGGAGGAGAAGGGGACGACAGAGGATGAGATGGCTGGATGGCATCACTGACTTGACAGACGTGAGTCTGAGTGAACTCCAGGAGTTGGTGATGGACAGGGAGGCCTGGCGTGCTGCGATTCATGGGGTCGCAAAGAGTCAGACATGACTGAGTGACTGCACTTAACTGAACTGAAAGGAGAGGCTGAAATATATGAGTGAAATGGGCCCATTTTACTATATAAGTGAAAATTCTTTAAATTAACAGAAATCATGAGGAAAACTCTAGACTCTCAAAACCATAATTTTAGCAGGGGTCTTAGAAAATAATATTTGGTTATCAGGAGCTTGAGAGGCTTTATTTCCTATCTGGGTTACTTATGAAAGTAAACAATGGGGCAGACTTCCCCAGTGGCCCAGTGGTAAAGAATCCACCTGCCAACGCAGGGGACATAGGTTCCATCCCTGGTCCAAGAAGATCCCACATGCTGCGGGGCAACTAAACCCAAGGCTTGCAACTAGTGAAGCTGGCAATCCTTAGAGCCCATGCACTGAAACGCGAGAAGCCACTGCGGTAAGAAACGTGCTACCACAATCAGAGAGCAGCCTCCGCTCGCTGCCACTGGAGAAAGTCCAGGGGTAGCAACAAAGTCCCAGCACAGCCAAATGAACCAGTAAATTTTTAAAAATTTAAAACATGAAAATAAACAATGGGATGTATAGGGGTCTAAATACAGAGATCGAAATTTCTGAACAGCAAGTACAGTTAATTATAGGAAATGTTCCTTGGTCTAGAAGAAAGCTCTAAAGTAATTTAGTCCTAGCCCATTTATCTGATTGCAGCCTGGAAGCATTCAAAACCATCACAAACAAACAGCATTCATCACATCCTTCCTCCTGTAAGAGTCCACCCTTCTTTCTGCCTACCCTGGGGACATCTCCCAGTTTTCACAGTTCAGGGCAGTATTTACAGAAGATTTGCATAACTAGATAACCCCCTAGTCCTTACAGATCTATCTACCATATAAAGCCAAGAGATCTTGTCAGATTTCATGAATTAATCCATTTCCTGAAAAATACTTTAATAATTCAGCAATAAGATTAATGTTGCTGAAACTACAGCTAATATGTCTCCCAAAAGGAATCAGCAATTGTATCAAGACTTTCACATACCTTTTCTCTTTAGCTTAAATATTATTTCAAATATAGTCAGGTTTCCCAGGTGGTTCAGTGGTAAAGAATCTAAAGAATCCGCCTGCCAGCGCAGGAGACCCTGGAGACACAGGTTTAATCTCTGAGTTGGGAAGATTCCCTAGAGTAGGAAATGGCAACCCACTCCAGTATTCTGCCTGCAAATCCCATGGATAGAGGACCCTGGTGGACTATAATCCATGGGGTCACAAAGAGTCAGACATGACTGAGCGACAGCACAGCACAGAGGGAAGAAATAGTTTTTAAAAACATTCTGGCTGCAAAGTAACTTGTCAGAGTTGTTTACAATTAATTGGGATAGAACCACTGTCGCTTAAAATGAATTTGCCACACCTTACTTGCCCAAAACAGCTGAGAGGCTAAAGGAGAAATTCAGCATGTCATTAAAATTTAGTGACAATCAGAATTGAAAGTGGTCTTAACAAATGAGGAGACAAGGGCAGAATCGGTGACTAAAATGTATTTCAAGCAATATAATTTCATTTAGCCATCGCTGTTAGTTCACTCTTTGTTCATCTTTAATTAATATTTTCCCTGGGGGGGTGACTAAAATGAAGGCAGGTTTAAATAAAGAGAGGAAATAAAGGAACTAGATAATCCATGAATTTGATACCCATCTGTTGAATAATGTAACATTTACCACAATAGAAACAGCCCACTTTTGGTTTTACCTCTAGGCCAGAAACCAAAACATATAACAGAAACAATGTTGTAACAAATTCACAAAAGACTTCAAAAATGGTCCACATCCAAAAAAAGAAGGCTTTTTTTAAAAAATGATTTTTTTTTTTTCATTCAGAAGCAGAGGCACCAGTGCAACAGCCAAAACAGTCCCTTTTTATTAGCCCTTAAACTAAACTTCTCTCTTTCATTCACCAAAAGATACTATAAACTTTGCTTGGGTGTACAAATAGTATTCATAAAAGTATACGTTATAATACTAATTATGGTCTATCTTCACTGAGTTGAAAAGAAACATTTTTATTCTTACATTTTCATTACACATTACTTCTGTCATATTCTGATTAAATGCCAATATATTTTTTATGTCAGTATTTTTCCTCTTGTGAATGTATGCAGGCCACGCATCATGGAATAAAGCTATTTCAGTTCAATTCTGTCGCTCAGTCATGTCCGACTCTTTGCGACCCCATGAATCGCAGCACGCCAGGCCTCGCTGTCCATCACCAACTCCCGGAGTTCACTCAGACTCACATCCGTCAAATCAGTGATGCCATCCAGCCATCTCATCCTCTGTCGTCCCCTTCTCCTCCTGCCCCCAATCCCTCTCAGCATCAGAGTCCTTTCCAATGGGTCAACTCTTTGCATGAGGTGGCCAAAGTATTGAGTTTCAGCTTTAGCATCATTCCTTCCAAAGAAATCCCAGGGCTGATCTCCTTCAGAATGGACTGGTTGGATCTCCTTGCAGTCCAAGGAACTCTCAAGAGTCTTCTCCAACACCACACTTCAAAAGCATCAATTCTTTGGTGCTCAGCTTTCTTCACAGTCCAATTCTCACATCCATACATGGCCACTGGAAAAACCATAGCCTTGACTAGACGGACCTTTGTTGGCAAAGTAATGTCTCTGCTTTTCAATATGTTATCTAGGTTGGTCATAACTTTTCTTCCAAGGAGTAAGCAACTTTTAATTTCATGGCTGCAGTCACCATCTGCAGTGATTTTGGAGCCCCAAAAAATAAAGTCTGACACTGTTTCCACTGTTTCCCCACCTATTTCCCATGAAGTGATGGGACCAGATGCCATGATCTTCCTTTTCTGAATGTTGAGCTTTAAGCCAACTTTTTCACTCTCCTCTTTCACTTTCATCAAGAGGCTTTTTAGTTCCTCTTCACTTTCTGCCATAAGGGTGGTGTCATCTGCATATCTGAGGTTATTGATATTTCTCCTGGCAATCTTGATTCCAGCTTGTGCTTCTTCCAGTCCGGCGTTTCTCATGATGTACTCTGCATAGAAGTTAAATAAGCAAGGTGACAATATATAGCCTTGACGTACTCCTTTTCCTATTTGGAACCAGTCTGTTGTTCCATGTCCAGTTCTAACTGTTGCTTCCTGACCTGCATACAGATTTCTCAAGAGGCAGGTCAAGTGGTCTTGTATTTCCATCTTTTTCAGAATTTTCCACAGTTTATTGTGATCCACACAGTCAAAGGCTTTGGCATAGTCAATAAAGCAGAAATAGATGTTTTTCTGGAACTCTCTTGCTTTTTCCATGATCCAGCAGAAGTTGGCAATTTGATCTCTGGTTCCTCTGCCTTTTCTAAAACCAGCTTGAACATCTGGAAGTTCACAGTTCACATATTGCTGAAGCCTGGCTTGGAGAATTTTGAACGTTACTTTACTAGCATGTGAGATGAGTGCAATTGTGCAGTAGTTGGAGCATTCTTTGGCATTGCCTTTCTTTGGGCTTGGAATGAAAACTGACCTTTTCCAGTCCTGTGGCCACTGCTGAGTTTTCCAAATTTGCTGGCATACTGAGTGCAGCACTTTCACAGCATCATCTTTCAGGATTTGAAATAGCTCTACTGGAACTTCATCACTTCCACTAGCTTTGTCTGTAGTGATGCTTTCTAAGGCCCACTTGACTTCACATTCCAGGATGTCTGGCTCTAGGTGAGTGATCACACCATTGTGATTATCTTGGTCGTGAAGATCTTTTTTGTACAGTTCTTTGTGTATTCTTGCCACCTCTTCTTAATATCTTCTGCTTCTGTTAGGTCCATTCCAATGTCTGTCTTTTATCAAGCCCATCTTTGCATGAAATGTCCCCTTGGTATCTCTAATTTTCTTGAAGAGATCTCTAGTCTTTCCCATTCTGTTCTTTTCCTCTCTTTCTTTGCTTTGATCACTGAGGAAGGCTTTCTTATCTCTTCTTGCCATTCTTTGGAACTCTGCATTCAGATGCTTATATCTTTCCTTTTCCCTTTGCTTTTTGCTATTTATTGCCTATAAAAACTTTTGCAGCAATTGTCCATGTAGATGACCTAGTTGACTTTCGTTATAATTCAGTGTATTGATAAAATCAAAACAATTTGGGAATGAGTTCAAGATGAAAAAAGTAGAAAAAAAAAAAAAAAACAAATAGCATATTTTTCAAATAACTCTAAACAGGTAAATCTGATCCAATGTCACTTCTTTACCCATCTGGGTTTAGGTTGTAATCTTTGGGCCTTGGGCTTTTTGTTGATGAATACTATACAATATAATTCATTTAGAAAATTATCCATAGATTAAGATAACATAATTTAATGAAAGTAATTCATTTATGATCAAAAGTGTTTGGTCTCAGATATCTTAAAATACTCAATTAGATTTAGTTGATGCTATTGCTATTATCTTATTCTGAACTATATTGATTAGATAATTAATCTATTTCCAACTGATTGTGCTCATCTCTCCTGGAAAAGCCAGGCTTGGAAGCTGGTAATTCCATTTGCTTCTGCTAAACTGGTTTGCTTTTCTTTTTAGCTTCTTTTGGCCAGATTGGATTTTGGCTTTGTTTAATTATATACTTGACTTACTTTATGATCTTTAGGTTTTCAGATATGTTAATGAAATTAACATATTTTTAAAAATTCAGTTTTAAAAATTTTTAAAAATTCAGTCTAATGTTTTAAAAATTCAGTCTAATTTGTGAGACATACTATGGAAGATCACAAAAAAGTCAAGAAGAGGAAGTTAAGTACCAAACTGCCTTTTCCATTTTATAGGAGAATGGGTTTACTTGGATGTAAATAAATACCCTTGAACACTGACCCACACAAAGATTAATTGCTTTGTCCAGAGGTATATTGCTGTCAAGGAAAGACTCAAACTCAAGATTTTTAATGTTTCTCTGTTTCAGCAGAATATTTATAATCAATAAACATTTTCTGAACCCTAAAATACTAGACATTAGAATACATAGAAGATACATCTGTCTACAAAAAATTAATAGTCAAAGAAAGATATAGAGAATTTTATTTGAGCTAACCTGAGGGTTATAATCTGGAAGTTAGTCTTTCAGAAAGCTCTGAGGACTGTTGCAAAAAGGTAAGGGGGGAGTCCAGCATCTACATTCTGGCAAAGCAGGTATATGCAGTCAAGCACACAGCCTGGCAGAAGTTTACTGCTAGTCACAAGTAGCAGATATCTTAGTTTATGATTTTAGTGCTTTTCTCTAAGTACAGTAAGATGTCAGAATCCAGGTTCATAAAAATTTTTCTCCTGAAAATTTCTAACTCTCTGAGGGCCAGTTCTGCCAGTTTTCTCAGAGCACAAAGTACCTCATCCTGATCTTTGTCCTGAATTCCTTTCAGGGTGTATTGGAGGTCAGGGACAGCAGTGGCTGAAGACTTGATTCTTAGAAAACTGAGTGATGGGCAGCATTCTTTATTTTACAATCCCCACCCTTTCATTATTAATTTCAGTGAAGATTTGAGGCGGGTATCTCATGATCAATTTGTCCCAAGGTGCTAGGAATGCACATCCCCAGATCAGACAAGGATTTTGCTGGTGGGCCACTCAATGTGCTCTTCCTATAAACAGTAACCAAAACTCTCTGGACCGCTTGTCTTACTTGCCTGCCATGGTTCAAGAAATGGTTCCCTCTGGCTGTTTTCCCCATATCTACAATTATTGATCTATCACACACTATCACAATCATTGATCTTACAAAATTGAATATTTGGTCAATATTTCAAATCACCTAATTATCATTCTTTTCAAGCAGAGTTTCAGTCACAAATCTGGTAATGCAAGAAACAATAGTCTTGTAAAATAGGTGGAATACAAGTAATCAAGCTAGTAACATTAACGGGGTCAGAAGAGGAGACACAGATGTAGAGGCCAGACTTGTAGACACAGCAGGGGAAGGAGAGGGTGAGGATAAACTGAGAAAGTAGCCTTGACATATATACACTGCCATGTGTAAAATAAACAGCTAGAGGGAAGCTGCTGAATAACACAGGGAGCCCAGCCTGGCACTCTGTGATGACTCTGAAGGACAGGCTGGGGTGGAGGGGGGAAGAAGGAGGCTCATATATACACATATATATATATGTAATGACACACATATATGACTGATTCACAATGTTGTATGGCAGAAATCGACACAACATTGTAAAACAATTATCTTCCAAAAAAAAAAAAAGTTAAATGTGAAAACTGAGAAAAAAACAGGGTCAAAAGTAAATATTTAAGCTAAGGCAATTACTTAGGAAAATTACTTAAGGGAAATTATTGCTTTGTATATAAAGCTCACCAAAGATAGGTGCATGTACATGTGTGATGGGTCATTGTAACCCCTTGGAGGACTGAGAAAGGAATGCTATCTTCTAAAATCTAGCATCTTCAATTCTGGTGCCAGGAGAAGAAGAATGACCTTGACAGCTAAGCAGGTATTTCTGCCATGGGCGGTCTGGCTAACACACAAGTCAGCTGCGCAGTGCACACTAGCGGGGAGGGAGGAGGCCCAAATGGGCAGGAAAAATGTCCATGTTTAAATTTTTTCTTGTCTTGCCTTAATGAATTTTATTTTACTATGTCTCTTACCTTAAAAAGTATATCCTCAAGTTAAAGAGATAGGACATCAAGGAAAATAGGAGACACATAGCACACGATATAATGAAAAGGCCTAGGGTCTGTGTCAGCAGGATGTTAGTGCTGTCACTTTGCCTCACTACCTCTGGCTACATCTGTGAAATAAAGACATTTATATCAGCTCTGCGCTATTACGTGAGTACAGTAAGGATCAGATCAAAAGAATGTGGAATGTTTAGACAAATCATATTGGAATTATGTGATTGAAAAACTGATAATGAAGAAAAAACATTTTAATAATTATCCTATTTTAAATATGACAAATGTCAAAATCCCATATTGAACTTCTTGAGTCTACAAAAATGGGGATTTTGGAAATCATCCTAAGGATTAGTCAGGAAGACCTAATTCTTGCTGTTTTTCCCTTTGTGAAGTCAATATGTCACATTTCCCAAGAAGACAGACTACTCCTTAATACTTTTAACAGCAATCTCTGAAGAAGTTCTTATGTTACTGAGGTTGTTCACACAATCTTGAAAAAGGCATCTCTTCCCCAAAAGAAAACTGACCCCATCTTTAGATCCAGAAGTGAAGTCGTTCAGTCGTGTCCGACTCTTTGTGACCCATGGACTGTAGCCCACCAGGCTTCTCCGTCCATGGGATTCTCCAGGCAAGAATACTGGAGTGGGTTGCCATTTTCTTCTCCAGGGGATCTTTCCGACACAGGGATCGAACCCAGGTCTCTCACATTGCAGGCAGCTGCTTTAGATCCAGAAGTGGTACTTAATTTGTCTGAGGGAACTCTCATTTCCTTTGTTAGTGATTGGTTCGGTAAGAGGCTTATGACTCAACTGAGAACAAAGAAAAGTCCCCTTGCTCAAGAGAGCTGCTAGATGGAATAGCTTCCCTTGTTCTACTGGATTTTTTTTTTTTTTGAGGAAACTGCTAAGACCATGCTACTGTCTGTGCCTGAAGCCAACTCTTAAGAATTGCAGATCACAGGTGGAAAGAATATGAATCACTATAGCATCACAGCGCTATGGACTCAGCCACCCCTTAAGAGCAGTAATCAGTGTCCTACCAGTGATCTTCCTGTTACATGAGAAAGTGAATTTCCTTAATATTTAAGCTAATTTCAGTTAAATCTCTGTTACTTTTAGATGAAAGGAGTCTGGTCTAGCATATATATCATAATAACATTTATGTAGTTCTTATAATGAACAAGACCCATGATAAATACTCCAAACATTATCTCACTTTATCGCATCATCCTCCAGACCTTCTAAATGTTGTCATTTGCAGATGAGGAAACCAACGACAAATTAAGTGACTTATCCAAGATCCCATAGGCCACGTTTAAAGCTCAGGCAGTCTGCTTCTAGGTCCTTCCTTTCTTAACAAAGCATTCTTCTAGAGTATTTAATAAGACCTGATTAAAACCATGGAAAAAGCCGTCTTTCTTTTAAAATGCACTTGATAAACTAAACATACAATAGGTAGAATTATTACACTGTTTCCAATTTTCTATCCATTTCACAAGTATAACGAGCCAAAAGTTTGTTTAGTGACCCTATTTCTCTTAGACTCTCATGAATTTCCCATAGAGATGAAAGAAATAACAGAATTAGTTTTGTAGAGAAGCCAGTGGAATGTGTGATTTTTAATGAATACACTGTGCATGCTTGTGTGTAAGTCTCTTCAGCTGTGGCTGACTCTTTGTGGCCCCATGAACCACAGCCCACCAGGCTCCTCTGTCTGTGGGATTTTCCAGACAAGAATACTGGAGAGGGTTGCCATGCCCTCCTCCAGGGGATCTTCCCGACCCAGGGATTGAATCCATGTCTCTTATGTTTCCTGCAATGGCAGGTGAGTTTTTTACCACTAGCACCACCCGGGAAGCCTGATAAGCTGTAGTTAATATTAATTCACAATTTTAAAATGGAAGTATAAACACCGCTATAATAGCACAGAACATCTGGACCCCCTAACCAGAAAGAATGGGTCTTATACCTGTTTTGTTGTAAAGAACATAGAAATAGTCAAACAGTGTATGATTTTTTTCCTCTTAAATAAACTGCTGATCCAACTCAACCAGGTTTATGATTAAACCTGGTTTGATGATTTGGCTTTGCTCAGGATCAGATTCCCTAGGCTGGAATGGGAACTGTAGAGTTGTGAATACTCAGAGGCAAGTGGATACCTGATGATGAACCACTGGGAAAAATGAGGCTCAAAAGTCCAAGAGACAGAAGGCTAGTGCCAAAGCCAAGAGTCAAAGACAGCAATAGGCACAAGGGACAAAAAGCCTTGACCTTGAAGTCAGAATTCTAGTAGACCAGAACCAGTCCAACAGGATGTGAGTTTTCAGAAGAACCGTCTCCACTACTTCTAGGTATTCATGCTCCCTTGAAGAACTAAAGAACCTCTTGATGAAAGTGAAAGAGGAGAGTGAAAAAGTTGGCTAAAACTCAACATTCAGAAAAGTAAGATCATGGCATCTGGTCCCATCACTTCATGACAAATAGATGGGGAAACAGTGGAAAAAGTGACAGACTTTATTTTGGGCTCCCAAATCACTGCAGATGGTGACTGCAGTCATGAAATTAAAAGACGCTTGTTCCTTGGAAGAAAAGTTATGACCAACCTAGATAGCATATTCAAAAGCAGAGACATTACTTTGCCAACAAAGGTCCATCTAGTCAAAGCTATGGTTTTTCCAGTAGTCATGTATGGATGTGAGAGTTGGACTATAAAGAAAGCTGAGCACTGAAGAACTCATGCTTTTGAACTGTGATGTTGGAGAAGACTCTTGAGAGTCCCTTGGACTGCAAGGAGATTCAACAAATCAGTCCTGAATGACCATTAGAAGGACTGATGCTGAAGCTGAAACTCCAATACTTTGGCCACCTGATGTGAAGAGGAGAAGGGGACGACAGAGGATGAGATGGTTGTATGGCATCACCGACTCAATGGACATGAGTCTGAGTAAACTCTGGGAATTGGTGATGGACAGGGAGGCTTGGCATACTGCAGTCCATGGGGTCGCAAAGAGTCAGACATGACTGAGTGACTATACTGAACTGAACTGAAGGAGCCAGAAGGTATATGGTGACTGAGAAGATAACTATGGCTTCAAAGACTGAGTCTGGGCAGACCTCCAAGGATCTCAAAATAAAAGCTAAGATTTAAAAACTTAAATGTGAATTACCTTAGTGGCTCATAGCAAAACGTTTCTTGCCATGGTGAAAATCTGAAGGCAGAATCTTCCTCTTGGTGCAGCAAAGTATCTCGAGCAAGACACAGCACGAGAAGGCACAGTTGTTATGACAATCATAAAGGTCAATAATTCTCAAGTACACTGAAGGATGTTAAAGTTTTAATAATATTCAAATAGTGCAAAAGTGTAAAGACCAAATGTCCTTTACATAATCCTTCCATCAAAAGGCATCAAGATTAACTGAAATTCAAATCTGGACTGCAGGACAGCTATCCGGAAAATTATGTTGCAAAACTACAACATAGCAAAGAAGTCAATCTACAAAGATGAAATGAACTGTAGCCCACTGGACATGTGTTATGTATCACAGGCCATACCAGACCATGCATGCCAGTCACTGTCAATATTCAAACCTGACATAATTTCAGTGATAAATATTAAATATTTACCAGCTGGTGCACCACTGGATCAGTGGGCTCATCTACCTCTCTGGAGTACACACAAAAATAAATGAATAGATTTGGGCTTCCACCACCAGCAGGGATGGCTTTCCTGAAAATTGGAAATCAATGATACAACTACGGTTACATCAATAGGTTAAGCGATTAATGGAGGCTGCCCTCATCTTTTTTTAACTACTATAATAACAAGAAAGACAAGGTAAGAAAAAATAAGATTTTTTAATGTTTGCTTTATGTACTTTGAATTTATAAAATGAATTCTTACAGAAGTCTGAGGCTACATGGACTTTTTCAAGGAACATATTATCCCAAACTAACAATGTCTCCTAATACTAAATCCAGTTCTTATCAATCTGTCCTTAAAAATATTTTAGGTTCAGCACAACAAAGGAAACTATAAGCAAGGTGAAAAGACAGCCTTCAGAATGGGAGAAAATAATAGCAGATGAATCAACTGACAATTAATCTCAAAAATATACAAGGAACTTCTGCAGCTCAATTCCAGAAAAATAAACGACCCAATCAAAAAATGGGCCAAAGAACTAAACAGACATTTCTTCATACATACATACATATGGATGGCTAACAAACACATACATACATACAGATGGCTAACAAACACACGAAAAGATGCTCAGCATCACTCATTATCAAAGAAATGCAAATCAAAACCACAATGAGGTACCATTTCACACCAGTCAGAATGGCTGCAATCCAAAAGTCTACAAGCAATAAATGCTGGAGAGGGTGTGGAGAAAAGGGAACCCTCTTACACTGTTGGTGGGAATGCAAACTAGTACAGCCACTATGGAGAACAGTGTGGAGATTCCTTAAAAAACTGGAAATAGAACTGCCTTATGACACAGTAATCCCACTGCTGGGCATACACACCAAGGAAACCAGAATTGAAAGAGACACATGTACCCCAATGCTCATCACAGCACTGTTTATAATAGCCAGGACATGGAAGCAACCTAGATGTCCATCAGCAGAGGAATGGATAAGAAAGCTGTGGTACATACACACAATGGAGTATTACACAGCCATTGAAAAGAATACATTTGAATCAGTTCTAATGAGGTGGATGAAACTGGAGCCTATTATACAGAGTGAAGTAAGCCAGAAAGAAAAACACCAAAACAGTATACTATATATATATACACATATATATACATATATATAGCAGTATACTATATATATATATATACATATAAAGCATATATATGAAATTTAGAAAGATGGTAATGATAACCCTGTATGTGAGACAGCAAAAGAGACACAGATGTATAGAACAGGCTTTTGGACTCTGTGGGAGAGGGAAAGGGTGGGATGATTTGGGAGAATGGCATTGAAACATGTATAATATCATATATGAAATGAATCGCCAGTCCAGGTTCAATGCATGATACTGGATGCTTGGGGCTGGTGCACTGAGATGACCCAAAGGGATGGTACAGGGAGGGGGTTCAGGATGGGGAACACGTGTATACCTGTGGTGGATTCATGTTGAGGTATGGCAAAACCAATACAATATTGTAAAGTAATTAACCTCCAATTAAAATAAATAAATTTATATTAAAAAATATTTTAGGTTCAGATTTTCAGTTCCTGTCTATGCTAACAAAAAGCATGATGACTAAACTTCTTAAGGAGGAATGGAAGATGGAGCTGCAATAAACAGTGTCACAGAAACATGTTAAAGAAAGAAAAATATATATGTTTTTCTTTTAATCTATATTGTATTCTATTAACTCTCATGCCATATGACATCTGCTGAGACAAAAAAGCTCCCAAGTCATGGAAAATTCTGGTGTTAATGTTGTCTCTCTGAAATGATGACATCGGGCTCTGAAATATGAAAATGAAAGTGTTAGTCGCTCAGTCATGTCCAGCTCTTTGCGACCCCATAGACTGTAGCCTGGCAGGTTCCTCTGTCCATGGGATTTTCCAGGCAAGAGTACTGGAGTGGGTTGCTGTTCCCTTCTCCAGGGGATCTTCCAGACCCAGAGATCGAACCCAGGTCTAGTGAATTACAAGCAGATTCTTTACCGTCTGAGCTACCAGGGCTACTGATATTGGGTTCAAAGAGTACATAACTAGTCTTAGAAACTTATTTAAGGAAATGGTTTATACTAAGATTGTGACTAAAATACTAAGTTGGTGCCTTTATCCATCTCTTCAGTAGCCTAAATGAGGTCTTTTGGTAGTGTGACAATAACACCTTTGTGAAGTGGCTATGACAAAATCCAATCTAAGACATGACATAGAAGCTTCAGACACACCAGTCAAAGGATTCATCCATGAATAGATTATTCCTATTAAACTGAATCAAAGAGTTGGCCCCAGTTAATTCGAAGGAAGTCCAGAAAAGCACCTACTTCTGCTTCATTGACTACGCTAAAGCCTTTGACTGTGTGGATCACAACAAACTGTGGTAAATTCATAAAGAGATGGGAATACCAGACTACCTTACCTGCCTCTTGAGAAATATGTGTGCAGGACAAGAAACAACAATTAGAACTGGACATGGAACAACAGACTGATTCCAAATAAGGAAAAGAGTACATCAAGGCTGTATACAGTCATTCTGCTTATTTAATTTATATGCAGAGTACATCATGAGAAATGCTGGACTGGAAGAAACACAAGCTGGAATCAAGATTTCTGGGAGAAATAGCAACAACCTGAAATACGCAGATGATATCACTCCAATGGCAGAAAGTGAAGAGGAACTAAAAGGCCTTTTGATAAGGCTAAAAGAGGAAAGTGAAAAAGCTGGCTTAAAACTCAACATTCAAAAAACTAAGATCATGGCATCTGGTCCCATCACTTCATAGCAAATAGATGGGGACAAAGTAGAAAAAATGGCAGAATTCATTTTCTTAGATTCCAAAGTCACTGTGGACAGTGACTGTGGCTACAAAATTAAAAGACACTTGCTCCTCGAAAGAAAAGCTATGACAAACCTAGACACTGTATTGAAAAGCAGAGACATCACTCTGTCAACAAAGATCTGCCTAGTCAAAGCTATGGGTTTTTTAGTTTCATGTATAGATGTGAGAGTGGGACCATAAAGAAGGCTGAGCACTGGAAGAATCGATGCTTTCAAATTCTGGTGCTGGAGAAGACTCTTAAGAGTTCCTTGGACAGCAAGGAGATCAAACCAGTCAACCCTAAAGGAAATCAACCCTGAATATCTGGAAGGACTAATACTGAAGCTGAAGCTCCAATACTTTGGCCGCCTGATGCAAAAAGCTGACTCATTTGAAAGAAACCCTGATGCTGGGGAAGACTAGGGAAAGTAGAGAGAGTGATGGAGGATGAAATGGTTGGATGGCATCACCAACTCAATGGACATGAGTTTGAGAAACCCCAGGAGACAGTGAAGGACAGAGAAGACTGGAGTGCTGCAGTTCGTGGGGTCACAAACAGTCAGACGCAACTAAGTGAATGAAGAGCAACAACGACAACTCAAAGGATGAGACGACAATGATAAAGGATATTAATGGGGCACATTGATGGAACCAGAAAATATGTCTCTTCTTTGAGAACTGGCACTAATTAAAAGGAAAATATAAGTTACAATTTATTTCTAGCCAGAAGCACTACAACACAGAAAACCATTTCAGTAACCTAAAAATACATTGTTTCTTCCATTGCTATTTTGAAAAATTGTCTTTCCTTGTATGATAATATTCAGTAAGATTCAGAATATTTGAAATGAACGGAGACTTGTTAGCTTTTGTCTGTGCCATAAATCTGTTCTTTATGATTCTACATATTCTTTCTCTGTATTTCCTCATGTGTAATATAAAAAAAGATTCTGAAAAGTTAGATTATTTTTCTACAGAATCTATGTTTTTATGAAAATTCCAAAGCTAGAAAACATTGCTTACAAAACAATATGCACGCAGAGGTGTCAATAGTAAGAGCTAGCTCAAAATGCCCCTGTCAGTAATCACTTAAGTTGTAAATAGATTAATCTGGCTTGGTTTTCTTTTCATTTCTATGTTCTTCTAATCTATACAGATTCCGGAAGCTCCCTGGAGGAAACGGCCCAGTCAGTTTGTATTTCCTGCAGTTTCTGTATCAAGCCATACCAAAAAGGCAGATGCCAATAATGTCACCTCTTATTAAAGTGAAATCTCATTCAATAAACATTCAGCATTTGTTTACTGAGCTTCTACTATGAGCTACTACTGCTAAATTAGATGATGAAGAGACAAGACAGTAATCTGGCAGCAAACCATCCAATGCCAAGTGGTTTTTTTTTTTCCAATTAAATATGGTTCAAATGTGAAAAAAAAGTGAAAGTGTTAGTCGTTCAGTCGTGTTGACTCTTTGCAACTTCATGGACTGTAGCCCTCCAGGCTCCTATGTCCTTGGAATTCTCCAGGAAAGAATACTGGAGTGGGTTGCCATTCCCTTCTCCAGGGGATCTCCCTGACCCAGATCGAACCCAGGTCTCCACCATTGCAGGCAGATCTATTTTTCATCTGAGCCATCAGGGAAGCCCCTTCAAATGTGAAAATATGCGTGTAAAATTTGGAGGTAAAGAATATTTCAGCTCTCAAAACTCCTCTTGGTGAATGAAGCATTGCACATTTTAGTGAGATTTGAGACACCAGAGGACACATTCAAGTAGAAGATTTTCATCTAAGTGTTTTCTAAGATTAAGAAACCTGTTAAATGTGGCCTCATGTTCTAGGTCCTGTGATGAATGAGCAACAAGCCAGGGGTAGGAGTAGTGAAAAAGCTGGGTCATTCTGCAAGAGAGGGCAAAGGAGTTTGAAGGCCTCTGGGGAAATTAAAAAGAAGGAAGAGGACACAGAGAAGCAGAGGCAAGAGCGAAGAAACAGCAGCAGAGTCTTGGTAGGGGCGAGCCCAAGAAAGAAGTCCAGTTAATACAAGTTACCTAGTATGATTTTTTTTTCACCCTAGTCATTAAGGTTCTTGATGTGCTTGATAATCTTGATACAACTTCCTGGTCAACTCATAAACTTCAATCTTGATTATTTTCTGATTGAATTGACTAATTATTCAGTGTCATGCTGCTATGTTCTCATGCCATTTCAACTATCAGTTCAGTTCAGTCGCTCAGCTGTGTCCGACTCTTTGCAACCCCATGGACTGCAGCACACCAGGCTTCCCTGTCCATCACCAACTCCTCGAGTTGCTCAAATGCATGTCCATCAAATCAGTGAAGCCATAATTTAGTGCATAATATGATTAAATTAAAATTGAGGCTATGAATATGATGACATATCATGTTTGTGATTATTATCTTACAAGGCAAAAGAGACTTTGCAGGTATAGTTAATTAAGGCTCTTAGTTCTTGGTAAGGTGCTTATTTCCATGCATATATTAGAATGATATTGAACTGTTTCTAGTAGGCAACTGTGTGAACCATTTTTAAACAAATAGATAACTGTATGGAATCTGATTCCTTTTTCTTTCTTTTTTTTTTAACTAGCAAAGCAAAAGACTTTACTGGGAAAGGGTGCCTGGGCAGAGAGCAGTAGGGTAAGGCAGCCCAGGAGAAGTACTCTGCCACATGGCTTGCAGTCTCAGGTTTTATGGTAGCAGAGTTAGTTTCTGGGTTGTCCCTGGCCATTCATCTTGATTGAGCCATACTCAGTCTGACTCAGGGTCCTTCCTAGTGGTGCATACATCTCTCAGCCAAGACAGATTCCAGCATGCTGAGTCCATCTTTGATGTTTGATGGAACAATCTCTCAAGTCCTACCATGCTCTATGTTACATAGTAAGGTTTGTATGTTACTCAATCGTGTCTGACTCTTCTCCACCCCATGGACTGTAGCCTACCAGGCTCCTCTGTCCATGGGATTCTTCAGGCAAGAATACTGGAATGGGTTGCCATTTCCTCCTTCAGGGAATCTTTCCAACCTAGGATGGAACCCGAGTCTCCTGCATTGCAGGCAGATTCTTTATTGTCAAAGCCACCAGGGGGCTCTATGTTACATAATATAGGACACCTATTCCTACTCAGTCCTCCCCATGTTCCTCCACTCCATATCGTCAGTAAACATCATCCAAAAACTACACTAACAAAAATTCTTGATGTTTATTGGATTTCTTGACAAAACCATTGACTGTACAGTGATCCAAATCTGGGTTGATGCAGCCTGAAACAGAATCAGGGTGTGGTTGAGGAGGTGGCTAACATTGGGTTGGTTAGATACATAAAATCTAAAAGCAGGGTAGATCCAGGGTTTCTGGGGCCTAAAGTGATAAAGATTGGAGGAATTATCTTTTAAGGAAAACAATTCCACAAAAATACGAAGTTGAAAACAGAGGCTAGGAAGGAGCCCAGATAAGTGACGGGTACTGAAACTAAAGTTTCATTTGCTTCAAAGCAAATCCACTTCTGCCTATAAATCAGGAAAATCATGGGAGACTTCTAAAAGAAATATAATTATTTTGCAAGACTATTCTTTACATAAGACAAGAACCTCAGAACTCTGGATAGAATGGAGAAAAGATGGGGAATGTATAAAAATAAATTTGTTTGTAATGTCAATGTTTATCATTTATCATCTAAATCATTTCCTATGTCCCTATCATTGACACATTCTCTTAATTAAATGCATGTCAGATATAGAAGCCATCTCATTATGCTGCTATAATCAGACAGGAGCAGTTTATGTCATTACACTTAAATGCATGGTAATTCCCAGTGTCAAGGTAAGTATATATAGAATGTTGATTGCACTGCTTTCCAGTCCCTCTTATTAAGATTTGCAGATAATCTGCATGAATTATAGAGTGCATTATTATTATAATTATGGTGTAAAATAAATAGAAAGTAGATTGGACTCATTCTTTTTAAATTCTTATAACAATGAAGGATGTCCGTCTAAGAAAGAAGAAAGAGACATCACAGCAGTCTTTGACCACCCAGCTTTCCTAATCTGTGCATTTCCTTCAGCTCAGCGCCTTTCCTTTCAGAATGCTCAACTGAGAATCTACACAAAAACGTCAGAAGAACATAAAAAGCATGGCAAAGAATCAGATTTTTAATCTGAACATTGTCTTTGTTCCTGCAATCGTGTTGACATCGTGTTAGGTGATATGGCTTAAGGGTGCATGCTTAGTTGCTTCAGTCAAGTCTGACTCTTTGCAACCCTATGGACTGTAGCCCACCAGGTTCCTCTCTCCATGGGATTCTTCAGGCAAGAATACTGGAGTGGGTTGCCATGCCCTCCTCTAGGGGATCTTCTTGACCCAGGAATTGAACCCATATCTCCTGTGAGTTCTGCATTGCAGGTGGATTCCTTACCGCTGAGCCACTGGGGAAGCCCAGCTTAAGGGACAGCAGGATGTAAAACTCCATCCCACTGTCTGCTTTGCCACAGCACTGAGCATGCTGGGCAGCCTCCCTTCCCCCGTGTCCTGTCAACAACCTCCGCTTTCCATTTGAAAAACCAAACCCCTGCCCATTCTTTGATCCCATGGACACTGGAAAAAGCGCATGTGATCCAGGCCAGAGTAATTGGATTGTCTTTTCTGGGAGGCTCCATCTATCTACAACAGCAGGAAAAACAGATGGAAGTCATTAGGGCTGGGTTTTCCAAGGGCACTATGAGATGGTCAGTAGATTCCTGATAAACTCCTGAACTTGTTCCAGCTCCTGTCCTTCCGGAGGCCTAGGGATTCAACAGTTCCTTGGAATGTGTAAGACCTCCAGAATCCTTCCTACAAAGTCCTTATATGCTTAAGTGAGAAAGAATCAGTATCTATTGCTTGCAATCAATGTGCCCTAATGTGGGAAGTGTTAGTCACTCAACTGTGTCTGACTCTTAGCAACCCCACAGACTATAGTCCACCAGGCTCCTCTGTCCATGGAATTCTCCAGGCAAGAATACTGGAGTGGGTTGCCATTCCCTTCTCCAGGGCATCTTCTGAACCCAGGGATCAAACCTGGGTCTCTGGCGTCTGATCCACCAGAGAACATGGGAAGACAGGTGCTGACCCCGCTGTGGAAGGTAAGTTAACATTAAATTAACAGAAACTCACTATCTGAGTTCCCAGTTATGCTTAATGCTCCCTTTATCTTGGATCTACTTTTGAGAGAAATCTAAAAGCAGACTTAAAAATTCCCTTCCTTTCCCCCCTCAAAAAATTTTTCATGAAAAGTTTAAAAATATTTAGTTCCTTTCATACTTCACCAAAGCTGCCATACTGTGTCTAAAAATACATGCAAAATGCAATATGAGAATATAGTGTCTTATATGGAAACCCCCAAAAGAAAAAAATTTTTTTTCAAATGCTTATAAAAGCCAGATGAATTTTGGAGTTAAAAAAAATTGTCTCTTGTGGTTTGAGACTTTACTGAGATTTTTTTTTTTTAACCCTCTTTAAGATCTAATTTGCAAGTTTATAGTCACTCCTGGGGGACTTTTAGTTTTAAAATAATTTCAAAAATGATTAGCTAATTTTTAAATTATTTAAAATACTTTTGGCAGGTTTATACTTGTATATATGTTTGTATAACATGAAAGAGATTACTTTTGACAAATTGAAATTAGAAAGCCAGCTACCTCTAATAGCAGCTTAATTGCTTTATCTATTTGAACAACAAAAATAAGTTGATATAGAGAATTTTCCAAGCACAGCATTTTCCTAATGATTTCACTACCAGCCTAGTGAATCATACAACTCACAAATATAGACAAAGAGAGTGAGCCCTCAGTGGAATTACTCAGGCGAGATCCCCCTTTACCTCTTTTTCTGTATCAGATCATGCTGGAGACGGCCTTTCCTCTCCCCAGATTAAGACAGGACTTAAATTCAACAACTGCCTAGCTATCTGCTCTAAATTCTTCAGTGTCTATTTTTCAGAGTTGAGCCAAATGCATTTCTAGACTTGTGTATGAAAATGTTTTTAAAACAGCAAAGGAAATCTATGTCCAATGTAGTATTAAATATTCATAAATTGCTATTAATTACAAAATAACCTTTGACTTTTTCTGCCTGTACTTCTGAATCACTCATATTAGGACACACTTTCTCTAGAAGCAATGCATCTGATCTTTCAGAGATTAATTACTAACCATAGTTCAAGTCAGGGTAAGAGAATGGAAAGCTACGGTTTCAGCACCACCTATAAACATCTAGATAACAGTTGCTGATACTCAGATTATGGAGATAGTGTGTGCTATAATGTCAAAGAGCAATGAAACTGATAAAAGTCTTGGTGACACCCATATTTTGGGTCTTCTTTAGAAATCAAAATTGAAGTAGAATATTACTTGTTGTTTTTTTTTTTTTTAATAGCAATGTGAGTTATAGGGTAGAGAGTTGTTCAGTCAGTAAGTTGTGTTCTACTCTTTGCGACCCCATGAACTGCAGCACACCAGGCTTCCCTGTCCCTCGTCATCTCCTGGAGTTCACCCCAGTTCATTTCCATTGAATTGGTGATGCTATCCAACTATCTCATCCTCTCCCGCCCCCCTTCTCCCCCTGCCTTCAGTCTTTCTCAGCATCAGGGTCTTTTCCAATGAGTCGGCTCTTCACATCCGATGGCCAAAGTATTGGAGTTTCAGCTTTAGCATCAGTCCTTCTAGTGAGTGTTTAGAGTTGATTTCCCTTAGGATTGACTGGTTTGATCTCCTTGCCATTCAAGAGACTCTCAAGAGTCTTATCCAGCACCACAATTCAAGAGCATCAATTCTTCGGCATTCAGCCTTCTTTATGGTCCAACTCTCACATTCATACATGACTACTGGAAAAACCATAGCTTTGACTATACAGACCTTTGTCAGCAGAGTGATGTCTTTGATTTTTAATATACTGTCTAAGTTTGTCATAGTCTTCCTTTCAAGAAGGAAGTAGGAATAGGGAGACGGCTTTAGAAAACATGGTTTTTGTTGCTCACATAACAGAGACGGTACACGTGGCCATGTTTCCACATGTCCCAGCTCTGAGAAAGAATCTCAAATTGTTTCTCTCTGGTCACACCAAGTAAAGGCAGGAGGGTTTTCCTGTCCCATGTCCCATATCCCCCTGTTTGTCAAGCACCTAAATTTCTGGTTTTGGATGTATTCTCTAGATGGGATTGGGAGTGACATTAGAACCACTAAGTGTTCTGGGTCACTACAAGGGGGAGATCCATACCGAGGGTTTCAGATGGAGCTGAACAGGCATCAGTTGTTCCCATCACATCAGCTCTCAGCAAATATCCACTAGACATACAGTTGCTGTAGCTCCTCCTCATCAGTGTGATGCAGGCCACATGGACGGGAATGCACGGGTGCTGATGCCCTGCCATGCCCTCAATAGTGTGCATGTGGCGGGAGCTGGCAGAGTCTCGAGGCTCCTCTGCTCTTTGTTGTGGGGTCCTTCCAAATCTTTCCCTTTCATCACATGGCCCACGCATGACATGTCACAGTCACGCATAATCCTTCTCACATGTCACAGTCCATGCATAATCCTCTTGCACCACCGCTGACCACACTGCCCCCATCTCCTGAGGCCTCTGCACACATCGCCTTCCCTGGCAATTGTGTACATGTGCGTCAGCTTGCTTCATTTCTCTCCTTGGCTAGCTTGACTAGCTTTGCACCTAGAAGTGACATTTGCTGGCACCTGAGTGTACTGCACACAACCTGCCCTTCCCAGAAAGCGGGATAAAGTTAACAACTGGAATCTGTTTCTTCAAAGCAAGAGGCTACCCAACAGCATGTTGGCTGGATGCAAATCTATTGAAGTGCTCACATCTTTCCACTAGAGAATCACCATTTGTGTCTCTAGACACTCTCCTTTCTTCCAGCATCACTGACCACACCCACCCCACCACATCCAGATTGCCCAACCTCAGACACAGGCATGGCTTCCCTTGAGAGCAGACAGGCTTCGGGCAGTGCTTGCTCAAGGAAGGTGAGCAGCTGCTCTTGTTTAACTGCAGAGAAAAGTATTGGGGTAAACGCCAACACAGTCTCCTGACATTCCTTTCTCCTCCCCAAAGTCACTGAGTCTCTGAGGTGTGGTCACCTACTCTATGCAGATTTTATCTTCACTTTCTGGATCCTTTCTCGTGGCCCCTCCCACTCACTCCCTCGGGTTTCCCGAGTCTGCTTTAGTATCCCAATTCCTAGCTTGAAAATTTCTTCCTTGCCTGATAATGGGGGAAGCTCTCTTCTTTCAAAGACCTTCCTAATATGTCCCAGGCCTCCATACTTTTCATCTAAGATTGGACAGCATTTTCTCTTCAGGAAGAAGGAAAACTACTCTTCAGTAGTTTCAGCTCCTGTATGTCTATAATTGGGGTCTTTAAATGTCCATCCTGTGCTGTGATACACTTTCAGTCATGGGCTTATGAAAGTCTCTGTTCCAAAATCAGAGGGGACTTTAGAAAACATATTTCTTTGCTGCACACCATTTTTCTCTTTGGCTCGCAACTCTGATTTCAAGCGGACTTGTTCCAATGCTCATCTAAGATTATGTTATTAGTTTGTGGAGCAGAGGTGCCTCATACAAGAGTTCTTCATCATTCCAGATAAGTGTCCATGTACAAGGAACATGAATTTCAACAATCACCAAAAGCGATTTGCATAGCAATAGACTTTTCCTTTGGAGAAGGCAATGGCACCCTACTCCAGTACTCTTGCCTGGAAAATCCCATGGACGAAGGAGCCTGGTAGGCTGCAGTCCATGGGGTCACTGAGGGTCGGACACAACTGAGTAACTTCACTTTCACTCTTCACTTTCATGCATTGGAGAAGGAAACGGCAACCCACTCCAGTGTTCTTGCCTGGAGAATCCCAGGGATGGAGGAGCCTGGTGGGCTGCCGTCTATGGGGTCGCCCAGAGTTGGACACAACGGAAGCGACTTAGCAGTAGCAGCAGCAGAGTTTTCCTTATACCTTCATAACTAAACACATCTCATACACTCCTTTTTTTTCCTGCTGAAACTAAAAACATAATTATTTCAAGTATGGATATAAAGAGTGGTTAAAGAGTCAAGTGGGAGGGGACATGGGCAAACATTTCCATGACTGATTCATGTTGATGTTTGGTAGAAACCAATGCAATACTCAAAAGCAATTATCCTCCAATTAAAAATGAATAAATTTTAAAAAGAAAATGTTACAATCTAAGTTGTGGCTGAAGCTCCAAAATAATGAATGCCAGTCATTCCCACACTTGACTTCCTACAGTGGAGGTAGTTAAAACAAAAATTAAAAACAAAAACAGTTACACAATCATTGGCCCCTAACCCACCACTGAGTGTAAAGGGAGAGTGTAGAATCTTTCTTGTGACCTCTAACTAAGTGAGAAAAGATTCAAAGGGACGAGTTCACAAAGCTTCCCAGGCACAGATGGGATGAGAAAAGTTCAAATAAATTCTGTTCTTCTCTCACAATTAGGGTAGGCCCCATAGGTTATCCAGGTGGTGTTAGTGGTAAAGAACCCACCTGCCAATGCAGGAGACATAAGAGATGTAGGTTCAATCCCTGGGTCAGGAAGATCCCCTGGAGGAGGGCATGGCCACCCACTTCAATATTCTTGCCTGGAGAATCCCCATGGACAGAGGATCCTGGCAGGCTACAGTCCATAGGGTCATACAGAGTTGGACACGACTGAAGCGACTTAGCACTCATGCACGATAGGTTATCTAGCTTTCCTCAAATAGCATCCTCCAGTTAGTTCAGTTCAGTTCAGTTCAGTCACTCAGTCATGTCCGACTCTTTGTGACCCCATGAATTGCAGCACGCCAGGCCTCCCTGTCCATCACCAACTCCCAGAGTTCACACAGACTCAAGTCCATCGAGTTAGTGATGCCATCCAGCCATCTCATCCTCTGTTGTCCCCTTCTCCTCCTGCCCCCAGTCCCTCCCAGCATCAGAATCTTTCCCAATGAGTCAACTCTTCGCATGAGGTGACCAAAGTACTGGAGTTTCAGCTTTAGCATCATTTCTTCCAAAGAAATCCCAGGGCTGATCTCCTTCAGAATGGACTTGTTGTCAGTACTGCCTAAAATAGACTTGTCTTAGTAACTGAGGTGTGTTTTATGTAATAACCAAAAACTTAATCTTCATTCAGAGTTGAAACTTCTACCTTCCATAGCTCTAACCCATGATAGGTGGGAAACCAGCAGTGGAAAAGGAGAGGCAAATTCGTCCTTCTTTATTCCACCAACATCTCCAGAAACCTGTCCTACTTAATGGCCACAGTTTCTGATCCCTCAGGGCTTAGAGCATGGAAAGGAAGAAGAGACAAAGAAAGAAATAATTTTGCCCAGTTGGCACCAAGCTGAAATTGGTTTCCACAGAGATTGGTTGGTGTTTAAAATGGATTCTTTCTCTCATGGGTGTCTCTTCATAGACTCTTTGGCAGGATGCTCTAGGCCAGTCCCAGGTCTGTTTGCTGTCAGATTCATTCTTATCCCGCCTGTCCTATATTTCAGCAAGCTGGCTTCTTTGGGTTTGGCCAATTAGGGCACTAAATGGGGACCAGAAAGGGGCTGAGGGGAGAAGCCAGAATAGTTCTCCTCATGTCCCTTGACCTGCAATGTCCTCTTCAGAAATAAATGGCTGTGCTTCCTCAGAGAGTCAGTCCTAGCAAAGAGCCCCACTCTGATTCCACCTCCTTTCTTCTGGTCCCAGCCCATGGACTGCAGTAGCACCTTCCTCACTTTTTTCTCCACCCTAAGGATGTAGTGGCCTCCTGATCTTTCCAATTTCTGGGTCACCTCTCCAGCCCCTGTCTGGTTCTCAGCTCCTCTGTCACCTGCATGGACAACTCCCGGCATTAAGTTTCATTCACTGGAAATATATGAAGGTATTTTTTATCTGTTTTCCTAGTTAAACCCTGACGATGCTCTCCAACACACACACACACACACACACACACACACACACAGAGTCTCCCCCAGTATTGGGATCTCATCTTCAATTCCCAGACATGGACGTGTACTCTGGGTAGGCACTTGCAGTTCCTGCCGCCTTCTGATCCTTGAAGATACTTTAGTACCTTTCAGTTGAGACCTCCTTGCCTTCTTTCCTTTCTTTCCTTGGCCAATGGCCATCTTTGATGGGTTTAAGACAGACCAAGCAAATCTGATTATTAAGAAAACAAACTGTAGGAACTGTCAGAGAAAGTCTAATTATTTCCTGTTTTAGCCCGGGTTCCCCTAAAAGGAGACTCTGAGACACACGTGTCTGTATAAGCAATTAATATGGGAATATGATCCCAAGGAACAGAGTAAGGGATGAGGGAATGAAACACAGACGCCCTATTAGTTTTCTATTACTGCTGTGTCTTAAGACAGTGAAATTTATTACCTCATAGTCCTGAAGTCACATGTCTGAAGTGGGTCTTACAGGCTAAAATCAAGGTGCTGACAGTGCTGGTTTATTTTGGAGCTTCTGACAGCAGAATCCATTCCCTTGGGTTTTTTATTTGGTTTTGTTTTGTTTTTTTCAGATTCTACTTAGATGCTGCCAGTATTCCTTAGTTCCATGACCCCTTTTCCACAAAACTCCAGCTTCTTGTATCCATCATCATACTTTCTATTATCTCTAATTCTACTGCTCCCTTCTTTTTTATTTTTACTTTTGGCTACACCATGCAGCATGCAGGATCTTAGTTCCCTGGCCAGAGATTGAATCCATGCCCCTGCAGTGGAAGCACAGTCTTAACACTGGGCCACCAGGAAAGTCCCCTACTGCCTCCTTCTTACAAAGTCTCTTTTGATTACATTTGGTCCATCCAGATAACTCAAGAAAACCTACTCACCTCAAAATCCTCAATGCATTCATATCTGAAAATTCCCTTATGCCATAAGATAACATATTTACAGGTTCCAGGATAAGAACATGATTATCTTTGGGGTATCATTTTTCAGCCGACCGCAGATGCACTAGCCACTGCTATGTCAATTCATTCTGGTACAACCTTCTAAGTAGTCATGAAATCCATCTCAGGCCACCCAGCTAGGGGAAGAAAGGAAGACAAAGTTATCTGGCAGCTGCTGCTACTGCTGCTGCTGTCGCTTCAGTCGTATCCAATGCTGTGCGACCCCATAGACGGCAGCCCACCAGGCTCTGCCCTCTCTGGAGTTCTCCAGGCAAGAACAATGGAGTAGGTTGCCATTTCCTTCTCCAATGCATGAAAATGAAAAGTGAAAGTGAAATCACTCAGTCGTGTCCAACTCTTCAGGACCCCATGGACTGCAGCCTACCAGGTTCCTCTGTCCCTGGGATTTTCCAGGCAAGAGTACTCGAGTAGGGTGCCATTGCCTTCTCCTCTCTGGCAGCACCCATCCCTTATTGATCAAGGTTGCGCCCTGGGTGTAAACTCCCCCATAAGTCCAGAAGCTAGTGCATTAGTGTGAAGTGGGGTCCTACAATGTCCTACGACATTCACCACAGCCTCAGAAAAACCACAGCACAGAAGCAAGAGGTTCAAGGTAAGATACAGTCGATTTTCACTTCCCAAAATAGACTGAAGCCTGAATGGCTAAAGTAAGAGATGAAACCTAAAGAATGTGAAGAGATTGATAATAGGCATCCAATTTACTTCCTTGCTCTCATCTGAAGACACTGGCAATTTTAGCCAGTTTGCTTCCCTTTCTTGGGCATTGTGCCACTCTTTCTTCCTTAGAACCCTTCTCACAGGGCTTTAGGTAAAAAGGAAGCATCCCATGGCCAGATTCCATGGGGGAGAAAAGCAGTCAAGAGTACAAACTCTTCAAAAGCCTAAAATGAAAGAATCAAAATATATCTCTAGTGACTATCACAAGGAAGTGACACAGAAAGAAACTCCCAAAGATTGCATTAAAGCACAAGAAAGGAAGTCAAAGAAGTGTGGTTCCTTCTAGCTAGAGACAATTATTAGAGTTCAAACTCTTCTCAGAGAGAACCAGGGAAAGAGCATTTGTGTCCTGAACTGGCATATTTCTAAAATATTTCTAAAATACTACCAAAGTGACAGAATCAGGAGGTAAACAAGATTTACGCCTTTGGGGTCATCCGTGTTCTCCATGACAATTCCCTTTAATGAACAAACATCCGGATTTGTTGCAAACCTTAGGGCTGACTTCACTCTTCTACGATAAGAAATGGGAGGAAAGTATTGGCTTGTGTATGGAGACTGGAGGTGAAGTGAATAGCAACATGGTCACACTGATAGTCAAGAGTGTGAACTAAGACCATACTGTCTTGCTTATCAGATGGGCAAAGATCCGGAGGAGAAAATAAATATAGTTTTGAAGAAAGGATGAAATAATGAATATTCTAAAAATGCAAAGTATAAATTGATAGTTTTTTGAAAGGCATTCTGGCCTTATCTATCAAAATATAATGGGTGCTGGTCATGTGACTCGTAATTCTCCTCCAGAAAAAATATCTAACAGAAATACATAAACAGATGAGCAAAAACGTATATGAAGACGTGTTTATTGCAACATTGTTTTGAACAGCAAACCATTTGAGAAGCTATATTAGAAAAAAAAAGAATGAGTTAGTTCTTTATGTACTGATGTAAAGGGGTTCGTAATCTATAAAGAGAAATAAGCCATTTGCAAAACACAAGGTGTTATGATCCAGTTTATATATATATATATATTTATTTAAATAATATTTGCACCTGTGAAAACTTAGGTAGGACTTCACTATAATGTCATATCCTTAATATGTTATAGGACAAACACTGTTTATATTGTCCCTATCATGGCCAACATCAAGTTCACGGAAAAGAAGCTGTGAGAGCTACTTCCTGTGTTTCAGAAAAACTCTTCGTTTCTCACAAGAATGGTAAAATGGGTGATTAAGATGAGAATAATGAATATGACTGTGTTAATGAGAGTGCTAATATCAATAAGAAAAGAAAATCCACTCTCTTGATCAAAAACTGTATATAATCAAATGTTAGATGTGCCCAGGGGTGTTTACATTTTGTTGCTATTCTTTTCAGAGTTACTCAAATTCTTAGAGATAAAAAATAATTTTGTTTGAAAATTCTAAACTCTACAGTTTCAACTCCTTTTTCTTTTGAAATAATTTATTAAGCAACTTTTAAAAAAGCCAGACAGACTTCCTAAAGAAGAAAATTACAGCAGAACAAGTTTATATATGTTCATAAAAATCTAAAAAGTCTGAAGACTTCAGGCTAACATGGCAGATGGAATGTGAACATAACTCCCTTGCAAAACCCACTAAAATAAAAGAAGATATCAAATCAAAATTTAAACCCACCCCTGCAGCATCAAGTTTTATATAAGTTACATCTGAGGGTGTATTTATTTTCATTTTACCTTTAAGAAGATTTGTTATATTTATTCAATATTTCTTCATATTGATATGTCTTTTTATCATCCATTTTATGGCTATGATAGTAAATAATATGTTAATTGCTTTTAAATACTATTAAATAACTTAGGCACAAAAGGCATGAAAATTAATGTCAAGCATTTATGTACTTTTGAAGTTTAATAAAAATTAATAATGCATTCGAAAAGAAGATTCACAAGGACTAAGAGAATGTAAGAGATAAGAGTAAAAGAGCAGTGTTGGGACATTCCAGGGGCTAAGACTGTGTGCTCCCACTGCAGGGGGCACAGGTCAGGGAAGTAGATCCCACAGGCTGCAACTAAGAGTTCAAATGCTGCAACTAAAGATCCTACACACTGCAACTAAAACCTGGCACAGCCAAATACATACATACATTGAAATATTTTCATAAATAAATGAATGAGCAGTGTCAAGACATTTTGGAAGATGGAAAAGTACTCAAGTTACCAAAAACTGAACAAGTGTTCCTAATAAGCACTGGAAAGGGAGGAAGAGGGAATGAGGCAAGTCACTTTATTTCACAAAAACCCAGAGACTCAAAAGCTGGGCAGAGAACCACACACAGAAGGAGTGTCTGAAAGCTGCTACACTCCAGGTCCCCTTCCTCATTTGTCACCTCCAGACAACAGCTGCTGATCAGAGCTCACAAACACATGGCTGTCTTGTTTCTGCATCCACAAGATACTGAAACTCCTACGTGGGAGGCAGGGGTAAGAGTTTCTGGAGGGAGAATGGCAGAAACGTGGGACTACCACCTGCATCTTTGTAATCCTGGGAAAACTACCACCATTCCAGTAGGAAGGAGGAGAAATCCAGGAAGGAGGAAAAGGCAGAAGAAAAGCTTGAAACCTTGTAAAGGAGAAAAGCAAACCCTTCTCCAGGAGAATCAGAATTTAAGTCCAAGACTGAGAAAGTAAAACTGTTTAATAGACATTATATGAGAGGATAGGCTGCCCCTTTGTAACTGGTTTTCCCTCAAAACAGCACACCACAGTTTTCAGAGCACTTTTAAAAAATGACCATTGTCTGCCCTGGAAGAAAGGGAAAAAAAAAAAAGTTTAATCTAAGATGGCTGAAGATATCAAATTTAAATTCCAGACTTGTATCCACTAGAGTCAGCAGAAAACCCTGCCAATATAGACAGTTTATTTGGGAAATACTCAAAGCAGCAAAAACTTAGAGCAAGTATGCAGAGATTTCTTGTCCTTGGAATGAGAGAGAAAGAAACCCAGGGACATATTGTGGTGACCCATGACTTCAAACAGTATGCATAAGCCCATTAAACTAGTGGTTAGGAAAGCACTCAGAACTACCCAGTGTGACAAGAGAAATATTGTTTCACATATGTGATTTCTATTCAAATCCACTCAGATCCAGAGAAGGGGATCCTATAAAGAAGTGTTCATTAGCTCGGGTTACAAATGTCTAAGACCACTCCCAAGAAGACCTACAACCTGCAAAGTTCAATGAATTTAACTCAACTTATTGGTGACAGTGAACTTTGGGTCACCATCCATTCCCATCAGTATTAGCTCTCTCTTGCTATGACGCCTTTACATAAACACAACCACAAATCTTAAGTGACTCACCATCTTATACATTTATTTTGCTCACAAGTCTATGGGCCATTTGGATGACTCTTCTGCAATGGGACAGGCTTAGCTGATGTTGGCTGGACTTGCTCATGGATCTGAGTCAGCTGGGGCCTGACTGTCTATCGTGGCTTCAGTATACAGCTGGGATATCTCCTATCCCATTCATGTAGTTCCTCTGTTCAGCAGGTTAGCCCAGCCTTGTTCTCTTAAAGGAGGCTGGGGTCCAAGAGAGGGAGCAATAGCACCCGAGGCTTCTTGGGATCCAGGCTTGGAATAAGCAGACCTTCATATCTGCTGCAATTTATTGGCCAAAGCATGTCACAACGTCAGCCGGATTCAAGAATGGGGAGGTAGAGCACTTCTTTATAGGAGATGCTAAGATTTCACATTGCAAGGAGCATGGATATAGGGAGGGGTCATCAATGAAGGCCATTAGGACAACTAATCTCCCACACTAGCAACTGATGTAAGAGAATTAGTTTTGTGAGTAAATCAAAGGAACTTGGTTAAAGACAATGTGATATCCTGGCACAGCAACAACAACAAAAAAATCATATTGGTGAGAAAACTACTGAAATTTGAATGAAGTCTGTATTTTAGGAAAAAATAATATTAATCTCCTAGTTCTGAAAAATTCATCATGATTATAAGATGCCAACAAGAGGAGAAGCCAGGCAAAGGATGTATGGGAATTATACCGTCTTTGCAACTTTTCTGTAAAACTAAAATCAATTTAAAATAAGGAAGCTTGTTTGGGGGCTTCCCTGGGGGATCAGTGGTGAAGAATCCACCAACGCCTGGCAATGCAGGAGACATGAGTTTGATCCCTGAACTAGGAAGATCCCATGGGCCATGGATCTAAACTCATGCAGCACGACTATTGATCCTGTGCTTTAGAGCCTTTGCTCCACAACATGAGAAGCCAACGCAATGAGAAGCCCACACACCGCAAAAAGAGAGTAGTCTTCGCTTACCGCAGCTAGAGAAAACTAGCCCTCGGCCTGGCCCACAGAGCAACAAAGACCCAACACAGCCAAAAATAAATAAATAAAATTATTAAATAATAATAAACGAAGTTCAGTTATAAAAAGGAAGGGAGGGACGTTATAAAAAAGGAATGGAAGGATGTTATGAAAAGAACCTGGAACCTAAACCATGTCGGTGTGCAGCACCCTTAGCTGGGTGCATCTCTGAGAGTCACGGTGAATGCTCTTAACCCATATTCAGAAACCTCAGTGCCCTGAGAAAGTTTGGCAATGTCGGGGAGGGGGGCGGCGGGCAATGAAAAGCCAGAGCAGGTGGTTTGGCCAGGGCCACATCTCTGCAGACCTCCCAGGCGACAGCTACACTGAGCCTTGGGCTTCAGCAGGGGAAGTTTCAAGCTCAGCGGGGCCAGTGGTTGTGCCAGGATCCTTTCTCAGTGTGATGGATGGGGTGATGACCCCACTGGCGCTGGTGGTTACAGGACACAGCACACGGCCATGAGGCTGCAGCGCTTAGGGAGTCTCTTTCCTTCCCTTTTCAAACAAATGAGCTGCAGACTGTACCATGGCCTTCTGACTTTGTGGGAGGGACAAATTGTGATCTTCTTTGCCATGCTGTAGCTCTGACACAGAGGCTCAGTGAGACACATAAACACACAATTATGGTACAATGGTTGTACCTGGTTGATGACAGCAACCCATCCATGTGGGCATTGAAATTAGTCAAGGGAGGCAGGTGAGTGAAAGACTGTGGTTTCACCATTTTAGAGCAACTTCCAGGAGGATAAACCCCATCTCATTATCCCAGACTGTTCCAAAAACAGGGACCAAGAGAGAAACAGATAAATACATTGCTAAGAAACAGGAACTCTAAGTGGGCTAATCAGGCCTTCTCCATCACATTTGAGACATGGTCTCTGAGAAAAGAAGAGTCTTCTTTTGCTGGTGCTAGAAAGTGAAAGGTTTGGTCACTCAGGCATCTCTGACTCTTTGCTAGAAGCAGTTATAAAAATACAGACTGAAGTTAAAGACTACCCAAGAGAAGAGACAAGATATGGCAAGAAAAAGAACAAAAACAAAAACTCATCGTAAGGTAGTTCAGGCCCCAGAATGCAGCCAACCCTAAGGTCAGAGACACCTCTTGGGTTTCCATACTTCTAACCATAGTCTAGTTTGAGTTGGGTTTCTCTCACTTGCCCCCACAAGAATTCTGCCTCAAACAGAGATCAGTAGTGGGAAGTGGGGTGTTGAAACTGACAGGCATTACATCATGAGTCTGGTTGAAAACAAGCAGGATGCTGGGCATTGAGAGTGCCCTTTTGTCACTGGGAAGGTGACAGTACTTGGTAAGTGGTAACAAAGCAGCCTGGCAGATGTTTCCTATCTGTGTTCTGGGACTCAATCTAGTTCACTTACGTGTGTCTGGTGAACCAACGATGACAAAGTTAAGTGGGTTGACTGTGTTTTAGTCATGCTTCAGCGAGGTCCTAGACTTCTCAGGCCAAGCTCATCCTCTGATAAGAGAAAGGAAGGGTCCACAGAGTCTCACCATTTCTTCTTCCAGCAATCTTTATGCGGACATAAGAACTTATTTTTCTATTTTGAAAGGAAATCATATGGGAAGGCAGGAAGAGCTAGAACCCCGAGGAAACCAAATTTCCCCAGCCCTCACCAAGTACTTCAGGATATATGCTCCCACCTCAAAAAGACTATGATGTCACCATTTTAAAGTGACTTCCGGGCAGATAACCCTATATCATTATCCCAGCCTATTCCAAGAACAGGAACTAAGAGGGAAACAGGTAAAGACACTGCTAAGAAACAGGAACTCCAAGTGGGCTAATTAGGAACTCTGAAAGCAGGTTGGATTCAAGGATCAGGCTGCAGTATGACTGTGTCTTAGTTGCTAGCCTATTGGACTTCCAGACATTGAATAGGTTGACCTCCCTCTGAGATTTTAAGGAAGTGTTATTTCCAGAGACAGCGAGCCCTGCAAACAGGCTTGTGATTGATTGCTCAACCCCTGAGGCTGTCCTCAGGCCGCCCAAAACCTCTACCAGAAGTCCTCCAGCAGCTCTTCCTGAACTTTATGGCTAAGTTCAAGGAAAAGATTCCAGGAAGTCATATTTTAGCCCGCCTCTGGCCCAAGCCCCAGTGCAGCGTGATCAGTAGTAAACTGGACACTGCATTTTCATCTCCATCTGGCTTGTGTGTCGAACACACAGTTGATTCTGAATCTGGAAAGGAAGAACTGTAAGTAATTAAGCTTCTGCCTCAAACCCCAACACCAAGAAGCTGGAACTTTATCCCATACACTTTGGGAAACAGTAGGGACTTATCACCAGTTTTAAGCAGGCTTAAGGCAGATAAAACTTGTGGTGTGTTTTGTAAAGGTAACTATGGCAGCATGGTGGCTTGGCAGGAAAAGGGTAATACTGGAAAAATGAACCAAAAAAATTAGCAAGCGATAGCAATAGGAAAACGTATAAGGGCTTGAAGAGTTAACAATGAGCAGGGGAAACACTGAGGGAGGCAGGAAGATGAAGATGAAAAGCTAGCTGATGCAGGAAATGCAACAGAAGGAATGCATCCTGTACGGTAAAGGGGGCACCAAGGTGAAACTTTGTGGCCTGTAAATGGATACAAGTCACTGGCTTTGTTTTTGTTGGAGGGAAGGAAGAAACAGACAGCTGGAATTCTGTCCTCAACAGAAGGGAAGATTTTTAAACCCCTGTTTATTTTACACTTGAAAAGGATTCATCCTGAAAACTGCCAAGCAGTGAAGATGCTCTTAAGGGATTTTGGCAAGATGTACACAAAAGAAAGCCTCGGTTCACTACTGAATTGTTGCCCCTGGGACCTTAAACCATAGCAGGCACTTAGGAGTCTCCAGGTCCACGGCACAAGGTTTTTGGTTAGATAATAAGGCTGAATGATATTCTTTTTAGATCCCCTTTACCCTGGATGAGAGCATTGTGCTAAGCGATCCTCAAGGACTCAGCAGACTACAGAATCATGCAAACCAGAAAAAACTCACCACACACTTTCGTGATTTAGAAATGCTAGAAGAGATGATTACTTGCCCAAGAGAGTTTAGCATCAGTCCTGTTCCATCAACATCCCTTCTGTTAAACACTGCATTTCTCACTGCTGTGCCTTTCCTGCTTTGTCACAGCTTTATTTTAGTCCCTAAGTAATTCTACCAGGGACACTGAATAAATACTCATCGGTCTCTCAGGCAAATGTAGATTCTGTTTGGCAGTTAGAGTTTGTCCATCTTGCAGGATTTATGTGAGGTCTATTATATGGGCTGAGTGCCTAGCTTAGATCCCGCCATATAAGAAGAAAATATGGCGTCTATCCCCAACTACACGGAAAACTGTGGCTTTAGCTACTAAAGTGTTTAGCAAAAAGACACTTTGCTATTACAAATATCTGGTAACCCTTCCCTGTTTTCACTCCCATCTGTACTTCCTTCCTCTTTGATGCTTCTCCAGAATTACATTTATCACAAGAATTCAGAAATTTAGTAGGTTACACTAAAAAAGAAAAAACTTAATGGTAATCAAAACACCACTCAAAACATTCTTTGGCTGGCCCCAAGGTTATTATTCACCAGTATACTGCTTCTAACTCTTCACAAAGACTAAAAACTGTTTCTCATCATCAGTAAGAAGACTTAAGTTCTTTCCCAGAAACAGCTTAAAGTTCTTCCCCAACTTGGCCAGCTGCACTTGAATTCAGGGTTTCCGCCCTAGAAAGAATGTAGTTGCGTCCAAGTGGCATGAGTCACTGAATTCTAAGCAGGGGGGTTTTCATCTCTTTAAGAGGGGCAACGGTGAGTTGTTTCTTACGGTGAAATAATGCTTAAAGTGGACCAAGACTCAAGCCGGCCCATCTCATAGCTTTTTTCCATGACTGGGAGCTGTAAAAGGGAACACTGATGAGAGAGAAAGAGAATATTTGAACTCTGGCTGTGGGCCAATCAACTTTGCAGATTTACCAAGTAATCTTAGCCAAGAGCAAAGGTCCTTGAGCGATGGTATGGACGGTATGGTGGGCAACAGTCCATGGGGTCACAAAGAGTCGGACGTGACTGAGTGCCTGAGCACAGCACGTGGAAAATTAAGCCCCTCTGGGATGCCCATTAAGGGCTTGCTGGCTGTCTGTAGGAAGCTCTATCGTCTGCTGAGTCCTTGAGGATCGCTTAGCACATCAAGTCCTGCCACCCTATTTGCTGTTGAGAGCTCCATAGATAGACTGCATCCCAGCTCCACCTTCTTGGGACTTTTATCTGGAGAGCTCAGCCATTGTTTCTGAGATTTGCAACAGTTCATCATGACTCGAACATCATTTACATAAAGATGAGTTTTTATTCATAGAAAGAAAAAGTTTTCGGATGGACTTATGATTATGTGACTCATGCAGGCTTTTTTTTTTTTAATTGCTGAGGATGGATCCATTTAATTTTACCGATAGTCTTCCATACAATATTTCGTGGAATCATCACACTTAATTTGAGAAAGATAAAGTAGATAATATCAGGTCTATTTGATAGAATCACATAACACGCATGCAGCAAACACCTACTAGAATGTGAGCTGCTCTGCTGGATGCTTTGGGAAATAAAAAGCTGAGTAACGCATAGTCCCCACTCTCTGATAGCTCATAATCAAGAGGCAAGACAAAGCAAAGTCACATGTAACCACAATACAAAGTGGGCTGTGAAAAGCTTTTGGTTACTTTCCATAGATTAATGGAAACACATTGAAGGACTGCATGCAGGAGTGATGTGACTGTAACTGCATTTTACAGAGATCACCTGGCCAGCAGGATGGAGAACAGATTTAAAGGGAAGAACTGAAGCAGAAAGCATTAGGAGGTTTGGGCAACAATTGAGGTAAAATACAAAGGAGACTCAACTTAGCACATGGAATACAGAGGAAATGCATGAAAAGATTTTAATCAGAAGAAATTAACAGGACGGGGTGGCAAAGGATCAACTGATGAGGGATGCTGAGGGAATGTGAAAAGGAACAGCTAGACTTCTGCCTTCAGCTGCTGGGTAGAAAGCAGTGTGTACACTGTAGGAGAACAGGGCAGTGAGAAGGACAATCAGGCCAGGCTGAGACCAAGAGCCAGGGGAGCCCTAGGGAACTCTGCCACCCATGACAGAGTCGGGGGTGCCTGCAGCAGCTTCACAGCAGACCAGGTCGGGAAGGCAGGCTCTGGGCCACGGATGCCAAGCATAGAGTTGGACTTTAATTCAGCGAGCTGGGGAGAGGCTTGAAAGCAGGAGAAAAACAAGACTGAAGCAGTTCTCCTCTAAAACTAACCTAATCAACAAAGAGACAAAGATTCCAAAAGGTGAAGTGGTATGAAGACACCTCGTTAGTGTCAGAGACAAATTAAAAGGCAAGTCTTTGGACTCCTGGTCCATTCTGTGCAAGGACAAGGAACCCTACCTGCTTCTCAGAATTCTGTGTCCTCCTCTATCCAAGACGTCCTTCTCCCCAAGGGTAAGATGATTTGAGAGAACAGCATTGAAACATGTATATTACCATATGTGAAATAGATGACGAGTCCAAGTTCAGTGCATGAAATAGGGCACTCAAAGCCGGTGCACTGGGACAACCAGAGGAATGAAATGGGGAGGGAGGAGGGGGGGGGGGTTGGGACAGGGGGACACATGTACACCCGTGGCTGATTCATGTCAATGCATGGCAAAACCCACCACAATATTGTAAAGTAATTAGCCTCCAATTGTAATAAATAAATAAATTTTTTAAATATATAAAAAATACCAAGTAAAAAAAAAAAAGAAATCCTTCTCCCTTAATCAATCCCAGCCATGATATTTAGCTTGGACTAGAACATTTGGCACATTAAGAAAACGAATGGTTACTTCCACTATTTTTTGGTAACAACCAAAAAGCCCAGTCCAGTGTTCTAATCAAAAAAGCTCAAAAATACTGGTGATTATAAATGTAGATAATGGCAGTGCTCTTTAAGACTCTTTCAAAGTCTAGTGGGAATAAAAAGAGTAGAAAGTCACTTTAAAAATAATAAAATGGCTTCCAAACACACATTAGTATAGTTGCTGTCGTTCAGCTATTAAGTTGTGTCTGACTCTCTGCAACCTCATAGACTGCAGCACACCAGGCTTCCCTGTCCTTCACCATCTCCTGGAGTTTGCTATAGCTTATGTCCATTGAGTCAGTGATACCATCCAACCATCTCATCCTCTGCTGCCCTCTTCTCCTTTTACCTTCAATCTTTCCCAGCATCAGGGTCTCTTCCAATGAGTCAGCTCTTCACATCAAGTGGCCATAGTATGACAGCAATAATAAGAGATATATTTTACTGAGGTTTTATTCTGATAGCAGTTATTCAATGTATTATTTTGTGTTGTCTCAAAAGATATCTATTTGATAGATGAAAAAATAGAAAGTTTACATAATTTGCTGGCTGCCATGTAGTAAATGGTGGAATCAGAATTTAAGCCTCAAGGGAACCCTCCTACACTGTTGGTGGGGATGGAAATTGGTGTAACTGCTATGGAGAACAATATGGAGTTTCCTTAAAAAACTGAAAATAGAGTCATATGATCCAGCAATCCCAATCCTGAACATATATCCATAAAAATGAAACTTTCTATTAGAAGAGATGCACCCCAAGGTTCATAGTAGCACCATTTACAATAGCCAAGATGAGGACGCAACCTAAATGTCCAACAACAGATGAATGAATAAAGAATAAGTGATATATAGATATATACAGATATATAGATATAGATACCATATATATACACACATATATATATTATATATGCATACATATATATATTATTCAGTCATAAAAAAGATGAAATAATTTCACCTGCAGCACCATGAATGGCCCTTGAAACTACCATGACAAATAGAATATCACTTATATGTGAAATCTAAAAATAGTGTAAATAGACTTATTTATAAAACTGAAACTGACTCATAGACATAGAAAATAAATTATGGTTACCAAAAGGGAAGGGGGGAGGGATAAATTAGGAGTATGAATTAATCAATGCACACTATCATATATAAAATAAACAATAAGAATTTAGTATATATAATAGGGCCTGGTGGGCTGCAGTCCAGGGGGGCGTGAAGAGTTGGACACGACCGAGGACTTCACCTTCGCTTTTCACTTTCATGCATTGGAGAAGGAAATGGCAACCCACTCCAGTGTTCTTGCCTGGAGAATCCCAGGGACGGGGGAGCCTGGTGGGCTGCTGTCTACGCGGTCACACAGAGTCAGACACGACTGAAGCAACTTAGCAGCATAGTCAATATTTTGTAATAAACTATAATGGAAAAGAATTTTTAAAAATAATATAAATGTATAGCTATATAATATATATGTGTAATCATATCATTTTGCTATATACCTGAAACTAACACAATATTGTAAATAAACTATACTTCAATAAGAAAAAAAAAAAAAATTTAAGCCCAGTTCTAACTCCAAAACCCAGCTTTTAAAGACTGTTTAAAAAGTGGACTCACTGTTCTGCCCTTCAAAGCAGTTGACTAGAGAGAGTTCAAAAAAGCTAGAAAGAGAGCAGCAAGGTTTTTGCTTTGATTCTTTTTTAATCAGTACAACAAACAATGCTTTTCATGGGGCTATACAGGCCTTTTTAGCAGACAGTTGTCTTTTACTCAGAACCACAGTCACCAGCTCAGAAAAAAAGGGGGTAAAAAAGGTTCCCAATCGCAGCAAAACTGTTCGGGAAGAACAAGTTCCTATTTACCCAGGAAATAAAGATTGAGGAGGAGGGCAGAATGAGAGGTGAGTGGACTGCCATTAACTTCATCTGTCTTAAAAAAGCACTTTGATGAACAAAAATAATCACGAAACCTCAATACACTGACTTCTAGTCAGCAGATGCATTTCAGGCACATGTGAGCTTGCGTGCGTGCGTGCGCTCACAGTTCATCCAGAACTTGAGGGGAAGCACTGGAAATCCAACAGCCAAGGTCAGGCTGAAGCAGTGGACGTTCCAATGGACTTCCCAGAGCTGTTATTTTCATGACATAAAATGCTGTGCATTCATTCTTCCCTTTTTTTAAGGCCCTTGGGTATATTTCTTTTTTATGGTTGTTATTATTTGCTAAAGTGAATTTAAGAGAGAAATTCCATGAGAGCAAAAGGATGAGTTTTTTAAACAAATATTTTATAATATAACTTTACCTCAACAGCTCTCTTTACCATGTTTATTCATGAGCAGGCAGTGAATTTTAAATCTGCTCCTTCTGTGATCCATCTCTTGAGAAAAATAAAAGTTGAGCTTGATGAGAGAGAAGGCTCACAGGAGAAAATTTCTTACTCTGTGCTAAGCAGTCATCCTAGTTGAGAACAGATTATGGGAAAGAGGAGCCATAAAAAATAGCATGATCAAAGTAGCCTGTGGGAAAGGAAAAAGAACGAAGCAGAGTGATAAAAGAAAATAAAATAAGATGATTAGAACCAGCAAAAATTGATTCTTTTACATGTACTGATCGTTTGTTTCCAACATTGCTTTACCTAATATTATCAGTTTCATAGTACTGTCTGGATTATATCAAAAGTGTTGGCCCACGGCAGCATCAAATTTGGGAGCCATATGGTCAGTCCCATCAACAGCAAAGCAAGTAATATACGACTACTTCAGGGGAGGCTCAGGCGGTAGAGAATCTGCCTGCAATGCAAGAGACTTGGGTTCGATCCCTGGGTTGGGAAGATCCACTGGAGAAGGGAACAGCAACCCACTGTAGTCTTCCTGCCTGGAGAATTTCACAGACAGAGGAGCTACAGTCCATGTGATGACAAAGAGTCAGACACAACTGAGCAACTAACGCTTTTGCTTTCACACTCTCAAATAAACAAATGCTGATTCAGAGAAGGGATATAGACAGAAGTAAAGGATGACAATAAAAAGAGGTGGGGAAGAATGGGGGAGGGGGGAGGAAATCACTCAGAAGCACAAGATGTGATTCCTTATGAAAGAAAGTGCATGGTTAAATTTTATATTTAAACACTGTTGCAAAGAACCGATCAAGCAATTGAAGTAGTTTAAGAAAAAAGAAATGAACAGTAAAACTCACAGATGTCATTACTACAGCTATTCAAAACTAAAATTAAATAGATATGATGCACACTGAAGCTAAATATTAATATATTCAAAAAAGAGAAAATGGGGAATATAAACTAAAGCCACAGATAATCTCAATAATGTACTGACTCGAAAGACTGTAAATCTAGATGAACACTTAAAGGCAATTTATTCAAGAATGAAAAGAAGAAAGGGAAAGCATTACTCACTTAGTTGTGTCCAACTCTTTGAGATCCATGGACTATAGCCCATCAGGCTCCCCTGTCTATGGGACTTTCCAGGCAAGAATATTGGAGTGGGTTAGCCATTCCCTTCTCAGGGGATCTTCCTGATCTGGGTCTCCCGCATGGCAGGCAGATTCTTTACAGTCTCAAATCTAAAAGAAAGGTTATTAATTTACATGACAGAATTATCTGAGAGCTTATGAATACCACTGATCATGTTTTACAAGTGAGACAAACGTCTTTAACAGAAAAATAAGATTTTTGCATTTAGTATGTCAAATGAATTGCTGAAAACTTTTCAAAAGGACTTGGTCTAGGATCAACAAAAATATTACAAGAAATTATCTACCATAACTCCTTCTTTCTTGGTTTTTCTTTTTTTTTTTTCTTTCTCTCTTGGTTTTTCTATAAATAGTAATTTTACATTGGAAAACTTCAGGAGGATTTACCATTGAATCATAGATCTGGAAATAATCTCAAGAAGTTGTCTAAAAACCTACATTCTTCCAGACAGTAATGATTTCAAACTAGGCAACTTAGTCCTGTTTAAACTTTTCTAACAAGGCTCAGAAAAGGAGATGCTACAATCAGCCTTGAAAATACCCATTGGTCAATTCCCAACAACCTCAAAAGACTATTTTTAACTCTCTCATGGAACAACAAAAATAATCAAGTTTCGGAAAAGACATTTTTCCTAAATATGATTGTCTTGGGGGTAGTATGTTGCTTTCCTCTTACGACTAAAAAGTATAAACTAAATTAATTTAGTCTATTTTGCTAAAATTAAAAAAAAAGAATTATTTAGGTTTAGAGGCCAGGCAGTCCAAGGAAGAGCCTGGGAAAGACCCAGACAAGCAACAATCTAGCTCTAAAGAGACCCCATGTTCACTGTGGACAAACTATGACATGACTGGCCACTGGGTGAGTCACAACAGTGTATCTATTTCTGGAAATGACAATGCAGAAGTAATCAACTTCTGTGCATTATCTGTGGTTGGAATCTTCAGCTTTAGCCTTGGAAAAGGCCCTCCACATCCTCCCTTCCTTGTAACAAAAATGAAAAGCTAAGAGAAAATTTCCTCCCTTCTTAATCAATGTCCCTAATTTCAGCTTGGAGCCTGTACAAAAGCAAAATGTTGGTACCTTGTGGAAGTCACAGCCTCAACAACAACGGTGCCCCTTTCTGGATCCTGCCCATCTCCTTTCACACTATGCCTCTTTTTAAAGTTTATCCGCAACTAACCAGTAACTACCTTGCATCTCCTGTGCCACCTGTTGCTGAATATAGCACAAAAGCACTTTTGCTCAGCTTGCCACCCTAGAGAAACCCACAAAAATATCTAAAAATACAGAGGAAAAGCTCCCACTTCTGCAAAACATGGGCAGCATCACAACCACAAACCACATATCCAAGAGCCAACCTGGCAGGCACTGTGCAATCTGGACTGAGTCGGGTAACTGCCTACGTGCAGTTTCTCAGATGTTAGGTGAGATAAAGTCATCCCCTACAGTAAGTGAAGGTCACAGCCAGTAATCTTTGAACTGAAACCATGTGTTCTTGACATGAGAACAGATAATGAGAGAGGCAGGGAATGGTCCCGGACAGTCATAGAGCAATATCACAAAACTGGAGAAAGGAGAAGGAGCTCAAAGTGAAAGCATGTCCCCTTACCTTTTCTATGGGATGATCCAGCCTCTTACCCAAGGGAAATAGGCAGAAGTGAAGCAGAGGGGAGGGAAGAGAGGAAACAGTGATGAGCAGAGAACGGTGAGCCTGTGATCCAAGTGACTGCTGTTCACTATACTATTCTCTATATAGGGAAAAAACAGGAAAATTTTGTCCCTAGGCAAAAAGGGAGTGTCAACTTTGGGAAGTCTCCAAGACAAGAAACCCTAAGGGGGTCAGTAGGTGTCCATGACTTACTCCACCACTGCTACCCATTCAGTGTTACCCCCCACCACCCATTCTCTACATACACAAAAACATGTGCACATATGAACGAGGGCCAGGAGTAAGGTGAGGCAAGCAAGGAACCCAGGGAGACCCTGAAAGTCTGTTGCTCTTGAATTTTGCACCCCAGGCACTTTGCTCGTCTCACCTTAACCCTAATTCTGACACACAAATGCATCAGTGAGTCAGTAAACCATTGGCTCTATTCAAATATGAGGAATGAGTAGGGGAAAGAAAGAAAACGAAGATAAGCGACAAACAGCTCTCCTTGGCCTCATAGAAAATACCAAGTCATCAGAAGGGGAGGGAGGGAATGTAAGCCCAAAGGGGCGGGGGGGACAGTACAAAGAAGAGCTTGTTAAATTATAGAAGAACATCATATGCAAGAAAGCAGAGCTCAGAAAATAAATGGAAGAGAAAAATAACATTTCAGTGGTAGACGCTACATAAGAAGAAATTGAGAAAATGGAATAAGAACAACTGAAAGTATCCTTGGGGACATAATAAATAGTCTTGAGAAAATTAAACAAAATGAGATGGAAAAGAGGAATAATACACTTAAAATGTCTAGAAAAAGTGATAGGGAAGATAGATTTTAAAATGAACATACACATAATTGTTATGAAGACAGAACAGAAAAACGGAATAGAAGAAAATGTACAAAGATATCCTAGAAAAATAAATAAATTTTCTTGAACTAGAACCTTCCAGGTACAAATTATTAGAGTAAAACATGTAGTTGTAAAAACATTCTCAGTATGATCAATGGCTGTATACACCCTGGCAAAGTACCTGACTGCCATTAAAAATTAACAAACATTGTTTAAATCTAGGCATAAAAAGCAAGTGACTAATCAGATAGATTCCAAATTTCTCCACAAAATTTCTCAATTCCAGAAAATATTTATAGTCTTGAGAGTCAGTTTGGGCAAGAACTTGGAAACTCTATAACCCATAAGACCAAAAAGGAAGTAAAAATGAAAAACTTGGAATTCCCAGGCAGTCCAATGGTTAGGACTGGCCACATTCACTTCCTTGGGCCCAAGTTTGATACCTGGTCAGGGAACCAAGACCCCGCAAGTTGCTTTCCCCTCAAAAAAATTAATTTAATTTAATTTAATTTAAAGACTTTTTAAATATTGAAAGGTAAGATCCAGTCAACATAAAAATGAACAAAAATAAATTACTTTGGAAAGAACAGACAGGTGGTAAACATCGAATCAGTGTGTACAGAGAACCAAGCATAAACATATATCTCAAAAATCTTGAAAATAGAAAAATTATAACATGAATAATTTTCAAAACTGCCATCCAGGTGAAAGCTGGAGGGGGGAAGTGTGCTAATTTTCTAATATTCAGAGCAAGGAGTCAATAGATACTATCCAAAATCTAAATCTGTAGTTTTTTAAAAAATGACTACATTCTCTGTATCCTCTTAGCAAGATTCCTTGAGAGCTAATTTGCCTTACAGTGAAAATTTATCTGAACTTCAGCAGTACTTCATTTTAATTCTGTTTCTTCTTCTTTTTTGGTTAAATTATTAACAAGATATAATTTTAATGCATATCACTTTCAAGTAGCATATGGAGAATAACTCCATTTTTTATAAGTATTTATATCTCTATGTATCTATCTTTATAATGTATATAGAAAGGTGTCTGAAATAACCATAAGTAATTTCGTGTAGGTAATTGAAGATATTTATAATCATTGCAGTTTTATACTTTTCAGCATTGTGTGATATTTTATGGTGAGCAAGTATGATTTTTTTTTCTAAAGATAATGTCAGTATTTTTTATGTGACTGGTGGCTCCATAGGTACAGAATCCATCAGCAATGCAGGAGACCTGGCGTCAGTCCCTGGGTGGGGAAGATCTCCTGGAGGAGGGCATGGCAACCCACTCCAGTATTCTTGCCTAGAGAATCCCCATGGATAGAACATCCTGGCGGGCTGCCATCCATGGGGTTACAAAGAGTTGGACACAACTGAGCGACTAAGCACGCAAAGAGAAAGAAACAGGAGGAGAGTGAGAAAAGAAGGGAGGGAGCTATGGAAAGCAAGAAAATTTTCACCACATACACTCAAGCCAAGCGCCTTCTTTGAGGAAAACATGACTAAACCACATTAAACAATTAGTGGGAGGAACACTTCACTTGGGATGGAGTCCAAGGCAGAACAGCAATAGTGATGGGCAGGAAGAGGGTGTAGTAACCAGAGTTCTGCTGTTACCCTCTACCGAAGAGCCCAGGATTGCTTGTCTGCTTATCTCTCTTTCCCAACAAATACAACCAATCGCACTTCTTCATTTTGCTCTGATAATAGGTGCCCATAGGAGACAACGCACCCTTGTGTTGTCCACCCCTCCCCTTGAAATATGCCCTTGGTTAGCCTGTGGGTGGGCATAATGCCTTAATATAAAGCGCAAATTCTAAAGGCGAGAAATTCGTCAGATGAGTGCTAGGCGGTGGCAGGGTCTTTGTCAGGAGAATTTCAGTTGAGTTAAGCTTCCCAGGCTACTACTTATCAACTGTTTGTCTATACCATCCTACCAGAAACAAAATTCTTTAATTCACAGTGGGAATTTTTGATGGTGAGGTTCTGACATGAGGATATTTGTGACTTTTCCTCCATTCGGAAATGTTACTCCACACCTGAGCACTTCAGGAAAGGATGAGTTGCCGGAATAGGATAAGCTCATGACTGGAAAGGATCCGGGATAAGGTACGTAGAGATGGAGCGCATGCACACATTGTATAGTGTTTTCTTTTTTTTTTTTTTTTACTTTATTTTACTTTACAATACTGTATTGGTTTTGCCATACATTGACATGAATCCGCCACGAGCGTACATGAGTTCCCAATCATGAACCGTGATTTCTTTTTAAGATGGAAATTTAGCATTCATTTTGAAGGTCACTCTTTGCCTATTCAAGAGATAACTGTTTGACTCTTCATGCTTTAACGGCTTTCTGCACCTCTCTGCCTGCGCTGGCTGTGGGAGGGTCTTGGCAGGCTGGAAATTGCTCTGGGGTGGGCGGGGACTCTCGATGACTAGGGGAAAGAAGTAGGTGGATAAATACTCTGCAATAAGAAGATTCTGAGATGTGTTCCACAGTCCTTCAGAAGCTCCCCAGAAGCACTGAGATCCAATTCCTCATAGCCCCAGTTCACTCATGACCACACTTTTCACTGGTTTTCCTTCCTTCTTTGTCTCACAACCCCACCATCTCACAGTGCTTTCTGGAACCTCATGCCAAAGAAACTACTGGTGCTCAAACCTTTATCTCAGGTTCAGTTTTTGGCAGAAATCATCTATGTTAATCATCTCAGGTTACCATAAAAAAATAGCGTTGACTGAGTGGCTTAAACAACAGATATTTATTTTCTCACAGTTCTGGAAGCTAGAAGTCCAAGATCATGGTGTTGCAAAGGTTGGTTCTAGTGATGCATCTCCTCCTGGTTTGTAGATGGCCATCTTCTTGCCGTGTCCTCACATGGCCTCTCCTCTGTGTACTGGCAGAGAGAGAGATCTGATATCACCTCCTCTTCTTACAAGGACACCAGTCCTATTGGATTAATCCCTACCCTTATGATTCATTTAATCTTTATGACCTTCTCAGAGGTTCTGTCTCCAAATACAGTCATGTTGGGAGTTGAAGCTTCAACATATGAATTGGTAGAAGGAGAAGACACAATTCAGTCCATTAAGACATCCTGAGATGGGACTTACCATGAGGGAAACATTAATTCCAAGATGCTTCCACAGGGACTCTCCATCATAAGCGTGAGAGCCGCTTAACCTGAGTCAAGAGAAGGATGGGTAAGTTGTCCCCTTGTCTGACTACAGGCTTAACCAGGTTTCAACAGGTGTTACCATCAGAAGCTGCAAGCGGAGTTTCAGAATGGCAAGACATCATGACCTGGAGGGTTCCAGCTCTTCTTACCATCTTAGTTGAGATGAGTAGCAACCAAGTAGTGGCAGTAGGGAGTGTAGGATGTCAATATACTCTCACAGAAGGGAGGAGCTGACAGTTTCTCAAAAGAAATCTCATAGCCTTGAAAGTCAGGTTATAGAAACCTTACACTTGACTCCAAACCCCAGATACCCAATAAATGAAAGACATAGTTTAAAAAATTACTTATGGCCCTTATATATTTTTTCCTAAGTGACAGAACCAGTTTCCTCCTTTGCAAAACAGCAATAATAATGCTGAATTGCAGGGTTGTGATGAATAAATGAGATTGAACATGTGTTTAGCCTAGGGCATGGCACTCCCTAATTAGGACTTCCCTTTCCCCTTCCGCAAATATGAGCATCCTTCCTTCATCCCAGGAAACTGGGACGTATACTGGTCTCTGGCTTCACTCCAGGACATCAGTCACACTTATTTTACTATTGTCATTAGTAGTTTTTAAAAACCACCTCTTGGTTCTTGTGTTTCCAATCAAATGATGTTAAATGAAAACAAAATCTCTTTTTCGTAGATTCCTTAAGCCTTCTGGTTTCTACCAATGTAAAATTCTGGATGCAAACCTATCTTTAACTGTTTTTTTTTTTTTTTTAAATCAAGCTTACTTTAAGTATGTTATCACTATGGTTGATCCATCAGCTTCCTAGATTGAAACAAGGAATATCACAAGTGCCTACTTATAGAGCTTGGAGGTTGGGAGTAGACCAGACAATACATATTTCTCCAAAGGAGAGTTCTATTTCATAGGAAAGAAGAAATAAAGTTATTCCCACTGCTTCTTCTCTTACATATTCAATATGCTTTGTCTCTATACGTCAAGTTCCTTTTCAAGTTCTAGTTCTTTGATCTGTAAGCACCCAAAGAACATCTCTTTTTCTTCCTCTCCCACTTCCGTGTTTCAAATTCCCATCCTACGATTCCACTCCTTTCCTCTCAGTACATCTATGTATTTCTCATAACACTTCTCTCACTCTCCCAAGCCTACACTTGCCGTTTCTTTTCTTCCTGTTAGCTACAACAAAGCCATCACAGGAAAGGACATCTATGATGCCTTGTGAAAGAGCAGTGAAAGCCTCCAAAACAGTCAGGTCCTCAGATAATGCACAGGTCCCAACTGATGTTCACACCATGCTCAGGGCTTACTGAGAGACTCTTTAGCTTTTAGGGGCTTCCCTGGTGGCTCAGGGGTAAAGAATCTGCCTGAAATGAGGGAGAGATGGGTTTGATCCCTGGGTCAGAAGATCCCCTGGAGAACGAAATGGCCACCCACTCCAGTATTCTTGCCTGGAGAATTTCGTGGACAGAGGAGCCTGGTGGGGTCCATGGGGTCAGAAAGAGTTGGACACAACTGAACAGCTAACACTAACTATAGCTTTTATAAGAGTGTTCTTTGACAGCCTCCACAAAGGATTCCCAGGTGGCGCTAGTGGTGAAGAACCTGCCTGCCAATGCAGGAGACATAAGAGACGTGGGTTCGATCCCTGGATAGGGAAGATCCCGTGGCGAAAGAAATGGAAACCCACTCTGGTATTCTTGCCTGGAGAATCCCACAGACAGAGGAGCCTGGTGGGCTAGTCTATAGGGTCACAAAGAGTTGGACATGACTAAAGCAACTTACCATGCACAAATGCTTTGACCTTCACCTTCTCAACCCTCTAAAGTTAACAAGAGGAAAGCTCTTGTGATCTCAGTGAAAAAACAGGGCAAGTCTGGTGTCAATAAACAAATTCCCTTATGAGTTGACCAAACAAAATATTCAGCCGCAACCTGCTGGGTGCTTCTCCCTGCTACCTGGTGTTCCATTGCAGATTCGCAGACTTCCCTGTTGGCCACCAGGGACCTCAGCCTCACAACTCACAGCACACAGGATACAGGGGAACCCACACAAGTAATGGGTTCACAGCCTTAAGCCATCAGAAAAGCTCAGTGCAGACTTCCATCAGCGACCCCAGTAACAACCTGCCTTTACGTCAACTAGCAACTTGGAACTCTCCCCATTTCTGGTGCGCAGACCACAGATACCATCTGCCCCACACTCTGACCCGGGAAAAGAACTCTGTTTGTCATTTTCCAGAAGGCTAGTCGCTCAGCCTCTGCTGGACTATTTCTAGAAGGCAGCAAACCCAACAAGCCTGGAGGGACAATGGGGACAGCCTTTGCTCCCTTTCACATCTCATTTTAATCTCTTCTTCTGCCAAATAAACAGTCCAAGGCCCTTCTCTCATTCCCAGCTTATGGATACTTCAGTCCCTTAGTTGCCCTATTCTTATTACATTTGGGTATCAAAGCTAGTTTCACCAAGGGTGTTTACTATCATCACCAAGGGTGTTTACAATTCTAGTTAATATTATTGATAATGTTATTGACACAGTATTACAGATAATGTATTATTTTTCACTTGTCTCTATAATGGGAGGCAAATGCCTGGGCCTTTAGGAGTGATTATTTACTTTCCTCATTACATACTGGAACACATAGTAACCACAACTTAGCTGCTACATTCTGATTTTTCTCAAATAGTTGGGGAAGGAGCTTTTTTAAAAATCACATCCATTTTCTTTCAAAATCAAAACATAGCTTCTAAAAGTCAAATTATTTCCCACGTATTTTTAAAAATTTAATATGATACCATTCCTGGAAAGAACCATCATCGAGAACTAAAGAGCAGTGAGATTTAATTCAATGAGAACTGGAGGGAAATGCATGTTAAAATACGTGGAAAATCTGTGTGACACTGAAGAGGATCACACTGAGTCGAGCAAAATATAGAAGCCAAATTTTTTAAAAATTCTGAGCTTGTATCCATAAGCTAAAATGCTGCTAAATATGTCAATATTAAAGAAAACAGCAAACCAAGGCCCACTGTCCTGCTTCCTATATGAAGTGGGCAAATATTAAGAAGACACTGGGAGGTCATTATACTTTAGAATTACTGCATAGCAGGCTGAGAATAGCATAGCAGGGAAGAAATGGAAGGCAAGAGGAGAAAGAAGGAAAAGAAGGATTAAATCAGTAACAGAACAAGCCAAGTCTACTTGCCTCTACAAATACCATTTCTGCCAAGAGAATAGAGGATGAGAACAGTGTTTCATCTTCAATAATCCATCTAACAACCTCTCATGTAGCTACTATAATGATTTATGCAGTAATTTATAGAAACCATCCTTATCTGTATTACCTAACATGGATTTGAAAAAGATCATCACGTATATACCCCGAAATAAGAAAACTTTAAGAGACATAAGCACATATCCAAAGCTACTATTGAACAGAGAGGAGTAAAAAGAAAAAATTTTTCTTTCTGACATCAAAATGTGGCAGGTTTAAAACCAGGAGGGAAGTTATCTATGGGTTTGTGCTGTTTTGTTTTATTATGATAGAATCTGCGGAGAGACTTTCAGAAATGGAAAGAAAAGCCACAGCAGATGCAGCTGAGACAACATGAAGAGCTGTCTTTCCTGAATCCCAAACAGCAGCAGATAAAAAGCAGAGAGTAAAGTAAAAGGTCATCTCACACTCGTGGCCTTCTGGGTTTGGGGTTTTCCTTTTTCCTTTGGCCACTACCTTGCCAATCACTTCCATGTTGTTTTTCTTGTTTAATCAAGAAAAAAAAGCAAGACAAAAGGAATTATTTTCCAGAAGCTCTGCTTGTTTAGCGTCACAGGAATTTGAGGTTGTTATCTAGTATATTTGGGATGATTCTTCAGGGGTAACAGCAAAGTCTACAGTGTTTATGAATTTACTTCCTAGTGTGATATTTCCACCACCTTTTACTCTCCCGGATGGGTTTCAACTGCATCTGTTTGCTTTTCCTGTTGTTTATGAAAGTACACCTCGTGTTCACTCTCCACAGCTGCTTTGTGTTATTAGCCTCATAGAATCGTACAAGCAGGGAAATTTTAAAACAGAAGAGACACAGAGTTTTTCATAAAGTCTCATTAATCATATTTTGAAAGGGATAAACGTCTTGCCAAATTTGTCTGAATTTCTGGTCAAGTAAAAGGCAGGTCTTCAAACCATCAGACCAAATGCATTCAGTTTATATCTAGTGTTTCCAGAACTACACCCAGGTACCACATGGGACGTGGTATTTTTAAAATACAAGACATGGTCCTTGCTCTCCCTACATGGTTTAAAGTTTAACTGAAACAATTTAGAGAGCAATGAAAAGGTAAAGCAGGAGGAAGAGAGGTCTCAGGAGGAACAGAAATGCCAGCAAGACCTTGAACTATTTAGGATTCGTGGAGAGGTAGAGAGAGGGGATCCAGTCCAGGAATAGCAAGATTAAAGATATACAGGAGGGTCGCTTTGAGAATTTTCAGGAACACTGAGTAAGCCTGTGAGGAAGCACGCAGAGAAAGCCAATTAACATGTTCAAAAAGTTTCAATTATTTCATTTCAATTATTTCTAGGAAGGGGTCATTTTTCTGCTCATTAGAGCATTAAATGCTTTGATTCAATGGGTTTTTATCCCCATTTATCTTAAGTTCTATTTCCTTTAATGCATCTTTTTTTTTTTTGGTAGTAAACTAAATACAGAACCTGAAGTAGTGCTTCTTCACAACCAAAGTATGACCTCTTCCCTGAAGAAGCCACGTCTTAGCACACATGTTCCTCCCACCACCTGCCCACCCTACTGCCAGCCTGGTGATAGTTGGGGGTGGAGGGAATAACAGCATGAGTGCCTTAGGACTGGGTTTGAATTTTCTGTTCTGGGGGTTTGGTGGGACTTGTTTGTTAGTATTTTATATACAGATAACATTCTATTAATTACTTGACTTCAATTCCCCTGGAAATAGAAATAATGTCAGAAATCCATACCTGGAGAGAAAGAATAATTATTTTATTTGGCTTTGCTAACATCCATGAAAGAATCTCCTTCTTTCTCAAAGCAGTATATCTCAGAGGAGGCACCCTATGTTTCCATGTTCAATTAATATCCAGTAGACTACTGTGAAACTCTTGACTCTGCTGTTTAATTTTTTAATTCCTTTTCAATTCTCCCCCTTCAATTGAACTGATACTCAGGTAAAGCTATGAAACAATCCAAAGACAAATAAAAGGAAAGACAACTAGCTGTAAGTACCATTTGCTAGTATCTTTCCTATGTCAGATCTCTGCCAAGTGCTTTACCCGCATTATCTTATTTAATCCTTCCCACCATCCTATGAGGTTGGTATTCTAACTCCCATTCTATAAATAGGGAAACTGACAGGGTGGGTTGTTTCCAAAAGTCACACTCTAGTGAGTGATGGAGCTAGAATACAAGGCCTAGCTCCAAGTGTGCTGCAGTCTATGGATTCATGGCCTTAACCACCATGCAAATTTTAACATGGAATGTGGAAAAAGTGAAAGGGAAGAAGGGCTACAGAAGAGAACTGAAAGATGATACTGGGTGTCAAAATGACTGATCATTCTGAAGCAAGAAGGTAATTGAGGAAGTACTAGGATTTAAAAAGTTTAAGACTAATGAGAGACACAGAACTGATGAGCAATACCTGGGTAGTTAATCTTTAGTCTCATCTATAAATACTCTGAACTGCTAAAATACAAATTGAAACCACAATGAGATACCACCTCACACCTGTCAAAATGGCCATTATAAAAAATACCACAAATAACAAGTGTTGCCAAGGATGTAGAGAAAAGGAAAGCCTGTTAGTGGGCATGTAAATTGGTGCAGTTACTAAGGAAAATGGTTTCCTTAGTATGGAGTTTACTCAAAAAATTAAAAATGGAACTACCATACAACTTAGCAATTTCACTCCTGAGTATTCATCCAAAGAAAGAAAAAAGAGTAACTTGAAAAGATATAAACACCCCTATGTTTACTGCAGCATTATTTACAATAGCAAGATATGGAAATAATCCAGGTATCAACTGAGGGATAAATGAATAAAGAAAAGGTGGCATATCCATACAGTAGAATATTATTTGGTCATAAAAAGGAATGAAATCTCACCATTTGCAACAACGTGGATGGATATTGACAGTATTATGCTAAGTGAAATATGTCAAACAGAGAAAGACAAATACTGTCTCAACTCACTAATATGTGGAATCTAATGAACCTAAACTCATAGAAACAGAGAACACATTGGTGCTTGCCAGAAGCAGTCTAGGGTGGGAGTAGTGGGTGGACAAAGTCAAAAGGTACAAACTTAAAGTTATGAAATAATTAAGTCATGGGTATATATAATGTGCAGTGTGGTGATTGTAGTTAATAATTGTATATTTTAAAGTTGCTAAGAGAATAGATCTTAAAAGTTCTCATAAAAAGAAAAAAATTGTAATTATGTGAGATGAGGATGAGACAGAGAATGAGATGGTTAGATAGCATCACCGACTCAATGGACTTGAATCTAAGCAAACTTAGGGAATAGTAGAGGACGGAGGAGCCTGGTGTGCCGCAGTCTATGGAGTCACAAAGAGTCGGACACAGCTTAACAACTGAACAACAACGTGAGGTGACATGTTATCTAGACTTATTGTGGAGATCATTACACATGTGGCAATGTATACAAATATTAAATCTTTATAAAACTAATATATGAATTACATCTCAATAAAAAAGATCAACTGAGCTCCTAAATTCTCTATTTTAACCATAAATTATCTATGTGGGATCTGCTCCATATGAATATAGTCAAAATGAAGGAAGTGACCTTCTCAGAAAAGCCAAAAATGGCCTCTGTTTTTACACTCGGGTGGTAACTACCGCTTATGAGGAAGTAAGATCAACAGAAGAACCAAAGAATAGAGGACTAAGTTCTGTCAGCAATATCATGTCTATCTTCAAAGCACACTATCTGGAACATTTTGTCATTTTTTTAGACCACCAGTGTTGAGAAGAGGTTAGTCAGAAGGATAATAATTTAAATGTCACAGGATGCTGTTTTGTGAGCTAGACCACCAGTTGGGTTGGACCAGCATATGGATTTAGGCAACACTTCTGGGAGTACTTATGATCTTCCCTAAGACCCTAAAACAAGTATCTTTCACTGTCACCATCCTCAGAGACAGGAAAAACAGGGAAAGGGCTCAAACTATGACAACAATGATATTCAGGTACACTAAAAATATGACTTCTGGAAATGTCCAGAGGAAACCAGATGGCAGGACAGCCAAAGGAAAACACCGTGAATAAGGAGAGAATCTGGGAGCAAATGAGAAGCCAAACAACACTGAAGTATCCAAAGCTAAAGTGCTGACTGGCCCAGAGCAAAGTGATGCACTGCCACTCACACTTTTCAGGAGTTTGGGATAAACATGTACACACTGCTATATTTAAAATGGGTAACAGATAAGGACCTACTGTATGGCACAGGGACTTCTGCTCAATGTTATGTGGTAGCCTGGATCCCCTGGGAGGGGATTTTGGTGGAGAACTGGACACATGTATATGTGTGGCTGGGGCTTCCCAGGTGGTGCTAGTGGTAAGAACCTGCCTGCTAATGCAGGACAGGTAAGAGACATGGATTCAGTCCCTGGCTTGGGAAGACCCCTGGAGGAGAGCATGGCCACCCACTCCAATATTCTTGCCTGGAGAATCCCACGAACAGAGGAGCTTGGCGGGCTACAGTCCATAGGTTCACACAGAGTCAGACAGAACTGACTTAGCACGCACACACAGATATGTATGGCTGAGTCTCTTTGCTGTCCACCTGAAACTACACAACATTGTTAAGCAGCTATCCTCCAATATAAAACTAAAAAAAGAAAACTTGGTCTCTTGATTGAGTTTTCTTTTTTTAAGCCCTTAAACCCAAGCAAAAGGAATTCAATAAAGAACACCTGGGTACCTTTGTCTCTTCTAAACCAAGACTCAGAACTTAAACACAGTCCATAAAGCCTACATATCTGCTCTCATTATTCATGTTGTTCAAGCCTCAGGGAAATTTCACATCTCTCATCCTGTCTTTGAAAGGAATGACAACTGTATCCAAATGCCATGAAGGTTTGAGGGCTATGACCCTGCCAACTTCAGAGACTGACAATGCTTCAGAGTACAGGGAGGGTGTTAGCAGCTAAAAGTGCTTAAGAAAAGAAAACCATAATAAAGAATGTGTCATAATCACTCCCCAATATTATGAATATAATAACTTCATGCGTAATGAGGTACCATTTCCCACTACTACTGAGCATTCAGTCTTCTTTCTTTTTATGTTTCAAACTGGGGGTCCAGAGGCACTCACAAATCGGCACACTGCTTATAGCAGTTGCGTGTGCAAAATGAGTAACATTCTTCCATAGTAAATAGCTCATATGACTTGAGTTATACATATATAAGTTCACATTTTAAAACAACACGTAAAGATCTAAACAACATGCATGAAGCAAATATCTTTACAGTGGTAACTAGTTGGACTTTGAACACTAGAAGTAGTAATAGTTTTATTTTTATAGATATCTTTAAATTATTTCATTTATATCCGGAAAATTAAATATCCAGCTTTATTTTCAAAATGGACTAAAATTTATTATATTTATTCATTCCCATTTGAATTTTACCTCTTAATTTCAATAGAGCTTTTTTAATATTTCAGAAGAAGAAAAAAAAAACACCTTTTGGAACATACAAAAATATTTTATTTTTCAATCTTTACATCTATTTTAATTCATGTTTTTTAAAAGTGTGTTCAAATTTAGTACACTATACTTTAGATCATCAAGGTTGAAAACAAGACAAAATTATGATAGAAAATGAGAAATGAGTTCAAAAATGTAAAAAGTCTGAAATTTTAAAAATGGAAATTTCATTGAAATAAAGGGACATTTGTCATTAGGAGAATAAGATATGTTTTAATAACACATTAGGTTCACTTGATTTATACTCAAGTATTCAGACTTTTACATGTGCATCTCCATTTTTATACTCTTACTCTGGGCCTCAAAATTGTTGAGGGCAGGACTGTCTACGCACCTTAAAAAAGAGAGAAATATGTTAAACAACAACTTTCTTTAAATGTGCAAACCTGTTACACTAAGACCCTACGCCACTCTGCTGTATGAATTGCCATTTTGCCACTGGAGAGCTCATAACATAACTGAAACTCATGGTAGCTCTTAAAGTCTGTTATGAGGTAGTCATTACCTCCCACCTACATGCTCAAGAAGGAGAGAAGTGGACTCTAGAAGGAGAGGCCATTTTCCCATTGACCAAAGGGTGAAATGAACAGCTTGGGTCAAGAGGCAGAATTCCAGACCATAGCAACTCAGGATAAACACTCCAGGTCACTAGAGGTCAAGGGTAAGTTGCACACGCCAAGCAGAGAGGCAGCAGGAAACCTACAGGACCAGAAAGGCCAAGCCAGGCAGCGTCTGCCTTCGCCTCCTCTAATTCTGGAGGGCTCTCTGAATAACACAACAGCCACAACAAATCAGGGCCTCCCTCTCTCTCAGAAGAAGTGGTCATTGATGCATGAGGTGAGAAGACTACTGCTGTGAGAGTCACCTCAGCCTGGGGACTTCCACAAGCCGGTGGAATCTGAGAAATAGTCAACTTCTATTGATACAAGGGAGAATATTTGTATGAATATTATTAAGTAACAATATCCCAAGTTCAGTCCTTAAGTAATGTAAAACTTAGAAAAAGGACATTACTAAGTAAGACTAATCTATTTTTTAAAATTTCCCTGAATACAATAAAATACTATTTTGATATATATATTTAAAAATCTAGAATTTTCAACTTTTTTGTCTCAAGCTTAAACTACATAATATAATAAATGAGTACTTTAAGAAACCAAAAATTCTCAAGAGATAACTTGGCAAACTTTAGGTTGGCTAGTTTTTTGACGGCATAATTGATATGTTACACTCTTCTAGGCTATAAATGTCATAGATACCACTTAACCAAAAGAAATAAACATACTTGAAAGAGAGGCTCTCTGTTCTAAATCAAACATAGCAAATAAAATGTGTTGGGAAAGGATTCTTTCTCAAAGAGCTCTAAACACTATGATAATCAGCTTTTTCTGGGAAGATGATTCCATTCTTTTGCAATAGTCAACATTTCCTTGGAAAACAAACGGAAGTTATTCTCTATGCTTGGGATATTTGCATCCAAAGGACAATTTTACTGGGGAATTTATCAGTTCAGTCACTGGTGAAAATGTGAGAACACTCCAGAAAAACATGTTCTGTAAGTCTCCCATCAGGAGGAACCTCTAACGCCCTCAGCCACGTTCAAGCCTTTCTGACAACTGAAATGCTATGCAGGGGTCAGTCTTCCCAGATAGGGCTACTCTACGCAGATGAGAGGAACTGAGGCATAATGTAATGGAGCTGTCTATATAGTTAATATTTCTCTTCGCTACTAAGGGAGATTTTCTTCAGACCATTTAAATAGGCATGATATTCGCCACATATGTTAACTGCCTAGAAATATTTTTTTGAAACTCTTCCAACTGACCTCTTTTAAACAAATTATGCTGCTCTGTCTGTAGTTGGAAAAGCAGCCCACACCCAAATATCAGCTTCCCACTTGGAATACATAGGCTGAGGAATTTACCCCTTCATCTCCTCATTTTGTTGGCTCTCTTATGTTAGCTGTGTTTCACTCTAAGCTATTAGGGCAAGAACTTAATGATCCAGCAATCCCAGTCCTGGATGTAAATCTGGATAAGAAGAAAATGGCAATTCGAAAAGGTGTATGTCCCTCATTGTTCATAGCAGCACTATTTACAGTAACCAAGACATGGAAACGATCCAAGTGACCATCAACAGACAATTGGCTTAAGAAGCGCTATATATTCAGTGGAATAATATTCAGCCATAAAAAGAATGAAATATTGTTATTTGCAGCAACGTAGATAGACCTAGAAAAAATTATACTAAGTGAAGTAAGTGTAATAGAAAAAGACAAATACTATACCACTTATATGTAGAATCAAAAAAATGATACAAATGAATCTATATATGAAACAGACCCACAGACAGAGAAAATAAGCTTATGGTTACCAAAGGGGAAGGGATCAAAGAAGGGTTAAATCAGGACTATGAAATTAACAGATACCAACTAGTACACATTAAATATATAAGCAAGAGGGATTTACCATGTAACACAGGGAAATACACTCAATGTCTTATATTAACCAATAATAGAAAATAATCTGAAAAATATAAATATATAACTGAATCAAATTACTATAAACCTGAAGCTAACACAACATTGTAAATCAACTATACTTCAATCAAAATTTATATAAAATAAAATAAAGTCACAAAATGCCAGCATTTAATGAGCATTCACTATATGTCTGACACTGGGTTGTAAGCTATCCATGAATTATCTCACTTAGTCTTTTTCATAACACTGTGAGTTTAGGACTATTGTTATTATGCTCATTTTTCAGATGCAGGTGCTGAGGTTTCAGTTCAGTTCAGTCGCTCAGTCGTGTCCGACTCTTTGCAACCCCATGAATTACAGCATGCCAGGCGCCCCTGTCCATCCCAGCTCCCAGAGACCACCCAAACTCACGTTCATCGAGTCGGTAATGCCATCTAGCCATCTCATCTTCTGTCGTCCCCTTCTCCTGCCCCCAATCCCTCCCAGCATCAGAGTCTTTTCCAATGAGTCAACTCTTCACATTAGGTGGCCAAAGTACTGGAGTTTCAGCTTTAGCATCATTCCTTCCAAAGAAATCCCAGGGCTGATCTCCTTCAGAATGGACTGGTTGGATCTCCTTGCAGTCCAAGGGACTCTCAAGAGTCTTCTCCAACACCACAGTTCAAAAGCATCAATTATTCGGCTCTCAGCTTTCTTCACAGTCCAACTCTCACATCCATACATGACCACTGCAAAAACCATAGCCTTGACTAGACGGAACTTTGATGGCAAAGTAATGTCTCTGCTTTTCAGTATGCCATCTAGGTTGGTCATAACTTTTATTCCAAGGAGTAAGCGTCTTGTAATTTCATGGCTGCAATCACCATCTGCAGTGATTTTGGAGCCCCCAAAAATAAAGTCTGACACTGTTTCCACTGTTTCCCCATCTATTTCCCATGAAGTGATGGGACCAGATGCCATGATCTTAGTTTTCTGAGTGCTGAGCTTTAGCCAACTTTTTCACTCTCCTCTTTTCACTTTCATCAAGAGGTTTTTTAGTTTCTCTTCACTTTCTTCCATAACGGTGGTGTCATTTGCATATCTGAGGTTATTGTTATTTCTCCCAGCAATCCTGATTCCAGCTTGTGCTTCTTCCAGCCCAGCGTTTCTCATGATGTACTCTGCATAGAAGTTAAATGAGCAGGGTGACAATATACAGCCTTGACGTACTCCTTTTCCTATTTGGAACCAGTCTGTTGTTCCATGTCCAGTTCTAACTGTTAATTCCTGACCTGCATATAGGTTTCTGAAGAGGCAGGTCAGGTGGTCTGGTATTCCCATCTCTTTCAGAATTTTCCACAGTTTATTGTGATCCACACAGTCAAAGGCTTTGGCATAGTCAATAAAGCAGAAATAGATGTTTTTCTGGAACTCTCTTGGTTTTTCCATGATCCAGCGGATGTTGGCAATTTGATCAAAGCCAGCTTGAACATCTGGAAGTTCATAGTTCACTGAAGCTTCATATTGCTGAAGCCTGGCTTGGAGAATTTTGAGCATTACTTTATTAGCGTGTGAGATGAGTGCAACTGTGAGGTAGTTTGAGCATTCTTTGTCATTGCCTTTCTTTGGGATTGGAATGAAAACTGACTTTTTCCAGTCCCGTGACCACTGCTGAGTTTTCCAAATTTGCTGGCATATTGAGTGCAGCACTTTCACAGCATCATCTTTCAGGATTTGAAAGAGTTCAACTGGAATTCCATCACCTCCACTAGCTTTGTTCGTAGTGATGCTTTCTAAGGCCCACTTGACTTCACATTCCAGGCTGTCTGGCTCTAGGTGGGTGATCACACCATCATGATTATCTGGGTTATCAAGATCTTTTTTGTACAGTTCTTCTGTGTATTCTTGCCACCTCTTCTTAATATCTTCTGCTTCTGTTAGGTCCATACCATTTCTGTCCTTTATTGAGCCCACATTTGCATGAAATGTACCCTTGGTATCTCTAATTTTCTTGAAGAGATCTCTAGTCTTTCCCATTCTGTTCTTTTCCTCTATTTCTTTGCATTGATCGCTGAAGAAGGCTTTCTTATCTCTCCTTGCTATTCTTTGGAACTCTACATTCAGATGCTTATATCTTTCCTTTTCTCCTTTGATTTTCACTTCTCTTCTTTTTCACAGCTATTTGTAGGGCCTCCCCAGACAGCCATTTTGCTTTTTTTCATTTCTTTTCCATGGGGATGATCTTGATCCCTGTCTCCTGTACCATGTCACGAACCTCTGTTTATGAGTCACTGTTCATCAGTCACTCTATCTATCAGATCTAGTCCCTTAAATCTATTTCTCACTTCCATTGTATAATCATAAGGAATTTGATTTAGATCATACCTGAATGGTCTAGTGATTTTCCCTACTTTCTTCAATTTAAGTCTGAATTTGGCAATAAGGAGTTCATGATCTGAGCCACAGTCAGCTCCCCATCTTGTTTTTGCTGACTGTATAGAGAGAGATTAACTAAACTGCTCCAGAAATTTGATACCAGAATCCAAACTCTGAAGTACTTAGTTGCACTAATTCTAAGAGGGATATTTTTTTCACATTTAAACATCTCTGAAATCTCTGGGGTTACCTGACAACATTTTAAAAAATACAATTAAAAAAATGTTAAAGATACAATTAGAACTGGCAGCGGTTTTCTTCCTTAATGGTACATAAAGTAACACTGTGTTTATAACCTATGACGTCTTCATTTCACTGACCAGTCTTGGTCACTTGTAATTTCTGTCTTAGTCATATTTAATTCCCACATAGGACCTGACCCCATCCAGTACAAGGTAGACATTCAATAATTCCTTTCTTATCTTCCTCCTCGTTACTCTTTTTCTCTCCATTTTATTGAGATATAATTGGTATATAAATTGTATTAGTTTAAAGCATACACCATAATGATTTGATGTATGTTTATAATGCACCGTGATTACCACAATGTTTAGTTAACATCTATCACCTCACAATAGGACTCCTTAATGTACCTGCCCTTTCAGGGCGATTCCAGGTCTCTCTTTCCATTGACCAAGTTGTCCTGTGATTTCAGGGTAAAAGTTGTGACATCACTAGTAGCTCAGTATACTAGCTTGCTAACTGGCACAAGAAGAACTAGTGTGTATTCATATTTATAATTCTGACCCCAGAAAATTTCACATACCTCATATAGCTCAGAAAAAAATGGCAAAATAACTGGGTGACGTGTTGTCTGTAGATTAAATGAGCTCATCACATCTGCGTCTTCTCTTCTCATGAAGCAACAGAGACCACGTGCTGTATAATCCTTTCCATCACCAGTTACTCAGCATCCACACATTATCTTCCACATGGGCAAAGATCCCACACCCATCAGTGTTTGCAGCTCCCTAACACAATCCGTTCAAATAGACTTGAGCAGCATTTTTCCTGGGCCTACAAAACCTTCACAGGTGCCCCACCACTCCTGCCTTTGAATGTCCTTTATGATAGCTTTCATATAATCCATTAATATAATTCATTTGTTCTTGTAAAGAAAGCTAGACTAAAAATCCAGGGCTTTTCTTGCGGCTCAGCTGGTAAATAATCCTCGGGCAATGCAGGGGACCTGAGTTCCACCCCTGGGTTGGGAAGATCCCCTGGAGAAGGGAAAGGCTACCCACTCTAGTATTCTGGCCTGGAGAATTCCATGGACTCTATAGTCCGTAGGGTTGCAAAGAGTCGGACAGGACTTAGCGACTTTCACTTGCAGACTAAAAATCCAAGGCTAAATATAATGAGAATAACCTGCAGTACCCCTCATTTACATATCATAAAAATATCTGAAGGACAAACAGAAAATCATACTAACTAATTTTTAAAATTAAAGGGTTTATCTAGAGTAAGGTAGTAATTGCATGCAGCTGGGTTGAAGCCAAGACCGAAATTTCCGGTGGTGCCAGAGGTAAATCTGCCATGTATATATGGGCAGCTCTCTTTCCAGTTCTGGGTTTATGAGGCTTTAAAAGCAGGTGACACACACGTACCCCAGCACCTCCAAACTATCTGCCTAAATTTACATTTATGGAGGTTGCTGTCAGGTGAAACTTCTGCCCAAACTTAAAGACAAGCAAGCATGTCAACTAAATGGAAACCTGTAAAAAGGTAAAGAGGAAACAGCCCCTGAGGGGACCATGAACAGGATTCAACCTCATTTACAGAAACTTCACACACCTATTCAGACTCTGCAAGCCTGTGGAGCATGCTGTAGTGCATACGGTGGGTAGAATGTCAGGGAGTGAAGCCAGCCTTCATTTGACCTCTGTGCCTGTCACCCTCCTGGTATTATTTGAGGCTCTCTCCTCCCCCCAAGCTCTTGAGATACATAGTCCTCACCTTTCTCCTCATTGGCCCTTCTTTGCACTAATTTAATTGGTTAACTTAATACATCTCATATTTTCCATCTTCACCAACACCCCCATCCCTTCATGTCCCCACAAAGTACAGTATACCTTCAGAGCTTGAACTGTTCCATTTCTCCTTCCGTGTCTTCCCTACCAAACAGGCTCTCTTCCTTTGTCAAGAGAGCCACTAATCCTTTAGATCCAGGATAGAGAGATGCTGAGACATTGCCATATTCCCAGAGTAGGCTAACCAAACTCCAGTCCTAAATAAACAACCCATTAGTCACTCAAAAGACTTTGAAGCCAAAGACACATGAGCCCTACAACATCTGCCAGCACTGAAGTCTGAATCACACAGAAGCCTGAGTGAATTAGGGACTTGAGGTCAGCTTGGAAGAGCAGCCACACTTGGAATCTCCGTGGTTTCCCATAGCTCCAGGTAAAGATTCCTCCAGCAGTCCAAAGAATACAAGCTGAAGTCTCAGTCTGGGATCCAATGGGCTTCTGAACTGGTCAGGGCTCTCTAAAGAAACAGAACCAATAGGATATATGAAGTGAAGGTGAAAGTGTTAGTCGTTCAGTTGTCTTCGACTCTGTGACCCCATGGACTGTAGCCCACAGGTTCTCTTCTGTCCGTGGAACTCTCCAGGCAAGAATATTGGAATGGGCTGCCCTTCCCTTCTCCAGGTGATCTTTCTGACCCAGGGATCAAACCCGGGTCTCCTGCATTGCAGGCAGATTCTTTCCCATCTAAGCCATTAGGGAAACCACTAATACAATGTGTGTGTGTGTGTGTGTGTGTGTGTGTGTGTGTGTGTGTGTGTGTGTGTGTGTGTGTGTGTGTACATAGATTTATTTTAAGTGATTGACTCAAGTAATGGTAGGGGCTGGCGGAAGAACTGTACAAAAAAGATCTCCAAGACCCAGATAATCATGATGATGTGATCACTCATCTAGAGCCAGACATCCTGGAATGTGAAGTCAAGTGGGCCTTAGAAAGCCTCACTACGAACAAAGCTAGTGGAGGTGATGGAATTTCAGTTGAGCTGTTTCAAATCCTGAAAGATGATGCTGTGAAAGTGCTGCACTCAATATGCCAGCAAATTTGGAAAACTCAGCAGTGGCCACAGGACTGGAAAAGGTCCGTTGTCATTCCAATTCCAAAGAAAGGCAATGCCAAAGAATGCTCAAACTACCGCACAATTGCACTCATCTCACATGTTAGTAAAGTAATGCTCAAAATTCTCCAAGCCAGACTTCAGCAATACGTGAACCGTGAACTCCCTGATGTTCAAGCTGGTTTTAGAAAAGGCAGAAGAACCAGAGATCAAATTGCCAACATCCGCTGGATCATGGAAAAAGCAAAAGAGTTTCAGAAAAACATCTATTTCTGCTTTATTGACTATGCCAAAGCCTTTGATTGTGTGGATCACAATAAACTGTGGAAATTTCTGAAAGAGATGGGAATACCAGACCACCTGACCTGCCTCTTGAGAAATCTGTATGCAGATCAGGAAGGAACAGTTAGAACTGGACGTGGAACAACAGACTGGTTCCAAATAGGAAAAGGAGTACATCAAGGCTGTATATTGTCACTCTGCTTATTTAACTTATATGCAGAGTACATCATGAGAAACGCTGGGCTGGAAGAAACACAAGCTGAAATCAAGATTGCCAGGAGAAATCTCAATAACCTCAGATATGCAGATGACACCACCCTTATGGCAGAAAGGGAAGAGGAACTAAAAGCCTCTTGATGAAAGTGAAAGAGTGAAAAAGTTGGCTTAAAACTCAACATTCAGAAAATGAAGATCATGGCATCTGGTCCCATCACTTCATGGGAAATAGATGGGAAAACAGGGGAAACAGTGTCAGACTTTATTTTGGGGGGCTCCAAAATCACTGCAGATGGTGACTGCAGCCATGAAATTAAAAGACTCTTACCCCTTGGAAGAAAAGTTATGACCAACCTAGATAGTATATTCAAAAGCAGAGACATTACTTTGCTGACTAAGGTCCCCCTAGTCAAGGCTATGGTTTTTCCAGTGGTCATGTATGGATGTGAGAGTTGGACTGTGAAGAAGGCTGAGTGCCAAAGAATTGATGCCTTTGAACTGTGGTGTTGGAGAAGACTCTTGAGGGTCCCTTGGACTGCAAGGAGATCCAACCAGTCCATTCTGAAGGAGATCAGCCCTGGGATTTCTTTGGAAGAAATGATGCTAAAGCTGAAACTCCAGTACTTTGGACACCTCATGAGAAGAGTTGACTCATTGGAAAAGACTCTGATGCTGGGAGAGATTGGGGGCAGAAGGAAAAGGGGACGACCAAGGATGAGATGGCTGGATGGCATCACTGACTCGATGGACGTGAGTCTGAGTGAACTCCAGGAGTTGGTGATGGACAGGGACGCCTGCATGCTGCGATTCATGGGGTCGCAAAGAGTCGGACACGACTGAGGGACTGAACCGAACTGAACTGGCAAGTGCAAATTGTGCAGAGTAGACTAGCACACTGGAAATTCCAGCAAAGTCAATGTTGCACCGTTGAGTCCAAAGGCAGACTGGAAAGCTGAATTCCTTCCTCTTGCAGGGACTTCAGTCTTTTCTATGAAGGCCTTCACCTGATTGGATAAGGCTTCCCTACATTATGGAGGGTAATCTGCTTTACTCAAAGTCCACTGATTTAAGTGTTAACCACATTTGAAAAATACCTTCACAGTAACACAGCAACGTCTAGACTTGCATTTGACCAGACAACTATGGCCTACCACCATGGGTTCCAAGAAACCTAATCTCTCCCCAGGATCCTCTAAGCATGATCCCCTCTTCTCCAGGCCACTTAGCCTGGGAGCTGATCCATTCTCCATCTGTATGAAGTCACCCCTCTGACATAGTCATACCCCAAACATGAAAGATCCCAGAGGCCCAGAGATTTCTTAGCCACCCCAGATTTCAGGGGCAGGTCTCTCCCCTCCAGAGCTCAATATTGTGTCCAAACGTGGAAAGTGGGGTTCTTCTTCTCTCCACACCCACAAAGATCAAAACGGAGCCTCCTCACCCCACCAAGAGAATTGAACTGGATGGTTGATAGAGTCCCTGAATCCACCTGTCATATATTTCTAGACTGTGTCTCTTAAGCATCCAAACAGAACACTCTTAAGTATTTATCCTTAAATCACTCAGAGATCTCTAGATTGGTATCATTTTACTTTTTTAAAAAATGGGCATTTTTCATATATCAAAATTTATATATGTTAGAAAATGTGTTCCTTTAATCTGTAAGCTTACTCATAATTTCAGAAATAGTCTCATTCGTTACTGTTTTTGGCAATAGAAATTATAGCTCTGAGAAAACACAAATAAAAGAAGATACACCCCAGATTCAGAGACCATGTGAATTGAGTTCTTGAAGCCACAGAGTAAGTCAGGAGGCAGAGTCACTGAAAACAAAGCTTGGCGCCAGTGTGTAGAGTGCTCACTCCCTACAGTTGGCATCACTTTTATATGCAGAGGCTTTGTAAAGAATTCTGGAAGCCAAGGGAGAGGAATGCCATTCAGCAGAGGGAAAAACAAAATATGAGCAATAGCATCTCCACTAGAGAGTAGATTTTCCACTTCTTCATTCTCTAGCCAGACAACTGCAAGCAACTGTAGCATCCTAAAAGGAGTTACCTAAGATCCTAGTAGCACTGTGGAAATGAAATTAGTTCCTCTATTCTTAGTACAATCGATCATTCAAATGGAGATGCGTGGCTGCAGCCAGCCCCCATAGAGCCTTGGGTTCAAGGAGGAAGTGGCCAGCGTTTCTGTTTCATGCTGGTCTGTTCCTTCCCCTCAGAAGGAAGTTGAATGCTGTGAACAGCTGATCTTATCTGCCCTGTTAGCATCATTAGTATTTGACATTTACTCAGCATAGATAGTACATAAGGGTACTAAAACTAAAACTACAGAGACTAAAACTACATGGTGGACCCTCAGCCTAATTTCAACCCCAAAATGTCAAAAAGGTCAACCACCAAAAATTCATAATAAGAGGGAGGGGACTTGCCTCGTCAGACTGAGAATTGGCCAGATTACAAAACAGGAAAAAGAAGCAGCCAGGAAAGAACCTGAAAGAGGAAAGCAGATTTTTGGAAATGTGTCATTTCTTTCCTTCACTCATTGACCTCTTTTGTAGGACTTTTGCAATGAAGGGATAACTATTTACAGAAATGGTTCATAGCCCACTAGAGGAAAGATAAGAAAATTATTACAGATTTCCTTTTGAATCAAGGAGGTTTTGATTTTGGGTGAATATAAAAAAGCTCTTCTTCTTACAAGTCGTAGTTAGTTACAGGAAAACTGAACATTTACAATAGCCCTGGTGCCACAAGTCAAATTTGACATACAAAGAAAATGTCCTTATAACAAATAGGAAATGCTCATTTCTGTTTTACAGTAGGTCTTTTGGGCATGAGGCAAATTTTTGGCATACTAGTCATGTGACTTTAAACAACTCACAACTTTTGTGTCTCTGTCTCAGCATTTGTAAAAGAGAGATAACAATGAAAGTAGTCTGAAAGTGTTATTGTGAAGATCCAGTGAAATAACACATATGAAACCCTGGCACAGTACTTGGCATATACTAGGTACTCAATACATATTAACTACGACGTGAGAGCTCTTCACAAACCTCTGAAAGTGAAAGTGAAGCCACTCAGTCGTGTCCAACTCTTTGCGACCCCATGGACACCAGACTCCTCCGTCCATGGGATTTTCTAGGCAAGAGTACTGGTGGGTTGCCTTTTCCTTCTCCAGGGAACTTCCCGACCCAGGGATCGAACCCAGGTCTCCCGCATTGTAGACAGACGCTTTACCATCGGAGCCACCTCTCTAGTGTGACACAAATGCCAGTTCCCTTATATGAATGGTTACAGAATCAGCTTTTGTTGTTGTTGTTCAATCGCCAAGTCATGTCTGACTCTTTGTGACCCCATGGACTCCAGCATGCCAGGCTTCCCTGTCCCTCACCATCTCTCGGAGTTTGCCCAAGTTCATGTCCACCGAATCAGTGATGCCATCCAACTTCTGCCTTCAGTCATTCCCATCATCTGCTTTTAATTGCTTCCAAATAACATGTTTGCTCTCTGTAAACAGACCCATATGGTAAGAAGTGTCCTGTCATGGTGAGTTTCCTGTCTGACTAGAGGCCAAAGTAACAGAGAGGTGGCCTCCTGAACTGGGGAGGAAGGTGAGGGAAGAGATGCTGATTCCAAACTCCACTTCTGCCATGTTAATTAGGCTGCAAAGTCCTTCTGCTGCCGGTACAGCAACATTTTTCATCCTCTATGCATGCGTATGCTAATGTTTCTTCAGTCGTGTCTGACTCTGTGTGATCCTATGGGCTGTAGCCCGCCAGGCTCCTCTGTCCATGGGATTATCCAGGCAAGAATACAGGAGTGGGTTGCCATGCCCTCCTCCAGGGGATCTTCCTATCAGTGAAGTTTGTAATTTCCTCAGTTCTGTCTCACCACAGCAAAAATTTGAAATGACAAACCAGTGTTACAGCTCAGTTTCATTTGGCAAGCAAAGGAAAATACATCCTCAAGATGTGAGGGCAGGCCGACCCAAAAGAAACGAAGAGGAGAGAAGCCTGTGGCTTAATTTTGGCTCCTCTTTTTTTGTTTTTTTTTTTTTGTTTTTTTTTTTTCTCCTCTTCCTGAGCCTGCCCTGTGTAAATTGGGCTAGCCAGCAGCACTGTTTTCTTCACATGAGGTTCTCACCCCAGTCCTTGGACATTCCTTTCCTATTTTTGTGGGCTTTTTCTTTCTTTGTCTTTTAGCCGCCGCTATTTTGGACTCCTTTTTCCTATTCTAGCTACCTAATATTCCCCCCTCAAGAGATGGGAGGCCCAATTCTTTGGGAATAGGGTCATCAAGGTCTCTCTTGCTACTTCCTGTTGAACTGGGACAGCAACGGGCATTGGGCCTCTCCCTCTTGCTAGTCTCAAGCTTCAGAGTCCTTATAGTGGTGTCCATCTATGGGTGAGTGATATCTTCCATGGTCAGGTGTAGGTTTATATATCCTTGTTGAACTGGCACTGTATGTTGTAGCTTGTTGACCTGGGCAGAGACAAAACGGGTTAGACAATTGACAACACATGGAGTAATCATAAGCAGCATCAATATGGTGATAACAGGGATTAGTAGGAGCGTTAACCAACTCCAAATTCCTGCTTGCCAGGAGAAAAATCCCCCAAGAGAGATTGTAGCCACCCCAAGAACTCTCCAGGTCATTCTTTGAGATCCTGTAGGATCTGAATGTTTTTCTTGAGCACTCTGAGGCTTTTTTTATCTTTGCTGGAGGTATTTACCCAGAAACAACACATCTCATTCAACATAGTTCAAGTCTCTCTTTGTTTAGGGATCAGGAGATCTGTCTCCTGTCTATTTTGTGTTGTCCCTGCCAAGCTGTGTTGGCTCTTTAGAGCTATCCTCAGAAATCTTATCTCCAGAAACTTAATTTTGGGGGTGTTCATTAGAATGGCACTCATTGGTAGTCCTGAATAGGTATCTGAGATCCCCCAGGTGCTCACAGGTATACTGAGTATCCTCTTCTGTTTTCTTCCATGGCTTGACTCAGGAGTAGTGAATCCAGGAGTCATGTCCTGGTACCATAACTGCTGTGGGGGTAGAAAGTATGATAGGGTAGGGGCCTTTCCATGTAGGCTGGAGTTGAGTCTTTGGGGACCCATCTTTCCAGACTTTAATCAGTGTTTGAGTTCCTGGAGCATATAGTGGTGGCTCTTTAGAATCTTTTGTGTCCTGGATGACACCCAGAAAGTGTATATCCTGTTGGAATTTCCCAGTGGCCATGGTATAAGACCAAAGGATCTGAGCCTCTGAATCTAGGAAGAGTCATTGACATAAACAAAAAGTCCCCCATATAGCATCTCATAAGGACTAAGACCAACCTGTTCCTTAGAGGCAAGATGGGTGTTTTGGGAGGAGGAGATCTATTGGTAAAGCCTCCTTCCATCCCAGGGAGGTCTCCTGGGTTATCTTTTCTATCACTGATTTTAAGAATTGGTTGGCTCTTTCTACTTTTCCTGAAGACTGAGGCCTCCAGGCACAGTGGAGATAATAACCAATGCCCAATGCTTTAGAGACCCCTTGGGTGACCTTAGAAGTAAACGATGTCCCATTATCAATTTGAAATGACCTGGACAGGCCAAATCTCAGAATGATTTCATGGAGCAGGTTTTTTTGTTTGTTTGTTTGTTTGTTTACCACCTTCTCAACCTTCTCAGTCTGGGTGGGAAAGCCTTCAATCCATCCTGTGAATGTATCTATCATAACTAATAGGTATTTATACCCTTGAGAAACTGGCAACTGGGTGAAGTCCATCTGCCAGGTCCCTCCTGAGTAGGTCCCATGCTGTTGGAGGGGCTGGGCAAGCTGGGGTCTTCGATCTCCTTGGGGGTTGTTTAATCGGCATGTGGGAAAAGAAGAGAGCACTTCTTTACAGTCATATTGGAAGCCTGTTCATCTGGAGGACCTTTCTAGTAATCTTTGGAGGGCGTTTTTCCCTAAATGAGTGATGGCATGTAAGGAGTTAACCAACTTCCATTGGAGGTTCCCAGGCAGAAAAAGGAGTCCTTACTTTTGGAACCATCTGTAACATCTTCTTGAAAGCCCTCACTCTTAGTTTTAAGAGTCTCACCTTCAATATATGAAGGAGTTTCTGGCAAATTAGCCTGCAGAAGTAGGGTGGCAACCCCTATTAGATCATTGTTCTGTAATGCTGGTCTCTTAGCTGCCTGATCGGCTGCTTGGTTCCCTCATGCCATTTCTGTGTTCCCTTTTTGGTGTCCTTTACAATAGGAGACTGAAACCTCAATGGGCAGATGGACTGCCTCCAAGAGCCTAAGGATTTGATCACTATATTTGATTGGGGACCCTCAGGTGGTCAAGTGGCCTCTTTCTTTCCAAATGGCAACATGTGTGTGTAGCACCAGAAAGGCATACTTGGAGTCAGTGTAAATGGCTACTCTTCTTCCTTTTCCCAGCTCTAAAGCTCAAGTCAGGGCTATGAGCTCAGCAAATTGGGCTGAAGTACCTGATGGCAAATGTTTGTCCTCTATGGTCTCAAAATTGGAGACTACTGCATATCTGGCTCTTCTTTTTCCATCCAAGACAAAGCTGCTTCCATCAGTGTACCAGATTTCCTCAGCATTGGTCAGAGGATCTTCTGACAATCCCTCTCAGGGTTTTGTCCAAGTTCCTAGGCAAGAGTGAAAGGGGAGAGAGCCCTCGGGGGTAGGCAAGAGGGTAGCTGAGTTAAGAACTTCACAAGGGGATATAGTCAAACCTGGATTTTCCATCAGTACTACTTGATATCTAAGGCTCCTTTGATCAGACTTCTATTTATAGACAACATCCATTTATAGACAACTCTCCCATTCAGGAGTTGTTTCACTTGGTGGTTGGTAAAAATAGTTAGTTTGCCCCCAAGAGAGTTTTAAAGCATCTTCTATCAGAACTGTGATAGCTGCAAGATTCCAAAGGCAGGGAAAGATCTCTTCCCAAAAAGGAAGTAGGACACTCAGGGACCACCAGAAACTGGTGGGAAAATATTTGTGCATCCCAGTAACAAAGAAGTGCTCAGGTGAATCTTTTTGTAATTGTTTTTCCTGTAGCACCCAATATGGTAAAGGTTTGAGAGGAGAAGGCTCTGGAGTAGGAGGTCAGGACAGAGTAGGCAGCCCCTGTGTCAACCAAGAAATTCTCGGACCCACCTGCCACTCCAGTTGCACCCTTGACTCCAGCCCTGTAATGGTTATCTAGGACAGGTGGGCTGGCTGGAGCAGGCCACTTCAGTCCTGTTGAACCATCGTGAGGGAAGGCTTGGCTCTTGAACTTGAGGCTCTTGGGTCCTGAGGGCAGAGTGCCTCCCAGTGTCCCAACTGATGGCATTTATAGCAAGCCATTTTAGGAGACTTGTAACAGTTTGGACACTCTATGGCCCAATGTCCCACCTGTCTACAGATTAGGCATGTGCCTTGCACCTTGTCCTTCAAGGACTTGGGGTTTGCCATAGGGCTTCCCTGGAGCATGACCAGCATCTGGGCATGCCTTTTCTCTTTTCTTCCTTTCCTGAGCCTTGGCTTCCCTCTCCTGTTCTCTGTTATAAAAGTTATTGGTGGCTGTCTGGACCATCTTGTATAAAGAGCCAGCAGAATCCTGCTGCTGTAGCTGTTGTAACTTTATCCTGATGTCTGATGCACATTTGGACAGGAATTTGTCCTTTAAAATCACCTGTCCCTTGTAAGAGTCTAAGTCCTTTAGTAAACTTTTGGAGGGCCTCTTTTAGCGTTTCCAGAGAGGCAATGGGGTTTTCATTGGGTTCCTGAGTTATCGCTGAGACCCGGCACAGTCCCACAACTAATAGGCTTTCTTCTATTTTTATGGGTGGACTTCCTTAGGGAGAGAGTCTCTCTGAAGTGTATCCTACCCAGTACTGTTGCAACCTGAGAGCTGGACATCCCCAGATCACGTGCAGATCCCCTGGCAGGCTGAGGCATGACAGCCTTCCGAGAAACTGGGTCCCTGGGCAGGTTGTGACATGTCAACCTCCTGGGACCCCTGGCCTGGAGTTGGTCATCATCAAGGTCTCCAGTATGACCAGTGCTGGGTATGATTAAAGGATTGTAATCTTAACTTATTGCCAGTTTATCCATCATGGATGGGAATAGATACCATGACGTAAAGCAATCCAAGCATATGCCCTGAGACTGGGAACCTGGTGAAATAGACATAAGCCTTATCCTCTTTTTGTTCTGAGGGGATGTAAGTCACTGATATTCTCCCCTAAGCCTCCATAAAAATAGTTTAGGGTGTCTCCAGTAGTAAACATTTCATTGGCATAGACCCACTGTAGGTAATAACAGAAGTAATGACAAAGGAGTGGGTTATCTGGTCCTGTTAGGGGCATTAAGAGTATTTTAATAATAAGTGGGGTGAAATGATGCTGCTTATAAGGAGGCAGGGTTGTAGGAGTCAGTAAGTGGCTTAAAAACAAACTGATAAGAAACAACAAACCAGATGTTCCATAAAAGTGGAGTGGAGATTTGATCCAGGGGTATGTTTGTAACTTTAGGAGAAGGACGGTAAGGGTTTGGGCCCAAACGGCCTGCAGGGCTAATTCCCAAAGTGGCAAACATTATCCCTGGAAGCCCATTTTCCCTTGAAGGGATGCTACCAACAGATGGACTTCTAACAGGCACTGTGTGCCTGTTACCTGCCCTAGCAGGTTCACTTAGAGATGTTTTTGTACATGTTGTTGGAAACATGGAAGATGAAGGCCTAAATATCTAGAGAGATTGGATATTATATAGTATTTCCCTCTCAAGGGCCAGCTATTTTCTGGTTGTCCCTCCAGAAGATTGTAGAGACAAAATTGTGGGCCCAGACGGGGCTCAGGAAAAGAGTACGGAACAGGAGGGAAGGTGAGAGGGCACAATTTTTGAAAGAATTACGTAGCCAAACCTGATCCTCAATCTGCAAGCTAAATGACACACCCAAAGGTGCCACAACAGTTCCAAGGCACTGTCAAAAAATGGAGGAGTGGGTGGTTCTCCAGTTGTTGGAATGACCCTCCCACTTATTAGCATATGAAATCACCCAGCTTGCTAAAACTAACCACACCACATTCCATGGCCACTTCACTCCCCTCTGTGATGGCCCACACTCTTGGAGTGTGGTTCTCTCTGAATCTAAACCTCCTACCTATCCCTATGTCTCTCACTGATTTTTTTTTTCTCCCAATGAGACATCAAGAACCTGAGCTTCATTAGGACCTGAAACCAGGCACTGTGGGTTTTGGCCAGGCTCAAGTCCCAGTCAGATGCAACTGAGTGACTAAGCATAGCACAGAGTCCCTGCCATGTGGGTTTGAAACCCAATCTTAATCAGTTTTAAACACAACTTTCAGAGATGAAAAGATGATGACCTGCCCAATACTTTGTAAGCAGTGGCATAGATGGAGAGAGGAGCTGAAAGATAGGAGGAAACAGTGGTGGGAAAAACATGCTGAGGAATCCCCTTCATAACCTGCTGGAAAACCTGCTAAATACCTGGCCTGTGCTCATAGTTTTCATTGGCCTGATCCTTAAAACAAAGATTAAGGAAAGAAGAACCCCCACCCACCTGGGCAACAGGTATTAAGTAGCCCCTGCCAGAGTCCCTCAACTGCACCCACTGCTGCTCACCTATTCACAGAGAGTTTGAGAAAACAAGAAACGAGAGATCGTAATGGAATTAAGATTTTGTTAGCCATATGTCCTTCCAGCCATAGGGGCGAGGACTTCCTACCCCAGCCAGAGGTCTTCTGGAATCTGAGACTGACCCACATGAGCTTTCTGCTGAGTTTGTTTTTGCTGCCCTGATTTCCAGCATGCTGGGCTTCTTGTCATTTCCATTGTGCAGGGTTTTCTTCACATTCAGCTTCCACCACAGGAGCTTTGGCTGAGTTGGGCTTCTGCTGTGCTTGGCCTCCGCCTTGAGCTGAGGTTATTTCAGCCAGGTTAAATTTCAGAAAGGGCACAATATATTTTGGGGTAGTTTGTAATTTCCTCGGTTCTGTCTCACTACAGCAAAAATTTGAAGTGACAGACAGACCAGTGTTACAGCTCGGTTTTATTTGGCAAGCAAAGGAAAATACATCCTCGAGGCATGAGGGTTGGCCAACCCAAAAGAAGCGAAGAGAAGAGAATCCGGTGTCTCAATTTTGTCTCCTCTTTTTATCTGTGTTTTGTTTTTTTTTTTCTTTTCCCCCTGAGCCCGCCCTATGTAAATTGGGCTAGCCAGGAGGGCTATTTGCTTCACCTGAGGTTCTTACCTTTGTTCTTCACCTTTGTTCCTCAGACGTTTCTTTGTTCTATTTTTGCAGGCTTTTTCCTTTCTTTGTCTTTAAGCCACCACTATTTTGGACTCCTTTTCTCCTATTCTAGCTACCTAACATTCCCAAACCCACAGCCTGCATTGGCAGGCAGGTTCTTTACCACTACCATCACCTGGGAAGCCCTCGTCTATGCATCAGTCAGTCAGTCAGTTCAGTCGCTCAGTCATGTCAGATTCTTTGTGACCCCATGAACCACAGCACACAAGGCTTCCCTGTCCATCACCAACTCCTGGAGTCCACCCAAACCCATGTCCATTAAGTCGGTGATGCCATCCAACCATCTCATATTAACCCCTAAAATTAAGTCCACGGACAGAAAAGGTAACTCCTGGCAGCATTCGACTCGGGAGCTGCCCTGGATCTGCAAGAATAATGTATTCCCCAGCCCTCACCCTTTCTCCCTTTCCCCTCCTCTACTCACACCCTCCAGTGGAGCTCTGGAGCTCTGCACAGAGCTGCCATTTCTGTCCATGAGAGGCAACCTACCGTGATGCCAAAATGTAAGCCATGGTCAGACCACATGGATTCAAGTGCCATGTACCTTTGAGAAAGTTGCCTTGGCTCTTTGTCCTTCAAGTTTCTTGTCTCTTAAGCGCAAATAATGGAAATGCTTACATCAAACATTTATTGTATTCAATGTGATAATACATGTAAAAAATAGGTGGTCAATAAACATTTTCTATTAGAATAACCATCTTCATCCCCATCTTCTTCATCATCATCCCCATCATTATCCTATTATTACTATATACACCTCTCAGAATATTCCTCACTCTTCTCAGAATATCAACCCTCAAGTTTGACAGTCCATCCTCCTCTCTGTGAAAGGATTAAATCATCTATGGCAACCAGTATACTAAGTAACAAGAGAATAAGAGGACAAATGCAGAGGGGCCACAAATACACTGCCACAGCCTGAATTAGAAGAGTTCACCAGCATGAGAGAGGCCCAGCACTGAGTGCAAAGTTGAGTGGGGAATGAGATAGGATATCCTTGAGATCACTAAAGGTTTCATGTCCAATACAAGGGAGCATTCTTTAGGAGTGACTCATCTGTGCTTCAGGCCCACAGCCTGGTTTCACAGATGAGGAAAGCACGGTCCACAGGAAATGACTTGCCCAGGGAATTCACATCAGAGACCAGAACCCAAGCCTCCTGATGTCCAGCCCAGCTCTCTTCCATGGCTCCCCGGCTGACTGACAAATTGTACCAACTCTCATCCAGGTTGAGGAGGAGGGGAAGGCAGGCTGAGTACTGGGGCCTCATTCATCATGGACAATTCCCATTGCATCTACCAGTAAATTGACTTTCTTCCCATCCTGTCCTTATTTCCTTGTTGGTCAGTTCCTCTTTCCCTCCCAGGTCACAGTCAGGCTTACAAGAAGATTCAACAGTCACAGTTCTTGAGCAATAAAATGAAGGTTCTCAGGGTCAAAACCCTTCTCAGGCCCCTCTCCTCCCTCTCTTACTGACCACGGTTCCTCTGGGTTCTCATCCTTTCCATGTAGGCCCTTTGACAGCTAGTCCTAGAGTCTCTCCCTTGAAGCCCTTCTTTCCCTGTTTCTCTGTCATCTTTGCTCTCACCCTCTGCAGAAAATGCCTGTCTTCCCCCTTCTATCCAGTTACCTGGCTAGCCCTCCCTCCTATAAATCTCAATTCTGAGCTCCCTAGGTCAGCATCTTTCTGAATCACTCCCACCCATCACCAGATGAGCCCCAAGAGTCTCCCTTTCTGGTTCCGGAATGTGTTTTTCCATTTCTGGCATTCTTGCCCTTGCCACACTTTTTACAGTTTTGCTTCCCTAGTACCTACAATCCTTCGAGGGCAGTGACCATCTGTTCTCACATCCCTGGGACATAGCGTAGTGCCTGATCCAATACTGGATCTCAGCAAACATTTGTTTGAATGACTTAGCACAAATGAAGCCCTCCCAGCTACGCCATCAGGTCCAACTGCCCCTGTTTGCATGTCAGTGACTTAAAACCCTTTCATGAATTCTTTAACACCTTATTGATAAGGGGATTTTTTAAACTAACCTGGGTGATCAGCTCAATTTGTTATGTAAGTGAATATTAAAATGTTTCTGGTCAATAACATTCAGGTAAGAAAAGACGTATTATGATAATAAGTTTCTGGTCAATATGCTGTTAATTGTTGAAACAAGCAGCCATGTTATGCTCTCTTCTCCTGACTGATTTCCAAACCTCCTCTCATGAGATATCCTCTCACTTCTTTTTCTTTTTTTCCCAAAACCTACAATTTCAAAATCATCCTTTCAACTCAAGTGGTCAAAACAGACTTGCGATTATGGGGGTTGCACAAACTGTGGAATCGTTGAGTAAATAGGAAGTATAATTTTTGCAATGACAGATACACAGAACTAGCGGTTGGGAGGTCTCGCTGCATCAAGGCACATGCTATAGCTGAACACAGGTGCCCTGGAGAACCGCACCTCCACACTTGGTCACTCACTCACTTTTTGCTGCCCGAGAAACTCTCAAGTTGCCTCTGATGCATTCCTCCTGATTTCTACTTCCTCCTGTCTCCTCGAACCTCCAGCCTGCCTCCTCATTCTCACCCTCAGCAGCTGTGACCTTACTTCCCTTTCACTGGAAAGAGAAGCCAGCCAAAGGGAGCTCCTGCAAGCTTGCACCTCTTAATATGTGCCCACCCTGTGGATACACTAGGGACCCTGGACCCTCCTCCTCTCCTGGAAAATGCTAAATCTCCCACCCATGCACTAGATCCCAACCCTTCTTACCTCTTCTAGGACATTCCTCCAGCTGTTCTCCCCAGTCTTGTGCAACATCCATTTTTTTCTCCTTATACTGAATATAGCCACCAGAAAACAACGTGTTCTCTTGCACTCATCTTAGGGAAAAAAAACCTCTCTCCCCAGTTACGTCCATGTTTTCTCCTTCCCTTTATAGCAAGTTTCCCCAGGATCTGTCATGAGAAGTGTTCTCAACTTAATGTTCTCTGTTGTGACTTGAACTGACTCCAGTCATACTTTCGCCCTCCAAACTCCATCAGTGTGAGTGCCCTCCACATTACTACAGCTACGGCCCAAACTCTTGTCTTCAGCTTGCTGATATTTCAGCAGCATTTGAAACAGGTGATAACAGTACTTTTCTGTCACTTCCCTCTATGGCTTTAAGGACCCTTCACTCTCCTGATTTTCTTCCTACCTGTCTGGATACTCCATTCTGATCTTTTTTTTTCTGGTTCCTCTTCCTCTCTCAAGTCCCTAATTGTTGGAGTATCCCAAGCTTCGCCCCAAGTTCTCTATCTGTACTCACTCCCTTGGTAATCTTATCGAGATTTATAGCTTGAAATACCATTTTCATCCTGACCATTTCCAAAGATGTCTAATTGGCATCTTCAACTTATCATGTTTAAACTCTTGATGTATACCCCTAACTTAGCTCCTTTGAGGCTAACTACAACTCAGTTCTTTCAGTTACTCCAGCTGAAACTCTTGGAGTCATCTTTAGCTCCCTTTTCTCTTTACATCAGCTTTGTTAGCAAAGCCCATTGACACCACTCATTTTCTGCCCCCATCAGCATCTTCTATTATTATTAAAAACTCAAAGCCTCACACAACTACAGAAATTCAAAAGGAACCACAGATGCTGTCAAGAATGCCAAGGAACATAGACAACCTTTATACACAACTCTGCCAGACCCTCAGAGCCTCCTCATTCCCACCTACATGGACACTTCTGCCCTACCCTCACATTAGCTAATAATATTGTTTAACATTTTTGTTTTGAAATATTTACAATTCACAGGAAGTTGCAAAGTACAGAGACCCCACATAATTTTTAACCCACTTTTCAATGATGTTACATCTTATATAACCACAGCATATTATCAAAGCCAGGGAACTGACATCTGTGTGTATGTATTGCTCCATGACATTTAACCAGGTGGTGGCCCCTGTAATTACCACTGCAATCTAGAGACAATCTTTTCCATCATGAAAAAGAAAAAATTTCTCATGCTACCCCTTTATAATAAAAATTTCTCATAACCCCCTCATCCTTAACCCCTACAAAACTGCTAATCTGTGTTCCATCTCTTTGATTTTGTCATTTCTTTAATGTCATATAAATGGAGCCAATAAAGTATGTGATCCTTTGAGATTGGTTTTTTCACTCATCGTGATATCCTTGAGGCTCTTACTGTATATATCAATAATTTGTTCCTTTTTCATTGCTAAGTAGTATTTTGTGGTAAAGATAGTCTGGAGTTGTTGAACCACTCATTTATTGAAGGCCATTTTGATTGTTTCCAGTTTTTTCACCATTACAAATTAAGTTGTAATGAATAATCCTGTACAGGTTCTTGTGTGAATGTATTTATTTCTCTGAGATATTGCCCAAGAGTGCAACTGCTGGGTTGTATGGTAAATGCATGTTTAGGGTTTTAAGTCTGTTTGTTATTTTTGCTTTGTTTTAGAAACTGCCAAACTATTTTCCAGAGTGTCGGTACTGTTTTACATTCCAAAATGTTTCCAGAATCCAACCACTTGTCTGCTCTCCTCACCCCGGGATCACTTCAATAGCACCATGACCACAGCTGCTCCCTGATGTTCTCTGCCCTAACCCTTCAGTTTGTTTCAATCCACCAACCAAAGCGATCCTGGAGAAATGAAATTCAGATTGGGTGACTCTGCCTGAGACCATACAATAGCTTCTAATGTCACCCTGAGAAAAGCCAAACCCCTTACCATGACCTTGATAATGTGTCAGTCTTCTGACTCTATTTCCAGTTACTCTCCCCATCACTCGCTCATTATCACTCACTCACTCACCATCCTTCCCAACTAGGACAACAGCCCCCTTACCCTGCCCTCCAGTTTTGTTGATTTCACATTAGCTGTGCCCTATGCCTAGAAGAGCCTTCCTACACACCTCATTCCCAAAATCCTTGGGTCTTTATTCAAACATCCCTCTCAGGGAGGCTTCCCCACCCCCCACCCCCACCTCCCTACCAACCTCCCCTGCTGTGTTCATCTCCTCAATATATTTATCACCCCCTGACATGCCACATGCTAATCTCACCTTCTTACCTCTCATCCTTCAAGCATCCTGAAGGCAGAGATATGTGTCTCTCTTTCTTGTGTTTACTGCTGGTCTAGAATAATGTCTAGAATAATGGCACGTGATAGATGAACAATGAACATGTTTCAGGGGAATGGAGGGATAAGTGAATCATCAGTCACCAACTGCAGAAATATGATTGCCAGCATTTCATGTTTATTCACAACATCCCTGGGGGAATGCCACTCAGAGCACATTGAAATGGAGGCCAGAATAAAGCACCAAGACCATTTTAAAATGTTCCTGGGAATTAATGACAAATATATATTTGTAAATGGAATCATCAGTAGTATACCTTGCCACTCAGCTAGAGTCCTGTGCATTTCTGTGTCACTAGAATGAAACTCTGGAACCGACCCAGTTCTGAAGTGTCACATTGGTACACATTGCTCAGGAAGCTGAACAGGAAACCACAGGTTTATTTCCTGATAAGGCGGACAACAAAGCCATGTAAATTTCACATCCACCCTTTGATTATCCATCCAAACACAAAGATGGGCTCCTTCACTCCTACAATGACTGTTTCTCAAAGCCCATTACACTTTGAACCAAACTTATATTCAGTAAGTGATAGCATTTAACCAAAAAACAACAGGCAAAGAGTTCACAGAGGGTAGAAGAAAGTTCAAAGCCTATGAAAAAAGCTTGTTTACAGATTAGCAAGGCATGGCATGAACCTACTAGAAGAAAATTCTAAGGAGGCTAATTTACACTCGCATGTGTGCATGCATGCTAAGTTGCTTGAGTGGTGTCTGACTCTTTGCAAAGCTATGGACTATAGCCCATCAAATTCTTCTGTCCATGGGACTCTCCAGACAAGAATACTGAAGTGGGTTGCCATGCCCTCTTCCAGGGGATCTTCCCAACACAGGGATCAAACCCATGTCTCTTACATCTCCTGCCTGTAGGCAGGTTCTTTGGCAGTCAGGTTCTTTACCATTAACACCACCTAGGAAGCACCAATTTATACTTACTGGTATCATTGCTTTTTTCTTTTCTTTCTTTTCTTTTTTTTTTTTTTTTTTGAGTGCTTGCTCTAAAAATAGTCAATAATAATACAGCACAGACTACATACCAAGGACTATTTTAAACACCTCATTAACTCAACCAACACACCCCAAGAAAACACAATGAGGTAGACAGTATACTGGGTCCCCAAATCACACAAAATTTTACTAATGGATCCAAAGGCACACAGCCAATGAGCTGGGCCCCCCGACCTTGAACCTGGGCAGCCTGGCTCTAGAGTCTGCATTCTTCACCTTTCCTCTCCATTTTGTGCTAAAGTCTCTGTTAAAATATTATCCTCATTATCTCATTTGATGTTTAAAACCAATTCAAGAGGTAACAGAAGAGGAACTGAAGTTTAAAGAGGTGAAGTAAGTAGGTTGGGAAGTAATAGCAAGGGTTTCAAACTCAAGTCAGCCTGACTCTTGAAATCCATCCACCTGGCCTCTTCTGGCCCCTCCTACCTTTTCCTACCTGGCTTCCCCATTGGAGGACAGGTTGCTGTCCCCAGGACCACCCTCACTGCCCTGTCTCCGGTCTACAAGGCTCCACACACAGGTGAACCTCTCTTTCCTATGCATTTCCCTCAATTATGCAGTGTGAAGTGAAAATATCTCTTGCTATATCAATCAACAAGAAATGTTACAGCCATTAGTGATTTCTGGCCTCCAAATGTGAATCAGGGCCCCCAAAACTGATCCATCAGATGCTGCCACCCCCCAGGATGATTGCTGAGGAGCTGGGGGAATGCAAGAAGGAAGGAAAACAAGGAAACCAGAGTGGCCCCAGATAGCTGAGGCGCATATGAATGGAATTAATTCAGTGAGCCCAGAGGCTTGAGTTTTCCCATACATAGAATGCTAAATTCCTTAACTTGACACCTAATCTTTGATGTTCAGACTGCCTGCTCCCTTTGTTGCAAACTAGTATATAGCCCAACTTCCCCATCAGATGCTGTCTCTCAGGCTCGGAGTCCTAAACATTCCCACCAGATAAAATAACTCTCTACTTTCAGGTTGTGACTATATATTTTAGTTGACAGTAGGAAAGTCATTGTGACTTGTCTCTTTCTTGAGGCCTTCCTTTGAATAAAATCTACCCTCAGCACTTAACTCAAATGAAACTTGTACTGATCAGGCTTTGGACTAAGATAAGAACCTCAGAGAGCATTAAGGACATATGCTTGACTAGGAAGGTCTCTTTCTGGTAGACGTAAAAGGTATCCCATGAAGGGTCATCTTGATCTATGAGTAAAGCTAGCAAAACTACAGTAGCCCACATACTGCTTGTGTGATCTCTGACAAGTCTCATCAACTCTGTACCTCAGTTTCCCATGTGCAAAAACATACCTCCCTCATGGGATGTGAGAGGAGTCCTTGAGCTATTTACAGAACACAGTGCTTAGAACATTTCCCAGCACAAGGTAAGTGCTATATAAGTGTTTGCTATTGTTATCACGATTATTAAATGCCTGGGTCATTATCCCTACACGGAGTGAGGAGGCAAGGAGTGAAGAGACAGGCTTCTCATCTCTTCATTCCCAATCTCCTCTCAATCTAGAAAAACTTTATGCCACTGGTTTTCAAGAAAGCTTGCTTTCTGCCTCATGGAGTGGAGAATTTGTGTTGATTTAATAAAGCTTGCTATTTATAGAGTGTTTTTCTTCCTTAAAAGACCTCTGTGCAACCAACAGTTCCTTCCGTGACACTGAACAAAGAAAGAATTTTTAACGGGAAAATTTTGAAAGAAATGTCGTGGGCCTCATTTTCAGAAATGGCTGAGCTGGTTCAAGACTGCTTACAGTGAAAAGTATAACACAAACTACCACAAAAATGAGAACTTCTAGGGTACAAGAAAATGAACTTCGTTCAAATGCCTTTCCCCCTGAAAAAGCTATTTTACATTTTTCAGCATTTGAGAGTAAATTTGCATTATTCCAAATGCTTTACAAGCTGCTTCTTAGGCTTCTTTTAAAAGAAATTTTAAGAGAAGAAAAAGAAAAGGGAACAGTGCAATTAAAAAAAAAAAAAAAAAAGCATCCCTTGCTTATTTGACTCACAGTATCCACTGACAGTTTTCACCTCGTTTGATGGAAACGTCTGTTTCCTCCTTCAGTGGACTGTTCATCTTCCTCATTCAGAAATCTATTTCCCAAGCCATGAATTTTAACTTATTCACACTTAACTCTTTCCTGGGCTTCCCAGATAGCTCAGTTGGTAAAAAAAAATCTGCATGTAATGCAAGAGACTATGGTTTGTTTCCTGGGTGAAAAGATCCCCTGGAGAAGGGATAGGCTACCTATTAGGGGAAGTACACTGACTGAAACCACCCACGCTGGCCAGGCACCGTAGTAACCATTTGCATGAGTTGTTTTAGGACAGGAGGTCCTGGTAAGGAACACAGAACTAATAAGCCACCACCAACCGGAAAAGTTCAGGAAAGGTCAAAAGGAGACACCACATGTCCAACCACCTCCCAGAATCCTTTTCTCTGGCATCCATCTTGGCTGAACAAGGAGTGCACCACCAGGAAGGGCTCTGAGTCAGAATGATTGGCTAAAGACAATCCGGAAACTAATCCCATCACCATAAAACCGAAGACTGCGAGCCACGTGGCAGAGCTATTCTCCTGGGTTCCCTTACTCTAGTGCTCTCCACTCGGGTGCCCTTTCCCAATAAAATCTCTTGCTTTGTCAGCGTATGTGTCTCCTCAGAAAATTCATTTCCAAGCATTAGACAAGAGCCCAGTTCCAGGCCCTGGAAAGGGTCCCCCTTCCTGCAACATACCCACTCCAATACTCTTGGGCTTCCCTTGTGGGTCAGCTGGTAAAGAATCCTCCTGCAATGCAGGAGACCTGGGTTCAACCCCTCGGTTGGGAAGATCCCCTGGAGAAGGGAAAGGCTACCCACTCCAGTATTCTGGCCTGGAGAATTCCATGGATTGTATAGTCCATGGGGTCACAAAGAGTCAGACACGACTGATGGACTTTCACTTTCATTTTCAACACTTTCCTGGCTTTGTGCACTAAGAAAAGCTCTAAAACATAGGCAGGAAACGCCTTCTGCTACCTACAACTTCAATCTGAATCTGTGCTTGCGTGCTAAGTCCCTTCAGTGGGGTCCAACTCTTTGTGACTCCATGGAATGTAGTCCACCAGGCTCCTCTGTCCATGGAGTTTCCCAGGCAAGAACACTGGAGTGGGTCACCATTTCCTCCTCCAGGGGATCTTCCCAATTGGAAGGCAGGTTCTTTATCACCACAGTCACTCTTAATATTGCAACTTCAAATGAAAGGATTTGCTCAGGAAATTATAAAAGAAACCAGATCAGTGGCTGAATACCTGCTTGGTCAGAGATGAAGGGCTTTTCCTGGGTAGTGTCAGCTTGAGGACAAGACCTCCAGCCCTGGAAGCAAACCATCTCTGTCTGGCCAACAGTGACTCCCCTCAGCTTCCTAGTCTGATTAAAAGATCAGCATTTGTACCTACATGGCTTTCCTTTCTAGATGTCTGGTCTGTATTTGACATATAAGACATGGGGCTAGTTACAGGTGGGGGCTCTGTGATTCTGCCCCATGACTGAGATATGCTTTGCTAATGGCCTCATCTTGGATGACAACTCAGCAGGGTCAGAGTCCGGAGCTGCAGCCTCCTCACTGTCAATGACTCACACACAACCTTGACTGTAATGTAACCTCTGTAAACAGTGCCACCATTGCTTTGACTTCTGGTTATCACACAACATGTTCATGAACACAGATAAGAAGAGCTGTGTCCAAATGAAGCAGACTGCTGTTGCGTTTTCTTCATTAGATTGAGGAATTAAGTTGCCCAATTATGGGTGCCCTGAAGTCCATGGTGGGCAGATTTATACAGTTGAACAGGATTTCTGTTGCTGGTTGAATCCAGAGAACACATACACTCAGTCTGCATTTTATTCCTGCAGCTTTCCTTGGTTCCAAGAACTCTCTTTGAAGTCAGTGCTCTTTAGTTCAGATGATAAGCACATTATTTTAATAAGGTCAGAACCATTAATCTATCCATTTGTCAATTAATGTCACTCAGTTCCATGTCACAGACTGTACTAGTCCTCGCCAATTGTCTCAGAAATGACTGTAGGTTACTAAGAATACCAAGTTATGAAAGTGCGGCCAGGTCAGCACAAATCCACCACCCCAAGAGATGAAACAAATCAAAGCATCCATTCCACCCCCAAAAAGTGGAGGGAGGGTCATAGTCCTGTGAAAATAGTTGCATTGAAGATATAAGTGTTCCATTAAAAGTGTCATTCACCCAGTGTCTATAAACAACTGCAAGCCAGCACCTATACTAATATTGCATATACAGTGTCAGAACATCAGAGTCTCAGGTTCGCACAGTTAGTGACATCATCACGACCAAAGCCTTCAGGAATTTTCTCTGCAGCCTTAAAGCATAAAATGCAGTAGCACTGGCTTTGCCTCTAGAGTAACTATAGCAAAGTTTACAATGCCATCAGAATGTATCACATCAATAAAATGAGCACGAAGTCTGTTCACCAATATAGATCATTTTAAACGTGAAAACATAAAGAGCCCGAAGTTGTTATTTTCCAATATCAAAACAGCCAGAAAGTGAATGTGCTGGCCCAAGGGCAGGCCTCATCCTGTTTCAAGGGTAGATATAGCCCCATAATGAAGACAAATTGATCAAGTTCCTTTTTGCCAAATGCCATGGATTAGTCAAATCACACAACTAACTCTCCTGGTTCTAAGTAGAATTTTTATGGCTAGTCCATAGGAATAAGATGCACTCATATATTAACTGAATTCAACAAATAAGCATTAACCATCTAATTCAGGCTTAAGAATATACTATCCTCTGGAGCTTGAATTCTAGACGGCCATTGATCAAAGAATTATACAAATACGTATAAAATCCCAGTTGCGATAAATACTAAGTGTGAAAGGTTTCCAGTCCTAAAAGAGCAGAAAATAATTGGGACGTATCAGTATTGTGACTACATTGATCAAGTAGAAATAAATTTAATATTTAATTTTCAGAATTTTTGTGGAGATTAAATTTTATATATACAAAAATGTATTTTTAAACTATACATATTTAGATAAAAATAAGTATCATTTTACTAAAGTGGACAGACTATATTGCAATAATAAGTAATAAGTAAAATCTTCCCAACCCAGGGATCAAACCCAGGTCTCCCAAATTGCAGGAGGATTATTTACCAGTTGAGCCACCAGGGATTCCCAAAAATATTGGAGTGGGTAGCCTATCCCTTCTCCAGGGTATCTTCTCAACCCAGGAATCGAACCAGGGTCTCCTGCATTGCAACCGGATTCTTTATCAACTGAGCTATCAGGGAAGCCCATAGTGGAATGGGTTGCCATGCTCTCCTCCAGGGAATCTTCTTCCCAACCCAGGGATCGAACCCACATCACTTTACATCTTCTGCATTGGCGAGCAGGTTCTTTACCACTAGAGCCATCTTGGAAGCTCCTTAGTTAAACAGATCAAAGGTTTATTCCTCACTCAAGTATAATCACTGTCAATCTGGAAGCTCTGCAGGGCAGTTTTCTTTAAGCACAGAGTCAGGAATCCAGTCCACTTGCATCCTGGGGCTCCAGAATCTTAAGCTGTGGCTTCTATATCATGGTGGCGACAAAGACCCTCAGAGCAAGGGATCACAGAGTCATGTACTGGCTCGCAAATGTTCCATCTTCCCATAGGGCACTAGTAAATGCTGGGGAGAACTTGGATATTCAGTGAAGACTTCTGCCATGAGTGGGACAAGCATAGTACTTGAGCAAGTCATCCAGCTTTTCTAAGACCATTTTCTCATTGATCAAGTGAAAAGGGTGATTTACCATCTCACAAGGCTTAATATGAAGACTTCATACATTGTAAGGAACCATAGAAAGGGCTCTTACTGCTATATCTACCACAACCACCAATGACACCAACACCAGGGAGGAGAATGAAAACAGAGCTGAAGAGTGATAGGCCTGGACTGCTTTATGTTGATGAAACAGGCCTGCCAGCCTGGCACCTAAGAGTGGATGGCATGGTAAATCCCCGGGGAGGGTGGGGGGAGACCAGGAAGGGGCAGGTGAAAACAGCACTGAGACAAACTAGTGCAGACCCTGGCCCTCCCCGCTAACCTCCCGGAAAGCACCATTTGACTTCTGGGCCGCTGCACATTTACCTAATTTTCCTACTGGGCTAATCTAAAATTGTCTAATCCAGTTAACAGACCCAGTTTCAATATTTTAAGAAAGCTAAATATACCAAGTTACCTAGTATTTTCTCATCCAGAATCATACTATTCGAGGTCAGAGATGAGGTATATTACTTGTTTAACTGGCATTATTAGTCCCTATTTGACCATCAGAGAGTCAATGGCCCTGAGCTAAATTACAGACCCTTGTTTACCTAACTAAAAACCAAGAAACCTATAAAGCAGCAATTCCTGGTTATCATTATGGCTCCCAATTGTCATTGTGAAGATGGAAACTCAGGTGGTATTTATCTGTTTGAGAAATATTGTGCTTATTTATACTCTCTTAAGCAACTATCCTCAGCACCAATATATCTGCTTAATATGCTCCCTTTATTGCTTTGGTGATAGATTCAACCATTAGGTGCACAGCATGACAAATGGATATTTGGGGCCTTGTGCAAATGATGTCAGCCTCTTCATCATGGGTTTTAGCTCTCTATCTGCTCATGCAGGCTACTCACAGCTAGAATGAAGAAAGCAGTGTGCTATTACATTAAAGGCAATACCAGAAGCAGAAAAAAAAAAAAGATATTTCTGTAAAAACAAGTAGAGGTGAAAGAGAATGAAATGAAAGTAATTGATTGTAAGAAAAGAGTCTCAGAGAGTTCAAAGAGCAAAGATAAAAAATCCAAAGGCTTGGGAGATTAATTTAACCACTACAAAAAAAGATGATTCTGAGAAAAACCACCTACAAGATCAATTGAAGAATAGATGGCTGTTTCAGAAAACAGAATACAATTGAAAATGCTGAGAGGGTAGAAAGGATATGGTAAACAAAACAACACTTATTTACTTAAGAAGCTGATAGCCAAAATGTGTGTTCCTATTAACCACGGTGACCCCAAGCAAATAAAAGAGCCCAGTAACAGTACATTTTTGTTGCCTATTAAGAGAAGTTATAGAATCTTGGGGGCTTTCCCACAAAACTAAACCTTGAGAAATCACACAAAGAAAAGCAATTCACTCTATGATCTTGGTAGAAATTAATTCTTAACTAAGTAATAAAGAGTATATTTTTAGCCTGTTTTATGAAAATTGTCTACATATTAATATTAGATCATATTATGAAAATAAATACATCGGGATGTTTCAAAAGGTGCTCGCGCATATGTGTTTACGTACATATGTTCTGTGGGAAGGACCACAGGTGGTCACTCACATTTTGAGCATGTGTAGGCAACAACTCGTATGTATTTGGTGTGTTTACATACATCTGTGTGACTTGAGTGGTTATGTATGTGGTTGTACATATGAATGGATGTATAAGTGTGTGCCATGTGTGTATGAAAGTGTAACAGCGTATATGAGTATATGTGACTCTATGCAAGAGTGCCTATCTGTCGGAGGTATACTTGTGAAAACACGCAACTCTGTGTGAACGTTGATGTACATGGGTGTATGTGTGTATGAGTGTACATGTGAGCATGCTGTGAGTGTGCGTGTATATGCACATGGGCACATGTAAGCACATGTAAGAGCTGTTTGTAAGAGTAGATCACTTCTAATAAAACAGTAAGGTGTTTCCATGGCTTAGAAGGAGACAAAGAGCAGAGATAGATAAAGGGGAATTAGCATAGCAACTGGCTTCTTATGAGATCACTGAGACCAGAACCACATTCGGCATCGAAGTCATTTCCTAAATGGTCCCCTAGGGACTGAGGGCTGCTTTCCTCACTGCTCTATTCACTGCACTTTTTATCCTTATTAGCTTAAGAGCAGAGAAGGCAATGGCACCCCACCCCAGTACTCTTGCCTGGAAAATCCCACGGACGGAGGAGCCTGGTAGGCTGCAGGCCGTGGGGTCACGAAGAGTTGGACATGATTGAGTGACTTCACTTTCACTTTTCACTTTCATGCATTGGAGAAGGAAACGGCAACCCACTCCAGTGTTCTTGCCTGGAGAATCCCAGGGACGGTGGAGCCTGGTGGGCTGCCGTCTATGGAGTTGCACAGAGTTGGACACGACTGAAGCAACTTAGCAGCAGCAGCAGCAGCAGCAGCTTAAGAAGGCCAAAAGACTCCAGCAGTAGCCCTTATTCCCTCCTAACCAGGTCTTTCTCATTTCCAGGCACCCCACCTCCACCTGTTCATCCCGGCCCGTGATATCTTCCAAACTCATCAAAAACACTTTCATTCAAGAAAGCTTCCCTCTGCAGCAGTCCCTCACACTGATCTCCCTCTCTCTCAGCTTTAAGAACAGCATTTAGCATTTTGAATTACAGATTAAGTGTACAAAGATATTAAATCACATAGTGAGCTACTCCGGGTGATTATAACAACAGTTAACTTTTTTGGGCGGCTTCCCTGAGTGAACTCTGGGAGATCGTGATGAACAGGGAGGCCTGGTGTGCTGCGATTCGTGGGGTCGCAAAGAGTCGGACACGACTGAGCGACTGAACTGGACTGAACTGAACTGAACTGTACTGGTGCCTCAGACAGTAAAGAATCCACCCGTAATGTGAGAAACCTAGGTTTGATCCCTGGGTCGGGAAGATCCCCTGGAGGAGGACATAGCAACCCACTCCAGTATTCTTGTCTAGAGAATCTCCATGGACAGAGTAGCCTGGAGGGTTACAGTTCATGGGGTCACAAAAAGTTGGACATGATGGAGTAATTTTTATTTTTAAGCACAACTTTTATTGAGAACTTACTATGTGTCTGGCACTCTGACAAATAAGCCTTTTATATACACCTCAATTAATTGTCACAACACACCTTTGACAGAGCTACAAACAAGACTATCATTTTAAAGGTGTGGGGGAGAGGCTTAGTTGCTCAATCATCTCTGACTCTTCGAGACCCCACAGACTGTAACCCACCAGGCTCCTCTGTCCATCTGTACTGTCCAGGGATTTTCCAGGCAAGAATACTGGAGTGGCTTGTCATTTCTTCCTTCAGGGCATCTTCCTGACCTAAGGATCAAACCTCCATCTTCTGCATCTCCTTCACTGCAGGCAGATTCTTTACCCACTGAGCCATCAGGGAAGAAAGTGAAATCCAAACTCATCCAAAGTCTTTTTATTTTCTGTCTATGTTCTCTGTTATTCACACTGATTACATAGCATTGATCTGTTCTCAAATTCACAGATTTTATCCTGTCTTCACTTTACTAGTGAGCCCATCCAATGAGTGCTGCAGTTCATGGGGTCACAAGGAATCAGACATGACTTAGCAACTGAACAACAACAATAATGAGTTTTTACATTAGTCATTGTATTTTTTAGTTCTATAATTTCCTTTTGGTTTCTTTTAAAAATAATGCCTATTTTATTTCCTGAAATTTCCTAATTTTTTCATTTGCTCAAGAGAATTTGTAATTCCTTGGGAAACAGTTTCCTGATTGATGCTGCTTTAAAATTGTTGGCAGATCATTTCAATATCCGATTCATCTCAGTATTAGCATCTGTTGATTGTCTTTTCAAATTTATGTTTTATTTCTCTGATTCTTGGTATGACGAGTGACTTCCTATTGCACTCTGAGCATTTTGGATATTGTACTATGAGACTCTGGATCCTGTTGTATCTTGTTTTAAGCAGACAGTCCCCCTGGTGACAGTTTCCTTTGAGCTTTTTAGTGTAAGGGTGTATATATTTAAGTTCCCTCCAGGCCCTGCCAATACCAGCATGGGAAGAGTAGGGCACTGATTCACCCCTCCCCATTATAGAGTGGGTTCCTAGTCATCTCCCCCTCCTGCCCTATTGACACTTTCCTGATGAGAAGGGTACCAACTCCCACCCTGCTGGGCTCTGCTGCCACCAGGAGAGGGGAGGGAGAGGGATGGAGTGTCATAAGCCCACCTCCAGCCTCCTAATTCTATCTTGTTGCTATTGGATGGGATGGAGGCTAAGTTCCCCACTGAGCCCAGGGGAGAGTGGAGTACTGACTAGTCCTGGCATGTACCATCTCCTTAAATTTCATTGCTGCTGAATGACGATGAAGACTCAAGTCACCACTGGACCCCACTGACACTACCCCAGTAGAACTGGTTCCACTAGACAGGGAATGAAAGATGAGCTGCCCATCTGGTTCTGATGACAGCACTCAGAGGAAGAATGGGGGGGTCTGCTTCTATCATGCATGGGATAGAAGGTCATCTTCCAGCTCAGCCCTGCTCATACCACCACCCTATGGAGTTAAGGGAACAGGCTGCCTGCCTGTTTCCACCCAGCAAGGGGGTGGAGGATAGAGGGGGCATCTTTCAGCTGGTGTTTGGCTACAGTACGGGAGATGTTTTCAAATGTTCTTGGTCCTTTGCCCAGGGAGAACAGGCTTTCCTTGGAGCTTTTTATATCTGTGCCTGTTGGTGGTTCTGGGTTGGAGGCTTCTGTGGTGCCTGTTCAAAATAAACATATAATAAGGTAACCCAGGGGCATCCCCAGTGGCTCAGTGGTAAAGAATCTGCCTGCAATGCAGGAGCCACAGGAGATGTGTGTTCAATCCCTGGGTTGAGAAGATCCCCTGGAGGAGGACATGGCAAGCCACCCCAGTCTTCTTACCTGGAGAATCCAATGGACAGAGGAGTCTGGTGGGCTACAGTTCATGGGGTTGCAAAGGGTCGGACACAACTGACCGACTTAGCATGCACACACACAAGGTAACCCAGGAACTCATCGCTGTCATTCCTCAAGGTCTCATGGTCTCAGGCAGCGCATTCTTTCACCTTGCACAGACTTCCTTTGCTTGTTTGTTGTATCAGGTCTGTTCAGTTGTAAAGGGGGGAACCTTGGAGGAATGGGACTACTCTATCTTGGCGGAGTCAGAAGTATCCAAGGTCTTATAAACTCATAACTAGTAAGGCCAGAATCTGAACCCAGGAGGTCTAGTCATAGAAAATATTATTTAAATCGCCAAGCTAGCACTAGTCATAATGAAAAGCATTCTGTGTATGAGTTTGCTAGGGCTGTCATGACAAAATACCACAGACTGCGTGGCTTAAGTAACAGAGACTTATCTGCTCACAGGGGCTTCCCTGGTGGCTCAGATGGTGAAGAATCTGCCTGCGATGCAGGAAATCCAGATTTGATCCCTGGGTTGGGAAGACCCCATGGAGTAGGAAATGGCTACCCACTCCAGTATTCTTGCCTAGAGAATCCCATGGACAGAGGAGCCTGGTGGGCTACAGTCCATGGGATCACAAAGAGTCAGACACGACTGAGTGACTAACACTTTCACTTTCTATCTGCTCACAAGTCTGCAGCCTAGAAGCCAAGATCAAGGTGTCACAGGGTTGGCTTCTTCTGAGGCCTCTCTTCTTGGCTTATAGATATGCCTCTTCACACGTCTTCACATGGTCTTCCTTCTGGATGTATCTATCTTCAGACGTTCTTTTTTTATAAGGCTAATCACAAGGGACTAGGGCCAACACCACGAACCTCATTTTAACTTAATTATCTCTTTAAAACTCTATCTCTAAACATAGGTGCATGCTGAGGTACTGGTGGTTAGGACTTCAACATATGAGTCTGGGGCAGGGGGACACAATTTAGCCCATAACAATACATCATATGATCATATAGTATATAAAATAGTAGACCTCCATGCCACTGATTTTTTTTCTTCCTCTTCATTCACTTATGATTTGGATCATTGAAACCAGCGGACACTCCACCATCTTCCTTCTAGGAGATATTCCTCTCCCTGTCCCTGCTTAATGCCTGAGCCCTTTTGATTGACATCCCACCACTGATCCTGGTCAATGGAGCAGGAAAGACTCTCTAACCCAAACCAGGCCAATGAGATTCTGCTCTAGAATTTTTAGACTCAATGCCCAAAGATTTGAGTCAGGAAAGAAACAAAGTTTAGGGACTTCCCTGGTGGGCCAGTAGGTAAGGATCTACCTTCCGATGCAGGGGACACAGGTTTGATCCCTGGTGGGGGAACTAAGATGTCACTTGCAAGGAGCAACTAAGTTGCTGTAGTCACCACAACTAGAGAGCCCACCCATTGCAACAAAGATCCCACGTATTGCACAGAAAATCTAGCATGCCACAACTAAGCCCCAATGCAGCCAAACAATTAATAAATAGATAACTAACACTTTGGATGCTGGTGTCTCGATGTCTTGCTATGGATAAAACAGAGGCAGTGTGGGTTAAATTTCCAGTAGACAAAAGAGGAGCAGTTGAACAGAAAAAGGCACAATCGAGGACTGGGGAGAAAGCTCTGGTGGTCTTTGATTCCCTGTTTCTGGTTAGTTCCTGAGTCTTGACTGAATTCCTCTTCTTGGGTTAGTGAGACCCCTCAATATTTAATAAACATTTATTACTTAAATGTATATAAATGGATCATACACTTAAATGTATATAAATGCATTGATTCTTTGCATGAAAGTAATAGAAACTCCATTTAAATCCCTTTAGGTTTAGCTACTTTCAATGGTGTTTCTATCACTCTCATGCAAAGCATCTTCTTTATGCTCCATTCTCCATGAGGCTGACCCGCCACACCTCCCCATCATTGCCCACTCCTTCTCTCAAGCTGTCAGTCAGGAAGAAATGCCATGAAGGAGATGACTAGTATTAATTAGTTCAGTCAGCATTTATTGAATACCCTGTGACCCTGCGGTGCTGGGTGCTAAAGATATCAGACCTAACCCACAGGAGAGGAAAGCGGCATTAGACTATGCTCTAATGAAGAAGCTGACATCAGCCATTGGTGCAGCTCACCTCAACTTTGAGCTTTCCTAGAATCTCCTTTTGTTTCTGAAATGTAAGTTCCCAACATCTCTGGAACCACGCTTCTGGATCTCAGGATTGACATTTGCTAATTAAAAGAGAGAAGTGCAAATGTATACATAATTTAATACATTCTCTCCGGTTTGGCAAAAAAAGTAAAGACTAAACCTTCCTCTTATCTCAATACAGGGAATACACATCCTCAAACTTTATAGAACAAATAAATGTTTCTTGATACCTGACTATAGAGAACAATTCTTTTTTCTGTGGCTGTGCTGGGTCTTCACTGCATCATGCAAATCTTCCCTAATTGCTGCGTGCAGGCTTCTCTTGTTGAAGCAGTCGGGTTCTAGATTGTGCAGGCTCTTAGTTGCCCAGAGGAGTGTGGGATCTTAGTTCCATGACCAGGGATCGAACCCTTGTCCCCTCCATTGCAGGGCAGATTCTGAACCACTGGACCACCCAGAGAACAAATTATTGACACACATATCAGGTTGCTCACTGCACTGACTATTTTTACTCCAAATCTGCACATTTATATAGTATATATCCCATGGATTTCATGAAGCAATGAGAATTCCACGCACATTTAAAATATCCAAAATAAATTAACTTTTTGCTCTGTGACCAAAGCAAGGATTTCGCATTGCTCCCAGCCTGGGTTTCACAGATAACATTGTAGCCAGTGTCCCAAACCACACTGTGGCCATAAAGAAATGTTCCCAGTCACTTTGCACTGAATCTACAAAGCATGCATATTTCTGCCTGCCAAGCATTCAAGCCTTTGAAAGGGTCTCCCTGTGTCAGAGCTCTGAATTCTGTGATACCAATGGAATTTCATCACACAAAATGAAGTTATTTGTGGTAAACGATTAGCAAGGAAAAACTGCGAGTCCCCTGGAAAAAAATAGAACAATAAAAAGTTTTAAAAAACAGTCCTTTGGACACTCCCAGGGTCTCTCTCCCTGTGGACCAATTAACTGACACATTCAGATGTTGGCTGTCCTTCTTGTTTTCAGAAACGCAACCCAATTACCAGGCTCCACACAGCTACATTTTATAGCTAAGATGATTTTCAGCCCATGTTTTCATTGCACAGTATGTGTTCCTCTTTGGTTAAACAAAAAGTTCACAGAGAAGAACTGCAGTGGAGGAGGGAGAAAGGGAAACAGGTACGTGAAAGACCAGACCCCAAAAGCCACATGCAAATTAAGGGAAAAAAACCCAGCAATCTCTGGACTTCAGCCTCTGCTTTAGGGTCTGTTGTCACATGTGTATTTAAAAAAATATCCCCAATTTGGAATTTATTTTTTGTCTTTGCTGGAAGTGCTGCTCTGCAATAGGTTTTGTTGAACAATAAACCTAATTCAGTCACCAAAGGACAAAAAATGAGCAGTCGATCTATTTTGCTATTTTGCTTTATCCATGACCCAGTCAGATAGACTATGGGAGACCCTTTTCATTGTTAAATGCTCGGTCATTAAAACTATCCGGAGTGAAGGGCAGGAATTAGGCTTCACATTTAACACAGATGTGGACGAAGCCTCAAAGCCATCAGCTAAGGAGGAAAGTTTGTTCACTGTAACAGATGTGGACTATTTGGTTTAAGGAACTGAGATAGCCACCTCTTGCACGTGATTGTACAAAACCATTCTTCCCTGACCTGTGTCTTATAAATGAACTTTCTTTTCAAAGTCTGTCTTGGGTAAGTAAGAAATTACACATAAAAGAAAGGAAATCGAAGTCAGAGAATGATACGGATTTATCTGTTGTTAAACCTTTGTACTCAGTGGTTTCCAGTGAGGGGAGAGAGGGCTATCACCCTCCAGGAATCATTTGGCAATATCTACAGAAAGTGTTGGTGTCACAGCTGGGGTGAAGGCAGCTGTTGGCCTTTGGTGGGTAGAGACCAGAGATTTGGTTAAAGGTCCTAGAATGCACAGGACAGCACCCCACTCCCAACCCCAATAGAGAATTATCCAGTCCAAAATGTCACTAGTGAGGAGGTTGAATAACCCTGCTTTATACTTCCACATAAATTAATGACCCGATCCTGTCATAAGTTTAGCTAACAAAGATCAGGCTTCCATACAGTTTTATCTCATGGAGCAAGGTGCCTCAGGTAGGGAGGAATGAAGAAAAGGGCAGTTCAGTTCAGATGAGTTCAGTCACTCAGTCGTGTCCGACTCTTTGCGACCCCATGAATCGTAGCACGCCAGGCCTCCCTGTCCATCATCAACTCCCGGAGTTCACTCAGACTCACGGCCATCGAGTCGGTGATGCCATCTAGCCAGGGGGTACCTCAAAGGGAAAGAAGAAAACTAAAAAGAGCAGTTACTGGAGTGAAACAAACCTTTCTTACATTTCACTTGGGCTTAAAAGCCAATTACTTACTAGAACCTAATTAATAATCAGCCTTGTTACACCCTCATCTCTCCTCTAAAAGATGACTTGGCTCCACTCCTGCTCCCGCAGGTGTTCAAATTCATTTCTCCATTAATTTCTTCTCTACACTAGGAAACAAATTTCCCTTCTTTCTCTCTCATCCTCCTGGTGCTTCTTTCTGGACGTTTAGGTCTTCGAATTTAGCTTTTGATATTCCAGACAGAAAACAGGCCTTGTTAATAACAACCTTTGTGTGTTATATTTCAAAGTCAATTTCACATTATCTACCCAAAATTCTATATATATTTGTCTCTGAATACAACACCAGGACAGAAGTATCAGCCAACTTAATAGAGAATTCTCATGATATAAGGGTACCGACCCTCTCAGTTCTTTAAAAGTATTGCTACACATATCAAGCTATTAAATCAGCATTTCTCATCACGTTTTCTTAGAAGAGTAGTTCCTTGTGTGTGTGTATATATATAAATATATATATATATATATATATATATTTTTTTTTTTTTTTTCCCCAACAACAGCCTTAGCTGGGACTTGTTTTCCCATTGTACAGGGAAGAAACTTGCCCAAGTCTCAGGGCTAATGGTGAGCCTGGGATTTCATTACAAGTCTACCTATGTTCAGAGTGGTGCTCTTAAAAACCATGATCTACTACTGGGTTAAACAGAGTTAAGCAGAAATTCTTTACTGCAGAATATCTTAGACACTTTAATGCATGTGTGCATGCTAAGTTGTTTTCATCATGTCTGACTCTGTGACCCTATGGACCGTAGCCCGCTAGGCTTCCCTGTCCATGGGATTCTCTAGGCAAGAATACTGGAGTGGGTTGCCGTGCCCCTCCTCCAGGGGATCTTGGCAACCCAGGGATCGAACCTGTCTCTTATGTCTCCTGCATTGGCAGGCAGATTCTTTACCACTGGCACCACCCGGGAAGCCCCTTTATATGCTACTTCATTTATAAGCTCTAAACTAAGTTCCCAAGCTAATTTGTCCCATGCACCTTTTTCACCATGAAGTATCCTGTGTGGTCAGCTCTCCAGAGGACCCCTTCAGAAGCAAACCATGTTCTCCACTGGAACAAGCTGGTCAGAAAAAGATCTGAAGAAAGATCACACCAGTTAGTTTTTCACTGAGTAACCTGAACCAGTGACCACAGAAATGCCACTGAAAAGCTTTGCGAAGCATGACAAGTGTCATGGGGCTGAGGGGAAAAGATACTGATACATCTTCTGAGAGTAGAGGCTAAAGAGAATCAGACGTTTTGTAGAGCTGCTTTTAGAATTTAAATCAAGCACAATTTTCTTCCTATAAGCCTCATGTTAAGGTCTTTACCAATGAACAGCTGGAGAGGATTAAAGTTGTGTGAATATCTTCTTACATTCAAGAACAAAAGCTGTTAAAATAAACTTCCAAGGCAGCTTTGGTGACTTATGAAGTGTCCTGCATTATGAGCAGTTTGGTTGACTGTGAGACTGGTTCATAAAAGCCAAAAATGAAGTGTTACCATTGAACGAGTTTCCACATATCCATAATAAGATCGTTAGCTTATTTTGCTTTTCAAAACTTTCTTCTCTGTCGCTTACTTTTATAGTCAATATTTAAGTGGAATCATAATTCTGGGAAGATTCAAGCTCTGGGAAACAAAGGATAGTCAGGTAAAGAGATATAATATATTACTTGGAGAAGCCAAGAGAGAAACAGCAAAATAAAACCAGATGTGAATTTGATATGATTATATCATCCCCTCCAATAGGAAGAACACTTTCAAATTCACATTTTTATTTCTCTTGGAATCAGTTGCATCACTGAATTCTTTCAAATAAGTAAAACAGTGAGCAGCACTTGCCCAGAAAGAAATTACATGAAGCCCACACAGAGCTTTGAACGTTCATTTGCATTTGAATGATGCAAATTGTAATTTGGGATAATAAAGTCTATGTGATTGAGCAGGAGAAATTATATGAACAACCAGAATTCCATTCAAGTCCTCTCCTAGTTTTTATCCCAACACACTAACTTCAATCTACATGTTCCATCAGAGATGTGTTTCTAAAAAACACCCAAAATTCTTCCCAACCCTGCCACATTTGCCTGGCTTAATAGGACCAAATCATTGGTTATTATGGGTTATTTTCATTTAATGTACTCTCAAGGATTCCCCATGAACAATATGTTTCTGAGTCTTCTTTGGTACATCAGATACAGCATTATGGTGCCACAGTAGAGTGAACCCAGGATTTGTTCAGATTCTGATGTAGAATCAGCATAGCGGCAAACCTGTATTATGAAAGATCATATCTTTGCTGGAAAACTAGTATTAAACATTTGACTATCAGACTACAAACCTCTATACACATACTTCCTTATTTTCAAATACAAGTAGGATAACAATGCAAAACAATTTGCCTGATCTCCCCTCAAAATGGTTAATTTATGTAATTTCTAAGCCTGAATGGGCTTCCCTGGTGGCTCAGACGGTAAAGCGTCTGTCTGCAATGCAGGAGACCAGGGTTTGATCCCTAGGTCGGGAATATCTTCTGGAGAAGGAAATGGCAGCCCACTCCAGTAGTCTTACCTGGAAAATCCCATGGACGGAGGAGCCTGGTAGGCTACAGTCCATGGGGTCGCAGAGATGGACACGACTGACTGACTTCACTTTAAGACTGAATATTATACAAAGGGGCTTCTCAGGTAGCACTAATGGTAAAGAACCCACCGGCCAGTGCAGGTAGACGTAAGAGACATGGGTTTGATCCCTGGGTTGGGAAGATTCCCTGGAGGAGGGCATGGCAACCCACTCCAGTATTCTTGCCTGGAAAATCCCATGGACAGAGGACCCTGGCAGGCTACAGTCACACAGAGTTAGACATGACTGAAGTGACTTAGCATACATGCAAAGGGACTAAGATATCATGATTTGGGGAGAACATGAAGGAGAAATGCAGTTTTTTTCCACTGTGTATGTGTGTGTTTGCTTTGTCACTATAGCATTATACTGTCCCCTTAAAATTGAGCGTAAATTTTGCAAAACACATTCTTAAACAAAACCAAAAAAAGTATGACTTTTTCACATGAAAGGGTTAAGCCCCAGAACTAAACTACATTATTTTTATAACCAATCAGGAAAACAGTGTCATGATTTCATTATAGTTACCCAGTGTATCACCAGAAAGCATTGCTCACATAATGTGTCTTCATAAGACCAAGTTATAAATAAACTACAAACAACAACAGATCTTTTTTTTTCTTTAAGTATGACTTTTTAAAGACTTTTTATTGACTCTTAGACTTCAGAGAATCTTAGAAGTCATCAAGTGTCCCCACCCGGCCCCCTCTAATCAGGACTTACTTCTTTATTGATGGGCAATAAGACTCTTTAATGGGGAGGCAACTAAAGATGCTTTGAGGTAGTTCCATTCCATGTTGTACATTTCTATTCTTTGAAAGTCCTTGCATTAACATAAACAGAACTGACTGTCATAAGTTCCTCAGTGCCCTCGGGAGGAGCAACACGGACTAAATCTAGTCCCTCTTTAAAAGACTAAAAGCCACACCAGTCCAGCCTTGAAAGGACCTGCTCTCCCTAACCCCAATTATGGCCATTCATTCAAGCATTCTTCACGTGATGGTAAGGAGACTCAAGCATCTTTGCCTCCTTTCTCTGACACTCCTTCACAGCCTCCTCTTCTCTACCTACCCTTGTATGTTTGAGTTTTCTTGTTTTCCTTCCCTTTGTCTTATCAAACCCCACACTCCCCTCCCAACTGTCACGTGGATGAAGACCACCAATTCTGAATCTCCAATACAGACTTCTCTTTTGAGCTCAACTCCTGGCTGAACCACATGCAGGTACCAAGGGCAGCTCAATCTCAGAATGTCACAGCAGCATCTTTCTTCTACATTCCCTGTCTCTATCAATGCTATTTATTAGTGCCATCACCCAAGGAAGGCATTTTGAGTCATAATAAATCCTCTTCCCCCCTCAATAAATTTCTCTTCTAACATCTACTTCCTAGAATATCCTTGAATTCTGTTCCCTCTTCTCCACACCATTCCTACTATGCATCAATCTGGTCTCCCTGGTTCCAGTCTCACCTTATTTCCCTCACTGCAGCCAGAGTTATCTTCCCAAAACACAGCATGTTCCTGTCACATCCGTTCTAATCACAATGAAAGAAACTGTATCTAACAAAACCGCCTTTCATGCAAAAGCTTACCCTTAACTGGCCGGGGAACAAAAAATATGCAAATAAATCACATTCTTTTTTTAGAGGAAGTTTGAGTTAAACAAAAGAAACAGTTGACAGAAAGGAAGAATTGCAGCTTTAAAAAGCATTTCCACTCAGCTCATCAGTTCTCCGCTGTTAGCTGACAATAAACATATGGGAGGAAACTACAGTGTAAGACAAAGATTTAAGAGCCCATAACAATACCTATGTATGTTTAAAGAAGACATTTTCCAGACCCTCACACCTGCGTAAAATAAAAGGACACGTTCTGAGAGTCTTTCAGTTTTTAAGAAGTTAATCTTGCCTCTCCCCCATCATTAATAACTCCGCAGGACTTTCACGCCTTTCTACACACACTGATTACAGGGGGCTCCTGATAGAGCTCTCTAGGAGGAATAAATGCACTGGTGAGAAGGGTTTGAAAGGATTGTGATTCAGTGGCAGAAACAGAAAACTTTATTACATTTTTTTATGAGTCAGGTTAGCTTCTATATCATACGAATTGTCTGTCACAAACAGCATCACACTAGAGATAAAACTGGATTCTGTTGGTCTTCAGTCAATTTTATGAAACCAAGCAGATTGGTTTAATTATATATTTTCAGGATCCTAAAACGGACTGTCCCATTCTTGGCTCTTACAATTTTCAATAAATATCCACTAAGAGTCCCAGCCTTAGAGTTTCTTGATGCCTTCCAAACAAAATATTTCAGGTTTGTTCAATTGTCTAAATTTATTTAAAAAATATATATATATATATATATATAAAGGATGATGATGGAATAGACCCTTCCAGATGAGCATGTGCATGCTCAATCGCTCAGTTGTGTCCGATTCTCTGCCACCCTGGTGGTAGCCCACCAGACTCCTCTATGGGATTCTCCAGGCAAGAATACTGGAGTGGGTTGCCATGCTCTTCTCCAGGGGATCTTCCGGACCCAGGGATTGAACCTGTATCTCCTGCATTTCCTGCATCACAGGCAAATTCTTTCTGCTGAGCCATAAGTAAGATGTCTTAAACTTTCAAATTTACTTACTTCTTTTTGAAAACATCTATTAGTACAGTGTCATTGACAGTGGAGTAATATTAAAGAAAAAGATTTTTTACTATTGTTATTTTTTGTTGAAATGTAGTTGGTTTACAATATTTTGTTAGTTTCATTCTATTGTTATTTGACCTTGAAGAGTAATGAACTCTGAAAAATGAATAAATAAAACACTAAATCATTAACAATAAATAATTCCAGTTAGGTCCCAGGCCTGAAGTCTGAGTTTTCTCCTCTCAAAAGAACTGACATATACTCTAGAAACAAAACTGATTTTCCTGCATGTTTATAAGTGTTTATGTCAGTGTGAAGCTATGTGTTTTCTTCTTCATTTCCTTCAAAAACAGAAGTATTTTCATTTAGATTTCGTTTTCCATTTCCTTCCATGCTTTGGAATCTTATTACGATGCTGGTGCAAATCTGCAAAGCCACAATCAGGTGTTGCCAGCAGCTTCTGCATAAGTTTATTTTTACTTGGTGTGGGTTTGAAAAAAACTTTTTTAAAATGGCTCCGTTGATAAACATTATCTGAATTGAACTTTCACACTTCTGTGGAAAATCAAGCACAACACATGTTTTGGTGGTCATATCCCAAGGTTTTCACCCTCCCTCCAAGGATTTGTGAGGATGGATATGTTCATGTTCAAGTCACTGTCCTGTTTGTCTACTCAACTCAGATGATTTGGGGTCACAATTATATAGAAAAATGAGATTTTATTCTGTTTCATAGAAGGAAAAATAATTGTAATAATTTCTGCTGTACCTTTTGCTATGGTTTTTTAATCCTCTCCCCAAACTTACAGATTATTTCAGATGCAACAGACAACTTAAAAAAATAATGGAATGGGAAAGAAGGGGAAAGATTCTGAAACATAATGTTTAAACAACAACAATCCCATACCTAAATGCAATCAAAAAAGATGAGAACAATATCTCTCTACGGTGGATAAAAAAATAAATGAAACCTGTGAATGTAAAACAAGAGCAGTTTAAGAAGATGTCACAGATGATTAACCTCGGAAATGCTAATATGTTAGGGAGAAAATGATAAGGAAAGTAGATTGCATTTCTCCATGCTGAACCAAAAAGATAAGAGTACATCATTAGCCAAAAATTTTGCTTGCGTTGCCATATATGAAAATCTATATAGATTTTCCCCTATTTTTAAAAATGCATGTAGAAAAGGAACAATTTCAACCCCTCAAACAGCACCAGTTGCAGATATTTTATTTAACTTTAACCTTTTATCCAGACCCATAACTCATTGATTAAGAATTCATTTCTATATTTCAGCTCTTGGTTTAAGGCCCCTCATACCACATATGTCAATCCAGGACTATCTGGAGCATTAACTTAAAATGTCAAAAGTGTAATTTTTCTTTACAGCAGAAGTAGAATTATAAAAATTAGATCTTTCAATTACAGATGACATTTACCACTCTAATCAAGGTTAGCCTTACATGTGGGTGGGGTCAGAGGTTGAATGAGAATGATTCTCTATGCCAAAATAACTCTACCACAGGTCTGTCAAGGAGATTTTGCTTCTACTTTTAGTAAATACTCCTATTATCTTGGGTTTCCCAGATGGCACTAGTGGTAAAGAACCTGCCTGCCAATGCAGGAGACTTAAGAGATGCAGGTTCCATCCCTGGGTTGGGAAGGTGCCCTAGACGAGGCCACGGCAACCTACTCCAGTATTCTTTCTTGGAGAATTCCATGGACAGAGGAGCTTGGTGGGCTACAGTCCGTGGGGTCACAAAGAATAGAACACAACTGAAGCTACTTAGCTTTCACAGGCAGTGATTATCTTGGATTTGAGCCATGAAAACCATAACCATAACTATATTTTATCGTGGATTTCCTATGAACAAATACTGTGTTCAGCTCTTAATGACTGACATAAAGGAGTCCTTAAGTATGGACACTAAAGTCAAGCTCCATATATTTGAAACCTAGATCTTGGGAAAATTAGCTAACCTAACAGAACTTCTGTTTTCTAAAATGTAAAATGGGTATCAGTTCCGTTCAGTTGCTCGGTCATGACTTTGTGACCCCATGGACTGCAACATGCCAGGCTTCCCTATCCATCACCAAATCCTGGAGCTACTCAAACTCATGTCCATGGAGTCAGTGATGCCATCCACCCACCTCATCCTCTGTCGTCCCCTTCTCCTCCCGCCTTCAATCTTTCCCAACATCAGGGTCTTTTCTAGTGAGTCAGTTCTTCACATCAGGTGGCCAAAGTATTGGAGTTTCAGTTTCAGCATCAGTCCTTCCAATGAATATTCAGGACTGATTTCCTTTCAGATAGACTGGTTGGATCTCCTTGCAATCCAAGGGACTCTAAAGAGTCTTCTCCAACACCACATTTCAAAAGCATCAGTTCTTCAGTGTGCGGCTTTCTTTATGGTTCAACTCTCACATCCATACATGACTACTGGAAAAACCATAGCTTTGACTAGACAGACCTTTGCTTTTTAATATGCTATCTAGGTTGGTCATAGCTTTCCTTCCAAGGAGCAAGCATCTTCCAGTTTCATGGCTGCAGTCACCATCTGCAGTGATTTTGGAGCCCCCCAAAAATAAAGTCTCTCACTGTTTCCATTGTTTCCCCATCTATTTGCCATGAAGTGATGGGATCAGATGCCATGATCTTAGTTTGCTGAATGTTGAGTTTTAAGCCGACTTTTCACTCTCCTCTTTCGCTTTCATCAACAGGCTCTTTAGTTCTCCTTCCCTTTCTGCCATAAGGGTGGTGTCATCTGCATATCTGAGGTTACCAATATTTCCCCCAGCAATCTTGATTCCAGCTTGTGTTTCATCCATCCCAGTATTTCTCATGATTTACTTTGCATATAAGTTAAATAAGCAGGGTGACAATATGCGGCCTTCACATACTCCTTTCCCGATTTGGAACCAGTTTGTTGTTGGGTATAATATCTAAATCTTAAAGTGGCTGTGAAAATGATGAGAAAGGTGAGAATAGAAAAATTAAGTGATTTTCCTAAAATCACACACAGCTAAGTAGAAGAAACAGATTTCAATCTAGTTCTTGTAATTCCAAATTCCTGTAACTTTCCATAGTATCACGCCACCTCTGAGGGTGCCCAGGATGACATGCAGAGAGAAGGCACCAGAGAAGAGCAAGACACAAACACAAGCAGTGTTTCTATTCTTGGAAGAAGACATGGACCTTTGGGGGTCCTGGGATAACCAAAAGAAGATGGATTCTGTTTGACTGTCAGAATGATAGGAAATCATATTGGTGACACATTCAGCTGGGCATCATGGAAACTGACAAAGAGTTTCTAATCAACAGTGAACTTAAAAAAAAAAAAAAGGAAGGAAAGAAAACCAAAAAACAAGGTAGTGAATAAACTGAGTCAGTTAATGAACTCTGAGAACTATATGAGGCCTCCCTGGTGGCTCAGTGGTAAAGAATCCACCCGCCAGTGCAAAAGAGATGGGTTCAACCCCTGGGTCAGAAAGACTCCCCTGGAGAAGGAAATGGCAGCCTGCTCCAGCATTCTTGCCTGGAACATGTCATGGAAAGGAGGAACCTGGTGGATTACCATCCATAGGATCGCAAAGAGTTGGACACGACTGAGTGACTGAGCAACAAAGAACTGTATGCTGTATAAGAAAAACTCTTTCACCCAGTTAGGACATTTTACAGTCCACTCCTAGCTTCAGCCTCCTTCAAACACCTCAAATACTTACATTTTATAACAGAAGATGAAGGTTCACTTCAGGAAAGCTGGGATAAGTGATGTTGCCCCTTGGTTATAAGCTCAACCAGGGCAGGAAGATCAGCAGTTTTAGTGACCACTTTGTAACACTAGCTGGCGCATGCTGAGTTAACTCAGTCAGTCTTTTCTTGAATTGAATTCAGTCCAATTGCTACTATGACCTTCATCCATAATGCAAAGATATATGACCCTCCTGTTTTCTCTTGAGCTCTTAATTAACATCTAGCAATATTCCATTTGACATGCATTTGGATCCCACCCACATTAAGCATCTGCAAGGCAGAGTCCCAAAGTCACAAAGATCAGACATATCAGCTCAAGAAAAATGGAAACAGTTGCATCGAAAGGAATTTTTGTGCCTTATTTTAAATTATTAAATATATAAGATAATTTAATATATAAGATAATTCATGTTGATAGAGGGATTCAATATTATGTGATACTGACCTGGATTTAATGTAAAACATTTTTCTTTCTTCATGAAATCCAGAAAAATCTCATGGTGGTTTTCTTTGTGAGATATTACAGTCATCTAAAGAACATGTGGTCCAAAAGAGCAGGTGGGAGGTACAATCTTGTAAGATGGAGTCTCAAAGCCACATGTCATCACTCTGAATCTTTGGTGTCACCCTGCAGGCTACCTCTCACAGCTTTCCTCCATAAAGCCAAGTTTTTGAAGCTGAAATAACATTGTTCATAAGACTACATAAGTACAACTACTTTTCTATAAATCTCTTTGGAAATGCATGTCAAAACCTTAAAATATGTCCATCCTTTGACTGAATATTTCCTCTTCTCGGAATCTGTCCTAAAGAAATAATCAAAAATGCAAAGAAAAGTTTGTATTAAAAGGAAAAAAAGAAAAGTTTGTCTTTTATAAATAAAAGACCCATAATAACAAAATGGTCAATTAAATTCAGGTACAAACATTGATACTAAGACTCACCTTTTTCCATTTTAACATCTTTGAAATTGGAATTTGTTTTATAGTAGCTGGCATCTTATTATCCCCATCAGCCATACAATAGCCACTAAGTAGCTGTCATTGGAGTTTCAGTTTCAGCATCATTCCCTCCAAAGATGCTGGGAGGGATTGGGGGCAGGAGGAGAAGGGGACGACAGAGGATGAGATGGATGGATGGCATCACTGACTCGATGGACGTGAGTCTGAGTGAACTCCGGGAGTTGCTGATAGACAGGGAGGCCTGGCATGCTGCGATTCATGGGGTCACAAAGAGTCGGACACGACTGAGTGACTGAACTGAACTGAGCTGTCATTGGCAAGCAAGCATTAACTTGGTCACAGACGTTCATCTTGTCATTACTTCTGTTGAATGATGGACATTGTTGGTACTACACATGTTGCTTTCACTGCCATTTAAAAGTAACACCGTGATTCAGTATTGAGATGAAAAGTTATTGTGTAACCATGTAAACAGAACGGCAGCAGGTAAATTTTATATTGGTGAAGCAAATATTCACCATGGGAGAAATGGTCACTATTCCATATTTTGTTCCAAAGGAAAAAAAAATCATGTGTTTTATGGAACCTAAATAGATGAAACGGTGCTACATTTAGTTTTCTGAGGAGTATACAAAAGAAGCATCTCCTACATGCTAAGTAGTGCAACTCTTAGGCAAAAGAATTGCCAAATGCTTAGAAGAGATGAAAGAAATGTCAAAGCATCAAAAGGCTAGTGTAAGTAACAAATGTGTTTCAGGAGATCGTAAAGGCTATGACCGGATCGTGAATCCGGTCATAGCTTAATCGAAAACATCTTTTTCCTTTCATAGTAGTGTGTAGAATAATGTGTTCTATAGTCTACAGCATCTTAAAATAATTTAAAATAAAGACTTCCTAGAGACAAAAAAAACTCTGGGCTTAAATAAAAATATAAAAGAAGAATAAAAATTTGCAAACTCACAACTATGTAAGATAACTTTTAAATAGTGTGGAAAAGTGAAAACAAATATGTTGAAATGTGTAAAAATCTGTAAAGTGAGACTATGATTAATCTTTCCTTCTTCCTTTTTATGTTTCCAAGTCAGTTTTTTAAATCTTCCATGATCATTTTTTTGCGTAATAGGGTATATTTTGTTTCCAATAATAAAAGACAAAATTAGAGATGCTTTTTTTAATTAAATTATGATTTACAATGTTGTGCTAATTATTGCTGTACTGCAAAGCAATTCAGTTATACATATATGTACATTCTTATTTTAATAAGAGTGTGTTTTTTAATTAGTTCAAAATAATATTTAGAATATTAAAAACAAGGGTGGAAAGTTACCTTCCATGCACTCATCACTTTCTTTATAACATTTATTGTTATGTCTCTAAGCCTGTTTTGAAGCTGCTCATATTTTATATCCTTATTCTTCTGCGAGGATAGTTCTATAGATTCTGTGAGATCCAGTCAATAGATTCACAAGCTTCCACTTCTGTCTCCTGCCTGGTGTTCTTAAATCCAGCCCATGCATGTCAACCCAATCTATATTCTTCACACTTTCATTACGTTCAATCAAACTTTCTTGGCCTTTGCTATCCCAACCACAAAAGCTAACTTACTACATTTTTTCTAACTATTAAAGCTCTCTCTGATAAAGGACCTTTCCAACTCATCTTTCTTAGTACTTATAATTATTCTGAGTTCACTACCCAAGGCTACTCTGAGATCAAGTGAGTTTATTTCCAAGTTGTTTATCCAGTTGTGGTATCTTTCAATTCCTTTTCTGTATGAAAGATAACTAAGAGGAACAAAAGAGAAAACACATCTTTTCCTTGATATATTATTGATCAAAGGGCCTTCTAGCTGGTATAGTTTGCAGCCATGGGCTTTTGGATGGTAACCTTAATGTCATTCCCTAGAATTTCTGAGGTCACTGAGAAGGTGAATGAGGAGAGCATAAAGTGAAGGTGGAACAGAGATAAGAAAACACAGAGCCTGAAATAAACCTCAGAACCAGGGGACCCTGAACAAGCTGGATTCATGCTGGGGAATAATGTATCCCCAGGCCCAGATCTTTCGAAGTTTCATTGTATTTACAAAATCTGTCCATTCTCTGGTCTCTCTCATTCTTCTACAGTTGAAAGAAATTGTGCCCAATTGCCCCAGGCAGCCTTGGAGTGCAAGCGGGAAGTAGGATGAACCCCAACATCATATGTTGGGGCTCCTCATCAGTCAGTGCTGAGATAAGACTTCCCCCCAAGCAGTGTCTCTATTTGCCCCTGCAGTTAACAAGACTGCATCCTTCGTGCCTCAAACACATGTGTACTTCCGTCACTCATGGTCTGAGGGTGGCCCACCTGTACATATGGCAAGACTATCAGAGCAACCAGTTCCACAAAGGCAAGGCCCCCAAACTAAGCTCTCCACTGGCACCATCAATCAGCCGAGTCCTAAAAGGAAGCTCTGTTTTCACTTCAGTCCTCCCACAAGTCTATGTATTTGATGGTAAAGTTATAAAATCATCAATACATTTAACCTGTAGCCCATAAGCATGTTAACTCCTCCTATTTGTGCCTCATCCCACCCCAAACTGGGCTTCCTTGATGGTTCAGTGGTAAAGAATCCACCTGCAATGCAGGAGACCCAGGTTCGATCCCTAGGTCTTGAAGATCTCTTGGAGAAGGGAATGGCTATCCACTCCAATATTCTTGCCTGGAGAATTCCATGGACAGAGGAGCTTGTCGGGCTACAGTCTACGGGATCGTAAAGAGTCAGATATGACTGAGCAATTAACACACACTCACACACAACCCCCAACTAGTTAAAATAATAAAGAAATAAAATCTGACTTGATACTACTCACCCACAACTTATAATAAGTATCTGAGTTGGTCTGAGATTGAAGTTCAAGACTTGCTTTGGCTGGAGTTGGACTCTCCCTGGAGACTTGGACACAGAGGCTTGGCGGGAAGCGACGGGATGCAGAGATGCCATGGCAATTTAGAGCTTACCTCAAGTCAGAGCCACAACACATGGGGTCAGCGTGGGGAGGGGAATATCCATCCAGAGCAGAAACCTGAAGGAGGTGGGAGAGAGGTCTGCCACAAGTGCCTTGTCACCGACACAAGAAGACTTAGACTCTGTCGAGTTGAATCTGCCAAAAACTGTAAAATAAGGATAGGTCTCATTGCTCTGTCATGTGTGAGATGTTCATTAGCATTTCATGCAGGCAGGCAGAAAATTGCTGGGGAAGGAAGAAATCACATCCCGAGCTCATCCTCCATCTAAGCGCTGCAAATTTGGCATTTCTGCACAGGAGGAAACGGTACCCTGCTGGCAACAGGTTCTTCATCAACCCAACCCACAATGAAAACACAAAGCAAGGAAAAGACACTGCATCTTGATTGCTCTCAGTACTTTGGGAGTACCCATCAGTCTTAAGAAGAGTTCCTGGAATCGTTACAGAAACTCTCTGCTCACCTGAAGTACTGTGCTCCCTACATGAATTCTGTTCAATTTATTATAATTAATACTAGAAATCTAGGGAAATAGGGGAAGAGGGAAGGAAAAGCATTATTGTATCCAGAGCACTAGAGCTAGGCTGGGTATCACTGCCGTCCCAGCCTCATTATCCCAGGACTTTTCAGTAGAGAAGCTCTCTCTTGAATCACGTAGGACTTCACAGCCCCAGATGATAAACCAGCCTCGATGCCAGATTTGACTTTCATCACTCAGGTTATGGGGGTCCTTCCTACTCTGCAGGTTCCCAGTTGTCCATGGCAACAGGGAATACACACAAAGCAAAGGAAGACAAGCCCTTCGAACACTTTGTCTCATCTTTCAACACACATTTTAGCAGAACTGATTGACATGGAACAAAACAGACTGTTTGAAATTGTACCCCTTCCTCTTTTAATTGCCCTCCTTTTGATGGGAGAGTGACAAGCAGAGATGTAGTCTAAAGGCTGATTGTCCAAGGGGTGACCAAGTGGGCTGGATAATCGGCGCCTTTTGCATCTGAGTCACTTTCCAGGTGGCGCTAGTGATAAAGAACTCGCCTGCCAATGCAGGCAGACGTAAGAAAGGAAAGTTCGATCCAGAGGTCAGGAAGATCCCCTGGAGGAGGATCCAGGAGGAGGAAGACCCCCCTGGCAACCCATTCCAGTATTCTTGCCTGGAGAATCCCATGCACAGAGGAACCTGGCAAGCTACAGTCCATGGGGTTGCAAAGAATCGGATACAACTGAGCTGCTTAGCATGTAGGCGCACACACTTCCAAGATGAGGGCTTTATCTTGTGGCCTAAATGGTGCTTAGCATTACAAATGGATACTGAAGAGGAGGACAAAATGAGAAGCTATAACATTCTTTCAAGTGTGTGTCTTTCAATTGACGGTCATCTGCCGCTAAATGCCCTCATGTTGCTGCTTGGAGAGGACTGACAGCTCTCAGCTGCTGCCGTCACCAATGCTTCCACACTGACATCCCAGATCAGATCATAGCACCAAACCTTAGCATGCTTTTCTTTTTATTCTATACCAGGATTTAGGCCACATCATCCTGTTCTAATGGTTCATTAAGTAACAAAAACCAAAAGGAACAACCAGAGAATATTCTTTAGCCATTTAAAAACCATAGCGTTGCAGAACATGCAATGATATGGGAAAGTGCTCATCATATAGTATGCGATGAAAACACCCAGAGAGAAAATTATGTATGCAGTATGATCTAATTGAATTATACATATGTATGTGTGTGTGATTCCAAAATGCTAATCTTGAACATTTCTTGACAAAGTGGTTAAGAGTGATTTTGATTTTTTTCTTCATACTTTCAAAAGTGTACTAAATTGAGCATGTATTATTAATTTTTTAAATCTGGTTGTGCCTGGTCTTAGCTGCAGCATGCAGGATTTTTAGTTGTGGCATGTGGGCTTTTAGTTGTGGCATTCAAGATCTTATTCCCTGACTAGGGATCAAACCTGGGTCTCCTGCACTGGGAGCATGGAGTCTTAGCCACTGGACCACCAGGGAAGTCCTGAACATGTATTATTATTATAAGCAGAAAAAAAAAAAAAAACTGCTACACAGAGGTAAGATAGTCCTCAGTTTAAACCAGCACGTTATTGTTTATTTACCCCACATTCTACGCCACTAATTTCACTTCCTATTCTCTGGATTTCCCAAGGCCCATATGGTTCAACTTTGTTTCTGGCGTCCAGGATGCAAATGAAGCAAGCAGGCTGACTTTTGGGTGACTTCTCAGTTCACCATGTGTCAGGAAGCAGAAGGAGCCAGAAGAACTGGCTCTGAGTCCCCATCCTACCCCCCAAGTGTAATCCGGGACCATGGAAATCCCTGAGCATCTGAACCAAACTCTCCCCACGTATGAACTGAAAGACTGGGCCCTCGCTTGAAAAGTCTGCTTTCCATGAGCTGCTAGATCCAATTGCAGCAGAAAGTTCTAATTGCCATGAACATGAATGAAGGTGCTGCAAAGTTCCTTCACAGAGTGATCTTCATTCAACCGGAAGTGGTGAAAGCCGAGTCATCAGTATGCAGGAGATCCAACACGCTGTTTTATCTCAGAACAAACCTCTTAGGCAAAATGTTCGATGCAGATGTAAATACAGTCCCAGTATCTACAGTACTGAACTAGGCAAGGTGGTCTTTGAAAACCTAAACTATGTAGTATAGCAAACATAAATAAGCAGTTAGCTTTATATCCAATATTTAAGTTTGGGCTTCCCTGGTGGCTCAGACAGTAAAGAATTTGCCTGCAATCCAGGAGACCTGGGTTCGATCCCTGATTTGGGAAGATCCCCTGGAGAAAGAAAGAAATGGTTATCCAATCCCGCATTCTTACCTGGGACATTCCATGGACAGAGGGGCCTGGTGGGCTACAGTCCATGGGGTCACAAAGAGTAGCACATGACTGAACGACTAATATTTTCACTAAGTTCAATCATCTGAATTCACTTGAATTATCAGGTGACTCAGGTACAAACGCATGGAATGATTACAATGACCTGATCTGAACAAGTAGTCGGAGAAAATACAACCCTTCCCTTGAATGGAATTATTGACACTGTAAATTCTGAAAATTATACAAGCAATGCATAAAATCACTGCAAAATAAAATTCATACCATGCAAATGTCCACAGAGTGAAAAATGGAAATTCTCCTTGAAGTCTCACCCTCTGCCCACCCACTCCTCTATCCACAGATACCCTGTTTTAGATCCTTTCCATTTTAAAAGTAGGTATCTCTACATGGTTCCTATCACTCACTCCCAAAGTTCCACAAGAATATCTATAAATATCTCAAATCTTTGTCCCATCAAATGTAACCAAAAACGACATTTTTTTTTACTAAGATGAGATCACTGTTTTTCAAAGAAATGTTCATTATTTGTAGCCTCTACAATTGATGCTGACCATTATTTTCTCTTTGCTCATTTTGTTATCTTTAAATAATAAGTAAATAAACATGAATATTAGAGGAAAAAATGTTACTGGGACAGCAAGAACAGTAAAAAGGCCCTGCATGCGCAATTTTTGATCTCCCAGACACAAGCATATGGCAACCTTCATCAGCTCAAACTCATAACTGAGCTCAACAGATGCCCCAGGTCAGGTCCCATGTGAAAACACATCCTGCCTGTGGGCACTGCCAGGGAATAGCATCACAACTCTTCCTTCTCTGCAAAACCTGGACAGAGCTTCGGGTCCAAGAGGAAGGATCAGACGATTTTGCAGGCACTAGAAGTCCAGAAATGGCACTAAGAGACCAGTCCCTAAGGTTTCATTATTTAAATGCTGACATGGACAATTGACTACTAGCAAAACCAATTCTGTGCAAAGATGACCTAAGTATAGAGCTCACCTAAGAGAAGAAAAAAAACAAGCAGCGGTCTCCAACCTCCAGGTCGTGAACTGATACCTCCTGTCAGATGATCAATGGCATTAGATTAAAGTGTACAATAAATGTAATGTGCTTGGATCATCCTGAAACCATCCCCCTTCCCCCTGGTCCATGGAAAAATTGTCAAAAAGTGTGGGTACCACTGGATTAAGGAATTAAATATAATTAACCAGACAGCTCAGGCCCCACAACGGTTATACTGGGCTCACAGAGAGGAAATGATGCTATTTGTTAAAGTAGAGGAAATACACTCTATCTGCTAATAAAAATGATCACTTATTGAGTACTTCCCATTCTAAGCATCTTATGTAAGTTAAACAATTTAGTTTCACAACAAACCCAGACAAAGCTGCTATTATCATATCTGTTTTAAAGATGAGGAAACGGAAGAACTCAGAGTTGGTCAGCTTCATCTTGAGAGGATCTGGGCTCTCCCTCCTAGTGGCAAAATGGCTGCAGCAGTGTCAGCCTTTACATCTCAATCACCAAACTATTCAGAGGAAAAGAAGCTCTCTTCTGGAATCCGCACTCTCACTGGCCTGACTGTGTTATGTACTCATTTGTTACGGACAGGGAGACTGAGATGTGCAGATTAGAACAAGCCAGTCAGAGCCATCGGGTTATATACTAGGATGTATAAGTAGGATCAATGTCACCTAAATTTCCAGGGGGATAATGGATGCTGGAGAGGTGAACACCGAATGTGTACTACAGTATTCACCAACCAGAAAAGAAAAGTTTTCCTGCAGTATAATTATAATCATAGTTGAGCTTGAAGCTCTTAATTCCTATTGGTATTATTTGTTCTAGAACAATATTTTCTCCATGTAGTCACTTTGAAATATATATATATATATATATATATATATATATATATATATATTTTATCTATCTCCTCTACCCCAGAATTGATTTTTCCTAAGGACAATAGGTTTGCAATACATGGTGAGCACTCTTAGGCATATATGTGATCATTACTTTTAATAGGAAATATGATAGTGGAGAACTAGGACTATCATGTACTCTTTGATTAGAGGAAAATCAAGCCTTCAAAGGAGAAGCTTCTTCCTACATAGTTATCTTATGTATGTGTTATTTTACCCCTAAGTTATGGATTTAGTGCTTTGCTTCAGTTGGCTCAGAGGTTAAAGCATCTTCCTCTAATGTGGGAGACTTGAGTTTGAACCCTGAGTTGGGAAGATCCCCTGGAGAAGGAAATGGCAACCCATTCCAGTATTAGCCTGGAGAATCCCATGGATGGAGGAGCCTGGTGGGCTACAGTCCATGGGGTCACAAAGAGTCAGACATGACTGAGCAACTTAACTTTCAACTAACTTTCAGTTCAGTTCAGTTTAGGCTCAGTCATGACTCTTTGCGACCCCATGGACTGCAGAACACCAGGCTTCCCTGTCCATCACCAATTCCCGGAGCCTACTCAAACTCATGTCCATCGAGCCAGTGATGCCATCCAACCACCGCATCCTCTGTCATCCCCTTCTTCTTCTGCCTTCAATCTTTCCCAGCATCAGGGTCTTTCCAAGTGAGTCAGCTCTTCACATCAAGCGGCCAAAGTGTTGGAGTTTCAGCTTCAGCATCAGTCCTTCCAATGACTATTCAGGACTGATTTCCTTTAGGATGGACTGGTTGGATCTCCTTGCAGTCCAAGGGACTCTCAAGAGTCTTCTCCAACACCACAGTTCAAAAGCATCAATTCTTTGTTGGTCAGCTTTCTTTATAGTCCAACTCTTAAACCCGTACATGGCCACTAGAAAAACCATAACCTTGACTAGATGGACCTTTGTTAACAAAATAATTGTCCCTGCTTTTTAATATGCTGTCTAGGTTGGTCATAACTTTTCTTCCAAGGAGTAAGTGTCTTTTAATTTCATGGCTGCAGTCACCATCTGCAATGATTTTGGAGCCCAAAAAATTAAAGTCTGCCACTATTTCCACTGTTTCTCCATCTATTTGCCATGAACTAATGGGACCAGATGCCATGATCTTAATTTTCTGAATGTTGAGTTTTAAGCCAACTTTTTCACTCTCCTCTTTCACTTTCATCAAGAGGCTCTTTAGTTCTTCTCTTTCTGCCATAAGGGTGGTGTCATCTGAGTATCTGAGGTTATTGATATTTCTCCCAGCAATCTTGATTCCAGCTTACATACAAGCAAAGCACACAAGTGAAATCAGAACTGTAGGAGTCCTTATGAAGTGCTCAGAATTATTCTAAACAGATAATTAGCTATCCAATCTAAAGAAGTGAAGTCGCTCATTTGTGATCCCATGGACTGTAGCCTACCAGGCTCCTCTGTCGATGGAATTCTCCAGGCAAGAATACTGGAGTGGGTTGCCATTTCCTTCTCCAGGGGATCTTCCTGACCCAGGGATCGAACCTAGGTCTCCTGCATTGCAGGCAAATGCTTTACTGTCTGAGCTACCAGGGAAATCCCATCCAATTTAAAAGATGTTCTCAAATGGAGATGCCACAGCATTCTTCGGGAACACACTTTAAAGTTTAATGACCTTCCCTATCAGTGTGATGCTTATATTGAAACTAATGTTGAATTCAAGTTAATCCCACAAATATTTGTTAAATGTGACCATCTTGGTCATGCCTATGTCTCAATAGAAAACATCCTCTATGTAGCCTTCATAAACTAGAAGACCACAGTTATACATAAGTTAATCAACAGATATGTATTTGAGCATCTGTGCTAGGAATGGAGGCTTGCAAACAAGTATAAACATTATTCTCAACCTTACCTCTCCTGGATACATGGCTGAAATCCATTTTCCTGGTTCTTTGTGGTTTCCATGGCTTTTCTCTGGACCTTCTGCTAGTTTTCCACAGCTATGATAAATGGATGTCTCACAATTGACTCCACAAATAGAAACAGCCAAATGGATTCTAGACCAAAAAAAAAGTAGCTTATTTTGGGAAGCAGATTCCCAACCACAACACTTGCATTAGGTTGTGCTTGCATTGGAAAAGAAAAAAAAAATATAAAATGGAAAATGTGAACATAATAGATATCACCTAATAATCCAGGGAGAAACATCTCGTGTAATGGTTACTAGGGATGACTAATCCAATAAAGCCCTTGGCTAACACCAGCTGTCCATAACTGAAACAGACTAGCAACCATTCCCAGGCCAACAACATACCTACCCGCTGCTAAGAAGGACTAATTCTATCAGAGCCCAAGCAGTTCCAAAGTTCATTCAGTTCTGCTCCAAAAGAAGTTTCAGAAACATTGTAGACCTCTCCGTTGTGATTTAAAGCTGCAGAAAAGGCATATTAAGGGGTGACTGAGGTCATCTTGTTTAATGTAAGAACCCCTCTATACCCGTGGTTATCCATCAACCCAGCAACGGGAAACTGAGCATGGCTGTTCCAATGACAAATATTGGAAAGCCATTCCTCACACTAAGCCAAAGGCCTTATGACCCTCCACTCTGCCATTCCCACCAAAATATGTCTAAGTCTTCTCCCAATGACGAGCCTTTAAACAGGAAGTCAGCTATCATATTCCCTTCTTAGTCATATCTCCTCTGTCTTCTTCATAGAACCTCCTATAGCGTGCATAAATTTTGTGTCATCTTTCTCCTTGTCACTTTGGTTGAGCAAGTTAAGTAACATAAAATCTAGAAATTCTGAAAAACGTAGCTGCTTCATTTTCTATCATATTGCTTTTGCTAAAGGTGTTTATGTTCATTTTGCAGTCACTCAGAATTGAACAAATAAGTGAACCAGTACACATCCTAATAAGCATTTATCCTGAGGATGTCTGTTTTGTCATAAGTCAACATTCATACTGCTTTGTGCCTCCTTAAACGATAATCTGCTGATTTTCTCCATCTTTGAGTCTTACTGTATTCAGCCTTCCCCATTCAGTCATTCTTGCCCAGGGGATCTGTCAGGTAGCAGATGCCTCTTTCCTCTGTCATTTAATTGATTACACTGGTGTGACAGTTCAATCCCTCCTTCATCTTGAAAAGTGGCCTTGTGTTAGATGGTAATTCTGTGGTGGAAAAAATAAAAAGAGAAAAGGCCAAGTAACCTTCAGAAAATGATAGTACAACTTGTGTTTCTGCACACCTGATTATTTTCTAAGCAGCAAAATTTTCAATTTATTAAGCCTTAGGTGGGTAAGTGATGCCTTTACAAACAAAGAATGTGAGATACCATTTTTCAGTGGCTCTGTGACAATCACAAACACTGGGAGAGATTGAGGTAATGAGCAACTACGAGAACCACAGATCTGAGTTTCAAACATGAGACGCTCTGTCTGCACATGCTCTACATTGCTATTTAGAGAGATAACTCTAACATGTAACTCCAAAAGGTGGAATTCAGACCTCATCCAAAAGACCTGGGTTACAACTGTAGGTCAGACCAAAGTATTCAGTATAGATTAGCTACTGTGTATAGCACCTTTATGTACCTTAACTCAGTCATCATTCAAAACAGCCTATCAAGACCCAGGAAGATGGGCTCCAATTTACAGATTAGGTCACTGAAGCTTGGAGAATTATGACTTGATAAAACTCACATTAACTGCCAGATGGAATTAAAATGGACTTCCCACGTGGCACTAGCGGTAAAGAACCTGCCTGCCTAAAGCAGGCAGACATAAGAGATGCAGGTTCAATATCTGGGTTGGGAAGATCCCCTGGAGAAGGAAATGGCAAACCCACTTCAGTATTTTTGTCTGGAGAATCCCATGGATGGAGGAGGTTGGTGGGCTACTCTCCATGGGGTCACAAAGAGTTGGACATGACTGAAGCAACTTAGCATGCATGCATGGAGTTAAAATCCGAAATCAACCCATCATTGATTCAGGATACTATGCTAAGAATTCACCATAGCAGTCTTCAGTGTTCATTGAAGCACATCTTCTCTGAGACCTAATATAACAAAATTAACGTCTGCTTTGACTTGCCCTAGATTTTGACAAGTGGCACAAGCAAAAGTCAGAGGGGAAGAAGGATCCTAAGAAGGCTGCAAACATGTATCCTGAAGGATACATCCCCAGAGCACTACCCAGCAGCCAACCCTAATCTCAGCTTCAGTGATAGGAAGCCACCATATACTCTAATCATGGTGTCTTAACATCTGCTAGTGGCCATGCCTCCCTCTGTTCCTTGCTACAGAACCCTGACTCTAGACACCTACTTGCAATAGGTGTATCAGTTCAGTTCAGTTCAGTCACTCAGTCGTGTCCGACTCTTTGCAACCCTGTGATTCACAGCACACCAGGCCTCCCTGTCCATCACCAATTTCCAGAATTCACTCAGACTCACGTCCATTGAGTCAGTGATGCCATCCAGCTATCTCATCCTCTGTCGTCCCCTTCTCCTCCTGCCTCAATCCCTCCCAGCATCAGGGTCTTTTCCAATGAGTCAACTCTTCTCATGAGGTGGCCATAGTACTGGAGTTTCAGCTTTAGCATCATTCCTTCCAAAGAAATCCCAGGGCTGATCTCCTTCAGAATGGACTGATTGGATCTCCTTGCAGTCCAAGGGACTCTCAAGAGTCTTCTCCAACACCACAGTTCAAAAGCATCAATTCTTTGGCACTCAGCCTTCTTCACAGTCCAATTCTCACATCCATACATGACCACTGGAAAAAACATAGCCTTGACTAGATGGACCTTGATCGGCAAAGTAATGTCTCTGCTTTTCAATATGCTATCTGTGTGATCCACATAGTCAAAGCTTTTTGGTCATAACTTTTCTTCCAAGGAGTAAGTGTCTTTTAATTTCATGGCTGCAGTCACCATCTGCAGTGATTTTGGAGCCCCCAAAAATAAAGTCTGACAGTTTCCCCATCTATTTCCCATGAAGTGATGGAACCAGATGCCATGATCTTCGTTTTCTGAATATTGAGCTTTAAGCCAACTTTTTCACTCTCCTCTTTCACTTTCATCAAGAGGCTTCTTAGTTCCTCTTCACTTTGTGCCATAAGGGTGGTGTCATCTGCATATCTGAGGTTATTGATATTTCTCCCAGCAATCTTGATTCCAGCTTGTGCTTCTTCCAGCCCAGCATTTCTCATGATGTACTCTGCATAGAAGGTAAATAAGCAGGGTGACAATATATAGCCTTGACGCACTCCTTTTCCTATTTGGAACCAGTCTGTTGTTCCATGTCCAGTTCTAACTGTTGCTTCCTGACCTGCATATAGGTTTCTCAAGAGGCAGGTCAGGTGGTCTGGCATTCCCATCTCTTTCAGAAATTTCCACAGTTTTATTGTGATCCACACAGTCAAAGGCTTTGGCATAGTCAATAAAGCAGAAATAGATGTTTTTCTGGCACTCTCTTGCTTTTTCGATGATCCAGCAGATGTTGGCAATTTGATCTCTGGTTCCTCTGCCTTTTCTAAAACCAGCTTGAACATCAGGGAGTTCACGGTTCACATATTGCTGAAGCCTGGCTTGGAGAATTTTGAGCATTACTTTACTAGCATGTGAGATGAGTGCAATTGTGCGGTAGTTTGAGCATTCTTTCGCATTGCCTTTCTTTGGGATTGGAATGAAAACTGATGTTTTCATCCACATCATCCCCCTGAGACAGCTTCAGCCTGTCCCTCCCCCCTTCCCCACCTCCAAAATACTGGGTCTCAAGACAGGTGTACCCACCTTTTCACTCTCTCTGGATTAAGGTGTGTACGTGTGCTAAGTTGTCTCCGTTGTGTCCGACTCTGCAACCCTATGGACTGTAGCCCTCCAGGCTCCTCTGTCCGAGGAATTCTCCAGGCAAGAATACGGGAGCAGGTTGCCATGCCCTCCTCCAGGGGATCTTTCCAACCCAGGAATCAAACCTGTGTCTCCTGGATCAAGGTAGGAAAACCTATTTTTTAGTGTTCCAGTGTGGGAAGGATTTTTTTTTTTTTTTTGTCATTTTCTGAGATCACTGGTAAGTTTCTCACTGAAACAATTTTAGGGGAAAAAAGAGAAAAAAGTCCTGGTGGGGGGAGTGCAATTTTCCAAATATTTCTAAACTTTCACACCACTAACTCTGGGATTAATCACATGAATATCATGAATCTTTTTTCAGTAACTAAGCACAGAACAATTTTCTAATCTCTGCTTTGCCATTTTCTTTATAATTGTGGGGTAGTGACATATGTTCCTTCATCTGTAAAATGGTGATAATATTAGCCTACTCTAGGGAGACTTTGTGAGAATAATAGAAGAAAGGCCTTTAAGTTCAGGTATAGCAGCCACCCCCATGGATGAAGGTTTCAGGGGATTTGTGAGGAATGGGAGGGAGCACAGTGGCAGTGGGATGGTATAAGAAGCTCAGAGAAAAATGTTCAGCCCACCCCTCCCAAAGCATAGCATCCCACCTTCTCTTTCTCTCTTATGTTCAAGCTCTCTCTTATGATCTTCCTGCAGGTCTCAGGGAACTACTGATCTCATGTTCAGAACACTAGCTTAAGATTTTGCTTGAGATTCTCACATTTCTATATATGCATTGCTGCTTTTAAGACTACACAAAATATGTGAATGCCATGGCTGAAGATTCCTTCATTAAGGAAATTATAGTGATATGGAACCTGTTGACTTTTCACCTTGGAGTCCACCAAATATATTACCATTCGCTTCCTGTTTTAGGCTTAGCTCATATAACCACCTATCACTAAAGCAAAAGCTGGTCTCCAAGATAGATCATCTTGTCATTCTTTTTTTTTTAATGATTTTTTTTTTTCAAATAAATGGTTCTTTTTTGCTCATTTATTTATTTATTGGCTGTGCCACACAGCAAGTGGGATCCTACTTTCCCGACCAGGGATGGGACTCACGCTCCCTGCAGTAGAAGCACAGAGTCCCAACCACTGGACCACCAGGGAAGTCCCCACCCTGCCTTTCTTACATACCATCAGCCTTCTAGGAAATAAAGTAAGACCCACCACAGGAGAGCCAAGGAAAACAATAGAGACTAATCTCAACTGAACACCATCATGGCAGAACTGTGAAAAAATAAAGCCACAACTTTACTGGATTTTAAAGGAAATTACATAGAGAAAAGCACATTTCATTTTGTATACCCAAATAAATAACATGTAACTCTATTAGAAACTTTACTAGTAGTGAATGCCCACCCTCTTCTACTGAAAACATTCATTTGCAGACAATATGTATCAATGACTATAGGTCTCAAAACACTGACAAAAACTCAAGATCCAAAATATAACAACTTCAACTGGGTTTGTTTTAATCACAGATGCCAATGTTTTCAAAATGTTAGAATATACTTTCATAGCAACCACTGTTTCAAAAAACAGACCTCTTAATTGTGTTTGTCTAAGAATTTAATGTGATAACCCTACTTTTTTAATTAAATAAAAATTCAGTATCTATACTGAATTTGATAACGATGTTTACCCATCAGTTCAGCTCAGTCACTCATTCATGTCCGACTCTTTGCAACCCCATGAATTGCAGCACGCCAGGCCTCCCTGTCCATCACCAACTCCCAGAGTTCACTAAACTCATGTCCATCGAGTCTGTGATGCCATCCAGCCATCTCATCCTCGGCATCCCCCTCTCCTCCTGCCTCCAATCCCTCCCAGCATCAGAGTCTTTTCCAATGAGTCAACTCTTCGCATGAGGTGGCCAAAGTACTGGAGTTTCAGCTTTAGCATAAATATAGCTAAATAACAACTGTCTCCTTTTTATAGAAACAAGACAAAAGATATACTTGTCAAGTGTAAACTCTGATAATTTTGAGTTTAGCTTCACAAGTCTTAAAAATAACCTGGGACTTCCCTGTAAGTCCAGTGGTTAGGACTCCACTTCCCAGCACAGAGGGTACAGGTTTGATCCTTGGTCAGGGAGCTAAGATCCCACAGGCCTCAAAGCCAAAAACCCAAAACATAAAACAGAAGCAATATTGTAACAAATTTAACAGACTAAAAATGATCCACATCAAAAAAATTCTTTATATAGCTATGGCTGATTCATGTTGATGTTTGGCAGAAACCAACACAATAATTGTAATAATTGTAAATAAAACAATTATTCTTCAATTAAAAATAAGTAAAATTTTTAAAAACCTTTTTTAAAAATGACCTAGACTAGATGATTACATATTCATTTACCTCTTCCTTTCCAACCACCTACTTTGTCTCATAGGCCAGATCCCTGCACCCTTTCAATCCTTTTCATGAATATGTTAAAAGGGCTGGTGTTTCAGTAATCTCAGCCCCTCACTATGTGTTTCCATTCACCTTTTCAACAATTCCCTTGTGGCTCAGCTTGTAAAGAATCCGTCTGCAATGTGGGAAACCTGGGTTCTACCCCTGGATTGGGAAGATCCCTTGGAGAGGAAAAAGGCTACCCATTCCAGTATTCTAGCCTGGAGAATTCCATGGACTGTATACTCCATGGGGTCACAAAGAGTCAGATGTGACTTTCACTTTCACTTATTTTCAACAATTAGCCAATTAATGATCTGTTCATCTCCAAGTCACTATTGAAGTACCCCATAAATCAGCAGTTGTACTTCTGAGTCAATATATTACCCTCATTCCTTCTCTGCTAGACTCTAAATAAGAAGTCATTCAGATTCAGTTCAGTTCAGTCATTCAGTCCTGTCCTACTTTTTGTGAATCGCAGCACGCCAGGCCTCCCTGTCCATCACCAACTCCCAAAGTTTACCCAAACTCATGTCCATCGAGTCAGTGATGCCATCCAGCCATCACATCCTCTGTTGTCCCCTTCTTCTGCTGCCCCCAATCCTTCCCAGCATCAGGGTCTTTTCCAATGAGTCAACTCTTCTCATGAGGTGGCCAAAGTATTGGAGCTTCAGTTTCAGCACCAGTCCTTCCAAGGAACACCTAGGACTGATCTCCTTTAGGATGGACTGGTTGGATCTCCTCATTCAGATTAGGGAATATTATTTCCAAAAGACAATCATCAAAGGAATGTTTCATAGCCTTCAAAAATCTACATGAAATTTGTAAAACTTTGATTGTGAAGTATTAATTAAGCACTATCGTTGCAAAGTACCATCACAAACTGGCAAAAAATCTATGCACAGCATATATACAAATGCATATACATAAAACAATCAGATATAAATACATAAATAGAAGTTATTTTGGTAGATAGTTGTGTGCATGTGTGTTTAATATTTTTGGCAGCTCAGCATCCACTTATCCTTTCTATAAAACATAAATTTTCTTTTTGAGAATAACTTCTTTCCAGTGGTATCGTTTTAGTGGTGTATTAGTCTCTAAGTTGTGTCTGACTCTTGCGACCCCATGGACTGTAGCCTGCCAGACTCCTCTGTCCATGGGATTCTCCAGGCAAGAATACTGGAATGGGTTGCCATTTCCTTCTCCAGGGGATCTTCCCAACCCAAGGATCAAACCCAGGTCTCTTGCATTGCAGACAGGTTCTTTACCAACTGAGCGAACAGTGAATCCCGTGCCTGCCTCTCACTAGGAATGTCAAATAAACCAGCATTCCCCACATTTTCAAGAGTCAGAAGCCCAGGGAATCAGCTACTGTCTTCCAGTATTTGCATGTTATGTTAGAGATTCTGGGATAGAGGAAACTTGAAATCATTCTTTCCAGCTGTGGTTCCCTGACATGATTGTGCCTTGTCTGGAAACATTCTCAGCCCTTCAGAGCAGCCTTAAGTAGTGACTATTACCAATCCCTGGTCTTAGCTTTCCAACTGATTTGCTGAGCTCCTGGTCAATTTCCTGGAGATTCCCTTCTAAAATTGCCCAAAGTCAGTTTCTCTTGACTACAGTCCAAGAATTCTGACCATTCAGTTACTGATGAAACAAACTCTAAATAGGAACCCAATTAAACATATTATTTAGTTTGGGGCAGTGAGTATATATGGATAGATGCATCTTGTTGATCAGTGAGTAAAGAGGATCCAGGGAAGTTGAATTTCCAGGCAGGAAGGCCGCCATGAACTCTCTCCAGGGGAAATGACAAGTGCTAAGAAAACATCTTTCCCAGGCATGACACACACAGACATGTATCTAGTGATATATTCTGAAATTTCATTGACAGGGGTTTTCAGTGAATATTGCAACCCACTTCAGTATTCTTGCCTGGAGAATTCCGTGGACAGGGATCCATAACCCATGGAGTCGCAAGAGAGTCGGACACGACTGAGTGACTAACACTTATTCCAACAGCAATGAAGTGAGTTACCTCCCTGTGTTGAAAAATTTTGTATTGTATGCAGCCAGTTTAAAAACATTTCATCCAACTATTCAATGTATGTGTAGCATATGATACTCAATGGCTCAGGAAATTTCATTGTTCACCCTTGCGATCTTTTTTAATAGTGACTTACTATCCTGATTCCCCTACATCACTCAGCAAAGAGGGGATTTATTTGCTTTGTTGATGCAGAGCATTAACTTAATGTTGCAGAATTTAAGGTCTTCTCTTTTATAAACTTACAATATCCCTTCTCTCCCTGTTCTGTAAGGCTGATTTAATTATCTTCCAGAAATCAGTTTAGGTACTATTTTTGTCTTTGCTTGCCCTTAATCTTTATTTGATTAAAGTTACCACATTCTTGATTGGACTCCTCCATTAAGAGGAGTCCTCCATTCTAAATATCAAAGGCAACAGTGGGACTGCTGAGTTAGTTTTAACAGGCACCTTGGATTCAACAGACTTTTCTGGGATAATCAGGAAATCGGTGTAATCTACAAAATGCCAGGTCCTGTGTTCCACGCTGCCCTGAACTACAAAGCCCTCTCATCTCCTCTGAGCACTGGTCCCCTCCTCTCTCACAGTTTTAGCCAGCAAGCGAAGGGGGATATTTATAGGAATGAGGAGGGTGTATGAAACCGATTATCCTCATTCTAGAAGGCTGGAATCTTTTTCAATCTTGTAGGTCTTTGAAAGACTTCAAATACTATTTGATTGAAGCCCCGCAGTATTAGCAAGAAAGGACCTCACTAAAAATTTCAGCAATTGAAAAGGCAAGAGAAAACCATAGATCCCTGTCAGCACATATTTTTAAAGAAAGTACATGTATCACTGTGATGCTTTTACCAATGAGTGACCTTTAAGATGGTAGGAGAAATGGAGAAGGAAGGAGGAAAGGGAGAGAGAGTTGTCTTAGCTCCAAGAGGGAGCAATATTATAGCAAAAGCACTTTCCCACCAGCAGACATTCCCAGGGTTTCCATGAACACCAGGCATACCTGTGGCAGGCGGGGAAGACATTTCAACACTACCCAAAGTGTTAGTTTCCTGCAGGACTGTCATAACAAAGCATAACAAACTGAGTCGCTTCAAACGGAATATTTTTCTTTCATAGCTCTGGAATCTGGAAGTCTGATATCACAGTTGGTTCTTTCTGGCGGTTCCAAGGAGAACCTATCTCCTGCCTCTCTCCTCTTCTGCTGGCTAGGGTTGCTCGGCGTTTTTTGGTTTGCAGCTCTCTCACTCCAATCTGGTCCTCCGTAGTCACATGGCGCTCTCCTCGTGTGCCTCTGTGTCCCTGTGTGCAAAGCTGCCTCCTCTTATAAGGACACTCGTCATTGAATTAAGGCCCCACCAGAACCCAGGATGACCTCATCTTTATTTGATTTCATTGCCAAAGCTCTGTTCCCAAATAAGGTCACATTCTTGGGTTCAGTTCAGTTAAGTCGCTCAGTCGTGTCCGACTCTTTGTGACCCCATGAATCGCAGCACGCCAGGCCTCCCTGTCCATCACCAACTCCTGGAGTTCACTCAGACTCACGTCCATCGAGTCAGTGATGCCATCCAGCCATCTCATCCTCTGTCATCCCCTTCTCCTCCTGCCTGCAATCCCTCCCAGCATCAGAGTCTTTTCCAATGAGTCAACTCTTCGCATGAGGCGGCGAAAGTACTGGAGTTTCAGCTTTAGCACCATTCCTTCCAAAGAAATCCCAGGGCTGATCTCCTTCAGAATGGACTGGTTGGATCTCCTTGCAGTCCAAGGGACTCTCAAGAGTCTTCTCCAACACCGCAGTTCAAAAGCATCAATTATTTGGCGCTCAGCCTTCTTCACAGTCCAGGGGTTAAGACGTCAACATATCTTTTGGGGAGATGCAATCGACCCACAATACCCTCTATAATACTGACACAAAGTAGCCTTGTACTGCTGCTTAACTATTCCATGCTCCTCTTTGTATATTTAATTCTTTTTTTTTTTTAATTTGGCTGCACAGGGTCTCAGCTGTGGCATGTGGGATTTAGTTCCTTGACCAGGGATCGAACCCATGTGCCCCTGCCTTGGCAGCACAGAGTCTTAACCACTGGACAACCAAGGAAGTCCCTATTCCACCCTTTATTGAACTGGTTCTCAGTCACTGTGGACCTTGCATGGATATGCCTTTGTATTTTAATTTAAATCTCATAGAGAAGAAGACAATTTGCTGTGGAAAAGAGGGAGGAATATTATCTGGATAAAGACTGTCGGTTTACTAGAACAGGGGTCCCCAACCTTCAGTATCTAATGTCTGATGATCTGAGGTGGAAGGGATGATGTAAAAATAATAGAAATAAATCACACAGTAAATGCAATGTGCTTGAATCATCCCAAGACCATCTCCCTCCACCCAGCCCATGGAAAAATTGTCTTCCCTGGGGCCAAAAATGTGGGAGACCGCTGCACTAGAACACACAAGAATTTTTGCCTTGTGTGAATATGAGAGAAGGAGTTCTGTGCAAACAGTAAGCCCACCAAAACAGACACAAGTGAGCAGTGTGATAAAGGGGCAGACGTTCCTGGACCCCGTGAAGTGTCACTAGGTAATAATAGCTACTGCACTGCAATCGATGCTTGCTTGTTGTGCTGTGGGGAGACCCCCAACCTCCTGCAGTGTGCTGTCAGTCTAGACGGCACAAATGTTGAGAACCTCTGTTCTCAGCTCCAACTCTAGCACCTTTGCCACTGAATAATCATAATTTACCAGGTGCTTAACTCAGTACATTGCCTAAAGATGAGACTTTCAGACCCATAAAGAAAATGATTTGGGGTAGCTGAGAACTTTTCCAAATTTCCTCAGTGATTTGTTTCATGTATACAGGGGAAAGATGGACTTCCCAGGTGGCACTGGGGTAAAGAACCCACCTGCCAGTGCACCAGATGTAAGAGACGAGGGTTCGATCCCTGGGTCAGGAAGATCTCCTGGAGGAAGAAATGGCACCCACTCCACTTTTCTTGGCCTGGAGAATCCCATAGACAGAGGAGCCTGGGAGGCTACAGTCCATGGGGTTGCAAAGAGTCGGACACCACTGAAGTGACTTAGCATGCACTCACATGTAGGTAAAGCAACCCCACCCAGGGCTCAGATAAAATCACACAGTGTCACAGGAAAAAGAAAAACTGATCTCAAGAATATGAATTTTCAGAATCCATCTGTAGCTACTGGAGGGTACGTAGAAGGCTTTGCCCAGGCTCTAACTCCCAGCAAGTTGCTGAAGAGCCAGAAATCCTGTCACTGGGGATTTGCTCTGAAGATGTGTGAAGAGCTGCCAGACACAATACAAAACCCACCCCCACGTAACAGCTATCATCAGATATTTTTCCAGCCAAGAAAGAGAAAAAGGGACCTATCTGGGACACATAACGAAAAGAAAGGCAAAAGAGACCCAAATAATGTCACCCATTCGTAGCTGTGCCGGGGGCTGGTCTTATAACTCTTCTCCCCACGGAGCTTCTGCTCAGCATGTCCCTAGCTGACATTTTCCATAACTTGGATGATGGAGGGGAATCCTTGAGGTAGGAGATCTCCACAAATATTCTTTCAGAGAAAGTTCACGCTCAGTGAAGAGAAATGAGGGAAAGAATAGAGATCTGGGGAAAAGGAAAAATAACATGCTCTGATTTTGCTCCAAAGATCCAGCTTCCTCATCCTTCTGCCACCCTAACCTGCTGACTGCAGGGTCCTGTGAGTCTGATCCTGAAAGGCCACGTGAACATTAGGTTGTAAAATGAGAGTCGAGGTCCCATCTTTCTGTCTTCAACACGAGGTCCGGGTGGTCTTCCACAGCTCTGCACAGTCCATAGCAAAGATACTGAGGAAGACACTCCCACACTCCACTGAGAAGCTGTTTTAAGTGCAGAGACATCGGCTAAATGCCAGCAAGAGCCTCATGAGTTTAGAGATGAGAGGAGGGCTCTGGAAATGTGAGGGTGCCAAATCTCACCTGTCCTCACCTTTCCTTTTCTCTCCTTTGGAAATCTCCTCCCTACTTTCCCCTACAAAATCATCCAGCCAGAACTTCCAGGCCACTATGCTGAGGCTATACCCAAGGCAGCATGCTGTCTTCCACAGGACAGCCTTGTGCTGCCGAGTTAGTGATGCTTTTTGGTACTGAGGTGCAGTGAGATGATTTTCTGGCAAAGATCAATAGTCATTTCCCTCTTCTCACCTGGGCACACATCTGGAACTCCCCTCCCAGCTCCCGCATAGTTAGTTACAGCCACAAGACTGAATTCTAATTAGTGGATTATGAGGGCTGAGTGGCAGTGGGAAGTCTGGCCCATGAAACTCCAAGCACAGTAATCTTCACTCTTTCCCCATCCACTAGTCTGATGTAACAAACACAAATACCTGGGAAGCCACGTGGGGTGGATGGCAGAGCCACAAGATAGAAGGAGCCTGGGTCCCTGAATCACCACTAGGAGCCTTCAATCAAACCATTCAGGGCGTCACACAAGTGAGAAGTAAACTTCTATTGTCTTTGAGCAATTCTACATTCTTTACTCAAATTTGTTTGTTACAGTGGCAAATCTATCTTAGTCAATCTTCTTTCTGAGACGCCCACCATAGAGGCCATGTGCTTGCTTATACCATTTATCACTAGAGCTTCTGAAACAATACGGACGGTATAAGAGAACCTGTTCCTTATTGATGATAAAACTTTACTCAACAACAGGATTTTATATTATTGTTCAGAGGAAATAGGCCAGCTTTAGAGTCACACTGTTTGATCTTTTTTCCAAAATATTCTGCCCAAGTGATCAATATCAGCTCACTTTATTTCTATGACCCTAAATACTTCTCTGTGATTGGGATCACTAGTCCTAATTAAATATTAGGACAAAGTCACAAAGCCTAATGTTTAAGGAGAAGAATCAAAGTATTTGGCACAGCACCTGGTACACAGTAGATCATCAGTCACTAGAAGCTATCATTATTAGAAAGCAATGGCAACCCACTCCAGTACTCTTGCCTGGAAAATCCCATGGACGGAGGAGCCTGGTGGGCTGCAGTCCATGGGGTCGTTAAGAGTCAGACACAACTGAGCGACTTCATTTTACTGTTCACTTTCATGCATTGGAGAAGGAAACGGCAACCCACTCTAGTATTCTTGCCTGGAGAATCTCAGGGACAGGAGCCTGGTGGGCTGCCATCTCTGGGGTCGCACAGAGTCGGACATGACTAAAGCGACTTAGCAGTAGCAGCATTTACTTGATTGTACCCGTCAAGTATAGAACAGTATCTTATTCATGCTTCTACCTTCAACATCAAGAAAGAGTTCCTAGAAGTTATGGATTATGTCTAATTTATCTTTATAACCCCACATGCAGAACAGTGATGATTATTCAATGAAAAGAAGCCCCCCTTTAGTTAATTTTTTTCACTACCTGTGACCTCCAAAGCAAGAATCATGTCTATAAATCTTTCCCTAGAATTTGGAAGGGTGACCTGCACATAATAGGAACTCAACAACAATCATTAATAAACTAACTTCTTCCCGGTAGGTCGATGATGTCATTCTGGTCATAGTGCTAGTGGGAGACACTGATTGTTATATGGCAGATAGATCTGTGGGAGAATCTGGATTCCAAATCAATAGCAGCTTGAATTTCCAAAATCTCCTGTGTCACCTATGTAACATCACTCCCCACCACAAACAGAAAATTCATTCAAAAGGAAGCATTCTCCAGTTTCCACGTGTATAATTAAGACAAACAATGTAGTCTTCTCAGCTGCCTCACAAAGTTGTCCTGAAGGTCAAACACCATAATGGATGGGAAGTGGTACGCATATATGGTTGCTGTTGTTTAGTTGCTAAGTCATGTTTGACTCATTTGGGGCACCATGGACTGTAGCCCACCAGGTTTCTCTGTCCATGGGATTCTCCAGGCAAGAATACTGGAGTGGGTTGCCAGTTCCTACTCCAGGGGATCTTCCCGACCCAGGGATCAAACCTGCATCTCCTGCATCGGCAGGCAGATTCCTTACCACTGAGCCACCAGGGAAGCCCGATATACATATATACAGGGACCCTATTATTGCTGTTATTGTTATTATCACAAAAGCCATATTCTGTCATCTTTGTCATCAGTACTCTCATGGTCTAGATTCTTTCCCCTCATCTGGTAGGAGATTGTCTGCCACATTCTTCCCCTGCCTGATGCAGGACCATAAAGTAAAATGCTATTATTAAGACAAATATATTACATAGTACATAAAGACAAACACCTTTGTTATTAAATCGACCTTTCTTGGAAACACACCCAGAAATGACTCATTTCTTAGAAAACAGGTTAAGAATGCATTTCATTTTGTCCAAGATAAGATTGTATCACACACAAGTCAGAGTAGCCAGCGATAAGTCCATTTCACTTTCTCAAGTTGTTCCAACAATGAGTAGACCCACAGGCAGCCGCTGAAATAAAACCAGGAATTGGGAGGAGAAAGGCAGAGGAAGAGTTGAAATGAGAAGAGCAGGGTGAAGTTAAGCTTTGACTAGCTGGAGGAAATATAGTTCAGCTACACTATATGCATATAAATAATTGCCCTGGTTACATAGAAAGGAGGTTAGAAGTGTCGAAGGGCTGCCAGGCTTAGGGCCAAACGATCCCTCAAAGTTGCATTCCCTTGGGGGCTTTCTCCTTGAGCAAGGCCAAGTCCTCCCCTTCGTAGGCTCTGATACTTCATGTTCTAAGTGTTCTTAGTGTAACCAACAGTGAGGTCTGGCTGCTTGCCACTCAAAAGTCAGAGAAGAGGCAAGGTTAGTGGAAAGGAAAGTTTGCTTTAGTTTATATGCTGGCAGCTGGGGGAAAGGGGAAGATTCCTGTCCAAAGGCCAATCCCATACCTCCCCACTGACAATTAGTGGGCAAGAGCTTTTATAGGCTGAGGGAGGGGGCTGCATGCAGAAACAGCACAGTCAGCTCTGAGAGTCATCTTGAAACTGGACATTGGTGGTCTGCCCAGCATCATCTTCATTGTTTTAAGTACAGTTACTCTTCAGCTCCAGGATTGGTTTGTTTCCATTTCTTGAGGTCAGTTCTCACAATTGTAGCAGTTTATGTCATAGCTACAGTCTCATCATCAAGTAGTTAACCTCCCACCTGGTGGGGATTTCATTATCTATAAGACAGCTCACAGGATATGGCTCAGAATATTATCTATAGCCCAGGAGAAGGAACTAAAGGTCCTTGACTATTTTTAATGAGTAAACTATTATTACTTGGTCTCCTTTGACTGTTTTCCTTTGTTTCTTCATGTTCTCACTTCTTTGATTAAACTTACTCTTTGGCTACAGTTTTTCTACAGATAAAAGGCAGGCAGAGGACACTGCGGACAAGGATCATAGGATCCTGCTCCTCCCTTAGCACATGTAAGTGAATGCACCTCTTGGGGATTTAAACTCACGGGATATTGAGGGATAAACAGAAAAGCCAGCATTTGCATTTACACTGAGCCATGCGGCATTCAAGATCCTCACGAATGTCTCCTCTAGCCAGCCCAGCCTCTCTGATTTTGAATACCACATGGAATACAGACTGAACGCAATTTACTTTGTGGGTTTAGCCTTGAAGTTAGTACGAGAATTCAGATTATAGGATTTCCGGCCATTCATCACCACAACAGGAACACACATGTCTCTAGAAATTAACACATTAACTTGGGGAAGATGGGTGCCTTCTGCCTTCCCAGCATAGCATCTGAAAGATCAGTACCAACATAGACCTCTCTTGATTCCCTGCATCCAACACTCACTTGTCCTTTACTCCCTCTCCCACACTTGGATGTCATATCTTTTCTCATTCTTCATCATGTGATAAGGTCAAACAAGGATCTTAAGACTCATGGTGGTTGTATGTGAAATGTTTTATTTCCAAAGTTAATATTGCCAATTGTTGTTGCCATTGTTCAGTCCCTAAGTCATGTCTGACTCTTGGCAACCCCATAGACTGCAGCACACCAAGTCTCTCCTCTACTATCTCCCGGTGTTTGCTCAAATTCATGTCCATTGAGTCGGTGATGCCATCCAATTGTCTCATCCTTGGCCACCCACTTCTACTTTTGCCTTCAGTCTTTCCCAGCATCAAGGTCTTTTACAATGAGTCAGCTTTTCACATCAAGTACCCGAAGTACTAGAGCTTCAGCTTCAGCATCAGTCCTTCCAATGAATATTTAGGGTTGATTTCCTTTAGGATTGACTGGTTTGATATCCTTGCTGTCCAAGGGACTCTCAAGAGTCTTCTCCAGCACCACAATTTGAAAGCATCAATTCTTTGGCATTCAGCCTTCATCATGGTCCAAATCTCACATCCATACATGACTACTGGAAAAACCACAGCTTTGACTATACAGACCTTTGTTGGCAAAGTGATGTCTCCACTTTTTAATATGCTGTCATAGCTTTTCTTCCAAGGAGCAAACATCTTTTAATTTCATGGCTACAGTCACAGTCCACAGTGATTTTGGAACCCAAGAAAATAAAATCTGTCACTTCTTCCAGTTTTTTCCCCTGGAAATGATGGGACCAGATGTCATGATCTTAGTTTTTTGAATGTTGAGTTTCAAACCAGTTTTTTCACCCTCCTCTTTCACCCTCCTCTAGAGGCTCTTTACTTCCTCTTCACTTTTTGCCATTAGAGTGGTATCATCTGCATATCTGAGGTTATTGATATTTTTCCTGGCAATCTTGATTCCAGCTTGTGATTAATCCAGCCCAGAATTTTGCATGATGTACTCTGTATATAAGTTACATAAATAGGGTGACAATATATAGCCTTGTTGTACTCCTTTCCCAGTTTTGAATCAGTCCGTTTTTCATTGTCTGGTGCTAACTATTGCTTCTTGACATGTATACAAGTTTATCAGGAGACAGGTGAAGTAGTCTGGTACACTTATACCTTCAAGAATTTTCCACAGTTTGTTGTAATCCACACAGTCAAAGGCTTTAGCATAGTCAATGTAGCAGAAGTATATATTTTTCTGGAATTCCCTTGCTTTTTCTATGATCCAACAAATGCTGGCAATTTGATCTCTGGTTCCTCTGCCTTTTCTAAACCCCAGATTATACATCTGGAAGTTCTCAGTTCATATACTACTGAAGGTTAGCTTGAAGAATTTTGAGCAAAACTTTGCTAGTATGTAAAATGAGCACAATTTCATGGTAGTTTGAACATTCTTTGGCATTGCCCTTCTTTGGGATTAGAATGAAAACTGACTTTTCCAGTCCTGCGGCCATTTGCTGGGTTTTCCAAATATGCTGACATATTGAGTGCAGCACTTTAACAGCATCACCTTTAAGGATTTTTAATAACTGTGCTGAAATTCTGTCACCTCCACTAGCTTTGATTGAAGCAATGCTTCCTAAGGCCATAGGACTTCCCATGCAAGAATGTCCAGTTCCAGGTGAGGAACCACATCATCGTGGTTATCCAGGTCATTAAGACCTTTCTTATATAGTTTTTCTATGTATTTTTGCCTCCTTTTCTTAATCTCTTCTGCTTCTGTTATGTCCTTACCATTTCTGTCCTTTATCATGCCCATTCTTCCATGAAATGTTCCCTTGATATCTCCAGTTTTCTTGAATAGATCACTAGTCTTTCCCATTCTATTGCTTTCCTCTACTTCTTTGCATTGTTCATTTAAGAAGGCTTTCTCATCTCTCTTTGCTATTCTCTGGAACTTTACATTGAGTTGGCATGGCTTCCCAGATGGTGCAGGGTAAAGAATCTGCCTGTGCAGGAGATGCAAGAGATGAGGGTTCAATCTTTGGGGTGGAAAGATCCCCAGGAAGAGGAAATGACAATCCACTCCAGTATTGCAGCCTGGAAAATTCCATGGACAGAGGAGTCTGGCAGGCTACAATTCATGGGGTTGCAAAGAGTTGGACACAACTGAGCAACTAAGCACAGGCATACACAGTATTGCTATTACACAATCTTAAGGACCATGTGATATTTTCATTCAGGTTGTCACCTCTGCTTAGAGGAACTAGTGTTACTTTTCCTTGGGGAAGAATATATTTGGCCTGTTTTTGATGCAAATACTAATCATTTGATGGTCGCATCTGCAAATCCTGAGGTATTCAACTTTCTTCTAGGAAAGTACAAATATTTTTTTTATTAAAATGACTTAATAAGCACAAATTTCTTGACAAAAGGAAGTCTGAAATGACAGATTTTGTAACTAAAATAACAACTGGTACCTGAGGCACCAGGAGGTTGCTGAAATAACAATAGACTGGGATTCGGAATACTGGCTCCTTGATCTGGTGCAGCCAGTACAGCTCTGGGAAGCCTTTATTTTCACACTTTAATCCTACTTCCTTATCTAAACAGTGAGAGAGCTAGGTGAGACCCTTTCCGGGGCTCTTTTCTGCTCTAAATTCTTATGATGCTAAGATACTAGAGTAGTGTACTACTGAGAAACACTGCTAAGATGGGAGAAAGAAAGAGCTACCAGTGATGACGTCTTCACCAAGTCCCAGGCATTTTGCACACACCATCTCATCCTGTCCTCAAAAGCATCCTGTGAGCGGGTCTTATCATTGTCTGCATTTTGAAGATAAAGAAACTAAGGCCCAGAGATGTCACACAATTTGCCCAGTGTTATGGATTGAACATTTGTGTCCCCCAAGACACGTATATTAAAGCTCTAACCCTCAACGTGATGGTCTTTGGAGGTGGGGCCTTGGGGAGATGATTAGGCTTAGATGAGGTCATGAGGGTGAGGTCCTCATAATAGGATTAGTGCCCTTAAAAGGAGAGACTCCCCCTCCCCCAAATCCTCTCCCCTCGACCTGACCCCTCCCGCCCCACCATGTGTGGACATAACACAAGTAGGTAGTTGTCTGCAAACCAGGCATTGACTCCTTGTTGTGTTGGTTGTTTAGCTGCTAAGTTGTATCTGACTCTTTTCCAACCCCATGGACTGTAGCCTGCCAGGCTCCTCTGTACATGGGATTTCCTAGGCAAGAGTACTGGAATGGTTGCCATTTCCTACTCCAGGGGATCTTCCTGACCCAGGGATCAAACCCATGTCTCCTGCATTGGCAGGTGGATTCCTATCACTGAGCTACCAGGGAACAGGAACCACATCAGCCAGCATCTTGACCTTGAACTTCCAATCTCCAGAATGATCAGAAATAAATGCCTACTGTTTAAACTACCCAGTCTGTGGCATTCTGTTATAGCCAGCCAAGCTAAGACACGCAGCGCCCTATAGTTAGTACCGCATCTGAACCCTGTGCTAAAAATAGAGGCCAAATGAAACTCCATAAATGTCTGAAGAAACTGCCCCCAGGGCGGTCAGCTGTATGTCAACAGTTCCCGTTCTTGGGTCCTCCTACTCTGAAGGAAGGACTAAAATTAATTATTGTCAGGGCCAACCCTACCCCCAATGTGGCAAATGACCTAGATGGTCTGATCGGAAGGACAGGCATCTGGGGGCAACCTTGTGCAACAGTATCTCACTTACCCTGCAATTAGTAAGCAGGGCACCTGCTAAACCATCAGTTCAAAAGTCCATTCATCGGGAACAAGCACTGCCCTCTCCCCAGGGCTTTCTTCACTGGATTGGGAGACAGATGCTCCAGGTGAGCTGCCCATTGGCCTTCTAGGTGCAATTGGCAAGACAAGAGAACACAGATGATAACAGGAGAGAAGGAGGCAATTGGGAGGAGAGAACTGACCAGAGGGAAGAAGGAGAAGGAGGGGAGGGCAGATGAAGACAGCCTCCTACTTGTCCCTTGCTGAGACCGATGTTGAGAGCAGATGATTCTGCTCCAGGCTTAAGTGCAGATGTTAATGCCATTATTTTTATCTGCTGTTGTTGTTCAGTAGCTAAATTGTGTCCAAATCTTTGTGACCCCATGGACAGCAGCACGCCAGGCTCCTCTGTCTTTCACTATCTCCTAAAGTTTGCTCAAATTCATGTCCATTGAGTCCATGTTGCCATCCAACCACCTCATCCTGCATCACCCCATTCTCCTCTTGTCTTCAATCTTTCCCAGCATCAGGCAGGGTCTTTTCCGATGAGTCAGTTCTTCACATCAGGTGGCCAAAGTATTGGAGCTTCAGCTTCAGCATCACAGTCCTTCCAATGAATATTCAGGGTTGATTTCCTTTAGGGTTGACTGATTTGATCTCCTTGCAGTCCAAGGGACTCTCAAGACAGTCTCCCAAGCCAGGCAGCTCCACTCGCATGGGAAGGGTACCAGATGAAGCAGGAAGCCATGATGGAGGGGACATTGCAACAGCAGATGGTAGCCATGCAAGCTGTGGTGGCAGCTTTTTCAGAGCAGATTCTGTTCTGTTCTTTTTTCATGGCATCTGTTTCCTAGTTAGGGTTGAGCCTCAGGTCTGCTGACGCAGCTCCACTAGAATCCAAGTGGGTCTGGGGATGTTCATTTGCATCTGGACCCCTCAGCCCTGGGGCAGACTGCAGTGAGCTCAGGCAGAAAATGGAATTTCCCCTTCCTGCCACATTAAAGGAACTGTCTAAATTCACTTCTCTAACTGAAGTGATTGGGGCTGAATTTAGCCTTGAGCAGTAATGAGCAAAGGTATAAAGTTCCATGATCCTTCCTACGTCTCAGTTAACAAATGCACTGGAGTCTGAAAGAAATCTCTACACACATCCTTACTCGGGGAGTGGGGGCGGATATGTGATTCCATCTGCCATCTCACATGCTAAGGGCCATCAGTGGCAGTCATTTCTAAGAAATCATTTTTAAAATCTGTTCACAGGTCATATTTTACATGTTTCCTCCATAAAGCATATTACCGGACACCAGGCAAAATACCATGGGTCACAAATACAGATGCATCTGTCTTTGTGTTCCTGAGTGCTGAGTTGTTACAGTTGTATCCAATTCTTTGTGACCCTATGGACTGTAACTCACCAGACTCCTCTGTCCATGGGAGTCTACAGGCAAGAATACTGGAGTGGGTTGCCATGCCTTCCTCCAGGGGATCTTCCTGACCCAAGGATCAAACCTATGTCTCTTATATCTCGTGCACTGGCTGGGGAGTGTTCTTTACCACTAGCGCCACCGGGGAAGCCTCCTCACTGTCTTTAGATGCATTTATGTTCAAGGGAGCAAGCCATTCTAGAGGTTTCATCTGGAATATCCAGATAATGAAGTTGCCACTTTAATGAGATGTTTCTTATAACATCTCTCTAATCCCTTCTTCCATCCCCCATGTGTTGATCCAGATCTAACTTCAGCTTCTTCAGCTCTACCTCAGGCACTAGATTTATTGCTCAGGTTTGGACAGTAAGGAGGAAAGTGCGAGAATGAGATCAGAGGTCTTACCAAACCTCACTGCCCCAAAGCACAATGAGCCATTTTTGGCAGCCTGGCCAGTCCAACAGGAAGGCCAGCGGCGGAGGAACAGCGCCAAGCTTTAGCTAAGCACTCAAGTGTTGAAAAGTTTCATGCGAAAATCCTGAAGCAGAGCAGTGGAATTTTCAGGGAGTGGAGCCCCCTGACTCCTGCCCCGGAAATTGTGTTTATGGGATGCTTTCTGGCTCCCAGCAACCCAGCTCAATTTCCATCAGGCAACACAGAAGTGAGCGCAAACTTTCCACTACCCCCATCCTCCCCACGGAGGGTTTGCAACAGGCTCTGACTCCTCTCACTTCCTGCCTGAGCACAAGCTCTCAACACCCTCTGCTCCACACAGGAGGTGGGTGGCAAACAGCCAGGATCTGGGCGGTCAGGGGAGCTGAGACACAAGCGGAGACCTGGTGTCCTGTGCACTAGGAACATGGGTCCCACGGAGGGGAGAGAGGAGGTCTAAAATGCCCTTAGAGTTCAAGGCCCAGGCGTTTCAACACACACGATGTCCACTTTCAGCATTTACTGATGAAAAATCCATGAGGGGTGATGGGGACTGACGATGACACAAAGGCAGAGCCAGGACTGGAATTCAGATGACTCTCCATCCACTCCTCACAGTCTCCTTGTTGCTGCAAGGAAAGAGAAGAGAAAGTAGAAGAGAAGTAAAGAGGGTTCCTGGAGTGGAAAAGTTGGAGCATGGCCGGCTGAGGGTTTTCTGCAGCAGAAATTGTGGCACCTTCATCGGTTCTGCCCACAGCCCTCTAGAGGCATCTGGTTGGCTGCCCCCTGCCTCCTGGTGCCAGCTCTGAATGCGGGGGCAGCAGTAACGGAACTCAGCTCAGTGCCCAGGAGCAGAGAAAGAACCTCTGCATCCCAGGGCCTCTTGCTTGCGGGCTGGGCTGCCTGCAGCTACAGTGGAAATGTGTGGAAACAGAAAAAGGGAAGCTGTGGTTCGGCCTCAGCAGACCGAATGCAGAGAGGGAGCATGGAGGGCTCTTGACTAACCCACAGCTGCAGGGCCCCTGCCCTCCCACCCCCGCAGGCACCTCTCAAAAGCCAGTGTGAAAGCAGGCGAATTTCCCTGCAGAAACTGTTCCATTAACTCATGTTAAAATGGGGCTTTGAGAGTCTAAAAATAAAAGACACGGTTTCTTCTGCTTTAGATTATGGACGGATGGGCAACACAAAACCTAGATTTTAAGCCAGGGGTCACGTCATCTTTAGAAAACAGGTATTCATGCTGAAAGACTTCCCAGGTGGCACTAGTGGTAAAGAACCTGCCTCCCAATGCAGGTAGCTGTAAGAGACGGGGGTTCGATCGCTCGATCGGGAAGCTCCCCTGGAGGAGGACATGGCAACCCATGCCGGTATTCTTGCCTGAAGGATCCCATGGACAGAGGCACCTGGAGCGTCACAAAGCGTCGGACATGACTGAAGCGACTTAGCACGCATTCATGCTGAAATCCAAGCCTCCAGGATTTTTCATGTGGGTCCCCCAGATGGTCTTGTTTTGTCCCTTCTGATGTGCTGAGATAACAGTAATCACTCTTGTGGCCCATGCCAGAGACCTCAGATATATTAGGCAGGGTACATGTTCCTATTCCCACTTGACAGATAAATGAGGCTGAGAATTTCTGGCTGCGTGATTGGCCCTGGATTGTACAGCTCACGGGTAACAGGGTTGTGATCCAAACCAAGCCTGGGCCAGGAACCCGGCGGCTCTTTCCACCATCTCAGGTGCAACTGGACAAAGCTCACTTAATCAACTCAACCTTACTCCTCGCTGAGCACATAGAACTTCCCTGGTGGTCCACTAGTTTTGAGTCCACCTGGAAATGCAGAGGACATGGATTCGATCCCTGGTCTGGGAAGATCCCACGTGTAGTGGGGCATATAAGCCCACGTGCCACAGCTGCTGTGCCCACGTGCTGCAATTACTGAAGCCTGCACACCCAGAGCCTGTAGTGTGCAACAAGAGAAGCCACTGCAAAGAGAAGCCCATGCACCACAATAGAGAATAGGCCCCGCTCTTGCAACTAGAGAAAGCCCGTGCGCAACACTGAAGACCCAGCACAGCCCCAAAAAAGCCTAGCACATAGAAGTCCCGGTACACCCATCAACTCCACACTCTCCTGGACTGCCGAGACTCAGCGAAGGTGAACTGTCCTCCCACTGTCCCCTGAATGCTCACCAGAGAAAGGTGAAGTGCCTCCATTCCTCTGAGATACTTTAAAGCTGTTCTGATATGCCACTCAGGGACCCACTTTTTAAGTGTGCTCCCCATGCTGGCTGCTAGCAGATGGGTTTCATCTTTCAGTAATATCTATATATCAGTAATATCTATATATCATACCAGTGGTTTACTTTAGATTATAATCCTGCATGGGCTTCCCAGGTGGCTCAGTGGTAAAGAATCCACCTGCCAGTGCAGGAAATGCATGTTCAATCTCTGGGCCATGAAGATCCCCTGGAGTAGGAAATGGCAACCCACTCCAGTATTCTCCTAGGAAGTCCCATGGACAGTGTCCTTGGTGGCTCAGATGGTAAAGAATTTCCCTGCAATGTAGGAGACCTGGGTTCGATCCCTGGGATGGGAGGAACCCCTGAAGAAGAGAATGGCTACCCACTCCAGTATTCTGGCCTGGAGAATTCCATGGACTGTATAGTCCATGGGGTCACAAAGAGTCTAATACGACTGAGCTACTGAGCACAAATGCATGAGTAATCCTAGATAGAAGGAATCTAGGCTGTTTAATTTTTGATTCAGTATCACATTGAAAAATCATCTAGAATTAGGTCTTTAATAAATGTTTGATCTCTAATTGGAGATTGTGAAGATGATGATGAGGATGACAGTAAAAAGGCCTGTAGGCTTTGTTCTATATAAGAGTCTAGAGGGCTTTACCAGAATTATCTCTAGAGATTTCCCAATGAGTTTCAGTAGGGGACTCGGTGGACATGGGAGAGACAGTCTCTGTGGACTGGTTTTCTCTGAATATACCAGACAATGGTTAGTGTCTCCTCTCTCCCAGGACACTGGATGAGGCGGCAGAAGAGTCTCAGAGGCTGTGGGAGGCAGCAGGTCAGGAAGAGTGCCTGTTAGCACACAGAAGCATCACCTGCTCGCACAACAGGGAACCAACCATGTCTGAGTCACCGAGCTTGCAGCCAAGCTGACAGGCTGGAGAAAGAAATCAACAAAACCTTCCCATCGATGCATGGACTGCTGGTTTCCCTGATAACATGCTGAGCGTGACTCAAAGCGGGGAAGCCAGAGGAGAGAGTCGGTCCCCTGGGGGCAGCCAACTGCATGTCGGGGTCTTCTCCAAAAAGGCTCTGCATCCTGTGATCAAGCCACAGATTACAGTCAGTGCGATAGCACCAAGCCTCACTCACCAACAGTTAACAACCACAGTTGAGGTGTGAACATAAAACGAGGGCAGAGGTAATAGGTGTTAGAACTATGGGACACTCTCAAGCCAGGATGGGACCTCCTCCACAAGACATTCAAGCCCAGGACTGTGAATACCTTTCAAAATGCTCCACAACTGTTCCCCCAGGTATTCTAAATCAGTCAAAAATTGCCCTTAGATTCTAAAGCATTAGATTTAAGTGACCATAAATAAAGAATACAAATAGCTTCTGTTATGCATCAAGTCAATATATCATATATCCCAAACCAAGAGGCATTGCACTGATTTGGTCTTGCATTTAGGACATTTGTTTTTTATTGCATCTGTGTTTTGCTGAGTACTTTCAGGGGAAATATATAAAGCTTTGAAAGTACAGCACATGAAATTTATAAATTGGAAGTCTTTTTACTGTTAAAATAATTTGAGACATATAAGCGATTGTATATCAATGGTATACAATGTATACCATTGTATATCAATGTATATCAATTGTATACCATCTTTTAAGATGTACTTTTTTAGAAATGAAATCTTCTTTAATATGAATACTTTCTGGCTTACTTTGGAAATGGGACACAGAAATTAACCTGCAGATTCACATTTCAACCATCGCTTGTCATTTTTGTTATTTTATTCCATAGCTCATGGAGGTGAGGACTGGAAAAGAATTAAAATGTGCTTTTTGACTCATAGATCCTTATTCCATTTTAACTGCAGGTAAAGACGACACACTATGGCAGAGACATTTTATTACAGTTCAGAAAGAGAAAGGTTGAGTGAGTTATGAGCTGTACGGGATTGGGGGCACTGAAAGAGGCATGACAATTAAATTCAGAAATACCCGCCATTTCCTGTAAATGGTATTGCAACAGATAAATAGCATTCATGTCATTCTTTGCATCTGCTTAAATAAATGGCCTTGGCTGACTATAAATATTGAATGCTATCTTTTATATTAGGGTAAGCATCAGTAATGATACTACTGTCTCTGCCCTTGAGGTCAAATGAAAAGATGAGCATGCCAGTTGCTAAGATGATGAACTCCAAGCATTCCTTCTCTCTAACACCCACACAGTGAGCAGGCCAGCCACGAAGTCTCAGAGTTTCAGTCTGGAGCCAGCCCAAGTCTAAGTTCTGACTCTACCACTTACTAGCATTATGACCTTGATGACTGCCCAGTCACTCACTCGGTGCCTCATTCCCCTCTGGTGGAAAGAGGGGCTAGTAACACCTCCTGTGATGTGAGTTTGTTGCGGTATATACAACGGGCCTGGAACAGTGTCTGGCAGGTAATAAATGCTGCATTGTTGTTGCTCAGTCACTCAGTTGGTCTGACTCTGCAACCCCATGGACTGTAGCACGCCAGGCTTCACTCTCTCCCAGAGTTTGCTCACACTCATGTCCATTGAGTCGATGAGGCCATCCAACCATCTGTCCTCTCTGTCCCCTTCTCCTGTCCTCAGTCTTTCCCAGCATCCGGGTCTTTTCCAACGAGTCAGCTCTTCACATCAGAAGGCCAAAATACTTCAGCATCAGTCCTTCCAGTGAACATTCAGGGTTTTCCTTTAGGACTCACTGGTTTGATCTCCTTGCTGTCCAAGAGGCAGCAGTTTTTTCAATGACAATGATCTTTCTTATCAGGGCTTTCTTTAGTATTTCCACTTCTCCCCTCCAGCTCCGCTTCTACACCCACCCAACCCCACCCCAAGTCGCCTGCAACAAGTAGGATCCTAACAGAGCTTCCTGTTCTAGTATGTTTCACCTCACCCACCTCCAGTTCAAATCAAACATCCCCTCCTCTGTGGCTCACTCTACCCAGTAGACACTTCTTTTTTTTTAACTTTTTGTTTTATATTGGAGTAGACGCGATTAACAATGCTGTGACAGTTTCAGGCGGAGAGCAAAGGGACTCAGCCATACATATACATATATCTACTCTCCCCCAAACTCCCCTCCCATTTAGGCTGCCACATAACATTGAGCAGAGTTCCCTGTGCTATACATTAAGTCCTTGTTGGTTATCTGTTTTAAATATAGCACAGAGTATAGCAACTACTGCACTTTTGACTTTATCTATCTATAGTAAGGTACAGTGCCACTGAAAGACATATTTTAAACATTTTTTTCCGGTCTGTTGAGATATAATTGTCACACATGACTGTATGAGTTTCAAATGTACAGGATAAATGTATGACTTACATATACTATGAAATGATGACCACAGTAAGTTTAGGGAACATCTGTCATCTCATACAGGAATAAAGTAAAAAATCATTTTTCCTTGTGATGAGAAATCTTAGAATTTACTCTCTTAAAAATTTGCATATATAATTTACAACAGCATTATATTAATCATGTTGCATATTACATCACCAGTACTTATTTATCTTTTAACTGGAAGTACTTTGATTACCTTCCTCTAAGCACATATCTGATCTTTTATTCTGTGAGTTTGGGATTCTTTTTCCTTATTTTATATTCTACATGTAAGTGAGCTCATATATTATCTGTCTTTATCTGACTTATTTCACTTATCATATGCCCTCCATCCTTGCATGTTGTCACAAATGGCAGGATTTCCTCATTTTTTATGGCTGAATAATATTCCATTATATGTGCACCCATTAATATTTCTATATATATTCCACTAATATTCCAATGTGTAGAAGGCAATGACACCCCACTCCAGCACTCTTGCCTGGAAAATCCCATGGACAGAGGAGCCTGGTAGGCTGCCGTCCATGGGGTCACGAAGAGTCGGACACGACTGAGCGACTTCACTTTCACTTTTCACTTTCATGCATTGGAGAAGGAAATGGCAACCCACTCCAGTGTTCTTGCCTGGAGAATCCGAGGAACGGCGGAGCCTGGTGGGCTGCCGTCTCTGGGGTGGCACAGAGTTGGACACGACTGAAGTGACTGAACAGCAATATTCCAATGTAGATATGCATTCCAATAATATGCCATTATATATATGCACATATAATGATATATATCACAATTTCCTTATTCATCAATCAACAGATATTTAGGTTGTTTCCATTTCTTAGCTATTACAAATAGTGCTGCTATGAACATGTGTTGTGCAGACATCTTTCAAGTTAGTGTCTTCATTTCCTTTGGATATATTTCCAGGAGTGGAGTTACTGGATCACATGGTAGTTCTATCTTTAATTTTTTGAGGATCTTCCACACTGTATTCCAAAATGGCTGTACCAATTTACAACTCCACCAACTGTTTACAATGTTGTTTTTGTTTTTGTTTTCCTGGTGGGCTCAGATGGTAAAGAGTCTGCCTGCAATGTGGGAGACCCTGGTTCAATCCCTAGGTCAGGAAGGTCCCCTGGAGAAGGAAATGGCAACCCACTCCAGTATCCTTTCCTGGAAAATCCCATGGATGGAGGAGCCTGGCAAGCTACATACCAAGGGGTCACAAAGAGTCGGACACAACTGAGCAACTTCACTTTCACTTTTTTCTCCACACCCTTGCCAGCAATTGTTATCTCTTATCCTTTTGAGGATCATTCTAACAGATGTGAGGTGATATGTCATAGGGGTCTTGATTTGCATTTCCCTAATGACTAGTTTTTCCTGTGGTCATGTATGGATGTGAGAGTTGGACTGTGAAGAAGGCTGAGTGCCAAAGAATTGATGCATTTGAACTGTGGTGTTGGAGAAGACTCTTGAGAGTCCCTTGGACTGCAAGGAGATCCAACCAGTCCCTTCTGAAGGAGAGCAGCCCTGGGATTTCTTTGGAAGGAATGATGCTAAAGCTGAAACTCCAGTACTTTGGCCACCTCATACGAAGAGTTGACTCATTGGAAAAGACTGTGATGCTGGGAGGCATTGGGGGCAGGAGGAGAAGGGGACGACAGAGGATGAGATGGCTGGATGGCATCACTGACTCAATGGACATGAATCTGAGTGAACTCCAGGAGTTGGTGATGGACAGGGAGGCCTGGTGTGCTGCAATTCATGGGGTCGCAAAGAGTCAGACAAGAATGAGTGACTGAACTGAACTGAATGACTAGTGATGCTGAGCATATTTCCATGTGCTTAATGATCATACACATACCTTCTTTGGAAAAATATCTACAAAAGCTTTTTAGTTTCAGGTAGTGCTTCAGGTACTTTAGGTGTCATACCCCAAAAATATCTGTGTCAATATTTTTCCTCTATATTTTCTTCTAGGATTTTCATAAGTAATGTATCTTTGGAGAGCTGGTATCAGAAGTCTGCTTGGATAGGACATTGTCTTCCTATCTATCCTAAAATTGAAAATTTTCAGCTATTTTCTTCACAAGAAAAATACCTTGAGAGGTAAGTTTTGGCAGGAAAGATGAGTCCCAACGACTCTGACTGTAACAAGACAAAGAAAGAGAGATAAACCTAATTTCTCTGTAAGAGAAGTACACATATATTCAGGCATCCAGGTGGGCAGGGAAAAATAAGTTGGGTGAATGGGACCAAGGCAGACAAACAACATGAAAAAATATTTCAGCTTGCAGAAAAAGGTGGCCAGTGAGAGATTCCCTGGTGAGTGGGGCTGCAGAACATTTAAAAGAGGAATTGGTCATCTTTAAGTTCAAATTGTTTATATTTCTGAGATGTGAGAAAGACTTAAGACTTCTGGTAAACCCTGATATGAACACAAAGGGGCATGTGGTAAGTGGTTTGGGACCAAATCAAGGAAAAGAAGCCAAGTTCCATACAGGAGTTGAGATGAAGTAGAGGGAGGAGAACCATGGATAAAAGATAGAAGTAAAGGTAGGAGTTCAGAGGCTTACAGCTTGGGGCCAAAGTGAAAATATAAACCTTCAGGAAATTTGCAGAAGTCTTGGTCATGAGGTTGGGCTTCCTGGGATATGTGCATTGAATGACTCAAGGCTATATTATTTAAATCCCCAAACCTAAGTGCCTTGGCTTGGGTATGCCAAGAAGCAGACACAATTGAACGTGTAAGAGACTTACTGGGGAAGCACACGTAAAGGAGTAAGAGGAGAGGCTATAGAAGGTGAGAAGAGACTTCAGAGAGAGATGCAGATTTGACACTTATGAAAGGAGAGGGAGAGGGAAGGAAAAATGGGTGGAAAGAGCCTCAGGTCATAGAGCAGTTCTATGAAAGATCCAGCCAGACTGATGGACAGTCCTTAAGTCAAAGTCATTGTTGGAAGAGTCTTGCAGTAATGGCCCCCCCATGCTGGTAGCAGCCCACTGGAAGTGTGTACTTGGTGCAAATGTGATGATAGATTCAGTGGGGCAGCAACTGGGGCTGTCAATCAGCTGCAGAGCTGGAGATTGGAGCTGCCTATTTTCATCACCACCACCACTTCAGCTGATAGAGTTCACACTTGAATCATCACTGGAGTCTCAATTGCTCAACAAATGTTTGCTGAATCACTAAAGGGATCCATCCTGCACATCAAATATTCAACCTAAATAAACTTCAAAACCAAATGTTGTACACTTAAGAACTTACTATACTAGTCTTTCTATTTTGTGTATTTAAACTTAATAAGGTTTATTCCATATGTTATTTAGAAACATTATGGTGTTTCCTCAAAAAATTAAATACAGAATCACCATATGACCTGGCAATTCCACCTCTGAGCATATACCCAAGAGGTGAAAGCAGGGACTCAAAGAGGCCTCTTCATTTCCATGCTTATAGCAGCACTATTCACAATAGTCAAGAGTGAAAACAACCAGAATGCCCATCAACAGAACACATAAACAAAATGTGGTATATGCATACACTGGAATGCCATTTGGTCTTTAAAATAAAGTGATTCTGACACACACTTCATCGTTAAACCCTGAAAGCATTATACTACATGAAACAAGCCAATCACCAAAATGCACACACTCCATGATTCCACTTATATGAGGTAACCAGAGTAGTCAAGCTCACAGACAGAGAAAGTAGAGTGTTGTTTTCCAGGGAGAAATGGAGAGATGAGGGTTAATGGGCACAGAGTTTCCACTTGGGGAGAAGAGAAAGTTCTGGCAGTAGATGGTGGTGCTGACTGCACAACAGTGTGAACGTACTTAATGCCACTAAAGAAGACACCTAAAAATGGTCAACATGTTGCATATTTTCCAACTCAATAAACATGAATTTGAGCAAACTCCAGGAGATGGTGAAGGACAGGGAAGCCTGGCATCCTGCAGTTCATGGGTTCGTAAAGAGTCGGACACGACCGAGCGACTGAACAGTAACAACCACCACAATAAAGATATATTATTTAGAGGATATATCTTATGGGAGGTCAAATAGAACTACTCCACATGAGCATGAGCTCTCACTCCCCCAAGTCCACCTCTCCGCCCCCTGATCTCTAACCAGGATAGCTCCCAATCTCTCCGAATCCAGCCATGTGGCTGGTGGAATGGTTCTAGGACTTTCCCTAATGGTTTCCTTCCCAAAGTCTACTTAGGGCAACTTCTCAGACTTCACACAGGAGCTTCCTCTCAGCAGTCATTCTCAGACAGCCTATCCCCCCAAAGGCCACAAAGCCCAGAGCTCTGTGGCTTCTTAAACCCCAGACATTGGTGCTGTCCTTTAACGGAGATTTCGCTTTTTTAAAAAGAACAGTGAACTTGTTACATAAAAGTACAATAGCTTGATGGCATCTCATCCTCCAAAGACATTTGCCAGGACGATGGTGTGAGAAAGAAAACCCAGGCGAGGAGCTAACTGAGTCTTTGGGGTATATGCACCCTGAGTTAACAACAAAGAGGATAAACAGAGGTGGGGGCAGGAGGCAAGGCAGGGTGTGCCCTTGGTACGTGCTTTCCACTCTTTTCCTCATGTTTCCAACCCCTGACCATGACACCCTTCTCATTTTCCACTCTGCTTCAGGCACTAAAAGATTGCAGATACCCTTTCCTTCTCTCTATTTCCATCTTCCATCCTGCCTATCTGTCCACTCACTCTATTAACTTTATCATTCTAGAAGTTCAAAGTCATCAGGAACTCTGAGTTCAGAGTTTGGGCTCTGCATTCCGTGTGTTCAAAGCAGCGTAACACATCTGTCAATACGATAACTTGGGATCAGTAGGATTTGGAGGTACTGATCATTTCTGCTTTTAAAAGTGGCAAAGACAGCTGACCCAAGGCACCAAAAGGCCTATAAATCACCTAGACTGATTTATAGATCAAGGTGCCTGGGTCTATAAATTGTGCAGAAGGGTGGGGGAAGAGGACAAAGAGGGCATAGAATGTTCAAATAAAGGATGCAAAAGTGCATCTTCCCTACAGTGATGGATACTAGAGTGCCTGGGCCCCTCCGCCCCCACAGCAGCTTGCCATGTTAGTTTCAGTTTACGTAATCCAAAACCAACTATTCTAAAGAGCTGGAGTAGAAAAAAAATATGATTAAATGATATTAATTCACTTACAGAAACTTTGGAAGACCCCATCAGCAGGCTTGGGGACTAATCAGCCAAGTAAAAAAGTAAAAGCTTTAGTCACTCAGCCCTGTCCAACTCTTTGCGACCCCATGGACTGTAGCCTGCCAGTCTCCACTGTCCATGGAGTTCTCCAGGCAAGAATACTGGAGTGGATTGCCATGCCCCTCTCCCTGGGATCTTTCTGACCCAGGGATCAAACCCAGGTCTCCTGCATTGCAGGCAGACTCTTTACCACTGAGCTACTGGGGAATCCTCCTATATACAGTACTATATAAAAAACAGATAACTAATAAGGACCTACTATATAGCACAGGGAACTCCTCTCAATACCCTGTAATGACCTATAAGAAAAAGAATCTAAAAAAGAGTGGATGCGTGTGTATGTATTACTGATTCACTTTGCTGTACAGCGGAAACCAATACAACATTGTAAATCAACTATACACAAATAAAAATTAATTTAAAAAAACTACAGTAGGAACTACTATGTTATAACCCATTTGTCAGTAGGTCATGTACCATATGACATCACTTCTATCATTGTCTCAAACTCTGTGTCTTTTCTTGTTTACTTATTTACTTATTTATACATAAACCCATCTTATCTCCCCAGTTAGCCACTAAAGCCCTTAATGGCAGAAGCTCTTGTTAGATTTCTTGGGACATCCATGACATTTCACAGAAGGCTTTGTTTATTTCAGGCAATCCATAAAGATATGTGATTTTAAATGTACTCCATGGACTTATTTGTTTATTTATTTACTGATTTATATATATTTGCTCCTCTGGTGGCTCAGATGGTAAAGAATCTGCCTGCAATGCAGGAGACCTGGGTTCAATTCCTGGATTGGGAAGATCCCAGGAGGGCATGGCAACCCAGTATTCTTGCCTGGAGAATCCCCATGGACAGAGGAGCCTGGCAGGCTACAGTCCATGGGGTTGCAAAGAGTAAGACAAGACTGAGCGACTAAGCACACATTTACTTATTTATACATAAATACGTCTTATCTCCCCCATTAGCCACTAAAGCTTTTAATGGCAGAAACTCTTGTTAGATTTCTTGGAATGCCCATAGCATTTCACATAAGGCTGTGCTAATTTCAGGCAATCCATAAAGATGGGTGATTTTAAATTTACCCCATAGAGTTTTTACCTATCAGCATGACTATGGATGCCCTTGCTTCTTAGCATGGCTCTGCCCCACATGCTGACACTTGTGAGTTTTCTTAAGTAGGACATCTTTCTTAGGGAATCCAGGTAGAAGGAAGTCAGCAGTTGATTTTTCCCCAGCAAGCATGCTGACAGAGACAGAAATAACACCTCAGCATCTCCCATTAATCTGGACACACTGGCCCAATATTTACCTGAACAGTGCTGATTAGACATGTTAGGTACATGCTGAGAGCTCACCAATCCTTATGGCAACTTCATCAAGTAAATGATATTATTTCCATTTTACAGCCTGTGTAAAACTCAACTGGATCCCACGGCATATAGGGGACCGACCCAGGACTGAACTCAGACAAGCTGGCTCCAGAAGCAGTGCTTTTAATCACGGGTTAGTGACCAAGACACTCCCTTGACATACTGTAAACTTGATCATGGTGTCTACAGAAAGAGTATATTCTAAGGATTTTTAAAGTTAATTTTCATAAAACATTTTGTTATAGCATGGAGACTGGCTCAACAGAAGAAAACTTGCCAATATTTCTGTCTCAAATTTCTTTTGAGAGGACATCAGAAAGCATGCACTGTATTTCCTCTCATCCTCCCTGAAGAGTCAAGTCAGATAAAACAGGGGAGAGAAACTTCTGCCTCTCTGTGGCACAGAGACTCGCATAGAAACATCTCCTACATTCAAAAGTGGCAGTGAGGAAACCAAACGTGCCCTTAACCTCTTCAAGTGAGTGTATGCTAATCATTCTATCTAAAGAATGTCTGAAAATAAACTGCAAACCCTCAATTTTCAAGAAAATACTAACAATGTGGTATAGATGGGAATCTATATCCTAGAAATCAAATACTAATTTAAACATTTTTAAGTAGAATTAATAGGAAAGTTAACATTTTCTAGTGGTCCGAGCAAAAAAAAAACCAAAAAAAAGCCCTTTTTTGCACTATTTTTTTCCATCCTATTTCTTCTCTGTTCATCCAAGGAAAGTATTATTGGATATCTCTTGCTAGGTGTTCAATTTTCTTCTTTCATCAGAAATCTAGTTGACTTCATTTTTTTTGTACCTCAATGTTTCCTGCACAGGATGATAAGGTTCTAAACATCGGTGTTCAGTAAAGTGTAAGAGCTTTCAGCTTTTACTTGAGGAAAACTACAAAATTTCAAGAAATCCATTGCTTTGGGGATGTCTTACCTCTCCCAGTGTCTTCTGAAAGCAGATACTACATGAGAAAATGTCTCTACATTTTTGTTCTATGAAATGCTTTCCTTGAAATCACTCGTCTTATAAACAATGAAAAGTGATCATGTTTTTCAGTTTACCTTGGCCACCAGGAGACTCAGCTTCACTTTCAGGCCCATCATATTTGGGTCTATTTTAGATCCAAACAGAACTGAAGCCATTTAAAATTTATGACTTAGTAGGCCTGTTAGTGGGCTTCCAGGTGGCTCGGCGGTAAAGAATTCGCCTGCAATGCAGGAGCCACAGGAGACGCAGGTTTGATCCCTAGGTCAGGAAGATCTTCTGGAGAAGGAAATAGCTACCCACTCCAGTATTCTTGCCTGGAGAATCCCATGGACAGAGGAGCCTGGTGAGCTACAGTCCACAGGATCGCAAAGAGTCGGACAAGACTGAAGCGACTTAACGTGCACACAGGCCAGTTAGCAATGTATTGCCTCTCAGTTCCAAATGTATTCTTTGTGTCTACTCTGAAAAGGGGTATGGGCCCTTTAAATGTTTTCCCTTCATCAGCTGGCACTGTTAACCTTTATCAGCAGTGGGCTCTGGAGAGACATTTCAGGATGAAAGGATTTTGTTTCCTGGTCTGGTGCTGGTTCTCCAGACTCCTGCAGGGCGCACAGCTTCTCTAGGGCCCTCTGACAGCACATGTGGCTTCCCCAGGACCCAGCACCTGCAGCAGAAGCAGCCTCCCTAGGGCTGGACTCCTGCATAGCACAGTGGTCCACTTCACCCAGCAGCCAACCCCTTCGGGCAGATTTATGGCAGTTTCTCCCGTGAGACACCTCCCTGTGCGTCCACCTCCCAGTGAACAGCTCCTCCAAATCCTAGAGGGCAGATTGCCAGTAAGCTCCTAGGGGTGAATTTCTGGATAATTCCTACAGCACAGCATCACACTGCTGCTCTGCTACCTGGGCAGCCATAGCTGCGTGGTCTCCAACCAGGCCTGGGTCTCAGCCCTGGGGGAAACCTCCTCCCACTCACTCTCAGCCCTTGGAATAGTGTCTGCCCCACGTATCTGCTCTTCCGATATTCCGTAGAGCTCTCCTGATCTCTTCCCAGGCAACACCTTGTTGCTTCAATTCCCTGTTACAGTCAGTAATTCTCTCTATTCAACTTTCCACACTCAAATGACTGTTTCTCTCCTGATCAGTTCCAAACTGGTAAGTTTTAGCATATGTGCATTTTGTGTTTTCTTCCTACCCTGACATCTACCCCAAAATGTTTTACCCCTTGATTCCATTATTTTTCAATTCAGATTTCATTACTTTACTTTATGAGTGCATTCTTTAAACCGTTTGTGGAATTTAAAGATTATTAATTAATTGAAATGTATATGCAAATGAGTATCATGCTTTTTTAACTTGCCATGTACCTTTTCCAGGAAATAACTAGACTTAAGGCAGAAGATCAATTACTTTTGATGAAGATAATGAGGCTGATAATCCTGCTGATCCTAGGTTAGACTGTCTTACAGCAAAATAAAACCTCTGGAGGCTTCCAAGTTAGTACAAAGAATAACAAAGCTACGAGTGCATGCAGGCTAAGTTGCTTCAGTCATGTCCGACCCTTTGTGACCCTGTGGACTGTAGCCCACCAGGGTCCTCTGTCCATGGGATTCTCCAGGCAAGAATACTGGAGCAGGTTGCCACGCCCTTCTCCAGGGGATCTTCCCAACCCAGGTATCCAATCCTCATCTCAGTCTTCTGCACTGGCAGGTGGGTTCTTAACCACTAGCACCACAGGGAAACCCAAATTATGAGAGACCTATGATAATACTAGTTCATCACTGTGCTTCTCAAATCAAAATTTTCCAACAAGTGTAACAGAGTAGATGATAACAATTTCAGATGAACACAGGAGACACTAGTGTGCTTTGAGATGTGAGGTCTCAGACCAAATTCCCAGGGTGGCCCCAAATGAAAAACTTCCCAGGTTAACCATGAATTCCATTACCACTGTCCAGAAAATTGAGAACTGTGGTGTGGTGAGTGGAGCTGGCTTTTTTTTTTGAAACCCCAGAGTCCACTGAATATTAATTATATATCCTTGAGCAATTATCTAGCCTAAATATCATAACGATGCCTACCTCCCTAGGTTGCCATGAAGATAAAGAGACGCACTAACTTTGATGCCTTTTTCACAAAGCCTTTCACATGAGAAATCTCAGCAAATGTAATTACTAATACCTTCTCCCCTGAAACTAGTTTCCTAGGGCATCCACAACAAATACCAAAAATGGAGTAGCTTAGAACCACAGAAGCTTGTTGTCTCACAGTTCTGCAAGTAAGACTCCAAAGTCAAGGTGAAACTTGACCATGCTTTCTCTGAAACCTATAGAGGAAGGTTCCTCCCCTGGCCCTTCCAGCCACTGGGAGCCCCGGACTCCACTTGTAGCAGCCTAATTTCAGCCTCTGCTTCCATCTTAAAGTAACATTCTCCCTGTGTCACTTCACACAGTCTTTTCTCTCTGCATGTCTGTCTCTGTACCAAATTTCCCCCTTCTATAGGGATATCAGCCATATTGGATTAGTGCCCACACTAATGACTTCATTTTAACCTGACTAATGGCACCCCACTCCAGTACTCCTGCCTGGAGAATCCCATGGGCAGAGGAGCCTGGTGGGCTGCAGTCCATGGGGTCGCTAAGAGTTGGACACAACTAAGCGACTTCACTTTCACTTTTCACTTTCATGCATCGGAGAAGGAAATGGCAACCCACTCCATTGTTCTTGCCTGGAGAATCCCAGGGATGGGGGAGCCTGGTGGGCTGCCGTCTATGGGGTCGCACAGAGTCGGACACGACTGAAGCGACTTAGCAGCAGCAGCACTCTGAAGACTCTGTTTCTAAATACGGTTACATTTTGAGGTACTAGGGATTGGGTCTTCAACGTATCTTTTTGAGGGCGAATGGACAAAATTCACCCCTCTTCAATTTTTTGCCTAGAGGTCACAGCCTAGTTCCTTTCCTCCACAGCAAATAATCAATTAGCTCTTTAGAGTACAACGTCTGCTTGATCACAGATTTTGGAATATGGGTTTATATAATACACCCATCAAGGTAGAGCATAATTGAGTCCATAACTTAGAAACCTCCTAATTCTTCTCCAAGTCCCTCTTTCTGTCCACTGCCCTCAACCTTGTTCCCTCCAGCCTCTCCTGGCCTCTACTCACTCTAGTCACTGCCTCTCGTTGTGCGTGTGTGTGTGTGTGTGTGTGTGTGTTAGTCATTCAGTTGTGTTCAACTCTTTGCTCCTCTGTCTATGGGATTCTCCAGGCAAGAATACTGGAGTGGATTGCCATTTCCTTCTCCAGGGGATCTTCCCGACCCAGGGATCAAACCCGGGTCTCCTGCACTGCAGCTGGATTCTTCTCTGCTGAGCCACTAGGGAAGCCCCTGGCTCTCATTAGCAGCTGAACTCACCAGACACTTTTTTTCCTTTTTCCTCTTTCTTAATCTGGTTCCTTAACCAAAGACCCATAACTATATATCAGCCGAATGAAAATCTCTATACTCTGCCAAACAGGTATAGTCTATGAAAAATGACCCAGATGGTGAGGAGGACATTTTAGTTCATCTGAAGGGAAGCTCTTCACAATTCTATGTTGAAATCCAAGTCCTTAATTGAAATGTCAGAACTCTGGGGAAGGGTGATACATTTTGCCACCAACTCCTTCATGTGAATGGCAGGGATAGGGTTCCTGTTAGGATATTGTGGACTCTCCTGTGGAACAAAAAGACCATAAGGGAAGAAGCATAGACTGTGCAGACATGTGTGGACAAAGACATATCAATGCATTCTCCAAGTGGTCCAAGCCAAGAAAAACCAGCTAATTTAAGAGGGGTCCCTAAGTTGTTTTACAGGCCTAAAGTCTTGGCAAAATGGACCTGTAAACATTGTCTCTATGTTCTCACTATAAGCACCCCGTTTCTCCCACTCTATAAATTCCAAATTAAAAAAAAATAAAGTGATGGGTGGCCTGTAGGAGGCAATCCCATTTAGGCAGACACAAGAATGTTCTGATTTAAGGAGGAGTAAAAGATTCCCTCATTAAAAATCAGCCCCCCATCATTCCCCTCAAGGTCCACAACTTTCATCATTAGGATTACTCTTAAGTTAAAGACATCCTATCTTTCCAAGACACACAATAGAAGCAGAACACTAGCTGGGAGGAATGCACTGTGTCCTTAGTGACCTTTAGTATTTTCAGGAGCATTGGGTGTTGTATTCCTGGTGGTCACTTTAGTCAGCTGTCCCAAGGGAACAAGTCTAACTGTAGACATATGTTCGTCTTGTTCTCTGCTATATCCTCAGAGCTGTGCAAATCCCTGGATATAAAATGAAATATGCATCTGCCTCTATAAAGCAGAGACAGGACAGCACCTAGCATTTCATGTTGTTTGGAAGGGTTAATGATGAACACATCTGAAATGCTCAGCACAGTTTCTGATGCATAGTGAGCTCCCAGTAAATATTATTATCAGTATCATCATCATCATCACCAATGACTGATAAAACACGGGAAGTAAAGATGCGAGAGGAAAAATGTCTAGAAAACCAGAACAGGAAGGCCCCATGGGGTGATGTGAATAGTTGCAGCAGGGAGGGTGGGGGAAGGAAGTGGGTAGTGAGCTGAAACAGAAAGCGAGCAGACCAGCTTTCCCTACCATCCAAGAGTGTACAGAAGCCCCTGTGGACACTTCCCAGGTCCCAGGCACACAGCACTGACCAAAGCCCGCTGGGGGCCTGGCACTGGACTGCAGTCATCCTTTCCCTCAGGGGTTGAGCCAGGAGCATTTGCCTGTTTGCCCTACTGTGCACAGAGAAGCGTGACAAAATGCAGGAGAGCACTGGGGGGAGGAGCCTCCACACATTCAACTTCAGGACTCTGTCCTGAAACCTCTAAAAGTGAACCAGATCAACAGGGATCACAGGGGGCTGGAAAGTAGGTGTCCCAGATTCCCACCAAGGGCCCACGGGACAGCATCTGGCCGAAAGGAGAGGCAAGGCGCTGCAACAGTTTCCCGGAGCATGTTACTGGTGGCTCGTGAAAAGGAAATGTATTCAAATAGGTTTCTGGGTTAAATACAGTTAGATGTACTTCTTTAGAATAAGCTTTCTCAGAACTTCGAATATGCCACAACGCATTGTGCATTTCCAGAGGCTCTGCAGTTTCCCAGATGTATTTGACCAGAGAAGCCTATTTTTAACAGTATCCAGAGGTTAGTGTCCTGCTAGAAAACGCTGGAGGTGCGGATAATGCTGGACACTGAGCCTCACAGCAGCCCTGGGAGACCCAAGACTGGGGTCTCCAAGACCAGGTCATTTAGAGTTTCTGAGCCCTTGCTTCCTCATCTGAAAAATGAAAGGTTCTTAGTTCAGCGGTTCTTATCTAAGAAGCTGGTAAAAGGCATGGATCCTCTCCCTGAAACTAGGTACATTTATACATGTGCCAGACTCTTTTTTTCTCACAAGTTCAAGGAATCATAAGTCTCTTAACCATAAGGCATTCTAAGATCCCATATCCCATCATCTCTCAGATGGTGAAGGCACCTAAATTAGAAGGACATCATGGCAGACAACCATCAGTCTCGCCTTCCCAGCACCCTTCCCTTTCCTATCGGTAATGGCACTAGTTCCCCTTTGTGGGATCCCCTTTTTCCCATCCTCAGTCCACATGGTTCAAGGAAAGTAGAATAACTCCCTCCAATTCCAGAAGTAGGCACATCACCCAAGCTTAACCAGTCAGAATACTTTCTTCCCCCCGTCCCAGCAAATAAATCATGGATGGCACAGTGTTCATGAGAGAGTTCTCTAGGGCATGTGCTGGAGCTATCAGATCAGAAAGGAAGGGGGAGGGATGCAGGGAAGGAGGAATTAAAGGCTTCCTATTATGGCTACTAAACTAGCAGAAGAAAAGCTGGCAGTCTACACAGCCACCTTTATCTTTGAGATGGAGAGCAGTTCTTAATATTAGCTGAATCAACCCTAAAATCCTCCTCCTCCCCCCAAATATCCCATTTATGTGAGCCAATAAATAGTCTCTTCTGTTTACACTAACTTGCAACTGCATAATTCAGACCTCCGTCTTGGGTCTCTCAGGGCTGCTGTGAGGCTCAGTTAAGAGGCTCATCATGTTAATGCTGAGACAACACTCGACAGAAAATAAGCCCGAAGGATATTTAATGGGGGACTGTGTGCTGGTAGGTACCAGTAGGAGCTGACTCCTGTTCCATGAGATCTGTGTGCCAAGAAGACTACAGAGACCTCCGCTGGATTCTTCCATCTGCTAATGCCATCCTGGAGCATCTGGGATGCAGGGTGTGGTGGGGTGGAGGGGAGGGCAGGGTGAGGTGTGGGGGTAAGTGGGAGGTGTGGGGGGGATGGTTTAGCCTTTTGAGATTATAATGAATCTAATCAATCTTCTTCTTTGAAAAATAAGTGAACATATTTGCCTGCAATTTCAGGGCTTCCTTGCTGGCTCAGGTGGTAAAGAGTCTGCCTGCAATGCAGGAGACTCAGGTGATGCCAGTTCAGTCCCTAGGTCAGGAAGATCCCCTGCAGAAGGCAATGGCAACCCACTGCAGTATTCTTTCCTGGAGAATCCCAAGGACAGAGGAGCCTGGCAGGCTACAGTTCATGGGGCCACAAAGAGTCAGATACAACTCAGAGACTAATACTCAGGGATTTACAAACTCCCTGAAGCCCCGAAGAGACTTCTCCCTCAAGGGGTCCCAGGACTGTATGACCTCACTTAGGTAGAGAGGAATGGCTGGACTTGTTCCATGAAAGATCCCAATTTCTGCAAGGCCTGAAGGTGGGAAGGAAGAAAAAGGGGAGATTACCACCAGCATAGGAAGAGAAAGGAGGGTGGCCAATCGTCCACAGACTCTGACATTTAAACAGCGCGAATTTGTCTCACTACCCCCATCAGCCCTTTGAGGGCTTTTCCAATTCATGGAAATGGGAAGCCAGCATAGCTAGAGCGCCCCTTAGTCAAGTTTGGAAGTAGCTTCTAGCCTAAGGTTTGGATTCCTGTTAAAGTGATTCCTGGAGAGAGAACGTTTTAAACTTCTGTCAGTCCTTCGTACCTTTTCCCAGGTAACATATTCTAATAAGAAGAATCAGGGCATCTGAACAAAAGTAGGAGGGAGAAAAGAGACAACAGATGTCCTCTGCGGGCGGCTTTGTCTGGGCGGTGGTGGAAGCACTAGTCTCTAAAAAAAGCAATCGATCCTAACTTTGAAACCTTTTGCTGAATAACTGCTTTAAAAGGCTTTGTTCTTCCAATTGTGAGAGATTTTTTTCTAAAAAAAAAAAAAAAGAAAAGAAAATTAGCCAAATCTTGTAGTTCCAACCAGGGAACTACTGAATATACAGTTGGCCTTACATTTAATTGCAAAGTTACAGGCTGATGATTTAACAGAGCCTCACCTATTTTTCTTCCTATCCTGAAATTTTTTTCTCTTTCTAATCTTTTATTATTTTAAATTATGAAATTTTAGTATTTTAATTATATTTTAAATAATAAATTTTATTATTTTAAATTATTCACAACAGACTTAAAAAATACACAACAAGGTTACATATAGTTCCACTATATATACAATTCTTTTTCTAAGTAGATAAATTAAGATTCTTAGTTGGAGCTTCAATAGCAAACTTTAATAATAAAGTTTAATAGAATGAATTAATAGAATTAATATAAAAATTAATAGAATGAATATACAGAGAAGTAGAAGGATATAGCAGACCTGGAAAAAGCACTGTGAACCAATAGTATAAATCTTAACAATGTTGAGTTGGCTTAATTTATTTTTTATTAAAACTGGCCTCTCCTACGGGAGTCCAACTGTTCCATTCCCAGCCCTTCCCCCAGCCCGCTTCCCCCACACCACTCCCAGCAAGCCTGTGCTTGTGACCCTCTTGAGGGCTCCTACACAGCCAAGGTCCCAGGTAGGAAGAGGAAGGTGACACTGTAGCTCAGCTCCTGACATAGTCCTGCCACCAAAACTGTCTTTATCTTCTGCCCGCCAAGATGTCAGAAAAACACATTTTACAATCCAGACCCTTTTGCTAAGAACAAGAATGGTCTCCCCTGTGCCCTATTTCAGTCTCAAACTGAGAGCAGGTAATAATTTACATTTGCCCAACTCCTCCACAGCGTGGAAGTGCTTTTCTCTACCTTTCTGCCTGTTTGTTTGTTATACCTGGGACCCCAGAGGGGAGCCAAGATGTCAGATCTGCCCCACAGTAACTGCCTCCCTCTAATTTCAACAGGGCTGGAGTCAGCATCACAAAGCCTGAAAGCCAGTTCATGGTGTGGCTGGCTGCCGGGAGATGTGAATGTTGTTCAGTGTTTGCCTCCATAAATCCTTGAGAAAGCACTAGAAAGACCAACTCATTTCTTACATGAAACAAGATCTTTACATCTAAATAGTCAAAAATTAAACTAAGCCATCGAGTTTCACTTTGTTTTGAAAGACTGGTTTTGGTACCAAACTCACTCAAATTCGCATATTCCAATGGGAAGCTCATTGTGCTAAGTGAGTGCTAAATTGCCTCAGTCATGTCCAACTCTTTGCGACCCCATGAACGGTAGCCACCAGGCTCCTCTGTCCATGGGGATTCTCCAGGCAAGAATACTGGAGTGGGTTGCCATGCCCTCCTCCAGGGGATCTTCCAACCACAGGGATCAAACCTGAAGCTCATTAAAACCTAAAAAACAGCTTGGGCAAAGGCTTTCCACCATCAGCTCAGATTTGATACAAGCACAGGTTGAAACAACCCACTCCAGTATTTTTGCCTGGAGAATTCCATGGACAGAGGAGCCTAGCAGGCTACAGTCCATACAGTCCATGGGGTCACAAAGAGTTGGACATGAATGAGCAACTAACACTTTCCCTGTCACTTTTCAGATCAAAAATCTGGCCACCAGGACCTGTGTTTTATGAATGACGAGTCAGTGGCACAGTCTTGGAACTGAATGAGGGATTTCACCACAGCGCCACTAAGGAGGATTAGAAAGAATGTGGTATCTTATGGGTTGTCCCCTTCTCTCTCTTTTGCACCCTCTTATACATTCTAGAATCCCTTGGAAGCTTCTCTCAGTCCTGCATCCACAGACACTATCTTCACATTGCCCATCCACATCAAAGGGCTCTGTGCCTTGAACCATCTATCCAGGATGGGAGTTTGAAGGCAGTGTTGCAAGAATAAGCTCGCCCCAGGAACAATTCCGTGCCATGGAGATGGCTGCACCATCTGGCAGGAAGCTTTTACCTTGCTCCCTAGCAACTGCTCCCACACCCGTGCCTCTGGCTTCCCTAGCTACCAGGGCTCCCAATCACCAGCCCACCTCTGACACCACCCCACAAATGTTCACAGCTTCCCCTGTGAACTCCTAGAACTACAGAGGTGGGTCCCAGGCATCCTGCCTCCTGGACCACAGACTGACTCTCAGCATCTACTCCAATTTCAATCCTGCCAACTCAGCAGTATGTTAGTCAAACCCCCCGAGTTCCAGTGTTTTAATTCAGTGTCAGGCAGTCTGGTCAGATAATGCAGTGGATCTCAATCCTGGATGCACACTTGAATCTCCTGGAAGCCTTTAAAAATGACTAAGCACCAGGTACTAGCTCCAGAAATTCTGATTTCATTGGTCTGGCATAGAGCAGTGTTTGGTTGTTTTTTTTTTTTTAAGCACTGCAGGTGGTTCAAAGGTGAGTCAGGGTTCCAAATTAAGGATCCAACCCAAGAAAAGCAGAGTACCAAGCTTGTGTGCAAATGCAAAAAAATAATTTCTTGCACAATTATGATTGGACAAATACTAAAGAATGATATCCCAGTTTAATTTAAACAAGTAATTTCACTAGATTTTTTAATTTGTCTAACACTCAGTAAAATACATATTTCATAATTATATTTTATAAAAAGCCAGTCCAGTTTTTCTCTTTCAGGACAGTTCCATAAAACTGCATTACCAGTTGAATGTAAACTTTGTCTATGTGACTCCCCGGTTGAATATTATGCACCTTTAGATATAACTCTTTCATGCCTCTGAAGTGCCATGTGAAACCCTGAAATAGTCAGGTTATATAACATATAATAAAAATATCATTAATCATTTTTCCAATTAAATCTACACAACTTTTCACTTAGCCCTCCCGACTGTTGTTCAAGTTGAGGTCCACGAAGCATGGGAGAAATGCAGAGTCCACAGCTCTACCCCAGACCAACTGAATCAAAATCTGCATTTTAACTGGATCCTCAGGAGAACCCACAGCTACATCCACACTTGAGAAGCACTCTGATAAACTGTTCATTGGATTCTCCAGGCAAGAATGCTGGAGTGAGTTGCCAAGCTCTCCTCCAGGGGATCTTCCCAACCCAAGGGTCAAACCAACATCTCTTATGCCTCCTGCATTGGCAGGAAAGTTCTTTACCACTAGCAACAATGGACAGAGGAGCCTGGTGGGCTACAGTCCATGGGGTCATAGTGTCGGACACAACTAAAGGGACTTAGCACATATCCAATAAACTACTTTTATCAGCCTTGATGTCAGAATAACTTCTTTGAATGTCCTCCCTTCGAGGCCTCAGCCCCCCATGAATACTCTGCTCCTATTAAACCAAACTACCCTGCTTTCCAGACCTCTCAACCTTCTTCCCCACCAACTGCAAAGCCCTCTCCCCTACTTTTTGCCTAAAGGTAGAATTTGCTTTTCTCAAAGTCCCAGTTGAGTCTCTCAACTCCAAAATCTTCACAGATCTCCACAGCCCAGGATTCTTGCCTGCCTGAGATTCCCTTGGATAGCAAGGAGATCAAACCAGTCAATCCTAAAGGAAATCAACCCTGAATGTTCACTGGAAGGACTAATGCTGAAGCTGAAGCTCCAATACTTGGGCCACATGATATGAAGAGCCAACTCATTGGAAAAGACTCTGATGTTGGGAAAGACGGAAGGCAAAAGGAGAAGCAGGCAGCAGAGGATGAGATGGTTACACAGCATCACTGACTCAATGATCATGAATTTGAGCAAACTCTGGAAGATAATGGAGGACAGAGGAGCCTGGCCTGCTACAGTCCACGGGGTCACAAGGAGTTGAACACAAATGAGCTAATGAACAATAATCTGACAGTACTTATCTAGCTACACATTCACCCAGCAATTCACAGCTGTTCCTGTTTTATTACTTAATCCTTATTCTGACTTTAATTTTCCAAGTAACTTCTGCTTTGTGTCTCCTGCTAGTCCATCATTTACATGTTTTTGCACCTGTCATGGGACTTTGCACATAACAGATTCAACAAATACTTGGTGTTTGGCTTTGATTCAGATCTCCAATGGCAAACTGTATAATACAAAAAAAAAAAAAAACAAACACACTATAAATATGAGTCTAGCAACTAGCAAAAAATTTACCACACCTAAGCTTTGCTGGTATTAAACCTTCCAACTTGTTGAACAAAGGAGTTGCAAGATAACATACTGTGCAGATACTGAACTAGTTCAGATACTGGAGAAAATAAATATCAAAAATGAAAATAGACATAATATCAGGTATCAACTAACAATGTAAGTATAAACATTTCATATTATTGTTTAGGACAACTAAACAAATAAAATCCCTTAGCTACCAACAGCTGCTATCAAACAAAATGCATTGAAACCCAACTCCAGACTATGATGTACAAAGAAAAACCTACAGGGCTTTTAACCAAAATTGTGTTTACCAGGATACAGGCAGTCTCAAAACTCATTCCATTCCAACCCTGGATATAACGACCCCCATACACTGTGGCAGGAATATTCAGGGGTGTTTGTTCCTATTCTTTCAGAAAGTCCATAAGCATTACTGAGAATTTAATAATGTGTCCTGTAAGAGGTCCCAGAAATACAAAAAGCGGCTAACGCATGTCCTTACCATCAAGGTGCTCAGAGTCTTAGTGGGAAGAGGCATACACAGATCATTTTAACACAGTGTGGGCCACACTGTACTGAAGTACACATGCACGGAGCATTATGGGAACACAAGGAAAGGCAGCCTAACTCAACCTGAAGCAAGCAAGACTATGGGCTTTTGGAGTGGGGATACTGGAGTTGAGACTTAGAGTTGGCAAAGGAATTAGCTGAGTGAAAGATGAAGATGGATATTCCAGGTCAGGGGAAATCCGTAGGGAGAGAGAAGAGGACACTGATCACATGGTATGTGGAAGAAGCCTAGATAGTTCTGCTTGGTATCAGGCTGGAAGTAATGAGATTTTCTCTACAGAGGCAGCAACCACTTGCTAGTTGCTAAGGTTGGAGGTAAGAGACTGGACTTTATCCGAAAGGCAAATGGAGAATGTCTCGGCTTGAAAGACTTCGTGCAGCTTCTGAGATCTAATAAGCAAAATAAGAACAGCTTAGATTCTAGATGAACCGCACTATAACAAATGCCACAAAGATCCTCATCAACATGGCTGCTGAGATACTGATTCAAACATTTCATGGGTCATCTCTGTCGATGGGTATTGGAGGAAATGACCTCTGAGTTAAATCCCTTCCAGTCAAGATTCTATTTTCTGATTTTAAATGGCCAACACCACTATGGTCCTATAACATGGAACTATCCTTCTGAAGGCAGTTCATACCGCAGGACATACACCACAGTGTTATTAAGACAGTAAAATGAAAAGAGCTTTAAACGTGTCATAAAATAGAGGCTTTCTCACTCCTAGCCAACTTCTCTTTCCAGCAAATTATATTTTTCTCCAAGTATAGCCTGTCACATCAACAAATGTATATAATTATTATTTCTTTATCCTTAGTATTTTAATTTATTTAATAGGTTTTTTCACTTGCAAATGTGTTCAATTATTTGCTTCATACCTACAAATGCACACATACACACTGACTGTTACTCAATTTGGAGAGGTGAGAAGCTAGTTTATTTGAATGCTGGCATTTTGTGAAACTTTGCCTCAGTATAAGAAATAAATTGCTCAGTCCTGGATGTTCAAAACCATTTACACTGAAGAAAAACACCAGCAGGAAATAATCCTGTTTGGTTCAGGCAGGTGACAAAATACATTATACCCAAAGTTATATATGAGCTGTAATCAGCCAGCTGCCTGCCTTTTAAATATGTCATGTCTCCAACCTGAACTGTGCACACTGCTTTCTCTAACGGCTTCTAATCTGGGCCAAACTTCTCAAAATGGATAAAACTGGACTAACTCACTCAACTTTTGCCAGTTCACCGTATTTGGATGCAGTGTCTCATCTTTCCATCTCACCCGCATAGGTATTATCTTCCTAGCCGTGATTTTACTTCTTGGAGATGGGCACATGTCCGTATTTACATTTTTAGCTTTTTCAGGACCATAAAATTCAGCAATCATTAGGAAAAATAACAATGATGACAAAGTTTAAAATAATATTAAAGAGGTAAGTGTGATAGTTAAAAAAATTAAAATTTAAAAAGCAAGTAGACCAGAGGGGAAGAGCACAGGCCCTGGGGCCAGACTGCAGAGTAGTTCTTGGTTTCCTCAGTTGGTAAAGAATCCACCTGCAATGCAGGAGAACCCGCTTCAATTCCTGGGTCGGGAAGATCTGCTGGAGAAGGGACAAGCCACCCACTCCTGTATTCCCGGCCTTCCCTTGTGGCTCAGCTGGTAAAGAATCTGCCTGCAATGCAGGAGACCTGGGCTCAATCCCTGGGTTGGGAAGATCCCTTGGAGAAAGGAAAAGCTGCCCACTTCAGTATTCTGGCCTGGAGAATTCCATGGCCTGTATAGTCCATGGGGTCACAAAGAGTCAGACATGACTGATCGACTTTCACTAACACTAGCTGGATGTCTTTGGAAACATCATTTGCTCATTCAGTGGTCTCAGTCATCCAGCATGTAAAATGGAGATAATAACGCTGGTTCTTACATCATAATGTTCTTGACGAGATTTTTAACAGTAATTTACACACAGCATGTAAATCAGAGTTTGGAATATAAGAAGCTGTATGTGCTAGTTATTAAATATTATCATCAACAGCAGCAGCAGCAGCATTATGCCGTGCTGTGCTTAGTAGCTCAGTCATGTTTAACTTTTTGCCACCTCATAGACTGTAGCCCACCAGGCTCCTCTGTCCATGGGGATTCTCCAGGCAAGAATACTGGAGTGGAGTAGAATCCTTCCTCCAAGGGATCTTCCCAACCCAGGGATCGAACTCATGTCTCTCGCCTTACAGGCAGATTCTTTACTGTCTGAGACACCAGGAAAGCCCCAAGAATACTGGAGTGGGTAAAGTAAAAAGTTGCTCAGTCGTATCCGACTCTTTTTGACGCCTGTGGACTGTAGCCTACCAGGCTCCTCTGTCCATGGGATTCTCCAGGCAAGGATACTGGAGTGGCTTGCCATTTCCTTCTCCAGGGGACCTTCCCGACTCAGAAATCAAACCAGGATCTCCTACATTGCAGATGGATCCTTCACCAGCTAAGCTACCAGGGAAGCCCCATCATCATTATAAGGTACCACAATCCACAGATTGTGGATTCTCAGAAAGTTTCATGGAATGTCACAGCGTATTTCACATTCACATATTTTTTTCTTTCCCAACACTTCCTGGGATGTTTGAAATACAAGAGAAAAACAAAACAAAATAAAACTCTTCTCAAGAGATTATTATAAAAATTAGTTAGCAGAAAAGTACTGTTGGCAGACATTGTTGGTTGAATGGGCAACCCCAGTTCCCTAGGCCCTCTTCCAGCTTGCAGTGGCCACATGGCACAATGCAGCTTTTCCCTTCTTCCTACTGAAATGATCACCAGCCAATGAAGGAAACCCCCAAAGAATCAAAGACCTTAGTGCTAACTTGCTGAGCCCCACAGCGTGTGCCAACAACCCCCCACCCTCAGATTTGTCATCATATATGGAAAAAAAAACTTTTACAATTAAGACATCATATTCAGATTTTCTGCTGCAAGCAGCCAGATGCATTCCTGACCAATAGACAAGTTTATAGACTCCATGCTGCTCTTGAGATGACCTGAGAGATACCAGTCTGCAGCAGTCATGCTTTCCCATTGCCACTGATATCTGATTTCTTTTCAAAACTAGGGTTAAACTAGGTCCCTGGCGCTCCTGCTTCTCTTTTCAGCGTTCCACCTTTCCCTGAATAAGCTGCATCCTGGAAACATCTAGAGAGCCCTTCCTTCTAGGTCTTCCCCACTCCATCTTCCTGTTCCCAGTGACTGATGCACTTCTGGCTGCTCCTGCTGCAGGCTTTTCATTTCTTGCCCTCCTGGAAGCCACATTCTGGGTGACCAGCATCCTGATGCTGGTGCTCCTGATTCCCCTTGACACCAGCTTCATAAGTTTTGTCTTCAGTGTCACCCGGTAATGGGAACAGACATCTTCCCATCACTTGTCTCTCTCCACCTTACCAGTTTTATTACTACGGCACATTTTCCTGGTGCCCTGTGGTTCTCAGAAACCTCTCCTGTCCAATCACTTCTCGGCCCCTTCCTACTTCCAGCAAAGTCTAGTTTCAGCTGAACACACAATAAAACTGGTAAAAGCCACACAGTTTGCAAATAGCATTTCCAATTGTCGTATTATTGTATTTAGATAATCAAACTGTTCTCTGAAATACTTACATTATCAAGACATTTTTGAATTGTCTATGGACTTATTTCAGATAGTACTTCTTCAGATCTGAAAGTATTCACCATTTCCATAACAAAGGAAAAAGCTGGAACTGGACTCAGTGATTGATTTTTTCCTTCATCAACTTAGTTCATATTTTGGAAACAAAGGTTTGTCTGTTTAATATTATATGAAAGATTACAGTTATCTTGGATAAACAACAGTGTCAATAAATAACATCTACATAAGGATGAAAAAAAAAAAGCCTATATTCTTGCTGCCAGCAGAAAGATAAATTTTGCGGGCCTTTGAAAGCCAGGGGATTAACTAGCATTTGGGGGGAGATGTTTGGAAAGATACAGACCCTGTCATATTTTCTGCTTCATGAACTAAACATAAACACTGGGAAGGCTATTATGGGTGTGTTACAGCTGTCTGCTAACAGATGAGGCTTCGGAGATTGTGAGCTGAAGGAACCGCAAAGACCATTCTGTGTTTAATAAACCTGATACCCTCTAATATTGAGATTATCCCTGATACGGAGTTAAATTGGGGGAAAAAAACAAACAAAACAGTTTTTCCTAGTCATGGAGGTATAATATAAAATTCTTTGATTGTAAAGAAATCACATGGGTTGTGAAGAGAAGCAACTGTGAGAGATGTCATTTTTGAAATTTAATATAATTTACAAATAAGAGAGGCCTGAGCTGATAAAGTAGCATCCAAATTACCATTTAAAAATGATCTATATCACAAGGAAGACCAAAAAATACTTGTTTGCTTTTCTAGCAAAACATACATATGTGCATCAAAGTTAATCAGAAATATTTTTCTCAACTAAGAAAAACTTTAAATCATCATAATAATTGAAGATAAAAATCATTTTCAGGCAGTTGCTCAATAATACATCAAGAATACACATACGTAACTCAGGCATAATGTAATCCTCAAGACACATATTCCTACTAAAATAAAGAGGCAGATAGCCTCGGTGTGCTTCTGGCTCTTGCTGCGCTACTCTGTGCAAATAACTTAACATCTCTGAGCCTCACTAGCCACATCTATAAAATGCAGCTAATAGCTATGTTTCAGGATTGTTAAATAAGTGAAATGAGGTGATTTTTCAGTGTTCAGAACTGTATATGTATATATACATATATGTATATAGTGAGTGATATATAAGTATAAATAACAAATAATAACAGCTGAGTAGCTTAGCTGAAGCCTGATGGGATCAATTTAAACTAATCAGTCAGTGGAAGAGCCATGAAAGCCTTCAATCTAACCTCTTATCTCATACAAGAATCCTCTATGAACCAAAATCATGACCCAGCAATTCCACTCCTGGATATATGTCTGGAAAATACAAAAACACTAATTCAAAAAGACACATGCACCTCAATGTTCATAGCAGCATTACTTGCAATTGCCAATATGTGTTGTTAATTGCTAAATCATGCCTGAGTCTGTTGCAACTCTGTGGATTGTAGTCCACCAGGCTCCTCTGTCCATGGGATTTCCCAGGCAAAAATACTAGAGTGGGTTGCCATTCCTTCTCTAAGGGAGCTTCTCAACCCAGGGATCAAACTCATGTCTCCTGCATTGACAAGCAGATTCTTTACTGCTGAGCCACCAGGGAAGTCCCCCCAAAAGTTATATGTGTGTGTGTGTGTGTGCGCGTGCGCGCGCGCGCGTATGTATATATGCCATTTTAGAGCAACATGGATGGACTGGGAGGGTATTATGCTAAGTGAAATAAGTCAGATAGAGAAAGACAAGTACTGTATGATATCACTTATATGTGGAATATAAAAATACAACCAATGAGTGAATAAAACAAAAAAAGAAGCAGACAAACTAGTGGCTACCAGTGGCGGGGGCGGGGGGGGGGGGCAGTATAGGGGTGGGGCGGGGGGAGGTAAAGCTATTGAGTATAAGATAGGCTATGAGAACGTATTATGCAACATGGGGAATATAGCCAATATTTTGTTAACTGAGTGTAACCTTTCAAAATTGTATAAAAAAAGAAAACTTAAAAGAAAACTTGACACTCTCTGATCTGAAAAAGGAGAACCCAAAAACTACCTCCTTGTAATTTCCACCTTGAATTCTAAATCTGACATTCTAAAAGATAAATCCAAGTCTGCTTCCACATGGCAAACAGTCGCAGTTCTTAAGGAACCATCCTCATCCTCTTCAGGACAAGCATCCTCTGTCTTCACCCTTTGAGACTCTGTTGCAGCCCCAGTTCCTTCACCGTGCAGGACGCTTGCCTCTACAGGCATTGAGTATGTAGAGCTCCCCAGGAAAGTAGGGCAGGAAGTAGCTGGATGTGGTTCACATGGCTGTCTCTGTGCCACTCTCCTTCTGGACCTTGATTTCTGTCAACTGAGGTTGGGATGGTGCTCACATTTTTGGGCATCCATGTCACATTATAGCTTTATACTTGGTTTTCAGTTAATAAAACTAGCCTCTTGGTCTGCTGAAAAGTCAAAGCATTCAACTCCATCTTACAGTGACATTTTTAAGCCTACACTCAAAACTGTATATTTATCTCTATTAATAAGTCTCACTTGATTATTAATCAGGATAAATGTGCATGCAAATAGAATCATAGTACACCAAATCAAATTTTAAATTCCCTAGAGGAAATTCGGGGTTTTTTTACAGGAATCTTATGATCAAATTTTGTAAGGCAAATCAGTATCCTTCAATTGACTTTTTGTAATTATCTATTAATATATTATAGTTGCCTACAGCAGGAAACAAAATATATTAAACTTTGTATTATACCATATTATCTTATTAAAGTAGATCTGCCTTCCTGTACTTTGATTAAGCCAATATTAAAATTAGTTTATTTTCCCTGAATGTACTGAAACTGGAAGATTAGCATGTGGAAGAGAGAGCCAGGAGGCCACAGACTCAAAAACTATGCCTAGGTCTAAAATTTCCTCAAACTTACAATCTGCAAAGGGCAAACCAAGAGCTGATCTTGGCTTAAAAGTTCCCTTCCTTTTATATGAAATAACTCTGTTTAAAAAAAGTTACAACTGACCCTCTCCTATTTGTTCAGTTTCCATTTAATTTGTTTCCACAGTTGGCTCCCTCTCCTCTGGGACTTTCCACCAGGCAAGGACCTTCAGCTAAGCCTTCTACAGGCTGAGTCTAGCTCATGTCTCTTGCCTCATCTCTGATGAAACTCCATCACTGTTACCCCTAGAGTTTCACTAACCCACCCACCGGTACTCTCAGTTCAGTTCAGTCGCTCAGTCATGTCCAACTCTTTGCAAACACATGGACCACAGCACGCCAGGCTTCCCTGTCCATCACCAACTCCCGGAGCTTGCTCAAACTCATGCCCATCGAGTCAGTGATGCCATACAACCATCTTACCCTCTGTCGTCTCCTTCTCCTCCTGCCTTCAATCTTTCCCAGCATCAGGGTCTTTTCCAAGGAGTCAGTTCTTCACATCAGGTAGCCAAAGTATTGGAGTTTCAGCTTCAGCATCAGTCCTTCCAATGAACATTCAGCACTGATTTCCTTTAGGATGGACTGGTTTGATCTCCTTGCAGTACAAGGGACTCTCTTTTCAAACATGAGAAGACCTGTACTCTCAGCTCTACCCCATATCCCAAGACCAGTCCTGACAAAGGAAACAGTTGGCAAGATCTTCTCTTTTTTAATTATTTATTTTTAATTGGAGGATAATTGCTTACAATATTGTGTTGGTTTCCATATATCAACATGAATCAGCCATAGGTATATGTATGCAGTTGGTAAGATCTTAAACCAATCCTGTGGTAACACAACCAGTATCTAGTGTGTCTAGGTGAGCCCTGGGAACCATAACTGAACTAATCTTACCCAGCAGCTGAGGACACTGAGCCTTACTGCTCAGATTCTGACTGAACCTTCCTGTCCCCTTACTGGGCTTGAAGCTCTTCCCCAAGCCTGGACACTGAGCTGAGGTGCTGACGACTTCCCCAGACCATTTGCCAATCCCTGTTACCCAGTTATTACCGGGGATCCAGCCATAAATCAGAAAGACCATGTACCACCACGTCACCTCCCATTAGACTCAGTGTCAGTGTTAATGCCCACAGATTTCCACCACATTGGAGACTCAGCCACAATTCACCCTGGATCTTTCAACAAGTTGAACTACTGATACTAAAGAAAAACTTGAAGAAGCAATATGCAAACCCACATATAAAGTCAGAGCATTTTTTCCTGAGTCTTAAAAGGGGTCTCAAATAGCTGAAGGAAGACATGTGGCATATTCCTGGGAATAACAAGGAGTCAAAGCCAAGATATACTGAGAATCCAGTTGAAGGTGTCAAACCTCTGGCAGCATCAATCTACTCACAGGGAGGTTTTCTAATCAGCAGGACTCAGGAGTGTTAGACCGTTGGTTGAATTCATCCTGGCTTGAGATTTTGCTAAGCAGAGGTGAGAGAAGAACAAACAAAAAGACAAAAGAGTTGATACTGTCAAACAGAGACAGAATCTCTCTTAAAAATCTCATAAAATCTAAATGGCTTGGGAAATAAATATAGAAAGTGGGTAACAGAGAAAGAAAACAGAAGAAACTAGAGTCTGCAAAGTCCAATGTGACCAACAAATAAATGACTCTTGCCAGAGGCTATGTCAAGGAAGCAAAGTCTGGATATAAAATTTCAGTGCGGAAGACAGAGGTGATGAAAAGATGCAGAGTATGAAAACAGAAGGCCATGATAAAGAGGGCCTATGATGGAAGCTATTGGAGAGAAGTAACTCAAAGCCTGGGAAGCCTGTGTCACTGAGGCAGGTGCTGAAGGCATCCGGAATATGACACAGCCTGAGGGTCCAGAGAAGGACTGAAGCCTGGTGCCAAAGAGGAGCCTCTTTAGAATGGTGAGCGCATTGACTCTTTCAGGACAATAAATTAGACAGAGGATGTACTGCTGATCCTATGCGTGATGCCAATTGTCTCACTCTATGTTACTGTGCACACTGTTCATTGAACCCAGGGTAGGCAAGGCACAAGCTAAAAGGTCGGAAGAAGATGCGACCGTAGGAACTGCAGACATGTTTATTCTCTCCTGGCTGGCTCAGCAGGCGTAGAAGCAGACATAACATAATACGACATAACCACGCATAACACAATCCTGATGCCACTGCAGCGTAGACCCAGTGCAGCAGCATCCAGGGTTTTCACGGTGAAGCTCATACAGGCTTACTGCACACAGTAGCCTGCGACCAAGTGAGCACCTCCTGAGGCGTAGGCGCAGTGCTATAAGCGATCTCAGCTGTTACATAGTCATTATTGACAAAACATGGGGCAAGAGAGCCCTGAACATGCCATCTTGGCTAATTTGCTCTCTCCACGCACAAGACAATCAAAAAAGGAAACCGGAACTATCTCTGAGGATTCCACAGTGGTTCAGCGGTAAAGAATCCACCTGCAACGCAGGGGACACAGGATCGATCCCTGGGTCGGGAAGATCCCCTGGAGGAGGAAATGGCAACCCACTCCAGTATTCTTGCCTGGAGAATCCCATGGACGGAGGAGCCTGGTGGGCTACAGTCATGGGGTCGCAAAGAGTCAGACACCACTGAAGCGACTTAGCACACAAGGGACTTTAACTTTTCCATTTCTAAGACTGGATGGGGAAATGAGAATTCTTGGTTTAAAGTGTTCTGGTTAATTTCACAAATCAAATTTAACTTCACCAAGAAAAGTTATGAAACATGGTTCTCTGGCATAAACAGTAGCAATCAAGTGATATGGCACCACAGCATGAGATTTCAATAGTCTATATTTCAACACTATGAAATAGAACACTTCCTAGAATTTCCCTTAGCAAACAAGAAAATGAATTCTGGGGGATTAATTATTAAAACATAAAATGTACAAAAATGCATTTAACAAATATTTATTTCATTAGTTTAGAAAGCTATTTACAAATCATTAAAATTCTTATTACCTATAACCAAAAAGAAAATGGTGGAAGAAAAGGAATGAGACTGCTGCTAGCTAGGACAGTGGATAGGAACTAGAGTAAAATTGTAGAATGTTATATAAAAGTGACTGTCATGGGAAAATTCCAATCACCTGTAGCCTCCCTAGTACCAGCCCTCAATTTTCTTGGAATAGCATTTCGTTTCAATATATCAGTTCAAAGAAGATGTGCTTGAAGCCCTGAAGTTCTAATATCAAACCAAAAGTAAAAACTCAGGCATGTAAAAGCAAAAGGTAAAGTTCCCTTGGTCCTGATTCCTTTGATAAATAATTAAATAATAATGAAATTGGAGGGCTAATTTCACTTTAAAAATTCTAACTTGTTCAGATGAAAGTCTACTAAAAATTGCATATTAAATGACGATGCTTTGAGGCCCCAGTGCTTGATCCAAAGAAAAACTCCTTTGCAGTTTTGGTTAAAGTAAGATTCTCAACAAATAACCCCCAAGTGTTTTTCTGATTAGTACTCATACACTAACTTCACAAAAACTCAGAAAACTATTAGGTTGGGGAAAAAAGAGATTGAGCAAACTATGACTGACTTTATGATTTTGTATTGGGGTATAGACGATTAACAATATTGTGATAAGTTTCCGGTGAACAGCAAAGGGACTCAGCCATACACATACATGTATCTATTCTCCCCCAAAGCTGCCTCCCATCCAGGCTGCCACATAACATTGAGCAGAGTTCCATGTGCTATACAATAGGTCCTTGTTGGTTATCCATTTTAAATACAGAAGCATGCACATGACCCTCCCAAGGAAAAGTATTGTATGACATCTCTGATATGTGGAATTAAAAAATAAATGATACAAATGAGCTTACTTACAAAACAGAAAGAGACTCATAGACTTATAAAGCAAACTTATAGTTGCCAGAGGGAAGGAATAGTTAGGGAGTTTGGATGGGTTAACAGTAGAACCAAGATTCTTGGCAGGGAATAAATTTTTAAATGAATACATTTTTTTAATATTTGTCTTTCTATACAGTTCCCTAGGGGCTTCCCTGTTGACTCAGATGGTAAAGAATTTGCCTGCAATTCTTTACCCAGAAGGTCTGGGTTTGATCCCTGGGTTGGAAAAGGGAATGGCTACCCACTCCAGTATTCTTCCCATGAACAGAGGAGCCTGGCAGGCTACAGCTCATGGGATCAGAATCAGGCACAACTGAACGACTAACACTTTCAATTTCACTGTTAAATTTGGGTTGGGTTTGTTACTCTTTTTCATTTGAGAACCATTCTACTTACATATGTTATACATGGAGACTGAGAACTTTAATTGAAACTACAAAAGCCCTAAAAATTAATAATTTCATTGTTGAGGGCTCATAAACCTTAACAAGTAAGTCAACTTTTGATATTAATGTTTGAAATGAGTTTTTGTTTTTAAATCACAAGTAAAAACATAGGCAAAAAATGAGGGGGAAAAAGAGAAACACACATACATATACACACGCAAGAACTTTTTGTTTTATTCCTCTAAATACCAAAGTGACAAAGATACTATCAGTCAGTTTCCGGGTAGCATATAAGTATGCCAGCATTTTTCTCACATTGAAAATCTGAAGGGAGAATGGGTACTTTTTTCTACTAGCTTTGAAAATTGAAGAAAAATATGTGTCCAAAATAACCCAGACCAAGAGGGAGTATATGATTTTAGCAAAACAAAATAAAAAAGTTAATGTCCCTGTGTTACAGTTAAAAAAAAAAAAAAAAGGCCTACCTCTTTACCTTGTGTCTCAAAAATTAATTCAATATTTTTTAATTTTCCATAAAAGATTATTTTCTCACTTTAACATAAGAAGGCTGAGTATAAGCAAAACTGTATTTATTTCATGTTTCATTCTCTGAAATAAATAAAACAACATAAAGCTACTTCTCAGCTTGACACAGTAACAGTTAAACCATCCCAGACAGGGATTCTGTAACCTCTCTCTTTTAATTTGACAACTTAATCTTCAAGACTCAGTTTGGAACACTTGCTGACCAAAACATTTTATGACCTATTCCTGGAATTATTCAAAAGAAAACAATAAAACATATCACACTGAGTAATTCTTCTTTTTGGAACATCACGGTAAAATCTTACAAAGATTTGATTGAATAACAGTGTCTCTCCAGAGATAAATTTTAGCAAAGATGCTTTGAGCAGGAAAATCATTTTCTCGTAAGATATGTAAGAAGAGATACAAAGCAGTAAGTATTCATTTGTGCTTTTCCTCCCATCGGTGACAATGTAAGAAGGTTTTATCTACCTTCATTTTTGATGGCAGCATAAATTTAAGATAAGCTGCTCCCCTTGTAGACAATCCACTTGTAGATGTATTGGCCCTGGTGGCTGTTTTCTTCCAAGTTATTTCTCTAAGAAGAAATTCTTTATGCTCAGGAAAAAACAAAAAAAATCTGTCACAAAATAATGCATGCTTGTGAGTATGACTCAGCATTTTTTCCTTTAAGATTAGTCACTTCAGAAGAAGACAGATCATTAAACCTTGCCCTAAATATCGAAGGTTCTATTTCAGCAAAGAATTTTGAGATTCATGAGTGACTCAAAGTAGATAATGATTAGAGTTTATATCAAGGGAAGGACTATAAAGCATTAGCCAAAATGCTGGAGACCAAAGAAGAGCGATAATGATAAATATCAGCAAAACCACTTACAAACAAGTTCCTTCCTTTATAAAAGCTTCAAATACAGTGCATACTAATTCACTGTATTGCTTAAAATGACAGTTTCTCAACATGCACAATAAAAATAATCAATCAAATGGGTTTGTCTTAAAACATCTTACATGTTGTCAAGATGGTATTTAAAAAGATCAGATTTTCAACCAAAATGCGACTGGCAGACTCTTAAAATTGGTGTCATATTCACTTTAAGAATATACTGCTCAACTTTTGCAGATCCCCTAGCTTACCTTTGCTCTTGCATCAATGAAGCATTTAATCTTGTCTGCCTTCAACAAACCCAATGAAATAGTTACACTGTCCAACAAGAATTGTTCTTTGAAAATATGAAGCTTAGGTGTCAGAACTTAGCCAGAATGTGTGCTCCCGTGCACAACTAGAAGCCTGTGGTCAACTGGGTAGAATTTTTCTTCTGAAACACCATTTGCTCTTTCTCCAAGTGCAAAGCAAAAATCTTTTGAGCAAAGTAACTGAAAAGACAGGCTCAGGATAAAGGGCAAATACAGACTGACTTTTTTAGAACTGACCTTTCCTTAAGCTAGAAATAAACTAATTTAGAACTTGTACACAAGAATCAGAAGGATGCTTTTCCTTTTTCATGATTTTTTTAAAAAGCAAAAATGTACCCAAATTTTGAAGGAAATATTGCTGGAATAAGAGCTATGAATTCAATATATTAAACGAAGTAAGATCGGAAAAATCTTTTTAGTACAGATGGCTTATAATTCCCATGTATTACTTCCTCGCACTTTTCTACCTTCTTCTTTGTCAATTTTCTTCTCTTTTTGTGTTTTCTTTTATCCCTGTCCATAGGTTAGAGAAGTTTCCATGGTTTGACCTTCTTCCAATTTCTTGTCTCTCTCTACTTGCTATTTTGTAGTTGAGTCTCATTGTATAGCACTTAATACATTTTACAACAATTACCATATTTGATTCTCATAGCCATCCTGTGATACAGTCCTGGAATTCAGTATAATTTCCATTTTACACTTGAAATCATATATCTATTAAGTGGTAACATAGAAACTCACAGTAATCTTCCAATTGTTTTCAACCACTTCAAAGAGACCAGACATATCACACAGAAAAAAAAAGCTGTCCTGCATCAATGTGGTTTTAACAATTAGCAAAGTCTGTAGCATATGATATAGTTACACATATATAATACAGAACTATACACATATCAGCAGTGAATATGCTCAATATGTTCAGTTCAGTTCAGTCACTCAGTCGTGTCCGACTCTTTGCGACCCCATGAATCGCAGCATGCCAGGCCTCCCTGTCCACCACCAACTCCCGGAGTTCACTCAGACTCGCGCCCATCGAGTCAGTGATGCCATCCAGCCATCTCATCCACTGTCGTCCCCTGAATTACAGATAGCTCTACTTCTTATCTTTGTATGAAATCTTACACTTTTCAAAGTGCTTTTAAAAATAAGACCTCTCTGATGAACACAGAATTTTATGAATTAGAATAATTGACTACTTTGGTCCCCAGTTTTACTGATAAAGACACTGGGGCTCAGAAAAGCTAAAGAACTTACTCATAAGTAGCCAGGAGTAGTGCCAAGCTTACAGCCAAAAGAATATCGATAAAAGAAGGGTTTTCAATCCCATATGAACCTGTGGACTATACTATAATGTTACAGTTAGGACTTCTGGCTAGTTATTGTCATCATTCTGCACAAACCCAATAATGCACATTGTCTGTTTATACCATATGTGCTAGGCTATTTAATGCAGGAGACCCAGGTTCAATTCCTAGGTTAGGAAGATCCCCTGGAGAAGGAAATGGCAACCCACTCCGGTATTCTTGCCTGGAAAATGCCATGGACAGAGGAGCCTGGTGGGCTACAGTCCACGGTGTCGCAGAGAGTCAGACATGACGAGCGACTAACACTTTCACACTTTCATGGCTGGCTATTTTCATCACTCTGTACAGACCTGATAGTGCACATGTTTCTGTTTATATCGAGTGTGCTAGGCTATTGGGATAGGCAAAAAACCTTACATATTTTTACTTAACAGATTGCCTCTAAGCTGTGCATTGAAATAAATCCAATTTCTCAGTTCCTTCTAAAATATATGATTAAAAGATCAAAACACTTTAATAACTATTTAAGCCAAAATAATAGTTCCCCATGTCACTGTTCTGTATTAACACTCCTTTAAATAGAAAGCATTCATGAACAGAGACATTCCTAACACATTACATGTATGTCCACACACGTATGGTGCACACACACTCTTTCTTGCAATATTCATCACAAGGCACTGCCTTGCCTTTTGGCCCTCCAGATGGCCCATCGCTTCTAATCAAACTGAACACCAAGTTTCCTATTTCCTAATTGCTGGCTTCCAGAAGGAGCCATTTGTAGCAGCTGTTCCCCCCAGTCACTTGCAACATTCCATTGCTTGAGCCTAAGTTTCAACATAGCCTTCAGGCTCTTCCTCTGCCTACCTGGTTCATGGCCACAACCAGTCCTTGATTATCCATGCAGAAAGGGGGAAGGGGCAACAATAATTGAATATATCATCATCAAATGATTTTATTTGAATGAACAAGAACTATTGTTTCAACTAAGACCTGTGATCTGTTTTTTGGTCTCTGAAGGCAGCAGGTAGACTTGTGGAAAAATTGGGTTTTCAAGATAAAGTGTGTTTTTCTTAGTAGTCATTTATTCATTCGGTAATTATAATAAAAAGGGTAGAGATATATAATGCCTCAATCAAGTGGCTGGGGGATGAAGTCAGAGGAGAGAGAAAGAAAGGAAAAAATAAAAGGAAAGAAGGAAGCGACAAATGTGAATCATTATTTCAAAGCACCTACATCCTAAATGGAGACCTCCAGCTAGCATTTCAGTGGTGATATTTTTTTCTCTTGGGCCAGCCCTGTGTTCTCCACTCTTTCTTCCTATCTAGCTAAGGCTGATTCATCATTCATATCCAACATCCAGTTGTGCTCAGTGGAAACTTCCCCTCAACCTACCTCCCAACCACAGTAGCTGGCCCTCTTGACTGTGCCTTCCTCCCCCATCTATTATCACATGAGATCTAATTTTATAGTTTAAATGTTTTAATTATATTTAAAGCATATTTAATAGAGGCATTTCTGAGTGACTGAACTAAACTGAACTGAACACATTGTATGTCAGCTCAATTTAGTCGCTCAGTCGTGTCCGACTCTTTGCAAACCCATGAACTGCAGCACGCCAGGCCTCCCTGTCCATCACCAACCCCTGGAGTCCACCCAAACCCATGTCCATTGAGTCACTGATGCCATCCAACCATCTCATCCTCTGTCATCCCCTTCTCCTCCTGCCTTCAATCTTTCCCAGCATCAGGGTCTTTTCAAATAAGTCAGCTCTTTGCATCAGGTGGCCAAAGTACTGGAGTTTCAGCTTCAATATCAGTCCTTCCAATGAACACCCAGAACTGATCTTCTTTAGGATGAACTGGTTGGATCTCCTTACAGTCCAAAGGACTCTCAAGAGTCTTCTCCAACACCACAGTTCAAAAGCACCAATTCTTCGGCGCTCAGCTTTCTTTATAGTCCAACTCTCGCATCTATACATGACCACTGCAAAAACCATAGCCTTGACTAGATGGACTTCTGTTGGCAAAGTAATGTCTCTGCTTTTTAATGTGCTGTCTAGGTTGGTCATAACTTTCCTTCCAAGGAGTAAGCGTCTTTTAATTTCATGGCTGAAATCACCATCTGTGTGATTTTGGAGCCCAGAAAAATAAAGCCTGACACTGTTTCCACTGTTTCCCCATCTATCTGCCATGAAGTGATGGGACCAGATGCCATGATCTTAGTTTTCTGAATGTTCAGCTTTAAGCCAACTTCACTCTTCTTTTTCACTTTCATCAAGAGGCTCTTTAGTTCTTCTTCACTTTCCGCCATAAGAGTGGTGTCATCTGCATATCTGAGGTTATGGATATTTCTCCCGGCAGTCTTGATTTCAGCTTGTGCTTCTTCCAGCCTAGCGTTTCTCATGACGTACACTGCATATACGTTAAATAAGCAGGGTGACAATATACAGCCTTGACATACTTCTTTTCCTATTTGGAACCAGTCTGTTGTTCCATGCCCAGTTCTAACTGTTGCTTCCTGACCTGCATACAGATTTCTCAAGAGGCAGCTAGGTGGTCTGGTATTCCCAACTCTTTCAGAATTTTCCATAGTTTATTGTGATCCACACAGTCAAAGGCTTTGGCATAGTCAATAAAGCAGAAATAGATGTTTTTCTGGAACTCTCTTGCTTTTTTGATGAGCCAGCAGATGTTGGCAATTTGATCTCTGGTTCCTCTGCCTTTTCTAAAACGAGCTTGAACATCTGGAAGTTCATGGTTCATGTATTGCTGAAGCCTGGCTTGGAGAATTTTGAGCATTAATTAACTAGTGTGTGAGATGAGTGCAATTGTGCGGTAGTTTGAGCATTCTTTGGCATTGCCTTTCTTTGAAATTGGAATGAAAACTGACCTTTTCCAGTTCTGTGGCCACTGCTGAGTTTTCCAAATTTGCTGGCATATTGAGTGCAGCACTTTCACAGCATCATCTTTCAGGATTTGAAATAGCTCACTGGAATTCCATCACCTCCACTAGCTTTGTTCGTAGTGATGCTTTCTAAGGCCCATTTGACTTCACATTCCAGGCTGTCTGGCTCTTGGTGAGTGATCACACCATCATGATTATCTGGGTTATCAAGATCTTTTTTGTACAATTCTTCTGTGTATTCTTGCCACCTCTTCTTAATATCTTCTGCTTCTTTTAGGTCCATACCATTTCTGTCCTTTATCGAGCCCATCTTTGCATGAAATGTGCCCTTGGTATCTGTAATTTTCTTGAAGAGATCTCTAGTCTTTCCCATTCTGTTGTTTTCCTCTATTTGCATTGATCACTGAGGAAGGCTTTCTGATCTCTCCTTGCTATTCTTTGAAACTCTGCATTCAAATGGATATATCTTTCCTTTTCTCCTTTACTTTTCACTTCTCTTCTTTTCACAGCTATTTGTAAGGCCTCCTCAGACAGCCATTTTGCTTTTGTGCATTTCTTTTCCATGGGGATGGTCTTGATTCCTGTCTCCTGCACAATGTCATGAACCTCAGTCCATAGTTCATCAGGCACTCTGTCTATCAGATCTAGTCCCTTACATCTATTTCTCACTTCCACTGTATAATCATAAGGGATTTGATTTAGGTCACACCTGAATGGTCTAGTGGTTTTTTCCACTTTCTTCAATTTAAGTCTGAATTTGGCAAAAGGAGTTCATGATCTGAGCCACAGTCAGCTCCTGGTCTTGTTTTTGCTGACTGTATAGAGCTTCTCCATCTTTGGCTGCAAAGAATATAATCAATCTGATTTCAGTGATGGCCATCTGGTGATGTCCATGTGTAGAGTCTTCTCTTGTGTTGTTGGAAGAGGGTGTTTGCTATGACCAGTACATTCTCTTGGCAGAACTCTATTAGTCTTTGCCCTGCTTCATTCTGTACTCCAAGGCCAAATTTGCCTGTTACTACAGGTGTTTCTTGACTTCCTACTTTTGCATTCCAGTCCCCTATAATGAAAAGGACATCTTTTTGGGGTGTTAGTTCTAGAAGGTCTTGTAGGTCTTCATAGAACTGTTCAACCTCAGCTTCTTCAGCATTACTGGTAATCATATTTAATTATCATATTTAATAAATATATTGTTATAGATTTTAATTATTTACTGTCTCCCCAGAAGCTAACACCATGCCAACCAGTTAAGAGGTCTCCAATAAATATTCCTGCATAAAGAAATAAGTTAGGGACTTCTCTGGTGGTCCAGTGGTTAAGAATCTGCCTGCCAATGGAGGGGACACAACCATGAACACTCCATGTACCAAGGAGCAACTAAGCCCAAGCACCGCAAATACTGAGCCCACGCTCTGGAACTCACGAGTCATGACTATAGAAGTTCATGTGCCCTAAAGCCTGTGTTCTGCAAGAAGCCACTGCACCACAGGGAAGAGCGGTGGTCACTGGCCACAGTTAGAGAAAGCCCATGCACAGCAACAAAGACATAGTACATCCAATTCTTTTAAAAAAGAATGAGTTAGTAAATGATAGATTTAAGACAAAATGATGTAGGCCCCTAGTGGTTAAAAATGCAAATTTTGAGTCAGAATTCTGGGTTCAAATCCTTTAAGCTGAAAAAACTTGACATTAAAGTTACCTCATTCTTTTTAACGGCTGAGTAATACTCCATTGTGTATATGTACCACAGCTTTCTTATCCATTCATCTGCTGATGGACATCTAGGTTGTTTCCATGTCCTGGCTATTATAAACAGTGCTGCGATGAACATTGGGGTACATGTGTCTCTTTACTCAGCCGTTAAAAAGAATTCATTTGAATCAGTTCTGATGAGATGGATGAAACTGGAGCCGATTATACAGAGTGAAGTAAGCCAGAAAGAAAAACACCAATACAGTATACTAACACATATATATGGAATTTAGGAAGATGGCAATGACGACCCTGTATGCAAGTCAGGAAAAAAGACACAGATGTGTATAACGGACTTTTGGACTCAGAGGGAGAGGGAGAGGGTGGGAAGATTTGGGAGAATGGGAATTCTAACATGTATACTATTATGTAAGAATTGAATCGCCAGTCCATGTCTGACGTAGGGTGCAGCATGCTTGGGGCTGGTGCATGGGGATGACCCAGAGAGATGTTGTGGGGAGGGAGGTGGGAGGGGGGGTCATGTTTGGGAACGCATGTAAGAATTAAAGATTTAAAATAAATTTAAAAAAAAATAAAGTTACCTCATGCAACAGGAGATTCTCAGTAAGGATTCTGTGGAGGTTAATTTTATGTGTTAGCGTGGCTAGTCTTATGGTACCCAAACACCAGGCAACACGTTGCAGTAAAGCTACTGTTTAACATGTAATTAACATTTAAATCAGTAGACATTGAGTGAAGCAGAGTATTGTCCATAATGTGTGTGAGACTCATTCAATCAGTTGAAGACCTTGAAAGACTGAGGTTCCTCAAAGGGGAAGAAATTCTCCCCAAAATTGTAACATAGAAACCATGCCCGAGTTTCCAACTTGCTTCCCTGAAGCATTCAGACTCAAGACTGCAGCATTAACTCTTACCTAAATTTAAATTTCAGACTTGCCAGTTCCCACAATCATGGGACCCAATTCCTAAAAATCTATTTCTCTCTATCTTTCTTTCCCTGACTCCTCGCCTCCCTTCCTCTCTGTCTTTCTCTCTCTCTCTCTCTCTATATATATATATATATACACATACATATATGATATAGAATAGCATGCAATATAATAATACATAAATATATGTGTTCCATATATTTTACATACATAAATATACACTAATTACATATTACATGTATATTACATGTATGTATAATTAAATGATTGAATATTATTATATATACTATATAAATTATATTTACTATATATTATATGTGATAATTAAATATTTTATGTTATATAATGTGCATATATAATATTACATTTATATATATCCTATTACCCTGGAAAACCCTGCCTGATACAGATCTATACTAGGGTACCCAAGAGATGCCAACAGCCTTGTCTTACACAGAAAAGAGAGAATCGGGCTCCAGGACCAGAGCCATTCAGATACCCAGTTACTCAAGGCCTCAGCAGCAGGAATTTGTACTTCACCTTGTAGGGCTTCGTCATCGGTGTGGCTCTGATTCTTCTTCACGTCTCTACCATTCTCCAGGAGCTAGAGACTGACTCTTCATCTGTTTCTCTTTTCCCTGCCTTGTATCTTCTGCTTGGTCATGACTTTGGTTTGTTGTAACCTTCACGGTGCTAACACTACTCCACGACTTTTCTCTAAGCAATCTTTCAGTTTCAGCTCCCACGGCTGACCTCTTCTCTATTGTTAGAATCCACAGATCACATTCTTGACAGAGAGAATTGAGTCAGTACAGCTAATTTCTTGAAGCCAGATGATATCTTAGGACTCTGGACAGCCTGGGAATCAGCTGCCTCTGGGACAGGTACCAGTCTCGGGAACAATGAACTATGACTGGGGACAAGAGTCATGTGATGCCTAGGAACGCCATCTGAGACTGTTGGTTCCTGGGGAACTATAAAAAAATTTTCTTTGGAGGATCTTTAAAAAATTATAAATAGAACTACCATAGAATCCAGCAATTTCACTTCTGGGAATATATCCAAAGAAAATGAAAACACTCACTTGAAAAGATAAATGCACCCCCACGTTCATAGCAGCATTATTTACAACAGCCAAGGTATGGAGGCAAAGTAAGTGTCCACCAGTGGATGAATGCACAAGGAGGTAATAAATGGAGTATTATTCAGCTATAAAACTGAGGATATCCTACCATTTGCCACAATATGAATGGATCTTGATGGTATTATGCTAAGTGAAATAAGACAGAAAAACAAATACTATTTGATCTCACTTATGTGTGGAATCTAAAAGAAAAAAGGTGAAACACATGGAAAAAGAGATCAGACACTTGTGTTTACAGAAGCAGAGGGTGTAGGAGGGGAAACTGGAGGATGGTGGTTAAAACATACAAACTTCCGTTTGTAAGATTAATAAGTACCAGAGAAGTACTGTGGGCTTCCCTGGTGGCTTAGCGGTAAAGAATCTGCCTGCGATGCAGGAAACTCAGGTTTGATCCCTGGGTGGGGAAGATCCCCTGGAGAAGGAAATGGCAACCCACTCCAATATTCTTGCCTGAGCAGTTGCATGGGCAGAGCCTGGTGGGCTACAGTCCAGAGTCACAAAGAGTGGGACATGTCTGACGAAACTGAGCATAGCATAGAGATGTAATGTACAGTGTGATGACTGCAGTTAACACTGCTACATGATGTATAAGAAAACTGATGAAAGAGTAAATCCTGAGGGTGCTCACTAGGAAAATGTTTTTTCCCTTTCTTTCCTTTTTATTGTACCTATACGAGAAGATGGATATTTGTTGTTGTTGCTCAGTCCTTTCTGACTCTTTTTGACCCCCATGGACTGCAGCATGCCAGGCTTCCCTGTACTTCACCATCTCCTGGAGTTTGCTCAGACTCATGTCCATTGAGTCAGTGATGCCATCCAACCGTCTTATCCTCAGTCACTCCCTTCTCTTTCTGCTTTCAATCTTACCGGGATCAGAGTCTTTTTTAATGAGTCAGCTCTTCACATTAGGTGGCCAAAGTGTTGTGATAATCATTTCACAATATATGTAAACCAAACCACGACGCTTGTATGCCTTAAACTTAACAGTGATGTATGTTAATGAGTTCTCAGTAACAGTGGGAGTCGGGGAGAATGTATTTCAGGGAAGGCAAAGATGTTACACACTTTGCATTCAGATGCTTCAGGTGGGCTGCAATAGGCTTAGGATGGCTGTCCTAAGAGACAAGTCACATAGGCTTCTCTCCTGTAGACAATTTGGCTTTTAAATCATTAGGACTCAATGCTCTCTGGTGGTCTAGTGGTTAGGATTCAACATTCTCCTTAGGACTCTCAGTTCAGTTCAGTTCAGTCGCTCAGTCATGTCCGACTCATTGCGACCCCATGAATCGCAGCACGCCAGGCCTCCCTGTCCATCACCAACTCCCGGAGTTCACTCAGACTCATGTCCATAGAGTCAGTGATGCCATCCAGCCATTTCATCCTCTGTCGTCCCCTTCTCCTCCTGCCCCCAATCCCTCCCAGCATCAGAATCTTTCCCAATGAATCAACTCTTCACATGAGGTGGCCAAAGTACTGGAGTTTCAGCTTTAGCATCATTCCTTCCAAAGAAATCCCAGACTCTACACTGGGCCTATTCCTTAAAATGTTAAACACAGTGTCAGCATATGAGCACATAATCCACTCCTAGATATACACCCAAGGGAAATTAAAACAGCTGTTCATATCAAAACTTGGACAAGAATGTTCAAAACAACATCATTCATAGTAGCCAAAGAGTTGAAAGAATCCAAATGTCCATTGATTGATAAATGAAAAACTAAAATGTGACATATCGGCACAATGGAATATTATCTAGTAATAAAAAGGAATGAAGTCCTGACACAAGCTATAATGCTGATGAACATTTAAAACCTAGGCTAAGTGCAGGTCACTCACAGAAGACCATATAGTGTACGATTTCATTTGTATGAAATCCCCAGAACAGGTGGGGGATAAATAAATCCCCATGACAGGGAATAGATCACTGTTTGCCTAGGACTGGGAATGAGATGATGAGGGAGAATGGGAATTGACTATTTATGGGTACAAGGTTTCTTTTGTGGATGATGAAAATGTTCTAAAATGTTCTAAAATTGATTGTGGTAATGGTTGCCCAACCTTTCCCTTCTCTAGGGGATATTCCCAACCCAGGGATTGAAAGCAGGTCTCCTGCATCGAAGGCAGATTCTTTACCAGCTGAGCCACAAGGGAAGTCGAAGAAAACTGGAGCGGGTAGCCTAGCCCTTCTCCAGCGGATCTTCCCAACACAGGAATTTTACAATTTTAATTGGTGAATTGAAGAACATGCAAAGTATATCTCAATAAAGTTATTTTTAAAAACGTTGAGCTTCCCTTGGAAGGAACTGTGAGTATATGATGACATGTCTAACAAAAGAGGAAATGGCATTGACAGAAAAGGGGCCAGCCTCGGGACGATGACTAGGGTGGGAACTCTCTCATCCAGCCTTGTGGAGGGAGCGTTTGGCACCACCAGTGGTGGCAGGACCGCCATTCTGACCTGTCCTCAGTCACCTTCAGGGACAGGGAAGACTCAGAAGCTGCATCTGTTACAAAACTGAGTCAGAGATGATGACCAGTGTTTATAGTGTTGTCATGCGGTGTTCACAGTATTCCTAGTATTAACACTATCGTGAGCCCTATTCTTTTATTTTTACATCAGAGTGGGGAGAGCCTTCAGAAATATTTACTATCTTTGAGGGAGAAGGGATTTGCCCAGGAATAGTCCAAATTCCAGAGCAACATTCAGCTACCCCATAGACCAGCTGCCCCCTCTGGACCTCAGCTCCTTGATGTTGTGGGAAATAGCAGTGGGACTTTGAAATGATCTCAGTCAGATCAATGTGGGCCCTTAAAGACCACTCCTTGCTTGGGGAGTACTGTTGAATTGAACAGTGGCAAGGGTACTGCTGAATAGACGGAGCTTATAGCTGCTGGGTTGGAGAAGGCAATGGTAACCCACTCCAGTACTCTTGCCTGGAAAATCCCACGGACAGAGGAGCCTGGTAGGCTGCAGTCCATGGGGTTGCAAAGAGTCAGACACAACTGAGTGACTTCACTTTCACTTTTCACTTTCATGCATTGGAAAAGGAAGTGGCAACCCACTCCAGTGCTCTCAGCTGGAGAATCCCAGGGACAGGGGAGCCTGGTGGGCTGCCATCTATGGGGTCACACAGAGTCAGACACGACTGAAGTGACTTAGCAGCAGCAGCAGCAGCACAGCTGCTGGGTTACTATGGAGCTGTACTGCCTAATACAGTAGCCCCTTGATATAAGTGGCTATTTACCTTTAAATGAACTTAAATTTTAAATTTAGTTTTCAATCATGTGAAGCCACATTTCACATACTCAGTAGCCACGTGTAGAAAATAGCTATTATATTGGACAGCCCAGAAAGAGAACATTTCCAGCATCATAGAAAGTTCTGTTGCACAGTGCCACTTGTCACGCTTACTTGATGTTCAGGATGAAGGGAACGGAAACACAGTTTTACTAGAATTTTCCTTACAGAAAAATGACCCTAAGATTTCTAGGAAGATACTTGTGAAGAGAGTCCCAAGAAAAAAAAAAAAAGTGTTTGAGTCCCCTGCCTGAGATATTGAACTTTTTAAGTTGAATCATTTCCTAGAAAGAGCTTCCCTGGTAGCTCAGACAGTAAAGAATCTGCCTGCAATGCAGGAGACCCAGGTTCGATCCCTGGATTTCGAAGATCCCCTGGAGAAAGGAATGGCAACACACTCCAGTGTTCTCGCCTGGAGAATTTCATGAACACAGGAGCCTGGTGGACTACAGTCGCTCAGTCGTGTCCAACTCTTTGTGACCCCATGGACTGTAGGCCGCCAGGCTCCTGCGTCCATGAAATTCTCCAGGTGAGAATACTGGAGTGGGTTGCCATTGCCTTCTCCAGGAGAAAGTAAAGTGAACACATCATAAAATATAGCCAAAGCCCCACCACATGAAATCACCTTGGCAGTGCCAGATGCAGCCCCATTATATCACAAGTATGCTCATACACTGGGGCACATGTTGGATACATAATTCAGCAAAGCGCTTATAGAAGCCACAAAGAATCAGGACACTGGTGATTTTCAAGAGAAATCCTAGGTGGGTCTCTGAGAAAGATTTCTGAAAGCCAACTACAACAAGCAGCTATAATGAAGAATGGCAAGTTTGAGGAAGGAAAACCATGGAATTCACTGGAGTTCACAAGCGCTTCTGTCCAAGGCAGCCATGCTCACACATGGTTCCTACTTGGGTGTCGGGAGCTCTGAGAAACTTACTCATTCTAGCAGGACAAAGGAACCAGGTTAGAAATATTGGGCTTCCCTAGTGGCTCAGAGGATAAAGCATCTGCCTGCAATGCAGGAGACCTGGATTCAATCCCTGAGTTGGGAAGATCCCCTGGAGAAGGAAATGGCAACCCACTCCAGTGTTCTTGCCTGGAGAGTGTCTGGAATTACAGTGTCCAACACTGACGATTAAAACAAGAACAGTTACTTGAGGATTACCCCTGTACCAGGTCAGAAGAAACCAGAAGGAGATGGGGCTTCACAGGTCCTCGCATGCTTTTCGGTGTTTATTCAACAGTACTATGAATCACCTCCTTTTACTTTTTAATCTTCTCATAATGGGAAAACACCTAATAAATATCATTATATGCGTATGCTTAGTCTCTCAGCCGTGTTTGACTCTTTGTGGCGCCATGGACCATAGCCCACCAGGCTCCTATGTCCATGGGAATTCTCCAGGCAAGAATACTGGAGTGGGTAGCCTATCCCTTCTCCAGGAGATATTCCCAACCCAGGAATCAAACCTAGATCCCCCACATTGCAGGCAGATCTTTACCGACTGCCATGCTGCTGCTGCTGCTGCTGCTGCTAAGTCGCTTCAGTCGTGTCTACCTCTGTGTGACCCCATAGATGGCAGCCCACCAAGCTCCCCTATCCCTGGGATTCTCCAGGCAAGAACACTGGAGTGGGTTGCCATTTCTTTCTCCAATGCATGAAAGTAAAAAGTGAAAGTGAAGTCGCTCAGTCATGTCCAACTCTTTGCGACCCCATGGAATGCAGCCTACCAGGCTCCTCTGTCCATGGGATTTTCCAAGGAAGAGTACTGGAGTGGGGGGCCATCACCGTCTCCGCCGACTGCCACGAGGGAAGCCCAAATATCACTATAGATGCTTGGAATATTTATTTTAACCTTTTCATTGTAACATTTATTGGTCAAGATTTTTTTTTACCCTACTGGGTTGGAAATTGGGTGGCCAATGGTAGAGCCTATTAGTATGTACATACCTCTGGGTTTGCCTCAATGGCTCTGGTTTAATATTGTTCAGAAGTACTTATCAATAGAGTCACTTTCACTCACAGAAGTCCCAGTTTGGACAATAAATATACAGTCCCCTACTCATCATGCTATTCTCTAAATGCACGCCAACATGCCAAAGGCAAGATGCATTGTTTTCAGCGGCTGGTGGTTTTACTGCCACTTTCCATCTCAGGAAATGTCCCCTTGGGTGGAAGACATTACTTCACCAAGTTGGTATTGCTGGCCATTTTCAAAACTATTTCATTTTGATGCCTTTTTAAACCTGTTTGTACTTCTCAAATTCAATTTTAGTGTCAGTTTCACTTGGCACAGCCTTCTTCCTGTCCTTCACTCTTCAAGAATTTTTCCTTTGGCTTTCTGTTTTCTTATCTTTGCTGTCTATTTTTCTACATTTACTGTAGTGTGTGTCTTCTATTTGTGGTTTCCTTTCTTCCCACATTCAATTTGTCTGTCGTGTTCTCAATGACTATCTTTTTAGTAAATGATAGCATTTCACAAACATCCACTGATACGATGTGCAATACCTGGTAACTAAGCTTTCTATGCCACCTCAGCTATGGTAGATGAAACTTTAATCTGATGGGTTAAATTTTCTAGTTCCTTTAAAACTGTCCAAAAAGCAGTCATCTGCAGGTAAATATTCACTAACCAGTTTGACGGGAGAGGGGAAAGGAGATGTTGCTGGGGGTGGGAGTGTCCTGATTTGTTCTATTGCTGATTTCCATGATGTAAACACCCCACCAAGGATAACTTCAAGCTACCAACATGACCTCAACCAATCTGTGAAAATTTAATATTGCCCCAGATGAGCCAGTTCCAGCCAACCACTGCCAAACCCTTGGCAGAGATACAGAAATTAAAGTTTGGGTGGGGGGAGGAGATAAAGAGGGGAAAATCACATAATTTTAAACATCATTCTAATTATTTGAATTTTATATTATTATGAAAGAAAAAATACATTGAAAAAATAGATTGAAGAGACGCAGATATAGAGAACAAATACAGGGACATCAAGGAGGGGGAAGGGGAGTTGGGATGAATTAATATATATAGACTATTGCTATAATGTATAAAAGAGATAACTAATGAGAACCTACTCTATAGCACAAGGAACTCTACTCGGTGCTATGTGGTGACCTATTATGGGAAGGAAATCCAAAAAAGAGGGGATATTTATATATACAGCTATGTGTGTGTGTGTGTGTGTGTGTGTGTGTGTGTGTGTGTGTGTGTGTGTGTGTTAGCCATTCAGTCATGCCCAGCTCTGTGACCCCATGGACTGCCGCCCACCAGGCTCCTCTGTCCATGGAATTCTCCAGGCAAGAATACTGGAGTGGATCACCTTGCACTTCTCCAGGGGATTGGACGGCTATATGTCTACATATAGCTGATTCACTTTGCTGTACAGCCAAAAACAACACATTATAAAGCAACTATACACCAATAAAAACTTTTTAAAAATAAAAAAATAGATTGAAAATAAGCTTATATAAGAAAAATAACATGTAAGTTTCCACTTGGTAATTAAAAATCCAGTAGGGGCTATTTCTGATACACAAAGTGTCAGGTGAACTACCTTGATTCTATCCTCCCAAAGATTATTCTCAAATCTCGAGGACATTATTATGCAGTGAGAACTCTAGGCTCCACAACTGCCACACTAAAGCAAATCCATGGGCCAGAAAACCTCCACGAGCTGGAACTGAGCCTCAGGGCAGAGAGTGGAAAAGTCAGATGCTATCAGAGCTATAGATCACTTGACTAGCTATTGAAAATCCTTTGGCATTTTAGCAAGGTTATAAGACTGCCTTTTCTCTGTTCTGAGAGATTCCAGAAGGGCCTAAAGGTTACATTTGGTATCAGTGCTTTTTAACAGATCTAAGCATTATTTTTATTCAAAGCCAATTTATAGCTTTGTTTAGTCCTGACGGATTAATACATTACAGAAACTAAAGGTTAGAGATGGGGGAAGTCCTTTGAGGAGTAAGTAGTATAAGCACCACTTGCATTAATTCAAATGCTTTCATCAAAAGTAAGAGAATCTACACAGAATGTACTAGCAAGAGACACCCAGTGAAGGGCAAAATGAAAATTATCTAGAGAACATTCTGCAGCCAACACAGTGTTACCTCTGAACTTGAAATATTTGGCCTGAGGGAAAAATCTAAGGGCTAAAGATTTACTGAACCCAAATTTATTAAGATAAATATCTTTGAACACATTAGCCATCTATCATTGTAGATTAAAAAGAAAAAAACTCATACACTAAACTTTAGGGCTTCTCAGGTGGTTCTAGTGGTAAAGAAACAGCCTGCCAGTGCAGGAGAAATAAGAGATGAGGATTCGATCCTTGGGTGGGGAAGATCCCCTGGAGGAGGGCATGGCCACCCGCTCCAGTATTCTTGCCTGGAGAATCCCATGGACAGAGGAGTCTGGTGGGTTACACTCCATAGGGCTGCAAAGATTCAGACATAACTGAAGCAACTTAGCATGCACGTACTAAACTTTACAGATAGCAGATTAAAAATAAAATACTCCATTTCCTCCTCCAGAGGATCATCCTGACCCAGGGATTGAACCCCCGCCTCCTGCGTCTCCTTCATTGCAGGCAGATTCTTTACCACTGAGCCACCTGGAAAGCCCCAAAATAAAATAGGCTTTGTTTCAGACTTGTAAATTGACGTATCATTTCTAGAAACAGTTCCTATTTATTAAGCTAGATTGGGCTTCTCTCATAGCTCAGTCGGTAAAGAATCTGCCTGTAATACAAGAGACCTGGGTTCGATTCCTGGATTGGGAAGATCCCCTAGAAAAGGAAATGGCAACCCACTCTAGTATTCTTGCCTGGAGAATCCCATGGACAGCAGAGCCTGGTGGGCTGCAGTCCATGGGGTCACAAGAGTCACATACTACTTAGCGACTAAACCACCACCAAGTTAGATACTGTGCTAAAATCTCTCCACAAAATATTTTATTTAATCTATTATGAACCTCTGGAAGTAGATGCTATGATTCACATTCTACAGATTAGGAAACCAAAACTTGGGTCAGTTATTTACCCAATATCATACACCTAGAAAATGGCAGAATCTGTTAAAACTCAAGTGTGATCAAGAGTGCCTCCATTTAACCAAATTGCCACCCTGCCAAAAACCTTAAAAGTATCTTATACCTAAGAACCTCTTGATGAAAGTGAAAGAGGAGAGTGAAAAAGTTGGGTTAAAACTCAACATTCAGAAAACTAAGATCATGGAATCCAGTCCCATCACTTCATGGCAAATTGATGGGGAGAAAATGGAAACCGTGAGAGATTTTATTTTGGGGGGCTTCAAAATCACTGCAGATGGTGACTGCAGCCATGAAATTAAAAGACACTTGCTTTTTGTAAGGAAAGCTCTAATCAACCTAGACAGCATATTAAAAAGCAGAGACATTACTTTACCAACAAAGGTCCATCTAGTCAAAGCTATGGTTTTTCCAGTAGTCATGTGTGGATGTGAGAGTTGGACTATCAAGAAAGCTGACCATCAAAGAATCGATGCTTTTGAACCGTGGTGTTAGAGAAGACTCTTGAAAGTCCCTCAACCTGCAAGGAGATCCAACCAGTCAATCATAAAGGAAATCAGTGTTGAATATTCATTGGAAGGACTGATGCTGAAGCTGAAAATCCAATACTTTGGCCACCTGATTCGAAGAACCAACTCATTTGAAAAGACCCTGATGCTGGGAAAGATTGAGGGTGGGAGGAGAAGGGGAGGACAGAGGATGAGTTGGTTGGATGGCATCACTGGCTCGATGGACATGAGTTTGAGTAAGCTCTGGGAGTTGGTGATGGACAGGGAGGCCTGGCATGCTGCAGTCCATGGAGTCACAAAGAATCGGACATCACTGAACGACTGAACTGAACTGATAATTTTTGAATCAATCACCCCACTGCTACAAACCTATCCCAAGATAATATACCATAGGCAGGCACAATGTAGCAGAGGAAAATTGGAAACAATACAAATGTTCATTAACTGAAGAATGTTAAATAACCTATCCATACAACAGCATACTTTTCAGAGAATTGTATTCATCAGGGACATTTCATAAGATGAGAAACTCATCATGTAACATGAAGAAAATACCCAGGTTATAAAGCAAAATAGTATTTCACTATACGACTTCCCAGGTGGCTCAGTGGTAAAGACTCTGTCTGCCAAGCAGGAGGCACAGGTTTGATCCCTGGGTCAGAAAGATCCCCCGGAGAAGGAAATGGCAACCCACCCCAGTATTCTTGCTTGGGAAATCTCATGGACTGAGGAGCCTGGCAGACTACAGTCCATGGGGTCACAAAGAGTCAGACACGACTTATGGACTAAACACCAGCAAAAATTCCACTATACAAAGTAAATACAAATGTAGATGGGGAGAGCTAAAAGAAAAACACAGCGATATTTTATCTTTGATGATCTCCGTGGTTTAGGGTTATATATATTTCTTACATTTCCTTCTGCATCTTCTTATTTTTCATTTTTATGATGAAACACATATCATTTTTACAATGAGAAAAAAGTCGTGTTTAAATTCAACAAGAGCATACATGTAGTTCTTGCCACATCTGACGAAGGAAATGTTGGCGCTAAGAAAGGTCGAAGAAAAGTAACTAGAATGCTCAGAGGAATGGATGACAAGTTAACATTATCAGGCCTGGGAATTACTCAACAATTTCTGAAATACACAGGCAGGGAATGCACAGCGAACACAGTCCTGGCTGGGGAGCATAGTGAATAGGATTCCCAGCCAGAAATAGGACAGGACCCAGGCCAGCTCCAGTGTCTCTCATATCCTGCATAACCAAGACCCTTGGACCGTCTCTCCCTACCTCCACTCTCTCATCCCCCATTTACTCTTTAACTCACCATAACCAGGTTTCTTGCCCTAATCCGCTACAGCTCCACATAGATTGCTCTCACCATCACCACCAACATTCTCTTTGTTGTCAAATCCAGTAGCCACATTTGATCTGTCCTTACAGGAGTGACTTCTCATTCACAGGAGTTCTTTATTCTAAACATTACTCCTCTTTTTCTATTCTCTAAGTTTGTGTGTATTGTATAGCCTGCTGTTTCTTAGAGATTTTGTAAAACTTCTGACAAAGTTACCTGACCCTAAGATGTTCTTTGTAGAATGGTCTTTTATTTCTTCTTGAGTCAGCATTTGGAGATTCTGTTTTTCTAGAAATCCATCTGTATTTACGAATGTATAAGCTTAAAGTTTTCTGAAGTACAAATTTATGGCTAAAACTTCTCTGTGTACATCTTTGGTTGCACCCCATCAGTTTTTATACAGAGTATATTTAGGTGTGATTCTAAATATTTTCTAATTGCTGTTATGAACTCTTCTTTGACCCATGGGTTATTTAGAAACTTCTTTCTTGATTTTAACATATATTGATTTATTTGTATTTATCTATTTTTAGTGACTTTTAACATAATCGCATTTATGGTCAGAAAATACATTGTGTATGATTTTATCATTTTTAAATTGTTTAAACTTCCCTCAAAGCACAGGATATACCAACTTTTATAAATAACCCATCTGTTACTAAAAAGAAATGTATTCTTCACTTTTTCATGTCTGTATGTGACCATTAGATCAAATTTGTTAATATGTTGTGCAAAACTTTCTCTTTCCTTCCTTGTTAATTTTGTTGTTAACTAGTTCTGTTACTTATTGAGAGAGATATGTTACATCTCCCACTATGATTGTAGTTATTTTTACTCACAGTTCTGTTGATTTTGCTTTATCCATTTGAAACTCTATTATATGGAGCACCCAACTTAATATTCCTGCATCATTCAAAGAAACTGAATATGTTATCTTTATCTCTAGTAATGCTTTTTGCCTTAAAAGTCTATTTTTTAAATAAATTAATATAGCTGTTCTTTGGTGAGAACTCATCCAATTTATCTTTTACATCCTTTTAATTCCAATCTTTCTTTATCATCTCTACTGTTTTTCAAATGATTCCATAAGACTACTACCACCGTAACATTCTAATTACAATTTTAACTTCCAAAATGGATTATTTACTTCTCAAAAGAAAGAAAAAACAGAACTGGCATTTCTGGAATTATGGTTTGTGGCTTTGAGTATCATTGGTTTGCCATGGTAAGCACTGTTCTTTCTCTGACAACCAGTTCTTGTTTTTAGCTGAGCTCAGGGGCTCTGTTGGAAAAACATATATGTGTGGGTGGATGCTGGGGCAGGAAGAGGGAAGATGTGGTCAAGACAGGTAGAGGTGAGTAAGCTGTGCTAAGCGTGGAGTGGGTGTCACAAACCCAAATGCAAACAAGGGCGAAACAGCTATTTTAGCTAATTGCACAGGGCAGCAGAAAACTATCTGTACTAGGGATCACTCGTCCTTCCTAAGGCAGCTGTTTATCCTCCATCAATCCTTACCCAGTTTGGATAGTGCCAGGCTTTTTTTAGGGGAAACCTAAATCTAAATATGAGTGCGAAATCTACTGAGTTTGAAAATTTGCAGCTAATCCATTATTTTAATTTATGCAAGTTAAACAAGTCATGTCTGTTATCTACATCTGCAAATCCTTGTAAAACCTAAAAGAAGAGAACAAGTGGAGAAGACCTTTCCCAGCCCTGGTCATCCTCTCAAGCGGACTAACTCATTCTTCTTTACACAGAGAAATCCCTCCTAGGAAATGCAAACCTAATTCATGTTCTAGCTCTTCAGAAATGGGTTTTCAAGATCCTTGGTCTGGTTGACTGCCACAAGCAGCATTATATGCTGGTTATCCCTAAAGACAGAATTGGAAAACGGTAGGAAGCCAAAGTAAGGCTCACACATGAAGGGATTCCAAAACGTTGCTACCAAAACAAAATTCAAAATTTTGCCCAGGGCCCCTGATGGCAGCTCTATGTCCAGTCTGAGAAAAAGATGTGGAAAGAATAAGTGAAGAAAAGGTAAGCTGTCCCCTCAAAAATAAAAAACCTACAGATATATATACATATATATATACATATATATATATATATATACACATATATCAGTTCAGTTGAGTTCAGTCGCTCAGTCGTGTCTGACTCTTTACGACCCCATGAATCGCAGCACACCAGGCCTCCCTGTCCATCACCAACTCCCAAAGTTCACTTAGACTCACGTCCATCGAGTCAGTGATGCCATCCAGCCATCTCATCCTTGGTCGTCCCCTTCTTATATACACACAAAAGAAGGGAAGAAAAGGTAAGATGTCCCCTCAAAAACAAAAGCTATACAGATACAGATATGTATAGAGAGAGATATATATAGAGAGGCATATGCACATGCAAAGTCCTTAATTTGTCTGCTCATTTGTTATTTCAAAATAATAAAATATTTGTGAAATATCTGCAGGGAACCTTTAGAATCTACACCACCACCTAAAGGAGGTGCTTCAATAACTGGCTGAAAAAGGTGCTCTTTACAAAAAATAAGAATGATAAAAATAAAAGAAAGAAAAAAGACTGAGTCCCCACTACTTACAAATCACTTCTAGATGCATATATATATATATATATAATTTTAAGAATTACTTGAAACAAAACTGCACAGTACTTCCATTTTATACTGAGAAAACTGAAGCACAAAGGAGATAATTTAATAAGTCTTAATGTTACTTCAGGCTTCCTTGGTGGCTCAGACAGTAGAGAATCTGACTGCAATGCTGAAGACCCAGGTTCGATCCCTGGATTGGGACGATAACCCTGGAAAAGGGAATGGCAACCCACTCCAGGATTCTTGCCTGGAAACTTCCATGGACAGAGGAGCCTGGAGAGCTACAGTACATGGGGTCGCAGAGTCGGACACAACTGAGCAACTAACACACAATGTTAGTTCAGTTCAGTTCAGTTCAGTCGCTCAGCCATATCTGACTCCTTGCAACCCCATGGACAGCAGCACGCCAGGCTTCCCTGTCCATCACCAACTCCCAGAGCTTGCTCAGACTTGAGCAGCAGGAACTCAGCGTGTAGTGAAAGCAGGACCACTGGACAGTTGCAAGAAAACACTTAGTTGGGCCTGAGTTTTAAAACCCTTTGCTTTCTCACTTTTGCCACAACTGAATTCCTCTTCCCTTCCCTCCACATAAATGTCTACAAACATAAAAGACAAACTTAACTCCAAATTTAAAAAAAAATTTTTTTCTATTTGTTTTTATCTTCTTACACAACTCAATCACCCAATCCCTTAGCAAATTTCAACTTTACCTGATACTATTTCACTATCCACCTTCTTATATTTTCAGTATATTAAGATAGGTAAGTCAGTTTGTATTGTCTCAGATAAAGAAAACACACTTATTATAGATTAGAACATTTTTAACAACAAAAACATTCTATTTGCTTTCATCATAGTTTCACTTAACGAAAGTGTTAGCTGTGCAAAAAACAAAAAACTCAGTGTTGTCTTTCAGATAAAAAATAAATAATGAGCAAGAGAAAGTAGATAATTAAATTAATTCTCATTCTCTTCAATATGCACAATGACAATTTCTTTGAGAATTGTGATAAAAGAGATTTCACTGGAAAAGAAAATTCATAATTCATTTGCCGTCTCTCTGGTCAATTCTCAGATTGACCCTTCAGAGCAAAGCCTGTCATTATTCTTCAGCGTTTTCCTTATCAAAGGTTTACTTTGCAAATAAAAATTACACATGCATAACCCACCTCACAACTGAGTGAAATTTAACTTATTTTTGTTCTTTTGGAGATTCATTCTGAAGTGAACAGCTTCTCCCCTCTCAATCTGATCTCAGGCCCACCTTGCTCACAGCTGCTTTGGATCTGAAAATTCACGAGGGCTTTGATGAAATATTTAATAGCAAAGACAATGTCTTATTTACTTCAATCAGTTTCTACTGAGGTGCCCTGTAAGGAATTATGGAATGAAAGGAGAGGATGTGAAAATGGTAACCTCCTAGGTATTTGCCTGAAAACAAAATTAATCTTTAAGTATAGATTTCCCCTACCATTGACTCAAATCTATCTTTGAAGAGTTCACCCATTTCCAAGAGGAAGGTATTTGGGAAAATAAACCATTTACATTTAACAGAAAATTTGATTAACAATTTTGTCATAAAATTATGTCTTCCAAAAATCCTTGCTTATTGATATCTTTTGGCAAAGATATAGGCACATATAGAATGATAGAATTCTTTGCAAAAGAAGGCCATTTCAGTTTTTCCAACCCAATTATAAAGATTTGACTGTTCCCTTTAAGCAGTTGTTGCACGAGGGGATAGATAATTATAAAAAGAATTATATTTCTCTGGTTTTTTAAGAAAAGAATTCATAAAGTGCTTTAATGAAGAACATTTTTTAAACATTCAGCAGTTTGTTTCATCCATATTTCCAGGACCTTTGGCTAAGACCAAAAATCCATTAGTTTTTCTGAAACATTTCACTGGGCATCACAACTTATGTATAAATAAGCCCCCCTAAGGGCCCACATTATCCTCAGTGACACCTGTATTATAGTTTCCCATAATTCATGAGCAGGCCCAGTGCATCATGGTCAGATCACAGCAGAGGAGCAAAGTCTGATGGCATTCTGCTATTGACTAAACAGGACAAGAACATCCTGGTTCTATTCTCCCCATTTCAGTCCAGAATCTTAACAATCTTATCCATACAGTATAATTCCAGTTCTAAGATAGAACATTATTTTTATACTGATAAAATACAGTTGGTCTATCATAGAAACTGGAAAGGAAAATAAAACACTGAAGTGATACAGCGTATTGAAAAGCAGAGCCATTATTACTTTGACAACAAAGGTCCATCTAGTCAAGGCTATGGTTTTTCCAGGGGTCATGCATGGATGTGAGAGTTGGACTGTAAGAAAGCTGAGCACCAAAGAATTGATGCTTTAGAACTGTGGTGCTGGAGAAGACTCTTAAGAGTTCCTTGGACTGCAAGGAGATCAAAATAGTCATAAAGGAAATCAGTCCTGAATATGCATTGGAAGGACTGATGCTGAAGCTGAAACTCCAATACTTTGGCCACCTGATGTGAAAAACTGACTCATTTGAAAAGACCCTGCTGCGAAAGATTGAGGGTGGAAAGAGAAGGGGAGGACAGAGATAAGATGGTTGGATGGTATCACTGGCTCAATGGACATGAGTCTGAGTAAACTCCAGGAAGTGGTGATGGACAGGGAAGCCTGGCGTGCTGCAGGCCATGGGGTCACAAAGAGTCAGACATGACTGATCAATTGAACTGAATTGAACTGATGAACATTCAATATATAGCAGAGAATATTCTCTCTCCTTCCTGAAATAATGAGGCTTCTAGGTTACTTGTTCACAATTGTTTTGCCCCATGTCTGGGGATTTCTTCAGCAAATCAACCAATCCTGATAGTCATCTACCATACTGGTCTCTATTCGCTCAAACAGAAAGGATTGAATAGAATGAAAGGATCCTAAATAAGATACCAAATGGAAAAATATCAAGAAAATCAACATTTCCAGAAAAAAACACTGACACATCAGAATAACCTACCTGTCCAAGAACCATAGGCTAGACACCTATTGACTGTATTAAGTTCCTGTGCAACAAAGTACCACAAATTTGATCGTTTAAAACAACAGAAATATTTTCCTTCATGGTCCAGAGGCTAGGTGTCCAAAATCTAGTGCAGCCTTCAAGTTGAAAATTTTCAAAGATGCTTAGTGCATTCACATGTTCAGTCACATGAGTTCAAGTGTCTGGCGTACCTTGTCACATATATGCATTCTCTACCAGTGGTTGGCTTTTACTGTGCAGAATGGTACAGAGTACAGTAGTGCAGTATCTTTATTTCAAGTCCAGGATGTCTGGAAGCAAGCATAAAAGGAACAGTGACGTCACTGGTACTGCTAAGAAGTGCCAAATGATAACAATGGAAACAAAGGTGAAAATAATTGAAAGAGTGAGGCAAAGATGGAACTGGAGGCCCAGAGCAAGGACCAAAAGAAACAAAAGGAAGAAGACATAACTGAAGAAACAAAGAGATTCATGACTCAGGAAATGGCAAGGAGATTTTCTTTATTTGAGGAGGCACTGTTGGGTTTTGGGCACAGGACCCAAACACAGACTGGCACACGAAGGTTGCAGCAGCCATTCAGAATGCAATCCAGTGCTACTGTGTCATCTGTGATGAGGAAAAAAAGAGCTACTGCTCAGACATCACTGGATAATTGTTCTCAAGAGGGTAGATAGAACTGAATCCAGCAGGGAACCAGAACCTGTGCCATCAGCATCAGGCATGAGTGAAATTGCAGCTTGCCCTCCATCTCCTATTGCTGATGATCCTTCAGCTGTACCATCTCCCACCTCCTCGCCCTCCTCCAATCAGTAACTCTTCTAGCCTGTCCACTCAATGCCAGCATCTGTATGCCAGCTGTCGGACTATACTACTCTACTTTCCAAGGTACTTTACAGTAAGATTAAAAATGTTTTCTCTATTTGAGGGGCTTGTTTTTTATGTATTATTTGTGTGAAAAGTAGATAAACCTATTACAGTACAGTACTATATAGCTGATTGTGTTAGCTGTGTACCTGGGCTAATTTCGTTGGACTTACGTTCCCAGATGGAACGTGTTCCTATGTAGGGGACTTGGTGTACTCCTTGGTTTGTGGTCCCATCACTCCAGCTTCGGCCTCCACGGTCTCACGAGCTCATCCTCTTCTCTCTGTGTTCCAATCTCTCTCTGCCTCTCTAATAAGAACACTTGTGTTGGCATTTAAGAACCACCATATCGCTAGTGGTAAAGAACCCATCTGCCAATGCAGGAGATGTAAGAGACATGGGTTTGATCCCTGCATCAGGAAGATGCCTTGGAGGACGGTATGCAACCCCCTCTAGGATTCGTGCCTGGAGAATCCCATGGACAGAGAAGCCTGGCGGGCTTGGAGTTGAAAAGAGTCAGACACTACTGAAGCGACTTAACACACGTAACATATAATCAAATATCCTGATCTCAAAATCCTTAACTCTATCAACATCTGTAAAGACACTGTTTTCACAATTACAGGTTCCAATAATTTGGAAGGAGATCTTTTTGGGGGGGAGTGTGGATGGTGGTGGTATTTTCAGCCTATCACACTGCTCAGGACCATAGTTCAAGAATTTAAACATAGAAAAGGAAAATGGTTGGAGGCGGGCAACCTGCATTATCCATAAGCCTCACACCATCCATGTCCTTCTCATGTCATGACTATATGATGTCAGGTGTTTGGAGTCATGTTCAGGGTCTTAGTCATAATGATGTCTGTGGATCAGTGGATTCTCTGCCTTTAGGCTAATAATAAAACATAATTGTAATGGAGGCAGGCAATATTCTTACCTGATACTAAACTAGGACCAAACTTGTTCTCTAATAAGGATTTGAGGTTTTGATCAAAGTATTTTAGTTTAAAAATTATCTAGAGGCCAACAGTTTTTGGTTTTGTTTTTTAACGTTCACAGGATATTGTCACTGACACCAACAGTTACAAATAAGAAGGCAGAGTTTACTTTAAAAAATGTCAGGTGAGGCTCTGGGAAAATATCAGGCCGGCTTCTGGGTCATGGTGCTTAGCTTTCAGCTGCTAATGTATGTAAATAACTTCATCCAGGGACCCAGCTGTTGTATGTTGAAATGTGCTGATGAAACTAAATTGGGATTCTAGAGAACACAAATCAAATTGTAAGCAAAATGACTGAAATACACCAGCCCTCCTTTGCAGCATCATAGGCCAACCCAAGAAAAATGACTAATGGGTAATAACACTCAGTCCTGACAGGAATCATAAGCTAGGAAGGAAGTTACATGTGAAATAATAATAAAGAATATTAAATTGCCACCAGGCCCCTGCTAGAGACAAATGAAAACGGAACAGATTTCTTACCACAAGTCACTTACACAACCCCTTTGAAAACATCTCTGGAATCTGCAGACAGAGAACGCGTTCACTCATATTCCCTTTCTACTAGAAAGGAACATCTTCTCTGACCTGGAAAAGACAGATGAAGGATGACCTTCTGAAAAGGAAGCTCTTAGATGTACCCTCTGACCAGTTCACTAGCCTTCCTTGGGCAACAAGGTAAGAAAACAGGCTACCTTTACCACCTTTACTGGTAGAGAAAATGATGCCAAGATAGCCACAGTTTGATGGCTTTTCATTTTGTCTCTTGTAATGCCATTCTTATCTGTAGAATATGAAGTAATTTTTAATTGTCCATGTAACTTACATTATTATTATTTTTACTCTAAGTGATATTTCTTCATCACAGGGTAATTTGGCTACTCTCTACCAGTTTAAACCTCAAGCTGTGTCATTGGTCACCAGAAAGAAGTGAGCGCCTGCTGCCTGCTCACTCCTTATCATCAAATTGTAAGCAAAACCCAGCCTGAAGCTCCTGTCATCTCAGACGCAGCCTACACACCTCTCTGCAAAGGACAGGTAGCAAAACACTGCAACACAGGGCAAGCAGCCTCTAATCTAGGATGGCAGCTTATTTCAGAGTATTGTTCTAGTTGCCCTATTTGTTCATCCTTGACTTTACTGACCTGCTAGGACAGCAGTTCTCAGTACTAGTCGCTCATAAGAAATACCTAGGAGATGTCGATAACCAGACCTGAAGTCCAGAACCCATTCTTGTTACAGGGAAAACAAAATCTGACCCCATGTGGAATCTGTTTGTTTTACTTTAACCTTTGTTTCCCATTGTTTTTGTTCACTAATAGAATACTGCCCATTCATAATGGACTTCTTCAGGGAACCCTACCCCCTGACTGAATGTTAAACCAAAATGCCTTTATTCAGGAAGACATCCTGACCCTGTCCAACTGTGAATAGCTACAACAAAGAAGAAATTAATTTATCCCATCCCCGAGTGAGAGACTTTATTTTGGGGGGCTCCAAAATCACTGCAGATGGTGACTATAGCCATGAAATTAAAAGACACTTGCTCCTTGGAAGAAAAGCTATGACCAACCTAGACAGCATATTAAAAAGCAGAGACATTACTTTGTCAACAAAGGTCCATCTAGCCAAAGCTATGGTTTTTCCAGTAGTCATGCATGGATGTGAGAGCTGGACTATAAAGAAGGTTGAGTGCTGAAGAATAGATGCTTTGAACTGTGGTGTTGGAGAAGACTCTTGAGAGTCCCTTGGACTGCAAGGAGATCCAACCAGTCCATCCTAAAGGAGATCAATCAGTCCTGGGTGTTCATCAGAAGGACTGATGTTGAAGCTGGAACTCCAATACTTTGGCCACCTGATATGAAGAATTGACTCATTGGAAAAGACCCTGATGCTGGGAAAGATTGAGGGTGGGAGGAGAAGGGGAGGACAGAGGATGAGATGGTTGGATGGCATCACTGATGCCATGGACATGAGTTTGAGTAAGCTCCGGGAGTTGGTGATGGACAAGGAGGCCTGGCGTGCTGCAGTCCATGGGGTCACAAAGAGTCAGACACGACTGAGCAACTAAACTGAACTGATCCCCAAGGCTGGCCATTCCAGAAGATATTTGCAAGATAAATGGCCTTTTTACTTTACTTCCTCACCTCACCACCTCTCTGTTTTATAAAAGAACCTGGTGTCCAGACCCCACAAGATGGTTATTTTGAGACATTAATCTGCCATCTTCTTGGTCTGCCAGCTTTCCAAATAAAATTGTATTCCTTGCCTCAATACTTCATCTCTGATTTATTGGCATGACTGAACTTGGAGTAACAGTTTGAGGTCGGGCCCAGGGACCAGTATTTTTCTTAATTCCCTAAGTGATTCTAATGTACACAGGTTTGAGAACCATTGTTCTACCTTGCTAGCTTCTGCTCCTTTTTACCTTTCACTTCTTCCCAGACTTTCTTCCACACTTAGCTACCTAGACCACCATATTTACCCACTTCTTTTCATCATTCTAGGACCTCTTGACCTTCATTTTGCTGCCTCTTGCTATGGTACTCTCTGGCTCTTCTCCAGGCTTGATACAAACCTGGCAAGACCTTCTGATCAATATTTTTTCATGTCCTGTCTTCTCCTGGCTATTCCCAATAGAACATCCACCAAGGTTACAAAAGTACCTTGGCAAGAGACCAACTACCCACACACCATTTTCCTCCTTCATTTAAGCCCATGTCAAATCTGACAGCCCACATAATCTTTTGCTCTTGGAACTCAGCAACATTCAATGCCTTGCTCTTGCTTTGCATTTGGACCAAACACCTTACCCTAGCCATTTCTTTGTCCATCTATTCATTCTCTTTTCATCACAGGACTTCTCAACTTCAAAACTATCACATGTAAGGTTAGATCATTCTTTGTTGTGGGAGGCTGTCCTGTATATTAATAGAATGTTTAGCAGCATCTCTGGTCCCTGCTCAGTAGATGTCAGGAACAGTCTTCCTCCAACTTGTAAAATAAAAATGTCTCCAGACATTACCAAATGATCCCTGGGGAGAGGGAAGAACTGCCCCTCCATCCTGACACCCCATTGAAAACCACTGCTCTGTATGTCTAAAACTACTTCAGTTCAGTTCGTTCCTCTGCCATCTGGTGTATATTTCCTTCCCAGTTTCAATTTCACCCAAGTTTACAATCCATTACTCTGAAGCATCTACTTCCTCCTGAGTTGGCAGCCTTCAGCTTTGATTCAACTTCACAAATGATGCCAACTCCAAAGCAGCTAAGACAGATCCTCACATCTGTTAGTCATCCTTAACCCTCCCGTTGCAGAGGAGCAACAGTAATTTCTCCATTACATACCTTTGTTCCACAAAGACTGGCCTTATGCTATAAGCCCTGTGAACACCAAATTAATTTATATAACAGTGGGAGTATTAATAGACAGAACATAGATCAGACCCTCTCTTAAAATTACAGATGCTAAGCTGGTTCCTGACTCTAAACTCACGTACCTTCCTGAACAATTATTCATTTCTCCCTTTAAATAGGAATCATATGTTCTTGCAAACCCCTTTGAAATTTCAAATTGAGTGGAATTTCAATTCATTCTGAGTAACAATTCTTAATTATCTGAGCTAATGCGAAGGAGTAAAGCACAAAAAATTAAAAATTCACATAATACAAATTTAAGCACATACTGACACAAACACATATTCTCAAGTTTTCAGAAATTAAAAGGTTACTAAAAGTTGTTAGACTGATTTTATTGTGTGACTCATAACTCATCCAAGTGAAGAATTGCTAATATGTTTGAGAATAACATTATTGGCAAAACACAACCAAAGAAATGACTTTCCATAGTTCTTCATCATAATTGGAGATAATTTTAATGTTAAGTTTTTGGTCAAGCTAAAGAACAACTTTTGCTTGCTTTATAATTGTCTATATTTTGTTACCTTTATTAAGCCCATATTATTTTACTATGGTAAACTATACATAATGTAAAATTTACCATTTTAATAGGGAGGCCTGGCATGCTGCGATTCATGGGGTTGCAAAGAGTCGGACACAAGCAACTGAACTGAACTGACTGAACTGAACCATTTTTAAGTGGACAATTCTGCAGCATTACGAGCGTTCACATTGTTGTACAGCCATAACCACCATTCAATTCCAAAACTATTTCATCTACATAGGGCCTACATGGGGGCTCATTGTTAAAATGGCTCATTATGTTGACCTTGCAAACAAAGAATAAAATCACAGTGACCCTTGAGACTGACCAAATTGCCAAATAACATTCTGTTTTCCCACTGGCCCCTGCCTTCTCAAGGCTACAAGAACACCTGATTTAAGACTTTTGGCTACGTGACCACAGGACTCAGCTATAGGCTAAAAATTAACCATCCCTTCAGAGAATTTTTCATTGCCAAGGGTATAAGAAAGACCCCATCAGAAAAGGAGGACACTGGTTCTCCTTAAGGGCCAGTCATCATCTCATTTCCCTCTGATAAATTTCCTTTTCTTTGCCTGACTGCTGGCTGGCTTTCTTTTTCTCTACACTCACCTTACAGCCTTCTCCAATGACAACAGCTTTTACTAGATACTGCCTCTCCTCTGCCTACTAATAATCTGCTAAACATCATTTTAAATTAATTTCCTATAGTTCTTACTGAAATTAATGTAAAGTCTACCAAAATAATTGTTTTCAAGGACAGCATTTATATAGGTTTATTAATTCAACTTTCTTATACAAAAGGAGAATTCTTGCCTTTTCCTAATCGTGCTTCATACATTCCCACTACTCAATGCCTGACTCATCCTGACTTTCTTCCATCTCCCTGTCAACAGCCTAGGGGAACTTAACATGAACAAGCCCCAAAGGCTCTTTTCTCCTGTTAGATCCAGAAATTAAGGTAAAAGCAGTGATTTTCCTCACTTATTCTCAAATTGCACTAGAATTAAATTAAATGATGATAATAGCATGAAGCTGTTTTGAGAATTCTCTTAAGACGCTGGGAGAAGATTGTACATTATAGGGGAGAAATATAACAACAATATAATGAAGTTTTAGTTTGGCCTGCTATAACAAAAATACCATAGACCCCTAGCTGAAGCAGCAAACATTTCCTTCTCACAGTTTTGGAGGCTGGGACATCCAAGATGGAGGAAGTGGCAGATTTGGTGTCTGATGAAGGACTGCTTTCTGGTTCATAAACACACATCTTCTCATTGATTTTACATGGTGGGAGAAATGAGGGGTCTCTCTGGGGTCTCTTCTATAAGGACACTAACTCTATGCATCGGGGTTCCACCCTCATGACCTAATCACCTCCCAAAGTCCCCACCCTCAAACTCCATCACAGTGGGAATTAGGATTCCAGCATATGAATTTTTGGAGGACATAAACATTCAGTCCATAGCACTGTTGCTATTTCTTGCTCACATTTTAAAAGAAAGCCTCCCAGATCCCTGGATAAAACATAGACCTTACAGCTGTGTTTCTAACATAAACTGAGGGGGAGAATTTATACATTTGAATACACGTGGTTCTGAGCTGAAGGAGAAAAAAAAACATATCTGCTATTGTAAGGTCAGCACATCATTGTACAGGTCACTCATTTTTTAAAAGTCCTTAAAGCTGTCATTTTAAAAACTCACAACTCTCACCAGCTGAATATTTGAAACAGTACACTCTAGCATGTCAAGGAAGTCAAATTTCTTTCCTGCAACTCTTAAGAGGCACCTCTTGAAACTTTCCAGTTAAGATTTTCAAAACTCTGTAACAAATAACAGCCCCAGAGGAAAGCCTATAATATAGCTGTCAGTGAACTTAACTTCCATCATAAAATAGAAATATTGTCAAGTATTTGGGGCTTTGGAACAGCTGCCACCTAACAACTATTCAGAAAAAAATAACCAAATCAGTTTAGGTCTCATCATAATTCCTGCGACTTTCAAGTCAAAGAGGATAGTCATTTTTATGTATTTATTTGTGAAAACTACAATTACAAATTTCTCAAAAAATATATACATAGGTATACAGAGGGAAAAGTGATTCTTGGTAGTGTTACCAAAAAGGTAAAAGCTAATTTTAAGTTAGTTCGTTTTTTCCCTAATACATAAAAGAATGAATTAACATAAGCACTCATTCATGTATTCAACACACTTCTACTGATGATCTATTATGTGCTAAGCAATAGGGGGCCCTGAAACAAAACTAAAGACATAAATGCTTTTTCTCCTCCTACAAATGGGCAAATAGATGTCAAAGGTGAGTGAATATTAAGACTACACCATAAAAAAAAGCAAACAACCCAAGTCGCCAGGAAATCTAAACTCCTAGTTTCATTTCCCTCACATTCCTCTCACCCTAACCGGTGGCTTTCATTCAATGTTTTCCAAAGAAGAAAGATAAAGGCTGAACAAGAAGATATTTGTACTGCCCTTTCCATCAACATACAGAAATGAGGGCTTCATCTCACCTTGGATTCTTTATCACCCACCCAGAAAGTAATGGAGAAAGATAATGAATTAACGAGGAATAATTTGTTAATAACTTGGGAAATTTTTTCCAGTTACTATAACAAAAGAGAAGCCCAAAATTTTGAAAAAAATGCCATTGCTGGCTTCATCTTTTCCACTCTGAAAAACTCGGGAAGGGCAGCACATAACAGGGTATCATTCTTAGTAGCTATTCAGTGTACTTTTTTAATTGCAAGAGAAGATACTATTCATAAAAGCCCAAAAGTGCCAAGTGTATAATGCCCAACATGGCTAAGATCGCTGTGATTTTTGGTTGTTCCAGAGGTAAAGTTTCTTTAACTGGCCAGTTCACCGTTTTGCTCACTGTTGTGGAAGATAAAGAAAGCAAACCTGAAGGGACATGCCTGTTTCTCAGATATCTGAGGGGCTCAGTGAATGATTGTTGAAAGCTGAAAGGATGAACTGCTGTTTCAGGGTTCTTGATGCATTAATGCAGGTAGGTACTCGATAAACTACCTACTAAATAAATAATTCATTAGGTTTCTCTCAAGACTTTCTAATACATCTCTTGAGGATGAGATCTAGGGATTAACAGAAGAGCTCCTCATTCAAACACAGTGTTCCCACAGCAGGGAAAGGAGAGGATAGACAAATTCAGAGAGTAACACTGAAATATATACATTACCATAGGTAAAACAGATAGCCAATGGGAAGTTGCCACATAGCACGGGGAGCTCAACCTGTGACAACCTAGAGGGGTGGGATAGGGTTGCAGGGTGGGAAGAAGCTTCAAAAGGGAGGGGACATGTGTATACTTAGGGCTGATTTGTGTTGTTGCATGACAAAAACAAGCACAATATTATAAAGAAATTATACTCCAATTAAAAATAAATTCAAAAGAAAAACCACACTGTTCCCAATATTATTGCAAACAAATCTCATGTAAAATTGCATGACCTAGATAAAGAAGCTGTGGTACGTATATATAATGGAATATTACTCAGCCATAAAAAGAAGCACATTTGAGTCAGTTGAACTGGGGTAGATGTAGAGCCTGTTACACAGAGTGAAGTAAGTCAGAAAGAGAAAAACAAGTATCATATATTAACCCACTTTGGCCATCTGCTGAGAAGTGCTGACACTTTTGAAAAGACCCTGATGCTGGGAAAGATTGAAGGCGGGAGCAGAAGGGGACAACAGAGGATGAGATGGTTGAATGGCATCACTGACCCAATGGACATGAGTTTGGGTAAACTCTGGGAGTTGGTAATGGACAGGGAGGCCTGGCGTACTGCAATTCATGGGGTCAGAAAGAATCGCACGTGACTGAGCGACTGAACTGAACTGAACTGATGGAATTTAGAAAAATGGTACTGATGAACCTATCTGCAGGGCAGGAGCGAAGACTCAGACATAGAGAACAGACTTATGGACATAGCAGGGGGCAGGAGATGGTGGGAGGAACTGAGACAGTAGCACTGAAATATATACATTACCATATGTAAAATAATAGATAATGGGAGCTCAACACAGCATTCTGTGACAAGCTTGAGGGGTAGGAAGGCATAGGGGTGGAGAGGAAGTTCAAGAGGGAAGGGATATATGTATACTTATGGCTGATTCACATTGTATGGCAGAAGCCAACACAATACTGTAAAGCAGTTATCCTCCAACTAAATATAAAAGTTTTTTTAAGTTGTATGACCTGAAATGTTTGAAGGGAGAAGAAAGGTGAACAAAACCTTACCCCATAGGCAGACTCATGTGCTCTGCCTGTGACTCTCCTGGAATTCTCCAGGCCAGAATATTGGAGTAGGTAGCCTTTCCCTTCTCCAATGCAACCCTTTGATTATTTCACATTTTACTTAAAATTCTTCATCCCTAAGAACGATAATGTTCAAATCTTTCAATATCAAATATGAGGCTCTCATGGGCTTCCCAGGTGGTTCAGTGGTAAAGAATCTACTTGCTGATGCAGGAGACATGGGATCGATCCCTGGGTCAGGAAGACCCCCTGGAGAAGGAAATGGCAATCCACTCCTGTATTCTTGCCTGGAAAATCCCATGGACTGGCCAGCTACAGTCCACGGGGTCACAAAAGATTTGGACACGACTTAGTGACTAAACAAGACCACAAACATTGCCCCTCCAGCTGTTTTTTCATTTGGTTGATTGGTTGACTTTTTTGTTTTGGTTTGGTTTGGTGTTTTGGGTTGTGCGATTGGAGGGGGTTGGCTTTTTCCCATGAGTTTATGGTTCTTACTATCCCTGGGTCTTTTCTCATTAAGTCGGCCTGTGCTTAGAAGGCACCTCCATTTCTTCTTTACCTTGAAACCTCAGTTCTGGCATCTCCTCCTCTAGAAAGCCTACAGAGTTAGATATCCCCCTTTCTCACTCCTGTAATTACTCAGGCTGTCCCAGCACTGCACTTCCAAGTTATGTTGTCATCATTCAACAGCTCCCTTACTAATGCTCAGCACTTACTCGTGTGTCTCTTGAGACAGGCACAACCGAGCATACAACAGGTACTCAAGAGATTTTGCATGAATGAATGAATGACTAGTGAACAACTCCCCATAGAGAAATCTTGCAGAAGCCAAGTTTAGAGTTAATGACCAAAAGTAACCCTCCCTGCCTTGTTTTTACTTAGCCCCAGACTGAGCGACTTCACTTTCACTTTTCACATTCATGCATTGGAGAAGGAAATGGCAACCCGCTCCAGTGCTCTTGCCTGGAGAATCCCAGGGATGGCGGAGCCTGGTGGGCTGCCGTTTATGGGGTCACACAGAGTCGGATA